>NC_041009.1:7327463-8577463 GCF_004193775.1 Glycine soja | reverse complement strand
AGAGACATTTCTTCTTCGGCAAAATAGTAAATGAACATCACTATTTCATTGTTGGGAGAAGACACGAGTTAGACTCACCTCAGACGGTTGGGCTTACAACTTGGAGTGAATTTTCAGAGTTCGGTGTCATTGGTGATTTGCTTGCTTCATCAGATTTTCAGAGCAGAGCGTGTGTTTTGGTAGTGCAGCAACAAGTAAAAGAAACATCATAGTAGGTGGCGATTCTAGTAGCCAAACAACATACTTACTCTTTTCACTTGTACAAATAATGTAGATATTCTTTTTATGTTTGCTTGTGTTGTATTGTTAGGAACTTTATTTTTGTTAAGTTCAGTTTGATGTTTATGTAAAGTTCTGTTGTGTCAAAATGATGAAGTTGAGAATTACAGAAACTATCCCATTGCAAGACTGCAATAGTAAATTTGTCTACGTAACACTTTTTCATAAGAAAAATAAGGTTTAAATACTTAACAAAAGAAATTATACTGCTATGTAGTAACTAGTAAGATAAATTTGATGGTTGACTACAATACTGATCAATCTTTACATGTCGTATCACTGCAATTTAACTAAAAGATGCTCAAAATGTTCACACTGTTTTTAAGAAATCAACTGTTTTTGGACTGGAGATGGGAGGAGGGGGTCCAACTCCCAAGAGTGAGTCTTACAAACCCAAGATTTTGTCATTACTGGAAAATTATCATCGAACTTAACTACTTAAGTCCTTCTTTAGTAAAGAAAATTCTATTTACAACATCAACAGGTAAAGCATAAGCTGGATCTACCGGTTTCAGCCCTGGATATTCAAGAAGTGAAAGTCCTGCAAGAAAAAACACAACTTAAGCGTCCCTAGTTTATAGTGTAAAAGGAATACGAAACACATGAATAAAAGCAATAGGCACTGTTAGGAAAGGATAAATAGGGATGTCTAGCTTATAATTCACACATATGCTCACTTAAACCTTCCAAACAACTAAAACAAAAATAGAATCATGTTAAATATCCAGATCTAATGAATCATTATAAGCATGTTGAACAATATGATTAATCTTATCTGAATTCTGAACATGATGCTAGCAACTTAGCAACATGAATCCACAAGGATTCAAAAAGAATGGTTTTTCATACATTCTTATCATTCCCACATTGAGTCATGGGAAAGGTAGAGGTTGGGTGGTTCCCATACAAACCAAGGAAACCCCAGATAACAAGAGTTTAGCAATTAGCACAACAAATGGAACAAAAAAAGGCAAAATGATGGAAGTACTCTACCAGCCACCCCGAAGAATGTATGAAAGACATCCACGGCATCATCTGGCCTGTCTGAAATTCCACCGTTTTCTGTGTCCTTACAGTTTCAACATACATAATATTTCAGAAATACTGCCTGACAATAATTAAAACCCCAAAAAGAAAAAAGAACATGCAGATAAACACAGAAAAAGACATTCAACTAACTAACCTGGCAGTCTAAGATGAACTTTATAAGCTTCTCCTTACTGATCCAATGAACCCTATCAATCATGATCAGGCTAGAAAGAACCCACCATGAGTAGCAGACCTGAGAAGATCTAAAACCCAGTAAGAGAAAGGACAATCTACGGAACTTAATCTAAATTTGAAAAGATTCACTCACATCAGGAAGTTTCTCAGGACGCCCATTCAGACCTCCAGATTTAACCTGACGCTCGCATAACCACCAACCAAGTAGGTCTTTGTCAACAAGATCTAGTGACCCTGTTATGGCAAGGGCCCCCACACAACAGAAAACTGACAACAGGAAAAGCAAATATATTAGAAGGATGAATCAAGTCCACTACCCATTTGAAATTCAGAAAATAGAAAAATCAAACAGACAAATTCAGTCTTAACATGAGTAAATTTTGACCGCAAAAGAACAAAAGGAAAGTACACCATTTCTATCAGGAAAACTACCAAGTAATTGGATAATGTAAGTAAGTACTAGGTTACATAGCTACTGATAGGGTGAACTTCTATACTTAGCTAATTCTACTGCTACTGCTATAAGAATATACTGATAAACTTTTTCCTTGCTTTATTTCATTCATTCATGGTATTTATAAGGGCTGATACACTTGATAGAGGGGGTAACAAGAATATAACAGAATGGAAATATCATTAACAGAATTTGTGAAATTATCCTATTAGCTATAACAAACTCCTGACAAGATAATAGCAAGGCAAAGCTGGTCTGATTCTGTTGCTGATATCAGACGTAGTCTTGAAGGTAAGTGGGTGGCTTCTGCACTCTTCTGGGCCTATGGCTGCTATCTGCACCCCTCTGTGTGGTATTGCTATCAGCTACACTGTGCTGCCAAGGAGAAAACAGATTTGTGTACCCACCAATTTAAGCAACATATTAAAATTTCAAACTATGCCCTTCACCACATAAAGCACTCCCTTCATGTGGGAAAGAAGCAACACAATCTTTGAAGGAAAAAAGTATTAGTACACACATTGGGTAAGTAACGTAGGGAAATTAATAACAAACTAAAAATCATGAATAATTTATGACATACTTTGACCAGCATGAGATTCCCCACCAGGAGTGCAACCAAAACCACCATCCATATTTTTGCAACTTATAATGTACTTCACTGCCTTCTCCACATTGATTTTATCCAAGCAATGTAATATTGATAGACAACAAATAGCAATATATGAGAACCTAAGACAAATAATTCAGTGGATTTTAGTTAAAAATACAGTAAGCTCTTACATAATCAATAACAAAAAAGGATCTTAAGAAAAATACCGCGTATCAACTTCACCCCACATATCCCCTGAAAAGGATCCATCTTCATTTTGCAGGCTGACAATGTCTGACATAAATAGTAAGAAAACACAAGATCCAGTATATTTTCTAGTTTATTATAAATTTTACTATTATAGTTTTAGTATCAAACTGTACTAAAATTTACAACAATTTTTTCTTTCTTTCTAAGAAACATATCAAACCATTGAATCATAACATCAAACTATGATAGCCAACTGAAGTTACATATCCTGATAAAAGAACAGAACTATAATAAGTAAAAAATTGCAAAAATAACAAAGCTTCTTCTGCAGCACAAAATATGTGTGTAAGGATACAACTTGTGACCTTATCTACATCAATAACATTCAGCTTATCAAAGAGAGCCAACACCTGCACAGCACTTAGTGTATACAGGATGTGCGGATCATGTCCAACATTTCCACCAAATCCCCCTTCACAACAACACATATTTCTCATAAGAAACTATCAATGACACCGATGTCTCAAATTAAGGGAATAAATAAAACACTGAAGAACCACCTGACTCATGCTGACAACTCATCAACCATGAAACAACCTCATCAACATCGACAGAATGAAGCTTTCCTAGAAGATCCAGAGTGGTCAATCCCCAGTATGCCCCATTCATTCTCAGATGCTCCATTACTACAGATTCAAAGTTATCTTTCCTCTGGAAACCATAAAAGGACAACCTTTTAAGCATTAAAGAAGAGTTTTGAGAAAGAATGTATGTATGTATGTATATATATATATAAATGGGAAGCACACCCACCTTTTCAACTGATAATATATATCGAACATGTTTCTCAGTGGCCAGCTCTCCCATCTTACCAGTAAACTATTCCATTCCAACAACAAAATCAGAAATATTAGAATCAAAGATTTAAAATGAAATTTTGCAGTGCACCCATCTTAGTAAAGAGGATGCAGGATCCGGGTGAACAAATTCCAATTGAACAGAGGAAAAACAATAATAATAACAAAAAAAATGTAAACTTACGGTGGTGGTTGTCAATGGCACCGTCGGAATCCAGAACCAGAAGGGTCGCGGCAGTGATACGAAGGAGAAATGCTAATGCTCTGTTAGTTTGTGCCGAGGTCAAGCCAAAGCGAACCAATTATCCCTAATTAAAAGTTTTATTAAATGATTTTTTTTTTCATATCGTCTTCAAATTGTTACCCACAAGTGCGAAGATTAATTATTATTAAAGTTAATAGATCCTTTACATTAATATTATGAGAAAAAATGTTAATTAATATTATAATTATTTTATTTAAATTGTCTTTCAAATAATTAATGATATTAATTTTTGCTTTAGATACCATGGTTGAGAGTGATGTCATATCCTTTTGCTATGTCTTCCTACAAAACTTTTTACTATCTTATAAATAAAGTATTAAAGGAAAAGGTAAATTTTTTAATTTTATAATGATTAGAAATAAATAAATTTTGCTTTTACATAATTATTGACACGTGGGACGTATATTATTTGGTAAAACTAATTTGTAAGAATATTTTCAACATTGTTGTTTATTTTAATTTTTAAGAGTAAGCTGAGGTATTGTTGTGATTTTTTTTTCAAAGTCCAACAAATTCCTACAATACTTTGAGTGTGGTTGGTTCAACACTAAGTTAAACGTCTGCATTTTCATGCATTTGTGAAAAATAAAGTTAAAAACATTTTACTCAACGATTGTTTGAGATTCTTTTTTATGAAAAACCTAACATGCAATTCGTTAGTTCATACTAGAAAAACGAAAATTAATGTTTCGGATCGTCTAACTCAGACTATTTTTTCTACTCTTGATTTGGTTTGGATTGAGAAAGTTTATCCTCAACTTGAGGACTCTCATAGACTTTCAACTAATATATCTATGATTTTATTTTAAAAAAAACATTAGAGTTAATCAATAATGCACAATTGAAACAAATGAGTTGGTGGTATTTATTTAAGTAATGTTGCTTAGCAAATTTTGTTTTCACATAGTTAATTTTTTTTTACAATACAAAATATTATCTTTCAATAAATAATTTTGATTGAACATTTGAATCCATTTAAATATCTCATCATGTTGGAGAAAGAAAAAATAATAGATGAGACGTGATGAGTAAAAATCATAAAAAATTCACTTAATTGAATTTTATAAGATTATTTTTATTATTTCAACAATATCACAATATTTATTTTATAAAAGAAAATATTAAATTAATCTATCAAAATTCTAATTGAATATATCCGCTTAGGCAACTCAACAAACGATTTAGCGCTACAAATGTTCTAATGCGGTTAAATACTACTCACAAAAACAGTTAATAGTATCATGTAATTACTGAAATGTTTAATTTAATAATGAGAGATTAAAGGTGAGTAAAAAATAATTAATTGTGGTGGAGAGATTTTTTGATTATTGAGTGAGCCGTTGTGATTTTCCTAAAATATCTGAGATTAGGAGGGTTTAGCCTAAAGTTAAGTTGTCTTGACTAGAAGACAGTGAAGTGAAGCGAAGCGCAGTATAAAAGAGTTTTGTTTGTGAAGAAGTGAGTGAGAGTGGAAGCAAAGAAGGCGAAGAAGAAATGGGTTCCAAGGCGAAGAAGAAGGGTTCACCGGAGGACATTCTGGAAACCCTAGGAGACTTCACGAGCAAAGAGAACTGGGACAACTTCTTCACCCTCCGCGGCGATTCCTTCGAGTGGTACGCCGAATGGCCCCATCTCAGGGACCCACTCCTCTCCCTCCTCAAAACCATCCCTCTCCCTCTCCCGCTTCAGCTCCTCGTCCCCGGCTGCGGCAACTCCCGCCTCTCCGAGCACCTCTACGACGCCGGCCACACCGCCATCACCAACATCGACTTCTCCAAGGTCGTCATCGGAGACATGCTCCGCCGCAACGTCCGCGACCGCCCCCTCATGCGATGGCGCGTTATGGACATGACCGTCATGCAGTTCGAGGACGAGAGCTTCGGTGCGGTCATTGACAAAGGTGGACTCGATGCTTTGATGGAGCCCGAGCTTGGCCCCAAATTGGGGAACCAGTACCTATCAGAGGTATGTGGTTTCTCTATTTTGTTAATTCAATTAGTTCATGCTTGGATGAACTTATCTATTAGCAGTTTTAAGACAAGAAAAAAAAAAAATTATGTAACTTCCTAAGTTGAAATTAACTTATGCATGTTAACCAACAACTCGTTCGTCCGAGTGGGACTAGACTCGGTTTCCTTAAACAAGTTATAGGGTTCAACCCTTGTAGATGGAAAAAACGTAGTTGGGAGGGAGAACCCCACTACAGTTGGCCAGCCAGGTTTCCGATAAAAATTAGTCATTGGCAAAGCTGGTGCATCCTCCATACCGATAACATGATAACAAAAAAAAAAAAGCTTATGCATGTTAAGTTTTGGAGAACTTTTATGAAAGTTAAGGAGCATAAGTTTATTTTAACTTTTTTTTTTTTTTTTTTGATCAGCAAAGATAAATTATATTATATATATTGTGAGTACCAGAGGTACAAAACAGTACATGTAATTAGATTAGCTTGCCAGCAACATGGTTCCAAGCTCAGACTAAGATCAGTCTCGCAAGGAACCAAAGCTAGGTATTACAAAGACCTACAACACCCACCGTCTATGATTTCTACCCCCCTGAAAATACAAATCCTGATGCTATGTTAGACGACCAATAGCTGTAGGTGAGAGCAAAGTCTTTCTCAAAGTTCTTCAGCCATGTCCATAATGTAAAAATAGCATCCTCCATTAATTTGTTACCATCAAAAGTTTCATTTGAGAAGATGATTTTATTCCGGTGCTGCCACACTGTCCATGTGAGGGCCAACCACCAACTTCTCCATCGGTTAAGACGAATTCTGCTATGTAAACAGAATGCATGCTGGGAAAAGTGCTGCCACGGTTTCTGCGGAAAAGCTCCTTCACCCATGTCATAGATTCCCACCATAATGGGAGTATTCTGTCACATGTCAAAAATACATGCGCTTCATTCTCCTCAGAATTACCACAAAATGGGCATAATGTGTCATTGATTGCCACCCTTCTCCTCCTCAAATTTGCCTTCGTTTGTAGTCTCTCCTTTAATAACCTCCATGCAAAAATAGTGATTTTAGTTGGGACTCGAATCTTCCATAACTCCTCAAACACCCACACATTATCCTCCCAACATCCACTCCATTGAGCATATTATAGGCTCTTCTTACCGAATATTGTCCAGTAGGCTCTGTTTTCCAGATCCACTCATCTTTTTTGTGAATCTGGATACAGCTGCCAGCAACATCAGTAAGGAAGCAATCTGCCATCTCAAGCTCTCTGTCAAACAAGTGTCTTCTCCATTTAAATTTCCACTCCCACCCTTTGTCCGTTTGCTGACCCATCTCCTGAATATAGTTGTGCTGTTGGTCTGAAATTAGGTACAGACTGGGGTATTTTGCCAGCAGCGGTGTGTCTCCAAAGCTCCAATCATCCTCCCAAAACTTGATTTTGGCTCCATTCCCCACCTTCCATGTTAGCCCTCCCTTTAACACCATCTCATGTTGGGGATTATGAAGGGCTAATTTAAGATCTGCCCACCATAGTGAGGCGTTATTATCATTCGTTGCTGCATCAAGACCCCTCCAACCTCCATACTTTGAATCCAGAATCCTTGCCCATAACTCTCCATTGTGGTAGAATAAGTTCCACTTCCATTTAGCAAGTAACGCAAGATTGAATTTTGTGATGTCCATTATTCCCAAGCCTCCTTTGTTCTTCGGTAGACATACGTCGTCCCACTTGACCCAAGCAATCTTATGTTGGTCTTCTCCGGCACCCCAAAGAAACCTTCGTTGTATGCTGACCAGCCTATCTGCCACCCTTCTAGGAATCCTGAAAAATGATAAAAAAATAGATTGGAATAGAGGTTAGTATTGACTGAATAAGAGTGACTCTCCCCCCCAATGAGATATGCCTTTGTTTCCATTTTGCTAGTCTCCTCTCACACTTGTGGATAATTAGTTCCCACATCTGACTCTTTCTCGGGTTTGCCCCTATCGGAATCCCCAGATAAACAAAAGGGGTGGCCAATAAGCTACAATTTAAGTAATCAGCTGCGGATTGCTTCCACACATCAGGCATGCCAATAGATCCAAAGCTACTTTTGGCAAAATTAATTTTTAGCCCTGACACCATTTCGAAAGCCCTCAATATGATCTTGATTGCTTTAATGTTCTCCATTGTCGCCTCTCCAAAGAAGATGGTATCGTCCGCGTACTGTAGGATATTAACATCCACCTTATCTCTCCCCACAGAAAAACTTGTGTAGATTTTTCTCTCAATGGCTTCCTTCATCAGCCCATTTAGGCCTTCTGCTACAATATTGAATAGGAAAGGCGCAAGGGGGTCCCCTTGCCTAAGGCCTCTATAGGGGGAAAACTCTTTGGTCGGGCTCCCATTTACGAGAATGGAGATAGATGCAGAGGCTAGACATCCTTCAATCCACATAATCCATCTAGGGTTGAAATCAATGTTGTTAATGGCGGATGGCGGTTCATGGCGGAAAGTAAAAAATCCGCCATAAAAATATGGCGGATGGCGTAGCGGAAAATGGCGGATGTCATGGCGGACCAAAAAAAAAAAAACATATATATAATCTCATTGAAATTGAAAAAAACAAAGGATTGCATTCAAATAAACTAAAAAAGTTTCATGAGTTCATACAATAATCAAGTACCAACACCAAATAAACTCATTAAAGAGTTCAAATAAACTCAGCCATTTAAAAGAGGACTGAACAGAAAAAAAAAATTGTGGTGTCAAATACGAAAAAAAAATGGGACTGTTAAAAGTAAAAAGGGGTGTCAAATAGCAAAAGGAAAAAAAGCTGCAGACAGAAAACAGGGGGTGTCAAACAGCAAAAATAAAACTAAAACCTACGCCTTCTTCTTCCTCGCGACGCCTTCTTCTTCTTCGCGACAGCAGCTTCGTCTTCTCTGCGAGAACTCCTTGCTGCAGGCCGTCGTTCGTGACAGATGCGTCGCTGCCGGAGCTCGTCGCCGCCGTTTGTGCCGGTGCGTCGCTGCCAGAGGTCGTCGCGGCTGTGTGCTCGTGCGGCTGCGAGTGTCGCGGCTGGGTGCGCGTGTGGGGTGCGGGAGGGACGCCATTTTCCGCCACCCCGCCATAACCGCCACGACCGCCATCCCAAACCCGCCACGCCACCGCTATTCGGTGGCGTTTTTTCAAAAAACCGCCATGAAAATCCGCCATGGCGCCGCCATGGCCGCCATTTAACAACACTGGTTGAAATCCATCCTTCTCATCATGTAGATTAAAAACTGCCATGACACGGAATCATAGGCCTTTTCGTAATCTACCTTGAACACAATGCATGACTTTTGCTTTCTCTTAGCTTCCTCCACCACCTCATTTGCTACAAGGACACCATGTAATAAGTGTCTGCCTTCAATAAAAGCAGACTGTCTTTCGTCAATAATAGATGGCATCACCTTCTTTAATCTTCTAGCTAAGATCTTACTAACAATCTTGTAAATACATCCTATTAACGAAATAGGTCTGTATTCCGACAGCTGTTGTGGATCAGGCACCTTAGGTATTAAAGCTATGAATGAAGCATTACCACCCTTCGGAAAGATACCATTCACATAAAACTCATCAAGGAACCGGAGGATGTCGGGCTTGATGATTTTCCAAAACTTCTTAATGAACTTGAAGTTTAGACCATCCGGGCCCGGACTTTTATCACTTCCACAGTCCCAAATTGCTTTTCTCACTTCCTCCTCCTCAAATCTGCCAACCAACATAGCATTCTGCTGCTGATTGATTTTCAGAAATGGAATTCCCTCAAGAGTTGGTCTGATAGGCTCAGGTTCATTAAATCTTTGCTGGAAAAATTCTCTAACTGCCTCCTTCACCCTTTGGGGTTCAGTCACCCATGAACCTTCAAGCATGATGCCTTTGAGCAGATTTTGTCTTCGAGACGCATTCATCATGAGATGAAAATATCTTGAGTTGCAGTCATCTTCTTTGATCCACCTAGAGCGAGACTTTTGCCTAAGTAAGGATTCATGTGAGTGGGCAGCCACCCACAAGTCTTCCTGTAGCTGCCGCCTGGTCATCATTTCTTGTGATGAAAGCTGTCTGTCCATTGTCGCCTGTTCAAGTCTGTTTAACTCCTCTTCCAGCTGCTTTACCTTCTTGAATGTATCCCCATATTGCTCTTTATTCCATACCTTCAATCTACTTTTCAGTCTTTTTATTTTTTCTTTAAGTACAAAGCCTCCCCATCCACTTTGATGACCTGATGTCCAACATTCATTGACCACGTCCTTAAAGGTTTTGTCTAACAGCCAACAATCAAGAACCCGGAAAGGTTTGGGTCCCCAATCAATGACTTTCGATCTGAGAATGATTGGACAATGGTCAGAGAAATTTCTGTCCAAAATGCTTTGAGTAGTATCAGGCCATCTAGTCATCCAATCCGGTGATAATAGAAATCTGTCTAGCCTGCTTTTAACTTATAAGAGAAGCTCAATGTATTTTACTTTTTACTTCCCCCTAAAAGTTTTTATATAGAAGTTTATACAAACAAGATCTAAATAATGAATGTTTATATGGATTGACTATTTTGTATTTTTGGTAACTTGGCTTTTTTATTTTTTATTTTATTTTATTTTTTATTTTCAGGTGAAGAGAGTTTTAAAGCCTGGGGGCAAGTTTGTGTGCCTTACCTTGGCTGAATCTCATGTACTAAGTAAGTTTCCTTATTTTTGTTCCACCATGAATAATGACCAAAAAGCATGTTATTATTACATAATAATAATAACATGCTATCAAGAAGCTATCGTTACCTTAAGAGTTAATCGTATTGCACTTAGACAGGGTGCTTTGTTACTTTGCATTGCAATGAAATGATTTTCTTGAACTGTTTTTGCATTTTATCTTTTCCATTTTTTGACGTGCTTGGTTTGGTATGACTAGAGGATAAATATCGCTAATTCGCAATATCCAGATCTACTTTTCTCAAAGTTTCGACTTGGGTGGAAAATGAGTGTTGATGCCATACCTTTAAAGTCTTCTGGTAAACCTAGCCTTCAAACGTTTATGGTTGTTGTGGAGAAGGAGCTGTCTACTTTAGTGCATCAGATTACATCATTGCTCCATAATTCTTCACTTCATAGTAATTCAAAACAGGTAGAATATCTGGGCTATTTCTACTTTTTGTTCAGTTCTCATGGGCATAAGAGTTTTCTTATAATAAGGATCTATGGATGATTAATGCTACATTTGTTATTGTTAGTGATATAGATAGTATTACTGTAGGGTGTTAAATGTTATGGTTGTAGAGAAGGGGTAGTTTTTAAAGTTATGAAGTACTAATGCCTATTTGTATAGAGAATCAGGTCTTATTATCTTCTGTTTATGTTCTCCCCCCCCCCCCCCCAATTGTGCAAGGTTTCTGGACTCCACGAGGCTCTTCAAAATGAGAATCAAATTCGTGAAAAATACTCCAGTGGCTCTGATATATTATATTCTGTGGAAGATCTGCAAGAGGAGTTGACAAAGCTTTCTCAAGGTCGACGATTGCAGCTAACTTTGGGGGGACAAGGGTACTCCACTTTTTCTTACAGAGCTGTAATTCTTGATGCTGAGGAACAGGCTGACCCATTTACCTATCACTGTGGGGTTTTCATTGTGCCTAAGGTGTGCTTTAGCAGAGATCCCTTTAGGTTTTTGTTCATGCATTCTTTCTAACTTCATATCAAGAGAAAAAATTCTTGTTAATGCTCTTGAATTTTAGAATGAATTAGTGATCCTTCTCTTGAGATTCATGCACAGTAGTTTTAACAAATGAATAAATGGGAAATATTTATTATCGGAACAAAAAGAACCATTGCTAATTTGCTTTTGACTAGAATCTGCTGCTGACAATGCTTTTTGAAACTAGGAAGGACAATGGACAATTGGATACTTGTTATTTTCAAAATTTCTGATTCTTTTTAATTTCTATTCTTAGTAGTCTCAACCTTGTTCATACTGAAAATGATCAAAGTAAGTGTTTTGTTTTTGAATATATATTCAGTTATTCTATGCCGTGGTGCATCTAGGATCAGATTGTTTATTTATTAGAGGTAGGGATACCGGGTTGTTACTTGGCTGATAGATGGAGCTTCTAGTATTTCTTAAGTTCTTTCTTTATTTGTTTTTTTCATCTAATTTTATTTTATTTTTTAATTTTTTTGGATTGCGATGTGCATCAATATGCATTTGTAGAGCTAATTCCACAGGATTTCAGATTTCCTTTTTTGATATCTATCTGCAGTTTACACCTAGGCCATCAAATTAGGCAGTTATTCTGTTTGAATTTCATGACTGAATGTTAAATCTCAGACTCGTGCACGTGAATGGCTTTTCTATTCTGAAGAAGGACAGTGGATGGTGGTCAGAAGCTCCAAAGCAGCTCGTCTCATAATGGTATGCTATTAATTTTATAAAAGTATAACTTGCTGGTATTTTTGAGTATGTCAAATTACTTTTGTAATTGAAGCTTCCAAGCAAATCTGTGACTTTAGGTTTACTTGGATGCCAGCCATTCAGATACCAGCATGGAGGAGATTCAGGTAGAAACATCCTCATAAGTTATGCTTCATGGACATGCCATTATAACAGGTTAATTGTGTTGCTTTTTACTGAATTGTGTCCGTTATCCCTTTTCAGAAGGATTTGTCTCCGTTGGTTACACAGTTGGCACCTGCAGAAAATGGGAATGGAGCTAAAATACCGTCTGTATCTTGTACCAGTTGCATTTTTGTGATTTTTCATTTATTTTGAGCAACCTTAACATAAATGTTCATTTTTTTTCTCCGTTTTTCTATTCATGCAAAACATTCAAACATGTTCCATTATGCTTTACAGTAATTAATATACTGTAAACCATTTTTTTCAGGTGTTGTCATACTTATAGCATGTTTGGTTCAGATTATTTCCTGGAAGTAATCTTTTTTTTTTTTTGTCAAAATCTCTCTCTAGAAGTTGGCAAATATAGGCTATTATTTCTTCAAAATAAGCTGAACCAAACACACATTAAACAATAAATGAATTTCAGTTTTTCTCACAAATTCTTGAATACAATGCCTACAGTTTCATGATGGCAAGTGAGGGGATCAAGGAGCGAAACATCATTCATAAGGTTTGTAACAATATACATAATTGATAAACTGTGTCTGTTTTGTTATTTTTATCTATTGAACTCTCTGTCTATTAAGGCTGTGAGATTAACTGCTTACCAATCTTCTTTTTATGATTTTCCATTGTTCATTAGATGGAGTTGGGGCCCTACTGGGCTCATTTCTTATTATTTTTCTTTTTACTTTTTATACACCTGCTTGATTGATCTAAGAGTAATTTTACCTCTTCATTCTATTAAGTTTTTTGAAATGCTGCTTTTATCAATAAGAAATAAAAGGTATTTATTCTCTAGTCTTTTTGCTTTTGTGCTCCTACTTTTTACATGGATGCTCATTCTTGTGATGGCTTGCTTGATTTAAAATGATCCCCACATTCTCATTATATCATTTATGATTATGTGTGTTTTGCAGGTCACATCTTCATTAACTGGATCAATTATTGTTGAAGATGTAATTTATGAAAATGTTGATAGTGAAGTCAGTTGTATTTTTCCTTCTGGAGAGTTGATGTTTCGACGCCTTGTATTCGAGAGAGCTGCAAATTTGGTGCAGTCTGAAGCTTTGCTAAAAGATGAACAGTTGCCTACCAAATTGGTTAGTGAGACAGGGAAGAAGAAAAACAATGCATCTTCCAAATCTAGGAAAAGTGGATCTTGGAGAGACAGTGTTGGTAATTATTTTCCTCTTGCCTCCGGTTTATTAAAAATTACTGTTCAATATTGCTGATGCAACTCCTGCAACTGTTGCTTCAACATTATTGTCAAATTCCGAGTTTGTTAATCTATTGTTGTATATCATAAAGTGTCCATTTATTTTATATTTTGGTAGAATTGGTTTTGAACTGTTGAACGTGATTGAGATGTGTGTCCAAATTAATCTTAGCTGTAGATTTTACATTGGAATGTGTGCATGGTGTGTGAAATTGATTTTCAATGTAAATGTAACAAGGCCTAAGAGGAATGACCTCTTGTAATTTTCCCTTCATTTTGCTAAATTATTTTCTTTTATAAAAAAATTGTAGACAGTGTTTGTGTATCTATATAGTTGTGCATACTTCCTTGCCATGCATCATTTGACACTGATGATTGGACAAACATTTTAGTACTGGATTGGATATCTCTTCTATATCAATGTGTATCCAATGAGAGGTCTTTTGGAAAATATATATTAAACCATCTAGATGTGTTTTTTCAAAACATTGCTATAATTATTCTGTCCTAATCTGATACTCTGATTGCAATTGTTATAGTGTTAAAGTAGACATTTCTCGTGATGGTCTGAAAAATATCACGTGAAAGGTAGACATGCAATTAGTGTAAAACCTATTGGCAAAAAAATTCATAATAATATACTATATTTTTCAATCTGTTAAATGGATATACGTTTAATGTTTGTTTCATAAAATAGTGCTAATTTGTGTTCATCATTTGCCAATTGTTTTGAAGCCTTAATGTTTAAAAATGATTTTGGATGAATATGATATGTTAAAAATGGTTTAACAGCAGTATTAGAGAGAGGATTTTTGCAGTTTCAAAACTATTCATTTTCTAGTTTGCAATATTTGCTCACTGTTTATAACTGCCATTGTAATATTTTTTTCCGATGTTGCAGGAGCAAGCAGTCAGTTGACTGTCTATCATGGCTATGTAGCTAGTTCTTATCATACAGGGATTATTTCAGGATTCATGCTAATATCTTCTCACATGGAAAATGTGGCATCAAGTGGGAAAATGGCAAGTATCTCTGACTTTTAATCTGATGCATGAATCTACTATTTTCTAGGTACATTAAGGACTGTAGTTTCAAATAATAGGAAATTGTAAATACATGCCAAATTAACTTGTCTCACTTTCTTCATACGCTCTTAAACATTCTTTCATTCATTATTGCTGAATGCTGATACATTCAAGTGCAATATCTCAGGTAAAAGCTGTAATAATAGGTCTTGGAGCAGGTTTACTTCCCATGTTTCTTCACGGATGTATCCCCTTTTTGGAAATTGAGGTAATTTATATTTTTTCCCCGTGTTGTATAGGGAGGGGGAATAATTAGAGTTCAGAGCTAGTCCCTAATGATTTATTTTTCAGAATGATTGATATCACATGGCTTGATAATAATTTTTATCTACAGACTGTGGAGTTAGACCCCATGATTGTTGATATTGCAAGGGACTACTTCAGTTTTGTTGAGGATAAACATGTAAAGGTTGTTATATATACATTCATGTCATTCTCTTGAGGTGTTGTGGGGTTTAAATCTAAATTAGGACTAACCAAAATAAAGCCAGATTGCTAACTTACATAAAAGGAAATATCTACACAAAACAGTAACTAGTTTTAAGAAAAGATTATCCATTCTTACTTGAATCATACAATGTTGATTCTTGCAAGTAATTATTTTGATTTCATGATTTTTTTGCTGTTTTAAACACCAGTTTAAAATATGGATGACAATAAAAATATGGCAACCACAGATAAAGTGACTTCCGTTTTTATTTGTTGGGAGGGGTGAAGGCTGTGTGCAGAATACTAAGAACCACCATATAATTTAAGAATTTTGTTGAATTAATCTTATGATGGAGTGATCACAACATTGGCAATTGAATCTTTTTACTTTTGGGAAATGCAGGTGCATATAGCTGATGGGATCCAGTTTGTCCGGGAGATTGACAGTTCTGGAGCAGCTCAGATTCATGGAAAAAGTAATGATCCTAGCTATACAGATACCGCTTTAAATGCAAGTTCAGCTGTGTCTCATGCTGATGTAGAAGTGACAAAAGTTGATATAATTATTGTTGATGTTGACTCTTCAGACCCAAGGTAAATTGAATTATGCATTTGGTTATTACATTAAGCTATTATAGAATGGCCAAGAAAAAAACTGGTATTAGGCCATTAAGGGATTAGAAATAATAATATCTTCTATGATTTTAAAGAATCCTACTTATTTATTACATATTTTGTACAGCTCGGGATTGACATGCCCTGCTCCGGATTTTTTGGATGAGTCTTTTCTTGAGACTGTAAAGGATAGACTTTCAGAGGATGGTCTCTTTGTTGTCAATTTGGTGTCACGGTCCCAAGCCATTAAAGATATGGCTCTCTCAAAAATGAAAAAGGTAAAAACAAATGAGTGCAATAATATTCAGTTTGGACTTTGATTTTTAATGTCTGACTCTGTATCTTGTTTAATCAGAGATTCATTACAAATGTGTTCAACATCTTTATTCTTTTTTTCCCCCTCTCCCTTTTCTTTTTGACAACTTAAATGCAGTTTCTTAGGTGCTTTAGGTATTGTTCTCCAATACACAATCAGCACACTTAAAATAAATTCACTCATCTTATTCTTGCTGAAACTGGTGAACTTTTCAAAGAAAAGATCTCCAAATTTTGAATTTTAACCAATATATACCCTGAATGCTGTTGTACATAAATATTTATTCAGCATTAATTTTGGTTTTGTTGATTGTGGAAGATATTTTAAACCATGTCTTGGCAACTGAAAGTTATGTTTTTCTTTTACTGTATTTAGAGTAAAGTTATTCTGTAATATCACTGATGTATTCTGTTGTCTTTACATAGGTTTTCAGCCACCTCTTCTGCCTCCAGCTTGACGAGGACGTCAATGAGGTTCATTTTGCCCTCAAATCTGAGTCCTGTATTGAGGATAGCTGTTTCTCCGAAGCTTCTCTTAAACTTGATAAATTGTTGGAGTTCAAACACCCGGAGATAGGTCAAAACATTATCAATGCGACAAAAAAGATCAGACGTTTAAAGTGAAACTTGCTCTCCTTCCTTGCTATCGTTATGAGCATGATACTCTTCGTATGTGTGATGTGAATGCTTGCTATCTCAAATGCGGAAGTGATTTCAGCCAAAGGTTTGTCATTGATATGCGGATTACTGGTTGAGTGAGTATAAATGACGTGTGATAATATTGTAGCGCATTCACCCTTTATTTCATATGGTTGTTTGCTTCAACGTTTAAGGGTTATGGTCTTATGGATAACATTCCCTGGAATAATTCGCTGTTAATACTATCCCGTAGGAATTTTTTTTCGTTAAGATTTGTTTGGCTAGAATTAAATAACTTTTACTGGAAACTTTTTAGAATTCTTGGAAGTGTAATGCTATTTTCTTTATCTTACTAATCCTCTTAATACTTTATATAGTATTAAGTAAAATAGTGAATGCATTTAATATTTTGGAAATATAAATGCATTTAACTCTTTCGCATTTAGTAAATAGAAGGATTTGTAGAAAGATCTTGAAGGAAGATCTAAATTTATCCTTCCTGAAAATAGTTTAAAAGCTTGTCCGTGTATATGAACAAAATTAGTATGGTAAGTATTTGCAACTCAAGGAGATGTTTAGGTCATTTACTTAGATTTTATAGGAAATTGCCTTTGGACAACTATTGGAAAATCTGGTTTGCTATGAAGACCGGAGAGTTTACGTCCTGATGATTTTTAAATTTAGTTCTTAAATTTTTCATTTTATGAAAAAGCATTATATTGGAAGTACTTAAAAATTTGATGTATGATATAAAAAGCATTTTATGAATATTTAGAGTAAATTAATAGATAAAACAGAATTTAAATAAAATAATAAAATAATAAAAAAATAATTGTTCTCAAATTGGGATATGTAAACAATTAGTATGAAAACCAAAGTTTCTAGCAACAATGCCAAAAACTTTTTTTAACTAATTGGCAAGTGTATCAATTTTATCATAAGTAGTAAAAATTAAAATGAAAGTTATCAAATTCACATGAAAGGACTTTTAAGCAATAAGAAGAAAGACAAACAAAGAATTATAAGTGTGAAATTTAGAGTAAGACAAAGAAAAAAGATAATATGAAAAACAAATAACAATTTAAATGTGAAAAGATGAAAAAGATAACAGGAAAAACAAATAACAATTTAAATGTGAAAAGATGAAATTAGAATGCAAACATGCGTTATTTGTCTAAGATGTATGATTTTAGATTTTTCTTTATCAATTTGATGATTTTTTTCTACCGACATCTATTGGAATACTTGTCCCTGAAAATCACGACAAACCTATCTTATCTATCTATCTCCCAAATACTTTTGCAAAGATTTAATAGATAAAGTGCATGAAGTTCTAATTCTAGATGTTTGCTTTAATGCATGGACATAATGCAATCACTATGTCTAGCAATAATTTTATTAAGATAACTCTTCCCTTTGAGTTCTATTAGAAATTATTGTCTCTCAAGCGACTAATCCCTAAAACTAATGCATGTAAGACCTTAATTATATTTCTATTATCCCCTAAAGATGATGCAAGAATGAATGATACATGAAATTAAAATAAGAAATGATAATAGGAAAGAAAATACTTGATTGCATTGATAGATATGAAACATTACAATACATCTGTTGTCTTTTTAGGCCTGTTAGGCCCTAACTAAGGGGGGTTTAACCTTTCATTGTCATGAGAGACTTTTACACTTTAGAGGGTTGATGTGGATGAAAGAAGATGATGGATGACTGGTAACAAGAAAAGGGGAAATGACTAAAGAGAGAGGATTTCCCCTAAGGGATAGACCCAGTGTGTAGATTTTGTGTCCTTCCCTTCTGTTTCCTACTCCTTTATAAGCCTAAGGTAGCTTAATTTTTCATGAGACCTGACACTTAGTGTGGGGGCGCACTTCGTGTGGATTCTTCGCGCTAAGCGCGCCTTGGGACTTTTTTCGTGTGTCTTTTCCGCACTAAGCGTGTGTTGCACGCTGAGCGAGAGTGCGCGGTGTGCCTGTCTTATGCGTTAAGCGGACTATCCAATTCTTCTAATTTTTCTTTAGGTTTTTCTTCCAATTTTTACTTTAATTTTTTTTTAAAGCACTTGAAATCTTTTTCTTTTAACTTCTGCTAATAAAAAACTGCAAAGAAATTAATTTATTTATTATTTCATTAAAAACAACAGTAAAGTAAATAAATTACAATCATTCTTAATCAAAATTGACTATAAATTAAATCAAATTTCGCGATTATCAATATGAAAAACATTTTATGAATATTTAGAATAAATTATTTATAGTTTTAAATACTCACTGTCATCTACTTATATTATTAGAAATCACGTATGATATATTGGATTTTGTAATAATTGTTTCAAAAGTTACATTAATTATAAAAATTTAATTAGTTAACAATGTAAACATTTTAAAATTTAATTAGTTAACAATGTAAACATTTTAAAATTTAAACTAAAAGACGATGCATAAAAAATAAATTCTTAAATTTATACATTTTCAAAACGATTTGTATGAGAAACCTATTTTTGTTACTTGTAATGATAGTTTGAGTTTTTGGGACGACACCAATAAATGCTATTATTTTTATATGCAAATGTAATGTACGTGTTGGGTATGGAAGTTTTGAAATTTTAGTTTAATTTCTATATACAATTAGCTGATATATAGTGTAAAAAATTACATTATCAACTAATTAAAAATTAAAGTAGATATAACTTTTTAAAATTGCTCGGTTTTTTTATTGCTTCGGGAATCCTTCGTTGTTTCAAAGATCTTGTACATTGAAAGAGGTGCTGATTATGCAACCTTCATCAGCATTAGCCCACAACGGATCATCAGATCAAAGAACCCATGGTATTGCATGCACAAAGGAGAATCATTGATCAGCAGAGATTACTTATTTGCTGTTCAATGTCAAAAGACCAAGTCTTATGCACTAAATCATGACATTTATATATACACAATCGAGTGAACACAATTAATGGCCATTTCTGGTTAGTAACATTGTCCAGTTGGTTGGCTTGTGTTCACAAGGTTCATACCGAACCTCATTTTAGAAGCTGCTAACAGCCTCTTGAAAGAAGTCATCACTCAATGGTGATGTGCATCTTGCTTCCACTGACAATGTTTTCACCACACCCGGACACGGGTCTACCCCGAATGCACTGTCTGAGATTTTGATGGAGCAGCTCCTTTTCCCTTGGCAAGCCTGCAAAATATAAAAAAGTATATATGAAGAGGGTCAACAACCTAAATCAGGTAAGATCACTTAGAATGGCCACACTAATTTTGGCACTAGAAAAGTTAGGTTTTGTCAACCATGCCCACAACTGTTACGCCTGATACAGACATGTATTAGTATGGAGCATCTCCATGCTCACCACATAATATTTTTCATCAAAACATTAAAAGCCTGCAGCTAAAAAGCCGCAAAACACTACAGCCCTGTTTCTTCCATGCTACATATCAACATTAGCCAAGACCTTACACTTTTCTTAACATACAAGTTCTCATCAATTTTCTAGTGCCTACAGAAATGTTTATTCAGTGATAACAATAAATTTGTAATCGTAATACTTAAAGTATAAGCATTTTGGAAAATGTCTTGCATCATCACTTTTATCTAAGTCCACAATGCCAAAATCATGTGGAGCTTTTGCTTTCTTGCAGAGAACTATGTCCACAATTCTTTTCCCCTAAGGTAATAGTTAAGAGTGAAAAGCTACCCAATATAGAGTTTACCTCAGAAACTATCGACATTGAACTAGGTGCATGGCAGTTTCCTCTAGAAAAATTCTGACAACTACCTCCTGGAGTACCAAAGCTTGCAAATGCTACGGAGGAAATTGTGTGTCCTTGTTGACAATGTAAGTGCAGTTCAGGTATCATATTATTTGCCGAAACTTCTTCACCAATGAGATCTGCATTCACCAACTTTTGCAAAGGTGGATAGTTGGATTCTGACACTTGAGCACATATTATTCTGGACGAATGTAACTTAACTGAAATTTCAAAGGGATTTCCTCCGGTTTCCTCTAAGATAACAAGTAAATTGTTGGTTGCTTTCAACCATGATCGTGGCACATGGTACCTGGAGATTGACCAATAACTCAAGTTAAGGAAAGTGCAATGATAAGTATGATAGTACAATAAGTAATGCTGATTTCTCCTAAAAAATCTTTACAATAATTCTTCCAATACTTTATAAGGAAAGTATTAAATTAAAAAGCTGATGTATTTAATATAATAGGAATATAAAAAAATTCAATATTTTCCTCATTTGGTAATTAATAGGATTATTAGGGTTAGGATAATTTAAAGTTTTTCAACTAAAATATTGTACATAAAGGTGTAAGTCAACAGGAGATAAATGATGCTTTGAGTGACTTTTCATAATTAATCGATAAAGTCTTTTGGAGTCATGAAATCATGAAACCAACAGTTTTAGCTACTTTGAGACTACATACAAGGTTTGGGTTGGTTTTCCACAATTTGTTGAACACTTGTCGGAATTATATGCTCCACGATAATCACAGACTTGTTGACATCCACTTTTTGGGGAAACCCGAGTCCAGTATCTTCCTATATGTTGACCATTCACCCAAGCCTGACCTTTTCCCATGCTTTTGAAGTCTAGAGCAACCGGATCTATGCCACCAGGGACATCAAAATATGTCTGCTTTAAACAAATAGGTGTTATTTATACTTTGTTCTGTTGTGATAAAAAAGAAAAATAGCATTGGGAAAGAATGATCAGTGGGCTTAATAGCACCTTCATGAAATCTCAGTCGTGATATGATTATAGATTCACTCACTCTGTGGCAGTGCGTTGGGCATAATAATTAGTTAATTACAATAAATAGATAATTGAACAATTTCAGAGGCAACACAGAGAACAAACAAATGTCCTGGGCATATATAAAATATTCATTCCAAATCATCTGCTTTCCTTAAAGGAATTCAGCATGTGCATAAATTTATAATCATCTTTTTCATTGACCGTACACTCTTTCTATTATTCATGAATTTGTCCACTGTAGGAAATTTTTTAATCTTAAATGGTGCTTGTTTCTTGATCCTGAGTTAATTTCATGGATAAGTAAAAAGCAGTCTCATATATCACTTCAACAGCTCATAGTTACCTTGTACCATGTAAATGTGGATGGGATGGCATCAGGGGTCAACTCTACCCATTCTGAATTTTCATTCTCTTCACTGTAAAATTTTAAAAACTCACCCTGAAGCCCAACCTGGGATACAAATGAATAAAGTGGAGTTAGTATTTTCAAATTCCTCGGACTAAGAAAAGTACAATCCCACAAGTATAGAAAGTGATGACATGAAGATGAAAATTATAGAACAAGCAAATAAACTTAGAATAAATATAATGAAGCTGAGACACACCAAGAAAACACGCCATTAAAGCAGCATTTTAAGTTTCTTTGGAGTGAAGGCAGAACTAGACCAACTGATGTTGAACAAAGAATCAAAACCAAGATTTTTTTTTCCTTTCAAATTTATATCTTTTAATTACCATGTCAAGGTTGACATAAAAAAATCTCAAATAAGCAACTTAAACAACCTATTCCTACAAGGGCATGTAACCCAAACTTAAGATTCAAAAGCCTATTTCATACAGGAACATAGAATCTCAATCCAATTTATACTAAGGTAAGATATTGTTGGAATTAGGAATATTTTAGGAGATAAGAGCATTTTTTATGTTTATTTTAGCAAGTAGCCTAGGTACTTGGTATACGTAGGTTCAATGCATCTTAGGAAGTAGTGGATGCCTCCTTTAAAATAAAAAGGAAGTAGTGATATCTTAACTATTCTCTTGTAAATTGTTTTGGTATTAATTATCTTTGTAATACTCTTGAACATAAATAAGTTCATTCTGCTGGAAAGAAAACAAACTCAAGCACATTGAGATT
Organism: Glycine soja; assembly: GCF_004193775.1. Classification (NCBI taxonomy): domain Eukaryota; kingdom Viridiplantae; phylum Streptophyta; class Magnoliopsida; order Fabales; family Fabaceae; genus Glycine; species Glycine soja. The sequence goes on along the minus strand of NC_041009.1, from coordinate 8,554,768 downwards.
TTTTCCCCCCATTTTCTCACATGGTATTAAAGATCCTAATCTGGGGGGAGGGGGTGTTTCTGCAAAAAAAATGGTCTCCGTCTGATTGGGCTCTTGAAGCTGTCAGACATCCAAAAATTCTAGAATTGTCCAGCAACATTTCCAGTGATTGTCAGAATTTACGATGACTTTTCTGCCCACTATCAGAACTCTTACAGCAATTTTTCTGCCTGCCATCAGAATTTTTCTGGTATAGCTAGGTTCAATGCATCTTAGGAAGTAGTGGTATCTTCATTGTTCTCTGGTAAATTGTTTGGGCGTTAATTGTCTTTGAAATACTCTTGAATATAAATAAGCCCAATCTGCTGGGTGGAAAAAACACTCAAGCATATTGAGAAAAAAATTCCTTTCTCATTTGCTTATAGATATTGTAAGACACTAAGACCTAAACATCTAAAGCATGAATTCCCAAATAGCAAAACCAAACCCTGATTGGATTACATATAATCAATAATTACTGCACTCATCCTTTTGCAGTTCTTATTTGCTTCTACATAAGTGGTTTATTTTTTATTACAATAAACTGAAATGTGTTCTTTGTTGCTTACCCTAATTATTTTAAAGGTTAAAGAGCCAAAATACCAGAAATAAGAATCCATATCACAGAACACACACACACACACACACACACACACACACACAATAGAGAGAATGAGAGAACCTATTGAATGAAAATACACAAATGTTTGGCTTAAGTACTTACAATATTTATACTAACTACACTGGTTTATTTACGAAGAGAATGCAACTGGAGTATACCTAAACAGCTTATGTACACCTAGTACTTACACTATGTATGGACTAACTAATTGACTCACCCTAGAAAATGTTTGCTAGATGGTCATTTGAATTCAGAAGAAGACCAATTGTAATATGTCCAGATTCCAGAAGGTACCATGTAGGAAATGAGAGAAAGAGAAAACACGTGCATTTGGCTTGTGTATTTACTGTATTTTTACTAACTGTACAGATTTACAGAATATATCTGTAGTCTACTACATCTAATAGTATTTTCCTCTAAAAACCAGCTAATAAATTACAGTTCTTTTGGATCAATTTAGGGTTTAAATATTAAATACATACCTGATAGGTCCATAATGATTTTGAAAGATCTATATCTCCATTTTCAAATCCAGTGATCTTTATTTTACCTCTAATCCCTGCTCCATCCTTCTCAAGAAAAGCGCCATAATTCTGTAACATTGTTTCAAATGAAAATATATGTATAGTCAGTAATCTTTATCCCTCAACTGTTTGATAGGAGAGTAAGTTGAAAGAAATATAAGAAAATAGATATAAAAGTCACAAAGCATACAGATGGAAAGGAATATGCTGTTAATATTAATGTGAACACATTGGGTAATCGTTTGTCATCAATTCACTAATGAACGGGTATGCAGATAAAGAAAATCATTTAATTATATGGGTATCAATTAACAACTGTGTTGGAAAGTTGCCTTAGATGCGGACACCCTTGGTCTGCCTTAATTTGCGGTCTCATGCACCTTCATTGTGATAGGTGAGGGGTGGATATAGTCCCACATCAACAGAAATAAGGCTCAAGTAATGCTTATAAAATTTGGGCAATCCTTGCCTTTCAAGCCAGTTTTGTGGGGTGGAGTTAAGCCCTAAATACAAATTTTAATAAACTGCAATGAAATAATGGACTAATAGACGCGGTTAATATTTTATACTACTAATAAAAAAAGGAAAATGTAAGAAATTGAAAGTAAAAAACCAGAGTTTCTAAGAATCTGTTTAGTTGATATTTTGATGAACTGGGTGTTTAGTTCTTACATTTATAGAGCCTGCGGTACAGTCGTTTTTTCCAATACTTACAGAAATAACTGCTTTAAATTGCTCATCCTAAGAAAAAGCAGTTATAGAATTATTCAAACATAAGAAACTGCCATACTAACACGTAGCAGTAACTTCCATGTTCCAAGACATTAAATTATTTATTATATAAGAAAAACATTATGTAGGCAAAATAATTGACATTACGTTCTTCAATTCTTCCTTTGCTGTTACTAATAAACCTCTTATCTAAAGGAACTAGTTTCACAACCAAATTTGATTGGTCAAAGACCATAACAGTAGAATTATGAAATTTTACACAATTGCCAAATACCTACACAACACAGTACACACAAATTAGCGACTGTAAATAATTTAAGGTTTTGGCATTATATATAAGGAAACATGTTAAAAATATACTAGGAATTTCACCTGTAAACCCACTGTTTGAGTTAACAGTGTTAAATCATTGTATCCTGGGAGAAATTGAAGAGTCTGGACCACCTTGATCCAATGACCAACAACATTACCTTCACTTGGAAAAGAAATGAAACTATATGATTATAAATATGTAGACAAAAGAAATAAATATTAAACCTCTAAAGCACAAGAATTATGATATAACTGATGTTTTGATTTGAAAAAAAAGGGGACCCATTGTCTGGAGTTAGGGATAGTGCTTTAAACAGACAAGGACACTACCTACTCCTGAAAATTTATCATCTGGGCTGTGACAACCAAGTTTTCACTCCCAATTGTCATACAAACACTATCATAGATCACAAGTGCTATTTTTTTTGTCAGACAATTTAGTGGCTAGTTTTTGTTAGAATGTTAGTGGGAGGATTTAAACCCACGACCTCTCCCCCTCCTCCTCCTCCTCCCTTCAACCCTTAAACTCTCCTTCTCAACCACCAAGTTAATCTTAATAACTCCTCACAAGTTCTATTTTCTTAAGCATTACTGAACTTCAAGCAGAAAATGCAGAATGTTAAAGAGTCTAGCTAGGGTAACTACATAATAAAGTGGAGCGCACGTTATTCATAATAGAACTTCCATTAACTTAAGGAAAAAAAATAGAAACTTGCTTGCTCGTATTCAAATACAGCATACATATAACACTATCAGATCAATTACCTATAAGCTGGCCATTGATGAATACACGCAATATGTCACGGACACCATCTATAGTAAGTTTTGGATGGACATCATTTTCCTCCCAAAACAAGATGTCACTATCTGAAACATATACTCTGCATTATACACACAAATTAATGGATATTCAATTAGACAACCATTGAATCAATATTTAAAAGAAATTTTGAGGATGTTTTTTAATTTCATTGCAGCATTATGGAATTCAGAACATGGTTTCTGCTGCGGAATTCCTTTGGAAGATATACGAAGGGAAAACTGTCGTGCTCTTTAGTTTTGAGTTTTGATGTCTTTTGATGCATCTTATATCTTTTCTTTTTAATTTTGATATGGAGGATATCTTATACGTAATCTTTCATGTTCCTTTTGATAGATATAAAAACATTCATTAGCCTTCACCTATCTCAAGCTTTTAGCAAAGTTGGTCCTTAACATTGTAACATTCTATGACCAAGTAGTTCGGTGCTTGTCACTGTAATAGAAAAAGTTAAATTTAAGATGGAAGTGTGGGCCTGTGCATTGCCCACACAAACCACACTTCAACACTGTGACCTTTCACCTAAAAGCTTAAGCTTTAAAAGAAAGTTGGTCCCTGAAACCTAGAGCTATAATGAATTACTCTTTATCTAAAAGAAGACAGATGACAAGTAAAGCTGTGAGTAACTGATTATGGTACAGAGAACTGTTCGGATGGTTAGGTTGTTACAAAGTCAGTGATACAGCTGTCACTATAAATACCTAGATACAGCTGTCACTATGACAGCTGTATCTAGGTGCTTATAAATACCTTCTGTATCTCTTCATTTAGATGCAAGACATTCATTTTTTAGTATCATCAATAATACAGTTTTTTTTCCTTCTAAATTCTCTCTGTAAACATCAATAAAAGCATGCATTTTTATTTTTTTTATAAAAGTAAGGCATGATACAACACACCACATATATCAGAAATTAAAAGTAAAACAAGCCACAAAATATCTTGTGACACCTGGTACCACTGCGGAGTATTTAGAAGTGCATAATTACCTGGTTGAATACCAAAGGTAATCAGATTGATCCTTTGTAACATTTAAGTGCTCCCATATACCTTCTACAGTGAAACTGCTCTTACTCCATATATTGAGTGGCTCTTTTGTAGTCATCCAAGACTTTGAGATGTAGTAAAAGTCATTCTGGTGCCTCAATTGCGGGGCTGGGAAAATATTAGAGACAGTTGGCAAATAAGACTCTACCAGTTTGACAGAAGTTTGTGCTCTAACCTGCACAAATATAAAGAAGAAAGAAAGTTTCAGACAACCTCAAAAATAATATAACATTACTACAAGTCTAGCAAGGAGATGTACACCTTGCAAAAAGAATAGACAACAAGGATTTCACTTTAACAGCCAAAATGCAAACAACCAAGCACAAAGGTAATACTAAAATTTATTTAATCAAAGGTTCTGTCAAATCACTCTATAATTCATCAAGGAGATCCCCCCAAAAGAACCATCAGCTAAAAAACAAAGATTGTACATCATTACACCAAAAAAGGAGGGGGGGGGGGGGGGGAGGTTGACTCAATTCAACAAAAGAGGCAAAAGAAACAAAAAATGTTCAATAAAATGATCCATAGCATAGACCAACCTTGGCAGTATTGAAAACTGTATTTCTGCAATCTGGCAAAACACTCACAGACCATGGTGGTATAGTGTATCTTTGACCGCGAAAGGTCACAGTTGCCTCTTTCCATTCATCAATGTTGGCAAGAAATGCTGAGCATATGCTTGAAGATTCAAACATAGACAAGTTTAACCCTTCAAGGTGAACATTTGCTTGGTACACATGTGCCTGAAATTGATGAACAAATGTGATTCAGAAAAAAATAAAAAGTCACCCATATATTTTTCCATACCTATCCCACAAAGTAGGATTGGCTACATGTTCTTGTGAAGACATAATGTATTAATCAAAGTAGATAAATATACACAACTATTCTCACAAGGTAAAATATATAATATCTATTTCACCACAAGAAGATTGCATGTAAATGTTTGGAATTATTTGGAGAAATCCAAGTCCCACATTGGCTAGAGATAAGGCCAATATAGAGTGTATAAGTGGGGGGAAGCCCTCATCCTATGAATTAGCTTTTGGGGTTGAGTTAGGGTCAAACCCACATTCTAAGAGGAATGATAACAGTAATAAGTTTGGAAATAATAGGAGTAGGATATTGTTGGGATCACTAGGATCATAGGGAACAGTTCTATTCCTAATTATAGTTCTTGAATTGTAAATATAAGATGCATTCATTATTTTATGTATATAAATATGAGCTAGCTGAGTGCAAAACTGAAAATCAATAAAGGATTTAACAGATTACAATCCTGCTTCTGCTCACAGTCTTTGGGTTTTGCCTTTTGGTCCAGCATAACCCCAAAATCTCTCAGAACCCCAATAGAAGGAATTTGTATGAACCCAAATAAAAAGGATAGGTCAGTCAAAGTTAAGGATTTTTTTCAACATTAACTCGGTTTCTAGTGTTTATAGGATAGATACAACTCACACAAGAGTACTTGCTTCCAGATTGAATGAAGCCCTTTCAGACGCCATTTCTGAGAATCATTTTATCTTTTATTACTAGTAGAAAAATTATTGGTAATGCTTTCATTGCTAAAAGGGTACTAGATGATGCTAGAGTCCAGAGGAAACGAAGCTGGGTTTTTAAGTTAGATTTGAGAAAGCTTATGATTTTGGAGAAAATGCTTTGGGTTGAGGTGGGGAAATTGGACTTTTGGGTTTTTCTGTTGCAGTTATTTGGAGAGAATGAGTGTCAGGTATGAACCACAGATGGTTGAATTGTTATTTCAGGTTTGGAGGGCACCTCAAATGACCCTTCAAGGATTGAACCCCAAGCCATGGCCATTTGGATAAGATCAGAAAACAGGAACCGACAATTTTATAGAAAGAAGCGCAGAGATCAGAAAATCAAGGTGACTGCTGAGATGTAAAAAAATCCATGCGCCTTCTCCTAATAATTTAAGCTTTTAGGAGAGTTGATTCATAATATGCTATGAGAATGAGAGACTGTATGACCAGATGATCAGGACTTCTATCTTTGAGACTCTTATAAGTTGAATTTTAGCAGAAGGTAAAGTGGCCTATGCATTGTATACACTTCAAACCCAAAGGTACTTGCATCAAAAGACTTAGTAGTAGAGATATAAGCCATTGGTGACATATTACCTAATAGCTTAAGCTTTAGGAGAGTAGGTCTCTGACTGTAACTACCAATAAAATATTAAATGTAATAAGCCATAATGCTTGAAATTTTTATGAAATATCTATTTCAGCCTAGGCTCATACCTCCTGCTTTGGACCCAATTTTATATATGTTGGTGAATCAGTGGCCACCAGGGCAGGCTCACAAAGCTTCAAAGCAGCATGTAAATCTTTCAAGTGACCCCATTTTGGTTCACGCAGCAGACCTAGAAAAACAAGGTTCATCGAGTGTCATCAATCATGTCAACTGCTATAGCCTATATGAATCCCATTAGCTACCATCTAAACAACAGTCTTATTGTTATTCTTCTACATACCATACTCATCAATTGGAGCATCATAATCATAACTTGTAATTTGCAAGGGTCCCCCTGCAGTGCGGCCAAAATTTGTTCCGCCAAAATACTGTAACATAAAAGGGCTTGTCAAGATCTGGGTTACAGATACTCAAAGACTAAAATATACATCAGATATAGATAAAACCTTGTATAATACATATATATTCATCCTAAATAATTCTAAAATATATAAAGAAAAGTGGCAATTAGAAGATATCACCTCACTGACTTTTAAGTTTATTTTTCATTGAAAATAAATTACCAGAAACAAATAAATGGAAGTACAAAACAAAGGACAAGGCATCCTATAGAATGAAAAAGCAAAATAAGACATTTAAAGCATCAATGGCATAAAGACCTTAGTAATGTTTATTAATATATATTCCTTCACTTTCCCAGTCACTTTAAAACTGGGCAATGGTTCTTGAATTAGATTTTGAGAGGAACATTACATAAGGGGTTCATCTTTTCAAGAGGCCTTCCCTCACTGTATAATTTTTCTATTTTTTCAGCAGTCCCCTATACAAGTTCCACATCTATTGATGGCTACCTAAGGCAGTATAGAAAATGATTCTAAACAATTGCTAATAAAGGCATAGATCAAACTACTTCCATTTTCCCATCCTGTGAGGATGTATTTACTCAGCTGTTGTATATTACCTCTCAAAGGCATCCCTCCATTGAATCCTATATTTGTTTCTACCTATCCAAATTTTTCCTGTTCAATTTTTAATATGCTTTTATTCTGCATTTTCAGTATCAAGACAGAGATCTTTTATGCTTCTAAACCGGTAATGGCCATTCACATCTTACAGTAGAGTTTCAATTGGATATTTAAAATAAAAAGCAATTTTATTAATAAAAGACAGGGAAATAGTAAAACAAAAGCATGGCAATACAGAACAAAATATGGCAAAAGTACAGCAGTATAATAAAGCCATCCAATACAGACATTGGACAAGAATCCTCCATGAGATAACCATTAGCTTAGAATAGCAAAGAAGCCAAAAGTGAACTGTTAGGCCAAAAATACAAATAAAAAAAAAACTTCAACTATCATACCATGTAATAGTTTTGAAAGCTTCCTCCACGTTGGAAAAAACGTGCAACTGCAAAAGCAAGGTCTTCAACAGGTCTATGAGGCAATCTTTCACCCCATTGTGTATACCTTCAAATGTCAACTGGAAGCAATCAAAATATTTATCACCACAGCCAAATAATGAATCAACTCTCAGAACATTATTTCTCTTATCTTCTATTTCTTATCAACAGTTCAACAGACATAGGTTTATGCAATAACACACATAAGCACAGAACACAAATATATTGGTTATCCTGAAAGGTTTATGATCAATTTATATAATATTGACTCCTAAACTTGTATTTATATTGTCATTAACTATATAATCACACATGTACCCTTGAAGGATGTGATTGTTCATACCATCCATCCCAGTTCTCTGTCCACATCGTTGGTTTGTTATGAGAGTTTGGTTTAAATCCATCACAGTAGTATGCATTGCATGTATCAATCTGTGTACAACAATATTGATTTATTAACCACTTGAATTGTTAGTTATTTTAATCACGAAATATTTTAACATTTCCCTTTGTTATTTTTTCAAAATCTGTAAGAGAGAACTGAACACATTTTTATTTTATTAAGTACAGGTAATGCCAATAACAGTTCTTTTTAATAGTGGAAAGGGATATAATTTACAATGTCATATGGAGCATCCTGCTGTCTACACATGACCCATGGAACCCCAGCACCAAGACTTAGAGCCATCTTAGCCGCCCATTTCATATACTCTTTACCTCCTTTACCATAGGAATTCTCAATGTTCCCATATTCATTCTCAATCTGATAAAATTCAGTCACAAGCTTAGTTAAACATTGCATTCTAGAAAGGGAAGCATCAAATTAAAAACTTGCATGCACTAATTCCAAGATAACAGAATAAAGCATAATCAACAATTATCTAACACAAAATAATTAAGTCTGCTGATGAGGTGGAGAACTAAGTAATTTGAATATTGGATATTATAATCAGAATACATCAATACAAAAAATGAAACATATAACAAGAATCAACAACTAAAATCTTACATGCAGTATATCACACACATTCTATTAATATATGTGGGAGCTAATACCTAAGACCTATCTTTACTAGCATGCGTATATCACACACATTATATAACATTAGGTGATTCCAATAGACATTGAAATTAGAGAAAAATCCAGAGAATGTGTTATATCCAGTTATCCATAATCTGGTATAAGCAGTTCACTCCTGCCAAAAATAAAAGTTACCTAGGCAGAGAAGCACAAGTTCAATAAGGCAAACAACAGTATAGAGACAGTTGTAATTTCACTGCTAATTTTGGATACCCCGGCAGGACTATGAATATGCTTCAAATTATGAAAAGTAAAACCAATTAATGGCTTTAATGCATATAAAGCCCAAAACCCACACTCTTTTCCTACCTGCAACAAAATTATGGGACCACCTTGCCAAGAAAACAGCCTTTCCTCTCTCATCAGATTCACCACCTTGGAGACAAAGCGCTTCATCTCCTCCTGGATTTTTTTTTAAAAAAAATAGGATGTTAAGAGCACATTATCATTTATTCTATGATTTTGGGACAGTTCAAAAAATCCCACCCCTGCCCTCAAACATTGAGGGGCATTACGTGATATAAAAAAACACAAAAAAGGGGGAAATTTGACATAATTCCCTGCATAAAGTAATGAGTGCAACCAAGAACAAGCGTTTGCCATGTCAATTGTAGTTCAAAACTGAGAACACTGAATAAATGGAATAATCACAAATAAGCATAAACAAATGATATAGATCTGTTTACAAAACAAACATAAAAGACAGTAATGCCAACCAACAAAGGATTTCACCTTGAAAGGTGCATTGTTTGTTCGAAATTCAATACCAGGGATATCACGCAACCACACAGGGAAACCCCTGCAAACATAGTTCATAAATCAATGAACAAGTTGTCAAATAGTTATTTACTTTTTAAAAGAAAAATAAGCATTACTGAAGTGAAATAAGCAAACCAGGGGTGAAAATAATAATCCCTTTTGAGAGAAAAAAAAGTAAAAAAGAAAACAACTAAAACACAAACAAAATAAAAGAAGCAGATGAAACTAAGGGTGTAGCAGGGATGTGCAATCTGAAATCCCTATGAATACTTTTCCAACTATACACAGGCTTCGATAGATAACAAATGGATAGCATCATGACAGTGGTGTTGTAAAACAGGCAATATTCAGATGGAGAAATAGGATAGATAGGCAAGTATTGATCACAAAGAAAAACTTAACTTATGTTTTAACCAAAGTACCAGAAATATTAACTGCATTGTTCAAAGTCTGTGCTTTTTCTTTTCTGCAAAGCATAAATTATTCTGATTTGGCTTTTCTTTTTTAAAACAGCCTTCTTTCATAAAAAACTTAAAGCTGATTCACAATTCAGATAAATTTACAACAAAACATTAAACAGGAGTAAAAAGCACAGTTTTAAAACTAAAAACGTGTGTGAATTCTCTGCAAAATTTAAGGTACAACTTGCACAATCCATTTTAGTTTCTTTTGGACAAAGTTGAAATTATTTTGTCATATTTTAACACTACTTTCCACCATTAATTTACAGTCTAAACCAAAAAGTTTACTAACTTCCAATTTGACATATATAAATCAGCAAAGATAAACTAATATTGGCATCAAAGGTAAATGACTAAATGAAAACTATTACTCAGTCTCACACCAAATATTACGATGATGACTTTCAACTAGATATGAATGTAAAAATCCTAGAACGGAGCATAAAAAATCCGTGGAAACTACACGATTAAGGAATTTTCCTGTTTAGAAATGTAATTAATTAACTATCATCATGCAATCTCTTCAAGTTGTTTATCTAAATGGAAACATCAAATAATGATAATATGAGAAAAGGCTGAGACCCAAAGTTCCATTCGGCACACGCATAAGGGCCTATGCGGAGAAAGAAATAGAGTCCATGGGATGCAGCTAGTCTCACAAACTTCACAAGATCATATCTCCCTTCAAAATTATACTGCACAAGAGAAAGCACACTAAATGAAAAAGAAATTAATATTTCAGCATTAATAAACAAATATCAAATCTACAGTCGGAAGAAACAAGACGTAGTGAGAAGTATAATTTTGCACCTGTCCTCTCACTGGCTCATGCCCATTCCAGAAAACATAAGTTTCAATCACATCCGCCCCACCTTCCTTGCTCTTTGCAATCAAATCAGGCCACATCTAAAATCATACCAAATGTATAATAAGCCACGGTAACAAAATAAATTTCATAAAGTTAACATCACAGAATTTAACATCCTATTATTAGACTATATTGCACTGCTCCAAATTTGGCAAAAACGTTGACCGAGACTGATAATAAGAGCTGCGGTTAATTTGTTGATTTTGTTTCAGAAGAATTTTCAATTCGCTAATCGTACAAAGAAGAAGAAATTCAGAAGAACTAAAGCTCAAAAGCTGATAATAATGTCATAACGCGATGCTCAGGAAGAAAAAAAAAACAGTGATTATCTTCTTCAAAATAAAGTAATCCAAACACGCAAATAGGATTTTGACTTTTGAGAACGAACCAGAACGAGATTCATTAAGGCACTGAAACAAACAGAAGCAAAAAAAAAAAAAAAAAACAGAGCAAACAAGCTTGTAACTCAACTTGATGGAAAAGAGAAAAAAGATAATTGAGTTAAATTGTGGTTGCATGTTAGTGTTATTTTAGTTGATGACTGATGATGAGTTAAATTAAATTAAATTGACCTCGGGAGTGGCGCGTGGATAGTGGATTCCGGCGGAGATGAGGAAGCGGCGTTTGCCGTTGAGGATGAGAGCGCGGTGATCGTAGCTCACGTTGAACGGTTTGAAATACTCTTCCCCCTCCGTCACTCTTACTCCATACTCCATTGCTACTACGCAAACACACACACATACCACTGCCACTACCATTCCTGATCCAAATCCTCCTCTGGAATTGGAATTACGCAGCATCTTCTTCAACCTTTCGTGCCTAGTTCGCAACTGCAACCACCGTTGAAAACTATATAATATAATTGGAATAAACGGATGCTTGTTTTCTCCTAGCTCCGTACTTACTGATACACAAGTTTATTAAATAAGACAATCTAGGGTTGCTCTAGTCTTATCCATTGTTTTTATTTTAACGTTTATCTTCAATATTAGGCAACCATCAAGCGTGGATCAACTTTCGCGTCGGATTCCTACTAATTTAAATAGGATCGTCTTCGATAGAAGATACTTGCAATTTTAAAAAATAAAAAAATTAGGCAAACTTTTGTTTTTGTCAGCTACGTTTGTTTAATGTGAGCTATGTTATCCTTTAATTTTTAGGTTTCTTCGTTTCTAATTTTTTTATCTTTATTTGTCTTGGAAATCATAAGAGATGAATTTTTTTTGGACAGAAAATCAATAGAGATGATTCTATTCAAATTATCGACATTAGTACATTACCCAAAAAAATTGGACAATCCAAAATCATTCATGTGTTTCACGTAAAAAAAAAAAGTCATTCATTATGATTTGGAAATGGAAATCTCACTAACCCAAGAAAATGCACACCAAACTAACATCTGTCTCTTTTTTTGGTGGTCTGACACCTGTCTCTCGTACTTGCAAACATGGTATATTGACACCAAATAAAATCAAATTTTAATTAATGTTGCGTCAATTTTTTTATTTTTTGGTAAGGTGCTGTTTTATTTTGGTAAGAATGTCGTGTCAATTAAAAATACAAATTTTAATTAACAATTTTCCTTTTAAAAAATTTAAAACTTAGACAAAGCACGACTTTGATTTCGTTCTATGTTCTACTTGTATATTTTCTATAAAAAAAATTACTTTAGGACTATTTTTCTCATACACCACAGTCACCACTTATCTTTTTTATTAGGAAAAACTTTTTTTTGGTGTGAAAGAAAAACTAAACATAGACAAGTTTGAATATTTTTATAAAAAGATAATAAGTCGTATGAGATATGTGACTTCACTTTTTTGGATTAAAAAAACCACGCATAAACTTATAAGAAATAAACTAAAAAAAGATATACAGAATAAGTTGTATAAGATATACTGCTTCGTGCAAATAAATAATTTTGTAATTATAATAATTTAATGATTTTAGGTTCAAACTGCACTCTTGGATTAGAAAAGCCACACATAAACTTATAAGCAATAAACTGAGAAAAGATATACACAATAATTTAAATCCTATGCATAATTTACATTTACATTTATAAACAACAGGAAATTAAAAGAAAACTAATTATATTTAATCCCTATATACACAGCCAGCAAATTTACACTTTAACATGCATAAAACCAAATGTGTTTACAATATACTTACATCAAAACGTGCCACTTGTTTTATCTAATCTGTTTGTTTACGTTTCTAACACAAAACTGTAATAACACCGGTAGAATGTTAGGGACACAATGTCTTTGCTGTAACTTAAACTTTAACCTCTCATGTAAGGAAACAAATAACAAGCAATGAGATTCAAATATATATCTCAGTAAATGGCCACAGCTTAATTGTATTCTTACACATGAAACTTGTTTAAAGTTTCGGTAAGACAATAACTGCTGCAGAAAATTGTCATGTACTACCATGAAAAATCTAGGTGCAGAACTTAACACAAGAAAACTCACCATCATAAGTGTACTTATACTTAGTACTTACCTCACTAAAACAGAACACCCGCATGAACAATTAACATGTGCATAATTTGAAGAATAAAAACTTAATCATTTTGTGGCTATATACTTCAAGTGGATTGTGGAGAAATTCTGGATGTTTCTTCTTGTCCCATAGTAAAGCCTCCTTTCTTTTCCTTACAATTTCACAATGAATTCTAAGAGATGTGTTTACCAGCCCTTTAAAAATGCTATTAACGAATCATGCTCTCTTCCTCCTTTTCCCAATATTTAATATTTAAACTTAATATTGTAGAGAGAAAAAGGATTATAGACTGTTTTACACTGTCATCCAATTACAACTTACCATATATAGTAAAACTATTTTAAAATTATTTTAAAACTTAAAAGTTATATCAACAATAATTTGTGATTGGATAATGATGTAAAACTATTTTACACCATCAGTGACCATTAAACTATTTTAAAAGAACTTTGACCCATCAAATAATACTCTGCCTCTGTTCTCACTACAAATTCTGTATCTCTGCATTTCGCTGACAACTTTGCAAACTTAAAAGAACCCCCTGACTCAATAGAAATCACAATCTGTTTTTGTACTACAAAAAACATAAACTTTGATACAATAAATATGATCAATGACACTTCTAGTCACTAATAACACGTAGGAAAGATTGCCTCTATCATAGTTTAAAATTGCCAAATAATGGTTCATTTCACGCACTAACAGAATCGTAGTTTATTTCTAATTAAATTTATAGCAAGTAATGACTAATCCAATTTAGTCAAGGACCAATCAATACATCTCTGAATACAACTACTAATTCTAACCTTGGAGCCTACACTATACCTAGTAAGTGTTACGGAGCATTTTTTTATAATGTTGTCCTAACTTTTGTGTCAACTAAGATATAGTTCTTCAAATAATCAAGGTAGAAAGAACATTTTCTATGTTTACTTAATGTTGAAGTCCCACATCGAATATAGATAGTGTCGAGATAAACTATATAAGTGGGAAAAAATCATCACCTTAAAAGTCGGTTTGGTAGAGTCTTTCCTAAATGGATCCTTATGTTTGTCACGCAGGTCCCCTTGATCTTACCATGTAGAAAGTATATATATCAACATATTAACTTGTGAGTTGCCACAAGTATTTTTTACAAATTTAAAGTAAACTACCAAACTTAAAATCTCAAACAGATATCAAACCATGTGTTCCAATGGCAATATCTTTACTACAACACAGCTAAACACTCAGAAAATAGAAGAGTTGGTTGAGGAATTGCAGTACACAGAAAATTAAAGGAATGAATAAAAGAAATGGTTAACCTTATTCTTACTTTGATCCTTAGAGTGGACAATCCAGAGAAAGCTTTTTATGATTCAGAAATACAAAAGCAAAATATTATGAAGAGTGAAAATTGCATTATTGTCTAAGGTAAAATTAGTAAAGCTTTTACCTTAGATTTCAGTAGCTCCACCTTAAAGTTTATCTCTACCCTCCACTGTGTTCATAAACAAATCAAGTTGGGAGATGATCCTCTGAAGCATCTCATCTACATGTTTCAAGATCCATACATAAGTATCACTCACTAAAAGCAAGCTAGTAACGGGAAGAAACTTCATAATTGTAAACATACTTGTAAGCATGTCAGAATGTGTTCCAGAATAAAGAAATTAAACGTACTTGTATTTCCTTAAGAGTAGTTCCCTCTTTGTAGGTTGTCTAAATCTTGAAACTGACTGGTTTCAAGGATGTGATAAGTAATGGTGACTGCAAGGTGAATTAAAAGTAAAACACAAGGTAAATTAGTATAGGGGTCTAAATCTAACATTTGACATCATGTAATATTTGGAAACTACTACTGTCTTGTCATAACCAATTTTCTAGAACAGAGAATTAATATACTCCAGTATCATTTTTTTAATATTCAAAAAGAGAGGTCGAAATATGCAAGAAAGCCAAATCAAATGTGGCTAAAGTCAAACTCGTTTCCTTTTAACCTGGTGATCTGTTCTTGGATCGATGAGGATGAGAAGGCGATGCTCACTGAAGGAAGTTTGAAGCTAATTGTTGAAAGTATCAAGGGTATGCCTTCCAGCAATGGCATAAGCACCAATGTACTGAGCAAACTTGAGAACTGCTCTCTGCCCATAAGCACCTGAATTCAGCCAAGTGCCAAAGCAATTGATCAAACACTTAAAAACTGATTGGAAAATCAAAGAAAATATAACACTTAAAAACTATTCTATTCACATTGCAACCAATAAGAAAATCAAGAAATCAGAATGTGTTCCAGAATAAAGAAATTTATAAAAATATAATTTTAAGTACTTTATTTAAATAAGAAATTTTATAGATGAAGAAACTTTATTTAATGGTGTGTTTGGTAGAGGGGGTAAGGAGAAACAACTCCACTTAATAAAACTTGTTTACCTTTTTCATCAAATTGACTTTTTCATTTAGTTCACTAAATGAAACAAGTCCCTGTCATTTGTTATTTTCCTCCCCAATTCAATGATATCAGCTTGATACCTGCTCTGTATCAAACAAGTTTTCAAGGTTCAGCCCTTTGGACATAGAAATTAACTCAAATGCATTCATTGCTGTTGACTGCTGTTCGTTCTTCTCCGTCACATGGTGCTCCTGAAAACACATGCAAAATCCTTTATGAGATAATATTCCAGAACTCACAGAAAATCAATATCAATATCATGTCTAATTATCTTCAACATACTTCAGAATCTTTAAAGACAGCTTCAATATCGTCGAGGTTGGTTTCCCCATTCTTCTGAAAAACTGGAAGCTTATAATCTTTTCTTAAACCATTCATCATCCAAATTCTAACCTTGAAGCCTGTACTCTGGTAAGTGATATGGAATATTTTTTATATTTTTTTTCTAACGCTGTCCATACTTTTGTGTCAACTAAGATTTCGTTCTTTAAGTAATCAAGGTAGGACGTATATTTTATTAGCTACCACGATTACTTGATACTAATTGAATTCTTCTGTATAATTTTTCTCACACACCCAGATAACTCATACACAACACTCTTTACACAATTAGCCCATAAGTAAACCTGGTTCGAGACAGTTCTATAGTTCAATTTATCATCAATCATAGAGAATCTTTCAATGAAGATAAAATTGGACAAAAGATATTCACTTTGCAACTTCATATATAGATAACTTGTGTGTAAGCTTAATTGAAAAAATAGTATAACAAGTTGTTATTTACTAGTATACAAACAGAAGCATTTGCAGGGCAGGGGAAAAAAAATCGAAACACAATACGTTTTTTCAAACCGGCCAGCCAAGAATACATATGAAAAAAGAAAGATTTGTTCTCTTGCTCAATATATATGATCAGAGAGTGACACTGCGGAGCACAACAGTCTCAACGGTGAGTCCAGGGCCGAAACCAAATAGCACACCCCAGTCAAGACCTTCACCGGTTGTGCCAAGTCCATTTTCTATTGATTTCTTCCTCATTTGATCCAAGATGAATAGCACGCATGCACTTGACATGTTACCATACTCGCTGAGCACATGTCTAGTAGCTTCCATTTTTTCAGGCTTCAGGCCTAACTTAGCCTCAACTTGGTCCAAAATTGCGGGTCCACCAGGGTGTGCAATCCAGAAGATAGAATTGTAATCGGAGATTCCCAAGGGTTGGAAGGCTTCAACCAAGGCCTTCTCAATATTCTTGGAGATGAGTCCAGGAACATCCTTGAGGAGATGGAAAGTGAGACCAACTTCGCGAAGGTGTCCATCAATAGCCCCTTCACTGTCTGGAAGGATTGTCTGGGCAGTCCAGACAAGCTGAAACAAAGGCTTTTCAACTGGTAAGGGGTCTGATCCAACAATGACAGCGGCTGCACCATCTCCAAACAAGGCTTGACCCACAAGGCTATCAAGATGGGTGTCAGTTGGGCCGCGAAATGTGACTGCGGTGATCTCAGAACAAACGACAAGCACGCGAGCACCCTTGTTGTTTTCAGCGAGGTCTTTGGCCAAACGAAGCACCGTGCCACCGGCAAAGCAGCCTTGTTGGTACATCATGTAACGCTTGACGGAGGGGCGAAGGCCTAATAGTTTAGTGAGCTGATAATCAGCACCAGGCATGTCGACACCACTAGTGGTGCAAAAGATGAGATGGGTAATCTTGGACTTGGGTTGACCCCATTCCTTGATTGCCTTAGTTGCAGCCTCTTTTCCCAACTTTGGTACCTCCACAACCACCATGTCTTGCCTTGCATCCAACGAAGGTGTCATGTAAGCACAAACACTCGGATTCTCTTTCAGGATCTCTTCGTTTAAGTACATGTATCGCTTCTTAATCATCGACTTATCACCTGATCGAAATAATAAATTAAATTTCATTAATATCACTAATCAAATCAAAGGAATATGTTGAAAATAAACAATATACATATTGTATAAAGAAATGAAGAAAGGAGAGAGATATATATCTTACACATGCGCTTGAATTTTTCTTTGAGCTCGGTCATGTGCTCGCTGTTGGTGATGCGGAAATAATAGTCAGGATAGGTACTCTGATCCACGCAGTTGGGAGGAGTGGCGGTGCCAATAGCCATGACAGTGGCAGGGCCTTCTGCACGTTGCGCCTTACGAATCTCTTCAACACTCACCATCCTAGCTGGTTAAGAAAAGAATGGAAGTGGGAAGTAGCAAGTAGGATAGAAAGGGTATGATATGATGATGGGGATGGATGTTGGAAAGTGATTTGGAAAGGTGGATATATATAGATAGTTGATATTGGTAGGTAGGCTAAGGTACGTAGATGCTATGCATGCTTCCTCTGACTCGTGGCTGCGCTTTGTTTCAACTATGTGGTGCCCCGCATGGCTACGTAGACTGATGACTACTCTCTTATTTTAACAACCCAATATTTTTGGTTTTTTGTTTATTTTTTAATCAACACGTTTTCATTAGGAGAAGCCACGAAAGTGATGAATTGATGATTAGGAAAAGTCAATGGTGAAGGTCATAGAGGGAAAAAAAAAGGGGGGTGGCCTCCAGGGTGATCCTATGGAAGGACTGACCCACTCCATTATGCATTGCAATAAGATGGGGTCAGGTTTGAAATTTTTCTTATAGATAAACTAAACATTAGATTTAATTATATTTTTTATTCTAATTTTTTAATTTTTGACGAATTTTATCTTAATCTTTAAATTTTGGACATTTTATCTCAACTTTTAATAATCCTACAAATTTTATCCTTCATCACTTTACTAGTTACATAATTATATTTTTTTTATCCCTAACTTATTAGTTTTTGCCAAATTTTATTCCAACTTTAAATTTTTTTGACAAAATTTATCCTTAATTTTAATTTTTTTTGACAAATTTTACCCCAACTTTTGTGCTTATAAATAGATAAATAATAGAGGATAAAATTCACAAGTTTCTTAAAAATTGAAAATAAAATGTGTCAAATTAAAAAATTAGGGATAAAATTCACTAAAAATTAAAAAATTAAAAATAAAAAGTGCAATTAAGCCTATGTGTAACTACATACGGTGGAAAATCAAACATAGATTCTCTTGTTAAATAATTAGGTTTGTATTTAAAATGAAATAACAACAAAGTTTATTTTCTCAAGAAAACAAAAAATGTTCCTAAAATTTCCTATGTTGTTATTTTAGTATTTAAATTTAATTTAACTATATTATATTTTAATTTCGAAAGTATGTTATTATTGTCATTTACATCGCATGACCTTTGAAACTTTGGATTAAAATGAGTTACCTTTGGTCATTTTAGCACTTTCAAGACTAAATTAACAGCGTCTTACGCTTTTACTTTTACGAATTTGTTCACTTATCCGATTAATAAAGACAGATATAAAAATTAAAACCCAACCTAATTCCTGTTGAATTTAATTTAGTGAGATCGAGAAAACCTTTGGGAAACTTTAAGGATGATTGGGTCAGCATTTTCATCGAATGCAATTTGGGAAGCATCAGTGTTTGGAATGGGTTTATGTGTGACAGGTTCTGTGGATTTCACATCAACAATAATAATAAGCAATTTTTTTCTTCTCAAAATCAAATTTATTCAATTTTGGTATTCGGTGGTGGGAATACAAGGCGTTCAACTGGTGCTTCATTTGGTTTGCTGATAGCGATAGGTGGTTGCTTTTATTTTCTCGTGGTTATGTTCTATAATCGGATGGCTGAATTATTCGTAAATGTTTAGAGGCTCTGCCAAGTTCAGCAAGATAAAGCTATTTTTTTCGTAATTATGCAACATGTTGCTGGTAGATAGCTTTGATGCACAGCAAAATTGTATTCTGATATAACTTTCAGTAGGGGCACAACTTGTGCAGCTAAGCTGCTTTTAATAATATTTCTATCCTTTGCATCTCAAGAAAAAAAAAATTGTTCATTGGATTGGAGTCGATTTTAGTTTTGCCAGAAATAACTGAATCAATCCAAATCAAATTGAATTACTAAATACTATTAACATTAAAGCTACTTTGTTGATGATGTTGATACGATACACTCCCTTTTTATAATGTCAATGACTATATCCTTTCTCTGTCAACAAATGACTATGTCCTTTTATCCAAATCTATTTATTTGAGAATCATTTTAACGTGTTTTTAATCAAATTTGTAAGGTATATATATAATCATTATAATGGGATAGTCAACAGTCAACATAGTCATGCAGTGTACAATATAGTTGAGAGAAAACACAGAACACAGCCAATTCGTTAGAGGAAACATGCTCATCATCTACTCAGTACTCACCTACCCACTTCAAGTTCAACTGTCTATCTATTCATATATATATACCCACCCTTCCAAACCACTTTGCAACATCCATCCAAGCCTTTTCTTTCCTAGCTACTACACTTTCATTCTTTGCTTCAGAAAATTAACTAGCTAGGATGGTCAGTGTTGAAGAGATCCGTAATGCACAACGTGCAGAGGGCCCTGCCACTGTCATGGCTATTGGCACCGCAACTCCTCCAAACTGTGTCGATCAGAGTACCTATCCTGACTATTATTTCCGCATCACCAACAGCGAGCACATGACCGAGCTCAAAGAAAAATTCAAGCGCATGTGTAAGATATATATCTCTCTCCTTTCTTCATTTCTTTATACAATATGTATATTGCTTATTTTCAACATATTCCTTTGATTTGATTAGTGATATTAATGAAATTTAATTTATTATTTCGATCAGGTGATAAGTCAATGATTAAGAAGCGATACATGTACTTAAATGAAGAGATCCTGAAAGAGAATCCGAGTGTTTGTGCTTACATGGCACCTTCGTTGGATGCAAGGCAAGACATGGTGGTTGTGGAGGTACCAAAGTTGGGAAAAGAGGCTGCAACTAAGGCAATCAAGGAATGGGGTCAACCCAAGTCCAAGATTACCCATCTCATCTTTTGCACCACTAGTGGTGTCGACATGCCTGGTGCTGATTATCAGCTCACTAAACTATTAGGCCTTCGCCCCTCCGTCAAGCGTTACATGATGTACCAACAAGGCTGCTTTGCCGGTGGCACGGTGCTTCGTTTGGCCAAAGACCTCGCTGAAAACAACAAGGGTGCTCGCGTGCTTGTCGTTTGTTCTGAGATCACCGCAGTCACATTCCGCGGCCCAACTGACACCCATCTTGATAGCCTTGTGGGTCAAGCCTTGTTTGGAGATGGTGCAGCCGCTGTCATTGTTGGATCAGACCCCTTACCAGTTGAAAAGCCTTTGTTTCAGCTTGTCTGGACTGCCCAGACAATCCTTCCAGACAGTGAAGGGGCTATTGATGGACACCTTCGCGAAGTTGGTCTCACTTTCCATCTCCTCAAGGATGTTCCTGGACTCATCTCCAAGAATATTGAGAAGGCCTTGGTTGAAGCCTTCCAACCCTTGGGAATCTCCGATTACAATTCTATCTTCTGGATTGCACACCCTGGTGGACCCGCAATTTTGGACCAAGTTGAGGCTAAGTTAGGCTTGAAGCCTGAAAAAATGGAAGCTACTAGACATGTGCTCAGCGAGTATGGTAACATGTCAAGTGCATGTGTGCTATTCATCTTGGATCAAATGAGGAAGAAATCAATAGAAAATGGACTTGGCACAACCGGTGAAGGCCTTGACTGGGGTGTGCTATTTGGTTTCGGCCCTGGACTCACCGTTGAGACTGTTGTGCTCCGCAGTGTCACTGTCTAATCCATATATCTTGTGCAAGACCAAGTCCTTTTCTTTCTTATTCATTCTTTCATGTTGAGTTTGAAAAATGTATTCTTTCTCTTCCTTTTTTTCCCTGCTTCCCTCACATGCTTCTTTTTTTATATCAGTAAATAAGAACATGTTATATTACTATTAATGCAATTAAGTTTTCACAAAATTCATCTATATATTCAGTTGCAAAGTGAATATCTCTTGTCCAATTTCATCTTTATTGAAAGATTCTTTGTGACTTGCTATAAAAGTGACTGTAGAACTTTGCAGGTTTATGGCTTAATTGTGTAAAGAGAATAGTGCCAATTAACGTAGTCCACTTAGGCTTAATTTTTTTTTTTTTTTTTTGTGTTGATTGAGTTATCTAACTGTGAGTCTGTGAGAAAAACATTATAAAAAAGGGATTAATAAGTATCAAGTAAACCTAGTAGGTAAGAAATTGCACTTCCTACCTTGATTACTTAATGAACAAAATCTAAGTCGACAAAGTGGTTGGACTGCTCTTCGCATTATTTGCCTTACAAGAGTTAACTACTTAACCACAATAGATAACATTTATCCATGACTTCGTATTAACACTTTAAAATAAATGTTCCATACCACCTATGAGGTGTAGTATGGGCTCTAAGGTTAGAATTTATGTTTCAGTTGGTATCATGCTGCAGCTTATGGTGTGCATCAATATGTGAAATCTATTACTCAATTTGTTTCAGTTTGTATTACATTTTCATTGTGTGCTTTTGATTTAATATATGAAATATCATAACGCAGTTTATCACTTTAGGTAGTTTTTATCATATTCCAGTTTATCTTGTGCTTCTGGTTGAGTATCAGATTGCAGTTTTTATCAGATTGTAGTTTATGGTGTGCTTCTGATTCAATATGTAAAATTTGTGACACAATTTGTTTCAGTTTTTATCTTATTGTAATTTATGATTTGGTTCTATCTGTGTATCATTTAGGTTTTGTTGTTCGGGTGATGGTGTGCTGTGAAATTTATCACAATCTCATGGGGTGCCAATTTGGCTCTGCTGCTCTGGCCATTGTATACCAATATGATTCTAATCATGGTATGTTAGTTTGTTTCTGGTTATGGTGTGTCAATTTTTTTTTACGTCTGTACCAATTTGATTCTGTTTTAGGGGCCTTGGTTTATTGTGAAATCTGTCACAATTTAGGGACATTTGTTAGTTTGTTTCAGTCATGGAGTTTTGTGATGTATTAATACCAACCAATTTACTTATGTAATGAGCATTTTAAAACCGAATGACCATTTAAAACCTTGCACATAAAAGCATAATTTTGATATCTCATTAGCATTTATTTGTCATTAGCATAACCTGTCACAACCAAGTTGTAATTCTTATCACACCCTTAAAATCTGACAAACTATAAATATCTAGTAAACCTAGTAGCTAAGAAAATGCACTTCTATCTTGATTACTTAAAGAATTAAATCTCAGTTGGGACAAAAAGTATGGTCATCATTTCGGATTATTGATTTTACATCAGTTAACTATTTCACCACATATAACACGTGTGTGTAGGTATTAACACGTTTATGGGGGGATATCCATATCACCTACCAGGTATAGTATAGGCTCCAATGTTAGAATTAGTAGTTATTTTCTGATAAAAATGTTCCTTATCACCGACCTGTTTTAGTCATAAATTATAATATGTTTACAAATACAAACTATATATAATATGATAAAAACAATACTATCATATTATTGAAGATAATTAATTGTAGAAAAATGTATCATTGCTTACTTTGCAATACAATCATGACTCAAGAGTCTTCCTATTTAGGCAACTGATAATCAAGAATAACAGGAAATATGTGGTTGGTCCAATAACAATTCAATAGTGGGTGGCCCAATAGGCTAAAAAAATGGTAGGATACTTTCTTAGTATTAGGGACTAAATCAACCCCAAAAAATCGACGTTAAATGAAGATCGTCCAAGTTTTATTTAAACCACATCTTTAATTCGATGTGGGACTAAACCATCATCCTTGAAGTTTCAATTAAGGCAACCCCAAAGAGGCCCCAACTAAAGAAGGATAGGACTGACGGCAATTAAGGTGGTTTTCCAACATATCCCTTACTGAATCTACATAATTTTCGTCCGTATAAATCTCCATAGCAAGACTTCCACCTCTTTTGAGCAAGAGTCCTCCGGAGATGACGTAGGAAGTGCATTTTCTTAGCTACTAGGTTTACTTGATACTTTTTTTTTTACTGCGGTTTACTTGATACTTATTGATCTGTTTCATATAATGTTGTATATCACAGTCAAATAACTCACCCAAGACAGAAAATTTTAAGCTAAACTGGACTAAGTTAATCGGCACAACTCTCTTTACACAAACCACATAATTCCAGACAGTTCTACAGTCCAATTTATACACAATCACGAAGAATCTTTTGTTGGAGATGAAATTGGTAAAAATAAAATAGAAGATATTCACTTTGCAACTGTATAGTATAGATCAATTGTGTATAAGCTTAATTGCATTAATAATAAGATGTGTTCTCGTTTAGTGTTTACTGGTATACAAAAAAGAAGAATGTGAGAAAGCAAAAGAGAAAGAATACATTTTTCAAACTAAAAAAGCAATAATACATAAGAAGAAAAGAAGGATCTGTGTTCTTGCTCAATATATATGATTAGACAGTGACACTGCGGAGTACAACAGTCTCAACAGTGAGTCCAGGACCGAAACCAAATAGCACACCCCAGTCAAGGCCTTCGCCGGTTGTGCCAAGTCCATTTTCTATTGATTTCTTCCGCATTTGATCCAAGATGAATAGCACACATGCACTTGACATGTTACCATACTCGCTGAGCACATGCCTAGTAGCTTCCATTTTTTCAGGCTTCAAGCCTAACTTAGCCTCCACTTGGTCCAAAATTGCGGGTCCACCAGGGTGTGCAATCCAGAAGATAGAATTGTAATCGGAGATTCCCAAGGGTTGGAAGGCTTCAACCAAGGCCTTCTCAATATTCTTGGAGATGAGTCCAGGAACATCCTTGAGGAGATGGAAAGTGAGACCAACTTCGCGAAGGTGTCCATCAATAGCCCCTTCACTGTCTGGAAGGATTGTCTGGGCAGTCCAGACAAGCTGAAACAAAGGCTTTTCAACTGGTAAGGGGTCTGATCCAACAATGACAGCGGCTGCACCATCTCCAAACAAGGCTTGACCCACAAGGCTATCAAGATGGGTGTCAGTTGGGCCGCGGAATGTGACTGCGGTGATCTCAGAACAAACGACAAGCACGCGAGCACCCTTGTTGTTTTCAGCGAGGTCTTTGGCCAAACGAAGCACCGTGCCACCGGCAAAGCAGCCTTGTTGGTACATCATGTAACGCTTGACGGAGGGACGAAGGCCTAATAGTTTAGTGAGCTGATAATCAGCACCAGGCATGTCGACACCACTAGTGGTGCAAAAGATGAGATGGGTAATCTTGGACTTGGGTTGACCCCATTCCTTGATTGCCTTAGTTGCAGCCTCTTTTCCCAACTTTGGTACCTCCATAACCACCATGTCTTGCCTTGCATCCAACGAAGGTGCCATATATGCACAAACACTGGGATTCTCCTTCAGGATCTCTTCGTTTAAGTACATGTATCGCTTCTTAATCATCGACTTATCACCTGAAATAATAAATTAAATTTCATTGATATCATTAATGAAATCAAAGGTATATGTTGGAAATAAGCAACATGCATATTATATAATGAAATGAAGATAGGATAAAAGAGAGAGATATCTTACACATGCGTTTGAATTTTTCTTTGAGCTCGGTCATGTGCTCGCTGTTGGTGATGCGGAAATAATAGTCAGGATAGGTACTCTGATCCACGCAGTTGGGAGGAGTGGCGGTGCCAATAGCCATGACAGTGGCAGGGCCTTCTGCACGTTGCGCCTTACGAATCTCTTCAACACTCACCATCCTAGCTAGTTAATTTTCTGGAGCAAAGGATGAAAGTGAAGTAGTAGCTATCTACGAAAGAAAAGGCTTGGATGGATGTTGCAAAGTGGCTTGGAAGGGTGGATATATATATATAGAAAAGTGTGGGTAGGTAGATTAAGGTAGATGCAGTGCATGCTTCCTTTCTCTGACTGCGCTTGTGGTGTGCACCCACCGCATGTCTAAGTAGACCGCTGATTCTCCCCATTATAGTTATACTTACCAACCCATTTTTTTTTCTTTTCCTAATGATCAGCAAATAACCGGGTTTTAATTTTCTGTTTTTTTTTCTTTAGTTGAGTTATGTTTATGAAAAAAAAAATGTCACGAGGAAATTATTTGTTTTTAATACCAAGTCTGATTGATTGATTTGTCTCATTTATCATCTTGAAAACATTCCAATAAAAAATAAATGTTTTAAATAAAACTGTTTTTAAACAAGAGATTCATGATTTTTTTGCAATTCAGATATCCTGTCCATTATATGGATATCTATTTTTTTCACCTCCATGGTGCTTAAAAATTTCAAAGACTAATATTAAATTCTTTTTTAAAAAAAATTGAAAAACATTTTTTCTCTTATCTTCTCTCTCATGAAAGAAACTGGTCGTGGTTATGTTGGTCTGAAGAGAAATTATTAAATGATTATGATTTATCTTGGTTCTTACACTATATTAATTTTTATGTAATATATAATCAAGTAATCATAAATTAATAATTTTTAATATGTGTTATATAAATATTAGTTTGAGATTATAGACATGTGTGGCTGTGAACTACTTCATAATTTATTTGGTTTGGGAGGGGATTAAACTGAACTTTATCTTTGGAATAAGTGGGTGATGAAGCTTTACGTTAGTATGCTCCAACGAACAACAATCTGATCAGGAATTGGGGAGTTGGTATAGTTTTATTATTTTATCTTAAGTTAACTTGATGCAAGTCTACTTTCAGAATGAAATATGAACATCAAATGAATCATTTTTGGCTCTAAGTTAAAAGTAACTTATATCCCACAACTTCTTAACAAGTTCAATCATCTAACTTCTCCAAAATCAAAATTGAAAATCGATTTATTCTGCTTCCTTATTTTCTTTACCTATAAATGCTTGTTAAGAAATTTTATCCAAACTGAATCATGTTTGTGTAAGATTTTAAAAATAATGGAAACTTCTACCGGAGAAAAAGTACAGGAAATTGGAATATTTGGGGCCAAATTTATCATCGGGCAACATTTGATAATTACAAATTAATATAGGGATAAACATGGTTGCAAGTGAAAGACAATATAAATAGTTGAACTTAGTAACTATAAAATAAGACAAATGTTATGTCTCGTGGTTAAACAACTTACTAAAGAACTCTAGTAAACAGAATTGAAAGTTGTGAATGGGCATTGTTTGCAAATGCTCACTCCCATTATCATCACATTGGTATGGGTAACAACAGGTGTGTATATAGGAGTTAGGGCATGAGATGTGTGTATACCAGTTAATATTAAATAAATAAACATTTATCAAAACATGAAACGAAACAAAAAATTATAAAAATTCTAGTATAATTCTGAATCAACTTCATTCATAGCTCCTACTATAATCTTGTAATCAAATATGAAGAAGATCCAGCAATTAAAGATTACACAGGAGAACATGCCAGAGTATAGGTGAACTTTGTAAGAATAAAAATGTAAGGAGGAAAAAAGATAATTAAATTTCAAATTTCATTTTACCAAACACACAGTAACACATCTGACATGTGCATAAGGGTTAAAACAAGGCAAGGATTAACTTATAACTGAATATTTGGAAAGAATATAGGACATGAACTTAGCTAAAGTATAGCAGAAAACAATAACAGAGGATGAATAAGGCTAAATGTCATATGCTGTTTCATTAGCATTACAATAAGTTGGATTGCAGATTAAAGAACCAACAGAAAATTACTCCTTGAATGTATTTACATTTTATAGGCTTCAGATAATAGATGGTTTGAATAGAAGCATTAAAGCATGTATTGGACAAAAAATGTGACCTTTACACTCAGTTTCTGAGTTTCAAAGTTCAGTACGGACGAAAACAAGGAAAAAAAACATTATTTATATTGATTAGTTACACTAAAATATTATAATAGTATACAACAATACCTAATTGAAGAAAGTACAATTAAGAATGCATTCAACAATTATGTGCACTTTTTGCCACTTGTAACAGAAATATTCCTGGACTTCCCCAGCAGATACACAAAATGGAAGAGATACTTCATCCATCAACAATGAATTGATCTTCTTGATTATCTCCCTCAACCCTAGCGTCACCGTGAACAATTCCATTCACATGATGCAAATTTTGCATCATATGTGAAAGATAATGGTTGCTAGCACTAGTGTGATCAGATAGGCCAGCGGGTTGGGCAGGCCACTGCGAGAATATACCAAGCAATTGGTTAGTAAGATTTTGCTGCTCATGAAGAAAACGAGTCTGCATCTGGCCCATTTCTGCTCGGTGCTGGCTCAGCATCTCGTCAACCCTCTTCTTCCATTCCAGCCTCCTGCAATTCATTCCCTCCTCCCATTCCCTCTCATGAATCAACTCTTCCTCTCTCCTCTTCCTTTCCATCTCTTCATTTTCCTTCTCCATAGCTTCCCACTCCACCATCCTCTGCCTCCTAAGTTTGTCCCTCTCCTCAAGCTTCTTCTCCCACTGCTTATCAAGCTCCACTCGCAAATTCTCCCTCCTCTGCCTATCACGCTCCCTCTCCAGCTCACGCTGCTCGAACCGCGCCTCCATCTCCCTCAACTGCCCCAGCTGGTTAGCAAGAATCCTCCACGCCTTCTTCTCCATCCCCTTCACTGCCTTCCTCTTCTTCTTCAAACTTGACCCTGTGACTTCCCCTTCCTCCTCAAACACAAAACCATTCTCGGCTGCATCCTCCCTCTCCCGACCACCACTCCCATTGTAATTCACCTCCCCTTCCTCAGCCTCATACTCAAACCCCAACCCCATCACCTCATTGTCCACCCCATCCATAGCAGCCCCGAAATCCCCATCCCCGGAATGACCCATCTGCCCAAACTCAACCATATCCATCCCCCCACCACCAGCAAGAAAACCATCCCCATTATCCCCATCACGATCCCCGTGATCCCCATCCTCAATCCCCATCAACTCATTCCCACCATGACCACCAACAACAAGTGCAACATCCCCAAACACATCCTTATACCTAAGAAAATTAGACCAATGAGTAAGCCCCTCCACCCAGTCAAACTCACTCACATCATCACAATCCCCTCCTCCTCCGGACCCAGAAAACTCGGGCCTCTTGATCTTCTGCTTCACAAGCAAATACTGGTGCCGCATGTTCTGCACCTTCGTCGAAACGTCCTTCCAACTCCACTGCCAAGGGTACGCCACGGGATCGCGAACGTGATGCACCGAATTCACGTGACAAGCAATCGGCTTGAACTTCTTCTCCCGCGTCCGCATCTTAGCCAGCGAACCGTCCTCCACCAGCTCCCCGTACTTGTCGATTAGGGTTTTCTCCTCCGCCTCGGTCCATTTCTTCCGCCTCGGAGGAATCATCGGTAACCGATAATCTCTACTCCGACGTTCTGGCTATGTTTTTCCTCTTCTTCTTCCTCCTCCTCTTTCTCTTCCTCCGCGAGCACCAAAACCTTTTCCGATAGCGATTCTGATTGCATCGAGAACGCGCAGATCGTGCAGGTTGTTTCAAAAAGAATTTCGCTTTTTCAATCCGCGATTTTAACCTAGCGGTTGGCTAATCGAATGAATCTCTCCGGAAAATGTAAAACTAAGGGAAAGAAGAAGGATGGAGCATGCTTACCTTTTCGGATTTCGGAGCGAGAGGAGAGCGGAGTGATTTTCAGGGAAAGTGAAGTTTTCTCGAGAAAAAAAATATCAAAACAATAATTCACTACGGAATGAATGAAGTCACGAAAAACTAGCTAACATCAACGATTCCCGCTGTGTTCATAAGTGGGGAACGATCTAAACCGTATTCGATTCCCTTGCAAAATTCCAAAGCAGAGACTGAAAATGTTCCGGCTGTATTTCCCAGAATAATAGCTAATTTTTCAGATGATTTTTTTGGGGGGATTTGTATATCTAAAAATATAAAATATGAAAAGTTGCCTTCAATTCTGTGGACATGCCGGAGTGGTTATCGGGCATGACTAGAAATCATGTGGGCTCTGCCCGCGCAGGTTCGAATCCAATATTCTACCTACTTTCATACCTTCAAATGTGTGCGAAGTACAGAAATAAAATAACATGACAAGTGCAACAGCATACTTGAAGCATAAAGATAAAAAAGTTCTACCTATTACTTGATGAAAGTAAGAAGACAATAAGTACTTTTAATGATATGTTTTCTTTTTTTCTTTTAATGAAGAGTATTTCTAGTATAAAAATAATTAATATAATAAACATTATAAATTGAGTCTTATAAAAAAAACAAACATAATTTTAAATTTGGATCTTATAAATAAAAAGAAAGGAAGTATGATATATGACAAATTGTGCATGACAATGAAATAATTAATGCAATCCAACATTCATAAAGACCATAGATAAACTCCCAATGTATACTTTCATTAAATACTCATATTAAGTAAAAAAAAAACTAAAAAAAAATAAAGAAATAAAAAGATTTTGATGAGAATCCTAAAACTGTCTAAATACAGGAATATATAACCAGGCGTAAGATCAAACAGTCACCGGGTACCCTCCAACAAATGGTAACAGACATACTTAACAATATCCAAGTGGAGAATGATGAATACCCATATGCAAAGGCACTACTAATTAAGAATATTAATTGTTGCTGAAGGCCCAAACTAATTTGAAGACCCATGTTAAATATGTTCTTTTTTTAATTTATAATTTTTTCGTTGTAATTTTGGTCAAAACTGTTTTGAAAAACATATGCTTATTTCTATCTTTTCATTTAGATACTCTATATGTATGAAGTTCGTTTTCAATAGAAGGACTTTTGGCATTTAAAAAAATTTTGTGAAAATTAATCTTTGAGTTCCTCGCTACTCCAATCTCGGACTTATCAAGGTAATCTTTGTGGAGTCTACCATGACTTATCTTCCTGAAAGTGGTGTCATCTAAAAAACTCTGTAACATGTATCAAATAATCCGCTCCTAGTAAAGATCACATCAGGTTTGAAACATATATTTATATTAAAAATAATAATTTTAAAAAAAGATATATTTATATTAAAAATAAATAATTTTTGAAGCATATGTTTATACTAAAAATAAATCAGAAAAATTATTTTATATTATTAAGGACATTTAAAGTAATTTTAAATTATAGGTAATCATGATATGGATTTCTTATTATCCACCCTCACTCCATTAATAAGTATATAAAAATATATTTATTTTACTCATGAATAGCTATTAAACTATTCATTTTAATTTTTTTCATAACAAATATTGCTCACAAATATTTGCAAGTACGAATTTTCTTCTCACCCCTAATTCCAAAATTAAAAATGCAATCATAATTCTAAATGTATACATGATCATTAGTATCATAATATGATATCACAATTGTATGACTATTAGCCTCTTTTTATCTTTGTTTCTTTTAATTTTCCTACTCATAAGAAAGAAAAATAACTTAGTAGACTTTCAAACTAATTCAAAGGATTGATGCAGTAATATAAGATTTCGTTGTATTCACGTGAGTAAAAACTATCTATTTGGTGAAAAAATTTGTGTTTGATTTCCATCTTATGCAAAATTCCCTTGAATCAGGAACAACTACATACCACAAACGAAATTAATCTTTAACCTACTAGGTTAAAGACACTCGTGGTCTTTTACTTAAGAAAAAAAACTTTCTAACTAATATTTTCTTTATAACGAGTAACTCTTTCCTAAAGCTTATTTACTCACATGTGCTAAAATTACCAACACAACCAGCTAAAAACTATTTCTCTTAATTAATCATCTCAAACAATCTTATCTCCTTTTATCTTTATGTTTTTTTTCTCTCTATTTTAAATTAAATTTAAATATTTCTTTAAAATATCAGTAGTTAAAAATAAACCTTATATCACAATTTAAATTATTTATTATGAATCTGAAATATAATTTATATATTCAAAATATTTGTTTGTTAAGATTTTAATTATAATGTAATTTAATATTATGATAAAATAATAAAACTATACCAACTTTGCAATTCCCGATCAGATTGTTGTTCGTTGGAGCATACTAAAGCGCCGCCCAAAATATTTGTTTATTAAAATTTTAATTATAATGTAATTTAATATTAAGATTATTTATGTCAGAAATTTTAGTTATTATATAAAATAAATATTTATACTATGTAATACTAGTTATTAATGAAAATGAAAGTAAAACTATCGTGTAGCATAAGTCAAATAACAAAGATCAATAGATAAAGTCATTTTAAGATTAAAACTTAAAAGTTCCATTTGTTGTCAAAGTCAATATTGACCCTGTTTTAGTTCTTCTTTCTCGCATGATATACTTGAATGCAATGCACCTTCTCGTAAAAGAAAAGAATAACAAAAACAGTGAACTTACAAAAGCTAAAAGTAATTAGTTATAATAAAGCCAACTATATAATTTTCCACAAATCAAATATATTTATTTCATGAAATTAATCATAAAACAAACATTTTGGTGATGGTTTTATTTATGCGTCTTACAAATTGAAGAAAGAAAGCGATATAATTATGAATTAAATTAAAAATATACTATATATTTAATGTTCAATTTTGATTTTGGAGAAGTTAGATGACTGAACTTGTTAAGAAGTTGTGGGATATAAGTTACTTTTAACTTAGAGCCAAAAATGATTCATTTGATGTTCATATTTCATTCTGAAAGTAGACTTGCATCAAGTTAACTTAAGATAAAATAATAAAACTATACCAACTCCCCAATTCCTGATCAGATTGTTGTTCGTTGGAGCATACTAACGTAAAGCTTCATCACCCACTTATTCCAAAGATAAAGTTCAGTTTAATCCCCTCCCAAACCAAATAAATTATGAAGTAGTTCACAGCCACACATGTCTATAATCTCAAACTAATATTTATATAACACATATTAAAAATTATTAATTTATGATTACTTGATTATATATTACATAAAAATTAATATAGTGTAAGAACCAAGATAAATCATAATCATTTAATAATTTCTCTTCAGACCAACATAACCACGACCAGTTTCTTTCATGAGAGAGAAGATAAGAGAAAAAATGTTTTTCAATTTTTTTTAAAAAAGAATTTAATATTAGTCTTTGAAATTTTTAAGCACCATGGAGGTGAAAAAAATAGATATCCATATAATGGACAGGATATCTGAATTGCAAAAAAATCATGAATCTCTTGTTTAAAAACAGTTTTATTTAAAACATTTATTTTTTATTGGAATGTTTTCAAGATGATAAATGAGACAAATCAATCAATCAGACTTGGTATTAAAAACAAATAATTTCCTCGTGACATTTTTTTTTTCATAAACATAACTCAACTAAAGAAAAAAAAACAGAAAATTAAAACCCGGTTATTTGCTGATCATTAGGAAAAGAAAAAAAAATGGGTTGGTAAGTATAACTATAATGGGGAGAATCAGCGGTCTACTTAGACATGCGGTGGGTGCACACCACAAGCGCAGTCAGAGAAAGGAAGCATGCACTGCATCTACCTTAATCTACCTACCCACACTTTTCTATATATATATATCCACCCTTCCAAGCCACTTTGCAACATCCATCCAAGCCTTTTCTTTCGTAGATAGCTACTACTTCACTTTCATCCTTTGCTCCAGAAAATTAACTAGCTAGGATGGTGAGTGTTGAAGAGATTCGTAAGGCGCAACGTGCAGAAGGCCCTGCCACTGTCATGGCTATTGGCACCGCCACTCCTCCCAACTGCGTGGATCAGAGTACCTATCCTGACTATTATTTCCGCATCACCAACAGCGAGCACATGACCGAGCTCAAAGAAAAATTCAAACGCATGTGTAAGATATCTCTCTCTTTTATCCTATCTTCATTTCATTATATAATATGCATGTTGCTTATTTCCAACATATACCTTTGATTTCATTAATGATATCAATGAAATTTAATTTATTATTTCAGGTGATAAGTCGATGATTAAGAAGCGATACATGTACTTAAACGAAGAGATCCTGAAGGAGAATCCCAGTGTTTGTGCATATATGGCACCTTCGTTGGATGCAAGGCAAGACATGGTGGTTATGGAGGTACCAAAGTTGGGAAAAGAGGCTGCAACTAAGGCAATCAAGGAATGGGGTCAACCCAAGTCCAAGATTACCCATCTCATCTTTTGCACCACTAGTGGTGTCGACATGCCTGGTGCTGATTATCAGCTCACTAAACTATTAGGCCTTCGTCCCTCCGTCAAGCGTTACATGATGTACCAACAAGGCTGCTTTGCCGGTGGCACGGTGCTTCGTTTGGCCAAAGACCTCGCTGAAAACAACAAGGGTGCTCGCGTGCTTGTCGTTTGTTCTGAGATCACCGCAGTCACATTCCGCGGCCCAACTGACACCCATCTTGATAGCCTTGTGGGTCAAGCCTTGTTTGGAGATGGTGCAGCCGCTGTCATTGTTGGATCAGACCCCTTACCAGTTGAAAAGCCTTTGTTTCAGCTTGTCTGGACTGCCCAGACAATCCTTCCAGACAGTGAAGGGGCTATTGATGGACACCTTCGCGAAGTTGGTCTCACTTTCCATCTCCTCAAGGATGTTCCTGGACTCATCTCCAAGAATATTGAGAAGGCCTTGGTTGAAGCCTTCCAACCCTTGGGAATCTCCGATTACAATTCTATCTTCTGGATTGCACACCCTGGTGGACCCGCAATTTTGGACCAAGTGGAGGCTAAGTTAGGCTTGAAGCCTGAAAAAATGGAAGCTACTAGGCATGTGCTCAGCGAGTATGGTAACATGTCAAGTGCATGTGTGCTATTCATCTTGGATCAAATGCGGAAGAAATCAATAGAAAATGGACTTGGCACAACCGGCGAAGGCCTTGACTGGGGTGTGCTATTTGGTTTCGGTCCTGGACTCACTGTTGAGACTGTTGTACTCCGCAGTGTCACTGTCTAATCATATATATTGAGCAAGAACACAGATCCTTCTTTTCTTCTTATGTATTATTGCTTTTTTAGTTTGAAAAATGTATTCTTTCTCTTTTGCTTTCTCACATTCTTCTTTTTTGTATACCAGTAAACACTAAACGAGAACACATCTTATTATTAATGCAATTAAGCTTATACACAATTGATCTATACTATACAGTTGCAAAGTGAATATCTTCTATTTTATTTTTACCAATTTCATCTCCAACAAAAGATTCTTCGTGATTGTGTATAAATTGGACTGTAGAACTGTCTGGAATTATGTGGTTTGTGTAAAGAGAGTTGTGCCGATTAACTTAGTCCAGTTTAGCTTAAAATTTTCTGTCTTGGGTGAGTTATTTGACTGTGATATACAACATTATATGAAACAGATCAATAAGTATCAAGTAAACCGCAGTAAAAAAAAAAGTATCAAGTAAACCTAGTAGCTAAGAAAATGCACTTCCTACGTCATCTCCGGAGGACTCTTGCTCAAAAGAGGTGGAAGTCTTGCTATGGAGATTTATACGGACGAAAATTATGTAGATTCAGTAAGGGATATGTTGGAAAACCACCTTAATTGCCGTCAGTCCTATCCTTCTTTAGTTGGGGCCTCTTTGGGGTTGCCTTAATTGAAACTTCAAGGATGATGGTTTAGTCCCACATCGAATTAAAGATGTGGTTTAAATAAAACTTGGACGATCTTCATTTAACGTCGATTTTTTGGGGTTGATTTAGTCCCTAATACTAAGAAAGTATCCTACCATTTTTTTAGCCTATTGGGCCACCCACTATTGAATTGTTATTGGACCAACCACATATTTCCTGTTATTCTTGATTATCAGTTGCCTAAATAGGAAGACTCTTGAGTCATGATTGTATTGCAAAGTAAGCAATGATACATTTTTCTACAATTAATTATCTTCAATAATATGATAGTATTGTTTTTATCATATTATATATAGTTTGTATTTGTAAACATATTATAATTTATGACTAAAACAGGTCGGTGATAAGGAACATTTTTATCAGAAAATAACTACTAATTCTAACATTGGAGCCTATACTATACCTGGTAGGTGATATGGATATCCCCCCATAAACGTGTTAATACCTACACACACGTGTTATATGTGGTGAAATAGTTAACTGATGTAAAATCAATAATCCGAAATGATGACCATACTTTTTGTCCCAACTGAGATTTAATTCTTTAAGTAATCAAGATAGAAGTGCATTTTCTTAGCTACTAGGTTTACTAGATATTTATAGTTTGTCAGATTTTAAGGGTGTGATAAGAATTACAACTTGGTTGTGACAGGTTATGCTAATGACAAATAAATGCTAATGAGATATCAAAATTATGCTTTTATGTGCAAGGTTTTAAATGGTCATTCGGTTTTAAAATGCTCATTACATAAGTAAATTGGTTGGTATTAATACATCACAAAACTCCATGACTGAAACAAACTAACAAATGTCCCTAAATTGTGACAGATTTCACAATAAACCAAGGCCCCTAAAACAGAATCAAATTGGTACAGACGTAAAAAAAAATTGACACACCATAACCAGAAACAAACTAACATACCATGATTAGAATCATATTGGTATACAATGGCCAGAGCAGCAGAGCCAAATTGGCACCCCATGAGATTGTGATAAATTTCACAGCACACCATCACCCGAACAACAAAACCTAAATGATACACAGATAGAACCAAATCATAAATTACAATAAGATAAAAACTGAAACAAATTGTGTCACAAATTTTACATATTGAATCAGAAGCACACCATAAACTACAATCTGATAAAAACTGCAATCTGATACTCAACCAGAAGCACAAGATAAACTGGAATATGATAAAAACTACCTAAAGTGATAAACTGCGTTATGATATTTCATATATTAAATCAAAAGCACACAATGAAAATGTAATACAAACTGAAACAAATTGAGTAATAGATTTCACATATTGATGCACACCATAAGCTGCAGCATGATACCAACTGAAACATAAATTCTAACCTTAGAGCCCATACTACACCTCATAGGTGGTATGGAACATTTATTTTAAAGTGTTAATACGAAGTCATGGATAAATGTTATCTATTGTGGTTAAGTAGTTAACTCTTGTAAGGCAAATAATGCGAAGAGCAGTCCAACCACTTTGTCGACTTAGATTTTGTTCATTAAGTAATCAAGGTAGGAAGTGCAATTTCTTACCTACTAGGTTTACTTGATACTTATTAATCCCTTTTTTATAATGTTTTTCTCACAGACTCACAGTTAGATAACTCAATCAACACAAAAAAAAAAAAAAAAATTAAGCCTAAGTGGACTACGTTAATTGGCACTATTCTCTTTACACAATTAAGCCATAAACCTGCAAAGTTCTACAGTCACTTTTATAGCAAGTCACAAAGAATCTTTCAATAAAGATGAAATTGGACAAGAGATATTCACTTTGCAACTGAATATATAGATGAATTTTGTGAAAACTTAATTGCATTAATAGTAATATAACATGTTCTTATTTACTGATATAAAAAAAGAAGCATGTGAGGGAAGCAGGGAAAAAAAGGAAGAGAAAGAATACATTTTTCAAACTCAACATGAAAGAATGAATAAGAAAGAAAAGGACTTGGTCTTGCACAAGATATATGGATTAGACAGTGACACTGCGGAGCACAACAGTCTCAACGGTGAGTCCAGGGCCGAAACCAAATAGCACACCCCAGTCAAGGCCTTCACCGGTTGTGCCAAGTCCATTTTCTATTGATTTCTTCCTCATTTGATCCAAGATGAATAGCACACATGCACTTGACATGTTACCATACTCGCTGAGCACATGTCTAGTAGCTTCCATTTTTTCAGGCTTCAAGCCTAACTTAGCCTCAACTTGGTCCAAAATTGCGGGTCCACCAGGGTGTGCAATCCAGAAGATAGAATTGTAATCGGAGATTCCCAAGGGTTGGAAGGCTTCAACCAAGGCCTTCTCAATATTCTTGGAGATGAGTCCAGGAACATCCTTGAGGAGATGGAAAGTGAGACCAACTTCGCGAAGGTGTCCATCAATAGCCCCTTCACTGTCTGGAAGGATTGTCTGGGCAGTCCAGACAAGCTGAAACAAAGGCTTTTCAACTGGTAAGGGGTCTGATCCAACAATGACAGCGGCTGCACCATCTCCAAACAAGGCTTGACCCACAAGGCTATCAAGATGGGTGTCAGTTGGGCCGCGGAATGTGACTGCGGTGATCTCAGAACAAACGACAAGCACGCGAGCACCCTTGTTGTTTTCAGCGAGGTCTTTGGCCAAACGAAGCACCGTGCCACCGGCAAAGCAGCCTTGTTGGTACATCATGTAACGCTTGACGGAGGGGCGAAGGCCTAATAGTTTAGTGAGCTGATAATCAGCACCAGGCATGTCGACACCACTAGTGGTGCAAAAGATGAGATGGGTAATCTTGGACTTGGGTTGACCCCATTCCTTGATTGCCTTAGTTGCAGCCTCTTTTCCCAACTTTG
The DNA here is from genome assembly GCF_004193775.1 of Glycine soja. Classification (NCBI taxonomy): domain Eukaryota; kingdom Viridiplantae; phylum Streptophyta; class Magnoliopsida; order Fabales; family Fabaceae; genus Glycine; species Glycine soja. Next base: position 8,516,534 of record NC_041009.1, on the reverse strand, counting down.
GTACCTCCACAACCACCATGTCTTGCCTTGCATCCAACGAAGGTGCCATGTAAGCACAAACACTCGGATTCTCTTTCAGGATCTCTTCATTTAAGTACATGTATCGCTTCTTAATCATTGACTTATCACCTGATCGAAATAATAAATTAAATTTCATTAATATCACTAATCAAATCAAAGGAATATGTTGAAAATAAGCAATATACATATTGTATAAAGAAATGAAGAAAGGAGAGAGATATATATCTTACACATGCGCTTGAATTTTTCTTTGAGCTCGGTCATGTGCTCGCTGTTGGTGATGCGGAAATAATAGTCAGGATAGGTACTCTGATCGACACAGTTTGGAGGAGTTGCGGTGCCAATAGCCATGACAGTGGCAGGGCCCTCTGCACGTTGTGCATTACGGATCTCTTCAACACTGACCATCCTAGCTAGTTAATTTTCTGAAGCAAAGAATGAAAGTGTAGTAGCTAGGAAAGAAAAGGCTTGGATGGATGTTGCAAAGTGGTTTGGAAGGGTGGGTATATATATATGAATAGATAGACAGTTGAACTTGAAGTGGGTAGGTGAGTACTGAGTAGATGATGAGCATGTTTCCTCTAACGAATTGGCTGTGTTCTGTGTTTTCTCTCAACTATATTGTACACTGCATGACTATGTTGACTGTTGACTATCCCATTATAATGATTATATATATACCTTACAAATTTGATTAAAAACACGTTAAAATGATTCTCAAATAAATAGATTTGGATAAAAGGACATAGTCATTTGTTGACAGAGAAAGGATATAGTCATTGACATTATAAAAAGGGAGTGTATCGTATCAACATCATCAACAAAGTAGCTTTAATGTTAATAGTATTTAGTAATTCAATTTGATTTGGATTGATTCAGTTATTTCTGGCAAAACTAAAATCGACTCCAATCCAATGAACAATTTTTTTTTTCTTGAGATGCAAAGGATAGAAATATTATTAAAAGCAGCTTAGCTGCACAAGTTGTGCCCCTACTGAAAGTTATATCAGAATACAATTTTGCTGTGCATCAAAGCTATCTACCAGCAACATGTTGCATAATTACGAAAAAAATAGCTTTATCTTGCTGAACTTGGCAGAGCCTCTAAACATTTACGAATAATTCAGCCATCCGATTATAGAACATAACCACGAGAAAATAAAAGCAACCACCTATCGCTATCAGCAAACCAAATGAAGCACCAGTTGAACGCCTTGTATTCCCACCACCGAATACCAAAATTGAATAAATTTGATTTTGAGAAGAAAAAAATTGCTTATTATTATTGTTGATGTGAAATCCACAGAACCTGTCACACATAAACCCATTCCAAACACTGATGCTTCCCAAATTGCATTCGATGAAAATGCTGACCCAATCATCCTTAAAGTTTCCCAAAGGTTTTCTCGATCTCACTAAATTAAATTCAACAGGAATTAGGTTGGGTTTTAATTTTTATATCTGTCTTTATTAATCGGATAAGTGAACAAATTCGTAAAAGTAAAAGCGTAAGACGCTGTTAATTTAGTCTTGAAAGTGCTAAAATGACCAAAGGTAACTCATTTTAATCCAAAGTTTCAAAGGTCATGCGATGTAAATGACAATAATAACATACTTTCGAAATTAAAATATAATATAGTTAAATTAAATTTAAATACTAAAATAACAACATAGGAAATTTTAGGAACATTTTTTGTTTTCTTGAGAAAATAAACTTTGTTGTTATTTCATTTTAAATACAAACCTAATTATTTAACAAGAGAATCTATGTTTGATTTTCCACCGTATGTAGTTACACATAGGCTTAATTGCACTTTTTATTTTTAATTTTTTAATTTTTAGTGAATTTTATCCCTAATTTTTTAATTTGACACATTTTATTTTCAATTTTTAAGAAACTTGTGAATTTTATCCTCTATTATTTATCTATTTATAAGCACAAAAGTTGGGGTAAAATTTGTCAAAAAAAATTAAAATTAAGGATAAATTTTGTCAAAAAAATTTAAAGTTGGAATAAAATTTGGCAAAAACTAATAAGTTAGGGATAAAAAAAATATAATTATGTAACTAGTAAAGTGATGAAGGATAAAATTTGTAGGATTATTAAAAGTTGAGATAAAATGTCCAAAATTTAAAGATTAAGATAAAATTCGTCAAAAATTAAAAAATTAGAATAAAAAATATAATTAAATCTAATGTTTAGTTTATCTATAAGAAAAATTTCAAACCTGACCCCATCTTATTGCAATGCATAATGGAGTGGGTCAGTCCTTCCATAGGATCACCCTGGAGGCCACCCCCCTTTTTTTTTCCCTCTATGACCTTCACCATTGACTTTTCCTAATCATCAATTCATCACTTTCGTGGCTTCTCCTAATGAAAACGTGTTGATTAAAAAATAAACAAAAAACCAAAAATATTGGGTTGTTAAAATAAGAGAGTAGTCATCAGTCTACGTAGCCATGCGGGGCACCACATAGTTGAAACAAAGCGCAGCCACGAGTCAGAGGAAGCATGCATAGCATCTACGTACCTTAGCCTACCTACCAATATCAACTATCTATATATATCCACCTTTCCAAATCACTTTCCAACATCCATCCCCATCATCATATCATACCCTTTCTATCCTACTTGCTACTTCCCACTTCCATTCTTTTCTTAACCAGCTAGGATGGTGAGTGTTGAAGAGATTCGTAAGGCGCAACGTGCAGAAGGCCCTGCCACTGTCATGGCTATTGGCACCGCCACTCCTCCCAACTGCGTGGATCAGAGTACCTATCCTGACTATTATTTCCGCATCACCAACAGCGAGCACATGACCGAGCTCAAAGAAAAATTCAAGCGCATGTGTAAGATATATATCTCTCTCCTTTCTTCATTTCTTTATACAATATGTATATTGTTTATTTTCAACATATTCCTTTGATTTGATTAGTGATATTAATGAAATTTAATTTATTATTTCGATCAGGTGATAAGTCGATGATTAAGAAGCGATACATGTACTTAAACGAAGAGATCCTGAAAGAGAATCCGAGTGTTTGTGCTTACATGACACCTTCGTTGGATGCAAGGCAAGACATGGTGGTTGTGGAGGTACCAAAGTTGGGAAAAGAGGCTGCAACTAAGGCAATCAAGGAATGGGGTCAACCCAAGTCCAAGATTACCCATCTCATCTTTTGCACCACTAGTGGTGTCGACATGCCTGGTGCTGATTATCAGCTCACTAAACTATTAGGCCTTCGCCCCTCCGTCAAGCGTTACATGATGTACCAACAAGGCTGCTTTGCCGGTGGCACGGTGCTTCGTTTGGCCAAAGACCTCGCTGAAAACAACAAGGGTGCTCGCGTGCTTGTCGTTTGTTCTGAGATCACCGCAGTCACATTTCGCGGCCCAACTGACACCCATCTTGATAGCCTTGTGGGTCAAGCCTTGTTTGGAGATGGTGCAGCCGCTGTCATTGTTGGATCAGACCCCTTACCAGTTGAAAAGCCTTTGTTTCAGCTTGTCTGGACTGCCCAGACAATCCTTCCAGACAGTGAAGGGGCTATTGATGGACACCTTCGCGAAGTTGGTCTCACTTTCCATCTCCTCAAGGATGTTCCTGGACTCATCTCCAAGAATATTGAGAAGGCCTTGGTTGAAGCCTTCCAACCCTTGGGAATCTCCGATTACAATTCTATCTTCTGGATTGCACACCCTGGTGGACCCGCAATTTTGGACCAAGTTGAGGCTAAGTTAGGCCTGAAGCCTGAAAAAATGGAAGCTACTAGACATGTGCTCAGCGAGTATGGTAACATGTCAAGTGCATGCGTGCTATTCATCTTGGATCAAATGAGGAAGAAATCAATAGAAAATGGACTTGGCACAACCGGTGAAGGTCTTGACTGGGGTGTGCTATTTGGTTTCGGCCCTGGACTCACCGTTGAGACTGTTGTGCTCCGCAGTGTCACTCTCTGATCATATATATTGAGCAAGAGAACAAATCTTTCTTTTTTCATATGTATTCTTGGCTGGCCGGTTTGAAAAAACGTATTGTGTTTCGATTTTTTTTCCCCTGCCCTGCAAATGCTTCTGTTTGTATACTAGTAAATAACAACTTGTTATACTATTTTTTCAATTAAGCTTACACACAAGTTATCTATATATGAAGTTGCAAAGTGAATATCTTTTGTCCAATTTTATCTTCATTGAAAGATTCTCTATGATTGATGATAAATTGAACTATAGAACTGTCTCGAACCAGGTTTACTTATGGGCTAATTGTGTAAAGAGTGTTGTGTATGAGTTATCTGGGTGTGTGAGAAAAATTATACAGAAGAATTCAATTAGTATCAAGTAATCGTGGTAGCTAATAAAATATACGTCCTACCTTGATTACTTAAAGAACGAAATCTTAGTTGACACAAAAGTATGGACAGCGTTAGAAAAAAAATATAAAAAATATTCCATATCACTTACCAGAGTACAGGCTTCAAGGTTAGAATTTGGATGATGAATGGTTTAAGAAAAGATTATAAGCTTCCAGTTTTTCAGAAGAATGGGGAAACCAACCTCGACGATATTGAAGCTGTCTTTAAAGATTCTGAAGTATGTTGAAGATAATTAGACATGATATTGATATTGATTTTCTGTGAGTTCTGGAATATTATCTCATAAAGGATTTTGCATGTGTTTTCAGGAGCACCATGTGACGGAGAAGAACGAACAGCAGTCAACAGCAATGAATGCATTTGAGTTAATTTCTATGTCCAAAGGGCTGAACCTTGAAAACTTGTTTGATACAGAGCAGGTATCAAGCTGATATCATTGAATTGGGGAGGAAAATAACAAATGACAGGGACTTGTTTCATTTAGTGAACTAAATGAAAAAGTCAATTTGATGAAAAAGGTAAACAAGTTTTATTAAGTGGAGTTGTTTCTCCTTACCCCCTCTACCAAACACACCATTAAATAAAGTTTCTTCATCTAATATCTTTTGTCCAACTTCATCTTCGTAGAAAGATTCTTTGTGATTGAATATAAATTTAACTATGTAAACCAGGTTTATTTATGGATTAATTGTGTAAAAGAGTTGTGCCGATTAACTTAGCCCACTTTGGCTTAAAATTTTCTGTTTGTTGTGAGTTATCTGAGTCAGAAAAAATATTATACAAAAGGGATCATAAGTATCAATTAAACCTAGTTAATTGATAAGAAAACACGCTTCCTTCCCTTATTGCTTAAAGAACTAAATCTCAGTTGACAGAAATAAGGACAAAATTATTAAAAAAGCAAATGTTCATATCACTGACCAGAGTATAGGCTCCAGGGTTAGAATTGGTGGTGTTATTTTATGAGATGTATGAATCGGTCCTTGACTAATTAAAATAATCGGTTATATTAGCCTTTAGAGTTATTTTCTGAAGTGAAAAGTAAGATTATTAGTTGCTATTAATTTAATTAAAAATAAATTCTGATTCTATTAGTGCATGAGATACACCATTATTTGGCAATAATTTTAAACTCGGCCTGTTGTAGTGGAAAATTCTGTAGAGGTTAGAAATGGAATTGATTATATTTTATTGTACAGAAGTTAATGTTTTCTGCATTAATAAAATAGAAAGTTTCTGATTTCTATTGATTCATAGGGTTATTTTAAATTTGCAATGTTGTTTCCAAATGCCACTAAGACACAGGATTTAGAAGGTTTTTAGGATCAGTGTAGTAAGGAGTGGTTTCAGTAGTAGGCTAGTAGCAGGACCAATTTTGTAGAATTCCCTTCTGAAAGAGACTGATTGCAGTAGTATGAATATTCAAACTAAGCTCCATTTATTCAGCTGAAGTTGACAAGAAGCAATCTTTAATTTTTGTAGTATCTTAATTAAAAAATCAGAAAAAGATTTCTAAGGAACTTAAGAACTTCTACTAGATATTTATATTTAAGTATAGGATCCGATGTCAAAAGTTACTTCTTCCCTTAGTTTGTTTTTTATCAAAAGGTTAAAATTCAGTTCATGTACCAAATACTTCTTCATCCACCCAGCTGTAATTCTCCTGCAAACCGGTAGGAATGGAAATATCATCTCTAATTTCTTGGCCTTCCCTATAGGTTCAAATTCACCTACGTGGGCCAAATCCAGAAAAGAAATTAAAGGGAGAAGGTTAAGAAAATAGTTAGAAAATGTTGAAGAACCAAGAAAGTGTAGTACCTCAGTTACCATATTTATTCTAACTTTTCCAATGATAAAAAAGTTAAATTTATTTGTACTTTGTAAGTGTGTGCCAGAAGAAGTGTCATGGCCAAATTAATTTAGGCCATCACTGTATCATGCAGGTGATCTTAGTTGTTGAAGGTCCTTGATAGGTTATATTTACAATCTCGCATAGGTAGTTCTATTTTTTTACCTTGTCAACTATAAAAGAGGAGTATATTTTTTTATCCATAGAAATCAAAGACGATATCAAGAAATTTATAACTTTCACCCACCCTATTCAACTAACTGAACTAAATTCCTCTAATAGAGGAGGAGTATATGCATGGTAGCTACAAAAGCCGTGAAAGAAGCTTTATGGCTTGAAGGTCTTGTTTGTGATCTTGGTGCAAGTCCAAAGGACATGATGATGTTTTGAGATAGTAAAAGCACATTCATTTATTTTTATCAGTGTAAGGAGGTTTACAATAACTCGCACACCTTTGCTCAACCAAGTGAACTAGATCTCTTGACAAGCACAATTCATTTAACCAAGCCAGATGTATTACTGGAGGAAAAATAAACATTGATATCAGGTTACATTTCACTTGTGATGTCATAGCAGAAGGTGAACTGTTAATAAAGAAGATAACTACGTCTTATAATCTTGTAGACTAATTATAAAAGCTCTTCCATCATCAAAATTTAAACATTATTTGGACTTACGTGAAATGAATACTAAAGTCATCACTTTGATTTTATTTATGCATCGAGAGCTAACTTTTTTAAATGAAAAAAAAATTATATATTTATTATTAATTTAATTTAAAGTATATTATACGTTCAAGAGCTAAATACATATTCATCGACTTATTTTAAAATTGAAGACTTAATTACTTTTTGTCTTGCTACTTATTTATTTAATTTAATTTTTTGGTACAATTACTAATAAAGATTCAATTTGATTTCTTAATTTTAAAAGCAATGAATTTTGATTCCTTAATTTTCACAAAAGGTGTCGTTATTATTTAAAATTAACGATGGATTAAAACTGTCAGCTAATCATAATCCTCAAAACCGTGTTCAATGACCTGAAGTTAATCTGAAAGAAAGGAACCAAATTCCATCATTTTATAAAAATTAAGGAAGCAAATTGTATTTTTTATTAACAGTGGAACGAAATTACACAAATTAAATAAATAGTAATAGTAAAAAAATAATTAAACCAAATTTAAATCAATTAAACTCTCTCCCCCTTTCTCCAACAAACTTGAGCGGCTAGTCTTTTTTGTCTCCTTTTTCTTCCTTTGTTTTGTTCCCACTTGAAAATTGCAGCCCACAAAAAAAATAAAACTAACCCTTCAAATTAAACACAATACACAAAAATCCCCCGTAGCATTTTTTTTCATATACATAAAAGCTAACATGTAACTCAAAAGTACAAGTTTTAAAAGTCATCATATTTAAAGTCATCTTATTCAACCATTATATATACATGTGAATCAACTGAAACGTGATTCTTTTAACTTTTAGGATAGAGAATAATTTTGGTCTAGACATAGAAAAGAGAGACATCTTCTTCAGATCAACACATGCTAATTAGTAAACAATTATTTTTAAAAACACTAAAAAAAAAAGGTATCTTTCTCTCCAATTTTCCATTAGGAGAACCAAAGACTCAAAGTGCTCTCTTACAATTACTAGAAAATTCTAGTAACCGGAGAAGATCCTAAAATTATGAGTAACAATTGTTGAGGGAAAGGGGGAGAAACAATAATTTTTTAGACTAGATCACAAATATTTTTTTACAATAAGAAATTCTATTCAAAATGAATAAGATTATTATGATTAGTAAAACTCTTACTCTAAGTATTTAACATAGTTACAGGATTCGTTCGAAACTTCTCCTTAAACTACAACAATCTCACATCATTTAATCCACTTGTTTGGTGCTAAGAAAGTGTAATTTGTGGACTCGTTAGAAAAATAAATAAATAAATAAATAGTAAATAAAAGGGTAGGTATAACTACAACTATAAGGGAAAAGTCAAAACAGTCTACTTAGTTATGCGGTACACCACATGTTTGAAAGAAAAGCGCAGTCAGAGGAAGCATGCACGCGTCTACCTTAACGGGGAACCTACCCACCCTTTTCAGTTATGTATATATATCCAACATTCCAAGACACTTTCCACATCCATTTCCCATCATCATACACTTTTCTTTCGTAGCTAGCTACTCCTTAATTACTAATTAGTTTCATTCTTTGGTGCAAGCTAGCTTCATTAGTTGATTCATAAAATTATAACAATGGTGAGTGTTGAAGCAATCCGTAAGGCACAACGTGCAGAAGGCCCTGCCACCGTCATGGCCATCGGCACTGCCACTCCTCCAAACTGCGTCGATCAGAGTACTTATCCTGACTATTATTTCCGCATCACCAACAGTGAGCACATGACTGAGCTCAAAGAAAAGTTCAAGCGCATGTGTAAGATTTATATCTCTCTCTTTTATCCTATCTTCATTTCAGTATACTATATAATATGTATATTGTTTATTTTCAACATACACCATTTATTTGATTAATAATACATACTAATGATATTTAACTTTTTTATTTCGATCAGGTGATAAGTCGATGATTAAGAAGCGATACATGTACTTAAACGAAGAGATCCTGAAGGAGAATCCCAGTGTTTGTGCATATATGGCACCTTCGTTGGATGCAAGGCAAGACATGGTGGTTGTGGAGGTACCAAAGTTGGGAAAAGAGGCTGCAACTAAGGCAATCAAGGAATGGGGTCAACCCAAGTCCAAGATTACCCATCTCATCTTTTGCACCACTAGTGGTGTCGACATGCCTGGTGCTGATTATCAGCTCACTAAACTATTAGGCCTTCGTCCCTCCGTCAAGCGTTACATGATGTACCAACAAGGCTGCTTTGCCGGTGGCACGGTGCTTCGTTTGGCCAAAGACCTCGCTGAAAACAACAAGGGTGCTCGCGTGCTTGTCGTTTGTTCTGAGATCACCGCAGTCACATTCCGCGGCCCAACTGACACCCATCTTGATAGCCTTGTGGGTCAAGCCTTGTTTGGAGATGGTGCAGCCGCTGTCATTGTTGGATCAGACCCCTTACCAGTTGAAAAGCCTTTGTTTCAGCTTATCTGGACTGCCCAAACAATCCTTCCAGACAGTGAAGGGGCTATTGATGGCCACCTTCGCGAAGTTGGACTCACTTTCCATCTCCTCAAGGATGTTCCTGGACTCATCTCTAAGAATATTGAGAAGGCCTTGGTTGAAGCCTTCCAACCCTTGGGAATCTCCGATTACAATTCTATCTTCTGGATTGCACACCCTGGTGGACCCGCAATTTTGGACCAAGTTGAGGCTAAGTTAGGCTTGAAGCCTGAAAAAATGGAAGCTACTAGACATGTGCTCAGCGAGTATGGTAACATGTCAAGTGCATGTGTGCTATTCATCTTGGATCAAATGAGGAAGAAATCAATAGAAAATGGACTTGGCACAACCGGTGAAGGCCTTGACTGGGGTGTGCTATTTGGTTTCGGCCCTGGACTCACCGTTGAGACTGTTGTGCTCCGCAGTGTCACTGTCTAATCAGTAATTGAGTCAGTGTCTAATCAGTAATAGTATTTTCTTAAGACAGCAAATCTTTCTCTTTTCTTATGTATTCTTTGCTGTTCAGTTTGAAAAATGTATTCTTTGTCTTTTGAATTTTCCCCCTGATTTCATCAAATGCTTCTTTTTGTATACCAGTAAATAAGAACAAGTCGTGTTATTAATGCTATTAAGCTTATACATAATTGATCTATAAAGTTGCAAGTGAATAGCTTTAATCCAATTTCATCTTCAGTTTTGTGATTCAGTATAAATTGGACTATAGAACTGTCTGAAACCAGGTTCATGGCTTAATTTTATTTTTAAGGAAGGTTCTTTTGATGCCCAGCAGTTGCTAGAGAGGATTTATTTTTCAATATGTTCATGGATTAAGGGATTAAACACTGGATTTAGCTCTTCCTTTGTTCAATGGAATGCCAACCCTGTGACATTCCTAAATTCACTATAAGTTAGATTCTGTTGTGGGATATTGGTGAGGGATTTTATGTGAGCTTTGATTTTGATGGGGTTGATGATGTTTTTGGTACAGGGCAGGTTTTGGTCGAGTTATACAAACCCAGATCCGTCAGTGACCATTATGTGGGTGTGGGGAAAATATTTATGTTATGTAATTGGCATACTTTAGTTGGGGGAGAGGATATCTGGTACTGTGATACCAGGCTGCTGTTATTCCCTGTGGTACTACTGGTACCCGGGACCTTGTATCATCTCCTTGTTCTCTTTTTATATATCAATCAATTAGCAGTTTCCAAAAACAATGGTTGCTTGATCCTTGTGCATCTCATCATGTCACCTATGTTCCAAAAATTCAGCAACATAGCACTTCATTTCAAGTCACTGATCAGGTTTTAATTGGTAATGGCCAAGGTTTACCCGTAATACCCAATGGCGTTAATTTCAGCAATCAAGACTATGGTGGAACTCCAATTGTTTAAGAAAATCAATTCTTTGCGGACTGATTGAGTACAAGAGCATCAGCCATTTGCAAAATATCTTACTAATCTAGGAGAAGAGTATTTCTCTTCACAAACCCCATCAAAATGCAATACACTGTGGTATTGCATTTCCATATTGTAGGAGAATCATGCTTCTCTAACCTCCACTTGTCTAATCAATCCTCTTCCTTTTTTCCCAAATTAACAATGCGATGCCAAACTGCTATTCAAATCTGCTCCTAACTATTTTAGTTGTGCATGTTATCCATTCATGCAGCTCTATAATGCACATAAATTATTTTTCTATCTTGTGAGGAAAATATGTTAGAGACATTTAGGCCAAAACTAATATGTACTTAGCTAAAGGTATCTTCAACCTTATGCCTAGAGACTGCAAAGTGCAAACTCTCTGAATTTGGACCTGATTTTCTCTAAAACCTCACCTCTGTAGGTCCATCATTGGTGAAATTAGCTTTAGCGTGAACAAACTATGTCAATTTCTCTCTCAACCACTAGAAGATCATTGGAAGGTGGTCTAATGTATTCTTCAGTATCTGCTAGGGACCTTCATCATGGGCTGCTATTGCAACTTGTTTCAAGTCTCACTCAATTGGTCATTTGCGGATTTTATGATGCAGATGGCACTTCAGACCTAGACGGTCATCGTTCCATATGTTTGGGTCTTACATTTATTTTGGCCCAAGCATGGTTTCTTGGTAGTAAAACAAACAGCCTTCTGTTGATCACTCAAATGTAGAAGTTGAATATTGAAATCGGGCCAACACCACACATTAGAAATTCTATGGATACAGTCTCTTCTGCATGAACTTAAGCTTCCTATGACAACCCCCCATTGTTTACCGTGACAATCTTAGCATAATGTCCTTGACTCATAATCTTGTCATTCAGAGTTAAGCATATGAAGTTGAATCTCTTCTTCGTCATAGAAACGGTGCTATAAAAGATCTGTGCCCAGGTCAGATTGTGCACATTCTTACCAAAGCTTTGGAAAGTACTCGATTTTGTGAATTTCACACCAAACTTAGAGTGGTTGATCCTTTTTCTTCAACTCAACCCCCTTGAATTTGAGGGGACAATGTTAGAGTAAAGAACTTTCTAGTGCTATATTAGATATCTGAAAACTGTCAATTACTATGTTATGTCAGCTCAGATTCAATTAGTATATGATCTTGCTATAGAAATACATAACTATATCATAGTATAATGAAAAGGAGTAACAAATTATCTTACGCCCTAGTAATTTCGATTATTTTCTAAGTTTCTATTTCACTCTTGAATCAATTACATTTGACCTAGCCAGAAAATAAATTCTAAAATTGACCTTATCCTTTTTTAAAGCTCTTAATATACATGTACACTCACTTAAATGAATATTTCAATTATTTTTTTCCTTTACTCATGAATCAGGACAACATTGAAGTATGTGAAGACCATAATAGGACCATGGATTTCAAGGATCATGATCTCATATTAATGAAGACTAACTTTAGAGTATTAGCTATTCACAATTTCACATAAAAATCATCTGCTCATAGAAATTGTTAAAGGGAAAATCAAAAGAAAAGATTACAAGAAACTAAATTGTGGCATTATTCTCTAATATAGTCTGAAATGCTTCTTGTAATCTTCCGCGCTTCATATTTTCTGTTTTGCCTTTTCTGACATTACAAGCTTATTAGAACCAGCCAATACCACTCATTCACTGACCTTCTTCTCCTTGAAATACCATAGCTTAATCTTCATTGGATTTTGAAAACTGTCTGCTTAGCTTGGGAACATAGGTGAAATATCATTGTTGTCCAGGCCTGAGTTAAAAAAAAAAAACATGGCTGTTAAGTCCCTGAGTGACTATTATCATGTTGTGGAGTACTTGTAAAAACAGGAAGCTCTACGGGTCTATTTGCAATATCTTTGGTTTTGTGAAGAAAGGTCCCGGATAAAATTGTGACAAAGCCACAAACCTCAGTAGCAATTTGAGATGCATCTTCTGTGTCCCATTCCTGTTTCAGATAAATAAAGCAGATAATGACTTGCAATCCATTCGCAAACTACCGACGAAGATATATAGTGTTATTTAAGACTCATAATAATTTTTAAAAGAACTTCAATTTTTCTTAGATTCCAATGTATACTATTCTAAAAATGATTGTGTCTGAGATAAAACCTTGATCAACCCAAAATCTAGAAATGTTACCATTCTAGTTGGAATTTACAAATAAGAGCAATAAGGAGAAACAGTAATCTTTTATCTGATATACCTAAATTGGGTTTTGTCCTTATGCTATATATCATTTTGGCATTTTCAGATTAAATATAGTTCTTCCAAAATTTGTGGATTTGTATTGTGACTATCGAAGGCATTATGACATACAAGTACATACTGTGTGAATTAAATGTGATTTTGCTTTTTCATAAAAAAAAAGTTCCTTAAAATAATAAAATAGAGCTATAACTAATAAACTAAATAAACTTTATATGTTAGTTGTAGAAAATTACCTGGTTCTGTAGCAAGTTGCCACACTTCCTTAACAGAGTGAATAACTCTTTCATGGGGAGCATGCAACACAATAATTGTAGATCCCACCATACAAAGAGCACATCCAAGCACACCAAATATGTGCAACCTCTCTTTTATGATAAAGTGGGCTAGTATTGCACTGCATCATGATATTAGTTGTAGCTTTCTAAAATGCACGCAACATCCAACATAAAAATTTGATGGATGAAGACGTACATCCACATTTGAGTCAAACAATGCAGAAACATCCTAATAATTAATGTTATGAAATTGGCTATTTCCCCAACAATCACCACATAAATTTAAGCATACATATAGAATTAGTTAATAAAATTTTCATAAGATTGGCATATTATATAAATATGTATTAATTGAAAATATATTATTCAGAAAATAATTATTACAAATTTTAATACCTAGATAAATGCTTGCATGTAAATTAATTTTTTTTCTTAATTTATCATTATTGTTTAAAAAATAGTCTATAAGCATATTAAAAAAAACAAATACCTGCTGATAACATATATATATATATATATATATATATATATATATATATATATAATGATAAATATATACAGTTTATCTCTTGATTTTTTATCAACACGTTAATTTAAGTATATTAGTATGAATTATTTTAAATTTTGGCTACATATATAAAACTATGCTTCTTTTCAATTATTATTATTGCTTTACATAAAACATATTTAAAAGTAATTAAATGAAATAAATCAAATAGAATTGAAATCAATTAGTGATGTAATATATAATTTTATTAATGCATTATACATAAAACATAGTACTTTATAGTAATCAAATTTAAAATACAATAAAAGTTATGAATACATTATACATGTAAATTTATTATCAAAATTTCTATAAATTTATTATACCCGAGTTGATGGGTTTTTAAAAATTATTTACATGATTGAAATACCTTTGACATCTCATGTATTAAAAATTTTGTTTAAACTTGATGTTATTTTCATTTCAATAATTATTTTAATATATATATATATATATATATATAAATCGTTGAAATAATATCATATTATTAGTTAATTGATAATTAAAATTATAGAATAAAAATTTTGATACATCAAAGACTTTAAAAAACAAAAATAAAAATCAGGTGTATATATCATGAATCCAAAAATTATTTAAGCCATATATTATTTATTCAATATTTTCCCACTTATAAAAAAAAAATTATAACAAGTAAAGCATGTTCCTTATATATCAGAGCCTGTCCCTGACTGATTCTTGATTCTCCTCATCAGAGCCAAAGCCCAACTCTCCAATACAACAACGAACAGGTACACTACGCCTTCTCCCATTTTTATTTTTTTCCTCTCTTTTCCCAATCTACCCTCCATCTTCCGTCAACCCCCCTAACAATCATTTCAACGCCTTTTCTCTCTAATCTTGCAAATCTTGGAAATTATTATTATTGAATTGGGTCCTTCCCGCACTAATTTATCGAAAATCTCCCTTCCCAGAAATTAGGTTTTAGTATTTCTTTCTTTCTTTATTTATCAGCGATTCGTGGCAATTTTTCGAAGGTAGGGTTTGATGGGTGATCGCGGTTCGGGCGCTGCGAAGCCGATTTGGATGAAGCAGGCGGAGGAGGCGAAGCTGAAGAGCGAGGCGGAGAAGGACGCGGCGGCGAAGGCGGCGTTCGAGGCCACCTTCAAGGCTTTGGAGAACAAACATGACAAGGGAGGAGGAGGAGGAGGAGGAGGGAGCGTTGCTGAATCCGACAGCGACTCCGAGGAGGAGGAGTACGAGGACCTGGCCCACAAGCCCATTGGCCCCGTGGACCCCTCCAAGTGCACCGCCGCCGGGACCGGGATCGCCGGCGGAACCGCGTGCGCTCCGTCCTCCTTTGTGGTGGTGGCCAAGGACGCCGATGAGAGGAAGGTTTCCGGTGGTGGCGCGCAAATCAAGGTTAGGGTGACGCCCGGGTTGGGTGTTGGAGGGACTGAGCAAGAAGGGATGGTGAAGGATATGGGGGATGGAACTTATACTGTGACTTATGTGGTGCCAAAGAGAGGGAATTATATGGTTAGTGTTGAGTGTAATGGGAGGCCTATCATGGGGAGTCCCTTTCCTGTGTTTTTCAGTGCAGCAGGTACTACATCATGACCAAACCCTATGCTTTACAGTTTTTGCTTGAATGTAATATATGTATTGCCTCAATGTGGTTTTGAGTTGTTCTTGGTTTGGTTAGTTAGCAGTTTCACTTTGTTGCCTTTTATATGTGTAATAATAAGCTGGTTTTACTAGGATGTAATTATGGGTAGTAATAAAACAAACAATAACGAAAGCCTTATCTCACCAGGTGAGGTTGGCTACATGGATCAAGGACACCCTGGTTACCTGTTGTGACGGATCTGTGTTTAGTATATCTAATATCAACGAGTGTTGTGTTGGCTGCCGAAGGTTTAACACGACCCTCTTCCATTACATTGGCTTGAGATTGGCTATGCATAGGCGGAGTTGTGGTGGGTAGTGACAAAAAAATAAAAAGAGAGAGAAATATTGAAGTTGAATGGATTCAATGGAAAAATCCCTCAATTTGTTGCTGAGATTCTCTTTTCACTGTTGAATTTGTGATATGCTGTGTACAATGCTGCATTTTTTTCCTTACACAGAAATTGTTGATAACCTTGTTGCTGTGTATATGCATGTCTTTTGGTTTGTAATGATCTTTGTGGAGGTCAACTTTCAATGCTTTGATTTGTTTTGTAGGTAATAGTACTGGAGGGCTGTTGGGTTTAGCTCCTGCATCTTCATTTCCAAATCTTGTTAATCAAACTATGCCCAACATGCCGAATTACTCTGGGTCAGTTTCAGGGGCATTCCCTGGATTGTTGGGAATGATTCCAGGGGTTGTTGCTGGAGCTTCTGGCGGTGCTATTTTGCCTGGAATTGGGGCCTCACTTGGGGAAGTTTGTCGTGATTACCTTAATGGGCGTTGTGCGAAAGTTGATTGTAAGTTGAATCACCCACCTCATAATTTGTTAATGACTGCCTTGGCTGCAACAACCTCAATGGGAACACTTAGCCAAGCTCCTATGGCACCTTCTGCTGCTGCAATGGCTGCAGCTCAGGCAATAGTTGCTGCTCAAGCCCTTCAAGCACATGCAGCTCAGGTGCAAGCTCAGTCTGCAAAAGATTCCACTGGTATGCTGTTATGTTAATTTTGTTTTTGTTTTAGTGGTACATTTTTTATTTCACAATTCTAATATGATGAAAGCTCTCTCTCCTTAATTTTGCACTATGTTTGATTGTGATATTCTTTTTTGTTGCTGTGTTGTACTGTTTCCTGGTTTTTTCTTCTAATTGTATTTGCTACCACAATAGGTTCACCTGAAAAGGCTAGTAAGGATGATGCATTGAAGAAAACCCTTCAAGTTAGCAATCTTAGCCCTCTTCTCACTGTGGAACAGCTAAAACAACTCTTTGGATTCTGTGGCACTGTTGTTGAATGTACAATCACTGATTCAAAGCATTTTGCTTATATAGAATACTCAAAGCCTGAAGAGGCAACTGCTGCTCTGGCATTAAACAACATAGATGTTGGGGGGCGCCCTTTAAATGTTGAAATGGCAAAATCACTTCCACCGAAACCATCTGTTGCGAATTCTTCACTTGCTTCATCATCTCTTCCTCTGATGATGCAGCAAGCTGTTGCGATGCAACAGATGCAATTCCAGCAAGCACTGCTTATGCAACAATCTATGACTGCACAGCAGGCTGCTAACCGGGCTGCAACCATGAAATCTGCCACGGAGTTAGCAGCAGCCCGAGCTGCAGAAATAAGTAAGAAATTGAATCCTGATGGAGTTGGAACTGAAGAGAAAGAGACAAAGCAGAAGTCCAGGTTTGATTACTGTTGTTAATTGTTTAGAGGATAATATATACTTTTTGTCCTGATTTTATTTCAAATTTTATTGCTTCAAGCACTTTGATTTTTGCTCTGGGCAGTTCTAGTATGTCCTAAATAGGAAGTAGGAGGCATGAACTCATAATGTTTGAATTAATGGTGCAAAAAATAGAGAGAAAACTGTCAAGTGTTTCTGTATTTCTTATTATGTTTGGGGTAATGGAAGATACAGTACTTTTACGTCGTTACAGAACAGTTGTAATTAGTTGAAACTAGCAGCAGATGTCACACTTAACCAACTATCCTAACTGGAACCAACCAGCTGGTCCTGACAGACCTAACAGCTGGCAGTCATCTGAACAATCTAAGATATAAAGTTTGGCCCCCGTGGAGGCCCACTTCTTGCGATGATTTTTTTAAAAAAATTTGTACCCGTTGTTATCATATTCTGCTCTTCTTTACAAAGTTCTCTGTCTAAACTAAAATTTAATTTCCTTTGGCAGATCGCCCTCTCCTCCTCATGGAAGATCTCGATCAAAGTCAAGATCTCCTATCAATTACCGGAGAAGGAGGAGGTCTCGCTCTTATTCACCTGCTCGTCATTCTAAGGATCACCGCTCTAGGTCACCCTTGAGGTCCCATCATTACTCAAGCTATGACAGGGAAAGGCGGTCCTTTAGAGATATTAGGGAACATAGTGATAGATACAGAAGACGAGATTTAGATAGATCACTTGATCATCATTCATCTGCTTCAAGAAGGAATAGAAGTAGGAGTGTAAGCCCTTATACAAGGAAATCATCTGTTTCTCCAAAACGTCATAGAGAAACTTCACCTCATAGAGGAAGGAAACAATCACGTGCTGATTCTGGCTCTCCAAGTCGTCGCAGGGGAAGTAGGTCTTCTCCAAAGATTGATGAAAAAAAACTAAGAAACAGAAGGCGCTCAAGGTCAAGATCATCAGATGATAGGCTTCACTCTATCAAAAATGAAGAAATCTCGCATGGAAAGTCTAAACACAGAGAGAGAAGGCGATCCAGGTCATTATCTGTGGATGAGAAGCCTCACAGAAGGAGCCGATCATCCCCAAGAAAAGTGGATGAAAGTAGATCCAGGCACAAAAAACGGTTGAGGTCAAAATCTGTGGATGATAGGCATGGTTCTCCTGAGAGATTGGATGAAAACAGAACTAGAAGATCAAGGCATAGTGATAAAAGGCACTCCAGATCAAGATCTACAGAAACTAGGGATCAAACTGATGTCAGAGAGGATGAACGTAAAAATCAAAAGTCAAAACATCGTGATACTAAAAGGAGCAGGTCAAAATCTGTTGAAGGGAAGCATCGTTTTAAAGATAAATCAGGTGAAAATAGAGATAAGAAATCAAAACGCCGTGATAGAAAGCGTTCAAGGTCAATATCATTAGAAGATAAGCATGACAAAGGAGACACTTCACCTCATATAAATTTTGATGAGAGAAACTTTGAACCGACAAAGTCCCCTGAAGGCAAGAATCACTCCAGTGATAAATATGGAAGTAGAGGTGAAAAATCAGAGCATCAAAAGAAAACCCCATCTAAATCAAAATCAGAACAATTTGATGGGAGTGGGCCCTTACGAGGAAATTACAAGGAGTATGATTCAAAAGGAAAATCACCATCTGATTCTGGATCTGCTGAAGTTAAGCATCATTTGAGTGATGGAGAAAATGCTACCAGTGAAGAAAATTCTAAACTCTTTGGAGATGTGTTTCAGGAACCAATTAGAACTGCAAAGGACTCAACAATCCTGAATGATAACGGGACACTGACTTCAGTGAATGGTAACTACAAGTCAGAAGAGTCAAGTGAAAATGCAGGAGCTGATGATAACCCAGGTATGGGAAGTCCTGTTGTCAAACATTGTCGTTAATTATGTTTAGTTAGATGTTACAAATCTGAGAATCCTCTTTGCTGCAGGATGGATATCAGTGGAAAAAGTGGGAAGTGGAAAGTATTAAGCAAACTTGGCTTGGTAATGACTAACTTGAATATAGAAAAAAAGAGTATGCACTTGTATTGTATGATTATTAATGCTTGGTTACTTTCTTTGCTTACAGGAGTGGTGGTTCTAAATGATATCAAAGAATATAGCTGAGTATAGATTTGTTATTCAATCTTGAATCAGAAGGGTGTCACTCAAGGCTACTATCATTTCTTGTCACTATAGTGTAGATTTATTTCAAGAGCGTTGCACAGATTGTGGTTTTCTGTGGTTGAAGATTTCTGCACCTGTCAATGATTAAGGGATAAAGAGCGTATTCTAATTCAGGATTCTCGTTTAGGTTTCCTGACAAGTTCTTTCCAAGGAATATACTGTTTCTTCTTAGGAGGACCACAATTCTCAGAGGATGATGCCTCCACTATTTGATTGGTCTCCAGAATATTCTGTTGCCTTATGAACATTTTCCATTGTTTATTTCTTTTGCAGGTCGGATTGGTAAAGATCTGGTGTAGAATCCCACAGCTGTTGGTGTGGTTTAAGGTTTCAAGAAGTGTCATGCTTTTGTCATGATCAACCGTGCAGTGCTTATATCATGCTTCTTTTACTGCTTGATTGATGTATGTTGGAATGTTATTTTAAGTATACTATTCTTTTTATTGAAGGTAATTTTTACTATGTTTGGGTCTTGATATTTATTTTTAAAATTTGGTGGTGTCTGAATATTATTGGTTTCTAGTTCTTCAAAAATGATAGTTCGGAGGGAGAAACCCTTTTAGCCAGTGTTCGATTATATGCATCTAAAACTTATTGGACTAAAGATAGCAATAATGTTAAATTTAACTTTCAGTGGCTATTTAAGTTTATCTCCTCCTCAGTCTTTCATATCTAGATTCTATAGTTGATGTGGCCAATTTTGTTGTATAATCTTGTTTAGTTGCAAGCATCATTATTTGATGTGGCCAACGATAGGCTCCATTGTGTTTACTCATGTTTTGTGGTATGGTGGGTATGTTAAATCCAAAACAAATGCAGGTTATTCTCATTGAAATCTGTTGGAGCTTTGAGATACAGTTATGCTGGGTTGATTTTCTCTTGTGTAATTGAAGGTATGAAGTCAGATTCTGATGCTCTATGGTTTAGAGCTTATTTGTTTTTCTTCTAGTAAGTTTTGAGAGCAATATGGGAGGCTGCTTAGCTTTGTATTATGTACGAATGCATTTGCTCTAAGTACTGTTTTCCAATATTTTTACCATCATCTGGTGTCTTATATTGTCGTGCACTTTTCCCCCCCATTTTTCCTTTTGTTTTTTTTCCTTTTTCTTTTTTCTTTTCCCCCCCAAGAAATTGTCATGGTTAGGTAAAGCTTCTATATAAAGGTCAACTGAACCTGGATGTTGCTGCTATGAGTTTCATCATGTTGCGTTTGAGCAATTGGCTGAGTTACAGTTTTTACTTAAGTAAATGCTGAAACGCAAATGATTTCAACAGGTAATTCTCTGTAAACCTATCGGGTGGTTCTTCCATTTGTGTAGGATCTTCAATTTAATTTTGTCAGTCTTGTTCATGCTTTACTTAGTTCTGTATGTTGTCCTGTTCACATTGATGTTTTTGCATTCTTTATAAATATTTGCATATTGAGTAGTTTTCAGTGTCATCTTAATGGTTGAGTTGAGTTTTTGTTGTGTTGATCTGATACGGTGTCACAACTTAAATCGTGGGTTTGAAAAATGAGCTTGTTGCTGAGAGGTGCTAAAGAAATTCTGGTTTTTTTTTCCGCTGTTGATGGGTCACAACTAAGTTTATCCCCTTGTTTTGTGCTCTTTTTTTCCGTCCCCAGCCCTGTTTTCTCTTTGCCCCTTCTCCTCCCATTGCTTCTTTATTTTTTGGTTAGGTTAAGCATTGGATATGATGATCTTATGAGCAGCTGCAAATTCTCTTCACCAGATGATTGTGTGAAGTTTGTTTTTGGAAGTTCTGTTGGTGTTTTAGTTTCCTTTTCTTCTTATCTCTTCACCACCTGATCTAGTCACCTGATGTTATTATGCCTTCTCCAGTTGGCGCTTAGGCTTTTACCATAAAGTGTTTGTTCATAGTTCGGCACGGCTTAATAAAAGAAATGGGTAGTACTATTCTAGGTTATTGTTGAGCTCTTAACATGTTGATGCGTGCCCTTCAACATATACAAATAACTAGTGGCTAATTGAGCGTTTGATGGTTTAGGCCCTTGGGGAATTTTTTTATCGAATTGGTCCTCTTTTTTCCTCGAAAATTATCCTATTTTAAGTTGTACGACCGACCTACTTAGTTGTAGGTAATCATCATCAAAAGTGAAATCACTTTGTTCGATGTATTTCTTGCTGCACAAAACCAAGGTTTTAAAATTGGTGAAAATAATATTTTGAAGTGGAAGTTTATTAAAAGTGTGTCAAATCTAATATATTCCAACTCTTAAATTGAAATTTGTTTTTCTTTTTTCGACATTCTATGATTTTTTTTTATTAGGGCACTTGTGTGCATTCCTATCTGATCTGGTCACGACTTAGAACTAAGAAATTTAAGCCGTGGGATACACATACTAGAGAAGTGATAGGTCTACACTTTAATCTTTATCAGTTATCACACTTTATAATACATAATTTCTTATTGGTTGAAATTTTTGGAAATGATAATTTTAGAGTCTTACATCGATTAATGATCTTTTCTTAATTAAAGATAGTGTTTGAAAAAAGTGTCTCAGTACTTCTTTCATAAATACACTTAATTTTTACATTTATCAAGTTCTTGCGATGATTGTTAACATCAATACAATTACAGGTGTTAATACTCCTTTCATTTCAAAATATTGATCGTTCTAGATTTTTTTTAACTGGAGTTGTTCTAGATATTTTTATCCAAACTAAGAAAATATAATAAATAGATAAAAGAAAACAGTAATTTGATAAAATCAATTTTATTATTATTTTACAAGCAAAAAAATAAGTAATGTTATGTTAAAAAATTAAAACAATAATTATTTTGAAACTTATTTTTGTTTTACACGATAATTAATGAAGAGAATTATATATATATATAAACGTCATCATTGGATAGAAACGATGTCCTTATCAAACTTAACCTACTATACCAGCCAAGTATGAAAAACAAACAATCTTGGTCCCGTTTTGTCGTCAAGTTTATTGGTGTGCTAATCTAAGTAAGCTTTTGTATTATTATTTTTCAGTGGCAGCCTTTCTAAGTAATGGAAACAATTGATGACATGCATATGTTTAAGACGAATGTCTGTAAAAATTTGTGTTTGGTGTTTTTATTTTAAAATCATTTTAGTAATAAAGTTCAGTGTAAAAATTGTTATTCGATGTGAAAGTTACTTAAAATTGGTTTAACTTGATCATTTTTTATATAAAATTAACTCCTTAACATAATACTATCGAGCATGTAAATATTTATCTAAAATTGTGTTAACTAGTATGTCGATGTGGTATTGGATAATCTAGTATGAATTCAAAGATGAAACATATGAGTATAACAAAAAAAAAGATGAAACTTATGAAGTTAAGTTGCACATGAGAAGCAACACTATAATTTATCAATTTTTATTTGCAAATTGTTAAATAGAGTTTCTTAATCAAGTAATTTTGTCATTTCACTCAATGATAATTTAATCACTACTTTGTAACATAGTTGATCTCAAATTGAATTTAAAAGTTTTTAATTTTGAGAATTTTCTTTTGACTATGACAATTAATTGCAAGTATTTATAATATTATTTTATAAACATTAAATTCATTTAAATTAAATACTTTCTATATAACTTAATAGTTTTAATCAGTATTTTTTTGTTAGTATTTCTTTTATATTCAATTTAGATTAATCTCATATTACGCTCTCTAAACTAATTTTGTTTTAAGAGTAATACAATATTTTCTCAAAATTAATTTTCTATTAAAAATCTCAATCATTGGACTTCAAATAAAAAAAAATCAAATTTATTTCATATTAATAAGTTATGAATAATAAAAAATAAATTAACTTGATATGTATACAAAAGAATCAAAATTTAAAACAATTACAGAATTTTTTATAAGAACTATCAAAATCCTCTCTCTATATAGATTATAATAACGATCGTATTCGATAACATTTTAGGATCTTTTTTCAATGAGAACCATTTTTACTGTTTTTCTTATCAATGAGAGCCATTTTAGGATTTTTATTTATTAACCTGTTGTCTCTTTCAATCTATATTTTGTATTTTTATTTTTAAATTATTTTAATATTTTCTTATTCTACAATATTGAATTTTTCATTATAAATTGTATATTTGGAAATATTTATTTATTGTAAAATTTAGATACATGAAATAGATATTTATCATTTGTCTTGCATAAGCTAAAATACTAGAATGTGTGATTTTATCATCCAAATACTTTTTATGCATCATTACTATTTTATGAAATTTAATTTCTATATCCATTTTAAAGTTATTATTTTTAATTCAAAAGTAAATATAAATTAATTTTTTTCTTTGCCTTCTTAAATAAATATTAACCAACAAGTCTTGGTCTAAATAATATTATACTTAGTCCTCTCAAATGATCTGCAACTAAATCTATCAATATACAGATTTTAAAATTACATAATGTTTTTATAACTACCATAATAAAATTATATAATCTTACTAACAAATTAACTACAAACAATATACTCAAAAGGCGGCGGCTTTATTAGTTTACTTTAGCACTACGTTCAAAGTAAATGTGCAAATTAACAATCAAACTGTTCGCAATCAGTGAGGACATAAGAATTCGATAAAGAGATTATCCAAATTATTTGTTTGTAACACTAACGTCAAGAAGTATGAACACAACACAAGAATACAAACAATATATTGTTATAAGTTAACGTTGCTGAATCGCTGACTTGAAAATGTCCGACAGAGAGGATAAACCAAAAGATAGAGATATATAGCAAACTATAGTATATTTTAATAAAAAGATAAATATTTTTAAAGATTTCGAAGTCTCAAATTGAAATTCCATATATTCGGAAGCACCCTACAAGGCACAAAAAAACGTTTATCAAGTAGTTGATTTTTTTAGTCTCTCAAATTACTAATTTTTTTTAGTCTTTAAATAAAAATTTATATTCTCAATTTTGAAAAATATTATTTTTAGTCTTTCTCTTCAAATAAAATTTTTCATTTTTTTAGTCTTTAAATTCTAACATAAGGACTAAAAAAATATTGTTAATGTATAAACTATTGTATTGTAATTTTTGTAAGATTTTTTTTACAATCTTTTTATAAAAAAAATATTGTAAAAAAATATTACAAAAGGTATAATACAAAAATAAAATTTGAATGATAAAACTATTCAAATGAAAGAAATAAACAACTATTTTTTTCCTTTTCTCATGTAAATAAATAAATAAATAAGATTTGTTAATGAGATTTTTAAGTAAACTGGATGTTAGAGATTCAATTACTTTTTTTTCATGTTATGATTGATTATTATAGATATCTAACTTAGTGCTTTGTTTTTCAACTCATAATAATAATGGTGATTTTTTTTTTAAGAAAATGATGAAGGTGTTTTATTGATATGTTCTTTATTGTTTGTCAGGATGCAATTTGGGTTGTTTTAATTTTTAAACCGTGTAGCAGCATGCTACTGAATAGTGATGTAGATTTTAGAAGTATATTAACCATAAGGATCATCATAATTATAAAAAATACAAGTTAACTTAAACATGTTAATAAAGTGGATCAAATGGTACTTGTCAACAGTTTTCTTTTTTAAAAAAATAGCAGGTATTTGTCAACAGTAAGAAGTATATAGTCTACATGTCAAAAAGAGTTTACATATAAAGGATTAGGTATAACAACTTTTAAGAATAATAAAAGATGTAACTTATAGAAATGGTTTTTCTATAACTATTAAAAACAACTTTTCAAATAGTTATAAAAAAGTGGACTTAATTATTATTATTTTAAGGAGAACTCTTTTTTTTTACCAATTTAAGGAGGACTTAACTGATGTTAATAATGTGGGCAAATGGTATTTGTCAACTGTTTGAAATATAATCTACATGTCAAAATAAAACTACCCGTTACTTATCTAAATGGTTTCTTTCCCTCTTACATAGAAATTAGTTTGGTTATTAAGGAAAAAAAAAAAGAAAAAATTGTGAATTTAAAACTTTCACTAATACAAACTAACAACTAACACTTGTTGATAAAAAAAAAAAAAAAAAACTAATCTTACCTTGAGCCCGAGATAGAAAAAAGGTACAATCTTATTTGAATGTTGTTAATCTAAAAAATGGAGATAATATAGGAGGAAAATAATACCGATGTATTGTACAGTTGATTGCACCTCAATCTATTTGTGATTTTTTTAAGTAACTTTTATATCTATATTTTTATTTATATCTGATATTAAAATTCTTCTATTACAGTTATTAAGTGATAATTTCTTTAAATTTTATTTATTTTTTATATTTTTAATTATATTGAAGTCGTGAAAAGAATTCTTGCGAATACTTAACAAATTCTGATTAAAAAAATAAATCTTAACAAGTAAAAAATGAAAGTAAGGATACATAAGGTATGACTTATTTTAATTAGAGAAGTGTTACAAAATATTTTAAATAGATATATAATTTAGTGTCTTTTTTTCATGTCAAGGGATGATATTATATTTTTCAGAAATTAGATTCTCAGAAATATTATAACTCAAAATCTTATTTCTAAGCATATTTAAAAACATATTGATATTATTGAAAGGATTTTAAAATTTAAATAGAAATAAAAAAAATGGTTACATGTGTGTTTAAAACAATTTTTCGAGTATCCCCATAAAAGATATCACCCCTTTCCAAGGAAATGAAAACGTAGGGAAATTATGGAGACATTTGTTTTATAGAATAAATTATATTCCTGAAAATGATATTTTTTAAGAATGTTATCCCCATAAAAAAATTTTTGATAAATACTTATCATTCTTTGTAATATTTTAAAATTTATTTTCATTCAAAAATGAAAATATTAATAAAAAAAAGGTAAAATAAGATGATCGAACTGAAAGTTATGTCAAAAAAAACTTCTATTTCATGGGAATATAGGATTTCAACACCTTCACATATAAATAGAAAAAGGAGAAATATATAAAATACATACTTTTGAAAATAATTCACGCCTAATTTTGTTTTATAATTTATATCAAACATGAAAATGTTACATTTTTAAATTCACATATAAGGAACCGATTTTATATGATTTGAAACAAACATGTTTATAGTATAAATAGAAGTTATAACTTTCTCAAAAATAATTTTCAAAACTTATAACAAAGACGAGAATTGACATTTTGATATTTACATTATGAGAAATCAACTCGAAACGGTGAAGGTTTTTAATTATTATGTTCAATTTGGGCGGTTTTAAAGCGTGTGCAATATGTTAGTGAATAGTTATGTAAATTTGAGAAATATATTTAAGTACAAGGTTCAATAACTCCTAAAAAGAAGGATAAGATTCCATAAAAACTATTAAAAACAAAGTGAGCTTAAACATGTTAATAAAGTGGGCCAGATGGTATTTGTCAACTGTTTGAAGTGTAGTCTACATGTAGAATTGGTTTTTAAGAATAATAAAAGATGTTACTTGTAGAACTGGTTTTTTTTCTATAATTATTAAAAACAACAAATTTTAATCACTATTAAAACAAACAAGTGGGCTTAAACATGTTAATAAAGTGGGCAATGGTATTTGTCAATTGTTTGAAGCAGAGACTACATGTCTAAATAAAATTACACGTAGAAGTTAGGTAAGATAACTTTTAAGAACAATAAAAGATGTTACTTACATAAATGTTTTGCCCCCTACGTATAGCTTTCACAAAAGCTAATCTTACTCGAGGTAGAGCAAGACAGTCTTGGAATGTTTTAAATCTAAAACAATATAGGGGCAAATATAATATAGAAGAAAAAAAGAAATACTACTAATGTAGTGTTGTATTTATCTGTATTTTTTATTTATATCTAATATTAAAAGTCCTCTATTACAATTACTACATGATATTTTATTTATTTTTTCTATAAAAAATTATCGGAAATGTAACATGGTTAAAAAAATTGTATTGAAATTAATAGATGGTGTCAATGAAAAATTTTCAAAATATTAAATTTGGCATGTGAAACCTAAATAAACAAATATATGTATTAAAAATAAAATAAAATATTTCGTAAAAATTTAAATCTGGATTATAGTTTATCAAATAGATGATTATGTAAGTTTTCCGACCCCCACTCTAAAGTTATCTTCCCAGGCATATCCTGATAGGGGAACTTTTAAAGTTCAAACCTCCCCAAGGAGGACAATTATCGAAAGAGTTTATTAATTGCAATAGTGGGCGAATGATTAATTATAATAATGCATTTAAGAATCCTCTAATCCGTAAAAATTGAATACTAGGATTTATAAAAAATTTAACATATTTTATTCAACCAACTCAGTAGACCCCGGAGTAAAACCAATGCATTTACGAATAGGACAACACTTATATGCAATATTTTTTTTTTTATGTATTTTTGGTATTAATATTTATTTGGAATTGAAATTTCACCTTAATAATTTATATAAAACAGATTTGTATGAAAGAGTCGACATAAGTTATCAAAGAAAATTTTCAAATTTAAATAAAAAATACAAAAAATCAAATTGAAGCACCACATCTAAGTAAGTTTTATCCTTACGAATACTATAAAACATGCATATTTTAAAATAAAATAGAATACTTCATTTAAAAAATTAAAAAAGCTGATACTTTTATTTTTTATTTGAAATTAAGGTTTATACTTTTATTTAAAATATGATTATATATATATATATATATATATATATATATAACAAGTATTAAAATGTAAGCATCTCTATAAGTGAGAATTTAAATCTTGATTTGCTACACTGACTTTTCCTTTACCTAAAACATTTTTTCTGTTTTATTTTTTAGTTTTCAAAAGACTTAAATACATGTTTGGTTTGTACAATTTAATACTTTTTTATTTTGTTCATGTAAATTTTTTTGTTTTGTTTTAATTCTTACAAAATATCTGTTTGTTTTATTTATTTTTTTCCTTAAAGTGTGTTAAATAACACAATGACAAATATATTATCTAAAACAATTTAAAGATAAAAAATAAAATAAATACATTTTACAATGACTAAAATAATTTTTTTTCATAAACAAAAATAAAAAAAATATACTAAATTATATGAACTAAAAATGTATTTAACCTTTTTTAAAATGTATAATTCATGTATAAATTATGCACTTTTTATTTTGTTGATGCACGAATAAATTATGCACTTAAAACAATATTTGGTACTTATATTTTTATTGATGATGATACACACTGACTTATGAACTATGTTATTAACTATTTAGCAAATCTCTTATTGGGATTCAGAGCTTGCTTGGTTTTAGGTTTGAAACCATCAAATTTGAGTTTAGAGTTAGTCAAATTTAATTATGATTTTGATCAATATATTTGACACTTTCCGGTTAATGTGATCTAATGGAATAAACTTAAGACTGGGTTGATGTTATTTTAAGTATTTTTGTATTAAATAAAAAATATATATTAAATTTTAATCCTAATTTGTTTTTATAATGAAAGCATTCAAACATATATCATATCACTTTAAAACTAATTTTACAGAATCAATTTTAATACTCATTCAAATAGATACTCAGTTTCTTCACTACACTGAGTTCCTTCACTTTAAAGAAATGCATATTTAGCCACCTTATTGTATTTTCTTAGAGGAGCAAACTTATTGTATTATAAATCAATGATAGTTGCATTTTTATATAAAAGAACAACTAAATCCCCCTTTAACCAACAACTACAGATTTTGAGAAATGTATTGATATTTAATATTAAGATTGTCCCTATATAACAAACTAATTATCATAAATTCATTCAAACACATGCTAAAATAAAAGTTTAAATACTTTTTAGTCCTTAATTTAGCTTTTTTGTTTTTGTTTTTGTTTTCGTTCTTATAAACATTTTTTGTTTTGTTTTAATCTTTTTAATTTTTTTTTATTTTATTTTTCATCCTCAAAATGATTTAGATAACAAAGAAAAAAATATTAAATTACAAGAAACAAAAAAATATATAAACCTAAAATAAATATAAGAGTAAAAGATATTTATTTATTTAGCTAAATTGATCTAAACACGCAGAATGGTAGTAAAACAATGTTTATGATATTTAGACACTTCACAATTTTATATACTCTATTAACACGTAATTTTCCTCAATCTCGCTCTTTCTGTTATATGATATTTGTATATGTGTTAGATGTTTAAGAATTATTTTTTATAAAAACAACTAAAAATCTATATTTTTTTATTCAGTTTTTATTAGCGTGAGAATTCGAATTCACCATCTCTTTTCACTTGTTTCTTAAGTTTGTTTGGATAATTTTTTTAAAAAATACTTATAAAATAATAAAATAAGAATAAAAAATGAGATAATTTTTTCTATAAATTAAAATAAAATTTCTATTAATTAATTTGTAAAAATTCTCTAAAAAAATTAAAAATTAACTAATAAATAACTCATTATGGAGAATTTTATGTAATTTTTTTTCTTTTTATTTTCTTTTCTGATAGGTTCTTTGAGATAAACTTGCCTAGATAGACCCAAAAATGTAGATTTGTAAAACCCACAACCCAATGATACAAAGTCCATGCCTTGGCCTCCCACTCGTTTACTTATGGCTAAAACGACAGCTAATCACGCAAAACTAAATAAATGAAATGAGAACCATATAAAAAGAAAAAGTCATAAAGAGTAATAATAGCAACACA
The DNA here is from genome assembly GCF_004193775.1 of Glycine soja. Lineage (NCBI taxonomy): Eukaryota > Viridiplantae > Streptophyta > Magnoliopsida > Fabales > Fabaceae > Glycine > Glycine soja. The sequence continues at coordinate 8,486,473 of NC_041009.1, read as the reverse complement.
CGCAAACCAAATCAAGTAAGAGCGAGAGTGTGATAGAGAGATAATGCGTTCTTATGGCTTAACCGTACCGGGAAGCGACCACCGCTTCTGCGTGCCCACCGTATCTCAGGTGTTCTTTAGGCCCAACAGGCCCATTAACCGAATCGCGTTTCCCAAGGCCACCCTCAAGAACGACGGCTTCGTGGTGGACCTGAGCTTCTACGACCTTCTGGGAATACCGGAATCGGGTTCGGTAACGGAGATCAAGAACGCCTACAAGCAACTCGCCCGAAAGTACCACCCGGACGTGTCGCCTCCGGGTCGGGTCGAGGAGTACACAAAGAGGTTTATTCAGGTGCAGGAGGCCTACGAAACCCTGTCTGATCCTTCCAGAAGAGCTATGTACGACAAGGACATGGCCAAGGGCATTAACTTCGCCTTCAACGCCCGCAGACGCTATAATTACCACGATCAGGTACGCCAACTTAGGGCTTTTCTACTTTAGCGTTTAATGGGATTGGAATTTTTCACAAAATAGTTGTTGGGAATCGCATGATTTAGCCACCGTAGGATGAATTGCATATGGCTTTCAATTGTTCGTAATGTTGTTGTGATTCTATGATTTGTTGTGTGTTTTTTTTTTTTTTTTAATAATCCTCATCAAAGATATTGAAATTAAAATAATATTAAATTGTGAAATGAAAAGCAATCGGGATAGTGCTGCTTTGTCCATCTTGTTTGATTGTTTCGTTGCTTTGTTTTCATTCTTTTGAGACAAGGACTCTTTACAGTCTCTCGCTATGTGCCTGCTATTTGGTTGTTCTGTTGCTTTGTTTTAATTCTTAGATGACAAAGGATTTGCACACTAACACTAACACTAACCCACCCAATCAAATAACATATTACATATTGATAAATTTTTTTTTTCATTTCCTAGTTCAAAATTATTACATCGAGCACTATACATCGCTTATCTGATATATATACCTGGGCTATTTTTCACTCTGTGTCTAAACTTATGATTTGATGAGTTAGAATTCACAATTTCAAAAATTAACTTGGGGATTCAAAATTTGATTTTTGATTTAATCTAATCCGAAATTGTTTTACTACCGATTTGTTTACTGTAACCTATCTCAGTCAGCAAACAAAGAAATTGACTGTAGGAGTGTCATACAACTTTGACCAGGAATGGGAATTGCTTTATCATGCACTTTTGAATTCTGATATTTTGTATTTCGGGTTGCTTTTTATAAGTTAGTAATACGAACTTGATTCGTTCTCTGTTCCATGCCTTTTGTTTTCCAAAAATTACAGTTCTAGCGGTCACCTTGCTTCTGTTGGAATTTCTTTTTCATGATGGTATCGCAGATTCCTCCTGCTGTTTGTGAACTTATATTAATATTTGATGTATCTATTACAAATTTGACTTCTGCTCTGCACCTACCCATAATTGATATTTTTATAATTTATGAGGACTATCCTGGCTTTTGTTCTTTTTCCTTTTTGAATATGTCGACTTGAATCCCAACCTCTCCGTCACAAAATCTGAACAAGTGTGTTGTAGTTGGTTCTTTAGCACATGAAAGTCTGTTGTACAAGTTAAATTTCTTTTCATGATGGTATAACAGATTCTACATACTGTGAGCTTGTATTATTTTATGCAATATCGATTAACTTCTACACTGTATCTATACACCCAATCATTCTATTTTCATAAATTATGTGGGCTTTCGGCAGATACTTCCTTATGACATTTTCCTGGTATGAATAAATTGTTTCTGGATTTCTATTATGTTTTTTGTTCTGTTTCCATTTTTTTTATCTTCTTGAATATGCCAACTTCAATCCCAGCTCACCACCATAAAAACTGAATAAGTGTGTTGTTGCTGTATAGCATGTGTAAATTATAATTGGCTCTTCAGCACATTAAAAGTCTGCAAGCTAACAGTGTCAGAGGATATGAATATTAGTATTATTAACAATAATAATAATAATGATGAAACGTGTCTGCTAATGAGATTGAGTGTGATCTTAATTATTTCTTTGTTCATATACTACTGTTCGGCATTTTTTTTATCGTGGTAATGACTAAGTGGGAATTCATGAATCATGCATTCTAAAGAGATAGGAACTTCTTAATTTATTGTATTTGTTTGTTCAGTTGTCTAATTCACAGTGAGTTGTTCTCATGTAACTTTTTTTTTCCTTCTAATTTTAAATTGAAGAAAAGGGGGTACGGGTGTTTGGCTAGAAGTAGAACACTGATTCTAAGCTGTTAGTTTTGAATCAGGTAGTTGAACAAAAAAGTGAATGGAAAGCTAGGTGGAAATCTCAACTGTCAGAGCTGAAGAGAAAAAGTAACGGCAAGGATGCTGGAGGGAATATGTCATGGGCGGCACGAATGCGCCAACAGAGGGATGAATTGTCAAATGAATCATGACTAGGATTTTCCTTAGTTCTCTCTACGTAACTAGTTGTATATATAGATAATGGGTACATCTTCGTACTCTAGATCACAAATTAAATATAAAATTAATGTTGAGAAAACGTGCCATTGGCCTATTGCTCTACTTAGAGTTTTCAGTGTGCCAACCACATATTTTGCTGAATTAACGCCTGTAGGCCATTTTAGTGTTTTGGTTAGCATTTGCAAAATTGATTTTGAAGTAAAGTGATTTATAGTTAGATCATTAGACGATTTTATTCTAAAAGCAAGTTAATAAAATTTAGTATACTTTTTTTTTTATCAAGGGTCAAATATGATCGAATTTTATTTTTGATAGGCCAAATATGATCGAATTAAACTCCACAAATTATACAATTTGGAAGCCCCTCATGAAATTGTTATATGGTTACTTATTTCGGCTGAGAAGATTTCTGGGGTGCCTAATTATGTGTAAGGTGGGAGGAAGAAAAATATTTTGGACTTGTTTTGTTTCGTCTGAATATTTTGGACTTTGGTTACCAACAACTCAACAAGTGGGATTAGGAACTTTCGTTTGCGAATTTAAATGGACGAATGTCAAGGGTTAAATATGATTGAACTAAACTCCACAAACCATACAATTTGAAAGCCCCTCACGAAACGTGTTATATTAAGAAAAGATATATGTGTATGACGCTAGGGTGATGTTGTTCGACCAATTGATATATGGAAAAACCATTGGTTTGATTAATTATGCGGTGGTTGGAAGTAGGAATCAGAAGGAAACTGGCCGAATTGAATGAGCAAAATAACATACAGCATGAAGCATTTATGGTTCGGAAGCTAATGAATATGAAATACGAATAAGGTAATGCATTTGAGCATATTTCAAGATGTTGTGAATAGATTGACGCATAAAAGTTACATTAGGTGATAAGTTGTGAGCATATCTATCTACTCCTTACTTTTAGACAGATGACCAGTTTTGTCAAAAAAATTTCACTAATCACTCCTACTAATATTTCTTCTTTCAATCATATTTTTTTATTTAAAAAAAAATTGAATTTAAAATCTTACTTAAAAAAATCAAATTTAATTTTACTTGGGCCAACGATTTTTTGATTCACATTGATTATTTTAACTTTAAATTGAAATTAACTTCACATTATATTGCCAATGGTACATACCATGTTGTCTTGTAAAAAGAGGGTATGAGTATGATTTCCCATGAGGCACACTTGTCCCTTCCCCGTTTCCATACCCACTCGAGCTCAAGAGAGAAAGAAAGAGCAGGATTAATTTGCATTTATCAATTAAAGTTGTAATGTTAAAGTGTTGCAAATTTGTAACTTCTGATAACTTTCTTTATGATAACCTTGAAGTTAAGGGTGAGTGGCGATTCTTCCCATTTAAGAGTCATGAGTTAGGAAAACTAATCATTTCAGTTTGGGGATAAAGAATGAGACAGGGAATGGGGGAAATTAAGAAGATTTTGTTCCTAATTTCTAATCACATATGATAGCTTCAAAGTTAGGCTTTTCATCGACAAAAGGCCAATCTAGTGAGATGGCCCTCCTTACACTCCTCTTTTTTATTTCCAACAATGAAACTGATAATTATTCAAAAATACATTACTTACTTGCAACCCTATATGATTAATAAAACTCTTAGTAGAAAATATTGTTCACCATCTTAGAAGCAACAACACTTGGAATATGTAGGTGAGACTATGAAGCATGTCCCTTTCCCATAGCCTATGAACTTACAGTGGGCATCACAGCTTGGAGTGTCTTTGCAGGATGCAAGACAAATTTGTTGGCTTCTCACAGCATGTGAAAATAGAACAATAATCATGGCTGCAAGAATAACTTTCACCAAAATCACTGAAACAAGAGAATGAGACATTCTTGTGTACGACACTTTGGATCCTGTGTGTTGTGTCTTCCTTTTTTCTGAGTAATGAGTGGAGTGTTGCAAAGAACGAAAAATAGTCCTTAAGATTTACATCAAAATAAATTAATGTAGTATATATATTGATCTCTCAAAGAGAATCAAGTGTAATTTTTAAAAGAAACGGGAGTATTGTGTTGTAATATATATTGATCACTCAAGAGAATACAATGTACATTTTAAGAGCCAAGGGACTACTTTGTAATTTCTTCAAAAAGTGAGAAGAATGTTGATAAAATTTTGTTTTAATTTTTTAAAGTCACAAACATATTTTTCAATCCGTTCTTGTTGGACAAAAATATAATGTTCTATTAGAGAGTAATTGTTGTGTGAATATAATAATACCAATAAATAGAATAAATCAAAAGCATCTCCCACCAAATTGGTAACTAACAATCCTGTTGACAACAATCAGATGAATAATACCTATAATATCCTTCGTTACAGTAATAACTCATACTAAAAAAAATATATAAAATTTTAAAATTATATTAGTCTAAAATTACATCACGTATAGTTAAATAAATAAATTTTTACATAAATTAAAATATTATCTTCAAAATATGAACATCTAAATTAAATTAACACTAAAAATATAACAAAAATGACCACATATGACATTTTGTTTTGAAGTATTAACCAAGTTAAAATAAATATAATTAAGAAAATTATTTTTTTAAGTTTTTTCAAACTCAGCAACTTTTTTGCTCTGAATAAAATAACTAACAAGAGTTCGTAAATAATATTGTTATCAATCGACGCAATAATCAAGAAAATCAAAACATGGTATCAGTAATTAATTTTAAATAAGATTATATATATATATATATATAGACACCCCAATAAAAATCATATTAAAACAATTATAATTCATAATATTCAGAATAAATAAAAATATTGAAATAAATGGCAACACCTCATCGTATTCAAATAAATATAATTGACACAACTTTATACTCAATTTTTTGGTTCCTGGAATGACATCCCATTGTCTTCTCATCATATAGAATCTCTTTTTCATCCTAGATGAAGATATATATAATAATTTCATCCTCATCTCAAGTGAAGATATTTATCTTATAATCTCATAATAAAATGTACATCATCATCCCTTCTCAAAAGGTGATGATTAACTCATAAAATTATAAAAATATCATTCTAAAAAAACTACCAATAAATTCCATAATTTCATGCATTCAATGATAATTCCTAAAATCACACCACAACAATAAGAAAACCAACTAATAATATGAAACCACATATATAACAACGATTATATAGTAATATAATAATTAAGGCATATAATATTTGTAATGATTAGAACATAACACACATACGTACAAATTAGTCTTGATCCTAAAGGTTAAATTATATATTCATTAATTCAATGATAAAGTCCTTTGGATAATATATATATATATATATATATATATATATATAAAAGAAAACACATTTTCAAGAATTTTTTCACTTTATTTCTTGTTCTACCTAAGCAAACCATTAATATCAAAAGAAGAGATCGTTTATGTGTGTAATTTTAAGAGAAGAAAGTGTCTACCCTTATATAAAAATTATACGGAATTTAAAATTTATTTAATTGATCTTTCTTTATCTATTATTTTTATTATCTTTAATTATAATTATCTTTAACCAATTTAATATATTAATATACTAACATGTTTTCAAAATAAAAATAACAATCTAATATATTAAAACAATTCAATATATCTTTTTTTTACTATAAGATATACTTAGATATTTTTATCTAAATAATTATTTGATTATATTTTTGGGATGTTACAACACTTATTCACTTGGTTATATTTTTGGATGTTACAACACTTACGTAAAATCTTTTTATTGCAAACAACCTTCTTTGGGTTTGAAATATGGAAAATCTATAAACCCACGTCATTTAGTGTTACAACTCTTTATTTAGACTATACAAATGTCAAGATCAAGTTACTATATCAAACATAAACTCTTTTTAAGAGTTTAGACTGATATGATAATTGATGGATGCATTGTTCCATGGTCGGTTCATTTTGAACTCCAATCTTGTCTACACTAAGCAAGCGGTGAATATAATGTACAAAATTGTTTGTCTTGTACTTGATGCATAAATGGCATTAAATCGTTTCCGTTCAAACTAATGAATCTGTCCTTAAGTTGAGTTTGTTTCAAGATGTGATAGACCACACACACCACTCATTATCTATCTATATTCTATAAAAGCCAGCAGAACTTACCATTCCATTCATGCATATCCAGCATTTCATTCATACTTTGGTATGTTTGTGAACCCATTACGTTCAGCTTGCGCAAATTCCAAAATGTCGTTTTGTGAAAAAATAATTTGTTACTTTTGCTTGAACGATTGTTTGAGGGAATCTCAAATATTAAAACAAACACACACTTATACACTATAATGTGTATAGCCTTTAAAAACTATAATATGTATATTAAAGTCAAAAGCATAAACACTACAAGCGTTGGTTTTTTCTACAAAATAGGGAAAAACTGAACTCAACCATGGTTAAAACAGGTTTTCTCGTCAACATCACAAATCAGAAATGAGTATCTATGAGTTCAAATTTAATTGTTACGTGTAGAATTACGTATCCTTAAAAAATAGGAATACAAATTAAACCATTTGAGAGAAGATCCCAAGTGTATTTTATTTTATAAGCAAAATATATTAATATAAGAGCCGTTTATTTTGGTATAATTTTAAAATATATATTATTAAAACATGTAATGTCAACTTGATTTGCATTACATTAAATATTTAATTTTTTATAATTAAAGTCTAAGGACTTTTTAACAAATTCAATATTTTAGTTTATAATATACAGTAATATTTTATTAAAAGAGCATTTAATTCTTACTCTTCCTAATTCAATCCCTAATCCAACGTCTAGTTGTCTGGTTGATCGTTGCCGTGGTTCTCCCTTTTTGGAATCTATAATGCCTATTTTAAAAACCAGTAGCTTTCAGTAACTTTCGTTTTAATCAACATATTAACTTTATCTATCATTTTCACTTTGTGCGCGATATTATAACTGGAAGTCTGCAAGAGGAAGATCGATTGGAGACTCTCCTATTCTCAAGGTCTTGTTCTGTCTCTATTGATATTGAATCAATTCTATTGATATTATATTGAAGCAAGATGTTGAATTAGGATTAAATTAGAAAGAGTAAGGATTAGAAGGTCTTTTAATAAAATATTATCGTAAATTAAAAATAAATAATAAATAAAAATATCATATTTACTATAAAAGAAAAGTCTTTAGACTTGTATTATATAAAAAAATAAGTATCTAATGAGATAATGTAAGTCACCTAATGTTATAAAATAGGTTGTGTATCATAAGAAAAGTTTTTTATATCCTTGGATGGATTTTACTCATGGACAAGATAAGGTGATCTCAAATGTAGGGCATCTCTCTCGACAAAATAATAACAATCAGGTAGTCCAAGTCCCCAACAACGTCGTCTTGTGAGCAGATGCATCTTAAAGTTTTAATTATTCATTTTATTTTTATTATTTTTAAATTTATTTTTTTAGTTTTAATGTATCTTTTAGTCTCTAAAATTTATATCTTAATTCTCAAATGATTAATGATTAACAAAATTATAAAAATTTAACTGTAGTGTTATTTTTTAAAATTAAAATATAAATTTTAAGAAGTTTACTTATTAAATTTTAATAACTAAAAAATTGAAACTATAAAAATTAAAAATGATAAATTTAGAAATTATAGGAATTAAAATTAAACAAAAAATATATATTAAAATTATTTTAATTTTTTTTACCAGACTCTCTCTACTTTCATTACTTTGTCTCTTCCTCGCTAGCGACAACTCCCACCACCACCACACCCCCAATCTGACTATCTCCTTGTCCCGCTGCCACTCTTCTATCTCTTTCTAGTTTTTTTTCAGATCTGAGATGTGTTGTCACGCTTCTCTTTCTTTTCATGCAACTGAGTATTTTTTCCGATCTTAGATCCACTTCACCTCTTCTCTCTTTCTCATCTTTTTGGGTTTTTTTTTTCTTTCCAAGTCTAAGATCTACTCCACCACATCTCCCCCTTTCCTTTTTTTTTTTTTCTAGGTTTTTTGTTCAGATCGGTGATCCGCGATTCCTCCCTCGTCTTTTATGTTCGCGATTTGATTTTTTCGTGTGTATTTTTTTATCCGGACGTGGGTTTGTGTTTGGGGTTGTTTGACTGTGTTTTCTGTTGTTGTTGAGAAAGGGGAAAGAGAGAGGAAATAAGAAAAAAAGAGGATAACAAGACGAGGTTGGCGGCGACTGGGAGAAACTACGGTGGCGACACGTTTGACTTCGGCGTTGGCACGTTGATTTTCAAATAATTCCGATAGCGGAGGTCGTGGGCGTTCCCCCTATGGCGGTAGTTACCGGCGAAAGGACAATGTCGAGGGGGTTGCCAATGCAAATTTAGAAATAAAAATAGCATATCTAGAAAAACAAATTATTTGTGTTGTATGTGCGATGATGTGTTGCAATGCTTCAAATTGCAAGAAAATCGTTTACTTGAATACTTTTCTATTTTAAACTTTTCTTCAACATCTTTTTTTTTTTATCATTATCTTTTTATAAATCCTCTAGAACTTGTATTTTTTTTTCTTTTTTATTGCTCTCTCGTTAGATATCTAATTATGGGACAAATTTATATGAATGGGTTAATTTAAAAAAAAAAATATAAGAATGAATAAAATTTAAAAATTATAATTTATGAATCGTGTTTTAAAATAAGATTTTATCTTTCTTATTTTTTATTTTTTAAAAAACATTAAAGTCGTATTCACATTCATGACTCCTAAGTTTTTTTAATTTCTTAAAATATAAATATGTTGAAATCATTTTGTAAATCAATATTTTAATATTTTATATTTCTTAGTTTTAGGTGAAGTCCTGAGTGCAAGTGCATAGGGCATGCATCATTTCTCTTCTCAATTTTTTTTTAAAATATAACATTCTAAAATTGTGTTTCAAAACATCATTTACCCATAAATTACAATATTTTCAAAATCTACTATTTCTATAATTTTTTAAAAGAATTAACTCATTCACGTAAATTTGCCCATTATGTGGTCCATTTATCTTTTTCCTTTCAGTCCATCCAAAATTATTAATATGTCCCTATGACTATTTTGTTTTGAAATGTAATAAATCACACACCGGCAAAATGATCTTAAAAGAGATTTTTTTTACAATCTTATCCTCAAAAGAGATCCTTTTGAAACATTTTCCAAAGGAATCTATTTTTGTAAGATTTTTGTCATTCCCATTGACGAAATACATTATGTCACCATTTCATTAGCATAACACCTTATGTTGTCATTATCATTATGTATGTGTTGTGTGGGTTATGTATGTGTTATGTGGGTTTCGTCATCACCTTTGACGTAACACATTGCATTTCCATCATGCCTTGCCACCATGGCCATGCATGCACATCCAGCATGGGTTTGGCTAATGGCACGGCCAACGTGTTCAGCATGGGTTTCGCTTTTTTTATTGGTGAAACACACATGCATGTGTTCCCATTTTCACGTGCTTCGTAGCCATTACTTTTCACAATCTTTTACTATTAAAGCATCTATTTTAAAGGTGAAAATAAGGCAAATAAAATTACAGCGAATTTGATAATTTACCAGCTATTGAAGTTGTATAATGAGATTAGATTTCATTTATTAACAACCAAGTATAAGTGTATAACGCAAAATCTTGCAGCAAATTGTGACAAGTGATAACAGCAATCTCGTGCACTAAGATTAAGATTATGTATGATGAAATTAATAAGAAGTTAAAAAATTAAATTATTGAATTATAAGTATTTAGTAAAATTAGTTGTTAAAATAGTTTAAAAAAATATTGAATGATAAAAAATAATAAAATTATGATATATTTAAAAACATAAAAAAATATTAAAAATAAAAATGAAAAAAATTTATAAATTATTATTTTAAAAATGTTAAAAATTACAAAGAAATTATTTTAAAAGAAGTGTTAACTGGAGAATCAAATATTTTTTTTTTATTTTTAGTTAGTAAAAATAATTAAAAATTAACTTAAATATTTTATCAAACATAATCTAAATTGTTATCATATTAACTTAAATATTTTATCAACCATCCCTAATTTAATTACAATCAATTACAATCGTATTTAATTTTTTTCGTTTCCGTTGAAATCAATCATGTCTAATTTAACTACAATCAATTACAATCGTATTTAATTTTTTCCGTATAATTTTTTTCGGTTAAAATCAACCATACCTAATTGCGATGTGTTAGAATGCTTCAAATTGCAAGAAAATCGTTTACTTGAATACTTTTCTATTTTAAACTTTTCTTCAACATCTCTTTTTTTATCTTTTTATAAATCCTCTAGAACTTGTATTTTTTTTCTTTTTTATTGCTCTCTCATTAGATATCTAATAGCATTATGGGACAAATTTATATGAATGGGTTAATTTTAAAAAAAAATTATAAGAATGAATAAAATTTAAAAATATTATAATTTATGAGTCGTGTTTTAAAATAAGATTTTAGCTTTCTTATTTTTATTTTTTAAAAAACATTAAAGTCGTATTCACATTCATGACTCCTAAGTTTTTTTAAATTTTTTAAAATATAAATATGTTGAAATCATTTTGTAAATCAAGATTTTAATATTTTATATTTTTTAGTTTTAGGTGAAGTCCTGAGTGCAAGTGCATAGGGCATGTATCATTTCTCTTCTCAATTTAATATTTAAAAAAAATATAAAATTCTAAAATTGTGTTTCAAAATATCATTTACCCATAAATTATAATATTTTCAAAATCTACTATTTCTATAATTTTTTAAAAGAATTAACTCATTCATGTAAATTTGCCAATTATGGGGTCCATTTATCTTTTTCCTTTCGGTCCATCCAAAATTATTAATCTGTCCCTACGGCTATTTTGTTCCGAAATGTGATAAACCACACACCACTCTTCTATGTATAAGCCTGCAGAACTTACCATTCCATTCATGCATATACAACATTACAACATTTCATTTCATAACATGGAGCTTCTTATTCCCTTCTCTCTCCTATTCACCTTTGCTTGCATTCTCCTTGCATTGTTCAACACTCTGAACCGTTCAAATTCCAAAATCTTACCACCTGGACCATGGAAACTGCCTCTTCTTGGCAACATTCACCAATTTTTCGGGCCACTTCCCCACCAAACTTTGACAAACTTGGCTAACCAACATGGACCGTTGATGCACCTACAACTTGGTGAAAAGCCACACATTATAGTCTCTTCAGCAGATATTGCCAAAGAGATTATGAAAACTCATGATGCCATCTTTGCCAATAGGCCTCATCTTCTTGCTTCCAAATCCTTTGCCTATGACAGCAGCGACATAGCCTTCTCTTCTTATGGAAAAGCTTGGAGGCAACTAAAAAAAATATGCATTTCAGAGTTGCTAAATGCTAAACATGTTCAATCACTAAGGCACATAAGAGAAGAAGAGGTATCTAAGCTAGTTAGCCATGTATATGCAAATGAAGGGTCAATTATCAATCTTACTAAGGAAATTGAGTCAGTGACAATAGCTATAATTGCAAGGGCAGCTAATGGTAAAATATGCAAAGACCAAGAAGCTTTCATGTCAACGATGGAGCAAATGCTAGTGCTGTTGGGAGGTTTCTCAATTGCTGATTTCTACCCTTCAATCAAAGTGTTTCCATTGCTCACAGGAATGAAAAGTAAACTTGAAAGGGCGCAGAGAGAGAATGACAAGATCCTAGAAAATATGGTCAAGGATCACAAGGAAAATGAGAACAAGAATGGGGTGACGCACGAGGATTTTATTGATATTCTTCTCAAAACTCAAAAGAGAGATGACTTGGAAATTCCCTTGACTCACAACAACGTCAAAGCACTCATCTGGGTTAGTATGCAATTTTCTTTAACATTACTTTAAGATTCCCATGTATACAACTATATACGTCCATAGATATGAAATTTGCTGAAATAATAACTTACACTTTAATATATATATAGAGAGAGGGAGAGAGAGAGAAAATTGAAGTAGCGACTTATTAATTAAAATATTCTTTCTGAGCAAATAAGTGAGTGTAATGTACTCACTTGTTTTTTTAGGAGTATTCTAGAAAGATATAGTTTCTGATCTTAATTAAGAAAATGGTTAAATATATTTTTATTCTTAATTTTTTAAAATTTTTTACTTTAAGTCTCTAATAATACAAAATTGACCAATTTTAGTTTTTGATGTTTTTATTCATTAACGTTTTTAGTTCCTTCATGTTTAGTTAAATAAAGATGTGACAACTTCAATAAATGTCACGTGTTCATTTTATTGTGACGGTCATTTGTGAGGGTTGAAACCGTCAGAATTTGCTTTGTACAAAGTCACAATCTCCTTCAAGCTTTAGCCGTCATAGATTTCCAACAAAGTTTCATGGTTTTTTTAATAACACACTAATACAGATTCATAGCAGTAGCACATAGAAAAATCATAGATACAAAGATCCAATTTGGGTGTTACCTTCAGAGAGCATTGAAATCAAGAAGTAAAAAATAAAAAACAAGTTCAGAATGAAAAAAAAAAAAAGACCCATTTGATAAAACGGGGAGAGGTGGTGGGCGACGGCCGACGAGATCGTTGGAGAAGTGGCGGTGGTCGAATTTGCAACCCGTGTTGATTTTGCCACTCACTTTTGTTTTATTTATGTTAGTTGAATACTAAAACATTTGTGTTCTTGCATCTAGATTTACCACCCGTGTTGAATTTGTGCTTTCAACGTTTGAATTTGTTCTTCTGTCAAATATATGTGCAATTTGCACCTGAGTATAACAATTTCTTAAGGTGTTTAACATCACATTATTATTTAACGCCAATATTTAACGGCAAGAATCAAAATTTATATAAAAAAAATTAAGATTGATCATTTTTTTTATTGAAGAACTAAAAATAAAAATTTTAAAAAATTAGAGACTAAAAGCATAATTAATGTTTAACAAAGTTAAAGTTGTAATGGTTAAAATACTTTATCCATAAAATAAGTGGATAACAACTCTATCTTTTTCTTTCTTTCTTTATAAAATATATTTAAATTGATGATAAAAAGTGAAATAAAATAGGAAACAAAATTGATATTTTATTTTTATTTTTATTACTATTAGTAGTATAATAGAAGGATAAGTAGTGAAATAGATTTTCTTTCATTTTGTTCTATTATTGGTCTTTTTGTTCCTCTTAATTTAAAAGATATGTAATGGAATGGGATTTTCATTTCACCCTATTATAAAATAATTAAATAATAATATTTTTCATTTCATTTATTATATTTCATCGGATTGGTTCATCCTTTAATATCTAAATGAAGTTACCAATACCAGGAAAAATAGAACGAACCAATCCCTTGGACCCACCTCATCACTGCCCCAGTTGCTAATTGGCTACATTTTTATTCCTTGGCCAATTTCTAGAGGGGTCCCTAAATTATTTGCCATCTTGGAAAAGTCTTCAACTGCCCCAGTTTCCATGCCCATTTTACTTTGTTTATTTCCCATAAAGACGTGAGTGAGGTCTACGGCAAATTTCTCAAACTAGGTTACTTTTAGAAACTAATTTCTAAAAGGGGGTTGTTTTAAAACTTTTTTCGGAGGAGTCTGTTTTTGAAGGGGACTCGCCAGTGGGGTTGGCGAGTTGGACACGTGGCAGCGCCTGGTGGACTCGCCAGTGGGGTTGGCGAGTTGCTGTCCACGTGGCGGGTCCCGCCGCTCGTACTGACGAAATGCTTTTTACGGAAAAAAATTTTTTTAACTTCAAACGCGTATAACTTTTGATAGGAATGTCCGTTTGAGGCCCATAATATGTCAAAATGCTCGAAATTGAATGAAGAATCCCTTGGTTGGTCAACTCATTTTCCCAAAAAATGCCTCTAAGTAACTCAAAAATAGGATTTAAGATTAAAAAAATGGGTGGTTGAATCTTAAATCCATTTTTTGGGAAAATGAGTTGACCAAATCCCCTTTGGAAATTTGCCAAGGGATTCTTCATTCAATTTCGAGCATTTTGACATATTATGGGCCTCAAACGGACATTCCTATCAAAAGTTATACGCGTTTGAAGTTAAAATTTTTTTTTTCCGTAAAAAGCATTTCGTCAGTACGAGCGGCGGGACCCGCCACGTGGACAACAACTCGCCAACCCCACTGGCGAGTCCACCAGGCGCTGCCACGTGTCCAACTCGCCAACCCCACTGGCGAGTCCCCTTCAAAAACAGACCCCCCCCCCCGAAAAAAGTTTCAAAACAGCCCCCTTTTGAGAATTAGTTTCTAAAAGTAACCTAGTATGAGAAATTTGCCGAGGTCTACCTTGTTTTTATTTTTTGGGCATTGCGATGCGACGTCGCATAAGCCACTATTACATATGTTTTAGCAACATTTAACTAATTAATGTTCTAATAAGTAATAAGACCGTTTTGTAACATTTGTTAAATTAAATGTTAGTAAATTGTGATATTGTTTTTCTATACAAAGTTAAAATATTGTCAAAATATTTTTTGTTACATTATGTCTCTAACCGCACCTTTGTTCATGACAAAGTTCCCACATCTCTCACGCCAACTTTTACCCTCTATTCTTATTCTTCTCACGTGGTAGTTTCTTATGTTGTTCAGCCTATAAATATTTAAAAATTAATAAATTAAAATACTATTTGAACTTTTTTTATATATGAAAAGTTAATACTTAATAGTAGTAATTGAAATTTTCGGAACGAGTTACCAGCTTTGGACTGTACAGTAATCCTTGAGAAATCTCTCCTAAACTTTTTATCCATACATTAACTTCCTCAATTATTTAAAAAAACTTACACTAACATCTTTTATTCATTACATTAATCCGTTAATTGTGTCACCATGTTTCCCACAAAGGGAGATTGTTGTTAATATTAAAAAGGAGTTTGTACAATTTTACTCTAGAGATATCAATCTAATGTATTCTATTATTAATGTTCTAAATATAATTGATGTATTCTATTAATCTAATGTATTCTATTATTAATCTCAGGACATGTTTGTTGGTGGGACAGCAGCACCAGCAGCAGTTACAGTATGGGCAATGTCAGAACTCATAAAAAATCCGAAGGCTATGGAAAAGGCACAGACTGAGGTAAGAAAGGTCTTCAATGTGAAAGGTTATGTGGATGAAACAGAGCTTGGACAGTGCCAATATTTAAATTCAATCATAAAAGAAACAATGAGGCTACACCCCCCCGAAGCATTATTACTCCCAAGAGAAAACAGTGAGGCATGTGTAGTCAATGGATATAAAATCCCTGCAAAGAGCAAAGTCATTATCAATGCTTGGGCCATTGGGAGAGAATCAAAGTATTGGAATGAAGCAGAGAGATTTGTGCCAGAGAGGTTTGTAGATAACTCTTATGACTTCAGTGGCACAAACTTTGAATACATCCCTTTTGGGGCCGGAAGGAGAATTTGTCCTGGTGCTGCATTTTCCATGCCTTACATGTTGCTGTCACTGGCCAATTTGCTTTACCATTTTGATTGGAAGCTGCCAAATGGAGCAACAATCCAAGAATTGGATATGTCTGAGTCTTTTGGCCTCACTGTTAAAAGAGTACATGATCTTTGCTTAATCCCCATTCCTTATCACCCAACATCCAAACTGGGCCATCTATAAAAACTATAAGCTGAACTGAGTGTGTGTGTGTGTGTTTTTATCATTAACTAGGTGTGTTTATTTATCTTTATCAAGTGTACTAGAATGTACGCATTTATTTCCCGCACTCCTAGTGTTGCATCAGACACCTCAAAAGTTTATTTCAAAATGTAAATTTATATTCTAAAATAAACTTTTGGAAATGCAATAGGAGATGCAGATATAATAACCTAGAACGTATGGTGATAAGAACACCATACATTGATGGATGGTGAGAGTCACCGAGTCTCATGTTAACTATCATAAAATCCTTTCTTGTAATTGAGATATTTATAGGTATTTCCTCTATTTATTCTTTTACGAATTGCTTAAGCTGGGATATTTTTTTCATGAATTAAAATGAATTTTATGAAAATATAAATTTTAGAATATAATATTTTTATGTTTGTTTCACGAATAAAAACGAATTTTTAAATGTTCTTATGAATTTTGAAAAAATATTCTTTAGAAGAAAATATTTATATAATGAATTGAGTAACTTTTATGAAATTGTAGGAACTTATGTTCTAATCCAATTGTAACTTACATTTTAATTTTAATTTTTAATTTTAATTTTAAAAATATTTTAGGAATATTAAAATCTAGCTAGTCAAACACATTTTTAAATATTTTCAATGAATATTTTTAAATTAGTACGAGCATGTTTGTTTCATGGGCGAGAACGTGAATTTGGGAATAAATTATTTTCATGTGTTGTGAGTAGGTTGTTTAAATTCAAAATAAAAATCAAAAACCATTAGAAAAATTGAAAATTAAACCAAATCATTTTTTTTAGATTTATTTGAATGATTTTTTCCTCAATTAATTGGTTTGATCTAGTTTGTGATTTATGTTTTTGAGACCAATTCAAATACACTCTAGGTATGTATAATTATATATATAATTAATTTATCACTGTTTACTCTTATCAATAATTGATTACTGTTTACTCTTCAATTTGTTCTAAACATGTAATCACTTATCAATAATTGATTATTTCTACTAGTTTTTTTTATAAAAAAAAATAACAAATAAAAAGTAATCACTTTCAAACATGTACAAAGAGAGCAATGATAAGTGCTCCTTTATTGAAGATGATAGGTTTAAACTTCGTACCAATAATGTGGCAAAAGATAAAGATTGACGGATGTCCTCTTCAATTATTGTTACAGAGAATTATTTTGTCGGGTATTTTGATCTAGACCGATTCTATCACTATGGTTTTTTAAGAGAAAGATTGTTTCAATGTTTTATTGTTTTTAATTTTTAAAATATAAGTAATTATTTTTTTAATCTTTCAAAAAAATATTTGTATTAGTCTCTTGAATTTTCAAAAAATTATTTTTAGTCCTTTTTTTGCTTATTATGTTCATAATTTGATAATCTGTGATAATTTTTAATCACTAAATTTATGTTTTTTAATTTGTTTTTTTAATTTTGATGATTTTAAATCGTCAAAATATTATATTTTTCTCGTATGATTTGATCACCGTCTTTTACACAATCTTATTATTTTAAAGAAGAAAAATATAAATATAAATGTGAAATTCTTGTGATTTTTTTACCTATTCTAGAAGTTTTAAAATATCTTAAATCATTTTAAAGAAATTAAATTAAAAAATATTTCTTGACGGTGAATTTATTAACAACTCACAAAGTTAACATGCGGTCTTAACATTTTAAAAGTTTAGAGACTAATAAAAACAATTTTTTAAGGTAAAAAAATATCTAAATTTAAAGGATTAAACACGTATTTAAATCTTTTTAATTTAATAGTTAATTTATTAACAACCCACAAAGTTAACATGCGGTCTTAACTCATCCTTAAGTGACAATTGCATGATTTTGTGGCAGAAGTAATTGAGGTTGTCCTTGTTTATCATCGTCTCGATGCTAAGGATAAATTCATAGTCTTAGACCAATAAAAAATTAGTTAATCAGAGTAATCAGAAAACTATATATATTTTGTCTTTGTATGAAAGTTTGGTGCCTCTCTTAAGTTTCTTTCAAAATAGTTATGGAATGAATATGATATCCATTCAGAAAATTAGAGACCACTCAACGTTGTTAGGCTTGGGATTATAATCAAGTCTAAATCAAATACACATCCAGTCCCAGGAAAAAAATGATTTAATTAGATTTGGATTTTCCTAATTAGCTAAAGCAAAGGTGGGTTTGTAAAATGTCAATTGTTTGTGCAAAGCAATTAAGTCCTTTTTTATAATATATATATATATATATATATATATATATATATATATATATATATATATATATATGATAACAATGCATAAAGAACAATCACGCCATGTCACATCTACATTTATGACGAGGCACGCTTGACTTTAAAACAATAAATTATGTATTACAAACTGAAAGTTTTCCTTGCTCACAGATACATCAAATAAAAAAGAAATTTATTCATTAACAAATATTTAATGCGTGTTTGGGTATTCGACGAACCAACATTGGTGAAAAATGAAGTTTGCAAAAGCATCTCCATCATTCCTTTTGCGTTAATATACGGTTGACCATTGAATTTAAAATTGAAATTCGTGCTAACAAGATGAACGGAAAGTCAAACATGCTTTTAATCTCATTAAAACTTAATTATTCTCAAGCAAAAGACCAATTATCTTGAGCTCAGATTTAAGCTTCACCATTTCATCCTCCGGAAAAATCATGGTCAGAAACTTCCCATCAACACCATTCTCCATAGAACCTTTGGGCAATGGATACACCAAAACAACCCCTTCATCTCCAACACCTTGAAGGGTGTAGTAAACAAACTTTGGTGTGTGTCCCTTCAATTGCAAGTCATACACATTGGTTTCTTGTAAGTCTAGAAATGTCAAGTTGACACCATAGACGAAGAAATCACTCACACCTTGGTCTCTCTCAACTGCTTCCTCAATTTGCTTCCTCTCATCCACACCTTGATCCACAAGCATGCTAGCTAAAACTGTCAAATCAGTGTCAAGAATTGAGGATTCACTTGCAGCATCAACCTTGCATATCACTTGGTTGTTACCAATGATATCATTGCCCCTCTTATAGGGGTTGCTTCTACACACAGTTACGGTTTTGGGTTCGGATCCTGGTCGAATTCGGGCCATGCAACGCCAAATCATGGCACATAGTGATTCAAAAGGAGGGGTTTGGTCAAGACTTGGACCCCAAATTTGTGCTTGCAAGTAGTTCAACTGGGAGCTAGTTAGGTGGAAGGAGAATGTCTCCATTTTTTTGTTGTTGGCTGGAATCCAATGATCTCCCACCGGGTCGATCCGTTTTGCTGAAACTGGATCCTTTTCAGGTCCGGGCTGTCCGGGTGTTGGGATGGATCTTGGGATGTTAAAAAGCATTTTTAGGCCCATATTTTTCAATATTAGACCCCAAGAGTTAATGAATTCTGAAGCCGAAAGAGGATCCCCCAATACGTGGGCCCAACTAAGACCCAATGAAATTCCGCCGCACTTAAATTTAGTCACCTGCAAAAGCAAGGTTGTCTGACTTTTTATTCAAAAGTATTTTGTGTCATCATTCTCTGCATTTATTTTTTTAAAGAAAAATAAATAAACTCCCCGGGGAAAAAATTCTCAAAGTTACCGGGATAGTGTTGGAGGTTGGCGAAAAATTAATATGATTTTTAATTTTAAATAATTATATATTAAAACAAATATTTTAATATTTTTATGAAATAAGTATATACGCTAATTTATGTAGGCTATTAAAATACAAATTTTAAAAATATCATGAATTTAAAAAAGCTATATAATATATAGTTAATTTTAAAAGTTTTAATTTAATGTTTATAATGGCATGTTTATGCTTTATAGTGATAGCTAGAAGGAATAACCATCTAGAAATATTTTTTCAGATTTTTTATTTATATTTCGCTTTTACCAAGTAAAAAAAGAAACAATTAAACGTATTTATACTCGTTTATCTAAATAAGATTTTCAAAATTTTGCTTCTAATTACTATTATTGTAGCAAGGATGGAACATTTTAAAAACGGATATGAGACATCAATAATATTAATGTATTTGTCTTTTAAACAACTTTTGATCATATTTAAAGATTATAAATTATGCCTCTCACCTAAGACGACATCTATCTTAATTTTTTTTTTCGGAAACCATCTTTCTTAACCTGTCATTCCCTTGTTCGTGTATTAAGCATTAAAAAATAAAAACAATATAATTTTGCCGTATTATTCTTTTCGATAAATTGTGTTTGACAATTTGTTGTGTATATATGTAGAATTATATTAAAATCCTCAGGAAAATAGTCTTTAACTCTTTATCGAATTTTAAACGTGTTAATGATAAACTTCATTGTATAAAAGAAGAAAAAAAAAACGTGTTAATGATTCCTACCAGTATCGGGTCATTTATATAAAAAGAGTCTGATAGTAAATTCAAACTTCATTGTATACCAAAAAATATGTGTATGATAAGATTTGAAGATAGGTTTAAATACTCCTATAATATGTAGTACTACTATTAAATATTAAGTACTTTTTTATAAGACATTAATTGCATTTATTTTTTCATATAATATTTATTTATAAAGTGTTAACAAAACTATAAGAAGATTAGCATTACTTAAAATCAAAATATTACCTCGGATTTTATTTTATTTTTATAAAAAACAAGTAATGATGTATTTTACAGTATAAAGGAATCCTTATTAATGATACCGAGGGCTTTTAGCTTACGGTCTACAGAAATATTCAAATATGTTTGGATGCACCTTTTTTCTTTTTTTGTTGAATAGTTAAGATCTACCTTATCTCTCTTATGAAAGGAATGTCCACCATATAATACTATTTGTATTAATGTAAGGGTAACTTATGAAGATAGGATGCTATTAACTTCTCTACCAGAAAAAGCATGCGACTAATTAACAGGTCACTGTTTCAACCAAACCAGGACATGATAAAGAGTGTTAGGGTCCTTTCGCACGTTTTATTGTACTATATTGTGCAGAGGGGCACATTAAATGAGGAAATATTTTAATCGTTCATTAAAAATGTATACTAGTTGAGAATAAATTTTAACAATTGTGTGATTTGTTTTCTGTATATAGTCATATATTTAAGTTTAGCTGTTAATTTTTTAATAATTAGTTATAACTATTTTTTAGGAAATGGAAAATACAGAGAGAAATATGATTTTAAAATGTTCTTATTTAAATTTCAAATATATTTTTTTTCTTTCTCCATTTTATTAATGTATCAAAGATTCGGTAAAACTTAAAAGTGTCAGACAAACACGTGTTGCACAGCTGTAGTCACCACTCACTAGTGTAGCAGGACTAAACCCCAGCTAGCTAGTAGCTACTCTTTTTATGGCATTGACTACAGTATTTATAATTACTGCTGTATTTATAATGTGTTTGGCCATTTTGGGTGAGAGGGAGAAAGAGAGAAATATTGAAAAGAATTTTGGCCATTTTCTTTTCCCGTAAAAAGTAGATCATCTTTTGAAATGTTAAATCAATACAGATAAAAAAAAAAAAACAGTCCTCAACAACAGTCAGTACCCAAGGAAAATAGCTTTGGAGTACCAATTTTGTATCTAGAGAAACTTATAATATATATTTTTTTTATCATTAACAAGTAACTTTAGCATATTGATTAAAAAATTAAAAAATATTTATTACTAACATAATTACACTTTTTATCCTTAACTTATTATTATTTTATTATTATTGTTTTTACAAAATTTCTCCAACTTTTTAATTTTTTTGACAAATTTTACTCTTAATTTTTTTTGACAAATTTCATCCTTAACTTTTGTGCTTATTAATAGATAAAATTTATAATTTTCTTAAAAGTTGAAGAAAATGCACTAAATCAAAAGTTGAAGTTAAAGTTTGTCAAAAATTAAAAAAAATTGGAGTAAAAACTGTAATTAAACCTA
Organism: Glycine soja; assembly: GCF_004193775.1. NCBI lineage: Eukaryota > Viridiplantae > Streptophyta > Magnoliopsida > Fabales > Fabaceae > Glycine > Glycine soja. The sequence goes on along the minus strand of NC_041009.1, from coordinate 8,464,431 downwards.
AAGTTTAAATCATATTTGGATGGTGAAAAAATAATTTTAACTTTATTTTATTATATATGTTTGATAAAAATCACTTTAAAGGTATTTATAACTGAATTTCAATATCAAATTTTCTGTTTGTCAAGAAGGCAAAAGCTAAGCTATTTCTTCACTGGCATTCATCTGGTAAATTAATCAAAATATAAATGTACTTTGGTTTACAGTGAGGAAATTACAGAAATGAAAAATTCTGATAAAAATAACACTAAAAAAATCGTATGAAAGTAGTACTTTGTAATATTTAAAAAAATGAATAATATGTGTGTCACGTGTGATGCATCAGCATAGAATGTTTAGGGAAATTTTAAGCACCTGGAACAAAACAGGAGGAGAAAAAGATAGTTCTGGGCCAATGACTTGGTGAGAGACGAGCAACTTGTACAAGGGCCAATCCTTCATGGCTAGCCACTCATCTAGGGTTTTGTTGCACTTGGCCTCAATGAACCTTGCTCCACAATCATTGCACTTGATTAAGGGTCGACCGGAATCCGATCGCCGGAACCGGCCACAGGTGATGAAGTAATGGTTGAACAAAGTGAACATGCCATCCTTAATTTTCATGATGGTTAGGTCTTGTGCAGCCTCACTATCAAAGAAGTACACCACTCTAAGGTAGTGAAGCTTCATGGCCAAGTCCAAGCCACCCGGGTTGTGGAATACGTCCGACCCGGTGGCCCGGCCCGGCCCAACTGAGGATAGCCTCACATCATGCACTACACTCTCTTCTAAGACCATTTTTTGGTTTGATCCTAGAAATTAAAAGAGAGAGATATCACAAGGTCAAGAGGGTTTGGTTGTGTGTTGTTGTTGTTGTAAGAAAGTGAATGCATATATATAGAATGATGAGTGGTGTCATAAGTGAGGGACCATGGAATGGCTAGTTGGAGATTTAATGGAAACTTTCTATGCTTTTCATTCCCATTGGGTCGTACCAAATAAACGGTTAGAAACGATCACTTCCTAATTGAAGTAACATAAATATTTTTTAAGAAAATTTTATTGTCCATTTTACAAAACTCTTATTTAATTATTCTTTTGTATTGATTATTTTCAATTAAAATATCCTTAATTGTTTTAGTCCATAATAATAAATGTTATAAATTATCTTTTTATCTCTCTTATGAAAATTGAATATATTAATTTAAAAATTGAAACTCATTGTTATTATTATTATTATTATTCTCTCTCCACACTTTAATTAATTAGGTGAAAAATAATTAGAAGAAAAAATTTAAATAACTAGTCCCACTAATTTTAAGAGTAATTTTAGGAAAAAATTACAAATAAATCTAATGTATCACTTAAATTAACAAATTTAATTATCACTTTTTTTCTGTAAAAAACAATTTTTTAAATATGTTTAAATTAATTATAAATGTCTTATATTCATAAGCGAAAGAAGTTTGGACTCAGAATCGCTTAATGCAAATTCAAAAGAGCAGAAAATATTATTAATAAGTGCATTAAAAATATTAGTAAAAAATTAATAAATAAACAAATTTATCATTAAATTCGTATTGGAAATCATGAAAGAATTTATATATTCTTTTACAACATTTATTTTGAGATGATTTTTTCTTACATAACATTTATAATGATTTGGAAGGAGTAACATTACATTTTTCATTAAAAAATTTACATTTTTTGTTAGCATTTTTCATACACTCCTTCTTTGTTTCTTTTTAATTGTCAGATTATATTTGACAAAATTTTGTTTCTTTTTTTATCCTGTTTTTTGCTTTTTTCTATTCTGAAAAACTGTCATCGTCAAAATTCAAAATAACGTGAATTACTTTTTGTTAATTATATTATTATTTTTACTTAATTTTTAATTAATTTACACTTATGCATTTACTATAGAATAGAGATGAAAAAGAATAAAATAAAAAAATCCAAAACTATTTTATTTGAATAAAAAAATTATTACTTGTTTTAAGTTTTTACATAAAAAAACTTTAAAAAAGACAGATGAGAGAACGAATGAAATAATTTTTAAGCAAATATTAAAAACACTGGTTAAAGAAATAAAAAAAGTAAACTTTTTAATGAAATACGTAAAAATATGTTTTTCTATGACTTTTATATACGTTTTTATATAATTTTATAAAAATTATTTATTAATTAATATTTTTAAGGTACTAATTATTAATTAGTAATATTTTTTTAAAAAATAACAATATCCTATTTTTTAAACTCGGTACTTCTTTCTACACAAGTATACAGCTGCCAAAATTTTGATCCAAATTTTGTTCGGCCATCACTGTCTCTCTTTATCCGTATCTTCTCATTAGTCAAGTCATAGTCATCAATTTATTTCATCTAATAGTTCATATTCATGAAAATTGGTCAATTTACTTTTTAAACTAAAAAAAAAATTCGTCAATTTGTTCAGTTATTATAGTCACAGATTAGTTATCGTTAATAAATACTACCTTAATCAATACTATATTAAGATATTTGTTCATTAGCATAAAAATTTATCAATATTATTAATTAGCGACTAATCTGTTAACCAATCTCCAAAAACATTGAATGATTTGTATAAATAATACGTAATCCATTTTTAATAATATTTATCAATTTAGTGATAAATATACTGATAACGAAATAAATTAACTAATCGTCAGAAAACTATATTAAAGGCAATCATTTAGTTTGATTTAGATAAAAAGAGACTAGTATCGAAAAAAAAGAAGATAAAAAGAAACTAGGGGATAACTTATAAAGTTTGTGCAATAATTTAAGATCTCATTCGTTTTGTTTATATGTAAAAAAATAATTTATTTAACGAAAAACTGTGATATTTGACCTAAGAAAAAAAATAAAGACTAGGAAAAAGTTGACTGAAAAACATCTATTTACATCAAATTTCTATATATATAAAAAAAAGATATTATGCAATACAGTAAAAAAAATATGGAATGGAATAACTGCGAGAATTTTCTTTTACGATTCCTGCTTTCCCTTTTATACCCGGACTCATTTACTACTAATGTGATAAATTTTACAGGATAGCTAATAAGTTATTGTCCCTGGCCCACATCCACATGGTAATTAATATTATAGCCTGGTGACTGGTGAGTGGTGACATCTCGCAGATTTATAGAGGAAAATTATTGATCGATATCATCCACATTGCCAATTTATACCCAGTAATTTGCAACTAATTTCTCTGTCACAAGGGATATTTGTAATCCTAAATAAGAAAAATGCTTATATCATTTCTATGAATTTGGTGTTTCGACTTTCAATAACGTTTGAAGTTTTGAACTGACTCAAACTATGGTTTGGATGCTAGTAGCATCAACAGAAATTCAGAAGTTAAAAGTATATAATTACTCAAACTGTGAATTCTTAAAATTCAATATCATATATTTTAAATTATTTTATTTACTTTCCAAATTATATTATTACCTTTTGGTTATTTTATACTGAGTCGGTGGCTACTTTTAAAATATCAAACTACCAATGTTTAAGATGTACATTGTGATTACGAGCTTTCCATGTAAGAATGAAAAACATAAATTATCCAAGTCATATAATTATATTTGAATAGTTAAAATTTAAAATCTCATTATTGCTTAAAAGAGTTATGTAAATTTTTTTTTAAAAAAAAAAACTTGTATGATTTGTATTATTTAAGCTTAACCATTCATATAAATCGTCTCATCCAAAAGTAAAGCAACTGAAATTCATGCTTTAAATCCAATATATAACTTTTATTTAAAATAATATATATTTTTAAAAATATTTTAGGCCTCATTTCTCATTGGATCCATCCTATAAGGCAGGTATACTTTAAATTCGAGTAAAATATATATATACTCACAAGTTCACAATTAATTTTCGTGTATATCACCAGCTTGCATAGCTGAATACGGGGGAACATGCACGTTCGTGTTACTGATGCAACGTACAAGTATGCAACTTATCTGAATTGAATAGGCATCACTTTCATGTTCATCAACCTTGATCGAGTTTAAACAGGTGTCAATGGCCTATTGATAGAAATGAATAATGTCTGAGAAAGTGGTTGAAGTGAAGATATAATACTCCTACTACAATGCATGCTGATGTAGGTAACTAAATCTGGGTTGCTAAATTAATATGCCATCAAAGTTTTAAATTCGATGTAGTTCCATTGGTTTATAGCTGACACCTAGACACTTCATTTTGCCCGTTGAACTCAAGGTAAAATCAATAGCTTTGTGCAGCTCATGTGTCCTGCTTAGTTTTTTACAATAGATCGGAGTCTAGCTCTGTCAAGTTCAAAGTTTTCGATGCTCACCGTTGCAATGATTTTCATTTTTGGCTAATGCAAAAAAAAGAAAAAGAAATAACAATTTAAAGTTAAAAGGTTTTATAATTAGCTTTATTTAAGCTTTTGTCATTTAATTATATTGTGCCTGTGGTAGTTTTTTTTTAGTTTTTATTAGTATTATTTTTTATCATTAGATATATCGTATATTTTTGGTTGTTTAGGTAAAGTAAAAGCGTGAATCAATGCTACAATAATGAATTTTGTACACACAATCGGGTGCTTGCCTGAGCATTCTTTCTGCTTCATTCACCAACACCTTTTAATACTACACCAGTAAAAAGTTAGTTTATATATAAAAAAAATGCCAGAATACAGCATCTGAAATTAATTGAGCATGGGCACATTGGATGGCGCTACAAATTGGATTCAAAATTTCTCTTCAAATACCTAAAGGACAGAGATCAAAATGCAGCATAATAGTGTTAGGTTTTGTGAAGGTAATGAAGTTATGGTGGATGGCATTCAAAAGATTTATTTATAGACTAAAGAACATAAATTGGATGACATTTACCCATCTTCATTTTTTTGTTCTCTTTCTCTTATCTTTCCTTTTAGGTTCTTATTCACATGGACTAGTCAAAAATTTTATATCAACTAATAATATATCCAAAATAGTACATATATAATACGTAGTGAACAAATTTTATCCCATGAGTTAATTCTCTTTCTCCTCTTAGTTTCATCATAATTAGTAGTAATAAGTAAGTATTGTCTCTCGATTCAATTTTGTCTGTATACAAAATAAACCTTCCACCGTATAATAGAAAAGAAAGAGATCTCCTGTCTCTTGGTCCCCTCAATCATCTTTTCCTTTGAACCCAAATTGGACCGATTCAATTCAAGGGTAGATGAAGCTCTATCAATTATGGAAGGAAGGTGCTTGGAGCATCCAACATTTTTATTGGTACATCCAGTAGTTTTTTAAAATGCCAAAATTACCCTTATTTATATTTTAAAATAAAATAATTAAAATTTAAAAAAAAAAAACTCATACAGATCATAATCCTTTTAAAAAAAATCAATTTTAAAATTTTCAATTATTTTTTTATAACTAATTAAAAAATAAATAAAAAAATTCATACGAACTGATGATCCGTATGAATTATATGAATTGACAATTCATATATTTTAAAAAAAATTAATTTTAAATTTGTTAATCATTTTTCTAATAATTAAAAATTAAAAAGATTACTGATCCGTATCAATTTGTATGAATTCATATGACTCATATGAATCATCAATCTATATGAGTTTTTTTAATTATTTTTAAAATTTTAAATTATTTTTTTAAAAAAAGTGATTAAAAATTAAAAATAAAATTATACGGATAGCTAATTCGTAGGATCCATACGCTGTATGAGTTATACAGATCACAAATCATCTATTTGTATGAGTCATACGGATTGTCAATATGTATTTAAAAAAAAAAGTAAATCATATTTTAACCCTTTTACTGTCTTACTAGGATAGGAGAACAACTCCCATTATATATGGAAAGGTTCATTACCCTCTTTATATCCTTTAATTTCTTGACTCCACATTCTAAGTACGTTCGTTGTAACTAATTCATTCAATTGGAGCAAAAGCTTTTGGTTTTCTTGAAAAGCCATACAATCCCCACTTCTTTGTTATGCTAGCCCAGGTCTTCATTTCGTCAACTAATGATGCAATAAATAACTTTGTTAATTATTTAGCCTTTGCTTAAATTTCATAGAACTGCGTAATCTCATTTTGTTAATTTGACTAAAAGAAATAAACTTGTTAATAAAGTTCCGGTGAAGTTTCACAGAATAAATTTTGGTTGTAACTAATTTTGAGAATTTCATCATCAATAAGAATAAAAATAATGTCGATCCAACAGGCCTAAAGTGAATTTAAAGAAAAATAAAAGAGTTACATGTTAGAATTTTTTGTCAAAATATTTATGATCTATATACATATATATCATTTTTATCAATATATACATGGCTTTTTTTTGCTTTATAAAAATTAATAATAAATATTTTTTTTTTGAATTTAAAGCTTAAGTTTTAATTGTTTTATTTTCGGGTTGATTTGTTTTTTTTAAAGGACCTTTTGCGTTCATCTGAATTAGAAAATTGGGACATGAAAACGAAGGATAAGGGCAAAAAAAGTTGTTTAATTTATGAATCCGAATTAAAATCAAGTGAAATTAGATCCTAATATTTTAATTTTTTTTCCTTTTCAGTGTTTATTTATTTTAGTTTTTTTTTTCCTTTTTAGTGTTTATTTATTTTAGGCAAATTTGCACTTTTAGTCCCCCAGTTTATTTCCAATTTCGGATTTGGTCCCTCTATAATTTAATTTACAAATTTGGTCCCCAATTTTATAAATCTCTGCAAAATTGGTTATGGAAGTCCGATTTGGATATTAACCGTTAACCTCAGACGATGACTGCCACGTGTCAATACCACGTATCAACATTTGAGTAGTTTTCTGTAAAAACTTCATTTTTTGTAGGTAAAATTATACTTTTGGTCCCCTAGTTTTACTCAAATTTCAATTTTGATCCCCTTATAATTTAATTCACACATTTGGTCCCCTAGTTTTATAAATCCCTTTATAAATTCAGCCAAATTTTATTACTGGAGAAGTTGTATTTCAAATTTCAAACAAAAATATCATTGTCATACATGGGCCACTTAAGTAGTCGTATACACATAATATCGCATGGAGAAAAAAAAAAGAAAAAAAAAGGGAATTATTACAGAACCTGTTAAAGTAAGATATCTGAAAATTTCAGACTCAAGTTGGAATTCATGCGTCACTTTCCCAAGTTGAACAACCCCGGAAGTGGGAGAGAGACAAATAGTGATTTTTCTTTGGATTCCAAGTGAGTGAAAAACTTGCGATGAAAAAGAAGTGCGAAATTTATCAAGACCTACCATATTTCTAGCACCATTAGCTAAACCATTCAAAAGATCAATTTTGCAGGAACAATTTATAAAGGGATTTATAAAATTGGGGGACTAAATGTGTGAATTAAACTATAGGGGGACCAAAATCGAAATTGAAGTAAAATTGAGGGACCAAAAGTGTAATTTTACCTATAAAAAATGAAGTCTTTATGGGAAATCACTCAGACGTTGACACGTGACAGTCAATGTCTGAGGTTAACGGTCAACATCCAAATCGAGCTTTCAGACCAATTTTGCAGAGATTTATAAAATTGGGGACCAAATTTGTAAATTAAATTATAGGGAAACCAAATCCGTAATTTGAGATAAAGTGAGGGACCAATTTTACAATTTTGCCTTTATTTTAGTGTTTATTTGAATTCTTAAAAGGAAAATATTTAATTACTTACTGTTTTATTATCATTTTTTCTTCGTATAAAAATGATATAAAATTTCAGCTAGTAGGTGTCCAAGTAAAGTTGCCGGACCTCCTACGTCATCAGTATTACACGGATCGACATGAACCTAGCTCAGCAAACCAGGTTTTGCTAACCTTGTTATAGAAAATCCCTTTCAAGCCGCAGGGTTAGATACGTGTCTTAGTTATTATTATTATTATTATTATTATTATTATTATATGTCGAAGTCATACTTAGTTATGATAGCTAGCTAACTCTTTTATTAACTATAATAATTGGCTACACGTTGCAGCTGCATCATTCATACATCAAACCACTGGATTCCGAAATTTGCAAATGGCCTTCCCAAACCAAGGGATTTAAAAGAATAAGAAAATACGTCTATTTAGAATTGTTTGGATAAATATACTCATATACTTCTCTAAAAACACTTATTGAAAAAAAATTAAAATTAAAAAAAGATATTCTTCATAAACTAAAATTATCTCATGCATGAACTAAATTGTAAAAATTCTTCCATATGAGCTTTTGTAAAACATGAATTTTAAATTATGAAAAACTTATTTTTTTATCCTAAAAAGTATTTTTTGGATAAATTTATCCATGCAGACATACAGGCCTTATACTAAATAAATAAGGGATTCTTAATTTTGTACGTACTTTTGAATGTAATAAGGATGAGTTGAATACTAAAAAATTAAAGAGTAAGGAGAATTTCTTACTTTTAGCATAAAAATGTTGTTATGAGTGGTAAATAAATGACCCACAAACTAAGGCTGAAAATAAATTAAATGATCCATGTTGGGGGTATATTTGTGTATAAATAGCAGCAAAGAAGGCATAATAAATAGGGGAGTAGTGGACTTGGAACAGCTCAACAGCAAGCCAACATACACAGTGGTTCTGGCCCTGATGGTACTCGCTTCTCTCTCTCTCTCTCTCTCTCTCTCTCTATATATATATATATATTGTCTGATAATAAAAAAAAATGTTGTGCATGTTCAATGACAGAAACAAGCTTGCTAGCTAGGAGTTTCTCTGTACCCTATAATTAGAATGGTGATATATCACTTTTTTCGTGTAATCTAAAGAAGCTGTGTATTCTACTGTAAGAAGAAATTTATCTGAAATCACACGCTTATCCCAATTCTGTTGCCATTTATGGAGTAATGGAGATCAACCCTCAAACCTGAATGGTCCCGACTCCCCACGTTGGTTCATTTGCTTTCTCCAATGAAAAATTGATATTTATTATTGAAATACTTCTAATATATACTGCACCCATTCTTATATAATAAATTCAATTTTTATTTATCAAAGTAAAATATTTTTTCATAGTCTTTTTCATCCACTTAGTATCTTCAATAAAAATCATTTGCCTTTTACCTATTTTAATTTTCATTAAATTGTAAAACTGGCACAAATCATTTACCATACACTCTTTTTTTCTTCTTCTTTTCATGCATGGCGCGTCATTCATAGTAAGAGACACATGACTTAATTTTTTTAAATTTAAATTTTTTGGATTTTGTTTAATTTGATACTTCAATAATTATAATGTCAATTTATTTTCTACATTTATTGATAAAAAAAAAAAGAAGAGAAGGTTGCAGAACAAGCCTATTAACAAGGATATGAGAGTCTTCACTTCACATGGTATGGTAATTGCAGAATGAACGCTTTGGTGGTGCATGCATGCAGATGCGCTGTCAGTTGTCTAGTGGTTAGAGGCTAACTCATTAAAGAGGATGCCAACAGAATTTATAGCATTGGTTCAACACTTCAATTCAACGGTTCAACTTGTCACCAAAACTACATATTATTCAATACATGTACCATATGTACTATAATATTTATATCTTAATGGCCAATTGCTGAAAGTTTGAATCAATAATTAAAAGTACATACATTCAAAATAATAATAATTAAAATTACATATGATATAAATGTGCATTCTGAATTCTAAGGTGCAAAAGAAGAAAAAAATACTTTTAAGCTCCATGTTGACTTTGTTATATTAATGGGTTAAAAATAAAACAAAAAACTAAAACCACACCCAATATTAATACAGACTAAAAAGGGTACATTTAAATTTACTAATATATTTTAATTTTTTAAAAAAATTTATTAAAAAGATAGAAATAAACAAACTTTAAAATTGTCATCATATTTCTTTTTTGGCGTGTTGTCATATTTTAAAATACATCCAAGGTAACATATTCCTTTTAAAACTAAAGTGAATATACGTTACAAATCCCATACATCCAAGGTAAAATTGTTTAGGACTCTAATAAAACCACAAAGCATAGTATTTTTATTTTTTTTTGTTGAATGACAAAGCATAGTATTTGACATCATAATTCGTTAAGCAGACGTACACAACCGAAAACAAATAAAAAATCAATTGAGATATTTCTCACACTTCATCATATAAAAATCACTATCATAACCTGTAGGAATAATATGAATAGATTGTATAATTGATTTTTTTTCTTCTACTGATTTTATAATTTGTAATCAATTTTAATTAACTAAAAAATATATGTTTAAAAAAGTGCAACAAAAAATGTATAACTAACACTTCTCTGAGTTATAATCTTCTTTAGCAAACATTTAGAGCATGCTTGTTTTTCATTTTTGCCGATTAAAAAAAATGTTTAATTTCGCGTTTACATGACAGAAACTTGAGTCTTAAATTAGTCAAACTTAATTTTTCATTTACCATCATGGTTGTTAATTAGTTACAGACTTTATTTGGATGGTCCAGACTCAAGTAAGTTAAAGCTATTTCTAATAGGTTTTGCATCCACTCTAACACGAGTCCATAAATTTATTGCACACATATCCCTGAATCGCAATAGAATATAAAAAAGTATATATGAGTATTAAAACTCATTTTAATAATTATACACCTAAAATCAATTTTAATTACAAATTTCCATACAACTTTGTATAACAAAATAAATTTTTTAATATTTATTATAAAAAAATCACATTACAACAAACTCAAACTCAAGTTTACCTAGAATCGAATCTAGAAATTCACATTCATTCAAAATCAATTCTATATTATAAACACGATCCAAACGCACACCAACTAGTGAGAATCTTTATAAATACACGTACAATGAGAGATCAACACATATAAGCTCAAGTAAATAAAACTAATATTTGATACCATTATTTATTAACAACGAAATATTATGTACTGTAAGATAGTTAACTTTGTAGTAGTCTCTTTAAAAATTAATTTGGAAGAAATTTTTAATTAATTAATATTATAAATACTGTATGAAAATAAAATTCAAAAAAATTTTCTTTTATCGGATTTTATACCATCATTTCAGTCAGAAAACTGAAGACTTAGCTTCATCACCACTTTTGTGTTCTGCATCAGACTTGGACCAAGTGGTATCTGACACGTTCCCACGAAGATAAATAAGCTCATGTGCCAACTTCTAGCAAGGATGGGGCGTCATTCATTGTGAGGGACCGAACCATGTTCTTAATTATTATTATATATATATCCATGAAATATATTTTTTTTGCCTCCTAATTAAATTTTCTACTTCTATCATAAATTTGGCCATAAGCCCAGACTATTCTCACTTGATCACTATAACTGTAATCATTTTACGTTTGTTCTTACAAAAACAAAATTGTGACTTTTCGTCCCTACAAATGCATAAAATTTTAGTTTTGCTTCTATGTTCCCTGTGCAAACACTGGGGAATAGTTTAATTTTCTAATCATATAAAATTGCTATAAAAAAGCATTTTCATACAAAAACTAAAACTTTTTGTTTTTTTTTTTTACTTAAGTGAGGAAAGGAAATTTCAGCCTAAGGGGTGAAATCCCAACTATAGGTTGACACCTGGCCCCCTACTAGGCTCAAACAACCCCCTGAAATACCAAAAAACAGGATCACGAATGAAACATGAAGGAAGGAAGGAAGGTTAGAACTATTACGACTAAGGTCAGACAAAATAAAGGTTGGGAGAAAATCCCAAAATGAAATGTTGGGAGAAAGTCCCACCAACAGAAACCTGTATTATGCACACTGAAGCCTGCAAAAGACTAAAACTTCAAATAAGAAGAGCTATACAAACACACAAGTGGATAATTTAACTTTAACCATTATTATGCTTTCCAACGTCGAACCAATACATTTAATTTAAGATGCATATATTTCGAACAGACTTTGACTTTATGTGGCTTAATCAAAAGTACTATAACGTTGGACCTATATTTTTCAAAATCATGGTAGATAATTTATTTTTAATGTTTGTAACAAAAAAAATTACTATAATTGTACCCAAAAAAATTTATTATTAATGTTCATGTCGGATGATAAAATAATACTAATAATATTCGTGTCTTTTCAATTGTCATAATATTTTCGTCATAAAGATTCACGGTTGACAAAGGAATGATTTTATCTTTTAAAAAAATAAGACAAAGGAATGCTTGTTTTTTTTGTTCAGTTCATTAGCTTTTTAATCTTTCCTCTTGTTTTTAGTTCTAGGCTTGGCCGTCCTTTATCAACAAAAAAAAAACAACTAGCATAACTCTACTGGGCCAAAGCCCAAATATATAAGATATATATGTTATTCAATGTTTTATCTCTGAAAAACATGAAGGTCAATTGCGTCTTGCATCTCCACAATTACTTTCTGCACCTTTTGAAGTTTTTAGAACACCTAATCTAGAATGTAAAATTATATTTCAGGTTAACCTTTTCGAAATATAAAAATAAAACTCACATAATTTAGGTATGATACGGTAATTCTAGTTTCTTTTGAAGTTTTTCTTGACATGAAAACTCACTTTGTAGCAAGACCTTTTAATTAAGTCTATAAATTTACTTGTAAATAAATTAATAAGCCCAAAATTATATGTAAATAAGCTTATTTGATCCTTTAAATAAATTAACAAATATAATCTCAAAATATTATAATAAAATTTTAATATAATATAATAACAAAATATTATTATTTGTATTTATTAAGCTTAACTATAACTCTTAAAAAAACTTACTTAATATATAGATAAGTTCAAACTTCAAATTTTAAAAATTAATCAACTCAAGGTTTGTTAAGTCTATCCTTAACATATTCCAACTTATTTGCACCCATGCATCCGTGATGTCTCTCCCTCACGCTAGAAGAAGCGTGAGATCCCGTCGTGTACTTTCATGGAGATGTCATTAAGGATTTTTGTCATCAAGTTAATTAGTTCCTTCACAATGCAAAGTATATATAATCAATTTAATTCCTCAACCATGTCAAACAAAGAATCCTCAACCGTGTAAAATGTCATCAAATTTTTTAAGATTGCATCACACTCATTTTTTCGTTATGATAGAAAGACAAATTTTATAACACGTTAGATAACCGTAAGTGAGACAAAGAGAGTAAATTGATTATTTTTTTTAAATGAATTGAAGTGATGGGCATTTTTTTTTAAAGTAGAAATCGGAGTTTTTTCAATTTATTTTTTCTCCTTTTGCTTTATAACTATTATGCTTCACACACAGTGTTCTGAACATTCAGTACAAAAATACCAACAACCGGATTTATTTAAACATTGTATTATTTGCATGGTGTGTACGGTTGACATATAGTTATATTCATATTCCTTATGTATGTGATCAAATACTTAATTGAATTCTCGGTTTTGTGTCTATAAAAAAAAATTGAAATCAACCCTTTAAATAGATCTTTATATTATAAAAGATTATTTTTCATTCTTGGTTGGAAGATACTTGAACTCTTGTGTTTATCTTTGTAGCTAATTTTACTATTCTCACTTAGCTTTTATGTAACAGTATTGGTAGCAGTAAGCAGTAGCTTCTTTTTCTGTCAAATGAATTAGTTGTTCCAGGTCTAGTGAGGGCTCAGATACCATTTTTTTTTTTTTGAATAACTGATACCAATTTGTTAGAAATGTATGATCAGAAGTCAGAACTACAGATTTGGGAATGCCTTATTCGTTTATTGATAGTCTGGTATCGCTATATAATGGTCTGACAAGATAATAACAGAATATAAAAAGAAAAAAAGAAAACGGAAGATAAGAAACATCTACAACTAGAAATACGGAAACAGATCTTAAACAACAATTGCACTATCCTAGATAACAGGGCTCTTTTTTAACACAGATAAATCTTAAACAGAAAATCCTAAACCTTTTTTGCTTATATTTTTATCAGCAATTTTTTTTAAAAACTAGAATATGGGGTTTACTACTATGTTGCTTAAACTTATAAATGCTTAATCAAATATATAATATTTAGGTACAAAAATTCTGAGTGTGTACGTACGTAGCAGGTCCCTCTGTCTAATTGTCGTAGGCTCCACTATTTTTTTTTTGTCGAAAGCTTAGATTTTTTTTAAAAAAAAATAATGTAGCATAATTAATTGAGGATATGGGACCATACCCTCTCTACCAGGTTTGTGTCGCACAAAGCAAGGCGATATTGCTTTCAGCGAAAGAGTTACATAGAAAAAAAATAAAATCCGTTAAGTACATTTTAGGATAAGTCAATTTGTTCTCAACATTTTCCAGAGATATTTTGGGCTTTGGTGGTGGTGTTATTTTGATTTCTCTGGAGTGACAGAAACTTAGCTGAGCATTGAATAAGACTCAGTACCTTATAGCTTCTTTTTGCTGTTGAATCTTAGCAAAAAAAAAAATGGCATGCAATCACAAGGTTCAATCATTAGGAGAAGAAAGTGAATACCCCAACTGAATAGATTCCTCCTTAACTATGACATGTTCGATAATTTAATGCATAGATGCACTTTGTAATTTACCCACATTTATAAACCCCCGCCCCCACCGTAAAAAAATGTTGGAAATCTTATGCAACAACCCAAAAAACCATAAATGGTACCCCTACTTGCAATATCCCTTCATGCTCGACACTGGGATAGCATTGACTTGTCTTCACCTTAATGAAAGATGGTTAGTAAAAAAGTTGTTTCATTTGAGGATATTTTGCAAAGAGTTGTTTAAAAAGAAAATATTCAAAGCAAATTTACAAAACATGAAAGTCACCTTTCACATCTTAACTATTACCAAGTGGACCCCAACCCTCTTAGTCAATTTAAGACCATCATTTCTTTAAAAAAAAAGACACACATATATATTATCCCTTATGATATAGTTCCATTCAACCTTGATCATTAACACTAAAGCAAAATGATTCAATGACCAATAAAATTTACAGGAAACTGAATAAATGAATCCGATTACTTCTTTTCCCCTTCTCTATCATACATATTCTCGTAAAATAAGAGTTCTATGTTACAAATCAAAATTGTGGTGGAGTTGCAAAGACCACATCTAGTTTCACTTAGACATTCTCATTCTCAATTAGAAAGAGCAGCTCAGCTCTCAGCAAAAAAAGGAAAAGAAGTTGCACAAGCTTGTACCTCTCCCCTCCCCCTCCCTCTCCACAACCTGTACAAATTCTCTGTAGTCTAAATGAATTACTATGATGCACAAGGTGAGAACTGCACCCCCAATCTGGCAGCACCAAGCATGCAACTTGTGACAGATGTTCCCCTTCCAATCAGTAAGAAAATCAAGACAATCAGTCGGCACGAGTCACCATCCAAATAGTTTTTAAGATAGCAACCAATCAGTCACTCGCTACTCGCTGTCAGTGTGCAAGTAACAAAAGAATGCATCAAGAAATTTGGAATCATTTTCTGGCCCATGATGCCGTTCTTCCCGCACAGTGTCAAAGGAGGGTTCCTTGTGCACACATAATTGAGATTCAAGTATCGTGTTACAATTAAATAATCAATCAGTACGGAATGACGTATGGAAGAGCAAAAACATCTGCGGGCTCTATGCGCAGAGCTTCTGCCCATACCTGAGGTGTCTCCCCAACCTCTATTGAAGATTTCACCACAGATTTTCTTTCTTGTGAAACATTGGTGTCAAATAGCCACTCTTGATCATCAAAATCAGACCACTGCTCCACCTTAGGTACTGAATATACCTGGCCTAAGTACTTGGTATCTGGATGGGGTGGCTTTGCAGATGCTTCAGTTACCAAAGTAGCTGGCACAGTGGCAGTGGGAGTCTTGATTGAAGAAGCTGCAAATGGCTTACTTTCAATGATCCCATTTATCTTGCTTTCTTTCTTTTCTACCTTAACACTGGTGGCTTCTCGTGGCCTATCTGAAGCATTTGGAATGGATACTTGGCAAGGTTCCCATACCCTTCCATTTTCATTGAATGGATGAGAGGAAGACAATTTTGGAAACTTATTGGGCAAACTGTCATTGACTGTAACAAATTTTTTAAAAAAAAGTTATAACCTGTCAGTCAACAGCAAAATAATGTGTACAAACTTGCGAAAACTTGTCAACATGACTGAAAAAATACCAATAATTGAAATATCAAATATAAGCATGTGACATCAGGGAAAACCCACCATTATCTCACAGGACGTAGTATCTGGTATTAGCTTATTAGGTCAGCAATATACTAGTCCAAATCCAATAAGAGAAACATCTTATTCTTTTTTAAATACAACTTAACAGGATCACTGAGTAGAAATGAGAACAAGACTCATCATAAGTAACACTCACCATGTGGAACTCCATTTGACTCAATGTCCTTCCGCTTCTTACGATTTTCTCCACTGACAGCGTTCCCATGGCTGTTCCTAGAAGGCTGTGCGAAAGAATTTGAATTTATAAGTCCAACTTTGTTGCTTTCTTTTAATTTATTTTGCTCTGTTGTTTTAAGTTCACTATGCTCCTTAGCTTTCTCCTCCTTTTTCTTCTCTTTATCCCTGTCTTTGTCCTTCCCATGCCCTTTCTTCTCCTTCTCTTTATCTTTCCTTTTATCTCTTCGTTTATCATCTTTTTTCTCCTTAACCTTTTCCTTTCCTTCATCTTTCTTTTCCTTAACCTTCCTTTCTTCTGTCTTTTCCTTGGCCTTTTCTTTTTCATCTTTCTTTTCCTTAACCTTTTCTTTACCTTCAACTGTTGCTTCCAAATTCCTTTCAAAATACTTTCCCAATAGTTTGGGTATTCCATCAACTCTAGGATGAAAATTTCCAACATGATTCTGAACTGGTGCTGCATTTCCAATTGGCCGGACCTCATCCTGTATTCCTCGCCCATCAATCTTCTTAACATCAAGACCCATATCCTTGAGTTTTTCATTACCATCAGACCTGGTGCCACCACCTTTAGCCACCAACCTAACAGTCCCCTCATCTTTTCTATGGTTTGTATTTGTAAATTTATGAACCAATTGATGGTTAGCTCCTCCATCATCATCCTTAATCCTCCGATCCAACTCCAGGAGGAACTTTGAATCCTTGTTCTCTTCAGCCAGATGATTTTTCTCTCTAGCCTTCTCCCCATTGTTGCCAGCATACTGTTTGGTGAGTCTGTTCTCAAACAAGATACCCTTCTTATTGTCTTGCTTAATTTCCTTTTGATGGGGTTTACCTGCGTTGAGACCCTCAGCTTGTCTTGGGAACCCTTTGTCATCTGCAGTACTGCTTTTACTTTTATCTCTATCTTTGCTCTTGTCCTTGTCTTTATCCTTATCTTTCTTTTTCTCTCTGTGTTTTTCCTTTTTGTCCTTCTTTTCCTTATGCTTCCCATCTCTTCCTTCTTTCTCTCTCTTTTCCTTGCTTTCCCTCTTCTCTTTGTCCTTCTTATCTTTCTTATGTTTTTTTTCTTTCTGCTTTTCCTGCAAGTCATATGGTGAGAAGAGATGTTAAGAACAACAATCAAATAAGGAATCAACCAAAATGGCTTCACAACCTCATCACCCAAGAGCAATCAAAGAAAAAAAAAGAATATCAATAGTAAAACACGCACACACAAAAAAGGTTCATGTCTCCTTGACAATCATATATCTCCAAGGAAAAAGCCACAACAATAACAACAGGATCAAAGTTCTTCAATACACATTGTCTACCGACAAAGTATTCTAAATTCTAGGAGAGCACATTACAGCCAACTATAACCAAACTAAGAGGGAAAGCACAATTCCATTGAAGTCAAAATAAAAGTATAGCAATGCACTTTGATGCCTTATTAAACATTCCCAATGATTAGATTCTTTAAACCCAACAGAAACAATTTCATTCTTAGAGGCTACTGTCGGCCATTCTGATCCATATTCTCTTTCTTTTTTGGCTTTTGAAACATATTAGAAATAAGATATGCTACAACACTTTTAACGGAAGTTCGGTATTCTATGCCTGATATTGAAATAAAAAGATCAGAGAAGTGCAAATGACATGTCTTATTAAGGACTAAAAATAAAAAAACTCCAGAAAATAAAATATACATGTCCAGTTATAAGTTATAACCCATAGATGAACGACCAGGAAACTTCAATGATACCAAGGAAAATACCCATCTATGTTCCAATAGTTGAATCAAAATGAATGCAAAATTGAACAAACCTTGATCATTTTATTCCTCAAAAAAATTAAGGCATAGAACAAACAACAAAGCCACTGCTTTTCATCTTCTAAGTCACAAGAAGTAGTCCAATACACCGTAACAAAAGTCGTAACTATACTGAGCTCCATTAGGATACTCCTTGTAGAGGAGCATCCTAAGTAAAACAGATGAGACTCTAGGATCTTCATCTAGTGTGAAATTATCCCCATTTAGTTTTTGAACCGCCATGACAATGCAGTGTGATGAAATGTTTAAATAAACAGACTGGATTGATCACTTGAACTGGTCTGGCCATGAACCAGCTATGTCTCTAATTCAAACACTTTCAAGACCTTATTGCTATGATTTTATACTTAGATAACTAAGATTTTTATTATCTATGGTTATAAATGCCTTTAGTTGACTTACATTATTTTGACCTTATGCATCATTGTAATATACACACTTCCTTCCTGTCATAAAACATATGAAATTCTAGTTAGAAATACTCTGATGACTCCCCCCTAAAGAGAGAAAGTAAGAGTGTGTCTACCCTTGATTTGAAATGGATAAAGTTTACAAGATGATTTAATTCAAATCAAGAGTGAATACAAGCTAATTTTCTCACTTTACACCTCACTTTAAAGGAGTTAAACCCCAGTTTATCATTCTACAGAGTATCAAGGGTTATTACGCTTATTAATCTACATCAGGTCTCACTGGCTCAATTTCCAATTTGATTTTAAAAACATTGACACGATTCAAGAATATGCTCTACAAGCCAACTCCTACATGGAGGATTTGATGAACTTATGGTTAGAAACGAACTGCTAATGTTAAAAAATAATTATATTATAATGCTTAGTAAAAGGAAAGACTAAATAAAACTATTGAAATGTAATCATTTAAATAAGGAATGGGTTGCAACTGAATGCAGTCATCACCTCCCACATGCAGAATGTTTAAAACTTCATTTTTTGTATCCATTTGACAATCAATTTTATCACCAAAACTTCTTATATAAGCATTAAAATGATATTGAAACAGGATCTAAACAAAATGGGAACAAAGCATAGCAGTTTTGGTCTTTGTAAATGAGGAGAAACTTGCAATTATACAAATATTAGAACCTGATTAGGAAAATATTTGCACAGAGTGAAACACTTCAACCTCCATTCTATTTCAAAATCCATACAAATGTCCCCCACAATGTACAAATACCAACTTCAAAACTGCCCACATTATCTTCCCTGGATTTTCCTCACTTTCTTTCACAAACTTCCTCTATACAATGATGATCATTGAGGTTTCGATAACAGAAGGAAGAAATTACAAAAATTAGAAGGAAAAAAAGGACCAATTGAAGGACTCTACTCTTGAAAAAATTATCAAACCAAAAGGCTAAAGTAATTATTATCATGCAATACATTGGTCATGCAATTCAAATTATGTAGTTCAAGTCGGTTCCTATAATGCAATACCTTAAAGGCTTAATCATATACTTAAAACTCCCATCAACTAAAAATATAAGCAAACACCCTGATCCACAGAAGTAAATCTACTGCATAACGTACTCCCTTTAATGAATCAACCAATGCAATAATCTAGCTGATCTACATAACTTCAACCTCCATACTCAAACATCCTCATCCAACAAACAGATGCTGCTTTATTATTTTCTCTTCCTCCTCAAAATTTTCAAATTCCTTCTTATAGGAAAGCTCAGCTACCTATAAGAGATTCTACTGCTAACAGAATCCAATTAAAAGTTGAAGCAAAGAAATGGTATAATAGAAAGAAACAAATAAAAAATCATCAGAAGAGATATTGCCACTAGCCAATCTCTCCAGATAGTCAGATACCAGTGGGTTGGTGGAAGTCCAGTCCAGCAAGGAAAAGAGAGGCATTGTGGGGGAACAGGAGATAAAGTGTGGACCAAAGAGTCAGAGTCACTACCCATGAAGAGGCCCAGAGGTCACTGCTGAACTCAGAGAAGCATCACAGACAAAAAAAAAGGGGGACCAGGGGAGAAGGGGGGCTCACATCAATACACAATCAGAAATTTTAGGGCACCCATTGCATCTTTATATAGTACCACTTCATGAAACTTGCAATACAATAGTAGAGAAGAAGTATCTTGAGAGCACCATAGGTGACTAACTATGGTCCTGAATTGAAAAGACAGGATAATCAATAATGTTTTGATATGGTAAAAACGCACACCATATCAACCAAAAAGAAAAGCTACACTAACAATTTTCAATGTCACCTAACAAGAAGAATGATAGATTTACACTTAAAATTAAGGGAATGAGTTGACTAGCATCATTGTCAGTCAAATTAAGAATTTAACGCAGATACTTGACTAAATATTAATCAGTTCATTCCTTTCAATATAAAATCAACCCGAAGTAATTAATTTGCATCCATAACTTATATGATGATTTCATTAGCAAATCATAGTTGGCCCTGAAAATATATAACTTATTAGTCTAATCAAGATAAACATAACACAAACTCAAGGGACAAATAAATTGCTGTAACCAAAAGAATCTATACAAGAACAAAATACAAAATTTCCAACCTTGATCACCTCATCATAGCAACCTCTAGACAAAATAAACTCAAAAAATTCATGTTTGATTCAAGAAGTCATAGTAGCCAACTAACCGGAGATTAAACATTTAGTATTAGTATATTTTACATATATCAAACCCTCAGAATTTCCTATAGGATCATCTAAGAAGAATACAACAACAAAAGCCTTTTCCCAATAGTTGGAATCTGCTACACGAATCAAACCATGCCATTGTACTACATCAAAAACCCAGCTTTTGCCAAGGCTATTTTTAGATCATGGTATTTTGTAATGGTTTTACTGAAATTTTCCTTGGTAATCACAACAAAATATGTTCAGGTAGAAAAGACAAAATAAGAAACTGAAAAAGTCAAAATTATTTATACAAAATCATAAACCCAACTATTTACAATCAAATCAGTGTGAATTCTTGGTCTTCATCTTCTCAGTCGAGTCAGTCCCACTTGTGTAAAAATCAATTGGTTGGGCCCAAGAATATCTAGAACCAATTTTTGCCAGTGTAATTAACTTACTCTATGCATCTGATTAGCCTCCCATTGAGAATACACAAATAATATATCTAACCATGGACTGTCCTTATTCTTCACAGCTATTATTTCAACAAAGACATAGAACTAACAATTTGCCTCAACGTGCAAGAGCAGATCATTACAACTTGCTTAAGTCAATTTGAACCCCAAAAATGATTATAATTCTACGACCTTACTCTAAATTCATTTTAGATGAAGTGAAATGCTTTGTTCTATGACTGACAAGATCAAGGATATTTAAAGATGCTGCTTTAAAAAAATCAGCAAGTATTACAAAGAATATTAGAAGAATCTCCAAAACCCAAATATAAATGAACAATCTCTACTGATACTAACTTTTTGCTTCAATACCTAAGGTGCCAAGGCACACCATCAAGCCCAAAGTTCATCATTTTACAACAAAAGGACTCATAACTTGATTACTCATGATTACTTATTCAATATTAATCATAGGCTAATGTTTTGAAGATCCCATACTCCTACAAAACAAGCAAAACAATCCATAACAAAATCATATATTATGTGAAACCGATTGCACTGGTATGTGTTTACTTTGACAGGCATGCCAAAATAATACAGAAATGTAAATGATAACTCCACTTCTAAGTTCTAACATGAAAGTACAAATCAAATTCACTTCAAAAACTAAAATCCTATGACCTGCTGTCAAAACAATGTATAAAATTGTTAACAACAGGCATAAAACAAGTGGAGCATACACACTTTTAATCATCATAATATCCTTTCCTCTTCACCAGTAATGACATAATTTTCTCCAATCAATCCTCTTGAAACTTATATATTTTCAGGAGTACAGGAGTACATACCATAACAGTCCAAAAATCAAAATTTTGGACACAGCACAGAAAACCTAACATCTTGTAAACAAATAAGACAGATAAAGTAGAGTAAATCACGTGAACCAACTTCCATCAACAAAATGCACAACCCCTACTAATAACTGTAGGCCATACCAGATACTGTAATGTAACTATGTAAGCCTCCAATCATCTTTGCACTCATACCGAAGAAGATCTGTTATACTTTCATGGCTTATGTGATCGTTCAAAAGAGGCCAATTAAAATGTTTCTAGCAAGAATTTTACAATGAACTCCAAACAAATTGAATTTATATTATTAAGAAGAAACAAATGAAAAATTAAGGAGTAGAAAATTAATTCGAACATGAATGCATTCAGCACTTGCTCTAGAGAAACATTTTAATGTTCCATTCAGAAAATAAAGTCTATCAATATACATTTAACGTTATGCGATTCACAAAAAACTCCATTTTGCATCACAATTAAATGCATGTCAAATTATATGTACAATGTGAGTGTAGGAAAAGTATATTAACCTTTTCTAATAAGTCCACTTCATCTGTTATAGCCTTCTTTCCATATCCTGGTGGTGGAAATGGAAAACAACGCGACATTGCACAAAATCCAAATACGCCTAGTGTAAAATTCTTCTAAATTTGAGAGTGCTTGAATTAGTTTCCAGTAGCCCTGTTCCAGAAAGGGAACGAACCAGCAACTATGCTCCTGTCCATGCACCATGTCACCGCATTCATTTCCAGCTTTAATATTCCTCCATAAGCCTCTTACTACAAACACAAATTGTGGAAACCACCAAGGTTTACTACCCTCACCAAAATATTCAAACAGCTCAAACTATACTACTAAAAATTGATTCAAAATCAACGCACAGCACAGCAACCACTTGTTTTCTAACTACTTAAAGTCGGCAAATGGTTCAACACAATTCCAATCAGTACATGTTTCCTACACTAGTGTTAAGCTCAGGCTAACTATATCAATTCAAAGGGCTGCTTCAGAAACCAAAAAGGACCACTGAAATCAGATACTCTAGTTTCCTTGTGAACCCACTAAGAATCAACAGCTTTTTCTTTGTGTCAAATCCCTAAACCAAAATGATCCCCCAGCAAAGACAAAAAACAAAAACACCAAAAATGAAGACCCAGAAGGCTTTATAGTGTGCCCAAGAACGGTTCTCCAAATCCTGATCACCGATTCCCTGTTATTAATATAGACAATCTTCTTCCATGCTCAAAGAAGCAATATTAAACACCATCTTAAGCAATCTGCAAGTGCGAATGCTCAACCACCGTAGCTCTAAATCCACAATATGAACCCCTGAAAAGATCAGAGCCCATGCCCATTTCACGCAACCCCCACGGAGAGAATGAACAAGCACAGTCTTCCTTTCAATCACACCCTCCGATCAAAACCCTAATCACTCGGGAATTTTCCAATTTGGACAAGTGCCCCCCAGTTACGATCCAATGAAACCCTAAAAAAACACACAAACAAGCTGAGTACACATACCCGAAAAAATACCCACAAGGAATGAAAACCCTAATCCTAATTCCGAAAATTTTGTTGATTAAACACCCAAAAAAAAGGAGCATAAAGCAGCAAAATTGAAGGGGAATAAAGAGAATCAAGCACTTTTTTGAAACCTAAGCAATAATGGGCATCGATCAAAAGGGGAAAAAGAAGCTCTGATTCGAAGCGTTAACGGGACAGGAAAAAAATAGTGAAATATCGGTCGATGAAGAAGAGTCCAAGTGAAATTTGTTGCATAAGATTACCTAGTCCGCTACAAAGTGACCATTGTAGGAGGACAAGAATCACAAGATCTCTCTCTCTCTCTCTTTCACATGAATAAATAGAAGAAAGAGAGAACAACAATCTCAATATACACAAAACTATGTATATCTATATGTACATATAATATATAATATATGATTTTGGGGGAAGTACTTTTTTCTTTGTGTGTTCTGTGTTGTTGTTGTTGCTATGGTATGCTATTCACAAAGCAAGAGCCGTTATTAGTCTCTAGATTCTGGGTTTTGTTGTTTCTCTTTGTTTACCACTCTGCTTCTTTTCTTTTCTTTTCTTCTGTTCTCTCTCTTTCTCTATCAGGTTATGGGTATATGTTTGCGTTTCTGTGCTTGTGTGTTGTCCGTAAATATATATATATATATATATCTCATCATTATTGTTAGTGTTATTGGTCATGTGTTTCTTTTTCTTTATTTTTTTTCTCACTTTCTATGCTCTTTCTCTCTATTCCTAAGGGGGCTGATGTGCTGTTTTTGCGTTCGGAAGTTACACGCGAGGATGAAAAATAATTGAAAACCCAAATGCCGAACCCAAACCAGAACAAAAAGGAAGGGCAACAATGGAATGCCAAGCAAAGCCACATGTCCATTGTCCATCACACGCGATGTATATGTACTAGTGTAATTTAACATGTCAAGTACCAACATAATATGTGGTCAAGGATTTCAATCTCAAGTCTATTTATATGAAAAAATATTTCTTTTCATATGAATATTTTGTGTAACCACTAGACATTTTAGTTTGAGATATTTTTATAAGTTTTGATCTTTTAAGTTGATTATAAAATAAATTATCAATCCATTTAAACACACTTAAATTATTGTTTCTTTTCAATATATGTTATATAGGAATCATATTTAAATCATCTTTTACAAACTCAACATAAATTATTAACTTAATTACATTCATTGATTCTTATATGAATATTTTAATAAACATTTGTTATAAGATTTTTTTTTTTTAAGAAGTTGAAGTTGAAGATGTTAATTTCTTGTGTTTGGTTTATCATTTAAAAATAATATTTTTCAGTAAACATTGTTTTTCAATAATGTTTTTACATAGTTTTTTTATAAAATTATTTTCATGGGAAAGATAAACATATAAGTTTCTCAAGCTAAAAAATAATTATTGTGATAAAAAAATTTATCATGATACTCTTATTATATCATTTAATTTAATATGATAAATAATTAAAATTTAAGGGAAAGTTCTATTAAATATTAACATACAAATATTTTATTCTTAATATATATATATATATATATATATATATTCTCAATCAAACATATTTTTATTAGAGATTAATCCCTAACTCTCAAGTGAGTTACCTTCCATTAAAAAAATGTCAATATAATTTTTCATTTATCTACTTAGTTTATAAATTGAGTTTAATGTTTATACATTAATGGTATAAAATATTTTTATATTATTATCTAATTATAAATTATTGTTTGAATTACTTTAAGATAATTATTTTAAAAAAAATTAGCATGTATAATAGATTGTGATGGAATGATTGCGTTTTTTACACGGCTAATGCATGATTTTTTTTTCTCTTATAAATTTGTTAGACTAAAATTTATGATTATGTTGTTATGTTTGGATAAAAGTTGAAAACATGGTTTGATGATTCTAATGCACATTTTTTAAGTTCAGGTGGCGAAATAAGGAAAGAAGAAAATGTCGTTTTGGAAATCAAAGTATTTTTTAGTTCCTTCAATTGATATTCAAACATGGACTATAACTATAATTTATTTATATTTTATTGAAAGTGGATTTTGTTTCGAGGATTTGTTAATTTGATTTGTATTCCGATTTAAAATCTCTATTTATTTCCTTTAAATTTGAAATGATAATACATGAACTTATAGTCAGTTTCTTTTCATAGTTCTGGTAAGCTAGCAACATTCAGTTTTTAGTTGACAGTGTGTACAAGTCAAAATATTATTTTTCTTATTCACTTAAGACCATGATTTTTTTATATAAGAATAAAAAACATGTACTGAATTTATTACAACTTAAGCATCATACTTAATTAATTAGCAAACAAAAATGAATAACCAACTTTGATTTGGTTATTGGACAATTAATTTTAATAAATAAAAACAATTTTGGGTGATTTCAATAAGTATAAATTTTT
The DNA here is from genome assembly GCF_004193775.1 of Glycine soja. NCBI lineage: Eukaryota > Viridiplantae > Streptophyta > Magnoliopsida > Fabales > Fabaceae > Glycine > Glycine soja. Next base: position 8,438,387 of record NC_041009.1, on the reverse strand, counting down.
ACAAGCAAAACATTTATTGAATTCATTCTGCTAAAGAAATCCAATTTGAGATCAACTTGGTCAATTTGACAAATGTAATAGACAATATGTAAAAAATTTCCAAGTTAAAAGAATTGGAATGACTAATATGAGTGAATAAGATAAATATGGAAAGCAAATTAACCAAAAGAAATTAATTGTAATATGAAATTTCATAAATGCAGAGTAAATGTAGCAAATTAAGGGTGTGTTTGGTTTGTATTTTCATTTTCTGTTTTTATTTTTTGAAAACTATTTTTATTTTCAAAAAATTATAATTCTGAAAACATGTTTGGTTTGACTTTTTATTTTCTATTTTCAACACTGAATATTTATGATAGATTAACTTATTATCTTTTTTATTTTTAAATTTATTTAAAATTATATTTATTGTCATCGCATTTTTATTTTATTCAAAATGAGATTTTTGTTTTGAATTGAAAACACTAAAAATGAAATTTTATTATTTTCATTTTTTACTTGTTTTCTATTTTCATTTTTATTAAAAATATTTTTAAAAATTCAATCAAACATATTTTTATCATCATTTTCAATTTTCACTGAAAATAAAAACAAAAAATAGTCAAACCAAACACCCCACAAAAATAGAAAGGGAAAAGGAGACAAATATCAAGTGAATTGAAATTTAAAGAAAAGTAGATAAACTGAAAGCTCTATTAAAACATTAATTGTCTTGAAACACTAAAATATCTTTTAGTTTTACAGGCATTTACCTCACACCTCACCGTACACATCTACCAAAGAGAAGCATCAACGTTCGGGAAGGAGTTTGGCTTGGAATTAAAACATGAATGATCAACTATGAAATATGGGATAAGTTCGTTGGTTTGCCTTGATTTGAACCACAAATTTTTTAAGTATAATAGTAATTGATTTTTTAAATTTTAAAATATTATTATATATGTCATGTATAATAATAATAATTTAATATAAATGAATAGATGAACATGTTTAAATAAATTGAGTCGGATTTGACAAAAATATAAAAAATTGATAGTACTAATCATGAACACTTCTAAATACAATGACAAATTCACAAGATGTAAAAAGAGAATACAACATGAGAAAGTAGAGGAATCCTACGATTTAGCATTACATACTTGTTGATGCATTTTATTCCTTTCCACCATTTCTAAATTCAAAACAATTTTGGTCCATTTGGGTGTGTATGAATAAAAGGTTCTACGGGACACTAAATGAACAACATTTTATTAAATATTTTCAATACTTTTCATATAACTAACTAACAAGTATCTAGTACATGGTATATATGTGCTGATAAAATGGCATGGATATGCGTATATATGTAAATTTTCAAAAATATAAATTAAATAAGTTTATTCAATAAAAAATATTTTCTCAACAATGAAATACAAGTATTTAAAACTTTTATTTTAAATAATAACTTAATTAATAAAGTAACATTTTAAAAATAATTGTGAATACCACATTGTACTTATGTTTATAAAAAAAGTATTCCATAGTTTGTTTTGCCCCGGATTTTTTCTTTTTTAAATCAAACATAACACAATAACTTTTTTGTTATTTAATATTATAATTTTTAACAAATTAAATAGATCCTATATATTCTACAAAAGAAGAATTTTTCTTAACTTCTTGCACATCCACCCACTTATTTACATGGTTTTTTCCCATAATATGTTTTCTTCTCATTTGTGTAACTTTTCTATCCATTTTTTTCTCAATCTTTTAAACTTTTTCCTAGTCATTTAGTTACATGACTTTTCTTCCTGTTTTACTTAACCATCTGAATTATCTTTTTCTTATTTTTCCTTGTCTATTTACATAGTTTTCACTTGTATAAACATATTATTTAATGTGTGCATGTGTTTGTGTAGATACAGAGAGAGGACATTTATTTAATGTTATTTGTAATTTTTTAAACATATTTTCAATGTTCATTTTTATTGATTCATTAATTTCTATACATAAAATTTATGTAAGTTTAGTATTATTTTTCAGTGTTATTTTTATGAGAAACTCTTACATAGACACAAACTCAACACATTATTTTTAGGCACATTCAATAAGAATTTTACAATTAATAAAATAAAACAAATAAAAAATCAGAATATCAAGTAAAATTAAATTTTGATAATCTTTATTTTTTTGCTAAACTTCATTGAAATTGAAATACATAAAAGGATTATAATTTGAGTTTAGAAAATATAATTTAAATTTCAAAAATAATGTATTTTGGTAGTGTAAAATTGTAGAGTATTCTATTTTTAAATAATAAATTTAATAATACAAATGAAACACGTTGATTTATTCAGTTTATACAATATATCAAAATTTTAAAATTAAAATCAAACGATTGCTATAATTAATAATATTTAAAAAGAAGAATTATAAAGTAAGTTAAACTTAAGAAAAAAAATCCTCAATCTGAAGTAGCATAATATTTAAGGTGTAGTTTGTTTTAGTTTTTAACTTTTTGTTTATAAGTTTTTCTTCTTAAAAATTATTAATTAATTATAATTATACTTGAAATACAATAGTTAATTTTGGTTTAACTATCTTATATAAATTATTTAAAAGTTTAGTTTAACTTTTTACAAGTCTAATATAAGTTATCTTATATAAATTTGAGACCACATTCATTATTTTATATAAATTAATTTGAATTTTCTTAAAAACATAATTAAAATCTCACTTTTTAGTAATATTAACAAATAAAATTGTGAACTTACTTATAAATAAGTTAATTAATATACTTATGTAAATTTAAACTTTAATAAATTAATAAACATATAATTTCAAAAGATCATAATAAAATTCAATATAATAATACATTATGTACATTATTTAAGAAATCTTGTATAATCTTTGACACATTATTTATAACACATATGTAGTATTAAACCCCAAATCTAAGAGAGTTATTAAATGAGAAATAGGATCATTAAAATTTATGACTTCTAATAAATTTTAACTAATAATAAATATTGTGTTTAAAACAATATGCTAAAAATGCACCTCTATAATTTCTAGTTTATTTAAATGAGTAAACTTATTAAGATTAACCTTTTTGGTATCTTTGGATAAGATAAGCAACTTTGAAAGAGAGAAAAAAAAAAACAGCCGTATATCAAGTTATCTAGTTTGCATATTAAATTCAAAAAAGTTTTAAAAAGATAAGATTTTTATCGGAAATATTTTGAAATTCAAAAAGAAAGATTAATTGATCTATAACATGAATAGATGAGTTCCAAGCGTGCCTTTGGCTTCAATGTTTCAAAGAAACCAGCGTCATGGCTTAAAAAAAGAAAGAGAACCCTGTTGACTTAAGAGTCAGCTTTCAACTCTGAAAGCGATCAAAGAAAAAAAAATGTCTGGGTTTTCTCAGCAACATAACAATGTTGATAATAATGGTGGGACCAGCAGTTTGAGTGATGATGAGGATGATTTGACTCGGTTCTTTGATTATGACACTGCGCCGGGGCAGAATCTAGATGAGTTATTCGCGCCGAGCATTGTCACTCAGCTTCCTCCCATGTTGCCGGCGGAGGCCACCCAACACCACCATACATTGCCTCAGCACGTGAATCAGATTGTGTCGTCGTCTCCGGTCGATTTGCCCAGCCACGTCCCAATTGAGGCACTGGTGCAGCAGAATGGTGGTTCATCGGTTCAGCGTCAGAGAGGAAAAGGGTTGCAATGGACTGTAGAAGAACACATGTACACTTTCATTATTGCTGCAATTTTTCTGATTGGATTGAACTTGTTTTAAAGAGATAAATTATTTAATCTAATCACTTTAATTTTTTTAGTTTATCGTCTATTCTGTTTTTTTTATTGGGATCAGTTTTTGGTTTTAGTCTCAAGGAACCGTTTCTTTCACGAACTATTTCTTTAATCTTAAAAATACAGTGTTTTCTATAACCTCGAATTGGATCTGAAGTGTTCTCAGCATTTAAGAATACAAATATTAAGTCAATTTGGATCTTTAGTTTTTCACTATTTTACTTTTTCTTTACATGCTCTGACTTGAGGACATTCATTGTTTCGCTGTCAATTTGTTGTTGCTTTTCAACTAATTACCGTGAAATGTTTCAGATAAGACACGCACAAAACAATTTTTGGTTCCCAATAAATACAGTATATAGAGAAAAGACCAAGATCCATTGTGAAAAATTGCGTTGTATTATTTAATATATTTTAAGATGTTGTTTTAATTTTTCTTCCGAATCTTTTATTGAACTGAAATGAAGTCTGAAAAATTTATTAAATTTTCATCTCATATTTGTTTTTTCATGACAGGAAATTTTTAGTTGCACTTGACGAAGTTGGCAAGGGAGACTGGATAACCATCTCAAAACATATTGGAACAAAATCTTCTACTCAAGTTGCTAGTCATGCTCAAAAATACTACCTTCGCCAAAAAGCCAAAAAGAAAATAAGAAAAAGCATTCATGACATTACTTTAAATACAATTTCTCACCAGGATGACACACAAAATTCAACTCCTCATCCAGATCCTGAAATTCAACCAGTTCATGAAATTCACCAAATGCAAGAAATGCCACCAAACAGCATGACTCATCAAATGAGTGGATTCGAATATTTTGCCAATCAACAAGTCCATGAAATACAACAAATGCAAGACATATTGTCGGTGTATCCATCAAACAACATAACTCATCAAATGGGTGGATTTGAACATTTTGTCAATCAACAAGTTCATGAAATGCCGGTGTATCCACCAAACAACATGACTCATCAAATGAGTGGATTTGAACATTTTGCGAATCAACAAGTCCATGAAATGCAACAAATGCAAGACATATTGTCGATGTATCCATCAAACAACATGATTCATCAAATGAATGGATCTGAATATTTTGTCAATCAACAAGTCCATGAAATGCCGGTGCATCCACCAAACAACATGACTCATCAAATGAGTGGATTTAAATATTTTGCTAATCAACAAGTCCATGAAATGCAACAAATGCAAGACATATTGCCGGCGTATTCATCAAATAACATGACTCACCAAATAAGCGGATTCGAATGTTCTAATAAAGACTTTGGAAGAGGTTGCTACAAGTCAGAGTATCCACCAAACAACACTAGTTCACCCAACAATTAAATTGCTTTACGTTTAGGTGTTAATGCACTACTTTCATCCATTTTGTTTTTGGAAATTCCACCAAATTATTATTGTTTACTCCCCGCATAGATTTTGGTCTCTGGTCTGTTTTAAGGTGTAGGAGTCGATTTTTTTTTCTTTCTCGAGATATGATGTGTGCTTTGAGCATGTGTCTTGAATAATTGAGATAGAGTAGGATTTTTTATTTGTGACTTATTGATTACCTTTCCTTGAAGGACTTTTAATATCTTTTAATTTTATTTAGTTTATAAAGTAATTAGGAGTTTTGATAATTTCATTGTTGTTGGTGCAAATTATATTTGTATTCATTTGTGCTTTTAGGATGTGAGGTGTGAATAAGTATAATTTATCTTTATATTCATTTTTATAGTTGCTATTACAACTTGAGCTCCTTCTAACTCAGTAAGTCATATTATTGCTGTATGGTTAATGAAAATGTGTCTGCATTTTACAAAAAATAAATAATCTGTTTCTTTTATCTCTTAGTTTCCAATTTGATCCAGTTTTAAAATTCAATAACTCAGTCAGGTGGGATCGATGCTATTTAGTAGTTAGTACCATGTCTTAGTCTTTCATTCGATATTAATTTAGATGCTGATGCATTATTAGATATAATATTTCTTCACACAGCTTGTTTTACCATTCTATTTTTGGAATTTCATCAAGATATGATTCTTTAGAGACAGTAGAGATTGTGGGTTGTTTTAAGGGTTAGAGTCATGTTTTTTTGAGGCCATGACGTATAATTTGAGTTGAGTATTCAAGTGAACGGTTATTTCTCTTGTTTTTAGAATCAGCATTTCCAACTGGAATAAGCATTAAAAGTGGTGAGATCTCATGCCTGTCCTTAAAAGGATTATGTTGTACAGCAACGATTTGGATTTGTCCACTTCTATCATGTGAGGCCCACAAGTACAACACAAGAAAGGGACAATAGGAGAGAAAGGAATGTGAGAAATGCAAGAATGAAGATGTTAAAGATGCACGTGGCTACACAAAAAAGGATACAATCTGAAATGATTATACATGCAACAAGGTAGGATAATAAAAAATCGGTTAAGTGGTTTGGACACTTCCAAAGAAGCCACAAGAAGCACGGTTAAGGGAGAGTTAAAATGAAGTCGTCAAGGAGATCTATGATAAACAATATTTCTAAAACTTTAATTTTTAATCCATCCGAATGAGTCGTCGTACTGTCTGTGTGATTAAGGTAACCCCTAAACCTTAAGTACAACGATCAATGTATGGCTCCTCACTCAGTTTGAGTACACGGATCAAAAGTTCTCTCTATGATTTTTTTGCCAGATTTTGTGCTCAATCATCTGGCATAATATTTTGATAATCCCTCCCTCCATGAACGGATCTTGTTTTTTCACTAATTATCTCCCGGTTATCTTTGAAATGTTCACCGTAACACCACCATGTTTATCTAATATAGGAAGCAATAAGCCTATATATTTAGCTTTACGGTAAAAATAAATTCAGCTACAATGTATAAAGGATGAAGAAAGGAAAGGGATAAAAGACATGGATTTATTATTTTTAGACTTTTGATCTCTATCACTCTGATGAGAGAGTGTAATGTTTTATCTTACGCATGCGCAACTTTTCTTTTATCTCTGTCACTTTTACAGGAGTGGTTGCTAATATGTGTTTTACAAGAGTGAATTTCGTAATGGATTGTAAATCAGTGAATGAAGCATGGTCTTACTCACACAAAGCATACCTAGCTTGTCTTACACACACAAAGCATACCTAGCTTGTCTTACACACACAAAGCATACCTACAATTATTGAGCTAAATTAACATTTCATGACATTATTGTAGTCCACTGTAACAAACTCGCCGCAATAGCGAGAAATTTGTAGTGCTAGTTAAGTGTCACTTTTCATGACATGGATTGGATATAGAGTTTTCTCGTCAATTACTTTCTTTTTTTTGACTTTGATGTACAGGTCTTGACCAACCTTTAGTAATAATAGTATCATTCGTAATTAAAAAAAGAAGAAGTAAACTTCTATTTTTTATAATAAAAAGGACTAAATATATTTTAGGTTGTTATAAGTTAGAATTAATTTTTAAACTTTGCACTTAGTTTCTAATAAAAAAATTCTTGACTTTTGGTTCTGAAATTATATTACATTTTGTACAAAGAAAATTCTAAGTCAAGGGGGACTAAGTTAATTGTCACAAGTGACAACTCTCCTTACACAATTAAGCCATAAACCTGGTTTCAGACAGTTCTATAGTCCAATTTATAATCAAACACAAATGAAATTGGATAAAAGCTATTCACTTTGCAATTGTATAGATCAATAATGTGTAAGCTTAATTGCATTTATAACATGACATATTCTTATTTACTAGAATACATAAAGAACCATGTGAGGAAGGCAGGGAAAAAGGCAAAAGAGAATAGAGTACACTTTAATTTCAACCTGAATAGCTAAGAATAAATAAGAAAAATAAAAAGGATTTGTGGTCTTGCACAATATATATATATATATATATATATATATATATATATATATATATGGATTAGAGGACAGTGACACTGCGGAGTACAACAGTCTCAACAGTGAGTCCAGGGCCGAAACCAAATAGCACACCCCAGTCAAGGCCTTCACCGGTTGTGCCAAGTCCATTTTCTATTGATTTCTTCCTCATTTGATCCAAGATGAATAGCACGCATGCACTTGACATGTTACCATACTCGCTGAGCACATGTCTAGTAGCTTCCATTTTTTCAGGCTTCAGGCCTAACTTAGCCTCAACTTGGTCCAAAATTGCGGGTCCACCAGGGTGTGCAATCCAGAAGATAGAATTGTAATCGGAGATTCCCAAGGGTTGGAAGGCTTCAACCAAGGCCTTCTCAATATTCTTGGAGATGAGTCCAGGAACATCCTTGAGGAGATGGAAAGTGAGACCAACTTCGCGAAGGTGTCCATCAATAGCCCCTTCACTGTCTGGAAGGATTGTCTGGGCAGTCCAGACAAGCTGAAACAAAGGCTTTTCAACTGGTAAGGGGTCTGATCCAACAATGACAGCGGCTGCACCATCTCCAAACAAGGCTTGACCCACAAGGCTATCAAGATGGGTGTCAGTTGGGCCGCGGAATGTGACTGCGGTGATCTCAGAACAAACGACAAGCACGCGAGCACCCTTGTTGTTTTCAGCGAGGTCTTTGGCCAAACGAAGCACCGTGCCACCGGCAAAGCAGCCTTGTTGGTACATCATGTAACGCTTGACGGAGGGACGAAGGCCTAATAGCTTAGTGAGCTGATAATCAGCACCAGGCATGTCGACACCACTAGTGGTGCAAAAGATGAGATGGGTAATCTTGGACTTGGGTTGACCCCATTCCTTGATTGCCTTAGTTGCAGCCTCTTTTCCCAACTTTGGTACCTCCACAACCACCATGTCTTGCCTTGCATCCAACGAAGGTGCCATGTAAGCACAAACACTGGGATTCTCCTTCAGGATCTCTTCGTTTAAGTACATGTATCGCTTCTTAATCATCGACTTATCACCTGAAATAATAAATTAAATTTCATTGATATCATTAATCAAATCAAAGGTATATGTTGGAAATAAGTAACATGCATATTATATAATGAAATGAAGATAGGATAAAAGAGAGAGAGATATATATCTTACACATGCGTTTGAATTTTTCTTTGAGCTCGGTCATGTGCTCGCTGTTGGTGATGCGGAAATAATAGTCAGGATAGGTACTCTGATTGACGCAGTTGGGAGGAGTGGCGGTGCCAATAGCCATGACAGTGGCAGGGCCTTCTGCACGTTGTGCCTGACGGATCTCTTCAACACTCACCATTGTAATAATTAATTTTGTGAATGAACTAATGAAGCTATAGCTTGCAGCAAATTAAAGAATGAAAGTAATTAAGGAGTAGCTAGGCACGAAAGAAAAGGGTATGAGGGTGGGAATGAATGTGGCAAAGTGGCTCAGATATATATATATACATGCATAATTGAAAAGGGTGGGTAGGTAGATGCGCGCATGCTTCCTCTGACTACGCTTTTTTTTCTTTCAAATATATGGTGTATGTACCGCATGTCTAAGTAGACTGTTGACTCTCCCAACACACCAACCCATTCTTTTCCCCCAATAATCAGCAAATTTTTTTTTTGTTCTCCATAGTCCATACTTCTTTACAATTGCTTCTCCTAATTTTGGAATTACTTTTTTATTTCTGGTTAGAGTTTTTGGAAAAATAATTACTTACTGTTATGTGTGTTGATGTGAATGAAAGGGACTCATATCCCTGGTAAGAAATTAGTTTTGATCAGTTTCAAGTGTATCAAAAAGAAATGTCACGAGAGATTTACTTGTTTTAATATTGTGCGTAAATGATTAGTTTAAGTTCATTTATCGCCCAGAAAAATAATTCGAAAAAATAATTGTTTTAAATAAAACTCAGACTCATTAGTCATTACTTAATAACTATTCAACTAATACCTTAAGATATTGGGTATCTTGTTTAAAAAATAGATAGAAGATGTCCAAAATTAAAATATAATAAAGAACTTATTAATTATTATGATAATTTTAAGTAAAACAAAATTATTATTTTTTTTCTTATAAATTTTTTATTGATAATTTAAAGTAATGTTATTAACTTTTAGAATTATATTTACATATATATCATCTATATGTGTAATTTAATAAATGAAATTTATTAATCTTTATTTAATAAATGCTATTATTTTTTGAATTTGGATGTCTCTTGTTTTTTATAATCAAGATTAATTTGGATTAAATTTATACAATACTAGTTTATGATAATGAGTCCATGATTTTAATTAAAGATATTATCCAATCAATTATTTTATAGTAGTACATGATGATCAAATTCTAATAATATTTATTCCTAATTAGTTACATGACAGATTGATTCTTGGACATACACATTTATTCCTAATAGTTTAGGAACATCATTTAAAAAAATATAAGTTAAGAGAACAATTGAAAAAAAATAATTTAGGAACTTAATTAAAATTTGTCAAATAATGCATTTGCTAATAATATAACCTTATTCTCTCAACCAAATAGTAAATGAGAAAAAATTATTTACTAATAATATTAACACAATATATTATAATATAATGCGGAGTCGTGAATTTTAAACAATTTAAAAAAAAAGGTGAAATTGTGCTTAATTTCACTACACTAAACTAAATATAAAAAAAGTTGAGAATGTATTAAATTATTCATTTTTCATTTAAAAAATAGTAAAAAAAACACGACTTATAAAAAATTGTAACAAAAATTAATATTCCTTTAATGATAAACAGACTATTGCATATAATACTCCCTCCTTCCTAAAACAAATGGTCTTTCTATTTTTTTTCAAAACAATAATCTTTTTAGCTTTTTAAACTATTTTTTAAATACTATTCTTAAGCATAATTAAAAAGATCAATTAATACATGCAATTAAAAGAGACATTTATCATAAAAAAAAATAGTCGATGAATAGTAAAATTTATTGTTATTGATGGCTAATGGGATAATTAGCTTATAACAAAATGAGTTAATAAATTGAGAATATTTTATTTAAAATTTATATCAATTAAATGTTTGTGAATTAGTGGGTCACAGGTTTAAAATATCATTGTCTTAGAAGTGAGGCAGTAATATAATTGTAAGAAAATTGCATGTCTATGTCATATAATTATTGTCTATACACAATTTAACTTAATTTTGAAAATACAATAATAAGTTGGAAAAGCTTAAAGTAGAGCCCACCCATCATTAATACAGCTCAGCTCCCCCTCCACCACCTCACACATAGATTACATATATACACTTGCTCTTGTCCTTGCTTTTATTACCTTGGACCTATATACCACGTTTATATTCACAAGTTTAATAAAACTTGTTGAAACTTGTGAATGGTGCCACACCACGCAGACTTGTTGAAATTCACAAGTTTATAAAAATACCAAAATTACCTCTACACTTTTTCCGCATTTGTGATGAATGTGTGTGAGGATAGTCCGTAAATCGTACAAATCAAGTTGATCCGTAAGGTTGATACGGATCAACTTGATCCGTAAACCTTTTACGAAACAATACGGATCAAGTTGATCCGTAAGACTTTTATAGATCAATTTACATGATTTATGGATCAAAGATATTTTTGTCATTTCATCTTAAGTGTTGGGTGCACAAAGAATAATGCTGGATGCAACTAGCATTTTATTAAAATACCAAATCATGATTATGCATTCTCACATGGGCCGCCAGCACCATTCACAAGTTTCAACAAAAAAACATATAATTATAATAAATGAATGGAGGGGCACGGAAAGGATGAATCAAGCCAAGTCTGCGTGTTTTTCCTTTTCTACCCCTAAGCGAACACCATAATACCCGACGTACCACTGCACGAACTTTCTGAGACCAGCGGCGAGATCCGTGGTGGGCTTGTACCCCAAGTCCCTCCACGCCAAGCTCACGTTAGCATGCGTGAACGGAACGTCGCCGTTTCGAGGCATTTTGATCACGTGCTTCTTCGCCTTTACCCCGAGCAACGTCTCCAACACGGAAACAAGTTTACCCACCGGCACCGGCGATGTGTTACCGAGATTGTAAACTCTCAGCTGCGCGGGGCCGCGCTTCTTCCCTACGACGCCGCCGGTGCTCTTCTCCGCCGTGTCGAGGGCACCGAGGCAGCCCTTGACGACGTCGTCGATGTAAGTGAAGTCACGCGCGACTTCTCTCTCGTCATGCGTCTGGTACACGTCAATGGGCTTTCTCTGGAGAATGGACTTAGTGAAGAAAAAGTAAGCCATGTCGGGCCTTCCCCAGGGCCCATAAACAGTGAAGAAGCGCAATCCGGTGAGGGAGAGTCCATAGATATGATTATAGGTGTGCGCGATTGCTTCGCCGGCTTTTTTAGTTGCCGCGTAGAGGCTCGCAGGCTGGTCCGTACGGTGGAGTTCGGAGAATGGGCTTTCGTCATTGAGCCCATAGACGGAACTCGAGGAGGCCCAAACGATGGCGGGCTGGGGGTTAGCGTTTTTGGAAGCTTCTAGAAGAGTTACGAATCCGGCGATGTTGGATGCCACGTAGGAGTGGGGGTTCTGCATGGCGTAGCGGACGCCCGCTTGTGCTGCGAGGTGGAGGACGTGGGAGAACGAAACGACGTCGAAGATCTTGGCGAGCAACGGGGCGTCGTTTAGGTCGGCTTCGATGATGAGGATTTGGTGTTTGGCGAGGAGGTGCTGGCGTGCGCGTTTTAGGGAGGGGTCGTAGTAGGAGTTGAAGTTGTCGAGCCCGAGGACGCCGTCGCCGCGCTTCTTCAGGGAGAGGGAGCAGTGGGAGCCAACGAAGCCCGCCGCGCCGGTGACCAGCACCGACATGCCGTGGGGGCGGCGGGGGAGGGCGGAGTGGCGGACCTGATTCTCCCATGCGGGGCCGTGGAAGGCGGAGGAGAGGAGGAGGTGGTGGGTGGAGAGGGTGTAGAGGAGGAGGAGGAGGATGAAGGATGTCTTAAGGAGTTTGAAGCTGTTGAGTCTGCGGAGGTAGCTGTTGTAACGCATCAGCTTTATGGTTTTGCTGGTGTCCGGTGAAGATGCCATGGTTTTTAATGCTGCTTTGTTAGGAACAAGAACAACATGAGATATCAGCTGCTGCGAGGCTATGATAAGGAAAAAGGGGCTCTCGAAAACGTGTCTGAGAAGATTCATATAAAGGGATACAAGAGAGAGGGAGGGAGAGCTAGAGATTTGTATTGGTTGGACTTTGGAGACCACATTCTTTTTCTCAATTCTTCTCACTACCACACACACACACATGCATGGCCAATTAACTTAACTTCAGACATATCACCAATAAATATACAAATTAACTAACAAAAAATATATTTGTCCCTAGTCCCCGCCGACAAAACAGAACTCAAATCATGCAGCGTTAAACTTTTAATTACAATAGCTGGTTTCTACTTAGGTTGCAGACAAATAGATTGTTTTCAAAAGACTGAGGAAGTTACGTGATATACTTTGGCGCAACTCACTGCTAAAAATACATGATTTTAAGACATGTGTTTAACAACGATGGTCCAAAAATCATCATCATTTTAAACGCGGTAATAATTTTGTAATTATTACCAACATTTCAAATATGATTCTCGCGAAATCGACTTTAAATGTGGATAATTTTAACTTTGAAATGTTGGCGCTCGTTCCTCTCCTCTGGCTCGTTGTCTTCTTCATGTTCTCCTTCTCCCTCTCTCCTCTGTCGAATGTCATCTAGGTCTTCACTTCAACGGGAGAGAGAGAGAAACAAAGACAAAGAGTGATTTAAACATCTCTTTCCTCTGTCTCCGCCTCCTCTAACAAAGTTAACTCTGCCATCCAGATCGCCATGACCCGCTTATTTCCGAGGGCACAAGGCCCAACCCATGGACGATGCCTATTACCTGAAGCCACAAAAGCCATGGCTCACCTCCCATAATTTATATTTTCATGTCAGTTTTCCTTTCAAGTTCAAGTTAGAATCTTTTGTTCACCCAGTGAGCCATGGATGACACTGAGTTGGACGTTGCGTTCGGGTTCTCGTCTGAGTTTTCCTACGAGTTCGACTCGATAGGAACTTAACTAGTTCATTCCGGTTCAACCGGGACTAAGAGTAGCGACGATGAAGACTTCTTCACCGAGTTGACTCGCCGGTCGAGTCACACCTCACTCAATGAAACAAGGAAGAAACAACAACTCCTTACCGTTCCCATATGCAACAATGACAAAGTTGAGGTAATGATAACCAAAAAAACACATTGTTTTCTTCCTTTCTTAAATCTTTTGTTTCAGGGAAGCTAACTTAGTATTTTTTTTTTTTTAGAGTCAGAAGATGATGGCTTGTGGTTTGGCTGGGTCATCTTAGTCTATTTTTTTTTTAAAAGACATTTTAAGACTCGAACAACTTTCTTACAAAGTAGATTTTTATGATGATTTTTGAAAAAATAATCTTAGTATTTATATATTTTAAAAAAATGTATATTTTAAGACAGTTATTTTTCAAAAATTTTCATAGAATTTTTTTTAAAAAAAAACATCCTAAAATGATTTTCAAATAAAAATTATTTTAAAATTCTCAATTTTTTAAATATATTTTAAATAAATATATTCTAATGATTCTTTTTTAAGACAATTTTTAAGTTAAAATTATCTTAAGATAGTTATTTATTTAAAAATCATTTTAAAATTATATTTTTCTAAAATAATTTTTTAAAAATTATTGTAGAAATTCTTAAATTTTGACGATATTAATTTCAAAGATGATTTAAAATCGTCATTAAAGAAAACTATCAGTTAAATATGTTTTTTTCCGTAGTGACTTATGCATAGATTCTTTATAAAAAAAAAATTTTTGTTACATATATATAGCTAGGCGTGAATTTCTTAAATTTTACAAACATATCTACTGATCTAGTGAATACATTTAAATTTATGGCAGTGATAAATAAACAGCTTTTTTTAGTATAAAATAGCAATTTTAATAGTAGTAAACATTTGAAAGATAGTTACTAAAAAACTTACACGCATAATACATGGATATGTTGAATTAAACAGCTATATGGTAAAACTAAATTTATACAGTTATATAAAAGGAATGAAAAAAATACATAGATTACCATAAACCTGAAAAGAATAAAATAAAATTACAGTACCTCATAATTTTGGGATCGAATATTAAAAATGTCCTTATTGCAAAAAAAAAAAAAAAAAAAACTACATCATACAGGAATTGGAATGGATATTTGTCACTTTCTTCTTTATGGAAATTATTTTATTCCAATTCAAGTTTTGGCAGGAGTTTCCGGTACGTATTAAATATTGCGACAGAAATCATGACAGATAAATGAGTGTATTTTAATTTAGATGTCGGAATAAATTATTAAAATGATTTACTTTAATTTAATTTTTGAAAATGAAATGAAATATCTCGATATTTGTGTAACAGACTAACAGTAGAAATTATTTTTAGTTAGTAATGAATAAAAAACGAAATATTATAAATGATATGTATATTTTTTTGGTGAATATATATATATATAGCTTAATTAAAAGTTAGCTTTTGACATAATTTTCATAGAAATATTGTTAAAATTAAGTAAATCTCTCAAGAAACTTGATACATCATCAACTTTTTCATCTAGACAGTTCTAGGTTCAAAATAAAGCTTCTCTTATCCGGAAAGCCGAAGGACATCTATTCTATTCTGATCCATTAGTAGATATTTCCAAATAGAAAGAATAATAATAATAAACACAACTCTCTGTTTTGAAACATTATTCATAAGTCAAAACGAAATTATAATAATATACTATTCTTTGAAACATTTTATTTTAATATTTCAAATGCTTAAACACGACTCTCTGTTTTGTAATTGGCAAAACTACATATATAGAGTTGTAGACAAAGGAAGATACGTATAGAACACTAAGAAAGAGACTCCTTGATAAGGAAGGAAGAAAAAAAAAGATAATAATACCAACAATAATTAACATAAATGATAATTGTGTATTTTTCTTAATTAACTAATCTATGGTTCAAATTTTTATTAATTATTGAATATGAAATAAATTATATTAAAAAAATATTTATCTTGTATATACTCAAGGTTTTCTAATAAAATTTATCATTTTTTATGAAGACAACTTCATATTAATATCATAATTAAAAAAAGATAATGATAATTAAGAGACTTATGAGACACCTATTGTCATTGTAATTAATATCATTAATTTTAATTAAATTAGTTTTAGTAACTTGTCGGGTGAAAAAAACTGAGGATTATATTATTCATAGATCATAATTACACCTATCATGCATAAAGGAAGTACATGCAACCGGGAAGGGGATGATGCAAAAGTGGGGCTTCAATAATGGACCCAACCATGTGGTGTATATACATAGTGTCATTTTCTAATAGTCGAAGATCCCGGGAAGGGAAATGCGCAAGAAGTTCCCTATCCCATTGGCATAGGTTGCCTTTACAAAAGAAGATTGTGGTTGTTGATATGTCCCTCTTTTGTTAGAATTATTATAAATTTATAATTGAGATATACAGTAGATTATAGGAGTAATGTCAAGTGTTCAACTAGATGAGATGAATTACGATTTATTTTAAAAAAAAAACAGAGAGATGCCAATAGCCGTTTTATTTTTTGAGACATAAGTTTATAAATGAATATGGAAATAAGAAAATACAGAAATAAATTTATTTTTCATTTGATGATACTGTTCATGAGTATGGGTTTTAGGTATCCTTTGTGCCTATGATTTATATATGTTTTATTTTGCTGATAATAAAAAACAACCTTTTTCCTGTTTTGATAAAAAAAAAAAAAAAAAACCAACGCGTCATTTTGGTATGGCTTAGCCAAAGTTTATATATGTCGGGATATCCAGCATTTTCTTGCTATAAAGTTGGTTGAATTTAGTGAAATTAGAATATGTGATTTTGCAGCATGCTAGCTAGAGCAAGTTATTAATATAATTCACACATAAACATTTTCTCCCCTTAATAAAGGTCCGATTTACAATAAACTATAGATTTGAATCCTTTATAAATGAACTCTTTAAAGAATAATAAACTATAGATTTGAATCCTTTATAAATGAACTCTTTAAAGAATGATTGTGAATTCAACCTGATCGAGGTATTGAATTAATAGTTTAATCGATGAGTTATTAATTGATTCGGTTTGACTTGTTATATATTGAAAATTTAAAATTATATATGTATCTATTATATATAAGTATATAATTAATATTATTTGAGTAAGAAAAGTTCATTCATACCCAAAAATCTAAAATAACAATTAATACTAATAAGAGTTCAAAATGATTTTTTTTTTGTAAAACCAATGAGATATGCTCAACCGGGATCCAATACCTAATCGGATAGGTCATCTTAAGTCAATTGCATAATTAATTCAATAGTGAAACCAATCCGATTAAGATATTAGATCATGATCAGACCAGTTCAATTGATCGGATTGAATCAGGTTTCATAACTATACTTTAAAGATATGCAAAATTAACTAATCAGACCAAATCAAGTTTCACAACTATACTTTAAAGATATGCAAAACTAATCGATTTTGAAACTTCACTTGACTGCTTTAATTGGTAGAGGAGATTAATTTGGTCCTGGGAGGTATGTGTGGTTAAAGACAAGGTGATTCTCATGATTCCCTTTATCTGTCCCACCCATGTGATTTGTGCCGAGAAATTATATTTATAAAATAAAATTATACAACTTCTATTTACAAATAAGAGAGAAACAGGAAGAGAAGAGGAGGAAAATGGCATAAGTATGTGATACGAAAAAAAAAAAATAAGCGTTGTATAAGATGTATAAATTTATTGTATGAATGCAATTTTTCATTGGGACTTTCGTACTATTCAGCTATAGATGATCGAGCTAAGATTTGGAAAACAACATATATACGCCACTTTAGGAAAAACAGTCTAAACTAACATGTCTGAAAATGAATAATTTTCAAGAATTTTTTTTAAGACTCTCATGAAATTGACAAAAAAGATATTATTTTAAAATAAATTAAACTAACATGCAAATAAAATTGAAAAGATGGAAAAGACAGAGCACAACTTTAGGACTACTTATTGTTGGAATAGGAGAATTTGATGTAATGTAAAGTCTTAAATTAATTGGGCACTGGGCACAACTTGCGTACAATTTAAGTATTTTCAATAATCAAATTTTGCTTATAAAAAAAAGTAAGACTATCCACGAGCACATAGCCAGGCATTAAAAACAGTAGTTTACCACCTCAAGCTTTGAGAAGAGAACACAGGGATTCGCCTAATGCATGAACATATTGATATTAATGTCAAGCATTTCGTTCTTCGAGATAACGATCCTGAGAACTTGAATAAATTACAGCCCAAAAATCAACCAAATTAGTGCGATCCATTTTGTTCTTTAATTAATCATCCAATGTGGCAATATGATCCACAATTAGTGGGGTAAAGTTTATACACAAGTCAAATCAAAATAAGAAAATTTTAAGTTTATGCAAAACATTGGATATTATTCCTCAAAATATATTAAAATGAATGACATATATGTGGCATTTTCGTTGTGAAGAATAACATTTCCTCCACTGACACCTCATGTATAGGTTGCAGCCAGCATGCATGCAATGAGATATATATGGATGAAAGCAACAAGTACGTGTCTGAGTTGAACTTGAACTAAGGTGGTTATTTTCTCGTCATGCATGCACAAGTAAAACAGAAAATCGCACGTAATGTTGTATTAATCAATAAATACGTTACAAGTGTGGGGTTGGTTAGGTTACTTTCTAATTTTGCATATAACCATTATTGGCATCGCTTTTGTCAAAAGCTAGGGCTAGCAAGGAATAAAGATATGGTAGTTGCTCGGTGGAGCCATATATGAGAATTGTCTTTACTACCCATTTGAAAAGAAGACATGGTTCTCCTCACAACTACGTCGTCCTCTTCATAGACATCTCTATATATAATATAATTAATATATTCCAAACGACATATATGCACATGCCTTTCTTTCAGTGCAACAAATTAAGTCATACTTTTTGGCATTTCACCATCCAATGGCCAATGGGGTTTAGTCCTACCGAGAACCCACACACTGTATATGTATGTTCTGCTTGACATCCTGTTTGATTAATTCTCTCTGGAGCAAAATTTCTGCAGGGAATACTTTATTGGAAATAATGATACTTGCTTAATAGTATTTTATATGTTTGATTGTTGTAGCAAAATTTATTTCCAACTATAATGTCAAAATAATTGTATATCCTTGTCTTTATAGGGCGTGATATTTACAGTTAAGAGAGTGTGTTTAGGATTTCGAGGGAAATTAAAGGAAAAAGGAAGGGTAAGAAGATGAAGAATAAAACCGGAATATAATCAATTAGCTTAGAAAAAAAATAAGTGTTAATTGAATTAAAATGATTAACAATAATAATTTTTTTAAAAGAGACTAACAATTAATAAATTATTAGCCTAGGTTGTATGTTAAATGGGCAAAGCCGAAAACTACGGCTCTTACATACCCACCTCGTAAAAGCTGACAATCATCTGTAAAGATGTAAAGATGGATAGGCATATACAATTTAATTAAGAAAAAAAAAACAAGAAAAAACGCAAGATGATGTTGATTGATATGCTAAATTTTATTAGGAATTAATTTAATTGGACTTTTTTATTATTTATTTATTCCTATAATATAAATTAGAATAGACAACTTAGAGAGTGTTATTCTTTTTTTTTCATTCTCTTAATTAGATATTCTCAATATTTTCTTTATTCTCTTCTCTAAATGTGCATTCCACACACTGCCCCTACAATTTGTTAAGAAAATCTCTCAGTTGTCTCAAATTATCTTCCTCTTATCCTTATTTGTATATTCTATATTTTTTTTATTTTCTACCCTTTTAATCTAACACTTTTTTATCTTTATGTCTTGATTAAATTTCAATAGCCTGTTTTTCACGGATTTGCCAATGGTTATTTATTGTGAATTTAAAATATAATTTACATGTTTAAAGGTATTTATTTATTATAAATTTTAATTATATAATAAATTTAAAAGAAACACTTATCCTAAGCAACACACAAATTAAAATGCTTGTTAAATACTAAGTCTAATGGGATTAACAAATTCTTTCTAACAAATATATTAGTACTAACTTAGTGTTGTTAAATATACCATAATATAATTTTACATTTTGGATTGACTATTTCATAAGATAAAAAAGTTGTGCAGGAAATAACTGGAAGTGTATGAAGCAATAGCCCTAATTTGGACTGACTGGCCTAAGAGGGATCAAAGCCCAATTCTTAGAAAAACAAATATCAAGTCTAAGGCTAGGATAAGCCCCTAAAAGCAGAAAAGAAATAGCAACAATAGACCAAAAACTGGGCCACACCTTAATCTGCCAGCAGAAAGGAGAGACCAGGCTTCTACCATCTTGTCATATGTTCATATATTTGTTGCACAATCCACGCACTCATTAGTCACACATGTTGATACTTGTGGCTAGTGTCCTTAACTCTTAAAGATACTTGGATAAATGTGGAATATGGATATTTTGTATTATAGCATCTTGAAGAGTATATTCTTCTTTTGTTCTTAACTCACTCTAGTAGTAAGCGGACTTTATAATGTCCCACTACATTTGGAAATCTCATTAATTTTTTTAGTTTAATTTTCATATATATTACTGTACAAATTTACATTATTTAAAAATTTAGAATGAGTCTCACATGCTATTAACATCTTTATACTTTTATTTATAATTATTTTTTATTTGGATGTAACAACTTATTTGTATTCTAATTTTGAAATAATAAATATAAAAATATATATATTATTTCAACATTTTTAATCAAATATATATATATATATATATATATATATATATATATATATATTGTTTTTGGAGGGTTCCAATCACGCTATTAGTGAGTTTAATATCAAATAAAATAGAAGGAAGAAAATATTTAATTAATATGCTAATGTGCACTTCCTTTTTCAGAAGGCAGAATCAAAATCTAGCAATTTTTATTTATTTTTACCGCGTAGGGGTTTTATAAATAAATAAACGCATGGTTTTAGAAAATTGGTCTTTAAATTAAGTGGAGGTTTTCATCCAAGTAGTGGCCTTTTGGAAGCATAAATATGACTATGGCCGGCAACTATTTTAATTGCGAATCTCATCACAGCATTATATATACTTATTGAGTTATAGTCTTCTTGCAATAATGCTTTCATTTGTCTTGCTTGTTAGCTAAATTGATAATCACATTAAACTGCCACACTTTCAATAATTACACGAGGCCGTTTCTGAAGAGTATTTGATGTTAACCTTCAAGTCCCAATCTGATTATTAAGGATAACATACACCTTCAACTTATCAGTTTTATTCACTTGTCTCATGTCTCTTTCCCTTTTATATATACATATCAAAAGATAACATAGTACTCAAATTTCTTTTCCCTTTTAACACTAGTAACTTTTTTTAATTTTTTATATTGAAGTATTGTTTTTTAACTAAAATTTAAAGAAAGACATATAGGAAGGGACACGAGTGATTTACCTTTTTCACAGTTTATTTGTTATAAAATTTGTAAAATTATACAATATGTTATTCTTATCTTTGGCATAAGTTTTAAAAAATATTTCTAATATTGTTGAACTACAGTAAAATACATTTTTATATTTAGCTCTAAGGAAAGGAAAAATATGTTAATTTTCTATAAAACAAATTTAGAAATTATCTTATAATCCAATTTTAAACTTCTATTTCTATTTCCACTTATGTAATCATTTGAATTTTAAAATATTACATTCCAGTCGAACATATCTTTAAATTTAACTTATATTATTTCTTTAAAAAAAATGTAACTTCTATTCCCTCATTCCTCGCCCTAATAAATTAGCTTGGTTGAATTATTTTAGCACTTAAGCGTAATAAATAAACACTGCATTTGTTAGTTTTCACAAACCCGCAATAGACCAAAAATGAAATATCCTTATGGGGGTCCAACCAGAGTTTATTTATAGAGTTCGATAAACTTGCATTATCATTCTAAATAAAAATTATATTGCGAGCTAATAAAAAATATTTAGTATAATTAATAACTCAGTTTTTTTCAAACACTACTTTAAATAAGGGTTGATTTAATAATTTACAGATTATTATTATTGTCATTAATATTTTAATAAAAGTCTATCATTAATATTAAACTATTTATTTTAATAATTAAATTATTTATACTGTCGTTTTATTTTATAAAATAAATATTTGATCTTAAAAATGATAAAAGTTCAAAATTAACAGAAATTAAAAACAGTAGCTAACTAAAAGTATATTTAAAAAAAATAAAAAATATATAAAAATCACATAAACATGTTCTTTTATTTTATTTTATTTTACAGCTAATTGTATAACTAATTTTATTAAATATTTCTACTTAAATTAACTATTTTTTTTACTTAAAGCTAACTTGTCAATTTTTTCCCAAATATATCCAGTATCTTAAAACAAACATCACCTAAAAATATCCATTTCTTCAATCCTCGCCCTAATTAATTAGCTCGAAACACACTCACACGGATTAAATAAGCACTGCATTTGTTATTTTTCGCAAACCCGCAATAGTCCAAAAGTGATATTTGGGTATTTCTTTTTGGGGTCCAACCAGAGTTTATATAAAACCACCTTGTTAATATTATATTTGGCAATTATTAGCTGTCACGTTGGTGATTTCTCCTATGTGCTTAATTTGAGAGAGTGTGATTCTGTATAATACTACTATTTTTAAGTCTAATATAATATTATAAATTCTACTATTGGTAAAAACAAAAAAAGATTAATACCATGTAAAAAAAATTATGTAAATAAAACCTTAGGTAGCTCTGAAGTAAAAAATTAAAAAAGTATTAAAACCACTTAGTGAAATGAATCTGATATGGCAAGAAAGTACATTAAATATAATTTTAACCTAAGGAGCAAAGGTGCAGTCACTTTATGTTTTACAAGGACTGTTACCCTATAAAACCAAAGGTTGTGTTTCTGTTACATTCAAAACAAGGAAAAAGCAAAGGAGGGCTTCCTAGATAGGCAAAGCAATGAGGCCACCAAGTCCTTCCATCCACTTTCTGCTCCAAATTCTTCTAGTCTGTCTATTGCACAGACCCAGCTTTGCAGTGAAAAAGGTGAGGCATTGCAATTTGCAACCTTGAAAAAGATAAATAATCCTTGTGGTCTAGTCTAATCCCTGCAGTGCACCATTTTAATTGTAGTCATATGTGGTGTACTTGGGAGCCCACTCACACGGCCCAGAATTATCCTCAGTTGACTTCAATCAAGTGACACAGTCCCACCATGACTTTCTGGGATCTTTCTTAGGAAGGTATGAACAAAAAATGCAATTATAATTTATAACATCTCAAGTGGTACAATTTTTTACCTTGCTTTGATTTGAGCTTGCTTCTTTGTAGTTCTAATACAGCCAAAGACTCCATCTTTTACTCGTACACAAGGCACATCAATGGTTTTGCTGCAACTTTGGACGAAGAAGTAGCTGTTGAGATAGCTAGTAAGAACTAAGAACCTTATCCTCTGCTTAGTTCCTCTGTTTTCTATTCTCTGTGTTTCCTTTATCTCATTGTGTACCTACCCTTTTCTCCAAATTGCTTTTAGAGCACCCCAAAGTGTTGTCAGTGTTCGAGAACCGTGGGAGAAAGCTACACACCACTCGATCATGGGATTTCATGGAGCTAGAGCATAATGGGGTGATCCAATCCAGCTCAATCTGGAAGAAAGCTAGATTTGGTGAGGGTGTCATCATAGGAAACCTGGATACAGGTACGTTTTACTGATTTGTGTGTTTAAAAACTCTTGTTATTCTTTTCAAAGTGGTCAGCAACACCTTGGAATTAATGGGGTTTGATTATTATTATTATGATAATGGTTTGATCTAGATCGTTGACTTATATACGCATGTGGAACACACACAAAATTATCTTATCGTATCTCTATCCCCCCCACCAACCTGTTTCCAGAGTTTGATCATTTTAAAAAATTGATTTCAAAACATTAGTTTATTATTAATTTAAATCTTGTGGGTTGTTAGACTAGTTCTTTTCTACACCCTAAGTATGAAGGTTCATGAACCATCTTAAAGAAATAGACTAATTGCATTAATCTCGTGTGATTAGTTATAACTACACTTGCATCAGTAATTATACTCAAACCATAATTAACACCAAAATAAAATGAATCAACATGGTGTAATGGTGTAATACGATTGATAAATAATTTTGTTTATTAAGCATATAATTAAAAGTTTGATTTTTTATCCGTGTGTATAGAAAAAGATATGTTGAAAGAGATCAATTATTTACATGAATTTGAATATTTTCAAGGATTAATTATTGACTTTTTCGGCTGAAAGGTATTCTGTTTCAAAAAATAAATTAACACCAAAATCGAAAAACGTGAATGTAATTACTGCTAAAGAAATTGGAAAACTTTTTGTGGTTAGAATAGAATGTAGAAAATGTTTGGTGATAAATGATGGAGTGGCCGACTTTCAGTTGTTTTATCACAAACGGACCACCTTTACAAATGCAATATGGGCAATTAGGCATCTTATCATTTGTCTGTTATATACATTAGAATTTTGTTACGATTCTTGGTTTATAGATCATTACATTTAAATAATTAAAAACTTACAAATATGTCATAAAATTTAGTATATACATTTATTTGGAGGCATAAGTTTGGTAATAAATCATAGTTGGATTGGGACAAAGCAATATATTATGACTTGTGTTCATTACGATAGGACTAAAATAAAAAGGGTGAGCTTATTCTGTGAGGTGGGGCTAAGAATGGTGCCAAGGTGGGGATAGTCCAAGGAAGTGATGATAAAGTCACCAATAAGAAAATTGAAATGTGCATACATCAGCATCATTTTCAAAATGCTCCCCAAACTGTAGGCGTGAAAAGTGGGTGGGGGCAATGAGAACTAAAAACAGGACCATCATCATGCTGCTAGCTTTAAGCCAATTTGGATTTGGATGAGATTGAGGGAGAAGGGGTAGAAGTAGAATCTCCATTTTACAATATACTTATCTTATTTTGACCACACTCTCATCATCTCTTTTGCTCCCACCGCATTAACGCTAGGTGTTTGGCCTGAATCAAAGAGCTTTAGTGAGCAAGGTTTGGGACCAATTCCATCAAAGTGGAGAGGAATCTGTGATAACGGAATTGATCATACTTTTCACTGCAACAGGTACCATCTTCCTTAGAATGGAATTAAACTATTTAACATTTTGTGAGTCATTTATAATGGATATAAATAAAATGTTTCTTATCTAATTGTTTAACTTCTGTAGTCATATGCCTTTAAATTGGCACTCTTTATTAGGTGAATACTACAATGAAAGGGTTAAGCACTCCTTTGAACGCAGACATGTTTCTTTCGTTATCTTATTCTTTTATAGTACTAGTGTTTTCACACCAACCAGACCAATCTTTCAATGATTTTGTTTTGATAAATTAAAGAAACGTTAAGTGGAGATGTTGAATGCAGGAAGCTAATAGGGGCAAGGTACTTCAACAAGGGCTACGCTTCAGTGGCGGGCCCACTGAACTCCTCCTTTGACTCGCCACGTGACAACGAGGGCCACGGGACCCACACCCTATCCACAGCTGGCGGGAACATGGTCGCACGTGTCAGCGTCTTCGGCCAGGGCCAGGGAACAGCCAAGGGTGGCTCACCAATGGCACGTGTGGCAGCCTACAAGGTCTGCTGGCCCCCCGTCGGAGGCGAGGAGTGCTTCGACGCTGATATCTTGGCGGCCTTCGACCTCGCCATCCACGACGGCGTCGATGTCCTCTCCGTCTCGCTCGGTGGCTCTTCCTCCACGTTTTTCAAGGATAGTGTTGCCATCGGATCCTTCCATGCGGCCAAGCGTGGCGTTGTGGTGGTTTGCTCTGCTGGCAACAGTGGGCCCGCGGAAGCCACTGCGGAAAATCTCGCACCCTGGCATGTTACGGTTGCTGCCAGCACCATGGATCGACAGTTCCCCACTTACGTTGTCCTTGGTAACGATATTACCTTCAAGGTTTGTTGTCTCTTTCCCACACACACATGTATGCAAATTATGACTAAACTTTACGGATAAATACTCAAATTCATCAAGTGTGTTGAAATAATAAATTAGTTCCGATGAATATTCAAATTTAATCACTCAATAGGTACAAAGTGCGACTAATTTGTCATATTTTTTTACAGATTAAATTTGTATGCCCACTAATTTATCATATTTTTTTACGGATTAAATTTGTATTTATCATCTTAGAGACTAATTTATCACCGCATCACTTTGGAGGATAAATTTAACTATTTATCAAAACTTTGTTTATAGCTTCTTAGTTGCTGCTTAGTGCTTACATTATTGTTTGACTAAATTTTGAGTTTTATTTCGGTAATTTATATAATTTTTTAATGTAAACTTTTAATTATCGGGGTGAAATTCTAATTTCGATTAGGAAACATTAACAATAGGTACGAAATTAAACCTAAGATTTTGTAGTATAAATTATGTGAGACTTTGAGTATAGGGACTATAAATTATGTGAGTCATAAGAGAGAAAGATATACTTTTTTAAAAATTTAATTAATAGCTTCTGCAACTAGTTAGGATTGGTCATTTTTTAATTAGTTGAAAGATTCATGAATTAAATTTGATATTTTTTTCTTTTGTTTTCAACATAACCATGTTATTTAATAACAGGAAAGTACGTGAAAGTCATGATTTAAAGTGTGATTGTAGTTGCAGTTGTGTTGTGGTTACGAAAATTGTGAAAAAAATATTGGACAAATGTACGAAATTGTATTCCAAATACAGATGTGGCCAGTCGAGGATTTGCAATTTATAAACACTATCAGCTGACACCATAATCTCGGTTGCTTGATTTGAAGGGGGAAAGCTTATCAGCTACAAAATTGGCACACAAGTTCTATCCAATTATTAAAGCCACAGATGCTAAATTGGCGAGTGCAAGAGCTGAAGACGCGTAAGTATCAAAAATATGAAACTCGTTATAGTCATCAGTTGTTGAATGATTGACATAATTAACATTGCACTATATATGGTAAATAAAATTTATGTCTAAGCAGGGTGCTGTGCCAGAATGGGACCCTGGATCCCAACAAGGCGAAGGGAAAGATCGTGGTGTGTCTCCGAGGAATAAATGCAAGAGTGGACAAGGGAGAGCAAGCTTTTCTAGCTGGTGCTGTGGGAATGGTCCTTGCTAATGACAAGACTACTGGGAATGAAATTATAGCGGATCCTCATGTCCTTCCTGCTTCTCATATCAATTTTACTGATGGTAGTGCTGTCTTTAATTACATCAACTCAACCAAGTAAGATATCTACCACTCTAGTCTGCCACATATTAATAATAATAATTAATACCATGCCTTAAGCTATGCCTACTTTGGGGTTTGCACTATACTATATGGACATACCATTCTATATTTGCAATCTGAATATATGGATTGCTATTAAACTTATAATTTGTGATAGTTGGTATTTTTTTTAGCAATACAAAGATCCCAATATGATAATCATGAATCTCAGTTTTTCAACTTGAACTTGACTACTTTAAATTTATGTATTGTTAGGTTCCCAGTGGCATATATTACACATCCAAAGACTCAATTGGATACTAAGCCAGCCCCATTTATGGCAGCATTTTCATCAAAAGGACCAAATACTATGGTGCCAGAGATCCTAAAGGTGTGATTACTTACAGTGTTATTTGGCTTGTAATTTGATGTAATGTGTTAGATATCTAAGAACTCTTAATTTGTCCAATATATTCAGCCTGATATCACTGCACCAGGCGTGTCAGTTATAGCAGCCTATACTGAGGCCCAAGGACCAACCAATCAAGTGTTCGACAAGCGCAGGATTCCGTTTAACTCAGTCTCAGGCACATCAATGTCATGCCCTCATGTTTCAGGCATTGTGGGACTGTTGAGAGCCTTATATCCTACGTGGAGTACCGCTGCAATTAAATCAGCAATCATGACCACAGGTGAGTGAGATGTTCTTCATGGTTTCTCATGCTTCAAATCCTTTTTTTTTTCAAGCCAATCTACAATAAAATGTCCCAGAAATATAATGCTTAGATATATATAGAAAATAACTTAGATATAGTTTCTTAAATTCTGCTAGTGTTAATAAAGGTTTTCATTAAAAGATTGTGCAAGGTGAAACTCTAATTCTAATTTAAAAAAAAAAAACGATTACAGTACCTAAGAAACTATATGTAAGTATGTAAGTTATGTCTTAAAAGATTATGAGGGGAGGTGAAACTCCAATTCTAATTGGAGAACGACACCAATAGTATCTAAGGAATTGTATCTAAGTTTTGTCCATACATATATAGAAAGCAAATTTGATTAGTGAGGTAAAAGTAGCTATCAAAAATTGATGATTTGTCCTCTGCTACTTTCAGCTACAACACTAGACAATGAGGTGGAGCCACTACTGAATGCTACTGATGGCAAGGCGACACCATTCAGTTACGGGGCAGGGCATGTTCAACCAAACAGAGCAATGGATCCCGGGCTAGTTTATGACATAACAATTGATGATTACCTCAACTTCTTATGTGCTTTAGGATACAACGAGACACAGATCTCAGTGTTCACAGAAGGTCCATATAAATGCCGCAAGAAATTTAGTCTCCTCAACCTGAACTATCCCTCAATCACAGTCCCAAAACTCTCTGGGTCAGTGACAGTTACAAGGACATTGAAAAATGTTGGTTCTCCAGGGACTTACATTGCTCATGTTCAAAACCCGTATGGAATCACCGTTTCTGTGAAGCCAAGCATCTTGAAGTTCAAAAATGTTGGTGAAGAGAAGAGCTTTAAATTAACCTTCAAGGCCATGCAAGGAAAGGCCACAAATAACTACGCGTTTGGAAAACTGATATGGTCAGATGGCAAGCATTACGTCACGAGTCCAATAGTTGTGAAGGCCCTCTTAACTAGAAATTGAAGTAATTGGTGCAATTTAGCTCATTTGCATTTCTAATTGATTGTTAGCCTATTCTAAATTGTATGATATATCTTCTAAAATAGGGCTTCTTTGAGAGTTATCTCTGACATTGATTGATAACAAAGAAACCAACAAGTGGCTTTCTTTGGGTGTACTTTTACTATGATTCCAAGGAGAAATAAAACCTAACACGTCCATTCTCCTAGTTATAATATCTGGGAAGTTTCTTACTCTAATCATATTTCAAGCCTTGTTAACATTAAGTTTCTTACATGACATGTTAAAACTTAAAACTTCATGTTGTAGTCTATGATGTAAGAATATTGTACACATAAAGTTTTGACTTTCTAGTAACGAAGTGAAGAACTACGATATGAAATATTTAATATGTAAAATTCTGAATATATATGATTTGCGATTGATTTAGATTTGTTTAAATGTGATAATTGGTGGGTTGAACATGTTGAGTCAAATTCCTCTGAATATAATGTGTTTTCAATGACAACAAACCCGTCAACAAGATAAAAATAAAGTGCAAGCTCTCTTAACATGTGTTACTGATTATTTTGCTAAGCGTGCAGTATAGTACAGAAAGACAAACCACATACAGTGAAAATGCATCGAGTGCCTTTGGGGTCTGTAGAAGTTCAATTCAATCTAATTGATTATATTTTAGTTTTTAATTGTAATTCTGGCAATGATAGAAATCATTATTGAGATAAGATGTGTGTTCTAGGACTCAAAAAAATCCTAAGCCTCTAATGAGGGGTGAAACGAGCCCTTTAGTGACTGATTCAGATTGCATGCCTTAACTTGTTTTGGATCTTTCAGTTTGAAATTTTAAATCAAGTAAATTAGTTCAACAACCACAATGCAATAGCTGCTCATTCTTATGTACATTTTAATGGCTTTTAGCAGGTTTTCTTACATTGAATCCATTTAATAGTCCATTGGCATTGAGTACGTGAGCAAAAGTAAGAAACTAGAGGCAGATATGGGATTGGGAAAAAATTCAAAAAGATGTTGGATGTAGAAAAGTCACACTGAATAATTATTAATGAATGTCTTGTTAATTTTTTGCTTCTACCGATTAACTCTTGATGCATAATCTCTTTCCAAGAGGAGCGTGAGGAATTTGAGTTAAAGTTACAAAAGTCAGTTGTTCTCCAACCAATTTTTCTTCACTTGGTCATGGCTCAAAGCGTAAAAAAAAGATTTGTGTCTTTTCTGATGTGGCAAACGAACCCAGCTACATGCCTCTCTTACCTGTGAACAAACAGTGGTTTTGTTATGTAGGTTTTGGTTTAGTTTGTTTGTATCTATGGTGGATTTACGTTTATGTGGGCAGAGGTCACGCATCTTTTCCCTTATGCAAGAAGTTTGGTGAGAGTATAGGAAAAGATGCGTGCCCTGGTGTTTCCTTATTTTTATCTTATGGTTCTCGTGTAAAGGTGGGGTGGGGTGTATGCAGTTTTACTGCTGCAACACTTGTTCTTTGAGGGACCAGATTTTATGGTGCCCAACAATTGTTATTTTAGCACTTGTGCAATTAATATTATTTGTTATTGCTGAGCTAAAAAAAAATGTTGACTTCATAATTTGCCAGACGGGTATTGTCAGCTTATCACAATTAGACATGGAGCATTTTGGTTTTCAAATAGGGGGGAGGGAGAGGCATAGGACATTGAGGCATAAGAAAGACGATAGATTTATTAGAATAACTTTTTCTTTTGCTTAACTCCACTAAAACTCATGGTTGTTAAGAATTAAGATGTTCTGTTGAGCAATATTAGAAGATGAAATCATGAAACATACTACTAGCTAGCGAGGAAAAAAAAAGAAAGAAAGGCAGCACGTATTATTTCAATTGTTAAATAAGAAAAAAAATATGATATCAATCAGGCTAACAAAATTAAACGTGAAATCAAAGACAAAGAAACTTCAAACTTTTGAATTGAAACACCATGGCGATAAACCCTATCACTCCCAGGAAAGGAAGACACATATTTCCTTTTTCTCCATTTCTGCACTTTGTGTCGAACTTGAGTGACACAATTTAGTAGAAAGTGGTATGGTTGAACCTAATCCTTGTACTTCATTTCAGATACCAGGAAGCCAGGCATGTCAAACAAGGCAGAGAACTTCTCAACATCAGCTTTGAGATCTTCAATAGCCTTGTTGTTGACGAGACCCTTGTTGAAATCCTTGAGAAGTTTGCCATGCTCCTTCTGGATCTCCAGTGTGAGAGTCACAGCACGGTGAAGGAACTCACCAATCTGCTCAAAGTCTTTTTCAACCAAACCCCTAGAAGTCATGGCAGGGGCACCTGTTCACAGAAACTCCAGTCAGGGGCACTCACATTTATCTAACACATCAGAGAAAAATACAGAAACGGGGGCACAAAAAAACCATTTTGGTAATTGATACATCAAAATAATTCATTTCTAGGGAAAAGTATCAGAAAAACAAAATAACAGATTAGTTTATAATTGATTTGCCAATCATATTGCACGACAACAACTCGAAATTCTTTAACAAAGGCAGTCTGCAAGCTTTAGCCCGAACTAACATACCTCCTTTGTTAAAGCACTAAAAAACACATCCTCAATGAAATCTCTTTCAATACTAATCTACAACAACTTACTAAGATACCTTGTACAAAATACAAATACATTAAAAAATCCAAAAAACTTAGACGCAATCACTTTGGTGTTTTGGACATTGTTCTCCAACCAAAATTAAAATTTCACTTATATAAATATGCAAGCCTTCAATAGAAATTTTATAACTTACTTTCCAACTCTGATAAGAGAACAGTACTAAAATTACGTAAGAAAATTCATCTAAGTTCTGCGATGATAAAAAAGAAAAAGAGAGAGAGAGAGAGAGGATATAGTCCTAGCCTAAGGAAATCATTTTTATAATCTTATAAATGAGATCTTGTTTCCAATTGAGTTAGTAAAGCAAGATTTGTATTGTAGCATATAAAAGAGAAGTAAGATCGTTACCAATTCGCACTCCACCAGGGGCCAAGGCACTGCTATCACCAAAAACAGCGTTCTTGTTAACAGTAATGTTACAGAGATCACAGAGTTTCTCCACCTTATTCCCTGCAAAACAATCACACAACGAACAAGTCAGATTTATAGACATTTGTAACAAATCAAAACCAGAAGGTAGAGATCCAATCCTATATATATTACCAGTCAATCCAAGAGGTCTCAGATCCCACAAAACAAGATGGTTCTCCGTTCCGCCAGTGACAAGGCTGTACCCTTTCCCCATCAAGTATTTTCCAAGCGCAACGGCGTTCGCCTTAACCTGCTTCGCGTAGGCCTTAAACCCGGGCGACGCGGCCTGCTTCAGCGCCACGGCGAGAGCACCGATCTGGTGGTTGTGGGGCCCACCCTGCAGCGAAGGGAACACCGCGAAGTTAATCTTGTCCTCGAAATCATAAACCGCGTTCTCCGGCTGCCCCTTCTTCGGCGGCTTGGGGCCCTTCCGGTAAAAGATCATCCCCGCACGTGGGCCCCGCAAGCTCTTGTGAGTCGTGGTGGTCACAATGTCGCAATACTCGAAGGGGCTGTTCACTTCCTGCGCGGCCACAAGGCCGCTAGTGTGCGCCATGTCGCAGAGAAGCAATGCTCCGCACTTATCAGCGACTTCCCTGAAACGTTTGTAGTCCCAATCGCGAGGGTACGCGCTGCCACCGCAGATTATGAGTTTTGGCCTGAAGTCTAGGGCTTTTTCTTCCAAGCGGTCGTAGTCGATGTAGCCGGTGGTGGAGTTTACCTTGTAAGGGAGACTCTCGAAGTAAATGGAGGTGGCGGAGATCTTCTTTCCGCCGGAGGTGTAGTAGCCGTGGGTGAGGTGGCCGCCGGAGGGGAGATCTAGCCCCATGATGCGGTCGTGGGGGTTGAGGACGGCGGTGTAGGCGGCGAAGTTGGCCGGGGAGCCGGAGTAGGGCTGGACGTTGACGCCCCAGGATTGGGCGTCGAGGTGGAAGGCTTGGAGGGCGCGTGAGCGGCAGAGGTTTTCGATCTGGTCGATGTATTCATTGCCGCCGTAGTAGCGGTTGCCCGGCATGCCCTCGGAGTATTTGTTCGTGAGAGCGCTGCCGAGGGCCTCGATGACGGCGAAGGAGGTGAAGTTCTCGGAGGCGATGAGCTCGATTCCGCGGCATTGACGGCGCTTCTCCTTCTCGATGAGGTCATGGATCTCGGGATCCACCGTCGCCAAGGGCGTGTTACCCCACACGCTTACTGGATCCATGAACGGTGGAAATGAATGAATGAGAGTGAGTGAAGAGCGAAAAGCCAAGAGCGAGAAGAGAGAGTGTTGTTGTGTTTGTTGAGGTGGAATGGAAATATGAGTGCGTATGTGTTCGTTTTTAAAAGCTTTGAGACCGGGTGTGAAAGGACCGTTGTAGCCTGTGCTTCCGGTTGGTTAGTTACTTGTAGGTAAATTGTGTCCACTTGTTCGCCTGGTGCTGGTTTACTACCAACCACAACTTCAATTCTTTCTTTTCTCTTTTTTTTTTTTAACATTTATAAATTTATAATCAATAATCAATATTTGTAGTATAAACATCTAGTATTTGTTTAACGCCGAAAAAAAAAATTCAAATTAACTTAAAAATACTATTAATAACTAGTTTTGAGTAAACATTGTTCCAGATTAATAACTAGTTTTGAGTCTAAGATTCAATTTTATAATTACATTGATGGTTATTGTTCAGGAACAAGATTTTATTATCTATAATAATAATAATAATTTTTTACATCAGAATAAATGTTACGCATTTGGCTGGACGTTGACGCCCCAGGATAGGACAAATTAGAATTTTATAATTACATCGATGGTTATTGTTCAGGAACAACCGATAAATCACATTATTTTAATGCGAAAAACGTAAAAGCAAAAATTCCTAACATTTATTCTGATGTGAAAAATTATGTCCTAAATTCTAATTTGTTCCAAACACGATATTCATATTACCCTTTGGTTGGTTGGGCGTTAGAAACTCCAATGCGTGAATTTCAAAACATAAATGACTTGCTTCTACATCATTCACAGTTTTTAGGAAATTTTGCTTGTAGATGTGAATAAAACCATGTTATTTAATGCAACACATGAAACAAATAGAGCAGTTGTTTAACAGGAGTACAAAACAAAAGTTAATTTATTAAGAAAAATAAACAGAAAAGAGCAGCGATCTTGATTAGTGTTATTAGTAGGATTCTCTTTCTGTTGATAAAAAAGACAAAACAGTGGCTTGTGTTTAAAAGGTGTGCTGCATGCACTCATACTCATAGATTTAGAAGTTTACTTGTTATCAAACCAGTTAGCTTAATTGGCTCTGTCAAGCATGGGAAGAGTTAAATTTGGAAAATGCTTACATCAAACTATCAAAGGCTTTTCATTCAAAAACAAGCATCAGCTTCACTTCTTAAACTTCAACTTAAGTTAAAGCAAGAAATTCATTTGTT
Source organism: Glycine soja (assembly GCF_004193775.1). Taxonomy (NCBI): domain Eukaryota; kingdom Viridiplantae; phylum Streptophyta; class Magnoliopsida; order Fabales; family Fabaceae; genus Glycine; species Glycine soja. Next base: position 8,404,082 of record NC_041009.1, on the reverse strand, counting down.
CTACAATTTGACTGGAAACCTGAATGTGTGATGCACACACTGCATGTACGTCACTGCAAGACTTGGTTTTAAGTTTCTTTCCCAATTCTCAGTGAGTCAGTGTTGTTGGTATTTGGTAGCAACGAGGTTGGTGGGGGCAATATAGCCAATTTATTCCCACCAAAATCACCAACCCCCCTCTCTACTTCACTGATGCTGACTCTTTCCTTCCCCCACACCTTGCTTCATTAACATGGGGGATAGTTAATTTGTAGGTTTCTGAATATGACTGGGAACTACTAAACATTGTTTTTTTCCCCAACCAATAAATTTTGATTTATGAAATTGATCCCCTTAAATAATACAATAGGTCTATGGGATTAATTTTGATTTAACAATGAAGTCAATGTTCAGCAGGCATGCATATTCAGCCAAAATCACATCGCAACAACAACCTCTTGTGTCTTCACCCCATCAAGTCAAAAGCTATTTAACTAAGAACATCTTTAAAAATATATCAGTGTTAACTTTTACTGTGCAGCCTCTAATAGTGCACCTTTAAAATGACTTGATGTAACAAGCATTTTATCCTTTAACTTTAATTAATTTAGTCTTTATCTTTTATTATTAGCATTTTAGTTCACGTTTCCTTTTTCACATTTTATACATGAGCTATTTTAAAATCCATACCAACTTCTATAAAAACATTTATCATTGTCCACTTTACAGGCATACCAGTAACCAGTTTACTAATACCCAATTCAATGTGGTGAAATTATATTTAAAATAAAACCTTTTAAGCCACCCTACTCAGTTCTATAATAATGAGAAATCTCGTAGCATCGTCAAGAGATGTTAATATGGTATCAATAATTTTTTTCCCAGGATCAGGAAAAAATTAAACCTGCCTACCAAAACAACTTAGAACAAATAATTTGGAGATTAAGCTGAACCACTCCACCAATTTTGAACAATCCCCCAAACTTTACTAACATGGCCAAGAAAGTCGTAGTTCGAAATTTATGATATAAATGAGATGCAACTAGTTCACTTACTAGGAAGCATTTTAATTTCATAATTCATAATTTCAGAGGTTGATGTTGGGCTTGACTTAAATCTCCCATTGGGCATTGGTGCCATTGCCAAAGCCATTTGTAAAGAGTCTTTCAATCGCGTATGTTATATGCGGTTGGCACGTCCCAACTTCCAAGTTATAAGTCCTCAATTACCTACCTGTAGTTTTTAATTTATGACTTTATTATGCTCACTTTTTTCTTCCGGTGAAATTGTCATGCTCACCAATGCTCTCATAATAATTCCGTGATATTTTATTTAATTACAACGCGGGACAAACTGCATCTAGATCTAGGCTACTACTACTATATTATAAGCGTATTAATTGAGCAAATATCCAATTTTAAGATCTACTCAAGCTACGCGAGAAGGTTGTTGATCTATTTGTTTTCACTTTTAACATTAATTTGGTCATTGAATTGTTTTGCTTCAATAATTACATATTAGTAATAATAGTTGGAACGGCCATTTGCATGAAAAAATAGAAGGGCGAGTCATCTGAGTCCTATGATTTGATTTTTTTTTTCTTAAAAAAATCTCCCTTTTTATAAATAGAAAACCCAAATAAAAGTTAAAACAATAATTTATGCAATTATCCGAGTGAAAAGGTGCCAATATATTTTTTGAAGAAAAAATAGTTTGATGCATGTCGTCATTATGAAGTAACTATTATGATCATTTGAAAAAAGGTCACCACATCTCAGACAGCGGACAACTGAAGCACATGGGTATTTCTTTCTTGGATGCATGGGTTAATTTTTATTTTTTTGTTACTGATAATATTCTTTTAAATTTTAATCTATGAACATGCTCATGTTTCCTGCAGTACTGTACTTTACTTTTGAAAAAGAATTATTAATTATTAATTATTATAATTCTCAAATCTTTTTAGTCGTATATTAATTCATTTCCCGGGATCGCTCACTCTTTTACTATGAATGCGAATGAAATGGAAGGCGACTTTTTTTTCTTTGTTATTTTTATTCTCTTTTCTTTAAAGAGGAACCAACCGACATAGGTTTTTCAAAGCCTTGAGCTGTACTTATGCAGCAAGCTGGTAACGCAAAGCTAATACAAAATGTCCTTAAAAAAGTAATATAAAATATCTTTCAAGATTGGGGAAATTTAATTAACATAAATATCTTTTAATTAATTATGATAATTTCATCTTTAAAAAATACTGAAATTCTATTTATAAATTCAGATAAAAATAATATAGATTAAACGCATATTATTTATTAGAGACAATCTTATTTGAAGCACATTCGATTTTTATAGGTGAAAAAATTTTGATACTCATTCTCATGACTTAAATTCAAAATTATTAATTAAGTTGAAACAATTCTACACTAATTAATCCATATAATAAGAGGTACAAGAAGACTATAGGTAGGAGGACCTTGAAGAGGAGATAGAGGAGCACTTTGTGTGTAACTTCTTAATCAGGTCAACTAAACACCAATGCAACCTACTCTGTCATGTCTCTGATGTTTTCCTTTTGTATGCAAATAACACTCAAGTTTGATGTATAGAGTCGATCAGATGGACCAATGACAAATTTAAAGCATGGAAATTTTTATCCATTTTTTTTATCAACAAAATAAATTAATCTAAGGATATCTCTATGTATCAGTGCATGTTTGAATTAAAATTTGTAAAAAATATCTTTAGGTCTTATTTCTTTATAACAAAGTTTTGAGACAATTTTAAAAACAACCAAGTGCATGTTTGTTTTATTGTTATAAACGAACTTTTAGGACAAAACGAGATTTACAAAAACATTCAGAATCCTGCTTTGCAAAATTGAGTTAGTGATTGTGGATCATTTAAATTTATCATAAAATGTAACGAACATCCAAAGATACTCCAATTACTAAAGAACACCGATGGGAAGTTGAGTTTTATAAAAACCAATCCAAGAGGATCGATCATCCACAAAAAGACAGGGTGAGACCAACACAAAGATTTAATGCGGTTGCAACACGCCGAGTCGTGCGACGATTCGGTAAAAATAAAATAAAAATATATTCTCAAAATAATTGTGATTATGCTGTACCAATATTTTTGGTCGGTTCATCAAATTAATCTCCATGACTGGGGACCAGAGCTTGATTATTTATGTATGCTGGTTTGTTTCCTTTATTTGATCACATGCACATTCACTTTGCTTGTGTTTTCTTTCATTTTCAAAAAATGTACAAGTAAATCACCGACACTGGCATATTCATAGCGCTGGAGGAGGAGGGTTTTGCTTCACTGATATTTTCATTTGGCAATCCACAACGTAGTTAATAGTTAATAGGTCATACACCAATGAAAATAGCAAATCAGAAGCAACTATGATGACCCCATCTCCCTTGTAGTAGTACTCATCAAAATTTTGGGACTTGACTTCTGCAGTCATATTTCACTCATCAAAATATATTTTTGTATTTTAAGTGATTAGTGATTTGTTTGAAAAGGTATTTTTCAATATTAAAATTATAAAATATATATTAATTGATTTTTTTTTGTTTGAAACAATTCATTACTGTGGACGAAATAAGAAAATAAAGTTAACCAATATATAAATTCAGCCATTTCTAATTATAAGATTCCAAAATTAATTTGTGTGATAAAAAATAACCATAAAAATAGTTTTCATCACTTCAATAAATTTTTCCAACTTACTTTTTTTTCGAAACAACTTTTATCGTAGGGGGAAAATAGTTTTATACAAATTTGTATGACTTTATTATTAAAAGTAATTGATAATTTTACTGGAATAAGATATATTAAAACTACTTTTTACTAACATATTCAAATACAAAACCTATTTATATAGTAATTGACTAATTGTTAAACCTATATTTTGACCGGGTTGTTTACGAATAAAAAATGACATTTTTTTTACAGTATTAGTTATTATATTAAAGGATATCAAAATGAAAAAAATTAAGAAAATAAAATGAATGTAAAATAGAGGAAAGAGAAATGTTAGGAATATATTTTATTTTTTTATATTGATAATTCATAAAAATTAAACTTAATTTTTATTTTACTTATGTTACTTAATTATGCGTCATTTTATTTTACCCATCATTCAACATATAAACATAGCACAATTATCAAAATTTTAGCAAATATTTTTCTCTATCTAATAAACATTTTATAACATAGATTTGATACCTACATGTTGAATGCTATGTAATTTTTTATTTTTTATGTTAACTTGATTAACATTGATTCTATCCTTTAAATATTTATAATGTCAAATAAAAACATTGAAGATTGGAATATAAATATTTTGTGTTTTACAATATTTAGAGAAACTTGGTTGATATCACAAAAAATTGTAAGACAAAATTAATGTCAAGTGAGTTTAGAATACTAAATGAAAATTTTAACATAAAAAAAAAAAAATCAATGGAATGGAACCCATCCAGCGCAACTAGCTGAGTCACATACAGTGCCAAAAGACATGGGTACTACAAATGCTCACTTTAGTGGCTATGGAACAACCATCAGCATTCAGCTCTTCCTTTTTCTGTCGTAGGCCAAGAGACAAAGTTTGTCACAGGTTTACAAATTGATTGTGGCCACAATCACACGGTAAACATTAGAATGGAAGAAAAAAAATCTGTCTATGATCGATGTCGTGAACTTCACCCACTCCATCAATGAAGAATTTATTTTAAATACAGTTACACACCAACTTAATAAGACTTTTTGCACAAAATTACCTGATTGGGAGGAATATGAATTGTCTTATAAATCACGTATTCACAAGTTCTACTTTTACAAAACTCTTTACATGTATTTTCCAAAAAAAGAAAAATCTTTACATGTATGTTAACCTACCTAACAAATCTCTAATTAACCTATAAATTTTTTAAATGCTTTTTGAGAAAACTTTATAGGCAGATAGAAGATTGTTGAGAGTTTTTTAAATGCTTATCAACAATCTCCGATAGTCCCTTAGCTTTACCAAGTACATGAAAATCTTACATATAATGCTTTTACTTTACCAACTATTAACTTGAGCACCGAAATCTTTACCAGTATGCTCATTTGATGCATATTAAAATGTACAAAATTTTATAGAGGCCTGATCAATACCATCGAATGAAACCTTAATGACATGCTACTTGTCAGCGATGTCAATAAAGGCTTACTCAAGGATTATTCCACAGGCCTAAATCATAGACAATTTTACTTAATTGTATTTATTCAATTAGTCCTTAGATGTCAAAGAATCTATTAGATGATAGTTTTAGTGGCATGATAGAGAATGAAACCCACATCTATAAAAAAAAGAAGACAAAAGTTAGTTTTAGATCTTTAATCACTTGTGTGAATTCATATTAGTTTTACGTGTATTCGAAGTGAAAATATTCATCTGTATGAGACCATAAACATTCTTATGAGAGACTTGTTTGAAGTATAATTTTTCATAGTACAGTAAAGCTGATTGTTGTTTTTTCTCGTACACAAAATTTATATTCAGGACAATGTTTAAGAGTGAAAACATAATAAAATTAACCTCACAAAAAGTAAGTATATATATATATATATATATCAAAATCTCAATCAATTAAAATAATAATAAGGACAAATAAATAGATTCTCACAAAATATAATTTATTATTAAATTAATTTTTAACATTATAACTTAACGATAAAATATTTTTTTTATATTTTTTTTATGAACTAATTTAACAACTCATCACATCTTGCAAAACAAAATGAATCATTTATCCTAATAATAATTTAATTTAGGCGTTTATTTTATGATGATTTAGCATCTTTTTGGGAGAATACTAAAAAACATATAAAAGAAAAAGAAATATTCAGGATGAAAAATGAAATGCGTGTGAAAATTGGAAGGAGGTAAGGTAAAAGGCAAGCCTTGGTCGAAAAGGGTACCCTAACCCAGATCTAGTTGAGTTCACCAACTCCCGCTCCCGTTTCCTTATTTATAGACAGAGTCTGATTGTTTCCTCACCACTCCCTCCACTCTCTTTCTCTAGTCCTGTTATTTCTCAGCGCGTAAAGCATGGCTTTGTTGGTGGAGAAAACCACGAGTGGTCGCGAGTACAAGGTCAAGGACCTTTCCCAGGCCGACTTCGGCCGCCTCGAGATCGAGCTGGCCGAGGTCGAGATGCCCGGCCTCATGGCCTGTCGGACCGAGTTCGGCCCCTCCCAGCCCTTCAAGGGGGCCCGCATCACCGGCTCCCTCCACATGACCATCCAGACCGCCGTTCTCATTGAGACCCTCACCGCCCTTGGCGCCGAGGTCCGCTGGTGCTCCTGCAACATCTTCTCCACCCAGGACCACGCCGCCGCCGCTATTGCCCGCGACAGTGCCGCCGTCTTCGCCTGGAAGGGTGAGACCCTCCAGGAGTACTGGTGGTGCACCGAGCGCGCCCTCGACTGGGGCCCCGGCGGTGGACCCGACCTCATCGTCGACGACGGTGGTGACGCTACCCTTCTCATCCACGAAGGCGTCAAGGCCGAGGAGCTCTATGAGAAAACCGGCGAACTCCCCGACCCCAACTCCACCGACAACGCCGAGTTTCAGATCGTGCTTACCATCATCAGAGATGGGTTGAAGACCGATCCCACCAGGTACCGCAAGATGAAGGAGCGTCTCGTTGGGGTTTCTGAGGAAACCACCACTGGAGTTAAGAGGCTCTATCAGATGCAGGCGAATGGGACTCTTCTCTTCCCTGCTATTAATGTCAATGACTCTGTCACCAAGAGCAAGGTAATGTCTCTTTTTCCCCCAGATCTAGTGTCTTTTTTGTGTTAAAATGTAGGATTGAGTTCGGATCTGTTGTTTTTGGATGGGTTTTGTGCCATTGGTGAAATGAGGTTTTGAACCTGTCAACTGTTTGACTAATGTCCTCTAAGAAGTCTGGATCGGTATTGGGTGCTATTTTAGTGTGTTTGGATCTGTGTGTTGAAACGTCAGAACATTAGTAAGTTGCTTGCTAACGTGACTTTAGGTAAATGGTCACATGTTTTATTACACAAATAAGGAATTGATTCTGAGTGCACATTTTGATTTGAAGCTACTTTTGGATAGGATAAAATAAATTATACTGAATTTTACTACTGTTTTTGGTTTTAAAATAAAAAATGTTCAAACATAAATCATGTTGTTTCAAAATCAATTTTAACTCGAAATCGTTTTCATTCAAAATTGGTTTTGCAAACATTGATCCAAACCGAGTCTTTTGTGACGGGTTGTTTATTGATTAGGGTATTGAAAGTAAGAAGTGGGTGATTGGATTTTGAGGACATTATACTAGCTGGTCATGGATCTAGTTGATTATAATTGGATTTTGCTTTGTTGCTTGTGTTTTGTTTGTTTAACCTTTTAATCTGTGGTTTTGTAACAGTTTGACAACTTGTATGGGTGCCGTCACTCTCTCCCTGATGGTCTCATGAGGGCTACCGATGTTATGATTGCTGGAAAGGTGGCTGTTGTGGCTGGATATGGTGATGTTGGCAAGGGTTGTGCTGCTGCAATGAAGCAGGCTGGTGCTCGTGTCATCGTGACCGAGATTGATCCCATCTGTGCCCTTCAGGCTCTCATGGAAGGCCTTCAGGTTCTGACCTTGGAGGATGTTGTTTCTGAGGCTGATATCTTTGTCACCACCACCGGTAACAAGGACATCATCATGGTTGACCACATGAGGAAAATGAAGAACAATGCCATTGTTTGCAACATTGGTCACTTTGACAATGAGATCGACATGCTTGGGCTGGAGAACTACCCCGGCGTGAAGCGCATCACCATCAAGCCCCAAACTGACAGATGGGTCTTCCCTGAGACCAACACCGGTATCATTGTCTTGGCTGAGGGTCGATTGATGAACTTGGGATGCGCCACTGGACACCCCAGTTTTGTGATGTCCTGCTCCTTCACCAACCAGGTCATTGCTCAGCTTGAGTTGTGGAAGGAGAAGAGTACCGGCAAGTACGAGAAGAAGGTTTACGTTTTGCCCAAGCACCTTGATGAGAAGGTGGCTGCACTTCACCTGGGCAAACTTGGAGCTAAGCTGACCCAGCTTAGCAAGTCCCAGGCTGATTACATCAGTGTGCCTGTTGAGGGTCCATACAAGCCTGCTCACTACAGGTACTAAGTGATTGAGATGATCAACTGAAAAGTGAGTGAGGGAAAGACAAAGATCGGTTTTATCAATCGGATTTGATTGTTTAATTTTCCTTTTTTTGATTTTTGGTGTTAGACTTTTCAGATTTGTGGTAGAAGAATTGTAGCCATTTTTATTTCTGTAGAACTTTTGTTCGAGTGGGTGGGACCAGTAAGGAGGAAGGCGGCATCCTGTTGGTTTCTGTGATATGAAACCAATTTGGGTTGAATAAGGCTTGTTTTGTTTGGGGGATGTGTGCATTTTGCTTTATTAAATACTAAAATTTGTGTTTCTTTCTGCCTTTTCAATACATCAAAGAAAATAAAAAAATTCCTACCCATCTATCATCTAGTTTCGGAAACACATCGACACATTGTGGTATTATTTGGTGCTTCTGCAATATTTTTAAGAAAGGGCAATCAGGGTAATTAAGTTCTCCAACTAATCCGATTTGAGCTATATGGTGAATTAACTTAAGGGGTGAAGCTCTCACAAGTTGAATCAAATTCTTCACGTTAAACTATATTTACTGGAGTGTGGCTAGGAGTGATGTTTTTGGCCTTGGTTAAACTATATTTACTCTCCTTTGTTAATATGGTGTAACCGAGGTATACTATCTTTGTTGGACTTTTATCCACTTTGTAATTGATTGGGGGCACCCATTTGTGCCTTTTATATATATACACTATATTTTCGCTGTTTTAATAAAAAAATAAAAATTCTTTACGTTAATCTTCTCCCATCTCGACAATCCTTGGAAGAGAAATAAGAAAATAAGAGAATATATTTATCTTTTTAATTCATAGTATTTATCGTAAAGTAAAAGTATTTTAATAAAGAAATTATTTTTAAAAAAATTATTTGATTTTTTAAAAAGAAATTAAGAAAAAAAAGAAGATACACAAAATCATTTCCAATCATGAACAATGGAGAAGAATTTCCCAAATGAACCCACAGAATTTGTCAATTTCGTTCTTATTTCTTTTTGAACCAATCGAGTGAAATGTCTCCTTTCTATTTCTCTCCTTAACACCCAATCCAATTATAATGTTCAGGACTCCTTTCATAGTGAAAAAAAAATTGTTCATTCTTAAAATCAAGAGATTCCTATTTTGTTATTAACCTCATAAAACATAGCTCCCAAATAGCCTATGAAATCGTTTGCTTTAATTTCTTTAGTTTTTGTTACAATGATAAAACGAATTTAGACCTCGCCCAAATTATAAAACAATATGGTTTGTTGCTTAGAAAAAGGAAAGGAAAAAGACAAAAGCGACTAAGGGATAAAAACTTCCCCATACTATTTTACTAGATATGGGTCTAAATTTTAGCATGCACATTGATCCAATTTAGGCTCAGAGCATTCTTGTTTCACATCAATTTTTGCAAGACTCTGTGCTGGATGATTCTCTGTTTTTGCGTGAAAAAATGAGTGCAAAAGTTCCTCAGTGACGCATTGGATTTGAATATCCTAACGTACGTCTTGAATGCTGTTGGTAAAGAGTGGCAACAAGAAAAAGTCGTATTCTTCACTAGAACATAGGTGCTCTTTTTGGGTCAACTATTTTTATTGTGTCACTCATCTTCGATGTTTAGTCTTGCATTGCATTGCCATTAATTATAGCGGTGTTTGCTGAACGGATCCTTTATAGTGAATTTTATGTATCTGTCAGAGTCAGATTCAATACAAGCCTTGCCTGAACTTCTCAATACTGATCTGGAAAAGGACAAGAGGCCAATAACACAATTTGCATCTCGAATACGCCAATTGTATTTTTATACGCAGCCTCATTCATAGTCCATTAGTCAAAGTATGTGGTTTGAAAACAGGAATAACGAAAACCAAGTATGAGAGTGCTAGTAAAGATTGATTGAGTAACAAGTCACTATTGAGATGTTTCCAAAAACGTCAACGACAAATAAACAATTTTGATAAAAGTTTCATGATATTTTCCCTAATATTTTATTAAGAATCTTGAATAAGCTAATGTTAGGTGTGAAAATAAGCATGAACAACTTGGATATTAATAGACCAACAAAGTAAAAAGGTCCTATCTTGCTTAGTCCCCAATCCTCAATAAATAATACAGTAGAAAGGATAAAACTACTGGAAATCCTTCTATATAATTATGAAGTATCACATTCAATAAATCTTGATAACATTAAATGCATCAAAAATAAAAGATAGGAATTTCAAGGTTTGGAAGTTCATCTTTAACTCTGATATCACATTCATTTTATAAAGATCGAGATAACATTTTTAAGGATTCTTGAAAATATGAAAATTAATTTATTTCTATTTATTACTTTCGGGTGAAATTATATCCCTTAACTATATAAATGAAAACTTGTGATGAGTTGTAGCAAACAAGTGAGATGCTTTTAAGAGTGAGAGAGTTTTTGTAATTCTCTTCAATAAAAGAGAGTTATATTTCATTATACTTGGTGAGTGTTTGAGAAATATTTTAAATCATCATATTGAGTGAGATTAAAATCATTGTAATTCTATTTCATAGTGAAGATATTTTTTTTGACTTGATTTCGTGATTTTTTCCTTTCACATTAAATTTTTTTTGGTATTATTCTTCTTCTCTTATTCTCTTAGTTTATTTTTCTTATCATTCATCTTAATGATATAAAGTGGGAAATTTATTCTTGATATTTTCCAACAAAAATAAAGCAGGTTATCAATCCCATTACTAAACAAGTCCAAAGTTGGTGGGTTGCGGGTGGTAGGTGTGTTAAACGTGTTCGACAAATCTTTAAATTACGATCTCAATTCTCTACTGCCGAAGGTGTGACCTCACATACATCTTTGTATACTATTAATAAATAATAAATTTATGCGAAAATGATGTTGTTATGGCATTATTTTATGTCAAGACAAAAACATGAAATGTGGAGTATCTGCCATTTGGTTCTCTCTAATTATTGTTTGAAATAGTGGTTTTCATAGAATCATCATTCAGCTGGATTCAAATGATGCATTTAGTTAAGGAAATCTAACGCATGACACTCAATCACTATGGAGAAGCACTAAGCAAGTTGTTTGAATCATATCATATGACCAGGAGCGTAAGCAACAATAGAATGAATATAGATGATGTAATACAAAATTTATATTCATTTTAGGCATATGAAACTTGACCGTTTACGTTCAATATCATTTTACGGACAAGAATGTCAAGTACTAACTCATCTCATCTCGTGCTAGGTTTGGTTGGATTATAATAGTTTCAAATCTTAAACTCATAATTTTTTTAAGGATTTAACTTTCAATTAGCAAAAACTACTTAAGATTCAATTAATCTTACCCAAGCACGAAACATTTAAGGTGAGAAAGTTTTCCCATGTTTATTTTTTCGGTTCACAACATTTGAACTTGGAACTCTATATAAGAAAATCAATTTTTTTACTAAATGCAAGAGACGTTAGTTTAATGAAATTTATCATGTAAATGATTTTTTTTTCTTAACCTGGAATCAATTTTGAATAACAATTTTTTTTATTACAACAGGAAGAAAGTAGAGCTTATTAGGGTATTATAACATCACCAAGTAAGTATCAAAACTATATGAAAGAGGTTACAAATTTGTAAACGATTTACTCGTGTGACTTGAGTTTTATAAAGAAGTTACAAAATCTTTTTAGCCTTCTTAGACAAGTTAAAATAAACTTACACTTCTATAATCACCATGAAATCTAGAGGCTAAATCATCACTTATATCATGAAAGATGAAAAATAGTAATCAAGAGACTTTAAGAGTTAGATTTATGTGTTTTATCTTTACATGAAAGAGAATAGCAATTTAAAAACTTTAAGATTTAGTTATTTTTACTTATATGATGTTAAATTTTTTTATTTTTATTGGATGTGGGACTTTATTTCACATTTATACTTCAATAATTCAATTTCTACCAATAAAAAAGAGTAATAATTGCAAGGGAAAAAACAGAGGAAACAGGTTGGAGTTTTATGCACCCTCTTCTAGGGAATTTGTTAGCTTTGTGCTTTGATGACCTCGTAAAGAAAAGAGAAATTTTGAAATTTCAAATTGTTTCAGATGCAGAAAAATCACAAAGGTTTAGGCTCTAGGCTTTTTAGAGGTTTATGGCCCAATAAAGGTGAATTTTTTCAAATTGGGCTTCTCGACTTAACATTATTTTTAGAATTAAGTTTTACAAAAGTAATGTAAGTAGAAAATCATAATACACTAATTGACATATTCAATTAAATAAAAATACTTGATTATTTTATAAATACATATATTGCTTATATAATAACATTAAGAATTTCATATGGTGACTATTGTTTAACAGAAAAATAATTCTAAATTAAACTATAGCAATAATTAATAATAACATTAAAATTACATATTATACTAAAAAAATAAAATTTAGTTCCTAAGTCTCATAGTTTTAAGATTTGTTAATTGAATTTTATGCATTATACCCAATTCTTAAATCGCTTTGTTGCCATCCCTCCTTAAATATCATCATATTTTGTCTGTCATCTTAGGCCCAAAAAGCTTTCATTCCAAAAGCCTGATAGACCCCCCTTTGCTTTGCCTGCCGAAACAGTGAAACACTTGCTGCTGTGGATAATAACAAGAAAAAGCTACAGTGTAGAAAATAGTTGCTGACCTCATTATCTGTCAGAGGAACACTGGCTTATATTATAAAATAAAAATCTAAATTCAGATAGGCAAAGGGAACTAACTAGTTAATGCAGATGTGATCAAATTTTCCAATAAAAATGATAAAATAAAAATCTTCATCTAATTAAATAAAAATGACAAAAAAAGAGTAAAGAGTTGAAAAATAATTTATTTCCTTTCCCCTCTCTTTTTGTTGTTGAAAAAGAATGAGATGGGGAGGGTAGGTAAATTGGGTACTCTTTCTATACTAACACTATAAAAGATGAGGCCCACAAGTGCTCTTGAGTAGAGTATGGAGTGTGGATCCCCTAGGGGCACCAAAGCATAAATGCTCACTTGGATAGTTGTTGTTGGAAGTGGCCTACCATTACCTATAGGCTATAGCATAGCATGCTTGGACATATCTATTGTTCAAGAAATATATCAATATTGCTATCAAAGGCCATTTTGTCAAGCTTCACAAATCTCCAGCCCTCAGTTTTTTAAGTTTGACATTGGCACATGACATGGCTATTTACTAACTTTGCAATGTGAAGGCTTTGCCAAGAGAAACATAACTGAAACCATGTGGTCTAATTAGTGCTAGCCATCTCTTGTTAATTATTATATCCGATCTTTTGCCAATTAATTTAATTATTTTTCCTGTGCAATGTTGAAGGGGTAGCAGTACCTATTTTCCATTAGTGCAATGCAGCACACAGTGAAATATTTTAGCATATGCCAACCTGGGTGGTCGTCGTCACACATGCTTCATTGTTCATTTGTTCAGCACATTTCACTTTCATATTATGATATTATTCCTAACCAAGTCCCCACTGTAATACCATAATACCACACGAAATATCTTCTTACAAATACAACTCTGTCATTGTTATTGTGATGTTAGTCCCATGACCATGAAGATTTCATATTTTTTTTACAAATAGAGTAGCACTTGTAGGGCAAAAAAGTTGCTCATTAACTATTAACTGATTCTCTACTTTCATGGAGATTAGTCTCAACGTCTCATGACCTCCAACTATAAAAATATCTTGCTTTCCGCAAAAAAAATAAAATAATTTAAACCTCATGCAAACTATTCAAATCCCCTACACAATGCCGATCCTAGTGAGTTTGATTAAGATTCCATAAACTTATCAAGAGAATAACCAAACATAACGTAAGGAAGAGAGAGTTCATAAAAAGTGAATAATTCCTAGAACATGCTGAAAATAGCTCTCACTTTTGAAAACCATGCGTTTAAAAGTAAAACCAAGATGAGATTGATTTTAAACATTCGGTTTGCATTATGTATTTTTTTTTAATCTTATTTCCTATTTTCTCCATACCAGATGTGAAAAATCAGCTTTTTTCCCCAAAAAATCTCAACCTAGCCATGAAGGTGCAGAAGGGGATTGGACTCAATGTGAGGAGCCTCATTTTAAATAAAATTTTAACGCATTACATAATAAATAAGATACGAATGCTCAGGTTGGGTGTTCTGTATGAACCATTTGCTGTGAAATCCGACTAAAATCAAAAGAGAAAGCCAACAAAATATAATCAATTTGTTTCAAAGCCTCAAGCAGTTGAATACAAAAGCTTTACCCTATTAGGTGAGATTGGCTAGGTAGATCACACAATATTATTCGGCTCAAATAAAGACTAAAGTTTCAGTAATATTATTTGCTATGAGATCCACTTCCTTCAACTTCTTGGAATATGATAAAATTGTTGCAGAAAATATAATAGGAATTAGAAAATAAACAGCTTTTGGGAAAATATTCCTCAGAAAATTACTAAGATTTTCGAAGTAGTTAAAATTTGCAACTTCCAAAGAAGCTTGAGGCAACCACACCACAAAAACCATTTATTAGTAGTAGAGTCAAGACTTTATAAACCCCACACAAGAATTTTATCTTTCCAATGTGGGACTGAAGAAGTCCCTGCAATTGATAACTAAACTAAAATCTATATTAAATAGACTTCGTAACAAATAGGCATCAAAATCCCAAAGAATATGTCGAGTTGCAGTTGTATGTTCTCAAAAACAAAAAAAGTTAGACATTTTCATTATCAAGCTAGTCATACCATATGTTACAAAGAAAGTAAATAAAAAGCATTTTAAAAGTGTAACAACAATGATCATAACTACAGAGGAAAGCTCATAAATGAAACAAAACAGGATTAGATGGAAAAAGGAAATTAAGAAGAATAACATACAGCCACTTGAGACGCTTTCCTAGCTTCCTTCATCCATTCAGTGGACAGTAACTGTCAAGTTTTGATGCCTTGAACACCTCTTGCACATCCAGTAATGACCTCACAGCCCCTATTATAAGGATTAGCTGGTCTTGCATGAAAATTGTAGTAAGAAGCTCCTGCTCTATCACATGGAACCATGCCCCTCTTCAGTGTCTCATAGCTAATGTACTTTATGTGCTGCACACCTTCCAGAACTCTCCTATTGCTCTCTCAGTCCATTTCTGGCTCTGCCAAACACTCTCCAATGCTTTGGTGCAAACCCTTTTGGTCATCACTTCAGTTTCACTCAAATTGATGAGGTCCACAACTGATAGGCCATTGCAGATTGGGAGAAGGGTGTGAAGCAGAAGAACAAGTGCCAAACATGGGAAAGTCATGACAATGAATCTGGGTTGGGACATTGTTCTGTGCTGTTTTCAGTTTGTTGTTAAGTTGTGGAAGTGAATGTGAGAGGCTTAATGGGTGGATAGTCATAAATTGGACAGTGTACAACTCTCTCCCGTGTTCGTGCAAAAAGGTAGAACAAAAAAAAATGAAAAATGTTTTTAAAAGTGAATACATAAAATTATATTTTTCTTTAAATTTAAATATGTTAAGACTATGATAGGTGTATTTCAAATTAAATAAATATTAAGGAATTTATTTCTTAATCCATTTATAAAAAATATTGCACAAAGTTACAACTAGACAACTAGTTAATAATATTAAAGATATCATGCAGTGAACTTAATATGAAAAATGATCAATGAACACATATGTACTATTTAACACCTAGAAAGATAAAGAAAGAGAAGAGAGAGAAAATACTGTATACACCTATGAACTATGTGTTATTTAACACATCTGTGCTATCATATTTTACTTTATTTATTTTGTCGAGATTCTTATCTGTTATTATTCGAATTCTATTTTGTAGTAGTCATATTTGTTGTCTTGTAGGTACTTTTTCCATTACTAGACGTATTTTCTTCTTGGTCTACATGTTGCTTTCCATAACTAGTTTTAATCTTGCTTCAAACTCTTCTTGTGAAGTTGCTACTGCTAATTTTGCAATTATTTTTTTCTGCTAATCTCGTCATACAAATTATTTTGACAAACAAGAAATAAGTATGCCCTCTTATATGTATCAATCACGTTAGTCTTTGATTTTACAAATTCTTTACTTTAGTTTCCAAACTTGTAATATCATTCATTTCAGATCTTTTTCGTTTCATTTTTCATTATCATTTTATAAAATCTATAACTAAAATGAAAAAAATTGTAACATTAGAGACTAAACTGACTAACAAATACAGTTTCAAAAACTAAAAGTTGGGTTACTCATAAAATAGACGCATTTCTAGTTTAGAGTGTATTTGGTAATTTCTAAAATTCAAATAAGTAGGTAAAATGGAATTAGTTTTAAAATCACGAGTGAATCACTGACTATCGGTGAAATTTTAGCCAGGGGAGACTTGGCTTCTTAAAATATTCAACCCGCAAAAGTTATGAAACTAACATGATTTGAAGACAACATACAATTCCTGCAAGCGAAAATAAACCGTTGTAGTTCGTGCGTTGTATACAGTATGTAGCAAGAGAAAATATAGACGTCAATGTGCGTTCTGAACAAAAGTTTCCATGCTGTGTTAATTGGAATTCCATTGTGTAGTGGAAAGTAAAGCTGGTCTATTCAGCAAATACTTACTGCACATCTCTCTACGCAAACATGAAGAAAAAAAATTCCATAATCAAGACTTTTATGTTTACAGGAATACGTTTGAAAGACAATCAGAAATTGAATATTTACAACAGTTAATTAACATTGTATCCATCAGTCCCCAAAGCTGGTAAACATTTCGGATTTTTCACAAGATAAATCAGGTAGTAAGCCCGAATAGTTTCAAGCCCTTGCGACACAATTTGGTGTCAACTGTCAACTGTGAAGTTTCAGATCATATTGTGTATTAGTCATGAAAAATTCATATAAAAATAGTTCAACTGTTCTCCAAGACAGCATGCCCAACTCAAAGTGTGAGTTGATCCATGTTCTTAATGTTTCTAGAGATTCCATGAGTTGACCGTCCTTCGTCTTGTTCATCATATGGGTTTGCTCTGTAGTTGGATATTGCCTCTTCATTGTCAGAACAGCCTGGCCTTTCAGTAAGAAACTGTTCCCAGAAAACATCATTCACCCTGTCTGGAGGAGCTGGGTTAACTTGGTTGTTACTTGGAGCCTCCTGTGATGAAGCTAAATTGGTAGCCTCAGCAGCTACATTTAGGTTTGAGGAAACACCACTATCAGATTCTTTACCATTGGCAAAAAATCTTGATTCTGCCAATTTTCCAATTTCTTGACAGTCAATTTGGGGTGATCTGGCTGAGTATGAATTTCTGTTCACTTGCAATGGACAAGATGCCAGAGTTAAGTTTAGTTGGCAGGATAAACTATCGCCTTCTTCACTACTTGGCTCCAAAGAGATCAGTTTTGAGCTCTCAGCAGTTGTTGCTCTTCGTGATAAACATGAATCCATCTTAAAAGTAAAAGAAGCCCCAGTATCTGCAAGCTCTAATGTTTCAGGTGCAAATGTAAGAGCTGTTCTTGTCTGCACTCCTCTTGGTTCTACTTCAGACAGCTTTTTCTGTGAGCTTTCCCCATCTTCATTTGAACTCTGTGTGCTACGTGATACCAAGTTCATATCTGAAACAGCAGGTGACAACTCCAGTCTGAGTTTATTCGAAAAATCTTGACGGAAAACATTTCCAAATTCCATTCTAAAATTGCTATGATTGTCCACCAAGCTACTTTCGGCAACTGGTTGCACGTGATCAACCTGAGGCAATCTCCTTTTCTTATATGCAGATAAATCCATGGACTCAATTTTGCGTGAAAGATGTTCAACGAAAGTAGGATTCTGAAGAGCCTTCTCAAAGAAGTTCAGCAATTGTTTCTGCCTCTTGTCAACACCATCTAATCGCTGCAGAAAATCTTCTAGCTTAGGCTTTGCTGTTGACTGATGTTGTTTGAAGTTACGAATATTGGATTCAAGAGAATTTTTCTCACGGGAAAGTTTGTCTATTTCTTCCTCAAATGCTGCCCTTTCTGGATCTACAAGAGAACCTGGAGGATGACTATGACTGTGGATAGGTTTCCTGCGATGTATATTCTTGAGAAGATGCTTCTGATCTTTCAGAAACTCATCATTAGCAAATTCCCATCGCTCTGGATGTATTTTTCTAAATCCCTGATAACAGAGCAATATCAATAGACAAAAACAAATAAAACCAAATAATGGTTTTATTAAATGCTTGAAAATATGTATTAAAGAAAAAAAATAAACGCCCACAAAGAATAATTTATCTTTCAAGCAATAAGATCTATAATTTTCTAAAATTTACCATTAAATCCTTACAAGTATATACTCTTTACAAGAAAGAAACCCTCTGGAAAGCAAAAGTAGGCAGTGTTTGAGTTGTGGGAAAGTAATATTAAAGAACTGAAATTATGGTCAGAGTTTATAGTAAATGGAGAAATTTTGAGGACTAAAGTTCCAAGGCAACCCATGGATAAAAAAATAAACCAGTAACACAAAAGTACTATTAGCCTCACACAAATAGGGATCTAGGAAATAGGAAGTAACTCTAGCAAGAGCATCACACTTTCTAGAGTTTGATTGCACTCAAAGTTGAAATTCAATTCTGTCCATAAATAGTACAGAGCTATAGAATATGCATGGGTCTCTTAAAGTTAAAATGCAACCTGAATGGGCTTACACAGTAATCATAGCCAACAACATTTCCAAAGACAGAAAATTAAAGCCCAAATATCCTTTTATGACTAAATATCCATAAAAGAAACTAAGGCATTCAACTACAAGCACAAAAATAGCAGCTTTCAAGAACAAGTAATCAGTACCTCTGTGGTAGCATGAGCTTTGGTGACAATATTGGTTTATAGCAAGGGTTGGGGAGCTCAAATAAGGTACATGAGGGAAGTATTGGGTGATTTAAAAGAAAATAATTTAGTTGCAAATAAAAATAAATGTCAATTTATGAGAAAATTTGTTGAGTATCTTGGGCATATTATCTTAAGGAAAAGGGTTCCTAGTTGGCTACAGACACAAAAATGATCAAGAGTGTTAGAATGGCCTATTTCAAGAATTCTAAAGGGGATTCAAGGGTTCTTGGGTTTAACAAGAAATTACCAAAATTTGTAATAGGATAATGGCAAGATGGCCAAACCTTTAACTGATTTGACCAAGAAACATGGCTTTCATGAAGTTGAAAGATGTGATAATAACAACTCCAGTATTAAGGAGACAGGATTTTTCAAAGGAATTTGTGATTGAATATGCCTTTTGGAGGGGCCTAGGGTTAGTGAATAGTGACAAAAACCCATCCAAACCTTCTTACACGAAGGAACTAATAGGTTTGGCTTTAGTTATCTAACATTGGCAGCCTTACCTTTTGGGGAGTCATTTTTTGGTCTATTGTAATTATAACCAAAGAAGAAAGAATTGTTGCAGTAGTGAGTAACAACCCCAGATCAGTAGTGTTGTTGGTCGGTCAAAATGTTAAGGTACCAGTTTGAGATGAGATACAAACTGGTTATGAGAATACAAAGTGTCTACTGGAGCTCTTTTCCTTCCCTTTGCTAGTAATTATGTCTTTACTTCCAAATTCAGTTCATTTTTAATATCAGATTAACACAAAAAGAACATTATAGTCCTTATTGCAACCAAGAACTTAAGGAAAATGCTATTATAAAATTGAGCATTTTCACCAATTGATCAAATAAAGTGCCAGGGAATATGTGCTTAGGACTGAAAATAAAGAACTGAGTGCAAAACATCAAGTGCATAAACACTCAACAGTTCAATAGCACAGCCCAAGAAGAGTATTGAAGTATTATTAGGCATCTATTTTTTGTTAAGACCTGCTAATAGACATACATGAACTGATATGCACCTCTGTCAGCCATCTTTTTCTGGATAAAGAAAAACAATTATGGTGGAGGAAGAAAGTTTAAAGGTAAAGTAACAAATCCTATTCATGAAAACAACCGAAAATGCTCTAGCATGAATTTTTCATCATGTTTGGTAATTTATAATACAATATTCTCTAGTGCTCCTGGAATTCCCAACGGTTTCCAAAACACAACATTAAAAAGTGCCACTCTGTGAAACGACAATATAAGAAAACCGCCAAATTGTCATGCTAGTGACACCTGAAACATAAGCGGTATTAAATTCACTTTTGGAGAACCAAGGGAAAAGCATATATATGTTTTTAGAAACCGCTTTATACTTTTTACTATTAGCCGTTGACTGGTATTAAACTTATAAGAAGAATCCAAAAAATAGAGAAAGAAAAATTATTATGAGATCTAATGATCTATATTGACGTTTGTTATAGATACCAACCACTATTTTAAGATAGGTCAAGTATTAGTGTACAACAACCATCGCTTGCAGCCTACTATGATTGCTAACATTGTAAGACTCATAAAACACTTAAGAATCGTATCTTAATATTCTAATTCTAATAATTATTCATCATGCATACCTTGTCAATAATAGAATAGCAGAATCCAGGATTAAGAACCTTTGAACACATTTGGTGATTTGGAAATTCATAAGTATGTGCTATATATCAGGGAGTTGCAGAAGACTAAGAAACCTTCTCTGATGCAGGTCAAGTCCTATACTACCAGATTCTTATTACCTTCTGCTGAGTGTCATAATTTTCTGGCGCTTGAGCAAGGAATACCCCAAGGCACAGCATTCGATTTTTCTGATCACCTTCCTCGATGACGTCCGAGTCCAATTACCCCAATTCACAATCCAAAAAGAAACCTATCTTTAAACCTTGTCGATCTCTTTAACCCTAAGTAACATATATCTTCAAATAGACTCTATGAGATTCAAATTGAAGCTCTCTCTATCTCCCTATACATTTTTCTCCATCTCACATCATCATCATTCATCATACACATGCAACATTACAATTCAGCTCAGTGCCAATATCCAACAACAACGATTACAAAAAATTAGTCAAATCCGGCGATCAACATTTTATTGCAAAGGCACAATCAATACATGCAAACAATTAAACGGAAGACATAAATCAGAAGAACGAATTAGAATCCAATTAAAACGAAGGAAGCGCGCCATGAATCCGAAGGCGAAACAAAGGAATCGAAAAACTTACGTAGGTATTGAGCTGGCGGATGAAGCTGGAAAAGTTGTTGTGCTTGAAATAGGTCGGGAGAAGGAGGCGAGCGAACTCGGGAGGGTTCCACACGACGAAGCTGTTGTTGGTGGAGCTCCAAGAAACGATGTCGTTGGTGGAGGCATCGTCCACCATCTCGTAGGTCTTGAGAAGGAACGGCGCCGGACCACCGGCGGATTGTGGCGCACCGTCCATTTCGGAATGGAATTGATCTTTCCAGAACCTCAGAGAGAGAGAGAATTGAGTAAAAGAAGAAAACCTGGAATTTGCAACTACGCTGACGCTATGCACTTTAGAGAGAGAAAAAGCGGTTTTGTTTGACTTCAACAGCCTGCTGCAGGTTGTTGGGGATTCCTACCCACCTTGAAAAATGGAATATATATTTTAAAATAAATAATTATTTTCATTTTTAAATATATGAACGTTTAAAAAATTTATTCCTAAAAATAAAAATTTAAACTTTAGTTCTCAGGAAAAAATACAACAAAATTATCACCATTCACGAAATAACCTACATGACATATGGTCCTCCGGGAATAAAAATGTCTATTTATTTCTATTTTTATCTTTTTTTTTCCTCTCTCTCTCTAGTCGATTAGTACATTTAAACTCATACGTAAGGTTTTGTTTTGTTGAGTTCAGGTAAATAAAAATATGTAGCGGGAGAAATATTTGATATTTTCATCAGTTATAAAACTTTTTTACACCAACCATAGTTATACATTGATCTATGACCTGGGAAAAAAATATGCGGGTGATTTTTTTCTTATAAGAATATATGGGTAAATTTAAGCATGGGAGATTAGGATTATGTTGTATAAAATTAGCTGAAAACTAATAAATTAGTTGGAAGTTAAAAAATTAATTTATTAAAATTAAGTGTGTGATAAAATTAGTTTTTGAAATAGTTAAAAAATATAAAATAACTTAAAAATAATAAAATAATGATTTGCTTAAAAAGGATAAATAATAAATTTGATAAATATATTAAAAATAAATAAAAAGAGAATATATGAAGAAATAAATAATATTTTAAAAAATATTACTTTAAGTAGTGTTTAAAAAAATGTTAAAAATTATTTAAAAAAACTTCTTTATCAAACAACTAAATAAACTTTTCTGTTAATAAAAAAACTAAAAATCAATTCAAATATTTTGACAAATATAATTTAAGAGTGCAAAAATGCTCACTAAGTTTGAAGAGAAAGCAAGAAAAAGTAATTTTTGTAGCATTAAATTTAGAGGAGTTTCAAGAAAATATTTTTTAACACACTTGATTGTACTATTCATGAAAAATTATAAAAGATATTTATTAATTAAAGTATGAGACCTTCTAAGATTTCAAATTTTCAAATAAATTTTAACATTTATAGAAGAAAGTATGTTCAAGATAACGTATTAATAAAATTTGGATGTTTTAAGATTTTTTTAGAAGTGGGTTTAATCTAGTGACCCTAGATAATATAGTATATTGAATAAGTTGTTGTTATTAACTATTATGGATATTTGAATGCACAAGTGTATTTGCAGAGTAAAATCTTTTACATCATTTGTAAAAGTCTTATTTGTATAATCTATATATATATATATACATATATATATATATATATATATATATATATATATATATATAAAGTTAATGATTCATGTTTTAAGATACTGAAAAAATTATTATTTAATTATTATTTTACTTAAAAAACTTAGGATGCATGATTTGCAAATCACACACTCTCAAAAAAGAGATAATAATTAAAAAATTACAAGTCTTAAAAGTTATTGTTAATGTAGTATTTAATACTTTCTCACACATTTTAGTGTTAGTTTAATTAATAAATAACATATTTTATTCACATAAACTTTTTATACGAGACTTCCAATCATAAAGATTATGTTATTGTTATTTGTCAATTTCAGATGACTTAATAAAGTCTCATTCTGATGGATATTTTGCGAATCCTTTTTTTATAAAATCCTATAAACACCCAAATTTTAGACATAAAATTTTCACATCCTAACACCCATTTAACCACACGAGATTGCAACAAAGTTTTACACAATACAACATACTCTAAAATCATGTCCAAAACCTCTAAAATCACCGAGCAAGAACCGATTGCAAACTCAACTAGTCATAAACAAAATAAAAAACTGAAAATGGAACAACAACAACAGTCCCAAAATCGTTGATCTGATTCATTACCATCAAACAAATTAAATTAAGATTGGAGAAAAAAATAATTAATATATTAATATACCTTAAAGTGGTCGGGATTATTCCTTAAAAGTTAAAATTGTTATTGTAGTAGGCCAAAATCACCGATCATCAATCTATCATAAATTCATGAGTTAGTCACAAAATAGATAATATGAGATGAGTGACATCACGTGGTCTTCAAAGACTTATCAACGTAGTGCATAAGTCCTTTAGAATTTAACAAATCCTCCGAAAACTTGTCAAGACAACAAAACTATCAAATTTTTTGTATGTAAAATCCTGGAATTCAATGGGAAGACCGAAGAGGGAGAGAAACTGAAATAGAGGTTTAGGAAGAAAGTGTTGAACAATTGTTAGAGAAGGTTAATTAGAAAAAAAATATATAATGGGATTTTAAATGTAAAAGTTGGAAGTGGATACATTAAGATTTTTCTAGAAAGATTAAATAAAAAATCATATTTTTCATATAAATATGATTTTAAAATAATTAATAAGATTTAATATTTTAAAATGTCTAACAAATGCCACAACATTATCACGAAAATATACAATAAACTAGGAAGTTGGCTCATGCTCCATGCAACTAGAGAGATAAAAGAAAAAAAAAAGATAAATGAAAAATATTGTTTAAAAATTCTATAAAATTTTACTATATTTATATTATCGTATTATCTTTAAATTTAAAGTAAATTAAAATATTTATATATATTAATTTGATTTATTAAAAATATATGCTAGAGTGATTTAATTTAAATAATTATAGTTATCTGGTATATTTATAGGATTTAAAAAAATGATATTTTCATTATCTTTAAACAATTTGTTTAGAATAAAAAAAATATTTTCATGAGACACAAAAATTATGTTTTAAGTCTTTAAATTTAATTTGTTTTTATTATATTTGTCATTTTTTTATTATTTTTAACCTCATTCGTTAATTATGAGAAAATTTTGTTAATAAATTTAATAAAAAACTTTATTTAGGAAATAAGAAACAAAGGAAAAAAGATATATTTAAATAGTGATATAATTTTTTTTGTCAAAAAGTTATATATTTTCTAGATTTACTTAATAAAACTTTAAATTTTAATTTAGTTTATTGAAATTTAATATAAACAATTTTACATACATATACTCTAAAACAGTCATTTGAATGAAGAATGGAGAATAATAACAAGTTAAAAGAAATCAATAACAATATTTTAGAAGAAAAAAAAGAAAATTCATATGTTTATACAACTGAAAAGAAAAATGAAGTAAACTCCTTCATGTTATTGTAACTGAGGACACTCTCTCTGCCACGTACTCTTAAATTTAATTCACATTTCATTGATCGTCTTACACACGTGGGGATTATTTCAGTGGCGTGAAACTTCCAGAAGAACTCAAAGTCACTCCTCTTCTGCTTGCCCTCTTTCGCTTCCTGCAAATCTTTCTGAGGTACGTTCTTTCACGTGGGGATTAAATATTTCAAGTTTACTACTTTGATTTTCGTTTTATCTTAGTATTTGTTTTCTCTCTACCTATCTTCAGAATCGAGTCACAGACTAGAGCTAAATCAGCATAGAGGTACGCGTCATTGGTTTTTTGCCCTAATTTTATTTATATGGTTGAATGCTTTATCTTAGGGTTTTATTCAAAATTAGTGTCACATATTTCATGTAAAATTCAATCAAGTCTGGTTTAGGAGTGTTCCTATCTACTTTTTCATGAACAACTATAGGCTGACCAGTGAATTAAGCCATTCGTTTTGTTTTTCATAGTTTGTGACTAAGACTTTCTCTTCCCCTCATTCATGGCTTCGTGCCCTAGCCTCGTAATGTTATTTATATGGCTGAATGCTGTGGCTTAGGGTTTTCTTCAAAATTAGTTTAACATTTTTTTATGTGAAATTTCAACCAAGTCAAGCCGTAGTGTGTTCTGTTCTGCTCAGTGATCAAAGATCTGCATCAATAGCGCACTTTAGCAGCGCAAAGCGGCCACTGTAAAGTTTTGAATAACGGTGTAGTGGCTGCAATCACGGCCATAATAGTGGCTCTATCGGTGATAAGTGGCGCTAGATTGAGGCTTCTTTGAAAACCCATTTTCCCCCTCAAAACAGCATGGTTTTTGGGTTGGGTGTGTGGTCTTAGTGCACAGTTGAGATATTCCTCCCCTTTTTAAGAATTTGAAAATCCCTAATTGGATCTAGTTTCTCTCGCTTTTGTCTACTGTGTGACACTCACTATTTGACTAACTTCCGTGCATATCCGGCAGTATTTCTGGCAACACTCACCTTCCATATTTTTCTCCTTTGAACTCTGAACCTCTGTTCTTTTCTCTGTGCAACACCCACCCTCACTGTTTATTGAATGTTTAAGATGCTTTGTATCTGAAATTTGAAATATGAACGTGCCTTTGAATTTTGTTTGTTTTCTTGACTTGTATTGTTATTTACTTGTATTTTATGTTTTGCTTAAAATCTATGACCTTTTATTATTGATGAACATGTCATGAATGTTGAGTATTTATCATAGTGCCAATCTCGCTATGAACTATACTGCCATAGCATTTTTGGGGTAGGCCACTATGGATTGCTGCCTGAGATTGATAACTATGCTTACTTCATAACTTGTACCAAATAATATGTACCATTTATATTGCTTGGGAGAATGTATGGAAATTGACTCTTTGATGCCATGTTTTCCTTGAACAGATACAAAAATGCCAAAAGTAAAGACAAATCGTGTTAAATACCCAGAGGGCTGGGAATTAATTGAGCCTACACTCCGTGAACTTCAAGCAAAGATGAGGGAAGGTTGGAAATTTACATCATGTTCTTAGTAGGTTTTATTATGTTCTTTCTGAAATCAATGAAATGAATAGTTTTATATCCTTTATGTGGCAGCTGAGAATGATCCGCATGATGGCAAAAGAAAATGTGAGACCTTATGGCCTATATTTAAGATTGCACACCAGAAGAGCCGCTACATATTTGATCTATACCATCGGAGGAAGGAAATTTCTAAAGAACTGTATGAATTCTGTTTAGATCAAGGATATGCTGACCGCAATCTAATTGCAAAATGGAAGAAGGTACCTGAAATTAGTTCTTTTATTTTATTTTTTTAAAACTGGTTTTCTTTTTCTATTGCTTTTTACATAGGAGGAAATTCATTAAAGAGAAAAGAGAAGCACAACTAGGAGGAGGATAAGAAATCTGCTAGTTACCAAAAAAATAAAAGAAATTCTCCAAAACAAATAAGACTAATGCAATAAAATGAGCCAAAAGCTGGTTGAAAGGTCTATTATGAATTTGCAACAAACCATTTGCATTAACCATGTTAAGTACCACTGTCCTAACCAAGGACTTGGCTTTTGAAGAGATGTTTGAATTTTAAAATGGATTAATCAAGTAGAAACCTAGGTTAGGCGTGTGTATGAAATTGATAGAAAGCTTTACAGGAGAAAATACTGGAAGAGTCCATGATCCAAACTCTTCTAACTAACTTAGTTGGGGGAGAAAGAGACTCAAGTAAAAGTGTAAAAGCAAAAGGGATTGTAGTTCACTATATTACCCATATTAAAATATCCAAGTAAATTACAGTCCCTTTGTAAATAATGATCTTAGATTCTTAGCCTTAGATTAGAAATGGCTAATGAGCAAACTTCACAAAGTAGATAGTTGAAACATGCAGGAAAAGTCTCTGAAAAAGGAGCACTCCCTATCTAAGCTTCCTCTCCAAAGTTGACAAGGATTCCATCACCCAAACAATAGACATGTATTCCTGCAAAAAAACCTTCCAATCCCAAAATCTAATATGAGCAGTGTTGCTCACTTGGTTAGCATGCCACCTGTTCTGATGGGTTGTACTTGCTCTTAGTCTTATATACTTGGTGAGTTGGTGCCTCTTGGCATTAGTCTCCAAAGGAAAGTGCCAAAGTCATTTAACCTCTGAAAGGAATGTTTGTGTGTTAAGATGCCAAATTACCAACCCCTAATCCCCCTTCATTTTAGGCCTATGAAGAACCTCTCAAGTCCCAACTAATAAAATGTTCTCTTCTCTGTTTTCCCACAGCCGATCCATGTTTGTATCATTGGGTCACTCTGAACTCACATTGTGTGATATTCAGTACTGTTGAAATTAGGAAGTATGTTATTTCTATACTCATATTTGTGCCTTCTCCGAGATGTTAATTGTTGTAAGGTTATTGTTACTTGGTAGCAAAAAATGTTAAAAAAATAGTGTCGTTTTACTTTCACCAAGATTTTATTTCATTTGTGCATTCTATGTGTAGTTTTCTTGGATTTTGAGTACTTAAATCATTATGTTTTTGGTCTGAATTGCAGCCTGGTTATGAACGTCTTTGCTGCCTGAGGTGCATGCAGCCACGTGATCACAATTTTGCCACCACTTGTGTTTGCAGAGTACCCAAGCAACTTAGGGAGGAGAAGGTCATAGAGTGTGTTCACTGTGGATGCAAGGGTTGTGCAAGCGGGGACTAATTGAATATCGATTCTAGTTTTAGTTGCCAATGGAAGGTTTCTTAGAATTACTTTCTTTGTGCTTTTAGCTTAATGTTGTCTGAAACCCTCACCATGGGACACCACTTCTCCAGGTTGTATTACTGTCTACTAAATGAGTGCTATATATTGGGAACATTGGTTACATATTAGGGTGTGTTTGGTTTGCATTTTCATTTTCTGTTTTCATTTTCTGAAAACTGTTTTTATTTTCAAAAGATTTAAATTCTGAAAATATGTTTGGTTTGATTTCTTGTTTTCTGTTTTCATGAAATAAAAATACTGAAAATTTATGATATATTGATTTATTGTCTTTTTGTATTTTTAGATTTGCTTAAAACTACATTTATTGTCACCGCAATTTCATTTTAACCAAAATGAGGTTTCTGTTCTCAACTGAAAATACTGAAAACGAAAATTTTTTGTTTTCATTTTCTAGTTGTTTACTGTTTTCATTTTTACTGAAAATGTTTTCAGAAATCAAACCAAACACATTTTCATCACCGTTTTCTATTTTCAGTGAAAATGAAAACAAAAAACAACCAAACTAAACACTCCCTTAGTTATCTGCCTAGTTCAAAATCTGACGGGAGCTTTGTACCTTTTCATTGATTAGCCTAATATGGTGTACTTTTGCTCTATACTTCAAAGCTTTAATGCTGCTTTGGTTAAGATTGGAGCCAAGCTGGACAAACTCCAAAGTTTTTATTTTTTATTTTTTAAAGAGATCAATTTTGTGAGGGGAACATTGTAAAAGTCATAGCATTATTCTGAGATAAATATATTTTTATGTCATTCTCCCAGTCAAATCATTTGAGGAGTAAATCTTTAAATACAACAAATGAAGTTTGGAGTGTTGTTTCAACTTAAGATTAAGAATTTGCTTGTTTTGGAGTCAATTTATTTAGAGCAGTTCTTGAAAACAATTTTTTAAAATATAATCTTTCAAAATGTGATTAGAAGGAGATATCTGTTTCATATAGTAATTAATTATATTTTGAAGAATATTCTTGAAAACATTCTGATGAAAAATGTGATTACCGAGTAAACTAAATGTGGATCAAATGGGGGAAAATTTGCTCTCAAGTGCTAGAAAAGAGCCGAAGCCATCAAATAGAGGATTGTTCAATTTAAATTTATAGGAGTAGGGGGACAAAAGAAAATATTAGGGGAACCAATTAAGAGAAGCTACGCTCTAGATTGTTTTACTGAAAATCAGGATATTGCTAGTGCCCTATAGTGTGATTGATCCATATAGACAATCATCCCACCTAGTAGAGTAAGACTTGATTGTTTTACAAAAATCATTACCTCTCACATCTTGTACTGTTCACTAAGAATCAATATATAAGGCAGTCCATTTAAATGCTAAACCAGTGTCATGGTCAAGGATACTGCTCCTTGGCACATGCAAACCATTTTTAGCTTTACATTAAAGCAAGAATATGAAGCATTAAGCATTAGGCTGCAACCCAATAAAATTTACAAATTACCCTCACTTAATATGACAAGTGCCCAACATATTGAATATTTTAAATTATGGACAAAAGAACTAGATGACAGAACTTTCAAGAAGACAAAATCACAACTTCACTCTATCACTAAACCATACCATTCGACAGAATCAGCATTTACATCTCAAAACCCAGTAACCGATCTAATGAACATCATTGCTTGATGTGGAAGCCATCTAGTCGCTCCCATAAAACATTCAGCTGAGAGTCTGTGTCTTACCCGTTTAATGATAACCTAGTCTGAAACATAGAAAGAAATGACAAGAAAAGAAAAGTGAAATATAACTTAACAGATAAATATTCATTCAAAATTTCAAACGAACAACTTATGATGCTAAAAAATTTGAATTACAAAAAACAAGCTGAGCAGATATTGCAAAGAAAAAATGTTTGACTAACCTTCTATGATCCATCGCTGAACTATTTGCGGTCTTCCTCGCACATAAGTTATAACAAAATGAGTGCATAAAGTGATTTCAATCTGCAAACCAAGAACCATGAGGTCAAACTGTTATTTTAAATGGGGGGAAAACTGTCAAAAGTAAAAAAAAAAAATGTTTGCAGAAAGGACAGCAAGCATCCATAAATTAGATCTTAGATTTTCGTCTCCTAACAGGTAATAAATATGGAAAAAAAATTCCCATCACAAACAATGAACTAGGAGAGAAAAGGAGTACAGTGCAGAAGGATCAGGAATCCTCCTAAAACAGAAAAGTAAAATACACAAGAAAGGAAACAAAATATAAAATAACATTAGCTCCAAAGAGCTATCCATGATAAAAGGAAGCTACTGAACGCTAGCTCATGCTACAGTATTTTTGAGTGAGGAGTTTCCATGAAACACAAAATTCTTGGGTGTTCCACAAAAGTTCCCCTTCTACACGGTATATCATAGACCAGAAGATGAGATCTTTTCCATTTAACCTAATGAGGTACACGTTCATAGTTGAAATTTATTAATTTTAATACCTGTAGCTGGAAAAAGGATTAAGTTCTAAAAGCAGCTTATGGTCTTATTAAATGCTTTTACATAAATGGAATCCATTTGACAAATGTATAAAACTAAGCAATAAGCAATTACATGATTTCTTGTGTATATTGAATTTACCCTGGCAGAATTTATGCTGTCAATTATCATTTACTAGCAATATTGATTGGCTTATCCCTAATGCAACTTGCTTCATTATTAAACTTACTTGAAGGCAAATATACATAAGTAAAAAATTACTCAGTTCCATAAAAATGCAAGGATACAGCACAATTTCTAAATTGTATATAGGTCTATTTTTTTAAGCTATTTTAATAACTTGAGGTTATATCAAAATAAATGTGCAAGCAGATGTGAAAATACTTACCACTAAAAATGTCAAGGAACAATTCTATTCACAGCTTAAGCTGATTGGTGGAGCTAAGAAAGATTTATATCTAAGACCCCCTTAAAACAGAGCTTTTTGAGCTTGAAGTGTGGACAATGCACAAACCCACTTTACCTTGGGCTCAAATATAAGTTAATTATGAAGAAGAGAAGCAACAAGGATCAATCTCATAATTTCTTAAAGGTTGTGATACCATGTTAAGGACCAACTCTCCTAATCACATAAATTGTCAGGTGGAAGCACTTGAATGGTAATGATTTTATATATTTAACAAATGGTAAGTTCTGAAGCCTATGCCAGTTCTCTCTATGGGGTCCTATAGGATTGTGGAACATGGATGAATTGAGAGTCAGGATTTGAATAAATGTCTAAGTGAAACTCTTGGCATTTGCTATCTTTTTGGAAAAAAAAATTCTCGAATTCTGGTGTCTCCTTCATTAGTAGATAAGTAGTTGATAGTAATTTCTGTGGTAGCAGCATCTACTGAAAACCCTTTGTCTCTCATTATTGTAAGGTATTTTATTGATCTTGCAATCTCCTTTTTTGTTAGCAAGCCTTGGACAAAGACATTGTAAGTGCAGTTATCTGGCAGGCAGCCATTCTCTTCCATATTTATCAGTAAGTCTTCAGCTTTATCCAACGAGCCTTGTTTACAGAGACCCTTAATCATAATGGTATAAGTATAAACGTTAATTTGCAAACCTTTACCAGGCAAACTAGAAAAGAGTTCCCATGCAGCATTCAGTTTTCCAGCACTGCACATTCCGTCAAGCAAAATACTATAAATTACAATATTAAGATCCAAATTACTCTTCTCCATTGCCTCAGCCAACGACACTGCCTCAGAAAGAAGATTTCCTTTACATAGGCCATCCAATATAACAGCACAAGTCTGGAGATTGGGAACTTGACCATATTTGTGCATATTGAGAAACAGTTCTTTTGCAGCTAATGGTCTACCTGCTTGACAAAACCCACCTATAAGAGTGGTCCAAGTGACAACATCAGGAACAAATCCCATCTTAGCCATTTCCTCCAACAGATGCATAACCTTATTAATGTTTTTGTCCTTACACCATCCGTGGATAAGTGAAGTAAAAACCACAATGTCTGGTAAACAGCCCCTGCTAACCATTAAATGAAACACTCTCATGGCCTCATTCATTTTATTTTGCAAACAATATATATGAATCAACGAATTATAGGTGAAGACATCCGGCCCTTCCCCCGTCAGAATCATAAACCCAATCACACTTTTAGCCTGCATCACTTTTCCTTCTTTGCAGAAAGCATCCACTAAAATATTGAGAGTCTGCAAATCCAGCCTCATTCCCATTTTTATCATCTCATCCAGCAGAGAACCAGTCTCTTTCCACCTTCCAAAATTGCAAAGACCTTGAATCAAGCAAGCGTAAGTGACAAGATTAGGTCGAACACCTTTGCCACTCATTTCCGAGCACAAATTCAACGCTTCAGATACCAATCCATCCTTGCACAAACCATCCATAATTGTGCTGTAAACTACCACATTAGGTTTCCAATTCCTTTCCTCCATCTTTCTTAGCCACTCAACCGCCGCCAAAGTGTCTCCCGTCTTACACAACCCATTAATCAACACCCCGTACGTGTAAACATCCAATGGATACCTCATTTTCTCCATATGATCAACCAGCCCGACTGCCTGAGCCACATTGCCCTGCACGCAAAGCCCGTTAATGAGAGCGGTGAGAGTCATCACAGTGGGCTCCAAACCAAGTTTGAACATAGTCCCCAACACAGAGAACCCAAAAGCAACCAACTTCAAACGGCAGAGACAATTGATCACAATATTAAGAGTAATGGTATCAGCTTCTATGCCTAGAGAAGAAAAGATGTGCTTAACTAAAGATATGGCAGTGGTGTAGTGCTTCAACCTCACAATAACACCCAACAACAAAGTAAAGTCCTTCACAGAAGGCAAAGGCTTCATGCTAGCCATGCCTTGGAACAAGTCCAAAGCTTCATCAATGTTCTTCACTTTACCTGACTTGCATAGGTTTCTCATGGAAATCAAGAACTGGGTTCCGTTGCTATGGCTATCGGTGTCATAAGTGTTTGTGGAGCAATGACAGTGCTTTGAAAAAAACAGAGAAAACGAAGGAGAGCGGATGGAAAGGGAACGAGAGAAAGTACCCATCATGTGATGAAGACGACGAAAACGAGAGAAAGAGGGTATTCTTCGAAGCATTAAAAACTAAATCTTTTGCTTCCGAACAACATCAGTGTCGGAAACTGCTTATAGTTGCAGAATCTGGCGAGGGTTCAGGATTTTTTTTGTCAGGAGAGGGTTTAGGAACAAGCTACAATATTATTATTATCATCTATATTTATTAATAATGACAACTAGTTGCTGTATAATTTTTTTATTCATAAATTATTATATATATATATATATATATATATATATATATATATAACACCTGTAAAATGTAACCGATGCGAAAGTTGTAACTTAGGAAACTTAAATGTATTTTATCTTATATATACAATTCCAAAATATAAAATTTAAATATCTTTATAATAATAATAATAATAAATTTTAAATTATTTTTAGTTTAGTATAAAAAAATTAGTTTTAATAAATATGATATTCGTTCAATTTTTTTATTAGCATTAGTGTATATATATTTAATTTTAAGAAATTTATTATTATTATTATTTAATGAAAACATAATATTCGTATAAAGATGTCATTTACATACTCATAAAAACAAAAATAAATACTATAGAAAGTAAATCAAATAAAAGTTCACAGAACAAGCTGGGGTGGGGCGACGCGCTGCCTGGAACGGGACAGAGACAGAGAGGGTTCCTTCCGGTCGCTGTAATTGTAAGTCCTTCAAACTTTTCTTCTATTCTCTCTAACAATTCAAGTGTTAGTGTTTCGAACACAAACCCTTCCAATGTTTCGCATATCAAAATTTATCATTCACTATTGATCTTTCTGTGTTTCTTGATTCATTTATTTATTTTCTTGCTATTTAATCTGGAATCTTCTGTTTCTTTGCTGTGTAAACAAACATTTTACCGATTTACTATGCATCTGTGCAATATAGGGTTTGGCGTTCAATTGAGGAAGAACAATGTCGGTGACAGCGGGTGTTAGTGATACTGTAATAGCCATTAGGGATAAGCTCAGAGGTAAAATTGGCCAAACTAAAGTTAAGCGTTATTGGCCCGGTAAAGTTCCTGAATGGGCTGATGATGAGAACGAAGAAGATGCTGCCCCTGCCGATATTAGACCCTCCAGGGAAGCTGCCTTGGAGAAAGCCTTTCCTCGTCACGAAGAAGACGCTGCTATTGTCAGAAAAGACGATCGTAGGCTCCGCCGTTTGGCCGAGAGCCGGATAGATAACCGTGAGGAGGTCCGGGCTGATCATCGCCGCATTCGCCAGGCTGAGATTGTTTCCACCATTGAAGAGGAGGCCAGGAGGCAGGAATGGTTGGAGTTCGAAGAAGAAGATGAGAATGCTTTGGCGGAAAGAAGGAGGCTGATTAAAGAGAAGTTGCTTCAGAGAGAGCAGGAAGAGGCACTTCCTCAGGAAGAGGAAGAGGAGGAAGAGGAAGAGGAGGAGGAGGAGGAATCTGAGTATGAGACTGACTCTGATGAGGAATATACGGGAGTGGCTATGGTGAAGCCTGTGTTTGTTCCCAAGTCTGAGAGAGATACCATTGCGGAGCGTGAGCGTCTTGAGGCTGAGGAGCTGGCTTTTGAGGAGAAAAGGAAAAGGAGATTGGAGGAAAGGAGGATTGAGACGAAGCAGATTGTTGTTGAGGAGATCCGGAAGGATGAAGAAATCCAGAAAAACTTGGAAATGGAGGCCAACATTGCTGATGTCGATACAGATGATGAAGTTAATGAGGCAGATGAATATGAAGCTTGGAAAGTGAGAGAGATTGGTAGGATCAAGAGGGATAGGGAGGATCGGGAGGCAATGTTGAAGGAAAAGGAAGAGATTGAGAAGGTGAGAAACATGACAGAGGAAGAGAGGAGGGAGTGGGAAAGGAGGAATCCCAAACCTGCTCCACCACCAAAGCAGAAATGGAGATTTATGCAGAAATACTATCACAAAGGTGCTTTCTTCCAGAATGAATCTGATGACCGAGCTGCCACCGTTGGATCTGATGGTATTTTCGCTCGTGATTTCTCTGCCCCAACTGGGGAGGATAAAATGGACAAGACAATATTACCAAAGGTTATGCAAGTTAAGCACTTTGGTCGTAGTGGAAGAACCAAGTGGACCCATCTTGTCAATGAGGATACTACTGATTGGAATAACCCGTAAGTTCAATTTCTCCTATGTTCTATATCTTTCGGTTTCAAGAATAGTGGTAGATTGTTTATTCTATTCTTTGGTATTAGTTTTTTGTTGTTTTATCCTGAGAAAAAAATATGGCATATCTGTTCACATTTACTTATGAAGTTCATCTGCTATGGCACTGGTCCAAAATGATCTCGGATTCATGTGATGATATTGAGATGCTCATGTCAATAGTGAAATGTTCATTTAAGATTTCTTTTTCTCTTGTTATCTAAAAAATTTTCTGCTATTAGTCATCAGAAGAGTGAAATGAGAGTTTTTATGAAGAATGGTTTTGTGATGGAGGCCTCAAGGCCCAAGATCACAAAATAAGGTGTATGTAAGGATAGGCAAAAGGTTCACTTGATCAATTTTAGGAGAGAGATATAACCAACTGTCAACCCT
The DNA here is from genome assembly GCF_004193775.1 of Glycine soja. Taxonomy (NCBI): domain Eukaryota; kingdom Viridiplantae; phylum Streptophyta; class Magnoliopsida; order Fabales; family Fabaceae; genus Glycine; species Glycine soja. Next base: position 8,368,424 of record NC_041009.1, on the reverse strand, counting down.
GTAGCAGAGCATGGGAGGAGTGCATGTGGGCTTGTTGTAAGAAGACAGAGAACATTAGCCCGAGAAGGGTGTGTACAAGGTAGGGTGGAATTAGGCTTGGGCTGGGAGAAACCAGACACTCTCATAACTGTCTAGGAATCTTTTTCATTTTGTACCATTATACACAGAAGATACCAGGATCTGAACTCCCTTGATGAAGACCTGTTACTGGAATACAAATATTTCTATGCTTAATTTCTTCATTTTAGTCTTTCTAGCTTGCTGGTACCCTATCATTTTGCTTATTTAGGAATTTGATTGTGGGTGAGATTGAGGTTCAAGAGGGAGAGTTGATTGGAAGGAATATAGTTAAAAGACATATTTCATTTAGAGTAAGCATAATTATGCCATCTCACAAATCTTATTTTATTTTTTTGGCATTCATTTTGTAGAAATATGTACTTGGCTTGAAGTTTATTGTTTACAACGTTCTTAGTTTGTCAACTTTACCCTGACTCCCTTGACTTCTATGTGAATTTAGCTGGACAGTAAGAAGGGATCATATTGCATGTCACAACTCACAATTTAAATGAGTTGTTTATTAGCAGCCCTTGATATGGTTTGAGATCTTGACAAAAGTGCATGCTCATGAGTTATGCTCATCTGTTTTCATAGTACTTTTGGGTTTCACGTTTTATCATTTGCTTGCTTGTAATTTTGTGAAGTTAAAAGAGAGTATTACATAACATTTAAAAATTATGATTCTATACTAATTTCTAGATTAAGGTTTATTCTCTGTTCTGAGAATATCTGAAATGCTACATTTATTATCTACAGAGTCCTGAATCTGTTTATGTTTTCAATGTTGATGTAACATGTTAGACTGATTCTGCCACACTTCTGATTTTATGACATTAAAAGGAGTCTACACAATTTTTTTTATCACACCAGAATTTTTTCATGTATTGTTGGTTGATAGGCTTGCAGTCATGCTATTAAATATTGATAATCATCTTTCGAATAATGGGGTTTTAGTATGTTAAGGCAGCATTCAATGTATTTGCTGAGAAAATTCTGCATTGGCTTTCTGACATCTTAATTTTTTTTCTGTCCGATATTTCTCCCTTACCAAGAATTTTGGATTTGTTAACACATTGATGATAGCGATTCATTCTGCTTAACGTGCAACTAACCTCCAGAGTCCAGACCTCCCCTTCCCCTGAAAAAAGGGTTTCTTCTACTGCAAGTAGCATTTTATACTTACATATTAACTGCTGTAAAATACTAAAATTATTCGACATTCTTGTTATTGTTGAATTGTAATACAGGTGGACTTACAATGACCCACTTCGTGCAAAGTATAATGACAAAATGGCAGCAATGAATGCACCTATAGTAAAACCTAAAGGAAGCAAGAAGTTGAAAGATTGGGAATCTAGGGAATCTGGATGAACTTGAAGTTACAAAACTATGCATGAAGATATAGTCCTTTCAGTTATAGCTCACGGATTAATACCAGATTAGATATCACCTTATCCTATGTATGCTTGTGTTCTGTCTTAATACAGAATGTAAAGTAGTTCATCACGGCTCAAGCATGTTATGGATCTTGGAAGGCAGTTCGTGCAGATTGTGATAGGAGTTCATCACTAGTTTATTCGGATATTCTTCCCCAGTTAATGAATCCTAGCTGATTTGAAGTCCTGCCAGCCTAGCCTAATGTCTTCAAGCGCTTATGACTGACTTTCTTTGTATTTTGTCACCATTTTGACTTTATTACTAGCTGGCTATGAGGATTTTATTGAGTTTGCTGCCCATTGATGCTTCAGGAGCCACTGTTTTACAATTTAAGATCATTTATACGTGCAACTTCGATACTGACTGGAACTCCCAAGAGTGACACTTCAATTGGTGTACTAGTATATGTAGCATAAACTTCCATGTTAGGGTAATCTTTTAGCTTAACAAAGGGGCATATTGAAAGTTATTCATGTTCAACCCGCCGCTGCTTGTTTGTTTACTGGAGTTAATTTGACTAGTCAATCATTCCAAAAAAAAATTTAATTAGAGTAATTTTTCTGTCTATTTTTTTGGGCTATTTCTAACAGATTAAAATGTGTTCCTTCGAAAATAATTTCTTAAATGAGCAATTTTCAGGAGAGAAGAGCGTTCTTTATAGCATCCCACAAATAAAGCAAAGAGGAAAGGGATAAATGGAAATAAATTAACACTAGTTTTTGTTACAAATGTTCTAGGTAATTAGTTTCTTGAAATTTTAAAATAAGGAGAAAGATGTCTATCTATTCCTCATCTCTTTCACTCACTTGGATACTTTTTATTCCTGTGTGGAATGAGGGAAAAAAAATATTTGTCACAAAGTTATAAATACATTTACATCAAATTTTCTCAAGAGAGTGCGTTGACTGCTGTTACTAGTGTATGCGTTGTTGCTGCGAGTTTGTTCATGTGACTGTGTCGAAAAGGTCAGTTACTGATTTTTCATATATGTTTAGATTCATTATATTCGAGCACCACTTGTAATATACGTATTTCATAATTGCCTTTCTTACACATATAGCATATTTGCATTTCGTCTGATAATTAATATTGCATATGGCTGCTGTAACATGCCTTAATGTTCTATGTTCGTTGTTAGATTCTTGACAATTACCGAACCATTCAATAGCTTCATTCTATATTCACTTATCTCATACGTGTACTTCATATGTTGTTTTATGGTGTGTATATTGCAATTGATGTCTGAGGTCAACATTTATAACATTGCAAAGTGTGCTTCAAACATTTGTAACATCTCGTCTTTTTTTAAATAAATTAAAAAGCATTTTATTTAAAAATAAATAGAGTTTTTGAAAAATAATAAGATTTTTATAATTAAATAAATTAGGAAAAATAATTTTATTAATTAAAATAATAGTTTGAAGGAAAATAAAAAAGAATATTTTATTTATTCATTTGATAGGGAGTAAAAATAGAATTTTTTTATAAAATAAAGAAAAGATAGAGTAAATAATAAATTGAGAGTACCATATCTATAAATAGACATATTAGATTAGATTTTACACACAATATATTTCTACTGTTTCTTCCTTTCAAATTCGTTCTTTTTTCTCTTTCAAAATCTTTTCTTTTTTCCCACATATACTCAAACCTATCAGGTAAAACTACGATCCTATACTCGTTAATCATGGAATTATCATGAAATTTGAACACCAAGTTTCGAACTCATTTTCTCACATTCCCATCGTTGGAATTTTTAAATACTGTGGTGAGAACAATGTCCCTCACAAGATGCTCTTCCTGTATACATCCAAACTTGTCTCATTAAAACTATGATCTCAGACTCATTAACCATTGAATCATTGTGAAATTTAAAAATCAGGTTTGAAACTCATTTTCTCACAATCCCACTGTTAGGATTTGTGAAACAATGTCTTCAGTTAGAGAAATGTCCCTCGCACGGAGACGGAGACAGTGAAATATAGGTTATAATCATTTCTCTTTTTCTCTAACGTTTGAAAATCCTAGGAAAATTTTGAAGAATCTTAGGAAACCGCTAGAAACGTCGCTATCGTTGTCGGACTACACATGTGAGCCTGCTTAAAGGTAAGAGATGAGTTTATCGCAATTGAGGTTAGAATAAACATGTGTAGGGATCTTTAGAAGATTAAATTTGAGTTTATTTTTGGATGTTTATTGAATTACAATTCATCCTTTATGATTATAATTATGATATTGTTGTGTTTGACGAACCAATTGATGTCCTTATGTGAATTGATTGATAAAATTGAGTGCTATTTGTTTTTGTATTTTTTGCTTATGATTTTGATTCCTTTGATTTTGTTATGATTATGTGAAATTGTTTGAAGGGTTTTACTCCCCATGTGAGAAACATTTTTGTATAATTCGTTTGTGTTTTGGACAAAATTTATTATATTAGTGTGATAAATTGTTATATTGAGATTATAACAATGTGACTGAGATTGAGCGTATGTGATAAATTGAGTGCGTGTTGAATTGTAAGATACATGTGTATTGAAATATTGTGTGCATTGAGTTGTGAGCTATGTACCGTACCACCACACGACTATAAGACCCTTTCAGAACGATGAGTTAATGTGCGACGAGTATTGTGATGAGAACCATTGTGGGAACTCGACGAGTTTAATCACTTTGAGGCGCGATGAGATAAAATTATTTTGAGAACAATTGAGGAGTCGGGTGTTTTGTACAGTTCATAAATAGAGTATAGGTGCTAAAATATTTTCTAGGTTGGACCTGAATCAAGAGGGAGAGGTCCTAACGGACTCTTTAGAGTGTAGGCCTTAGGGATAAATATACTCGGTTTGAATGTTCCTTGAAACCTATGTTGATTTCGTATGATTGAAGTATTCTCGCAAAACAGAGTGACCCTAACTAATCTCCTTATGATTTTATCTAGTGAGAGTGACCTGACTTACCAGTGTGTGGTTTATCTTGTCATATACTTCTAGGCGCCCGATGAGATTTTTCACTGACATGATACCACATTACATATAGGATTAAGTCTTAGTATATTTGTTGCATAACGCTTGTGTATTGATCGATATTGATTGGTTGAGTGATATTGTGTTTCGATCCTTGAGTACGTAAATAATGTGAAAATGTGTGAGATGTGTAGTGTTGAGATGTGATGTTACACGATAAGTGATGGAATGATGTGAGCTATGTTTAAGTAAGCTATATTTCATTTATATAATATGTATATCTACATATTGTCTCGTTTCTCTCTATTAGTTGAGAATGTGATAACTCATTCCCTGTGTGCTGTTTGTGTTTGGATCTTGTGATGATCTCGAACCTTGTGTTCGTGGGAGCAAATGACTAGATGGATTGCTTTAAGAAATCTTATGTTGGAGGATGTCGGAACAAAATGATCTAATAGAATGTGACATTGAGACATAAGTTTCTGGTTTAATTGCATGATGTTGAGCCGAAAATGTTTCTGACAAATTTTATTTGGTAATAGTAAAGTGAATGTGAATACTTTACCCACGTGAACTCTTATATGTTTAAAATAAAATCTCATTTTATATAATTCTATATTTTCATATATTTTATTATTTAAATATGTATATCGAGGTAGAATGTGTAAGAGGATTTATACCTTATGGTTGCATTATGTGCATTACAAAAACATTTCACCCAAAAAAAAAAAGAAGAAGAAAAAATCAAATTCCATCCAGCATAATGGAACAAAGAAAGATTGGAGATGACAAGAAACGGATAATTAATACAATCATAGATCTTTCCTTTAGTGCACTTAATCTGCAAGCAGTAGTGTGATATTCACTATTCAGTGTTAATTACTCACTGCCACAGGATAATAAATCTTCCTTCAGAGTATTAGTTATTAGAGGGCCTTTTGGAAATTTTCATATAATTTCAAATTCAAAAGTTCCCATCAAGTTTAATGGACAACATAAGGATTATGTGAAAAGGCGTGATTCATGAACAACCTTAAAGATGTTTGCATGAAGATGTAATCAAGAGTCAGACCTACAACGATAATACTTAGAGCAGCCTCTACTTTGAGGATTTGAGGGGGGAGGAAGACACCCTCCAGTTTTACTATAAGCTTCACCAGAGCCACCACCATTACAAACTGGTTTGTCTCTCTGTAAAGCTCCATTGGAAATGTATGATCTCTTCTGCTCCAGAAACCTTCGGCTTATTTCAGACTCCATCAACAGCTCATCTTCTTGATTGCATTCAGCTATGGAACCATTGCATGTGCTTGCATGACTTTTCAATGAGAGCACGGTGCAGCTGGTGAAATGCATAGAGCTGAAGAGCATGAAGTAGCAGAAACAAACAAGTCTAATGGTGGATGATTTTGAGGCCATTCTTCTGTTCTGTGTCTTGGATTGGATGTACCCTTCCTTCCACTCTCCACTAAGAAGCACTATATAGAGAATATTATAATATATGACACCACCTTTTTGAAAAGGTGCAAGTTGCATTAGTGATAAGCTGATAGAGCGCACTTCACCAAACCTTTTGGACAACAAGGAAATTATGTTATTTTCCATGTGCTACAGATGATTTTTTTTCTCTTTTCTGTGAAGACTTCTGATTTACTCTGCTAATAAGCGATTGCATATGTATGAGATAACTGAGATTAGGTTGCTCTTGGAAGATAAAATTCTAATATGTCTCAAGTATATTGTATACTATAAATATAGAGTAATTAAAAATTCCATACCAAATAAGACTTTTTTGTTAGTACCCCATATTGAAAAAATATGTATAGAAAACATGTGGTTGGTTGTGGCATCTGAATATGATGATATTTTTTTGGTTCTTAGTTTTGTCCCTCCTTTGGTAAAATCTAAGTTCATAAAAATTTGTGCAAAATGATGGGAGTAAATAGTTACTTAACTGTTTTAGCTAAGTTTCTTATTTGAAGCCCTTACCCTTAACACACATTTAAGTATACATGAAAACAAATGTGGCGTTGGGTGAATAGGATTATAGGAAGGGTATTATCATGGCAAAAGAAAAAGGAGAGAACAGAGGCAAAGGTGTGTGTGTTGATATAATCATACATCTAAAATATTTGGTACATATTCCTCGAAGTTGCCCCACCTAAACTCTCAGTCTTCTATCAGACAATGGACCTCAACATACAGTTGTGGTGGGATCCCTATGGATTTCGGGATTTACTTTGACTCTAATAAAACGAAGACATGACTTTGAGTTCCTTTCACACCAATATCAAATTATTGCACTCATGGAAATTGTAAAGCCAAGGATGGTTCCAAGCATTTACTTAATTTCTTCCTCCATTATTTTAGTTTAATTACACAAAGTGGCACACACTGCAAAGGTTTGAATTTTCACACCTTGCATAGCATTCTTGGAAGCATTTCTCATCAATAATATGAACTAGTTTGCTTCAACCTGATACTGTGTTTGGATAAGTACTACTATTTTACATCGAGACAAATGCAGGCTTCAATAGTAGCAAACAATTTGGACTTGGCAATAATTTATTTTCATATATTTAACATGATAAAAACAAAATAGGGTAGTGAAGTTTTTTTTTTTTTGCACGTAGGACACAACAATTTTTTTTTATGGACACAGTTTGTATTCATTTAGGAGGTTCAAATGATCAGAGGGTTTTTGTAAAGTGGGACAAAGGGGTTTGATGTTGGATTCACTACACTTCATAAAATAGATGTAGACTGTCGAGTCCACAAAATAAATATTTTGAATATATTAAAAAATTGCTCCATGCCACACATTTGTGGGACAACAAAAGTAGCTACATGCTATAACAATTTTTCTTAGCTTCAAAGAAAGATATTGATCTTCATGTCATTATACAGTTTATTATGGTGCCTGTATTATTATCTTGTGTTTACAAAGCAGAAGCCAAAACAACACACATGGCCAGGAAAACACTCATCAATTCATCATAGACGACTGCATAAATATAAAAGATGAAAAATAGGTATATGATTTCCTTATTCTTCCCATTGAACGAACTGAAGACTTCATTTTCTGCATTTGCATATCCTGGAGCATCCTCTGTTGTAAGGATTTGATGCTGGCGGTAGGCAGTTTTTGCTACATGGTGCTATGTTGCGCTTGGTAACTTCCATAATAATGTACTTGTTTGCCTTTTTAGCATGATTTTGAGATTTTTGAGACTCCATTTCCACCCTTCACAAAAGCTTACTGCTTCATTCCTTACAAATCATTGCATTTTCTGGTACTGGTTTTGGGGTTAAGTCTGTCCATTTATAGTGCTAATACTTGAAAAATGAGAAATGAGAACCATTGGAGGTGGCCACGGAATAAGGCATAAGGAATAGGTTCACCTCCAACTACTTAATTTTGCACACAACTTTTCTCTAGAAACTAGAAAGTTGATTCTATCATAATGTTGTTCAATCTCATTTATTTTTTCTTTAGTTTTAAGTAATGGTATTGTTGAAATAACTGTTATAATCTCATAGATAATTCCACTAATTACCAAACAGAGGTTATTTACAAAAGTCCATCCAAATGAGCCACAGTCATTTTCAAAATAGTTGGAGTCCTAATTAGAATGAATTATTAGTCTTCAACACCACATGAATGACCAAGGTGCCCTACAAGTTACCATCTGACAATCACAATTCACAAACCAAACGTTCATATACCAAAAATCACATATATAAGATTCCCCCCGCCCCTTATAACTTAACAACGAGAATATTCACTGCATAAGTTCTGAATTTATGATTAAAATTATTTGTGCATTGATTTGTTAAGAAGTACATCATATTGAAATGATTTGGTTGGGTTGTGATTTCAAATGCATTCAAATGGGAACAAGCAACGTAGAAGGTGCAGCACATTCATGATGTGAATGAAAATCATAGAATCCCAAGTAAGGCCATTAATCTAGAATGTTACTCCAATAGAGATTTACTCAATCAGAAGACCCAAATTTTGTAGGTGAGCAAGATTTATTTCACAGAGAACATTGTTTAGGATGATGTAAATGAGAAAGTACGGAAAACTACATGACAATATAACTTTATTACAATGCAACCATCATACATATGCAACTATTATTTATTTATAACATTAGCCCACCTCGATTCATTCTAGGACTAAGGATTTTATTCACATGGATATTGCTTGTAGCCTGGCCTCAAGTAGCATAGCTATTAAATCCATATATCTGAAGTGCAGTCACCACCAGGATATCTCATCTCATGGGCAAGGCAGGGACCCCCAGGCTCAGCTCCAAAGTCAACAAAGAAATTAGGGTTAATTTTCAGACCACCATTTTCAGTATCAACATCAATCTGTAACATGTGGGATCCTTTCTCTACAAGCTCTGGATAAAATTGTTTATCCCATGCACTGAAGAGTGAGTTTGTAACATATACCCGCTTACCATCCAGACTCAACTGAATCATCTGAGGGCCAGCTCTCAACTTATTTCCCTGAAATTAAAAATTTTGATCTCTTCACCTTCAACCACTAAAGGGTCAAAATTTAAAGTGCAATTATTTACCACGTTTAAGCATAACACAAGATAAAATACAAAAGTGACAAAAAGTTTGAAGGCACCAATGTAATGCACAAGTCTATTATATCTAGTACATCTAAGAACCAATCAACTCCAAACATGTGAGAAATCAACAAGCATGACACTAGAATCACTAATTTCAAAAGTTAAACTGCACAAACCTGGATGTCTGGAACATCAGATTGCCAAGTATTACCATCTTCGGTTATTGCTACTATAGGGCTTCCTTTCTGAAGTAGTCCCCCAACCCATACTTGGCCAGTCAGTACAGGATTTTTAGGGTCCTCAATGTTATATTGTCTAATATCACCATGAAGCCAATTCACAAAGTACAGAAACCGATCATCAAGAGATATCAGAAAATCAGTTATAAGCCCAGGCATTTCTGGAAGAATCCAGTTTTGCACTTTCAATGGTTTCACTGATATTGCAACCTGCAAAGTCAGTCTAGTGTGTAAGTATTATTGATCATTATACCTTGGTTGAAGCTGCACAAACGCATACCAGATGACAATATAAAATGAGTATGGATATCTATGAGTAGAGTAGAGTATGAAAATTATATCATCTCTATTATTTCATATGAGCACAGATACAATATATAGAAAAGGTGAAGAAAATTATAAAGGAAATTCCAAGAACCAGGAATCCCAAAATTATAGGAATGAAATAAAAATAGAATAGCTGAATGTAAACCTTCTGATTAATGAGATGTCATGATTCTCCTAAAATTTAGGCATTGATTTTTTACTATATCCTTTTTGTGTACCTCATGACTCCATGATTCATCCTCGGTCTTGAAAAACCGTACCATGTTACTTGACAATGCACACCCAACGAAACCTGTATCTTTAGAAGGATCATGCAGAAACCTTACCTGCATTTAGGACAAGTTGCTTACAAATTATGCCACCTTTAACATATTACTTCACAAGTACAGGCTAGAGAGAAAAAATGTAGCAAAGGACAAACATATTTATGATTAAATCACAAGTACATTAACATAAAGTGCTTATAATTGGAGGAAATAACTCCAGAATTATTTATTGAGCAATGTACCTCCAAGGGTAGAACCCCTGACTCACCAAGGTCCAATGTTTGTCTCAGTTCACCCCCAGGCCAGCTGTATACATGTAGATGCCTCCCATAAAGACCATCAGAGACATGCTGTAAGTTAAAACCTTTGGTGAAAGCAGCAGGAGCACCCCATGATGAGCTAATCATAGTCTTATGCTGTGGTTGGTACCAGAAGTCATACCCAAATGATGGACTGTGCCCAGGTTTCTCCCACCTAACAAATGTGTGCCAAGATACAAACTAGTAACTAGAAAATAATCCACTGAAATGGTAACTACTTCATTAGTTTCGTAGAACTTTTGTTGAATATGCTGCTATAAAACAATTATTTAATGATTCTACACTAAACATTTTGCAAAACTTTAGTCATTTCTAAGCATAGTGGTAAAATGTCAATCTATGATTGCACCATTTTCCATGTAGACTGTTAATTGATGTTGAAAGAGCAATTAAAACCACGTCTCACTAAATGCATGCGAAAATGAATAGAATTGGTAATTTAAGAGCATTTTGACATCCCAATATGCATTCTTGCATTTCTCAATCTAATCTATAAAAGGGTACCTTCCTTTCAAATTAAATTCATGATCAAGGAGAAGAAATCCACTTCCTGCTGCATTTCCATCTTTATCTCCAAGAAAAGAGATCATGACGTCACCAGAAGCAAGACAATGAGATGTGTGTGCATAAGCTAATCCAGTCTTACTTATGATGTCTTCTGGCTCAACAACTTTGTGCAAAGATGGAGACCTTGGATTTGATCTTGTGTCAACCACATAAATGCGGCCTGATCTGAAATATGGTAAATCTGACTTAATAAGGATTTCGTTTCAAGAAAACCGACGTCTTACACCAGTGAAGTTCTTGAACCTTGTCAGTGTTTGTTATGTGTGTGTGTGCATGCGCATATGCGTGCAAGTAAAATCCAAAGTGGCTGTTTAGTATCTTACACCAGTGAAGGTAGAATCAGATATCGCCGAACTGCTGATGGATCTCCATAGCAAGAGCTGCATGAATTCCACCCAAAATGGTGCAGTTCATCACCTAAATAAGGTACAGGTAACCTATGGATAACTTTTGAATACGTTGGAGAGCTTGGATCCACATCCACTGTGGCCAGAAAGTCAGGCTTATCCCTTCCTGTTCCTGCATTGAATTGAATATTCATCACCAATATATATATATAAAATCACCAAAATACACGTTTTGACAGAAATTGTTTAAGCTGCACCAAGTCTTCATGCATAGCACTAGAAAGAGATAGATATTTCTACATGTCACTTGTTCCCAGTATCATGTCATATAAAATGTTTGTAACAACAACTTGAGAAACCTATCTTGATCTCTCTGCCTAATGCCTATCTATTCCTCCAATGAAGCTGAATTGGCCTTTTCAGACATATAGAGACACAACAAGTTGTTTTTGGTACCTGAGTAGATAGCAGTGACATAAAGGAGAGTCTCTTTGGGACCAGACATGGCTGCCAGGGGTGAAGGATAGCCAGGACCTGTTTTAGGACAATCATGCATGTTGCGTTGGTTCATCACCTTGTCACACCTCTCCATCTCTCTCTTTCTCTCTCTATGAAAGATCACTTAACAGATATTATGATCAAAAGAAGAAGCAGATGATGAAGAAAAATTAACTCGATGAAGAGTAAGTTATAGGTTATATTACTGACTTGTAACTTGTTACAAGTCACATGAAAATAAGAACGAAAGTTACTTCTTTGGCTTTATCAAAAGTCACAAATTACACTAACATTGTTCCAAAGCTTGAAAGTAAAACCCAAGTTTTGAATATGACCCTGCTATTTGGACAAAAATAAATAAACATATAAAAATAAAAAGAATGACCGGGACTGTAACATTTTCCAATTCAACAAGCCAAAACAAAATTATTCCTTCTAACCTTTCAGGAACATTAAAAGATTTTTTGTTTCCTAGTTCTGTAGAAAAATATCTTATAAGATTCCTTTCTTCAAAATAATTACTATTATTTATATAATGCATATAACATGTTTTTTAGTGCTGAACTGGTAATCAGGATTAGTATGCAGGTTCCGAAAAAATGGTAATTCACAAAGCAGACATAAAATTCTCAATTTTTTGATCAGCGAAATTAAAACAAAAATTCCCAACGGATGAATAATAAGACTGCTTTTGGGCAACAAGGGAAAAAAATCAAGACGTGTTCCAATTTAAAAAGTCAAAGGAAATTTTTTCCTTCCATACACTTTTAAGAACCAAATTGACTATTCTGCCTACTTCTGATTCGAATTCTTAGTTTTTTTGGGCGTTAGCAAAAAATTAGAAGTTAAGGTTATAACTAACGCATGATGTTTTTTTTTTATTAAGTAAATAGGTATTTTGATTTCTAATTTTGATTCCTTTTGCAAATTAGTCTTTATCTTTTTTTAAATGTAAAAAATAGTCTCTATTTTTGTATAAATTTTACAAAATAGTCTTTGCCGTTAAATTTAAAAGTAGCACCGTTAATGAGATACATTTTTAATAATTTTAGTGTCACATAGATTATCCAACGTGGAGCTGAACTTTGATGCAAATTTTAAAAAGTTGTCAAATATTTTCTTCTTCACTTGCTTCTTCTTCCTCAAATTAGGGTTTTTAAAACTTCTTTCCTCTCAATTTCAACATGGTGGTACTATCTGACCCAATGATATGCGTTTAGCTATCAAATTTGTGCTCTGAGGCTAGGAAAGAACCACCACAAACGCGGCGAGCGCCACCGCTACAGTGGTGGTGGCTTTAGAGAGCGACCCTAGTCCGACAGCCCACAAGCTCAAGATGGTGGGGCCTATGCTCTGAAGGGTGGTATAGACATGGAAGGCGTCTCCCAAAGCGGCATCGTTTATGATAATGAGAATGCAGGGAAGGCTACGAGGGTGACACAACCCATTATGGTGCACGCTAGGGCGGAACGCAGATGAGAGGCACTCTCGCCATAACGGAGGCTACGAGGGTGAACAATGTTTATTTTCATCAAATATTTCTTAATAATAACCTTAAATATAAAAAGACATGAGAATGAAGTAATATTATTTATTTTATTACAAATAATTTTTTTTTGTTTTGAAAAAACCACCTAGAGAACTAACGGCATCTTGGGTAACATAATAGGATTGGAATCCAACCTTAAAGTATTGAGAATACAATCTGAAGCAAATTCTAGAACTTGGAAATCAAAACTAATGTTCAAAGTGTGTTTTGCCCATTCATATTGGAATAGAAGTGTAAGATGAAATTTCGTATCAAGAAAAATATAAAAGTTGAGTGAGAAAAAATCATAAACTTGACTTTTAAAGTTTTAGGTTAAAGTGTGGTATCAAGTTTTATGATGACTCTTTTAAATACATGTTGTAAAATCCAATCATTTAATATTTACTTAAAATATGATTTCAAATTATCTTTGACTGAACTATCCGTGGCATTTTTTTTTTACTTTTATATTTTTATAAATATGTAGATTTTAGTTTAAAAGCATAGAAAATTATCACACTTGCTATAATTCCCCATTAGCCCCCGAAACAAACGGAAGACTAATTAAAAAAATTGCAGTTGCCTTATATGGACTCGCGTTTTGTTCTGAAGCAAGAGTCCTACTGATGACACTATCGGGGGGACGTTGTAGGGAAAGGTAATGTTATGTTTAAAATTTTGAATAAATAATTATTTTGTACGTTCTTTAAAATTGTAGGGCACTGTCACAATTTAACACATCATAAAATTAAAAAAAATATAAATAAATTGTTTAGATTAAAATTATTGTCATTTTAGTCTATAATATGTACAATTTGTTATCATTATAATTCGTAAAGCTTATGATTTATTGTCATTATTAGTTTATATAATAGAGTCCTTGTCGACTTCTTTATGTTCTGGAGTCTTGTCCTAGTCAAATGAAGCACATGCTGTCAGCTGATGCCGATGGTGTTTCTCATACTAGGATGTAGTTTTTGCTTTTGGTTTCAAATTTCAATCTTCATTGTTGGTGTCTTTATTTCCCAATCATAAAAAAGTAGTTCATAATAAAGTTAACAACAAAAACTAATGTAATTAACATTTTTATTTGTCTCTTTTGAATGAGATAAATTGCTTCTTCAAGTACAATCATCTCAAAAGCTTTTTCATGCCTTTGATTAAGGGTCATCTCCCCCCACCCCAAAATTATTAAACACCAAAAAAGTACAATACTATTAAGAATTAAAGATATTAATACAACTACAAACATAATATCTTCTTCAACTTTTTCTTCATAATATTATAATCAAACTTTCATGATTGTGAAAATTTATTAGAAATGATCAATTTTAGATTTCACTATTAAATCAGAAAAAAATTATAAATAAAAAATAGGATACATCAAAATTAATAATTTTTAATTAAACAGAATTTGTTAAATAATGTTACTAGAATTTCTCATAGCCATAATTGTAAACATTTAGGGGCGTACGAATAATAGTACCAAATAATTCTGTTCAACCTACCCAGTAAAATTTTGTTCAACCTATTTATAATTCTACATACATGGAAACCTTCGAATATGTTTTGATTGGTTGTAGAGTATGGAATGAAGAAGGATGGAGTGGAAGGAAAAGGTGTTGGATTGTTTGATTTGTAAAAGTTGAAATGAAACATAATGGAAGATGATGATGGATTATGATCCATTTCATTTCATTATTTCAACTCAATTTTCCTTTCTCTAAATTTGAAGTGTACTCAATGGAACAATGTTTTTAGATGGTAAAATAACTATTTTTTTTTATGTATTTATCCTCATCAGTAGTCTTTTAAAGATAATATATTTAATATAAGAATAAAAAAGTTATAACCGAACGGACCCATAATGTAATATGTGAGGGACTAAATAGCAAATGTAATGAATTTTTACTTTAACCTATTAGAAATGCCACCAGGAAAGTACTGTATCGGCAGCCGCATTTGCATCCCTAGGAGCACGACAATAGTAATAATCGATTGTAGTTTATAAAGTTACACTCACTCGTCGTTTCACTTCGTTTCCGTGGAGCATTTTACTCTGCAGCAGCAGCCACCACCCATGGCGTCGTTTTCCGCCGCCGTCGCTCAGTTCTCCCGCGTTTCACCTTCTCACACTTCGCTCCACTCTCACTCTCACGGCACGCTCTTCCAATCTCAATGCCGCCCTTTCTTCCTCTCGCGCACTTCCCATTCACTCCGGTACGTTCCTTTCCACAACTAGGTTTCGCGAATCACTGTTGTTTCCTCGATCCTTTTCGCATTTGGTTTTGGATCAAATTACACCAATGCTTGTGTAGCTCCATGTCTCTGATTTTCTATCTTTGACCACACATACAACAGCTAGTTGCTTGCTATTGTGTTTTGCTTGAACACTTGGACGAGATGCGACTTTACTGTTTTTGATTCTTTTTTTGCTCTTAAAAGAAAGGAATAAGCAGAGAAGAGAGAGCAAGTATCAGATATGAAACCTGATGTTTGATTAATATGCTTATCAGTTGAATGGAGAATTTGAGAGTATATTCCCTCAGTTTGAATATTAAGACTATAATTGCAAATTAACGAAAGTTGTAAACATCGTATATTTGGCAGATATGTGCTAAATAATCTCTTAGATGATTGGTTGTTCTACAAGCAGTATATTCTGTACTTTTTTTTTTCCTTTTTGTATATTTATCCTTTGCAGAGATTAGAGTGTTTTCGGAATTTTGGCAGTTTAAATGATATTCTCCCCATGAGATTAATTGGATTTTTGTGTTTTGCTATATACTGATTCACGACGATACAATGGTTTCTGTCTCAGGAAGGGTCTTACTTTACCACGGGGAAGAGAGGCACCGAGTACATCTGTACGTGCTTCATTTACAGGTTACGACTTACTCTTATGGTTATGTTTTGAAATAGACGAATATAGTTTTTTTATTATCAGCAAATATTAGTTGTTAATTGTTAGTTTTTTGTTAGCGGAGAAAATTGAACCCACCCACGACCTTTCCCTCTCTCCCTTCTCCTTTTACCATCAAGTCAACCTTAGAACTCTAATAGACAAATACAGTAACTTATGTTTTTTTGTCCTTTCTATATTTGCTAGCAGATGTTTCATCGAATGTGTCCTTGGAGGAAAAACAACTACCCAAAGGAGAAACTTGGTCTGTTCACAAATTTGGTGGAACCTGTGTGGGAACCTCTCAGAGAATAAAAAATGTTGCGGACATAATTCTTAAGGATGATTCGGAGAGGAAATTGGTGGTTGTTTCTGCAATGTCAAAGGTGACAGATATGATGTATGACCTTATCCACAAGGCTCAATCACGCGATGAGTCTTATACAGCTGCATTAAATGCTGTTTTGGAGAAGCACAGTGCAACTGCACATGACATACTTGATGGAGATAATCTTGCTACTTTCTTGTCTAAATTGCATCATGATATTAGTAACCTTAAGGCGATGCTTCGTGCAATATACATAGGTTATAAGCTCGTCAACCCTCGCTTTCTCTTTGATACTCTGTTCCTTTTTTTTGGTACTAAAAACCTATTTAATTTATGTATTAATTTATTATTTTGTTTTCTCTTGTTCAGTTATATCTATTTCTTTTATAAATCCTCATTTGAACCTAGGATGTTATTTTCACGTCGTCCTTGTTTATTATAAGACATAAGTTGGCATTTATGGCTTTCACTTTCTGGTGTTGTTTTCACATTGTAATAGTATTGATGTTGATGTATATTGCATTATCTATTTCTTGGTTGCTATTTTGTAATATTGATCGTTGCTTATGTCTTGGACACCATTGTATGACAATAATAATAATAATAATAATATATGGTACTTTTTGGTCATTAATGTCACATGATCTGTAGTATACATGTAACTGATCGCATAACCGTAGTATACATGCAATTGGTTAGATGACCTGTAGCACACATGAAATTGGTCACATGACCTGTATTATGCATGTTTCTTCATGTCTCAAAAATCAAACAATTCCAGTCACTTCTCTTAATCTATGCTTAATCACCTTTTCCCATAATTTCATAGTATGATCTCTGTAAACACCTTTTCCACAATGAATGATATTTAGTTTTCCGTAAATGTTGTTGCTTAAAATGAATGAGTTAAGGAATTGCATTTTAAGCCTAACTAACACTCTTAATATCTTGCAGCTGGTCATGCAACAGAGTCCTTTACAGATTTTGTTGTGGGACATGGAGAATTATGGTCTGCTCAGATGTTGTCTCTAGTTATTAGGAAGGTATGCTGTTTTATTTAGAAAGATATGCTTTTTCCCCCTTTATCTGAATTTAGCTCATTGCATCATGCTTCTGTTCCGGTTCTACAGAATGGGACTGATTGCAAATGGATGGATACAAGGGATGTCCTTATCGTAAATCCTACTGGTTCTAATCAAGTTGATCCTGACTATTTGGAATCTGAGCAAAGACTTGAAAAATGGTACTCTTTGAATCCATGTAAGGTAATCATTGCCACTGGATTCATTGCAAGCACACCTCAAAACATTCCTACCACACTGAAGAGAGATGGAAGTGACTTCTCGGCAGCAATTATGGGTGCTCTATTTAAGGCTCGTCAGGTCACAATTTGGACAGATGTTGATGGTGTGTATAGTGCAGATCCTAGAAAAGGTTTGTTATGCTTCGTACTCTGTCTCTGAGTTAAACAATGAGTGGACTGGATCATGAGAATTGGTTTTTAGTAACCAGAGGGAGTTCTAGCTCTGACATATTGATGATTCTTTTGTGTTGTGTTTGACTGCCATAACATGATGTTTTGATTAAATATAAACAATAATATCTTATGCAGTTAGTGAGGCTGTGATTTTGAAGACACTGTCTTATCAAGAGGCTTGGGAAATGGTGAGTTAGATGCTGGAAAGCCTCAATGCTCCTTCTGCTTGTAAAATTAAGGAGATTAACTTGCAAATTGTCTGTTGTACAGTCTTATTTTGGTGCCAATGTCTTGCATCCCCGCACAATTATTCCTGTGATGCGATATGGCATACCCATTATGATAAGGAACATTTTCAACCTTTCTGCTCCTGGAACAAAGATCTGCCATCCTTCTGTTAATGATCATGAAGATAGCCAGAACCTGCAAAATTTTGTCAAAGGATTTGCAACCATAGACAACTTGGCACTTGTAAACGTCGAGGGGTGAGTCATGAATTGCAGTTGTGTTACATGATGAATAGTTGGCATTTTTTGCTGCACGAGGATTTCTATTTAATTTAAGGTTTTCTTTAACCAATATTAATTGTCCAAGTTGTAGATTCCAATAAATTTTTCTTTGATGCTTTTTTGCAGAACTGGAATGGCTGGTGTTCCAGGTACTGCCAGTGCTATTTTTGGTGCAGTAAAAGATGTTGGAGCTAATGTTATCATGATATCTCAGGTGCACTTATAACTTTTTTCAATTTTTCTAGTTGTCCACGCTGATATATAAGAAATGGCATTAATCATTAACAGTATTTATGTAGGCTAGTAGTGAGCATTCTGTATGCTTTGCTGTGCCCGAGAAAGAAGTAAAAGCTGTTGCTGAGGCATTGCAATCTAGATTTCGTCAAGCTTTGGATAATGGGCGTCTTTCTCAGGTGCTAAATCCAATTCTTCTAAAACCAAATGCATGTTTCTGTTCAATTGTTAAGACTTGACTCTCTTTAGTGATATCAGACTGAAGATTTATCATTCTACATTTTGTGGATTTGAAAACTGGATGAAATATTTGAGTGCCATGCATGGTTGTAAATTGCAGTTGCAGTTTCGTTGTGATTTTTTATGTTGCGGGCTGATGTGGCTGCTGCAATTGTGGTCACGATGTGGCTGTCATGAGTCAAAAAACTTTTATGTTGCGGCTGCAATTGTGGTTGCAGACCTCAATTCAAAACCATGGTGCCATGCTCTTAATTTTTTTAAGAGTATAAAGACTGAAGTGTTGTATTATCTTTTCTATACAATTTGTCTTCATTGTGAAAGTGTTTTAATTTTCCTCTTAATTTTAATTAATAATAAGTGCATATTAGGGTTAAAAGAAATATGCAAGCTACAGTCCACTTAATAATTATTATGATCTAGAACAGTGGAAGCAAACATTAGTGATGCAGATATCAACAGTTGGGACTAAGACTATTATTTCTTGCACTAGATTAATATAAAAATCAAGGATTACTATAAAATGTCAAGCACAAGGATCCATTGGGAACTTCTTTAAAGTTCCAAAGATGAAGTCATCCAATAACATTAAGGCTCGAGCCTTGAGTCTTCCTGGAACAATAGTGCATTATGCCTGTAGAAGTCATGGTTGAATTGTATTGAGTTATGTTTGCTCGCTTATCACAAAAATTTGGGTGTTACCTTTGAATTTGTTCACCAATTGTTGTATTTGATTCTTGAATGTAAGGATGTTCATGATATAATTCAATAAAATATTAACTAGGGATATGCTACTTTTTTGTTGAGGGCGAGCCCTGGTGCAGCGGTAAAGTTGTGCCTTGGTGACTTGTTGGTCATGGGTTCGAATCCGAAAACAGCCTCTTTGCATATGCAAGGGTAAGGCTGCGTACAACATCCCTCCCCCATACCTTCGCATAGCGAAGAGCCTCTGGGCAATGGGGTACGAAGTTTTATGCTACTTTTTTGTTCTGTGAATGTGGCAATAATGTATTTGATAATCAAAAGGAAATGCATAGTCTCTTCCTCATAAGATAGTTGGACGTGAAAGTTGTGTTAAATGGAGTGCTTCTTCCTCTTCTTTTTTTCCCATCAGTTTATGTGCTTATTTCTTTTGTTTGTTTATTATCATGAAGTAGAAACTTGAGAGCCGAATAATTTCATTTCTTCTGTTTAAATTAGTATGTGACTGAATGATGTTAAAATTTAAAGCTTGTTATTTTATTACCTTTTTTGGATTCTAAGTTATGAATCATCTCTCAGGTTGCAGTCATTCCAAATTGTAGCATTCTGGCTGCAGTTGGCCAGAAAATGGCAAGCACTCCTGGTGTTAGTGCCTCCCTTTTCAATGCATTGGCTAAGGTTAGGAAATTATGTTTAAGATATTGCTTAGGTTAGAGATTTTTGCGTATTTTGTATATTCTTTTGCTTGTTTTATGTTCAAACTTGTTTTCATAAACAGGCCAATATAAATGTCCGTGCTATAGCCCAAGGTTGTTCTGAGTACAATATTACTGTTGTTGTTAAGCGAGAGGATTGTATAAAGGCTTTACGAGCTGTCCATTCCAGATTTTATCTCTCAAGAACCACCATAGCAATGGGCATTATTGGACCTGGATTAATTGGGAGCACACTACTTGAGCAGCTAAGGGATCAGGTGCAGTTTCTGTAGACACTTTTTGTATGCCTGAATAATTATTTTGGTTTTACCTTTTTTATGTTTTGGTGTGTATTTTGCCTGTCATCATCCTTGGTGTGAAATTAACTATTTTTCTAATTTAAAATTCCTCTTCAAGGAAATAATGCCTATAATTGAAGAATAAAGTTTATTTTAATAACAGATAATTTTCTTTATGTTGAAGCTGCACCATTTGTAACTGTTTTACTGATTAAAATACATTTTCAAAAGAATTTATTTGTTTGTCAATGTAAGTAAAAAAGGTGCCACCACATTGGAAGTGTGACATTCTAGTGTAGTGTTTATATATACGACTTTGGGGTCTCCAACTACCATGACTACTTTTTGTTGTGTGGTTCTTCCAAGGTTCTTATCTAATTGATATCAGATATTTCCACTGTGTTTCTCAACTACAAATGAGCGGCATGGGTGGTGATGCTGGCATTGTAGTTTTTGCTTGGGACTAGTTAAAGGGTTAGTGCACAGCCTGCTCGTGTGGGCCCGTGGCTGCAACGCAAGATGGAATGTTAGGATCCAATTGCAAGGTATGAGACTTGAGTCTCACATTTGAAGTTTAGGATGTATAAGGTCCTTGGCTCTCCAAACTACAATGACTAGTTTTTGTGGTGTAGATCTCCCAAGGTTCTTATCATTATACAAGAAGATAGAGAAAATTCAGATGATTGCTTTCGAAACAAGTAATGGAAATAAAAATATAGGAGAAATTGTAAACTAGGACTTAAATAGTAAAACACAATTAATATTGGCTTAACTGAAGTTTAGTTAGTCTTAATAGCTGTAGACAGCTGAAGTTTCTATTGTAAGCTTGCAGGACAAGGTAACTCTATTATATAAAACTCATCTTCCATCAGATAGTAATAAGTGATTCATCAATCAATAACAGAAAACAGATTCAGCCTCTCTCTCTCTAGAATTCTAGTAAATATTTTATATGGGGTATTTACTTGTCTAACTTTAACATTGTTATGCATCTCCATTTCTGACTTTTTTGACTGGTAAATATTTCTTTATGATTTGATCCCTGGCAAGCATTTTACATTTCCGTGTTTAAATATGTTCCTGTTATGCTATAGTAGGGTAACTTCATTTTATCATGTTAACATACTGGAATTGAAATATGTGGCAAATTCACATGACAATTCTTTTAATGCAGGCCTCAACCCTAAAAGAAGAATTCAACATCGATTTGCGTGTAATGGGCATACTTGGTTCAAAGTCAATGCTTCTTAGTGATGTGTAAGTTGAATCACTCTGACTGAAATATCTCTTCGAATGATAATTAGGCTTTCTTGCTTGTATAACTATTAGAGCCCTTTTATGTGAGAAAGCAGACTTCATTTTACACTTCACTCTTTTTACCTTTTTGGAAAGCTTTATTGTTTATTATATATCATTTATGTATTGTTATTTGGATGAAAGAAGATTATATTTTTAAGTAAGCCATAGTAACGTGATTGGGTCTCCTAGATAGAATGGACTCAAAATGTAGGCAATACCTGATTGCTTTTGGGAGCCGTGTTTCTTGATATGGGTGATTTTTGGACTTCCTACTTTGGTTTGACAACTCTCTCTTGCTTACAATTTTGAAGTTCATCTGTTGGCAAGAGGAATTCATTGGTTAATACAGTGGTCATGAAGATACATCAACAAAATTCATCCTATGATTTGTTGGTTTTATGAGCTTGGTTATATGTGCATTATTGAAGTTGGTTTTTGTTCAATCATTATATAATATTATTTCTCCTTGCAGGGGCATTGACTTAGCTAGATGGAGAGAACTTCGAGAGGAAAGAGGAGAAGTGGCTAATATGGAAAAATTTGTTCAACATGTACATGGAAATCATTTTATACCAAACACGGCATTAGTGGACTGCACAGCTGACTCTGTCATTGCTGGCTATTACTATGATTGGTTGCGCAAAGGAATACATGTAGTTACTCCTAACAAGAAGGCAAATTCAGGACCACTTGATCAGGTAAAGTAATCCATACTGTTCTTTTGATGGATAACATGTTCGTGTTTGTTGACTTATCTCGTATTATCAATGCTGTAGGATTTTGATACTACAAACCTGTTTTTTTCTGCAAGTACTCGGTTGAAAATGGAAATTCCAAGACATTAATTTGGATTGATTTATTTTCTAATTTTTTATTTGTTTTGTTTTTTTATAAATTAAAGAATAATTCATTTAAAGGAAAGGAGAATACACATCATCACATTATCAATATTAGGGAGTTTGGATAGTCAGCTTTTACTCTTATTTCTATCATTTACTTCATACCACCATCCACTGGCAGCTGTCTATTTTTTTTTCTCTTTTCTTTTTTAAAATCAAAATATCATCTTTTGAATTTCTCTGTCTGTTTTGCAGCTATCATATTTGCTAGTACTAGAGTAACTGTAATTTTTTTTTTATCAGCAAGAGTAACTGTAACTGTAATTTTATCGTCCAGCAGTTATACAGCTGTCACTAACCTGTAGTTAGCTGAGTCAGACTCAGCGTGGTATTCAGTTAGGCTAAATTTCAAAGTGATCGGCTGGTTATTGAAGCGCAAGCTAAAGTTCACTATACAAGACTATGGAACCAATAAAATTAATGACTCAATGCATCATTTCAGTTTTAAACAATTTTCTCACTCTTTTCTCTGTTACTCTCTCTCTAAACCGAGGTTCACTGAACTCTGTTGACTAGTGGCACAATTGTTCTAACAGGATCTCATGCTGAGGAATGAGGAATTCAAATAATTAATCTGAGAATAAAAAGGAATGATTTATAAGTATAAGCTTGTCACTTGATGTCAACCAGTCTGCTACTTGTTCTCTTGTCATCTTCCATTATATTTAGCAATTTGGAAATTTATTGCTTTTACACCAAGTGATGTTTCATAGTTTAGTTATTAACATCTACGATCAAACTTTATGGTTAGCATAAACTGGAACGCTGAACAACAGTAGGTGTTGGCTTTGGGTTCATGCTTTCTGATAGAACAAGTACTTTGAAGACATGTTTTAATAATATTTTTCATAATTTTGAAACTGTTTTATTTAAGCTTCAGCAGTTGTTGCTTGCTAGTACTCATGCTATGTTGGTTACTCTCTAGTCTACTTACTACTAATGTTGGAGCTTTTTCCCATCTATGCTCTCTATATCCAGTATTTGAAGTTAAGAGCTCTTCAAAGGCAATCCTATACACATTACTTCTATGAAGCAACTGTCGGAGCTGGTCTTCCAATTGTTAGCACTTTACGTGGCCTCCTTGAAACTGGAGACAAAATATTACAAATCGAAGGCATCTTTAGGTTTGCTTTGATGTGTTATTTCTCTTTTTTGTCTTAATTTGTGTTTTGACACTGTCAATTCTCAGATCTTGCGTTCAGTCTCATTTGTCCACCCTCTAGCAATTTTCCCATTCTAAAGACAAAATAATTAGAATGTTATTTTGAGGATTATTAATGATTATATAGGGATTATTCATTAATCTCAACCATTCACCATGAGCATTGCCTCTGACTCTGCAGTGGGACTTTGAGTTACATATTTAATAACTTTAAAGATGGCCGGGCTTTTAGTGAGGTAGTTTCTGAAGCAAAGGAAGCAGGTTATACTGAGCCAGATCCAAGAGATGATCTGTCTGGAACAGATGTTGCCAGAAAGGTAGAATTTATAATATGGTATATGTTTACCAAATTTTATTGTCAAATGTTAATAAAGTTCCTTTATGCTGCATACATATTTTGAATTTCAATTTCGTTTAGGATTTATGAGTAGGCTGTAATTTAAATGATCTAAAAGACTATATCCAAATTAAATATTTAGATGTTTGAGATTGATTTGATCAAACATTTTGAAGCTTGAATTTGGTTTCAGGCTAGAATTTAAATTTGATCTACATCTACCTATCCGGTTATCGAGTATTTTGATTCATGCTCAAATTTGATATTTTTAATGGTTGGGATGCTGAAAGCATTTTAATTATTTAAAAACACAAATCAAAAGTTGATAATATTATTAATATTTCTCTTTTGTGCCTATACACAATTGAAATATTATTAATATTATCAATAGTCCTCTTTGGTGCCAATACACAATTTGTGTTGAGCAAATGTCCTAATTTTAAATTTAAAATGTAGAAATAAATAAATATATTGGTAAGTATTTTTTATTTATTTATTGTGAAATACATATGCAGTTGACCCCACTTAGTAGGAAAATGTTTGGTTGTTGTTGTAACTAATTGGAAGGCTTGCTTGTTTCTGCAACTAATTGGAACGTGTAGGCTAATCACAATGTCAATCTTCGTTCATGTTATCATATTCATGCTTCATGTAATCTGGTTTATATTTGACATCCTGAAGCTGCTTTGCCTCTACAGGTTATAATTCTTGCTAGGGAGTCGGGTTTAAAGCTAGAACTGTCTAATATTCCAGTTGAAAGCCTTGTGCCAGAACCACTACGAGTAAGAACCAACTTCCATTGATTATGCAGTTTTTAGTTTTAGTATGCAGTATTTTGATTGACATAGATGTTTTGATGATTCTGTGCAGGCTTGTGCATCAGCTCAGGAGTTTATGCAAGAGCTACCAAAATTTGATCAGGAGTTCACAAAGAAACAAGAAGATGCTGAGAATGCTGGGGAAGTGAGTGAACTCTATCTAATAAAATAGTTCTACCAACTGCTTCATACATGCATAATTCATGCATAGAATATCTTAGGGTTTGTTTTGTTTCCATACAAATTAAAAAAACTGCTACTTTATTTTCATATGTACATGTAATGTTGAAAAGGGGGCATTTTATAATTTTTAGTGAAAACAGAAAAGGAAAATAAAAAAATTCCTTACAAATTAGGCACCCTTAGTTTGTTATATATTTATTTTAATTCTGCATAGTGCATGACACAAACATATAGCGTACTTATTTTGAGACGCAGCAGGTGGGCTAGGAATTTTCTGATTAGACTGATGACATACCAAAACATCAAAGTTTTGCATATCAAATCTTCAGTTGGTTATTATATATTTCAAGTTACCTAAATTTCCATATAAACCTTGATTTCAAGTAAAAGTATGACAATTGATTTATGTTGGGTTTGCCTTGTGGTCTCCTGTTTGTGTCCTGGACTATATAAACGTATATTTTTCATGATGACGTCTCATATATGTATATTATCATGTCCATTAAATACGTATATTTTTCATGTCTTCCACACAACTCTGAGATTGTTATATTTGCACTCTGAAGGTCTTGAGATACGTTGGAGTGGTGGACGTGACTAATAAAAAAGGAGTGGTAGAGCTGCGAAGATACAAGAAGGATCATCCCTTTGCGCAATTGTCTGGGTCAGATAACATTATTGCATTTACAACACGAAGGTATAAGGATCAGCCTCTGATAGTTCGTGGGCCAGGAGCTGGTGCTCAAGTCACCGCTGGTGGAATATTTAGTGATATTTTACGACTTGCCTCATATCTTGGTGCTCCATCGTAAGTGTCATTCTGCAAGCATAATTTTCTGCATGTATGGTTTTGCATCCTCTGCTCCACGACACGCATTATCTGAAGCGACGAAGAATTGCTTTTATGTCCAAAACGTGAATTTTGATCGAAATGAATGATGTCGATGGATATCCGAACACATGCAAATTTGTACCATCTATTTATTTATCTTGATTTTCTTCGTAGGTTATTTGCTTCTTATAACGTTGTCGTAATGTAAGCTTGTTTCTCTTATCTTTTGTCTGGAAGAATAATAAGGGAATGGAACAGAACTCCATTAACCTTGATTGTGAGTTACATTGTAAAGGAACGGAAGTAAACAGAATTTATTATAATTTTTAACTTCGCTAACTGTCTTTTTAATAATTCGTATGTTGTTACTGCCTTACGTATCTAAAGTAAAAAAGAAAAAGAAGAACAAAGACTGATGATGTTGTGCAAATTTATCTATTGTTGAGTATCGTACCCTCCTTTTGCACGTAGATGCTTGCACTTGCAATGTAAAAACAAAAGAGTAATTTAATTATTAGAATATTTTAAAATAATTTCTAAAATAAAATTTACTAACTGTATTGTCTCTATAAATCTAAATTCTATTGCTAGTCATTAATAATTAATACTAAACTGAAAATATACACAAGTTTGATATATTTTGTGCTTGGTTATTTAGATTAAGTGCAAATCATGTAAAGACCATTTTTATTCATGGAAGTTGAACCACTTTTTATTCTTGTACTTCCATCTGTATTTTAAAAAGAAAAAATATTAACACAACAGTCTTTGATATTCTTGTTTCATATATTCTTTTTTTATCGAGCATAATTGATTTAAGTCTTGTTAAATATGTGGGTTTCTTTCTTCATTTAATGAGATTCGTTCCAAAATTAGTATAATTCATATAAATTTCAACTAAACAAAGTTGAAAAGAATATTGAAAAATGCAGTACAATACTTTCTCCTTTGAAAATAATAGATTAAGTTATTGTTAGTTGCAATCAAGAAACGTTTTTAATCTTAAAAATGAACAGTATATTTCATTAGTAATTAATTTTCTTTCCTCAAGCAGTAAAAAAGAAAAAAAAAAGTTTTCTTTCCTCAGTAAAAAAAAGAAAAAGAAAAAGTTTTCTTTCCTCAAAGAATATACGCTGCATGTTCTCACCAAAGAATATGCTATGTTTAGTATGACTCCAAACAAGAACTTACATAGTTTGTTGACCAATCAAGCTCATTTCTTCATATAAAATCCGCTTATTATTCATTCAAACAGTATGGTCCTCACAGCTATTGGGGTCCTCACAAAATACTTGCCATCTGTCCATGTTAGGCTCCCAAATTTGTAATCTCCATGAAATTTTTGAGTTGACAGAAAACTGACACTAAAGTTAAGGATTCGTACATCTGAATTGAAACTCAAAGTTTGAGGTTCAACTCTAACTTTTATGCCATGTGGAACTTTCACTAGAGCTTTGTAGACTGCAGTAATATTTCCCACGTTTGTCACTGTTCTCATTACTGTTGCAGCCCTCTTCAGGTTTGGCACTGATATGGAAGGAAGGTTGAGGTTCAGTGCTTGGTGATTTCCTTTCTTACAACTTGTGGTGGTCTTAGTCACTTTGCTAATGGATGCACTACTGTGATCCATGGAACATAGGAATTGGACATAATCCTCAGTGGTGATATCATATATGAGTCCTGGATCCATTGCTTTGTTGGGGTCCACGTGTCCACCTCCAATATCAAAAGGGTCTGATGCTTTGTGTGTGGAACCCTCTTCAGATACAAGGCTTCCATCAGTTCCGGTTTGAGATGCTACATTTTTAATTGCAACAATTAGTTACTATGGATACTGATTATTATTTATAACTATTAATAAAGACAATTATCCCATTTCATTTCGTGTACACATTTATTATTCCTAATTTAACCTTCAACTACTTTTAAAATCACCCACAATCACAAATAATTACTGTCTAATAGCCCAAGGCACCGAGTGAGAAAATTGCCGGTGAGAAAATTCTAAGCATAGAAAATAAGAAAATGAGAGGTTGTGTAATCTCAAGAAAGTTGTCTGATTTGGATCCTGTCCATGTAAAATAATTTATATTTAATAATAAATAGAAATACAGCTTAAAAAATTTTGAACAGTTGGATAAGGATTGCAGGGTGCTGCAGAGAATCTGGTCCCTATTTGGACCGCCCTCAAAAGAGAAAAAAAAAAAGTACATGAGTATGACAATTTTGAAATTTACGGTTACAGTTTTGCATGATCTGTAAATGGATCGGCCACAACCTACACTCCAAATGAATTGTTTTCATTTTCAACCAAAAAATTCAGAGGATAAATATTTCATTCTCTTTCTCTTTTCATCTTGTACATCTCAAAATGGCACATGAATAACATAATTCTTTGTTATTTTCATGCACTACATTTTCCTTGAAATTGGATTCCTTAGAATCACATAGCGAATGCAAAAAGGAGAATCTATGCCGTTTTTTTCCCACGTTAAAAAGTTAATAAAATACTATAAGCTTATAAAATTTGAGCCATTGGAATGAATGCAGAGGCTGCAATCATATAAGCCATGCTTGCCTATCACAGTTTATGACTATGGTAGTAAATTACAATATGCATCAAACTTTTTTTTATTTTATTAATGCATCAATCAATACGCATCAAACTTTTATGTAACTTACGTAACATCAATCAATACCACTTCTTTGTTTTCTACTTTCTATTTATCAGA
This sequence comes from Glycine soja, assembly GCF_004193775.1. Taxonomy (NCBI): domain Eukaryota; kingdom Viridiplantae; phylum Streptophyta; class Magnoliopsida; order Fabales; family Fabaceae; genus Glycine; species Glycine soja. Next base: position 8,339,632 of record NC_041009.1, on the reverse strand, counting down.
GTAGCACAAGTAATAATAATAGTAGTATATGTACAAAAAATAAAGAGTTGCACAAGTAATATAGTTGCTTTGGAAATAGCTCTTCTTGATGAAGAATAACACCTTTCTGAGCTCCACTTTTTCTTTACCTTTATCAATTTTCACCATGTCATTTTCGCATAGTTTGGCTCATGCGGAATATTTCCTTCCAATAATGGAATGGGTAATTTACAGCTGGATACAACATTTTCCAATCCAACTAGTTACTCATAGTATCCTGCCATCTCTCACATTTTCTCCAAACCAGTTTACACTTTCTGTTACTAACAAAAAGTTCTTGCAACAAATTCTCTAATGTTAGTAATGTATAATAACTTGGTAAGGATGCTCTTCATGGAAAGTACAACTTCAACAAAGTGTTTTTTGGAAAGACTAGGAGAGTTTATAAACTAGTTTGATCAAATATCACTAGCTTATATGATGTCATTTGGTTCAATTAAAACTAAAGATTATAATTATAATATATTATTTATCATGAATTTTTTTTACAGTTGTATTAAAAACTAAAGATTAAAATTATAATATACTGTATTATTTATCATGAATTTTTTTTTATCTCTAAAGTTTTATAATATCGCGAATTTTGTTTCTTCGATTTTTTTTCTCAAATTTTGCTCTTCCGCAAATTGTTTCACGAATTGATCGATATTTATTATCTTATATTTTATTTGTATTTATGCAAAATTTATTTGTGATCAATATTTAAATTTATTTTCTCCTTCCTTATCTTATTATCTTATTTATGATGATTTATTTTGGGCGTTTCACCCCTTTTTCGTTTAAAAAAAGTAATAGCAATTTAAATGTAAGCCTTTCTCCCTTTTGTAAAAAAAAAAAGTTATTAAATGTATTAATGGCACATTTATGACTTACTGACATCTTCCTCTCTCCTCTCTGCTTCATCCAATCAGTATTTTTTTATGAAACAAAGTACTACTGTAAATTTGTTATGGATTCGTTATATTTTAATATAAAAAAATTGAATAATTCTAATCCCTTCATCCTCCTCTTATTAAATAAAGAAAGTATTTGAATGTTTTTAAAGTTTTTAAAACATTAAATATTTTTATTTTTATTTAATATTTTCCATTAAGTATTAGAAAGATTTTCAAGGCATTTGTATTTTAAAACTTGTTCCTACAATTGCAGTGCTGGAAAAAAATGTCTTTTAAAAATTACTTTCCTACTCTTGTTTTGGATCCTAAATATTTTCATAAATAAAGCAATTTTTTACCTCATAAACATGCAATTGACAGATGCTGATATTTTATGAACACTTTTTTAAAAAAAAATCTATTTTTGAATTTTAACAAATATTTTTTCTTTTTATTTTATTTTTAAAATATAACAAAGCTAAAAATTATATTGAAAACAAGTTTTGAAATTAAAAAATAATTTCAAACAAGACCTTACTCCACTTCATTTTTCTTTCTCCTCTTAATTTTACCATACAGAGGTTTACTTCAACAAAGATGAAAGAGATGTTTCGAGCTAAGATATTAGTAAATGCTCACTTCCTATTTCAATTTAAAACAATTAAACACTCAAGAAATATTGTTTAGCTTTGTCATATGCCAGGAAAGAAATATGTTATTTGCAAAAGTAAACTGAAAAGTTAAAAAGTTGGCTCAAATAGTTAAAAAATTAGTTAGTAATTATAATCAAAAGTTGAAAGTGAATATTTAAAAACTTTTGAGTTTTATTAAATTATAAGTGTTCATTGAAAATATTTGTTGAATTAATTAGAAAAGATAAAATGATATAAGTAACATTTAAAAAATGTAATAAATAAATTGAATAAATATTTTAAGATATAAAGAGAATAAAATTAAAAGGTTAAAAATTAAAAATTAGTGTTTAAAAAATGTTATTTTAAATAATATTTAAAAAAAAATACTAAAAGATACTAGAGAAACATTAAAAATTACTTAAAAAAATTAAAATAGTCAAATAAATCTTTTAATTAATAAAAAAATTTAATTAAAATAACTTACTAAACATAACTATAGGAGAACAAAATGATAGCTTTCTCCTAACAAAACAAAATCATATCAACTATTAAAAAAATATTTATCAAATCTATACAATTTCACTGTATTTAATTTTTTTTAGAGTAATTTATGTTTCTTTAACTTCAGTTTCATTGTCTTAAAAATTCAGTCATTCATAAATGTGATATTCTTCACACGAAACGTAAAACATATTGTTTTACAAATTACAACAATTCATTTATAAATAACGCGACATATAAGAGCTATGCAATTCGAGAATCGAAGCTTGTATTTACATTTTCTGAAATGGCTGGTTCAGCCATCAAGATTCTTAGCATAGTTTTGCTCCTTGTCCTCATTTCTCAAGAAGTCAAGATACTGGTTTCTTCTATTGTATGAAACATAAAATTTGTATAAATTATTGTTTGTAATTTTTCCTTCTATCATCATGTCAGCTATAGCCAATGTTCCTTGAAAGATCTCTCCGTAGATCAATTTCCAACAAAAAATAAAGTGCAAGGAAAGCAAGCATGGAATGTAACTATCATCAATAAGTGTTCATGTGTTCAAAAGAATGTGATATTAAATTGTAAAAGTTTTTAATCTGTTAAACCCGTAAAATCTTCACTTTTAAAGATCTCACACAATATTTATCTTGTTAATGGTGGTCAAGTCATTTATGGATTTCCTGTCAAATTTAGATATGCTTGCGACCGATCATTTCCATTCAATCCCATTTTCTCTTAGATTTTTTGTTCTTAAATATAGAGCCAAGAAGTTTTCTCTTACAAATCTTGATGCCATTTACCATAGCTTGATTTGTAGGCATTATAAATGCAGAATGAAACATCGATTCTTGGTATGTTGAATTTGTTTTGTCAATTCCTTTTTGTCATTTTTTTTCCTACTTCCAATACAATAACTTGCGTTGATAGCTTTAGTTTGAAATCAATAATAAGGCCTCTCAAACGAAAAATAAACTAAGCTCATTAGAGTGTGTATGATGTATAGTTGTTTATTATAATTTTGTGGATCTTATAATTTCGTATAGATTTAAGCATTTTAAACAAAAATTTATTTAAATAATAATATTGTTAAAGCGCGCATTTAAATTAATTTTATAAATTTTATTATACATAAAAATGTTATTTATGGTATAATATTATTAAACAATTGTTTGTATAAGCAACAATGTTTATATAAATAACTTCACTTCATATTCATATGAAAAAAAAAAACTTAAAGTGTGTTTGGATAGAGAATTTTAATCGAGGAAAGTACGTATAACTAATACACCAATCATATCTTCTTTTTTTTCATTCATTTTTATCACCCTCATAATTTATTTATTTTTTATCTAAACACAAAATTTTGAAAATAAAAGAATTTCAATTGAAGTATTTAAAATTTTTAGAATTTAAAATTTCTCAGAATTTTAAATTCTCCCATCAAAACACATGACTTTATTTAAAATTAAATAACTCATATGAGCATTCGCATCGAAAATGCTCTCGATCAAATAATGGAATTATTGCTTCTAAAAAGAAAAAAGAAGGAAAAAACAAGTGAATCATTGAAAATATATAATTTATGGTCATTAGTAAAAAAATTAATGACTTCTAAATCAAAATTTGAACAACTCTAAAAATTATTGCCTGGAAAATGAATATGGCATCTGCAATATAAGCTCTAGCCAGCAACAACGTGTCGTTCACGTTTAAGAGCTTTGTTCTATTCACTCTCTAGATGTAGTTATTGTATGGCTCTTGCTTGTGTCTGGCAGAGATGAAGCAGCTGAAATTTTTACCCACCATCGTATTATTCCTTGATTGATATCATTAGCGGTCGTTAATAGTATACCAATTAACTTATGCTATGATAACAATACACTAAGCGGTGATATTAAAAGAGTCAAACTCTATTTTATATGGTGAAACAGGGAGCATAGTCCATCCAATAATATCTTCCTGAGTGAGCCATCTTGTTACCTACTAAGTACTAATTGCAATTGAAATTTGGAGGATCCATCGATCCTCCACTGACCCTAAGCACATGACATTCCACACTTTTTATGTAACCTGATGTTCACGTTCTTATAAAAAACCAGCAGGCACAATAAATTAAAAGGTAACCAACTAATCTAACAATTGGAATTTTCCTACTTACGAATTCTTTTTCTGGTCAATTCTCTTTCATATAATTGAATCTCTATTATCATTGCCAATTCAATTATTTTCAACTGCTCAATCTGCCCTATATTTTTGGCAATAGGTATAAAACGCATCTAGAATGTGGTGGGCAACTTAACATGGATACGGCATACGTAACCACAATAAAGAAAACATGAATCAGTACCCATAACCATTAGCATGTGCTTTGTTGCGAAAGTTATATATCCATCTGCTGAGCTTTGAATCCCCATATGTGCGGTCACGTATTGTATAGGCTCATCGTGTGAAATTAAAATCATCCCATCACCAACCCAAATTTTAAGATTATGTATCCATTTTCAAAAAATTAAATTTATTCAGAACTTTGAATCACCACAATGTATTTATGTATTTTTAAAAAAATTCTTTTTATTCAGTATATTTCCATATCTCTTTCTATCGCCACCAATTAGATGATTGTTCAAGTGGTGCTTCCTCCCCGAAAGGTAAGGTAAGGATAAAAGGCTTGATTTTAGTTCCAAAATGGAGGTATAAAAACTTATCTAGACTTTACCAAACATGTTAAGGATTTAAATATTGGAACTACTAGTATTTACATAAAGTGTGTTTCAAAGTGTGTTTCAAAGTTTCCTAACTACACATCATAAATTCCGTTTCAATTGCTTAAAAAAATTTGTAGATTTCGTTTCGTATATCCAACAAAGTGTGTTTCAAAGTTTCCTAACTACACATCATAAATTCCGGGCAGGTGGTCTCATTATTCATTTGAACAGCGAACATATTGCTCCATTTATTTGTAAGGTGTCGAGTGGAAATGATTTATACACACACTAGACCTTATAGGTGGATGGAGAGTTGACACAGATGCATAACGGGCACAGAAGAAAGTTTATGGCACATGCGATAAATATACTTCTGATTCAAAAAGGGATAAAAAAGAATATAATACAATTAATAAATGTATAGTCCTTCCCTTCCCAAAAATAAAATAAAATAATCATCCTCACGATCAGGTACACCGACCAATAACCATCCTTTAAAACCCATCCATCGTCTTAAAGAATCAATAAAGAACGCCAAACTAAAAGATCCAGGTTTAGTTCAGATGAGGAGATTTTAAGAACACCATAAAAATGACATTTTGAACAATAATAAATAATTACAAAGAAATTGGCGATGCTAATAGATCAAAACAGCTTTACAACCTCTGGTTTTCTTGGGTATTCTCAACTACACCTTCCACTATCATATGGACTAAGATGCCCTTGGATAGTTGTCTCGTTTATCAATTCGGTTAACGGCAATCCATTGAATCAAAGGAGTCTGCAAACCCTGCAGGTTTAGAGGAGATGCTTGATTGGGTTTGTGAGATGGAAATGTCATTAAATATTGAGGAAGTGCCTTCGTTGGCTTGCCACCTTCGTAGAGCTTGAGGAAGGCTCATATGAAGGTCACCGCCAGAGCCGTCTTCCTCTTCTTCATCATGGCTAGTAGGTTTCCATTGCTCCACAAGAGGAACCAAGACGTTCACTGCATGACCCATATCCGGCCTTTGGTATGGTTCGCGAGCAGTGCAATGGCCTGCCAGCTCGGCCACTGTATATATGCTTCCCATGGTTTCCTCATCTGGATTGAGAATTTGATCAATTGCCTTTGGAATGTTTTCCTTGTTAATTAGTACCCTACGGAACCATGTCACCAAGTGAGACCTTTCATCTGGCACAGTATCATCCAATGCCTTTCTACCGGTGATAAGTTCCATCAGAACTACTCCAAATGCATAAACATCCACTTTGGTTGTCACTCTTCCAGTAGCTGGTAAGAAACAGAGTAACATTAAATATAATCAAACAAATAGACTAGCACTAATCAAATGCCATCTAATCACATTCAATGCAACATTTTAGGAAGTTTTATGCTTGCAAAAGTCTTGATGCTAAATGGATAAAAACAACACCGATCAAAATAACAGTTTTAACAAAAGATGTTTCAATGCACCGATCCAACAAGGAAATGGGATAGAATGATAAATTCCACAACAGTGATTAGTTGCGACAGAGAACTACCACCTAAGCCCATGACAATATACAGCAATCAAAGATTTAATGCAACCAGAGTATTCATCACATCGTAAAGGATAATTGAGAGTCAGACTCTGGTAAACTGTCTAAAAATGGCTCGACATATCTTTTGAGGCATCAACCACCAAGAACTATGCAGCAAAACCCCCACCCAACTCAACAAAACACGTGAAAAGAGCAAAATATAACATTGCAAAGAAATAGCCACAAAGAATTTTGAAGTAGCCATGTATCTAGGAATTGAGTATCAATTATTTTCCCTTCAACTCTTTCTACTTTTTTTTTGTATGTGAGCGATTACTCTGGTGAACTACTTAAATTTGCTGAACACCGAAGCATGATATTGAAGTAATAACCAACAGCTATAACCACCAAATACGAGCATATAAAATATGAACTTCAAAATTAAGGCACAATTGTACAAAACTAAAATCAAAGGCTTTCTGTACCTGCATACTCAGGTGCAAGATATCCAAATGTTCCAGCCAACCGTGTCTCAACAGAATACTTCCCATCTGGTGCATTTTTAACCAACCCAAAATCAGCAACCTTTGCTCTCATGTCATCGCCTAGTAGTATGTTTGAGGGTTTTAAGTCTCTATGAATGAAGCTTTGCTGAGCTAAACTGTGCAAGTATTCCACCCCCCGCGCTACATCCAAAGCTATTACTACCCTTTGCTTCCAAGTCAAAGGAGCATACCCATGCTCCTGCCACTCAAACAGGTGCTGTGTTAATGTACCTTGAGGCATATACTCATACACCAAAAGCCTTTCATTGCCATTGATGCAATACCCTAGAAGAGCAACCAAATGTCTATGCCTAACTTTACTAAGAAGTGCAATCTCTGCTTCGAACTCTTTCTGACCTTTGTTCCCCATTGCAACAGATTCCATCCTCTTAACAGCAATTTTTGTTCCATCATGCAACTCCCCCTTATAAACTACTCCAAACCCTCCCCTGCCTAAAATGTTCTCCTCGCTGAAATTATTCGTCACTTGTCGAAGAACTTGGATAGAAAATGTTGGACCATCTAAAGCATGAAGGTCACTGCGATCACCACTGCTCTGGCTTTGCAACTCAACTGGAACACCACCATATCCATTAGAAACATGGACAGCATCAAGTTTAAAGCCTCCTTTCCCATTTTCATGACCTTTAACCCTACTGAACTTCCCCTGCAGCTTGTTGACAAAACACTTCCAAGACACAAACAACACCACTGCAATAAAAAACAACACAATAACAACTATACCAGCAATCCAACCTGGCGACACCGAAGAATTACCCTTTGAGGATTCACCACCACTTCCACCGGTCGAAGACCCAGAAGGAGTAGTTCCACTTGGTCCACCTCCAGGACTAAGGGGTTTCCCAAGCAAAGCATTTCCCGCAGTCACCAACTTCACCTTTGGTGGGAACTTAGGAACCAATCCAGAGAGGTTGTTGTCAGACACATCAAGAGTCTGAAGCTGAGGCAAAGTGATCAAACTATCAGGTATAGAACCGATCAAATTATTGCCATTGAGAAACAAAGTCCTCAAGTCAGTCAAATTGGCAAATGCAGGGGAGATGGTACCCTGCAAACCCTGTTTCTCGAAATTGACAGTAATAATCTTTCCGGCAGCACACACAACATAGTTCCAACCATCACACGGATCATTCCCCTTCCACGACTCTGCCAACCGAATCGGATACCCGAATGCCTCGGCAATCTGCAGCAAAACCATCACCCTGGGATCACAATTCCCAGGAGTATCAAGACAAAAACTATTAATCCCATCGAGAGTAACATTCACACCTTTCCCAAACACGGGCACAGGCCCCTGAAGCTCATTATTATCCAGAGAAACTTTCTTCAAACTAGGAAGACTTGTCAATGAAGCGGGAACCACACCAGTTAACTGGTTATCCCTGAGCTGCAAGTCAGACAAAGCCGTGCATTGCGATAAATCCGGTATGGAACCGGTGAACTGGTTCTTATTGAGCCAGGACTGGTTTAATGCAGACATGTTGGAGAGGACGAGGAGGGTACCGGACAAGCCGGCGGCCTGGTTGTTGAGCCAGAGCGTTTCGAGATTGTTGGCGGCGGAGAAAGAGGAGGGTAAATTGCCGGTGAGGTTGTTGTAAGAGAGGCGAAGGTGTTGAAGGGAAGGGAATTTGTCGAAAATGTCCGGCAAGGGACCGGTGAGGGATACGGTGGCGAGGTCGAGGTCGATTAGGTTAGAGGAGGAAGTGAGGTCGGTGGGGAAGGACCAGGGTTGGAGAGCAGGGTTGGAGCCGAGGCTGAGGGTTTGGAGGGAGGTTAGGGAGGCGAAGGCGGTGGGGGACACGGAGGAGAAGTTGTTGCGGTTTAAGTAGACGGTTTGGAGGAAAGAAAGGGTGGAGAGAGAAGGGAGGGTGCCGGTGAGGGAATTGTCTTGGAGGGAGAGAGTGCGGAGTTGAGAGAGGGAATTGAGATCCGAGGGGAGTGTTCCGGTGAGGGACTGCGAAGCGAGGCTTATGCTGGTCACGTGGCTGGATGAATCGCATTGGATACCCTTCCATTGGCAGAATGGGGTTGTTTCAGACCAGCCCGAGGGCGGTGGAGTGAGGGATTTGAGAAAATTCGACATCACCGCGGCGTCATCGGCGGTTACTAGGGGGATCGTGAGGAGAAGGAAGAGAGAAAGTAGGGTTTTGGGGAGAGACATTAGGGTTGGGAGAAGTGTTTGTGAGAGAGAGAGAGAGAGGTGTTGAACTTGGGTTGGTGGGGAGTGTTATGGAGAAGAGAGGGAAGAAGGTTTGTAGAAGACAGTAGTAGCAAAGCTGTAGTAAAAGAACGGAACACGAAGAGATGGATGAGGCAGTGTTTTTTGTTTTTGCTGAGAAGACGCTGTCGTGTCATACTTTGAAATCTACTTTAACCTATAAAAAATCAAATAATTACATGGGCTAAACACAAAACAGCCTGCGTGCTAGCCAAGTTTTGGTTACTGACTTTATTAGATTGGTTTACAGTGGCGTATGATAAAATAAAAACTCAAATATATTTTTTTCTACAATTTTGTTTTTTTATTTTGTTTTTAAAAAAAATATAAAATATAATTATTTTATTCTTCATTCATAAGACAGGATAAATAATAATTTAAACAATAAAAAAATTACAAAGATAAAAATAAAAAATACTGATTTAAAGAAATCAAAAACATATTTAAACCTAAAAAATAATTTATAATGTTGTACTACTGGATACAAATTTTCAAGAAATTAATATTATATTTTTTACCAATATGTTAATTTATTAATTTTTGTTTAAAATATTAATGGAAGGAATTGAATCCATTACCTTTTCCTCCACTTTTTCCCCTTCACTCATTCCTTTTTTTTAATTGACTATATATGATAATGCAAGGTTTATTGTTTTCACTGTTTTTTATTTTTAAAAATAAAAATAATATTAAAAATTTATAATACATACAAATTTTGTTTAAACAACTAAATTAGATTAAAATGTTGGTTGTTAACTGATGAAAATTTGATTTAATAATAATATATTTCCTTTTTTTAATATATTTAACAGCTTTCTTAAGTTGGTATATTAATATGAATTATTTTTAAAAAAAAGTGAACTTTTAATGCAAGAAAGAGTCTCCCCTTTGTAGTGATAAAAAAAAAAAACTGATTGGGTGAAAAATAGGTGAGCTATGGACAAAAAAGAAAATTGATCTTTTGATACAAGAAAGAGTCTTTCTTTGGTTTTTCGCTGGATATAATATTTATGTGTGCTGCCAAAATATATATATATATATATATATATATATATATATATATATATATATATATATATATATATGTATGTATGTATATATGTGTGTCGTACATGTTTATTTCAATGTGAAAAATATGTTACGAAATGAAATTATTATTTTTTTTAATTAATTATAAATTATTTATTTCAAACAATATTTAAAAATAATATATCTATTTTGGTAAATGAAAAATAAAATGTGAATTTGTTTATTAAGATTAACATATTAATTGTTGAAAAAATAAAATATATTAACATTTGTAATTTGTTTGAAAAAATTTATCAAACACTTACACCCTATTTGATTTGTTAAAAATATGATATTAGACAAGATAAAAAATAAGATAGGATAAAGATAAATGACAAAATGTTTTTTATCTTATATATTATTCAACAAATAATGAACAATACAAATAAAATAATAAAAAATTATTAAAATACCTAATATTAATTATGTTAATATGATTTACATCAAATTAAATCTGTTTACCAAAATAAAACGAGAGAAATTAGAATTAAAAATTTGATGTTTCCTTTTTAAAAGAATTACATTGTTAAGTTAATATTTTTGGTTATTAAAGAAATATCAATATTGATATATATACTATTTTAATATTTTATATTTGAAACAAAAAGTTATCCGTGATTTTTTGAATAATAAAAAAAAAATTTACCATATCCTAATATGTTCCATATGTATTATAGTTTTTTGCGAATCAAACAAAACTCTTAAAGTTTGTTTGGTGGTAAGAAATGGACCAGATGAGAATCATGCATTGATAGAATATGATAATTATCATATTTTGATATAATTTATTATTTATTGTGGCCATAGGATAGTGCTTATCCTAGCTATCATGTTAAGCTTTATATTAGTACTTCAACAAAAGAAATGTTAAGCTTTATATTAATTTTTATTTTTTTTTGGTTATAATTTTCATAAAAAGTTTTGTTGTTCCTTCTTTTTAAGATTTTTCATTTTAATGTGTTGTAAATTTTGATATATGGTTTAAGATACTCATTCAGTTAAATAAATATTATTTTGCTATTTATCTCTTAAAATATTTCCTCTTTCTTATAATGTTAGTACGTATTTTTCTATTGCTAACTTCTATAAATCATTTTTTGAATTAATTCTCCATAGATTGATATACAACTTCAATTCTTTTTTATTTATTTTTTAAAGATTGAAAATGAATTGATTTTCAAATATTCATTTTTTTTATAGAAATCGGGAATATGTATATGACCTCACTTTTTATTTATTATAGATTTATCGTCAATTTTTTTAGACAATTGTTTTTTATCTCATCACCTGATTTCACTTTTATTTCATTTATGCTTCCTTCATTTTCTATTGAGATTTATTATTTTTCACATCTTTTTTTTTTCAATTTCCATATATTCCCCCCTATATATGTGTATTGTCTCATGGTCCACTTGTTTCCTCCTAGCCTTTGATAACTTAGTGGATATATTGGATTAAGATTTGAAAAGATTTTAAAATAATTTTTATATAAAAAAGTCTTATGGTATTCAATTAAAATATTTAAGATTTTTTAAGAAAAATAATAAAATTTGGTGGTATTCAATTATAATTTTTTATAAATTATAAAAAAAGTCTTTTAATATTTAAAAATATACAAATTTTGATGCATTATTTTTTAAGAATGATTTGGATGAATTTCATCTAATTTTTGAATATAAAACATCAATTAAACAACCCCACACTTTTCTATTGAATGATCTGAATGATTTTTCTCTTTTTTTTTTCTATTGATTACCACACTTTTTTTTTTCTTTTATCACACATATCTTTTTATCTATTTAATGTTCATCAAGATGCAAGCACCATATATATTTTTCTTATTCTTTTGAAATAAAAAATGTCAAATATATGTCTCCCCTCTACACTTTTTCCTTTGTTTTTTAAATTAAATTAATGTTTATCTTATGTGTCAAGACTAATCATGTTTTTTCTTATGATGAGTTTTAGTGATTATGTTTATAACTTGTTCAATATAATATTTTCATAAATGTTACTCTTAATTTCATTATCCACATGACTTAATAACTGTCGTACCAATTTCACACTCTTATTACTCTTTTTTAGTATATATTTATTATTGCATTCCATAACATGTCATTATATTTATTATGAAATAATTAGACTAATTAAAAAAATCAGAAAATCAATGTATAATTTTAAATTTATTGTTCAAATTCAAAAGTGAGAATGAGAAGATATTATTGCATGAAAGGTTAATATAGGAGAATATAAAGTTAGAATCAATATGTTATTGAAAGATTAAAAAAATTGTTTTGATTTTACTTTTTTTATCCAAATCTCATTATTTTTTGTTATTTTCTTCATTAATTATTGTAATTTTGAATGTGATTTTAAAAATTCATATAATTCTTTTAAATTTTATAAATTTTTTTTAAAAAATTTAAGTCTTTTAAATTCTTATCATATAAATTTATTAAAATTAAAACTATTATAAAAATTTTGTAAAAAAATATAATAAGTAATAATACTTCTACATAATTTTTAAAATTCATATAACCTTTTATATTAAAATAATCTTTTAAAATTCTAATCCAATATATTCCTTTAGCCTCCTTTAATAGTATTTTACTTCTCGGACGGTGTTCAGCTTAAACATCCTCAACATTGCTGACAAAACCTTGTCAAAAATTGTAAGACGAGTAGTATCCTAACTAGCTGTAATAAATTTGGATCAAATTGCAAAATTATATCGTACAATCAAGGATTGAGATGCTGGTATATATATAAGCTGGAAGAAATTGCTAATTCCCAGAATCAAGGAATGAGTTGCTGCTGTAATAATTAATGCCACATAATCTGTTATTATTCTAATTCATTGTATATTATTGTACAGCTACGTACACAGAAATGTCTTGCTTGACCGCACGACCGAGTTCAGCCTCAAGTTGCCTTTAGTTTGACACCAGCTCAATGAAAGCAGTTTTGTGCTTCCTTCATTACAAGGATTAATGCGATGTTGAGCTTTCCACCTAGCTAGCAAATTCTCTCATTTTCTCCTCTTGTTTCCACTAAAGCTTCCATGTCCTTCGATCAATTTCTGGTTTGATTTAGAAATAACTGATCACTTAACAGAACCCAAATCTGCCGGTGGATTATATATATATCCTTCTTTCACTCAGCTAGTATTAAGAAAAAACTACCCTCAATCAAGTAGGGAAACTTTCTGAAAAAATTGCTTGACATAGAGAATGGATACTTTTTGAAAAGATTGCTGACAATCCTACAGACATGTCCACCTTTAACTCTTCTTGAAGATCAAAAGAGTGAAAACTTCAAGCTAATATCATTAAACAAACCCTACACGGGAGGGAACCCATAAAGTAGCTCAACAGTTAATGTATGAAATGTAACATGCAAAAAAAAAAAAAATTGAGTTGATTATTGTTGAATTAGTCTGGGACTTTAAGTTAGGTTTTGTTTAGGTACGAAGAAATTTTAATTTTGTTCGACAACCAAGTAAATATGTATAGTGACTCAAGCACAAATTAAAAAAAAAAAAAGATAAGCCAAGAGATCATGAGATTAAGAAACTAGCTAGGTTACTTAGTACTTACCCTATAAAAATCAAAAGTATAACTGAAAAATTGGACTACTGGAATGACAAGCTCCTGCTTCCGCAATTGACTACATTGGGTGATTTCTCAAAAAAAAAAAAAAAAACTACATTTGCTGATGATTCTTTGCCCAACGATTTAAAAAATTTAATTTGTACCGCTAAGTGTCTCACTAGAGCTTTTAAGATGATTATAAATACATATTTGTGGTTTTGGAATTATTGTCATCAAGAATCCATGCACATACTGTTGTATATTTTGATTGACATTTCAACAGGTTTAATACCTGTGATTAAATAATTTAGAAAATATTTTTTAAAAATAATTTATTGCTCATAAAAAGAAATAATTATCTTAGACTTAATCTTGTTGACTTTTAGACGGAGTCTCATCTAATTCTTAACTTAGTCTCAAGTGACTTTCATTATAAATATAACTTTTCAAAAGGTTTTTAAATATTAATCTCTCCAGATCCTCTCATTTTTCTTTGTGTGAGTTTCTGAATTAGTCTCACTAAAAATTTATTAGGATGGGTTTATTAATATATTATTGAGGACTTGCTTATTTATTACGTAAATAAATCTTTAAGAATACTTTGAATTCACGTGTCTCAAACTTAATTTATTAATGTTTATATATGTTCATAGATCATAATTTATGAATTTGTGATTTGTGATTGATCATAATTGTGATAATGTACGGGCGGTGTGAACAACACATATATTGCCTTGCCTTAAAAATTGCGGACCAATCATAGGCATAAAAAACATGAGAATTCCTTGGGAAAAAAAAAAAAAACATGCGAGAAAAACTCGTACATATATGTACCACAAAGCTCCAACGTAATTGTTAGGCGCCGCGCACTCACACGTACGCTTTACTCCAATAGGCCATTAAGGGTAGGGATTCATTGATTGATATATCGATCTTCTTTCCTGCGCATCTTTCAACTGTTGAGTCATGCATCAAATGATTGGTTCATATTTTTGGTTTTTAAAACTCCAACTAATCCGACCTGTATAATTCTTAAATAATTTTAGTAATTTTAATGCAAATCTACGATTATAAAATGAATTAAAGTTGTATTTAGTTCATCAAGCTAAGATTTTTTTAAACAAGAAATATAAATTGTTTGACAACTTTTGTTTCTTGTATCTTAAAAAAGATTACTCAATAGAGAGCGAGGAGATAAATGGGGAAGAGAGAAAAGAAAATCATTTTTTTTAAAAAATTACTCGATTTTTTGTTATTAAAATTAAGGTAATTAGTAGGTTTTCAATTAAGAGATTTCTTTTTACAAAATATGTTTCATCTAAGTTCCCATTTCTAAGAAGAAGAAAAATTCAGAAACCGAAAAAAAATAGATTAAATACTATATAAAAATATACTCTTTTCCTTCCTTTTTAATTGTGGAACTTTTTTTAAAAAAATATTTTTAGTTATTTATCAAATGGCATTAACTATTTTTTTGTCAAATACATGCTTACATTTCACCTAATTTTTATTTAATTTACATATGATGGAAAGTGTAGAAATGAAAATGAGAAATTTCATAATTAATTATCTTTTGAGGATCAAGAAAAAATGATTATATTTCTTGATTTTTATATAATTTTTTTAAAAATACAAATAAAAAGAAAGGAAGGGAGTATAAAGCAACAATGTAATAATAATCTTTATCAAAATATTTATCTTTTCCTGACGAATTGGGCAACATATTGGACAGTTATATGGCATCCACCATCTAACGTGACAACAACTCATTTTTTAGCAACACGCACATGTTATTATTGAAGATATTCCATTTTCGCACATTTTTATTAACTGACTGATAATTTCTTAATTTTTTCAGTTCATCTTTCAATGTTTGAAGCCATGCATCATAAGCATACAATAACACATTACAGCTTACTACTAGCTAGTTAGAGACGAACTTAATTAATATTCACCCACATGTGTATGCATAAATTTTTGTCTAACATCATCCACAAATGCCCTCAGATTCTTCTCTGAAGAGCCACCTTCTTTCGCAGCATCCCTAGCCAAAACCTTCCATTTCTTAGCATTCTTTCTAAATTCACTTGCTCTGTCACCACTCCCCATCACCACATCCAAACATGCCTCAATTTCCTTTCCTTCAACTATCCCATTTGCGTTCACGTGATGATCCACTCTCACCCCTATCTTCCACACATCTTCTATGAGCTTCGCATTGGTCATCTGATCAGTCCACTGAGGAAACGCCACCATTGGAACCCCAGAAACAAGGCTTTCCATGGTCGAATTCCACCCACAGTGTGTTAAAAAACAACCCACAGAAGAATGCGAAAGAACCTCCACCTGAGAACACCATGTCACTATCTTCCCCCACTTCTCCAATTCCTCTCTGAAACAACAAAGCTCCTCCTCCTCTTCTTTTTTTCCATTAATTACCTTTTCTCTAACGACCCACAAAAATGGACGTCCACAATCTAATAACCCACGTGCAATTTCCTCCATTTGTCTCTTAGAAAGCTCAAAGTAGCTACCAAATGAAACGTAAACCACCGAATCCTCTTCCTTTGAGTCAAGCCATTCAACGTAATCATTTGAGACTTGAAAAATGTCCCCACCAAACGAAGTATCAGTTGGGTCATTCCCGTCCAAGAACGCAGAAGGAATCAACGGCCCGATGGGGATCATGTTGATCTTATCAATGGCCCTCAACGCTTCTTCTTCCAAAGCTTCAAAGGTGTTCACAAGCACCGTTGGGTTGGTTTCTAGGTCAAGTTGTTTAATCTGATTCTCAAACGACGGGAGAGTAAAAGAAAACACACTCGGTTTCCACAGCAACAAAAACGACGGAACGTCGCGTGGCGAAAGCGAAAACGACAATCCCGGAAGCACAATGTTCTCTTTGGTTTCGTCGTTGATGAAATCGGCGTAGCCGTGAAAGAAGTGATAAAGAATATCCAAAACCGTGGCGGGTTCGATCCAGAGCAACGCCGTGGGGAGGTAGAATTGGCGCGCCACGTCAGCAACCCAGGGAAGGAGGAGGGTGTAGAGCAGGCAAGTGAAAGGGCGGCCCTCGCTGGCGCTGGAGAGGATGAGATTGGAGAGTAAGTCGGAGGTGCGGTGTTTGAGTTGGGACTCGTAGAGAAAGAAGTCCGAGTCGGTGGCGTGGAGGGCGTCGAAGCCGGCGTCGTAGCCGTCGGAGAAGGGGAGGAAGGAGAGGCCGGGGATGGTGGGTTTGTTGGAGATGCGGCGGTAAACGTGGAGAGTGAGGAGAATGGTGACGTGCGCGCCCATGGCGATGAGACGCTTGGCGAGTTGGAGGGCAGGGTTTATGTGACTCTGGGCAGGGTAGGTCACGAGGAGGAAGCGTTGGAGAACCATGAGCTACTTAAACAATGGATTCAAATGCACTCTTCACTCTTTAGTAGGGGTTGGCTTCTTATAATAATTTTAAAGTAATTGAGATTTAGAAATAATTTGATTTAATTAGGAAAATATGAGTTTAAAAGGATGAAAGAAAAATGGTGGGATTTTTTGTGTGTGTGTGGAAAGAAAATAGTGGTTCAAATAAAGGAAGGTGAAAAAGAGGAAAAAAAACCTTTAACTATATAATGCATAAAAATGTGTTCTTCAATTATTTTGAAATATACTCTCAAATGATTTCTAACAAAAACTTTATCTTTTTATTATTTTTCATAACCAATATTAAGAGCAATGGTTAACATCAGCACCGGTTGAGTCAAGTGGAAGAGATTAACTTTTCACTAAGTGATGAATCAATGTTTGAATATTCATTTAAAGGGGTGACATTTAGTGTCCTAATGTACATTAGGCCTTTGAAAGAGAAGACTTGTGGGGGGAAAACATTAATTAACAAGATCCTTAATATTAATAAAATTTTAAATGCATTTCTTAATTAATATGTCATTAACTCATTGCTTTATTTTAATAGCATTTGAAAATAAATTAAAGTGGCCGGTACAATATTTTTAATGAAAAATTAATAATGAATGAGCAAGTTCTTTTAACTATTTAAAAAATGAGGTTAATTGCTAGTACTACGTATTATTAGTGTAATATTTTTTACATTATCAAACAATCATAACATATTGGCATAAAAAATAAAACAAATCATATTAGAAGAGAAATATATATTTTGTGTGTGTTCACTGTCCAAAACCAAAATTTGTTAAAAGGATAAAAGAAAAATGATGGATTTTTTTTTTGTGTAGAAAGAAAATAGTGGTTAAAATAAAGGAAGTGAAAAAAGGAAAACAAAACTTTAACTATATAATGCATAAAAATGTATTCTTAAATTATTTTAAAATATACTCGCAAATGATTTCTAACAAAAACTTTATCTTTCTAGTATTTTTTATAATCAATGTACTAAGAGCAATGATTAGCATCGATACAGCTTAGGTTGAGTAAAAGAGATTAGTTTTTCACTACATGATGAATCAATATGTGAATGTTCTTTTGAAGTGGTGACATTTAGCGTCCTAGTGTACCTTCAGGATTACCCGCAGACTTGTGGGGAAAAAACATTAATTAATAAGATCCTTAATATTAATAAATTTTTAAATGCATTTCTTAATTAATATTTCATTAACTCATTGTTTTATTTTAATGGCATTTGAAAACAAATTAAAGTGGCCGGTACAATACTTTTAATGAATATTTAATAATAAATTAGCAAATTCTTCTAACTATTTAAAAATGAGGTTAATTAATACTACCACATATTATTAGTGTAACATTTTTTACACGAACAATCAAGTACGTTGGCACGTGAAATAAAACAAAATTAGGAGAAAAATATACGAAAATTTATCACTACTTAGTTCCTGTTGGATTATTTTGTAATAATACTATGATAAAATAAATCACAATTAATGGTATATGTAATTTTTAATCCGAACTTTTTAAATATGTGATATTTTGTAATTGATGGGCTGTGTAAAATATATTTACACTATTAGTATATACCAGTTAAATCTTTAACAATTTTAATATTGAATAGAGTAAGTTTTATATGTCATGTAAAAAAAAAAGTCTTATATTTTTTATTTATAGAAAATGCTTTAGTTTTAATTATATATTTTTTAATTTTCTTTTTTAGTCAATATCTTAATACTTGCTAACGCATCTTCCACATCTTAAATATAAAATTAAATATATAAAACATTAAATCGTATAATTGTTTTTTTGTATAATCTATTATAATTATAATATAATAAATTAAACATTAATTAATAGATTAATCATTAACATTAATGATGAAGGGTTTGGATCATTTTTTAATAAAATAATTATTTTTTATGTATTTTTTCTTAAAAATAGAAAAATGTCTTGTTAATAAATAAATCATATTTACTTCTTTAAAAAAATTAGAATTTTTTTTAAGTTTAAACTATGTAACCTTCTATATTCAAACTTTCATTTTGTCAATCTATGCAAAAAAAATAAAAATCAATGTGGTTTTAGTACGAATTATTTTAAATATTGATTTTGTAATGACAAGGACAAAAAGAGATCCAAAAAGAATTCTTCATGGACTAATTAAATGTGGTCATTCAAAGCTAAATTTTGTATAATTATAATAATCAAAATGATTAATTTTTCCTTAATACAAAATTGTTTAAAAATTTGTATATTTTATTAAAAAAATATAAAATATTAGAACGAGGTAGGACTACTAATATATATATAACTCAAAAATATATTCTCTTAAAAAAATCAAATCAATATTCAAAATTCATTAGGTATAATTTTTTTAAGTAAAATGCATAAAAAATAATTTTGAAACAGACTTTTTTTTACAGGTTGAAACAAGTTTAATTAGTGCAACAAGTAGGTTTATTAACATTCCTAAATAATGATAGTGATTACATGCATCTCACTTGTTCAAATAAACATGAGTATTGATATTTTAACACTTTTATTTTACAAAGGCAAGAAGACAATATGATGTATAATATTTTTCAAAAGAAAATTAATATAAATTTTTATGAAATACATAATACCATAACAAAAAAAAAAATCTAAACTATCTAAGTTACTACAAATTACAATTAGGTCGAGTTGTATGTTAATGGCACTGATTTATTACATGTGTTTCGTACTGTAGGAGTGGAAAGATAACTATAAAAAATATAAAGCAATAAGATTAGTAATAATTTAGTCTCTTCCTACATCCATTTAAAAGAAATTAATTATCTTTTGGATGCAACATCTATATGGGGACAAATTTTTTATTATCAAATATAACAAGTAAAAAAGTTATCTAGGGGGCACAATTGTCCTAATTCCTGCATCTGTCTTTGATAATAATATTTATATTTTTTTCTCGTTAGGTGTCTTTTTTTTATTGATAGAAATAAAAAATAATATCAAAATTTATAACAGGTGCTCATCTTATTTGATGAGCTAAATATTCTTGATTTCTTGTTAGGTGTCTAATATTTGGGAGTCTATTTTTCTTTTTTAGGTGAGCATTTGATACAAACCACTTATCAATAAGATTGAATAATTTGATTATTTTAAAAAAACATAATTAAATAAAAGTAATTTTAAGGAGTATACCAGATTAAATAGAGATATAATTATGAATAAAAAATATACATTTAAACTTAAAATAATACTATCTCTTAAAACAATAATAATTTAATTGTTCTAAATAATAAAAATCTTAAACATAGAATCAATTGATTGGAAAAAGAAAAAGAAGCAGAAAAAGAATAATTTAGCATGGAAGAACTGAGAACACGGGAATCCAAGTCAATTATTTGGCAAACACGTGCATTGATTATCGATTCTGCAACGTCATGGCATCAAGAAATCTGAAGGACCACCTTCCTTGGCTGCCTCCCTGGCCAAACCCTTCCATTTCTTTACATTCATTCTCAACTCTCCACTCCCCATCACCTCTTCCGAACACTTGTTAATCTCTTTCTCCTTCTACTTTCCCATCCTCATGATCCACCCTCACCCCTATCTTCCACACATTTTCTATCAGTTTAGCATTTGTCTTTTGGTACGACCACTGAGGAAACACCACCATGGGCACCCCCGAAACCTAGCTCTCCATGGTCGAATTCCAACCACAGTGCGTCACAAAACAACCCACTGAACCTCCACCTGAGAACAACACTTCACCAACTTCCCCTTCTCTTCCAACTCCTCTCAAACACACCTCCTCCCCTTCTTCTTCCTCTTTCACTCTAATCACCCACAAGAATGGAAAACCAGAATCTAACAAAGCACTTGCAATTTCCTCCGTTTGTCTCTTAGACAACACAAAGTAGCTCCCAAATGAAATGTAAACCACGGACTTGTCTTCCTTTGAGTCAAGCCACTCAACGTAACCATTTGAAACCGGTAACAAGTCACCACCCAAGGAAGTATCTTCGGGGTCCTTTCCATCCAAGAATTATATATATATATATATATATATATATATATATATATATAAGAGTACAAATAAAGTATATGTGAACTCATCATTTAGTCTTATCATTTTATTTACTACTTGTATAAATTAAATAGATATGCTTGTCAAGGAGAGCCAACAAACATGCACGATATATAGAAACTATATTCAAATTTTAGTGCAATTATAATGCATCATATGTGCTTGCTTGGATCTTGTGTTTAACTTCAACAAATATGCACGATAGAAACTAGATTCAAATTTTAGGTTCCATAGTATTTTTACATGAAATTATTTAAGTGTCTGATATAATCATACATGTTATTTTTATTATTTATGGGGTTTAATTTAATTTTACAAAAAAAAGGTATTACAATGTACAAATATTCACTAGTTGCATATTCAATCTTAAAATTTATTTGAAAATTCATCAATCAGCTTGTTTGGATTTTGTGTTTAACTATCATATATAGCAACTAAAATATATTTTAATTTGTGTGTATGTTTTATTTCATAGTTAATTATAAATTGACTTACGTGATGCTATAACTAAGGTATGACCTTGCAAGTTATTAATTAGTGTATATGGAATTAAAGTATTTATTTGATAGTTATTTGAAATGATATTTTATAAATATGTGTGAATTGGTTATCATCCTTTAGGAAGTAGTGACAATTTATGTTTTATTTTGAGAATTGAATATGTACGAGACACCTTCATTTGGGATGGAGATGAAGTTATAGATACCTCCATCTAGGATGAAGAAGAGATTTTGAATACTTTCATATATGATAAGAAAAGCAGTGAGACGTTACTGCATGAATATGAACTCATAGACCATTTGAAGAATTTGAGACTCACACTAATTCTGAGAACCAAAGAGTTAAATCTAGTGACTCTGGAAATCACAACATATGTTAGTGATAATTGTTTGTTCAAGAATTGAATGCAGTGAAGTGTTGATGTTTATTTACTTGAATATTTTTTGTTTTATTGTGTGAATAAATTTGTGATCATTTTATAACTATATATATGTATGTGTGCATTTAATTTATTGTTGCGAATATCATGGTTGAATTGTTTTATTATTATCTGTTGCAACCTACCCTTCGACGAGAGGGGTGAGGCGAGACTCAAGGATGCGTCTTCCAAAAAGAAAAACACGCGGGAGTCGTCACCAACGTTTATTCGAGGAAAACGTTAGAAAAACCAAAAGGGGGATCTGCGAATTTTGAAAATAAGGGTATGGGAGTTATTTACGAGCGAAAAAAGGTATTAACACCCCACGTGTTCGTCACAGGGGACGACAACCTTTAATCGAATGTGCAAAAACGTGACTTCAATATTACTTATTTTCCCTTTTTATGCTTCTTTATTTTTTCGGGTCGACAAAGGCGTTGCCCTTGCTCCTACGTATTCTCAAGTGCGATGAGAAACTCAGACCTACATAGTTCTTAAAACAAGAAAATTGCGTGTCGAGTTGATTTTAAACTTTTGAAAAGTTCATTCGAACCAACAAAAATAAAAGAGACCATTAAGGCCTTGGACCTTGAACGGATTTAAGTGAATTTTGGGGATAAAAAGCTCGGTTACATGTTGATTTTAACTTGATTTCACTTATTAAACTTCAAACTAATTAAAAGATGTTTGGTGACGTAAATGACCGGTCAAAACTCACTTTACCAAAAGAAAATAGATTACAAATAGTAGAAGAATGAGATGAAGATGCATGAATCGACAAAGAAGACCCTTATGGGTGCATAGATTGAATTGAAATACTTAAAATAAATACTAACCGGATGACAAACGAAGAACGATGTGAAAATCGATTACGATCGTGATTCGGTAGCACCTCGACCTTGTTTTTCCTTTATTTCTTCTTCTTTTCTTCAAATTTCACTAAATCCTTTCAATATCTGAAGGCTGAACCCTTTCTTTCAGCCCCTCATGCCTATTTATAGGAAATGAGGGGACTTAGTTGATCTGGAGCTCACCCAAGCGAGCTGTTGCTTCAACCTGAAGTAACCTTGCTCGTCCAGGCGAGCTAGTTACTTCACCCCTAAACTATTTAGGGGCCTAGGTGAGCCAGAGACTAGCCTGAGCGAGTCAGGGGTCTGAAAAAGCCTTAAAATGATCCTTTTGTCCTTCCATTTGGGCATTTTTTGCATTCTTTACTGAAATGTCGAATAATCTTCCGTCTTACACAGCAACTGGTGTCGAACAATTCAATTTGACAATGGAGAATCAAAACGTTGACGAATGATAGTCCTAGTACGAAATTAGGATATGACATTATTAAGAGAATTAAAAACTTACTTTTTTGTTACTTTAACTTTGTAAATGTTTATATTTAAGAATAAAATTATTTATTATATAATTAAATATTTATTATAATACTTGACATATTTTCAACCATTGAAATTTTTAGATTTTTATTTTATACATTTTTCTCACTTAACGTAGAGCGTTACATATACTTTTTTAATGTTTTGATGATGTAACATACTATTTAATCTCGTGATTATAATGCAAAAGCATTAGCTAGCTAGCATTTGAACGCAATTCTTTCAGGTAACTTATAGTTATAAGTTCTAATTAAACATAATTTATTTCAAAGTTCAAGACAATGCTATATTTAACTATTTATGAAGGTTATCATACTAAGGTAAAACGTCTTTTTATGTTTTAACAGGAAGCAAGAATAAATGTATTTTTTTCTTGGATGGAGAAAGAATAATAGGCCATGCATCTCTTCGTAATGGAATGATCTTACACCATCAATTTTTACTGAGATCCAACATGTTGTGGCCAGGGAAGTTGTTAAGGTGAAATAAAATAGAATGAAAGGCAAATATTTGAATTAAATTATTTGTTAGGTAAGGTTTGTCTAAGAATAAAATAACTAAAATTTAAGTTCTAGGTTTACCAATAAAAAATATTTTTTTATTAGTTTTTATAAAAAAAAAAGTCTCATATTTTGACAAAAATATCATATATGATGTCAAAAAGGCCAAAAGGTTTTTTTTAAACTAATTTTTAGGTTTCCTTTATCATTGAGTCAGCTTCTATGTAAGGTACGAGAAAAAAAAGATGGTTACTAAAAATACTATTTTGACCTTGTACATGATATTTTACTAATTCTATGATTTGGCTATTTCATCAATAAACTCTATTATGAACCATAAAACAAAAATAAACAAAAAGGGGGGAGGGGAGCATATGTACCAAAAGAAGACCACAAGCGAGCTTAAAAAAAGAAGCATGCCCTATGATGGTAAGATTGTTCCATGCAGTGATTGGCAAGGAAACCAGAAAGCATGCAAGCTTTGGAAATATGAATAGGGAAACCAGATCCAGATGCATTGATTGCATATATTGGTGACAAAAAATGTTAGGCAAATTAAGTAGCGAATCCCGTTTGGATAGTGACAAGTATGTGCCAACTACCAACGTAAGATGTTAATTAGAGTTTTACATGAAACTACGAATAATCTATACCTACTGCAGGACTATGAGGGACGGAAAATTAAACCTCAGTGTGCAGGGTGTGGAAATGCTATTAAGCGTGAGATTTTGCAATTATGACTTTTGTTGCGTGTTTACAAATTTTCTTATTCTGATTTGTGCCATTATTTTCTATAAGCAATTATGTTCAGCTTGGGACTTGAACATAGCTTAATGGCCTTCATGTATAAACAATATATGATAACAAAATTAAAAGAAAAAAAAAAAAACAACTTCCAGCTAGGCACCAAAAGATTGTAATGGAGCTTTGAAGAGCATAAATTATTGCGTTATCAGTATAAGATGGACGATTGTGTTGAATTTATGCACTAAACTGCAGAATCACTATTTTTTTGATTGAAATGGCCTTTATGGACGATTAAGTGATGATATTATGATTGAAAATTAGCGATAATCACGACCTCATCATATTTAGAAAAGGAAAAGTTGCCCTTTTCCATTAGCTGTTTGTCATCACTTAACTGCAGAATCACTATTTTTTTGGTAACCAATTGATCTCCTCAGCGGATGTTTTTCATCTACATAAAGATTAAATTTTTGGCCACTACTTAAGAGAAAATATATATATCAATTATAACACAAAATTACTACTCATGGAGTCATGGCTCATTTAGATATTTTTAAATTTCAAACTAATATAGAAGAAATTTCACTTGATTCTCAGTCATGCAAATGCAATAATAGAAAAGAAAAATGAAACGGACAGGAAAATTCAGAAACGGAAAAGCTGATGTGACAGCCATATGGTCAAACTTCAACATCATCTAAAAAAGCCCTTAGATTCTTATCCGAAGAGCCACCTTCCTTGACAGCTTCCCTGGCCAGTCCCCTCCACTTTTCTGCATTGTTTCTCAATTCTTGTCCTTTCTCTCCACTCCCCATCACCTCTTCCAAACACCGCCTAATTTCTTCATTTTCTACTATGCCATCCTCATTCACCTGTTTATCCACTCTCACCCCTGTCTTCCACACATCTTCTATTAGCTTCGCATTAGTCTTCTGTTCCACCCACTGAGGAAATGCCACCATAGGAACCCCAGATGCCAAGCTTTCCATGGTTGAATTCCAACCACAGTGTGTAACAAAACAACCCACAGAACCATGTGAAAGAACCTCCACTTGAGAACACCAGTTTACTATCTTCCCCTTCTGTTCCAATTCCTCTATGCAGCTCAGCTCCTCTTTTCCTTCCACTTGTGACTTATTTTCTTTTTCTTTAATGACCCACAGGAAAGGACTTCCACAATCTAATAGCGCACGTGCAAGTTCCTCCATTTGCGTCTTAGGCAACACGCAAAGGCTACCAAACGAGACATAAACCACCGACATCTCTGGCTTCGAGTCCAACCATTCGCTGCAACCATTAGAGAGGCGGAAGATGTCACCGCCAAATGAAGTATCATTAGTATCTTTCCCATCCAAGAAAGCCGAGGGAATCAACGGCCCGATTGGGATCATGTTGAACTTATCAACGGCTCTGAGAGCCTCCGCTTCCAAGGCTTCGAAGGTGTTGACAAGTATTCTGGGCTTTGTCTCCACGTCAAGATCATAAAACATCTTTTCAAACATTGGGACAATGAAAGAGTCAATAGTAGGGTTTGAACCCAATAAAAAGGAGGGTAGGTCCCGTGGTGCAAGCAACAATGGCAATCCTGGTAATTCAATGAAACACGAGGGGTCTTTGATTTTGTCTTTGATGTATTCACCGTGTTCGTGAAAGTAGTAATAGAAGATGTCGAGTATCGTAGCTGGTTGAGTCCACAGCATCGCTGTTGGGAGGTGAAACTCACGCGCCACCTCAGCGACCCAAGACAAGAGTGTGGTGTAGACCAAACAAGTGAAAGGATGACCCTCTTGAGCGTTGGAGAGTATGAGATTGGTGACGAACTCGGAGCCGCGGCGCTTGAACACGGAGGCGTGGAGGGAGAAATCGGAGGAGGTGAAACCGTCGTCGTAGCCGTCGGAGAAGGGGAGAAAGGAGAGGTGAGGGAGGGTGGGTTTGTTGGTGATGCGACGGTGCATGTGGACGGTGGTGGAAACAGTGACGTGTGCGCCTAAACTAACGAGTCTCTTAGCGAGTTGGAATGCGGGGTGTATGTGGCCTTGTGCGGGGTACAGTATGAGGAGGAAGCGGTGGCGGAACATGGTGATGCTTGATTTGGATTGTGTCGTGTGTACTTGCAGTTGCTTATTAATGGAGTCTCAGTTGGATATATACCATGCAATGTGCAACTTGTCATGGTTGATTTTATTATCTTGTGAATTGCTTAAGATTTGTTATGAATGTGACGTTTGAGGTGACGAATATCCGTGGGACTTCATTTTGGTCCAGACTTGTTATGTGGGTGGTCATCTTTACACGCCGCACATCTCACTAGTCTTTCCTTAGCATATACTACTAGTAATTAACACTGATAAATGAAAAGGAAAGAAAGAGAGATGAAAGAATATACTAGAATGAATGGATTCTACATTATTAAACATAATTAATTAAAATTTCAATACATATTAATCTAATAATAATTTTTCAAAACATGTTGAGTGTTCACCCCCATTTTAGGGTGAAAAGAGAAGAGAGATGGAGAGAGAAATAAAAATAAAAATAGAGAGAATGTAATAAATATGATATGTTATATGATAGGGGAAAAAATGAAATAAGATGCAAGTGAATTATAAGAAAATGAGATGTATAAATATTATGACTCTAATTTTTTCAAAAATTGATTAGAGACTATCATAAATATATGATATAGTCTTGTTAGACACTGCATGGTAGCATTGATGCAATAATACTGCCACACAGGAGAAGAATATAGAGCTAGCAAGAACAACAACTCTGGTTGCCACAAGAATCACGACATTCTGCGGTGCGGAAAATTTCGAGCTGGTTGTGTCGGGATTGGAGGTGGTGCCTAGGGAGGCTAACGTTGTTGCTGACCTGTTGGCGAAATACCGTTTTATTTTATTTTTTCAAGAAAGATTTTTCTAAATACACCATAACAAAACTCTGATGCAACCAATGCTTCTGAGTTCTGATGCTGTGGTCTGGCAGAGGCCACCAGTTTTTGTGCAGAGGGAGTGGCAGTGTGATCTGCCTTAATTTAGTAGTACGTGTAGTTTTTTTGGTTGTCCCTTGTCTTTCTTTTCCTCATGTAACTAAAAAAAAACTTCATGGTTAAAAAAATTTCAAAACGAGATGGACCATTAATTAACTGGATATAAGAGGGTATTTATGGCGAGTTGATTTGGTTGGGAGAATTCGATCCAGGACTGATCAGGTATAGTAGTATGTCTTGATTTAATTCAAAATAAAAGATAAATTTTACTTTATTTTTTTTAATTTAAAAGTTTTGGGACTGTTATTGAAAAAATGATTTTCTCTTTTTTCATATAGAGTATCTAAATTCGTTTAATTATAGACTGAAAATCAGCAGAAAAAACTATTAAAAATATATTTTTTGAATATCATTTTATTTTAAGAAATATTTTTCCAAATACAGTCACAACTCTTAACTCTTGATATCATACCAATTCTCAGTTAAAAAATGGTTGATGGACGGAAAAGTTAGTCGGACTTGGTAGACATGATTTAGTTATGTGTTGCATTTATGCAACTCACTGAATTATAGACACGACTTTATACATAAGATAAAAATAACACTCAAAAAGGGTAAATAATTAGCTAGAATAACAGCACGTGCTCTAACAAAACTAATTGGAAAGGAAGAAAAGTCAATCATGTTAAAATTACCTTTTGGGAAGATTCCAAAAGATGCATTTGATATTTAAAAACTACTGACAAATAAAAAATACATTATTAGTAAGAAAATTTAACTCAATTAATTAAATAAAATAAATGATTATCATAAATTTTTTAATATTATATTCAATTTCTACATATAAAAAAAGTTTTTCCATGATTCTATTCGACCTTAACAATATTATTTAATTCAATAAAAAACCTAAGGTACAAACAAAATCAAAATCAAAATTGCCCTCTTCCTATGACAACACATCTCTTTAAAATGTCCATTTATAATTAGAGTATCCATCCATTTATATTGATCATACCTCACCATATATATCTCTTTAAAACGTTTATTAGCTTTTTTTTCTTTAATATTTCTCTCTCTCTCGATTTATAAACACCTCTCACAGTGTCCAAAGAACATCTTCCAAAAAAAATTATGGAGTGCTCAATTAGTAACTTAATTAGTGGGAGTACATTGTTAGGACAAGTATAAAAAATATATCATATCTTTGCTCAATTAGTGCATGATTTCTCATAGCCATGCCAATTCTTAGTCAATTAATTTAAAATACTTTATTTCATTACATTTTAATATTCTCTGGGCAACAATGGCACATTTAGTCAAATAGTTATACCAGCAATAATTTAGGTTTATTGATTTTTGGATTTTGCATATTGTTATGCGATGTATAAATTTTATAATGCTGATGTTGTTAATTTTTCTTGTAGTTTTACAAGAAGACGTGTCTTCCCCTAATTTAAATTTTTATCTACAAAAAATATATATAAATTTCTCCTGGGGCTGATTTTTTAGAGTTTTTCCTGTTAATTTTGATAGAAATTACTGCTTCAACATCATTATCCAGTCCTATTTTGCGGAACCTGCCTCCTGATTTTGTTTTTAGAGCGTCTTAGACGTGATTCAGTTTGTGTAGCTTAGTTTGTTTGTTGTCTTCCATTTACTCGATGTATCAGAAAATAATATTCAATCCTACCAGGCCATGGCACCTTATGTCACAAAAAAACTTTGGTCCTGTTTCGTGCTAATGTTTGGTGTAGTCGTCTAGGTTTATGGCATTAACGAGGTACGGTTCGACTAGTTTGTAGTAAATTTATTGATTTTGTTTGTTGTATTGGTTGTGGAATGGTTGCTTCCATTTTGAGCAATATTAGGTTACTATAGGTGATGTTGTAAGCTTAAAGTTGTATCTGATTTTGGGGTGCGTAGGTAGGTGCTGATGTCTCTCCTGGACTGGTTTTGTTGGTGCTTCCATATCTGATAGTAGTATTTTCTTTAAAAAAATAGATTAATTATTTTTGGTCTCTTAGGTATTGCATTTATTTAATTTTGATCTTTCAGAATTCAATTGAGTAAATTGGATTCTCTGTAATACTTAAATGATTCAATTTGCAAAATTAAAAACTAGGAAACAAAATCACACACCTCATAAATGTATTTAAACCTTCTTTAATTTTTTTAGCACTTCTTTATTTTAACAAAAAGCTTTTGTTTTCATAATCTACAAGAGATCTACAGTTTTTTTTTTGAAAAAATGTAAATTATATTAAACCCAAAATGATACAATAATGAACGGGACATACCCTGCAGCTAAAGAAAATAAAAAATCTCCCTAATACAAGAAGGTCTATATCAAGATGTTAAAACAAATGCATCAGGTGTGCTTGTCTATACATAAGAAACTTAATCTTGCTAATAACCTCTATTACAAAAAATTGATAATCTTTAAAAATCAGTTTGTTCCTAGACAGTCAGATGCAGTAGATTGTAATTGTTATAGTCAAACAACGAAATTTTCCTTGAACACCTGATGTGGATCTGCCCCTAATTAAATAGTCAATAATGCGTTGCAAAGAAGTGAAACACCTGCACAAAGGAGCTAAATCACGAATGTGAACCCAAACTTGAAGAAATTTTCTGCAAGAAAAGAATAAATGAGTATTTGACTCAGCCTTATTTGAACATAGAAGGCAGATAAAACCCTTGTTCAAAAAAGCAGCTTTGTCAAGAGTAATCAGCAGATTCCTTTTAACAAGCCATAGAATGAAAGACATCTTAGAGGGGATTGCTGGGTTCTATACAACAGAACATTAGAACATTAGCTAACAATAAGCTTGTCACCTCTAATGTGTTCATAGACTTTGTCAACAAGTAATTGTTCATTGGTACTTCAAGATTGAATTTTCTTTTTGGCATCTTCCGTACTTAGCTTTTTGAAGATAATAAAATCCCTTATTTGAATGATTTTCTTTATCAAAACTGAATCTGATAAAGAAGTATTATAATTTCACCCATCACTCCCTCTAAAATAATAATGGTGAATAACTGAACCCACAAAGAATATTTCTTACAATGAAAATTCGACAAGATACGGAAAAGAAACGCAAAGTTCCGATCCTTGAGATTAAAAATTAGTACTTTTTGTTGTCATGCTAGCAGTTCTTTATTTTGTTTTATTTTGAAATAAAACGAGCAAACAGATCCACAATTCTATTACAGTCCAAACTATGTATCCCAATTTCAATTTAGGCTGTCGTATACTTCTAGAGGGTCTTTTTCTAACCCCTTTATTCTTTTTTTCTTCAAGTAATCCAATCCCTTTATCCTAATTGCACTCTCCCACGTTTTCTTTTTTTAAAAAAATCTAACAAAAATAGTCCTAAATGGAGGGTTAGCAACAGACCCTTTAATTTATATTTAATTATTAGTTAAAACTTATTAAAAATTATTTTTGTTTATTTATAATTTACAAAATTCAAAATGACATTAATTATTTTTTTGCCAATTATGTTCTTACTTTTTTCTAATCTTTAATTTATTTACATCTATGCATTTATTGTTTAATAAAAATGATAAAGGATCAATTGTTTCTTTCGTCTATGAATATAAGACATTATTTAAAAAATTCTTTGTTCTTTTGTATAAGACTTCTTTCTTGCATTACTTGTTTTTCTTTTTACTAGAATACCCCTAGTTGTTGTAGTCTATAAATAATAATTGCTATGAATTGTCATTTTCTCTTTCGTGGGAGGATTGGAGAATTGAAGGATTTAATTTTAAAATTAAAACTCGACTACTATTATTCTCTTTTCATATGTTAATTGTTTGGGTAGAAAATAATTAAATGAAAAAAATATATATTTAGTCTGAATAATTTTAAAGATAATCTTAAAAAATATTAAAATTACAAACAAATATAATGTTAATTACTAACTAAATCGAGCAATTTTATTAATAAGTGTGAATTAATTATAAAAGTCTTTGTAATTTTATTAATAAGTGTGAATTAATTATAAAAGTCTTATATTTAAGGATGAAAGAAGTGTTTTATTAAGATGAACCACATTAATTATGTTTCTTGGTTTTTACATATTTTTTAAAAATAAAAAATAAAAAGCACAGAGATAATATAAAATCACGAGAGAGAGTTACTCAATGAAAAATGAGATCCATTCAAATTTATGATTTTTAATAACTTTTAATTATTAGAAGAGAGTGTATTTTTTTTTTAAACAGCGAGAAAAGAGTGTATTTGAAAAACATCCTAACATATTCATAAATATAACCAAGCTAAAGTCTTTCAGTTTTTCTAGAAAAATTTAGAAGAAGAAAAAAATAAAATATTTTTTTTCATTAGTTAAAATGAGTTATTCATTAATTAATCATTAGCTAACTTGTAGATATCTTTTTTATTTTTTAGAAAAATTATATAAGAAAACTTATATAAATTAACTAATTATTAATCAATGTATAACTTATTTTAGCTTTAAAAAAATTCATCTCATCACTTTCTTTTTATTTTAAAGAAGCTTACCCAAATACACTTTTTTTTTTCTCTTCCCCCCTCTCTCTCTATATATTAACATATCACCTTTGCCTCTATAACACAATTTTAAAAAAAAAATTATTAGAATTCATTTCAATTGTCTCGTTATTAATTATTTTCGATTAAAATATCTTATTTGTTTTAATACATAACATTCTGAAATGTTTCTTTTCATTTCCTATGAAAATTGAAAAAGATGAATAAATTTCCAATAATATTAAGGAAAATTTTAGAAAAATATTATATTTATAAACAATTTAACGCTAATAATTAGATTAACAATATTTTTTTTGTATGCTAAAATTAATCAACAACTTCTTACAAATAAAGACAACTGAAAAGCAAAAGTAAACATTCCGCAATATATATATTGAACATTTTCTATGTTTATTATAGTATATTTCGCAAGTAATATTGTTCTTTAAATAATTAAAATACCACAAAGTTATGTCTGTATTTATTGTGGGTAAACATAATCCAGAAAAGCCCTTAGATTGTTATCCGAAGAGGCACCTTCCTTGACAGCTTCCCTGGACAGCCCCTTCAACTTTTCTGCATTGTCCTTTCTCTCCTAATTTCTTCATTTTCTACTATGCCATCCTCATTCACCTCATCCAAGGAAGGATCACGGTGTGGACTAATCAAGTGAAAGGGTGACCCTCTTGCGTGTTAGAGAGGATGATCGAGATTGGTGACGAATTCAGAGCCGCGACGCTTCAACTCGGAGGCGTAGAGGGCGTAGTCGGTGGAGAAAGGAGAGGTTAGGGAGGGTGGGTTTATAAAATATTTAATATATAATTAAAATATCCACTAAATATTTTTATTATGTGTATTATTGTTTTAAAAGAGTTAATTTATAAAATATTTCAAAAAAAAAAAATATAATTATATACTATTGCAAAAGTTATAAATATTTAAAATAATTGATTTTTGATTTGTAAACTTAATAATTTTAATACATACTATTTTTTTAATAAATAAAGCATTTAACATTATTGAATAGTCAATTTTACTTCTAATATATTGTTTAATTATTATAAACGTAATATATGTTAAAATATTTAATTATTATAAAATTTAATTTTAATTATAATTATATAAAATAAATATTTGTTTATTATTTTCTCAAGTATTCTTAAAAACAGTTGATAAGGAATAGGATACAGGATATAATAAACATCGAAGTAAAAAAAAAAAAAAACTAAAAAGGAGTTTATGTTTTCCCGCCAAAACATTCCCGCCATCAAATGTGAGTCATATATAGAAGTATGGCGCCAAATTTCGCAGATCTAGCATTAGCGCGCTCAGAGGCCATGGACACCGTCCCAAGTTCCCGTCAGCGGAGCCACTCCTCTGGTACACTCACTCGCGCCAGATCACAGCTCTATCATCATCGGAACCGCTCCGGTCAACTCCGCTTCGATCCCGTTCCCTCACTGGACGAACCCTGCGCGGAACTTCTTGGCTTTCGCCGAACCAATTGCAAGAAAGCGAAGCGCGACGACGGCGACCTTCCTCGCCGCCTGACCAAGGATCTTCGCGCCAGGCGAGTCTATTCGCCTCCGCAATCCACTAACTCCGGTTTGATCGAAAGCGCGTTTCCCAAGGGAAACGCCGAAGCAATCGGGAGTCCCGATTTGGGGCTTTTTTTCGAGGCTCGGGGTTTCGATAGGGGAAATGCTGATTTGTTTGAAGAGAGCGGTGGAGATTGTTCGGAGAAATTTGATGGTTTGGAC
The DNA here is from genome assembly GCF_004193775.1 of Glycine soja. Lineage (NCBI taxonomy): Eukaryota > Viridiplantae > Streptophyta > Magnoliopsida > Fabales > Fabaceae > Glycine > Glycine soja. Next base: position 8,305,654 of record NC_041009.1, on the reverse strand, counting down.
GGAGCAACAACTCTACCTGATGCTGAGATTTGCGGTGGTTCAAATTCCAAGGTTAACAAAGATGTAGGGAAACTGGACGCAGAGGTTCCTGTCAAAGATACACCTTCCACTGGGAATGGTTCTTCTCTCAAGAGCAAATCTGTAGGGGTCTGACATGTTTTAATTTATTTTCTTTATGTTTATTTGTGCATAATTTGGGTGAATTTCATACATATGTACCTGGAGATTGAAGCGCTGACCACACCCTTAACAGGTTTCTTTATGATTATGAATTAGGCATTCTATCCTTTGTTGTTAGCCCTAACCTTAATTGTGGCAAATTGTGTAATTAGGTTAAATGAGTTATTGTGGGTGTTCTAGGGTAAAATTCCAGTGAATAGTACTTGTTTTTAAATATTATTGTTGCTTTGGGAACATGGTTTTATTATTATAGAGCTGATTGGGATCTTTATGCAGGTTCTCAGACCATGTTTCCAGGGGAAGTTGTTCAAGGCCCCGGGTTCAGTCAATTACAGAAGGTTGTTTCCATTTCAAAAGGATACCGTGAGAGATGATTCTGGTAATTATTTTGGGAGGCAAACCCTTATTTTTTATTTACTTTATTAGTTGATGATTTAGTTGGATATGTTTGATGAATGAGCTAATTGGTCTGCTAATTTTTAGTAGATACACCAAAATTGGGATTTTGCCAGAAAGACCAGGAGGGTAGACAGGGATTCCAACTGCCTTTGTCACCTCAAAGTGAAGAAGAGTCTAAACAAGAACTTAAGACGGATGCCACTGCAGATTATGGTGTTAAAGATGCTACAAGTGATTTGCCCGATGATGGCTTGAAGCAATTGTCTAGCCACATGAATAATCTTGATTGTGTTGAGGCTAGTACCTCACAGGAGTTTGGTGTTTTGAATGAAGAATGTATACAGACAACTCCTCCTGATGCTGATATATATGTTAATTCAGAGGTCAATGTCAAACCCATGGATTTTACCAGAAGCACTCATGAAAATGCGGGTCAAGGGTTTTGTCTGAAAGCTGACAAGGTGAAAGATTCTCTTAAGAGTAAATCCGTAAGAATCTGTCCTTGTTTCTAACCTTGTTTGCTACCAATTATGGGTTAGACATTAAGTTACTGATCTTTGCTAAATTATTATAACTTAGTTACCTAATCAAATTTAGGTCTCAAAAGCATAGGTGATGAAAGATATTATGATATTATATCCCAAGAAAAAACTTTTGATGCAGTAATTAGTGGGCTTTCTAGCATCTCATGTGCCTGTATTTTTGGTAATATTAACAATATCGTTTTACATTTAGTTGCAATCTAAATATGATTTGGGATGTCCATGCAGGTGCCGAGACAACTTTTGCACAGGAAACTTTTTAAAACCCCAGGTTCTGTCAGCTATAAAAGGTTGCTTCCATTTCTAATGGATCTTACCAAAGATGACTCTGGTAACTATCCTTGTGTATTCAACCACTTTAATAATATAAATTTCATTAGTTGTTAGATGAGGATAATGAAGAAGCTAATTGATTTTACAGATAGATCCAAATTTGATCATCAGACACATCATCAAGAAGATGAGGCAAAGAGGTTCCAACTTCCTTTGTCATCTGAAAGTGAAGAAGCTTCTATAGATGAGCATAAGACAAACAGCAGTCCCATGCATGGCACAGTTGAGTCTAATGGTTTGGAAAACTATGTATTAGTTAATCCTTCTCATGGCAACCAGCCAAAATTGACACCTTCCCAAGACTTTCCTGAATTTCCAATGCAATTGGACGCAAAAGAAGTGGTTCGCGGTGATTTATCTGCACCCTCTGTCAATGAACATACAGAGAACTTTGCAATTGCTTCTAAGGATGAATGCTTGAGTGCATCAGAGCTTAATCCATGTTCAGTAATGGTGGATGGTTTTCACTCTGCTAAGAATGTTGCGCATAATGATGGCGTCAAGGAAGTACAAAATACGATATCCAGACAACACGATAGTGACTCACCACCCAAAGATCAGTATATGCTTTATCTCAAAGGTGATGTCTCTGCGCTTACATCTGTGCATCGTTCAAGTAAAGAAAAAGGATTCACTATTGCTTATGATGAAAGCAAACAGTTTGTGAATCTGAAGGAGCGTGAATCTGTTAGCAGATTTCCCCCTGAATGTCAGACTCTAAGTCAATTGGATCTTAATGTGCTAGATGCTGAGGAGAATGTAACAAGTTTAAATCATGTCCAGGTTTCAAATGATATACTTGGAGCTCCATCTGAGAATATTACCTCAGAAAAATCTGACATGGCAGGGCATAGCGGTGACAAAGCAGGAAGTGTGCAGAATGGGATAGTTTTATGTTCAAGAATGCCTTCAAAAGGTAGTGATAACAAAAATGCTAGTGGAATAAAAAATGGCTCTGAATCCAAGATCACTTCGGTGAGGACCCTAAATTTATCTACTGCAAAATTATATTTCCTTAGAATTTGCATTAACAAACAACATTATGATTCTACTTTTCACTCATTGATTTTTAACTAATACTTAATTATTTGTCCCCGTGATATATTTATTTGAAATATGTTTGATTATGTGGTTTTGAAACAGGTTCTTAAACGCTGTCCACAGTTTAAATTGTTGAAACATGCTGGATCTTTAAACTACAAGAGATTGCTTCCATTTATATTGGATACCATGAAAGATGATTCTTGTAAGTATTGGTTCTTATTCTTGTGGAAGATACTCGTTTAGTTAAGTTTTTCTTTCAATATTTTTTCTTGGTGCTTCAGTAAATGATTCATCACCCAAAACTTGCGAAATCCATGGATCAAACACCTCTGCCAATTTCAACTTCAAATTTACATCTAACTCCTGTAAATGATTCAAATGGTTGTGTTCCCGTGGAACATTTTGCAGGCAATTCTTGTCCTCAGCAACAATCAGGGTTGCAGGCTTGTGATTTAAACAATGATAGTTCAAGCCCAAAATCTCAAATTCCTGAATTTCAGTCATCTCATGATTCATGCAAAGTGATTCAACTGCAAGATGAACAGGTTGTATTAAATGGACTCTGCAAGCCAGAAAGCTCCACTGATCCATCAATTTCTGTTCATGGAATAGACTTACCAATCACAACCTTGGCACCTATGATTAATGAAGTTACCACCAGAGAGGCTACACCTGACTCGTCCAAGTCATTATCAGTTTTCTCTGAAGTAAAAGGAAACAATTCTTTCCTGATGTCTTCTAATGAGAAGCTACCTGAAACACACGAATGTTCTCAGAGCTTGTCTCAACTGCAAGTTGTAGAACAACTTAGAGTTCCCGCTGTTGGTTTGAAAAAAGGAATTTTAAAAAGAAATCCAAGAGGATGCAGAGGGGTTTGTGCATGTTTGAACTGTGCTTCTTTTCGGCTTCATGCAGAAAGAGCATTTGAGTTTTCTAAAAATCAATTGTTAGATGCGGAAGAGGTTGCTCATAATCTTATGAAGGAACTATCTCATCTAAGAAATATGTTAGAAAGTTCTGCTGATAGTGTCAACAATAATCCCGTTTTTGGTGGAAGCCAGGTGCGTGCTACCTTGATTTGTAGTTCGTCTCTCTAATGTGTTAGGTAGAGTTTGACATGTGTTGCATTACCTATGCTCTGATTTTATTCCCTCTGATCACTGGATCACTATTTTATCACCTTGCAATTCTTGTTATTTTGTCAAGCTTTTGATGCCCTTTCAGTTTCACACGTGAATTTTATGATGGAAAATTGTATCTATCTCTATTAAGTCTTAATAGATATTAAATTGGTGTATCAAGATGTGTTGAGAATCAATCAAAAGGGAAAATAAACAAGATTTTTACATGATAAAATCATGGGAAACTAAAAATTGAATATGAAAGGATTCATTCTTCACAAGTATATAATATATTGCTTTCAGGCTTAAGAAGAAGGATTGTTGGTTAGTTAATTTTGGCCATGTTCTATCTTGGGGGCACTTTGTATTGACAAACATCTAAGTAGCTTTCTTTTTAAATGCATTTGAGCTATGCAAATATAGCTTCATTCTCACTATTATTTAATTGTTTTTCTTTTTTTACTTGTCCAATTCATAAACTTTTTTTGACTTAATCTAGTTTACCATTGAACTTGTAATTCCATCCATTTTTCGTGTCTGTATAGGCAAAATGCTTACCAAACTAAGGCTTTTTTACACCTTGTATATTTCAGGTGAAAGAAGCTTGCAGGAAAGCATGTGCAGCTGAAGAACTTGCAAAGAACCGTCTTAGTCAGATGCACGATGATCTTAATATTCATTGCAGAATAACGGTATGTGCATGAACCATGATTATGTTATATGTAATACCCATAATTGGTTCCTCCATTTGAACTGTTTTATTTCAACTTGTTTGTGCAGAGCTTGCAGCCACCAACGGTTACGTTTGCGGTTCATGTTGAAAAAGAAGTCATTCAACCTGGCGGATAATCCTGCAATTGCGGTCTCAAAGCAGATATCCTCTCATCTTGGAATTGTTTTTAGGAGTGATATAAAATATATCTCAGCTTAGCCTTGGAAAACTGAATATCAGAGAAATATGTTTGGCCCTTTGAAACAGGAAGAAAGTGAGTAGAAGCGGACAAGAATAACCTTACAGATTTTTTTTGGAATTTGTTATTGTAAATATTTGCTCAGTTATGAATTTTCTAATTTGCTCTATTTTTTTAAGATTAATATGTTTCTGTTTTTCTCAAATATCTTTTTTTTATTCAATTTCTCAAATAAATATTTTTTTATTTAGTATTCTTTACCAAAAATAAATATGATTACCGAAATAAAATTCTAAACAAATGAATGTTTTGGTGCTCGATTAAAAATTTCTGTAAATGAATGTCACATTAGAATTAATCAAGTATAAGTACAGATACAACTTTTTTTTACGTCAAATTTCAATTATTAATGTTTCAGTTCAGATGCTTCGAACCACTGGAATCGACATGGGTTTCTAAATAGTATGTACGAGAAGTCGAGAACATAAATTCTAACTAGTGTAAAATATAAATAAATAATTTTGATTCGGAAATAATAGAAGAATATCACACAACAACACGGCATAAAAAAACATGAATAACTATGACACTGTCGGAATGATTGCAGATGTGCAAAAACATAATAAGAACTAAGAAGGATTTCAAGATTACACGAGTTTTGAATTCAGCTTCTTAGAGTGGATATTGAGACTCATAAGATTTATTGCAGACAGAATAAAATGCACTACATAGATCAAGTGACAGTTGCTTGGACAAATGTGAAATTTGATGTAGGATTTCGCCAAAAAAAAATTTAAAAATAGCTTCAGAAAGGTTCAGATACTTTAACTGTGAAAGCTCACCAATCAGATGGGATTTGAAAGTAATATTTATTTTTTTAGTTTTATATTCATGACAAAGCACGAGAAATTGGGAGAGAAATTCTAGAGTCTCATAGAAGACTTGATGTTTTGACAAATCCACTAACGAAAGGCTTAATTATTAGAGCTTTTGAGCATTTTATTGAAGCCTTGATTCCATCTTGTTTGGTAAGTTTATTTTAGCACGAAAGGTTTTGCTGTTTTTTAAATGCAAACAACAAACAATCATTTTTATTGCATTTTAGATATTTTTAGGAGTCTGGGCATCTCTCTCTCTTTTCATGAAGAGGGATCTCTAAGTGCAATCATTTACACAATAATTATAGATACAAACAAAATTGTTAGACTAATTATGTTTGGCCGAGGGGACAATATTTGCTCAAGTCAAGGTATGAAACCTTTTGAGCATGCAGTCAGTACGTATATTGATGTTTTGTTTCAATTTGGATTCCATCGAGCACCTCTCCATACAAAAATAATTAACCAATTTTTTAAAAAAAAACGTTATTAATCAATCTTACATTTTTTTTTGAAGAAATCAATCTTACATTTGTGATTGGTGAATCTTAAAATTATAATAACCAGTACAATAAATAGATCAACAATTTATTACTTTTACTAATTTAATTTATCTCAATCGTTAAACGTAAATGTATGTCTAGAATTTTTTGTAGAGAAAATGGAAAGAGGATCTGAATGGTGGGAAGTGGGATAGTTGATAGCAGAAGATGGTTCAAAATAGCATTTATAATATATATATATATATATATATATATATATGTACGAATGGAACTATTGCAAATTATTCAGGCCAACCATTTAAATTCCATATTCTCTTTAGATCTCTTACCAATAATGCTCAGAATAATTTTTATTACAAATGTTAATGTTTTTATGTGCTTAATTTTGTTTTTTTGAATCCGCTCATTTAATCTTGTTTTCTGCAGTCATCTTACTAATTCTGAATGTTTAAGGTCTACGATTTTTCATGGCAACATGATATTTCCGAGTGTTGATTATTAATTATTGTCATTTAAGATGAGCAAAGTGCAACCTCAGTACCACAACTACAGTGATAATATTAAACTTGACTACAACTTTTTTATTATATGAACAGATAAAAGTTGATTCCAACATGATCAGTTTTAAAGGGTGGATGAGAGTGAGACCAACTGCCCAAATTGACAAGAAAAGTGGAACAAAGAATATGATTTATTATTAAGGCCCCTTAATACACATATACATTAGCAACTATAAAATAGATACTTAAAAAAAAGGACAGAAGTCAGTAAAGAATCTAAGACATAAACATAGCATATTTTACATAGACCATTCAAATCCAACTCAGAAAGTGACCATTCTCTTCATCTCTTAGAACCTTCAACGTTTACATTCAGCAGGAAGACCTTGTGGGAATCGCTTGAGATCACTGCAGTAGTTATAGATCATGAAGTACTTCTGAACCCATCTCAGTCTTCTTCTGCTATAAGCATCAAGCTCATTTGCCTCATATTCAGCCCCAGAATTTGAAATGGAAGACTTGGATGAGAACTCAATGGCCTTGAAATTGCGGTAGTATGCTGTAAAGGGTGCTTTGGACCAATCAGTTTTCACCAATCCTCCTCTGGTGGCCCAGTCATCAGCATTCCAGAGGCTAGAATAGATTCTCATGGGCTGGTTCTTTGGAAAAGGAACACCAAGAGGTTCAGCATTCTTGAATACCCTTATGGGTGTGTTATCAACCAAGAATCTGCAGTTAACCCAATTCATGATTTGGTAAATGGATATTGGTGAAAAGCATAGAGATAAACAAAGTTTAATTTCTATCCAGTTTCAATGTAAATTTTTTACACTTTCAAATGGTATGACTTATAGTTCAAAGATAGTTGATATAAAATCTTTTGCAGTATTAGTGTATAGAATATTTACTAATAAAAAAAATGTGTATTTTTTTTAATATTTGTTTATTGTGACTTACATGATGTGCTGGGGCTTCCAAATGATAGAGTAAGTGTGGAAGTTTCTGGTGGGGTCGAACCAGAGATAGAACTGTTGCTCCCTGTTGCCTTTGCCTTGGGTGAAGATGTTTGTGTGGAGAATATAAGGGTCCCCACTTAGGTTTCCCAAAAACTCGAAATCAATCTCATCATGTGTTGGCCCTTGGGATGACAACTGCACCGCAGAAAATGGAATTACTACTATAGTTATTGATATGGCCTTTGTGTGTGGTAGCAGCACAAACAACTCGACAAATTAAGAAAATGACCTTATTTTGGGGAATTGTCATTTTTGTTGTTTATTAACAGTAATTTAAATAGTGTGCATGCATAGGAACAGTATGAGTTTAGCAACTAAACAAGGTCTTAGATTTTTTTTTTTTATCAATTCAAAACCAGAAAACTCATTGTGATAAAAGTATTTTTATGTGAAGGTTCGACCATGAGAGCGTTTTTTTTTATTTGTCATTAGATTATGCTATGAACCGAAGTTTTCAATATTAAAAGTTGTTAATGTTTTGGACTAGGTCAAAGTTAGCCACCTTCCCCTGTCACGAGCGCTTGTTAAATTCACTGCTTTAAAAAGACCAAGTTGATTAATGTATACGTCAATGTTTGAATTGTATAAAAAAAAAATACGTCAATGTTTGAAACAGAAAGCAGCATGGAATGAATAAATAAAGCATTAGTTGTTGACAAAGTAAAATTCTGTAGTCTAACTTGTTTTTGTGGGTTTGCTACAATAGCATTCTCGTGAATGTACAGTTGAGTTTGACAAAGGTTGATGTTTGAAGTGTAAAAGTGGTCAATAGTGGTCGTATTTGAAGACAGGATAAGTCATGTTCTTTCATCAAGAATCAATGCTAAAACTACCTAAAAGAAAAACAAACATACACACACATACAAAAACTCTACAGTATTACTGTTTTAGCTCATATATATGGAGAAGGAAAGAAACTAATCAATTTGAATTAGTATAGTTTTGTTATATGGTAAAAACAAGGGTAAATGAGTATACCAGAAATAAAAAAGATGAAGCAGATAACATGATAATTGCACCTCACAAAATTTATAGCATTTTTAACTCTCTTTTTTAAAAAAATTTGGGAAGGGTAGATTTCATTAAAACATACTCTTGGGGTTATTTTGTGATGAGAATTAGAGTTTATCTCAGTGATCTATGTTGACATTTATTAGAAACCTATATATTATGCAAATTATCTAGATGAAACTGTAATTTTGATACTACAAGTAGCTAAGAAACCTGTATTAAGTTTTGTGTTTGAAATATTTGTTTGTATCATAGATTATATATTGTAGTGATGAAAATAATGTACAAACATATATAATTATTGTAAATATTAATAAACATACGTAGTAAGCAGTGACAGTGCCAGCAGAGTTGCCGGCAACGAGCTTGAGCTGCATATCAATCCTCCCAAATAGGTATTCTTTCTTTGATTTGAAGCCAGAGCCAGAGACTTTGTCTAGGGAAAGTGATAGAAGCTGGCCACCATTGAATATCTTAGCACGGTCACCACCCCATGTTAGATCAAAGTCTTGGTAGAAGCTACCAGCACAGGTAGCAACCATAGTGCTAACCACTATCCCAACTAGCATAAGCACATAGAACCCATTGTTGTGAGCAGAACTAGGAGCCATTTTGGACACACAAAAAAAGAGAGAAAGAGAAATTGTGCTTCTTGTGATGATGTGAGGGAATGTGTTCAAAAGAGGGGTATATATATATGTGTGAAAAAGAGAGAAATGGAAGATGGGATTTGGGTATGGGACTATGGTTGGACGCGTGAAGGAGCAATAACTTGGGCTGGTGGGACCAAAAGCTGGTGCCAGCTTAGCAAGTTTTGAAAGCTGGAACCTTTTTGTTTGGGCATTGGTTATACTTAAATGGATTTTGTGATGTTTTTTGGGTTTGTGCACAGGATGCTATTCACTTATTCAGTAGTAGTATCTTTGTCCTGAGTCACAAATTCCAGATTCCGAGTTTCTTTTAATCATTGGATTAGAAATTAATTTTGTTTGTGATATGTAATTATCAACTCAAAGAAATTTTACACATAACGAAAATCAAACATAATTTTTTTTTTAAATAAATTATTTTCTCTCGTATCAACGCACCTGAACCTTAAGTTTTAGTAGTAATATGAAATATGAACAATGATTGCGTACATGATATTGCTCACAAATAAAAAAGTAATGATAAAAAAAAAAGAGAATTTTATACCTGAAATGTAGGGGTAGACCCCATTTTTGTATGATTTGGAACAAAATATCCCTTTTTTTTTCAAAAAAAAGAGAAAATTAGGTGATGGATGGATGCCAACTGGGTGTGATGTGGAAGGAGAATAAAGACGTGAGGGTATTTTACCACTTCTTAGTACCACCAATCATGAATTATGGATCCACTTAGATGATGCCATGTGGCAGAGTTCGTACCTGCGTTATTGCCCCTATGCTATTGCCTAAACCATCGCCTAAACTTTCACTGTTAATTTTCAATTTTATGACATATAGATATAGATATTCTTTGATGTTGGAGTTAAAATTCAAAAAAATAGTCACGAGATTGCCAATGATATGGCATGGTTATCCACTTCGGCCATGCTGATAACTCTTTTCCTGCTTGCTTTGTCTCGGGTTGTTGTATTGCTTGAGTTTTAATTTGTCTTTTCCAATGCAGACAACAACTTTGGATTTGCATGACAAAACAAATAAAAATAATAATTCAAACCAATATGCATTTATTTCTCACGAGTACGGCGCATATACAATTATATTAAAATCTACTTGTATGACAGATTATTAATGAGAAAAATTATTAGTAAATGAACAAACTTCCTACCTGCACCCACCCTCCAATGTTACAATAGCCACAGATTACTTTTTTTCCTGATAAATGGTCCAAAGCATTTAATAAGGAAGTTCTACAAGAATCAACCTTGAAATGAGGGTAAGGGTATCCACAATGGCACAGTAACGAAGAGTATGGCAATGAATGATCACTTCATCACTAAAGTATGTACCGCTAAGTGTTACAAATTATAATATAATTATTAGAACATTTAGAAACTAGATCAAAACTCAAGAGTTGGAGTATTTGGATGCTTAAAAACTACTATTCATTAGTGCAAATCATCATTGAAGTGTAGCCTTCCATCCCTCTAATGTTAATTAACCACCACTAACTAGTTAATTATTAGAATAAAAGTGCAAATTTATTGGTTATAACTTATAAGGAGATGGTCAGTGGGAATCAACTTATGGCAACCAGCTAGCAGAATCTCCAACCTTTTCTTGCAAAAAGTAATTAAAATGATGATGCCTTATTTAAAAAGTACTATTTTAATGAATGTGAGAATGTATACAGCACCTCAGAAGGGACCTGATTTTAATGTGAATATGTATGGTTGAGGGAATTTAATTAGTGTCCTTCACTTCTTTCTATATTCTGTCTAATCAAAACAGAAAGCATGTTTTCTTTTGCCAACAAAATAATAAACATATCAGTACAATTATACAAATCGACTGCATAATGCATATGATTGATGCTTTCGGCAATTATGTTTTGCGTCCTTTTAGATTAAAACTTTGTGGGGTTGAAGATGAGTCTACATATAAAGTAGATTTGGGAAAGCCAATACATGGAATCATGGGTGCTGCAAGTGGCTTGGAAAGTTTAAACGAAACAAAAGAGTAAAACAACGAGATGAATGTGAGTGTATAGAATTCATAGACAGTGAAATTGCTGAATTCAACTAAATTGGTTGGTCACGATGACATTGATGGTTGATATCGTCACATGTATAGGTCCATTAATTAATTAATCAAAACTACTTATTCCTCATCAAATGGCAGCCTTCGTGAAAAGCAAAGGATAGATCATAAAAAGAGTGTGATTTCATCCCCTTAGGTCAATGATGAGGCTCCTTCTAACAATCTTTGATAGCATATGCTTTAGGTGAAGATTAAAGTAGGTATACGCCATTAATTAGCGACAATAATTGTGGAATTAAATATCATGGACGTATCATAATAATATTTAATTAGTAACCATAATATTCTATTTAAAGGAGGGGAACATTGATTCCAGATAAACAAATTGAGCCATAGTTTCAACTTTTATCCGTGATCTACAAACCAAAGTGATAGCAAACCACTGTTGCTGTATTTGAAAATTTGAACTAACAGTCTCTCCATAATGAAAAATGGTTTGAATGGTAGTTTCCCATATGACAGGTTGGGCTGGCAGACACGGTGAGTTGAATATTTAGAAACCAGAAATGGGTGGGAATGGAATTTGAAATCTCTAGAAGCAGGTTCTATTCATGATTTTATACCAAATGAAGCATCAGTTAATTTAGAAAAATAGTACTAGACAAGTATATATACAAAAATTGAAGATACAAAACTTGCATATTCTTTATGCACGAATTACATAATTTAGAACTTTGTTACACGTATCCAATTATCCGCGAGTATATCTAATTAATGACCGAGTCTCTGTATCTAGCTATATCCAGTTTTTCTCCCCCTAATTAAGTTAGTTCGCCAAAATAACCAGCATTCATATTCAAGTCAGTGTAGTATTTGCCTACAAGAATGGGATCGATATATCAAAGTTGTTTGCACCGTCCAATTACTTGGCCAGAAATAAGTTTTGCATCATAAATGAAATACGAACTAAAACACAAACTTCTATTATAAGTCTTTTTCATTGTAAAATGAATTAATAATTTGAATATAAAGATTCTAGCTTATTGTGTGTTTGAATTAACTTTCAATTCCAAAATCAAGTTAAAGCACAAAACAGCAAATAGTTACTTCAATTTTTCACGGTAATTTTGGATGTCAAAATCGATTCTAAGAGATATACAAACACACTGCAAGAGTGTATGAAGAAATAATTAACATTTTTTTAACTCACTTAAGAAATTGTAGAAAAAGAAAATCTCTAAAATAAATTAACATAAGTGTACAAAGTACACTGAATAGGTGTTGAAATTAATTTATTTTATAGTTAATCAAAATCAATCACAAACTAAAAGGCCGAAATATAAAATAAAATAATTTGGACGGACGTAAAAACATTTTTTTTTATGAAAAAAGCCGGTATGCATGCATGCATGTTGTTAATTGTTATTATTATTTCTGGTTACATGCATGCATGTTATTATTATATTGGTAATTGATGAGCAAATTTTTGTTTGGTCTCTAAGTCTCAATCGATGGCCAGTTCAATACCTCTAATCTACACAGGAGAAAAGAGTGCACCGAAAACCAAATGAAAATTCATCAATTAAGCAAGCGTAGCGTCACATCGTGCATGGCTGAGGTGGGTCCAATTAATATATGAAAAAAAATGGTTTGTAAATGCAAGGATTCATATTTTTGGGGTTTGAAAATTGAGATATTCCTTTGGGATGGGGACTCTCCAACTCTTCTCATATCAAACGCGTGATTTCAATGATTTTCCCCCCTTATCAGATAACGAGATTACGGGTAAAATGAATACTAGTTTGGATAAATTGAGTTGGATTAAAATAAAAAAGATTTAAGTGAAATGTACTTATAATATAAAGTTTCATTTAATTATTAAATTTTTATTTTTTATTATTAGTGAACAAATGGAGGTGATTATCACTCTAATATTTTGTTTCAATTAGAAATTAAATAGAGAAGAAAGAAATAGAAAAGATAAAAATGAAAGAAAAATAGAATAAAAAAATGATATTTGAATAAATAAAAATGGAAAATAAAGAAGTAGGGAATTTTCTCTGTTTGAAAGAGTGAAAGAGAAAATAGAGAAAAACAAATAATTATATAAAATATTTTTAACTCTTTACTCCATTATTTTTCTTAACATAAATTATATATTGTTATTTTTAACATAAAATTTGGGGGGAGGGGGGTGAAGTTCTTAAACAAATGATATTTGATATCTATTTCTCTTTTCCATTTCATTCCCCCCAAATTCCAGTAAAACAATTGAAAACAAATTAGTGCCCATCTCTTTATGAATACAAATTGTCCTTCAAGTGTCTTGAAATTGATTTTTCTGTGAGCAATTTATAACAGCAATCGTCAAGAAACCAAAAAAAATAAAAAATAATATCAATATTATTATCCATAAATGGAGGACCAACTAATGTATGCCTTTTGGATTGGATATCAGCCTATTTTTCTTTGACTTGTACCCTCCCACTACAGCACTACCCCATTTTAAAAGGCAATTGTCAATTTAAAGTTGTCCGTGCTATCAAGGAAGATTATACTTTGTTGAAATTGTAGGGTGAGCTATCTTTTTCCTTCAGCCAAGACAACTGTATTAGATAGAGGAACTTCCTTGATAGTTGACGATACGTTGGTTAAAAGATTATCGTATGTTAAGTGCTTTGTGCATAAGTCACTCTATATGAGTTCCAAGTTATAATGAGACCACTCGAATGATTAACGAAATAGCCAAAATTGAACAGAAAATTGAATGAGACCACATTTATATAACATGTTAGTGATGAACAATTTCGTGAGATAAACAATGACTCAATGAGATAAACAAGGTCAGAGATAGCTACCATTTGAGATCTTACCACCGCCCCAAATTCAATCAATAGCAATCTCACGATCAAGTGATGCACCTCCAAGTGGTGCACGATATCTCAGACTTCAATTAGTGTACGTTAGCAATAAAGATTATGAAGAATGATAAAACCAACTTGATAATGAAAACCAAAGTGGAAAATGCAAAACCCAAACTTTCCAATAACGTTTCATATTGAAGACAGGGTAGAAGAGTTTGCAGTCAGAAGTTGGTCGTATGCACAAAGCCTAAATAATTGTTTGCCATGTGCTATGGATTGAAAGCTAATACTACCAGAAGTATAAAATGTGACATGAATTCGAGCATCCTCCTGCCCTACTGCTCATTTGAGTCGTCTGAAACATCAAAACCAGGAGGTATAAAAATAACATCATCCCAGTTCGATGTAGAATTTTCCTGCAAAATTATTTTATTTAGTCTCGATTTACGAAATAGATACATTGCATGTAAAATTAAGAAAATTCCATCTTCTACTGTAACTCTGGCACTCACCTTCATTTCTTTTATTACATCCTCTAGAGTGGCAACCTGAAAAATAAATCATGGTGAGTCCTCTGAAACAACAGGTCATACATTGAAGGGAGTCATTGAGGCCTATACCTGGATATCCCCTTTTCTCATAGTGGAATTTAATTTGTTCTGCTCACGGGCTGCCGATTTAAGTGTATTTTCTAAGTCCTCCTGTGAAAAATTCAAAAGGTGAGAAACAAAAAAATCTCAGCTTCATTTCTACCTACCTAATCTCAGGTAACTCAATGCTAGCAAATCAGCAACACCTTTCTGGAGAAAAGTGGACGAAATCTCTTACTTTGGCTCTTCAATATCAGATTTCTGGACTGAAACTCACCAACATAACAATTCAAAATACTAGTTAAGGGATTCACGCATGAAAAAAATTAAGGTAACATAGCATCAATAGAAATGAGTGCAATCACAAATTATGATAACAAGATTATAAGAATCAGTGCTCAAAATATACTTGCAGAACAGTAGAACAAGTCCAGTTCATAGTGTCTAATATAGTATCAACTCAATCAATTTTCTTCATAACACAAACATAACAAATCCATTAAAAAAAATGGCAAACAAGGAAGTACAGATACTTCAAAATATAAGTTGTACCTGTGTGTTGGACACATATTCGTGTCAAATAGTTTTTTTTTTTTACTTTTATATTTAAATTTTTTACCGATACATATGGGAATGCCACAAAAACTAGAAACATGATAACCTTTTATTATGTCTACAAAGACTCATGCTAACTTTAAAACACCAATTCTCTCTTTTGATTCAAGATTTGTGTTTTTTGTTTTAATTTTATACTTGATACTTAATTTGTGTTACATGCCCACAATTTTTAATGTTTGATACTCATTTCAAGTTGTACTGTATAGGTGCCTCTTATCATGTCCAAGCTTTCTAACCTCTCTAAAGTGAGCAAATAAGAATATATGCATCCTTGATTTGATATAAAGTACATCATGATATAAATAGAACTCATGGTGTAAATGGCTGTGCACTCACCAGTCAATAAAAGCAGAGAAAGGAGGTTTAGCACAGTTTATGTTCACATCTTATGAATGAAAGCAAAGATGCAAAACTGAAAAAGGAGATTTGCTGACATATGGTTAGTGACAGGTGTAAGGCATCCATGATTCCGAAGTCACAGGTTTGAACTTTGAAGAAAGGAATCGTGGTTTATGAATTTGTGAATGGGTGGCTAATCTGAAGTTTGAAAGATACAGGACTCCAGGCATGTGCTAGCAGCAATTTATGGGTAGCAGTAAAGTACAAGAATTTTGGGTGGTCTATAGTTAGGAATTCATGGATAGAATAATGGTTTAGGTTGTAAACCTGTAGAGGAGGAGCTTGGGGTTTGGGTTCCTATCATATGAATGTAACAGAATGAAAGAAAGGCAAATTTATTGAGCAGCATCCTCCCGCTCTGGATCAATGGAACCCAGAATGAGGAGAATCTCTTATTAAAGTAGTCTCCAAAGAATCAAAAGCCTGGTCTCTCCCACCCAAGACTAACCAACCAACTAACTCCTTCCACTTACATTCTCTCCCACTATTTATATCCTACCTCTATTACAGCATCAGAATGCTAACTAACAACAACTCTCTAAATACTTTAACTATTTTCCTAATTGTGGGCCTGTTGCTACTCCCTCCGTTCCATATTATTTGACGTTTTAGCCAAAAAATAAAAGGTCCCATTTTGATTGGCATTTTAGTATATCAATGAATTCCCTACTGTCAAATAGCTTGCAACATAGGAATTTCGACACAAATGGAATGTCCAGACCTAAAAAGCAGAGAGAAGAACCTGGAAAACTGGAACACCAGAAAAGCCACTGGAAGCGAAGCCAGATTTTTCCCTCTCCTGTAAAGCACGAGCATACATTATCATTACTGTACAGCTCAATGACCAATAGCAAGGTCCATAGGTTATACAGGGATTACAAGCAAATTTCCAAACTTCACATCAACTAATTTTTAGTATGCATGACGGATTTTAAGAAAATTGTATAAAATTAGCTAATTAGACCAACATAATTTGAAAATGACTAGTACACCAGAGCAGCCAAGCTATAATTCTAGTAATTGGTGAGAACCAATCCAAAATCACAGTAAACTTGTTAAGAGGATTTCTATCCACACAGTAATTTTTTCCCCAAGAAAGATTTGTCGACATAAATTGCACACAGAGTATTAAAAAAGAAACTAGCTCAAAGAGAAACTTCTACCTTCCTCCATTAGACAACATCACAAATCACAATCAATCATAATCCCGAGAGTACCAACTATCAAGGGGCATGGGCTAAACGAATTAATAAAAACACCGAAGAGTGAAGAATAAGGCCAATTCATCTGCTAGAGGTGGAAGGAAAAAAAGAATAGTGGTCCATAATTGAATCCTCACTGCCTCCAATTCTAAAAATCACATTTGAAGGTATTTGGAGTATCCGTGACCACAATTGTGACTACATCGACTGCATTTATCCAAAATTTCCCGCATTATGAAGGAGGGTTACGAAACCACAACCGTTTTTTAAAACCTTGCGTGTGATCGGTATTACAGTACGCAGGGCCAATCAACTAAAATATTTGCAAACGATAATATAATTATAAGAAAAAGACTCACTTTGAGGGCATTTTTGACTTGAGAGAACTCAGGTATCAATCTAAAAGCAACGCTGTTCACCTTGAGCTGAAACACCTGGAGGAGAAAGCAAAGCAAACCAAACGCGAGAGAGAAATAAAGAACGGAAACAGAGAGAGAGAGAGGAAGGACCTTGTTCAAAGCAACGGGGACAACTTTAGAGCCCTGGCGCGCGTGGGGGTCAATAAGCGTAACCTGGCTGAGGAGAGCCTCGGCGTCGTCCTTGCTGAAGCAGAAGAGGAAGAGCCCGAGACCAAGAGAAACTCCTCGGAAGCAACGGGAATTCCCTCTAAGCGCTCCTCGATTGCCTTCTGGAAGCCGTCGAAGTTCATCATGTTTCTTTCTAGAGTGCAGAGAAGAAGATAGAAACTTCAAAGCCTTTGTTGGCAAGGAAAGTACTATCGTGTTTTTTTTCCTAAAAATATTAATCAATTTTAATCTCTACATTCTACATCATCCGATAAACTTGGTTTCTAAATGTAGAAAAAATTATGTTCTGAAATTAACTATGAAAATATATATTTCTAGAAATTAAATTCTGAGGATTAATTTTTTATACAACTTCGAGTTTTAAAATCCGGAAGCCAATTTGTCAATGTTTTGAAATTTATATTTCGAAATACTGAAATCAAATATAAGTATAAAAACATTATAGAAATGCAAAATGACAAAAAAAAAACATTGATTGGGGATTTGGGGGTGCGGTTTAAAAAGAAAAAAAAAATTGTAAACTAATCCTCTGTTAGTATGCTTGTGTGTTGTATGTTGCAAATGGTTTTGGGCTAGCTGGCTAAATTGATGACCCAACAGCCATTTAGGGATTCTATATCTATATTCTTATGGAGCAAAACGAAAATAGGAACGGCAATGGCTATTTATATCTCCACAATTGCTAAATATATTTCCTTTTCTTTTTTATACTTTTAGGCTAAATTATCATCTTCATTCTCTAATTTATTTTTAAAGTTCAATTTTATCTTCTATTTTTTAAATTGTTCAATTTAGATCTATAAATTTCTAAATTGGTTCAATTAAGTCATTGTATTCAAATTAAAACTAATTTTGTTAAAGTATAAACATGCATCACTTTTACACTCTTTGACGGTTTAAAAATCATCCATTAATATTTTTATACTAAAAATAACTAAATCAAAAAGAAGAAAAAAAATGCATTTAGGATAGCCCACCAACAAGGATAACCCTATAAACCTAAATCCCACCCACCCCAAACAACAATTCCTCTTTATGGAGAACAACCCCAACCCAACCCATAGAAAATATTGTCCCCTTGTTTTATTTAGTAGGCACTAACATACTCGAACTCTCTCTTGATCATCTTCACGGTGTTTTGGAGACCTAGTTGGTCAATGAGTGTTTGAATGCATGTGAATATGACAAATTCTCATATATTTTAAGCTTTGTGCTTGAGAGACTATGAATCATCCAACTTGATGTCTCGATCAATCAAAGTCGTTAGACAAAGGTTGAGCTTCACCAAGACCAAGGAATCAACAAGCTCACGAGGCTACAACCAACTAAGTTTGACTTGTCCTTCAATTAACTAAACACATAAATTCGCTTTAAGATCTAAAAATATTCATTTATCGACTCCCAAAGCCTAAAGATAAAAAGTTGTATACACTTTATGCACATCAATGAAGCATGATAAGCATCACATGAAAACAACTCCACACATGCCACCTTCATGAATATATGTGTTATTCCTACAATCACATTTTTTTTTTATTCAAAGGAAGACTTGAGTTCTTATACCAAAAAATTTACAATGACTCAAATGTATATATAATCACACATAATATAATTTAGGAATGAGCAAAGACTAAACTTGACCTCTAACCCAGCTCAATAAGAAATTAATTTGAATGGATTTCACGTTTTAAAAATATAGTTTGATGCATTTTGAGGACAAATTCGAAAGTTTAAGGTCTAAGATTATTTTTGAAAGTCTATGTTTTTCTAACAAATATATAGTATGAGTAATATTTTGATTTAAATGATAGTATTTTTTATAACATGCTATTTTTTGTTTTGAATTATATATTGTAAAACATATTTTAACTTAAGTTTTATTATTTTTTCATCCTTCGGTTAACTATACACAATGTTAAGATCTATAAGTTATAATGATAGGTAGCTCAATTTTGTCCCAAAAAGACTAGATTTTGAACGGGATTAAAGACAGAGTCGGCTTCAAGAAATTGATTATAACAAATTTTCAGATCGTGTAAGAACATAAATAAACCAATCCGACCCATCCATGCTCCCTCTTTTTAGAGATGGGTAAAATTTATCAAAGTTCACAGTTAGCTTTAAGACTTATAAATTCTAATTATATGTGTTCTTTAATTTTCAATGCACATTTAACTCGGCAGTAAAAGGACAAAGGTGAAAGGTCCCTCTCCCCTTATCATTTGATCATTTAACGCAATTAAAATACCAATATTTGTTGTTATGTGATTATAGTACTTCTTTATTGTCTTCTAAGGCACGCTCCGACACTAACCACCTTAAATAAAATTTCTTAGATCGGACAGTTAGGCAAAGATGATTCTACCCACAAGATCCCCAACAGCACAGCACTTGTTGAGGGCCCTACCATTGCACCACTTAACTCACCAAATTATTGTGGCCGTCTCCGTCACCGCCCATTTCTAATAACTTGGAATCTCTTTAAGTTTACACTACTCTTGGTGCACCAATATATTGCATCCTTAACGAGAATAAACTAGTATTTTTTATTACTAATATTTTCTATTTAGGATCAGTACACCTAAGTTTGTTTGTTTTTAATGTGTTTCAAGATATATTGTAATATTGGGTTGACCTTTATAATTAATTTAATTCATCTTAAACTTGCAATGACAGTTTATTTCATGATTTATTATTTAATATTGTTATTTTTATTTTAAAAAAATCTTTACAGATAAATAAGCATGATAATGATTTGTGAACTGTGTAATGTGTATGAATCCAAACTGAACTACTCCATACATATACTGTTGGTTCGAAAGCGAGACGATTGAGTAGTCCAACAGCAGAATCTGCGTACATCAACAATCATATGTTGGGGATGGTCCCACGTCCCAAAAGTTTTGATTTTTATTCTATTATAATTATTTTTGTACGTTTAAATTATTAGAATGCATTAAAACTTAAAAGAAATTTGGTTAAGAAATACTAGTCCCATCTTCGATGCTTCTCACAAATTGCTATAAAGTAAACAAAAGATTCTGTATTAAAAAAAAGTAAACAGAATTTTTTTACAATAATTTGATATGTTTGTTGACTTTTGCATAATTATTTTTTATTGTTTTATTTCATTTAAGATCAACGTGTTCTCTTGCCGAATAGTGTTATTCCAATTTAAAATAGAAATTACATTGATTGGTGGTGACAACTCTGGTTAGGTTTGAAACTTAGAAGAGAAATGATGAAATAAATGAAACACATTAGTAGTTTATACCATTTTTATTAAATTACATCTCAATTTGGACAACCTAAAATTTTCTATTTTGGTGAATATAATCGTACCCTATACTATAGTCTTCCATGTTAGTATAATTTTGCACGAGCTCACAATAAAAGCCTCCCATGGCCTAATTAAGAATAGCAATTTTTAATAAATACAGAGAAGTGAGAAATAGTAATGAAATACACCAAACCCAAACCTAATGGCAGCGTAACCATCGTTTCTCAGATACAAACAAAAACAAAAAAATAGCAATAGAAGTATTAGAAGGGGTTGCTACGTACGCAGGGGACATACTTTCTCACTTGGCTTTGGACGCTTACATGGATAGACCGTACACACTACACTACATTACATGTACCAATGACACGACACATCACAAAGATTTTACTCCAACCACTAACCTCATTGGCCGTCATTCTCCCCACCGTCACAGCCATGTGACCCTTCCACTATCCGCAGCGGTGGAAAGGTCGTCACGGGCAGAGGCACGTGCAGCGCATGTGGAACTGAGTGTTGTACGTTAGAAGACTAAAATACCCTTTTAGACGTACGAGTGTACAAGTGTTTGAAGCGGAGAATAGAGATGGAAACGGAAGTTTCGTGTTTCCCATGAACAGTGAGTGACTTACGTTGTCCACATGGGTGCGGGCCCTTTTGTTTTTTATGCTGTTCTTCCAAACCAGGAGTGTACTAGTCCACTTCCATTGTAATTACCCTCTTCTTTCTCTGCAGCTTCTCTGTTTATCTTACTCTAACACACACACATACACCAACCCTCCCTCTGTTCTGCTTCCATTCCACTAAAGTTTTGGTTTTTCTGGCCTCTCCATTCTTCTTCTTCCTCTGGGTTTTTCACTTGTTGGATTTTCTTACTCTCTTTCATTGTCAATGGATAACCAGGATCAAAGAAGAACTCACACTGCAGGTGCTTTTTCTTTTGCATTTTCTCTTTAAAGGGTCACTGCCCTCATCCTCTTTTCCCCCCTTTCTTCTTCCTCTTCTTCTCTCTCTTTTCCTTTCCATATTCCATTATTATATTATTATATTATTTTGTTACTTTGGTGCTTTTCTTATGAAAAGTTGTTGTCTTTCTGGGGTGTCTGGTTTTGGAAGTTGTGTCTGTGTTCTTTTTTTTTTTTCAAGTGTTTCAAGTTTCTCAAGGTGAAGATTTTTATGGTCTTATTTTTTTATTTTTTATTTTGGAAATTTTGATGCTGAAGGGCACGAGAGTCATGGAGTTCATCTGTGTCACAAATGTGGATGGCCATTTCCAAATCCACATCCGAGTGCCAAGCACAGGCGTGCTCATAAGAAGATCTGTGGAACCATTGAAGGTTACAAACTGTCCGCCTCCGAGGGACAACCCCATTTGAATGGCTCAGATGATGAACATGTTTCTGATGATGATCACAAAACACCAGGTTAATTTCCTTCTTATTTGTAGGGTTTTGACTTTAATACTGAGAAATACTAGGAAATGAAGTAAATCTAACTAACTTTGACGCTGAGGAATACTAGGAAATGAAGTAATTCTACCTGATCTTGACTTAGTGAGATTAATTTTAATTACTTTTCTATATGTATAGGCTTTAAAATTAGTACTACATTCCAAAACAGCAGGTTTGCTGATTTGTATCTATTTTATGAGGTTTGGTTGTGTCAGGTCCAAAATCCTTGGAGACAGGCAACAAAGAGAAGGGCAATGAAGGAAATGGAGAAAAAATAATTAGATCAGAAGATGAGGTGTTCTCGGATGCAGTTGCAGACTTTTCGGATAGTGGATCAATTCCAGAAATCAAGGAACGGTTGCAAGATAGTTTGGACTCAGGTGCTGATGTGGAAAGGGTTGACATAAAAGAAACAAAATTTTCAGGGTCTTCTGAGGACAAAGATTTCAATGGTGGGAAGATAGGTTTTACATCACATGTCCTTTTATTAAATTGCCTTGTTACTTTTTTCACTCAGTATCGACTTGTGTGCGGCAAAACATTTTGGCCTGGGTAATTAAAAATAAGGGTAAATATGGTTTTGCATGACGTACAGGTATTAAGCTTGATGATTGGAAAAAAATCTGTAAAGCTGTTTATTGACTTCATTTACATTAATTGGATTGCTCAACTTAGTTCTAGAAAGCAAAATTTTGCATCGTGATCTGCATCTGTTCACATGACTGCTACATGATGAGCATCAATACTGACATGGATCCAACTAAACGTGCACAATTTGTCTTGCTTTCTTTTGTTCAGTGAAATTTAACCTTTTATGAGTGTAATTTGAGTGTTAGAAACAAGAAAATGAGAGTTTTTGTATATTCAAACTTTTGGAAGGATATTGATGCAAATATCCAGGATAGCACAAGTGTATTGCTGTGCCCAGATGATGACACAACTACATATTTATTTTCCAAAAATTATTGAATAGGCATTTTTTCTGACATTATATCCCTTTTACTGTGTGCTTTGTTTCTTCTCGGCGGTTCTTTCATGTCTGATTATCTGTTTCTCAGCTGCAGATGCAAGTCAGTTAATTGACAAGTCAACTGATGACAGCCAAATTCAAAATCCTAATATTTTTCAAAATGAAAGTGTTGAATTGGGAAACATGGTGGAGTTGCAAGGTCAATTGTCGGGCCCTACTGTGGATCCATTGTCAAGTTCCATTGCAGACTTGAGAACCGAAGTATCAACTAATGTGGATAGTGATGTTTTTTTTGGTTTGTTAAGTGACTCACTTCCTGGCAAAGCTGAAGCCATGCTTGATATATTGCCAGAAAAGAAAATCCATGCTGTTGAGAATGTGACAGATTGCATTTTGATATCTGTTGCAAAGGAAACTAATTTGAAAGAAAAGGATGAGATTAATTCTGCTGGAGATGTGATTGAAATTGTGGAATCATCTGATAATGTTGTAGGTGAAACATGTGAAGGAGTGTCTAAAATAGCTGTTAGTGATGCAATTTCCTTGGATCATCAAGTGGGTGATGGAGCTGTTCATCTGAAGGAAAATAATGGCGCTGAGATTAATTCCTACAGAGATGTGGTTGAAATTGTGGAATCATCTGATAAAGTTGTAGGTGAAATGAGTGAAGAAGTGTCTAAAATAGCCGTTTGTGATATAGTTTCCTTGGATCATGAAGTGGGTGATGGAGCTGTTCATCTGAAGGAAAATAATGGTGCTGAGTTCCTTTCTTTGTTGCCCCCAGATAACCTCCCTCTTGAGTTAAACTCGGTTGTAATCACAAATGACGCACAGGGAGACTCTGCATATGTGGTACAGTTTGCTACTTCCAGTGATGACAAAATTTTGCCAGAAAAGGGAGAAGGAAATGTTAATGTTGATCTTCTTCCTACGTGTGATGATATATCAGATGAAGCACATCCTCAAAGTGAGTATGGAGACTTTAAAGATCTTGAAGGAGTGGTATACCAAAATCCTTTCCTACAATCATCCGAGTCATTGAAATATAAGGGAGATGACTTAAAGAACAATGTTACTGAGGAAAATAAATTTCATTTCAATGCAAACCAATTGAGTGAAAAAAGTGACATCCTCTCTCCAGATATGGATGTTCTAGATAATAGCATGAAGATGGAGCTGGTCAACAGTGAGCCTACGCCTAAAGAAGTGCATGCTGAACAGTGTACCGAAGTTTCTCCAGCCCAGCTCACAGTTGAAAGTCATCAAAGATCAGATGAGACTGATGCATCTATGAAAGCTATGAAAACTGAGAAAAATGAAATTCATATGGTTCACTTTTCTGAAGAGCATGGACCTGATGATGTGTGTAAAAATTCCCAGCAGATAAGTTTACCAGAAGATAGTTTAATGGCCTCTTCTAATGAGAGTCAGAGGGACGAATCCTTTAGGTCTGCAACTAGTGAAACAACTAGGGCAATTAACATAGACAGCACAAGTCATCATGAGGAAAAAATAACTGAAATAAATGATGTAGCTTTAGATGGCAAGGATGTAGAATCTAATTTAGAAAATGATATTGAAATTATATTGAAAGATCTTCAACCTGGTGACATCTTGCAATCTGAAGTCAAGCAATCAGATGACTTATTTAAGAGTGACAGCGCTGGTAAGAGTGATGCTGCTGGTGAAATGGGTAAAAATGAACAATGTGATATTCCTGATGCTCAATGTATGGAAAGGCCTACTGTGAGTGATGCTTTATTGCCGAAATCTGCTACTGGTCATTTTGAAAGCCCAGCTATTTCAGAGTCTTCAGACATTGTGGATGATGGACCTGTGAACAAGTCAAATGGTACAGAGTGCAGAAATATTAATCCACTACCAGGTTCCCAGAAAGACATAAAAGAAGATGAAATCAATATTAATATCAAACTAAATGAAGAATATAACAAATCTGTTGATACTTATACCGAATCACGTCAAGCTCAAGATGCTGGACTATTAGTGAAAGCTACAGAAGACCTTGCTAGGGAATATACATCTTTAACTACTGTACCTTCTGCTCAGCCGGACAGGGAAGTGTCTAATGCTGTGCCTGTTCAAGATCAAACTGGTAATAACTTGGGTAAACTTGGTTCATCCAGAGTTGATGCTTCAGTTGACTCAGGTAGCCGGTGTGACAGTTTGGAAGGGAACTGGGGTTCTGTTTCAGGTATATATACATTTGTTGTTTTTAATAGAAAACATTTGTACTGTTTAGATACATTCTCTAGTTAGGCCATTTTAATATGCTAGGGTTAGTCAATGAAACCAGGTAATGTGATGCAGTGCTTGATAAAGAGAAGTATCTGTAGAACTAGGTGCTATACTGCAATATTACTCCTTTTTCTTAGTTGATTAGAATGGGTGAGATATTTTTGCATTAACTTATACACACTAAAGACACATACATATTAGTGATATTACATACTGGCTATACCTGTGTGCAATTGTGCATCCCTGAATCTTGCCTGGTGCTAAAATTTCCTAATGAATTTCATTGGTAATAATTTTTTCATGCTTACAAAGATGCAAGCCTAGATCTTGTCTCTCTATGATTTTCACCAAATTTATATTTGCCTGTTGCTTTGGTGTGATCCATATAGTTTTTTCTCCCTCATTCTTTCTAGGATTGTTTTTCCTCGTGGAAAGGTGAAGAGGAAACCCGGAAGAGGATCCATCTCTTTTGTTTTGTCCTTGCCTCGCATTATTTGTATAAAGCAACAAAACTAAAATACTTTAATGATTTTTTGGAGCAAACGAATTGATTTTTAATTTTTCCTTCATGATCCATTAAACAGTTCTCTCAATGCAATCCGATGCACCAGCTGTTACTGATGCTGAAACTTTGCCATCAACTGGCTTGCTGGCATCAACAGGGAAATCAAGCTTGAACAACTCAAAAGCTACACCTGACAGACAGCAGTCTGGAAACTCAGAAATGTTTGAACCACCATCTTTCATGACCTTGGTTGATCCTAGTCAGGTTAGCCCCAAAGCTTCTGCTTCTGAAGTCCAGAAGGGGCAGAACACACAACATACAGATTCCACTTCACAGGCTGCTTGGTTTCCCACTCTCACGCAGGTTGTCAACGAGTCTCAAGGGAGGAAGAAGAATGAAGAAATAATTGCCAAGGTGACAAACTGGAGCACCAGTAAGGAGCACACTCCTCTGAAGAGCCTCTTAGGTGAGGCTGCCCATAGTAGCAAGCCAAGATCTCCAAAAATGGAAAACTCTGTGAATCAGAAGAGTGGTAAAGTTCTGGAGAAGAATGGTTCTGGATTGACAACTGTTAACTCCATTCTGGGTCCTGAATCCCCTGTGGCTCAAGTGGTGAAAGGAGAGGCTGCAAAAGAATGGAACTCTCCAGCAAGATATCCTGCAGACATCAAGAGAGAAAAAAGGAAAGTCAAGAGCAGACCATACTGGATACAATTGGTATGCTGCACGTCAGTCGGTCCTCGGTGAAGGTAGAAAATTACTAGGTTCTGATAATGCTTCCACTCAGCTCTCCACTCTGATGGATTCTTGTTATTGACATGCTATTTGCAGTATTTTTCTGTTTTTAGTTTGTCTTTAGGTGCATATTTTGATCATGTGTCTTCTGTTCATTTTGGTAGCCTCCTAGGAGTTTGGTTTTATATGTTGACCATCTTCAGTTATTATTTTATCCTTGCAATCATACATTTTTACTATACTTAGTAACCTATCATTATTTTGGCCTGGACCTATATTTTAGTCCGGTCTTAGTTCTTGAAATTTTGGTCCCAAGGGTCGGGGCATATTGTCTCTGTCTTAGATTAAGTCTCATAATAACTTGCAGTTTCTGCCTTTTACATTGGGATTCATTCTTGTTAAATCCTTTAATAGTAGAAGCCCTAATGAGAGAAATGGGATTGAGGGATTCTGCTTTAAGGATCTCATTAATACCTGTATATAGAGTAGACTCAATCATGCATGTGTGCATGAAGGAGGAATTCGCTTTCAGAAATAGCTGTAAAAGGCGGGAGAATAAATTGACTCTGAAAAAAGTTCACATAACCATAAGCATGTAGAACAATTAGTGGAGGATTTGTTTTATTCTTATTTAATTGGTGGTCTC
Organism: Glycine soja; assembly: GCF_004193775.1. Lineage (NCBI taxonomy): Eukaryota > Viridiplantae > Streptophyta > Magnoliopsida > Fabales > Fabaceae > Glycine > Glycine soja. The sequence goes on along the minus strand of NC_041009.1, from coordinate 8,278,429 downwards.
AAATTTTTAGAACGTTGATATGTTAAAATTCAGTACGGAGGAATCTTGACGAATTTTGTGATGTTACATTGACATATCATTTTTCAAGTCTTTGATTTTAAGTCAAGTAGATTGTGTATTTTATTTCTGTCACGGAAAGTAGTAGACCTTATAAAAAGAAAGAGAATAAGATATAAGGAGTAGAAAAGGAGCAAAGTGCATTGCAAGAAATCGAACATGCGCGCTCAGTATATTGTAATTATTCTAGTTTTTCAAAGTACTATCTATTATGCTAATGAATAAGGATACCATTGTTAGCACATTAAAATTTAATTTATATTAATCACTAAATATGCAATATATTTATAATTAAAATTCATTTTTTTATTACACGTGAGTGTGTGCTGAAAATCATTTATAAATAAAAACTCCACTAACAATGATTAGTGAGGTTTTTTAGGGAGATCTGGTGAACATTTTTAGTCAATGTCATGGTGACAATTTTTTTTAAGAAGATCAAACATTTAATAAAATTATAAATTCCATTATACTTAACCTCAATTAATATGTTGACAACATTAACATTATTCATAAGAATCAAAAATATTTACAAAGATTTATAATAATTCATATATCTTGCTTAACAAATATTCTACTTAACCAATCAAATTAGATCCTCTTGGTATTAACATACTTTTTAGTAACGTTTTTTCCTTCTATTAATTGAAATTCATGTCCCTTTTTAACCAGCTCTATAAATTTCATCCAATTTAGTTATAAAAAAAAGACGCAGATATATTTTTTTCCTGCAATTTAACTTTTTTTCATTTTCTTATCTATATTTTTTATTTATTTTAGTCATTATAAAATATAAAATGTGTTTGTTTTTTATCTTAAAGCATTTTAAATAATGCTCTCAACAGTAAAAAAAAAAAAGTTTATTAAAAGCATTTTTCTGAATGTTAATAGGTTGGAGGTGCACTGACAATCATCAACAGTGATATTTTCTTCTTCTCTAAAATAACGATAATATTTTTATTTTTTTTTTGCTGTAGGAAATAATCTAGTCACAATTTTATAGTAGTAATATTAATCAATTTTATTAGGTTGGGCCTTTTTGAATAGATAGTTGGTACCCTTGGGGCCAGGCCCAACCGTGGCGCGTAGGGTTGAAACCCAATCCCCCAACTCCGCAACCATCGACCGAACGACGCCACCAGCAGCGAAGTGAGTGAGTCTCCGATTCTCAACAATGGTAGCTGCAAAACCAAAGTAGACAACTTTAGTAGCTGCAAATCCGAAATAGACAACCTAAGAAGTAAGAACCCCTTCTTTAGTGTTTGATGTCTTGTTTGTTAATGCAATCCCTCAAGTCACACCCTGCTCTTTTATTTTCCCTTTCCAATCACTTCTCTTTCTCTTCTCACTCTGTCAGATCCTTTCTCTCTTCTTTCTCCACATGCCAACACTCAAAGGAAAGCACTTCCATTATTGATTATCTAAATGCCAAGTTCGATTTCTCGAGAACTCAATCCTTCTACATCTCAAAACGTGTTTCAAGCAGCAGATTCCCCCAAAACCCCTTGTCTGTGCTCAGTTTTTTCAAACAATTTGGGTTTTCTGAAGCCCAGATTCTCTTTTTGATTCGTCACAAACCCCAGATACTGTTCACTGATGTTGACAAAATCTTGAGACCCAAAATTGAGCTCTTTCAGCTGTTGGGTCTCGAGCGCTCGGAGTTGTGCAAGTTCATTTCCAAGAATTCCTCCATTTTGACTTTCAGTTTGAAGAAAACATTGGTCCCCTCTGTGGAAGCTATTGGGAAAATTCTCTGCAGTGAGAAAGATTTTGTTCATGTTTTGCTCAGATGTGGCCGGATACTCCCAAATTACAAAAAATTTATGAACAATGTTGTCTTCTTGGAAAGTTGTGGCATTGTTGGGTCTCATCTTGCAATGCTACTCAAACTACAGCCAGGTATTTTCATCACACGGCAGTCTATTATAGGAGACTATGTTTCGCGCGCTGTAGACATGGGTTTCAATGAAAATTCAAGAATGCTTGTCCATGCAATCCATTCAATAAGTAGTTTGAGCTATAAAACATTTAGGAGAAAACTGAAGCTAATTATTTGTTTTGGTTTTTCCAATGAGGAGGGCCTGCAAATGTTCAGAAGATCCCCAACTTTGCTTAGAACATCAGAGAAGAAGGTGAAGGTTGGACTGGAATTCTTCTTGCATACAGTTATGCTGCCCAAATCAGTCCTGGTTCATCAGCCAAGGGTTTTAATGTATAGCATGGAGGATCGCGTGCTTCCTCGATATAGAGTCTTCCAGCTCTTGATAGAAAAAAAACTTTGCAAGAAGGTCCCGAGTTACATTCATTTGTTATGCTTGTCTGAGGAGGTGTTCTTGGACAAGTATATACCACATTTCAGAGAAAATGCAGAGGAATTATTAGTAGCATACAAGGGTCATTATCTGGAAGCATAGATCTTCAAAGTCTGTTTCTGAATATTCTTTACAGGAAGCTTTGGGCAATTTGGGGACCACAAACCATGTTGGTGCTTATGGTTTTTACCTCCTCTAGTTCTCTCCTCACCCTTCCAATTGCAATGATATATATATATATATATATATATATATATATATATTTTATTTTATTTTTCTGATGACAACATATTCTTCTCCCTAGTTTTCTCCATTTTGCTCTACACTTCTGAATCTGCAATCCATTATCAAATGACAAAATGGTGGCTAATATGTATTTAATATTTGAATAGAAGTGTATCTGTTTTAGCAACAAAAAGTGTTTACTTTACATTGGCATTTTGAAATTGTCCATTTCCACGGAAACAACAGTAAATATGTATGAGAATAACTCATAAATGTGTCCTTCTGTTTCATTTGCTAGAGAACATTTCTGGTTAGTGAATCATCTTCTCGCATGTTTGAATCAAGTAATGTGTATCTTTTTCATATATGCTCCTACCCAAGGTTTTGAAAATCAGTCCATGACTACAGTTTCAGGCACAACTTTAAAGTTTTTTTTTTTTTGCCCTGCTGATGTTTCCTCCATTTTGAAGTTGGTTCGGTATAGTCTTCTCTGCATCGTTTGTTTCTTCTCTCTCTCTCTCTCTCTCTTTTTTCTCTGTTTCCTTGTGGAGAACATGGTACTACTTTTATTATGTTGGATGGAGACATGGAGTTGTAAGAGCCGCAGTTCTTTTCAGGTCAAACAATGAAAGTTATGACTATTTTTGCAGACGACCATAGTCCTATCATTATCAACAAGGAAGTTGTCTGAATTTTCAGCAGATTTTAACCATTGCAACAATGTTTTTTTTATATATATAATTATAATCTAACGTTGACCCTTTACAACCTGGGCTTATCATTCAATTCTGTACGAAAATGTTTCAATTTTAATAAGAAATCTTTTACTAGGGTTCAAATCTTGATGAGTTTGGTAATGGGATTGAGTCTAGCGAAAGGGACTTACTAAGGTTTGAATTTTTGCTGGGGAAGGTGTTCTCATTTAGTGTTCAATTGTGTGTTGTGTTTCTGAAAGAGGAGCCCTCTAGGAAACCCAAAAAAAAAAAAAAAAAACTTGATGAGTTTATGGGAAATCTTTTTCCTAACCAATACCTCCCACATTAGGGTTTGTATGCCTTGAAGACATCTAGTCAACAAAGTTCTCATTGATTTTTTTCATACGCGTAAAATCTACATATCTATAGAGATCTGGTAGGAACGTTCGACTAATGTTTTTGATACGGAATTAAAATCAACATGTATAAATAAGCAATCCATATAACATAGAAAAGTGTTTGTAAAATTTAAAATTGGTATCAACTTGAGCTCAAAATTACATGTATGAATGGCCTCGCAATGATCGAATCGAACAAAAAATACAAAAAAAATATGGTTCTGTCAAACAGAATAAAGAATTATGTCAATGCTCCTAGCCGCCACGGCCTCTTTGACTCCGCCGCCGCTGCTGGTGGTGGCACCAGCGTGGTAGTGGTGGCCGTGGTTGTCGGAGAGGGATGGAGGGTGGTAGTACTTGCGGCCCGTTTGGGGGCAATTAGAGTGAAACCTTGCAGCAATCCTGACCCCTTGGTCAAGAATCTCGACGAGCTTCCCCATGTAGCTATTCTATTGCTCTCTATCAAAACTCAAAAGAACCACTCACCCTCTCAGAATTTCTAGGAGAAAAGAGAAGGTGTGTTACAAGAATATAAGAGACACGAGAAAGGTAGGAGAGAGATTGTTGTTTGTTGTGGAAAAAATCAGAGTGGCATTTACGTATATATAGCTGGTGCTTTGCATTTTCCCTTTTTCTCACCCACTTTCAGTTTCTTAGAATCTTCTACTTGCCCGGTTAGAAGTTAGAACCGCGTTTTGCATAATGCGTCCTATATTTGACTAGTTGTCTTTTGATTTTTTCTTTTCTTTTAAAACACTATATTTTTTATTTTACTTTTTTGTTGCCTGATTATTAAGGGTCAGAAATTGAAAAAATAGATTGGGTCACCGGTCACGCCAAGTAGCTGATTTATTTTGAAAACAAAAAGGGCTTTAATGTAATCTGTTAGCTGTCAAATCAAGTCTGTCATATACGTCATTTTTAACGTTTAGTACGACTTTTTTTAAAAGTTGGTCAGTCTGAATTTTAATTTAAATGCTTATTTCATATATTAAGACTTTTATCAGTAATTAAAGATGAAAATAAAGTATATAAATATTTTTTTAAAAATATGTTTAAAATACCTATAAAATTTAAAAAATATTAATTTTTTTAATTTAGTCTATGCAAAAATAAAATATATTTTTATTGATCTTTAGTGATAATTACGTTAAAGAATAATGACTTATATGTTTAATTTGATTATAAATGAATTAAATAATTTATTATGGCTAAAAATCTTTAAATTATAATATTTTGTTATTTTTTGAATGGTTTTCTAGTATTTTCTAATGAGATTAAGAGAAAAAAAATAATAATAAATTATAATCTCTTCTTAGTGTTATTGAAAAAATAAAAAAATAAAATGATTAAATCCATTAGTCACGTCAGAAACTATTATTAAAAACTACTATTAAAGACGAACAAAAATAAGTTTTATTTTTATAGGAATTATGTTAATAAAAAAAATTTATGAGAAAAAAATTAATATTTTTAAAATTTTATCATGCTTTTGTGGTATTAATATGTGAGCAAATTGGTTTAATAGTTTTATAATTATTTTTTAATTAAAAATATTATTTAAACTTCTTTTTTTTTCATGGGTGCGAAACTAATTTTCTCCTGATGGATAATTAGTTAGTCTAACAAAATTTTGTGCAAGAAAAAAATCAAACATAATTTTTCAGTTAAATATATTATTTTTCTCATAGTGTGGATGCAACCAAATCTTAAATGACTGTATCAATATTATGGGTTGAATTATTTGAACTGGATTATATTAATTTAGATTACGTATTATTTTAAGTTTTGGAACAGTTATTCTTAATTATTTATTAAAACTAAAATATTTGAGTTTATAATGGTTAAAATAAAAAATAATTTCTAAAAAAGAGAATCAGTAATAATGTGCATTGGTCTCAAAAAGATATATCTAATGCAATACTGTATATAACATTATATAGTATTACTTCTACGAAATTATGAACGAATTCAGTTAATTAATTAGCTTGACTTTTAAGAAAGAGTAAAAATTTATCTGTTTATTTGGTAATATATAACGTAATATATGTTGAAAAATATAAAAAGGAAAAAGTTTTCTTCGGTGGTTTTTTATTCAAACGTAATAGTATTATTATTATTATTTAAGTAAATATATTAACATAAGCCACAAAATATATTCTAAAAAGAAAAAGAAAATCAAAAAATAGGCAACTAAAAATCTAAAAAAAGAAGAAGAAATACAAGCAGATTCTGCCTTAAGGCGTAAACAGGAAAGTTAAGAACAACGTCACCAAACTAGGCAACTTGATTTTTTTTCTTTCTATAATCACGATTTCACAACTTGAGATATTGGTGAATATTATGAATAGACATCACCAAATTATAGCAAGAATGGAAATCACCACAAACTTTATTCAGAAAGAAATAAATGGCATTGGAATCAGAGTAAGCAACTAGCTAGCTTTCCAAATTTTCTACTAAGCCAGCTTTAATCCATGTCAAATATCCCCCACAGGCTGTGTCTCTAAAATAGAACAAGAACCTAAATTAATTGCGTAGCCAAACAAGAAGGTACAGTCTCTATTAGTATACTCTCTTCCGTTCCAAAATAATAGTACAACTTTTTGTTCTTGTTATAAAATAATAGTCTTTTTATTTTTTTAATCTATTTTTTCTAACAATATCTCAGAGTTGACAAAAAATGAAGCACTTTAAATCTATTTTACAGATAAATGAGTTAAATACACATTGAAGATAACGTATGTAGCTTAATTTTTATCCATAACATGAATATATTAAACATACAAATAAGATTAGAATAGTTAAATAAATATTGTACTCTAATTAAATTATACTAATTAGTTAATTAATAATATGACATTAACCAGTTATAAGTACTTGTATATGATGGAACAAAAAGGGAAGAAACTGAATTTATTTTAAAAACATAAATTACTTAATTGAATATCTTTACAATAAATGAGAAACTCATTACTAATAAATATAAAAAAGAAATATTGAAATGTTTAAAAATTGGTAAGAACATAATTGAAACCTGACATTTCATGGACATTATATTTTTATGAATTATTCAATTTAATAATATCTGAAATTAGTTTTAAATTTAAAATTAGATAAATAAATATGTAAAAAGTTATTGTTACAAAGTAATAACGGAGATGAAGACAAAATGGGTATACACGACCCCAAGCGAAAACGAGGATACTTTATTGTTACAGTAATAAACATATTCTTACGCGGTTTCTAGGAAGTTACATGCACCAACCTATTTAAAAGTAAATAAATGAAAGGAAGGATACTTTATGTAAGCCGCACACCAAGACACTAAAACAAAAGAAAGAGAAGAAACACGAAGTTTAGAGCATTTTAATGCAACAATCCATTTTTTGGGTTATTGGATCATTTTTTTAGTGTCATTATATTATATAGATACAATTTTTTTTTTTGTAGAATTTAATTTGGGGTTCTTGGATTTTATTTGTATAGAAAAAAAATTAAAACTTTTTTTTCTCTCAAATGACATTAAAAAATAATATTATTTTTAAAAAATGAAGTTCCTCAAAGTTATTTTCTAAAAACCTAACATTCAACATGAAGAACTCTCGATCGAACGATGATAGATCTAGTGGAAAGAGATTTTTGAGTTCAATAATTTCTATTAAAGATTCTCTTAGATCATAAGAATATCTTTAGGGGAATAATTTATTTTGGGTTCTTGAATCACTTTTTGTTATTTTATGATGTCACATAGAATGTAATAACTTTTTTTTATTTTTTATTCTAATGGTAAAATCTAATTTGGGTTTTTGAATTTTACTTGTACAATTTTTTTTAAAATAAGGATTCTTGAGAATTTTTTTCCTATAACTCAACCACAAGCATAGAAAATTCTTGAACAAGAATAATAATAACAAAAATAATAATAAATTTGATGAACAAGGATTCTTGAGTTCAAAAATCTCAAAGATGTTCCAACTAATGAGAAAAAGTAGAGTAAAGGTTGTGAAAAAAAAAAATAATCGGTGGACACAAGTGATTTAGAGCGTTTAAAGTATGAGAGAATATTAGAACCAAAAAAGTAATAGTTTAGTAAGTTTGCAATAACAATCACACATAAACAATAAGGGTGACAATTGAAAGACAGGATCAACACTAAGGATGACTAATAATACACTAAATAAGTACAACATATTTGTAATCCTATAAAAATATTCATATTTTTTTAGTGTGTTCAATTTTTCAGCTGTCTTTTTTGTAATTTGTTTTTAATTACTCAAAGAACTATATCATGATATTAGTATTTTAACTCATACAATATGTAGCTGTAAAAAAAAAAAAACTCAGACAAGATGTATGCATAACTTTCATTTTTTTCAAACAAAAGTAATAAAAAAAATAAGTACAACATATTATGTACTTCAAAAATAAATAAAAAAATTAAAAAGAAAAGGAAATTTTTAATAATTAATGGTTTGTTTATCTAGAGAAGTGTTAAAAATATTTATTTGTTAATTAAATGATAAAATATTTTTTAAAAAATAGATGGATAATTAAATGAGTACCCATGTATAATTTAGACGAATATTTTCACTAGCAATTATAATGTTTTTAGTAGTTTTTCTTACATGGAAGCAATTTTAAGAATTATTATCATTCACATTGAGTTACATGCCTTGTCCTAATTTGTTATATTAAGCTTTTAGTTTACATTTTATTTTTTTATTACTTTTAAATATATATTTTTTAATTTGATTTAACTATTATCCCCAAAAATTTATTTTTCCATCATCTCAAATTATTATGATTTATCTTCATTTGTAATTGTTCACTTGGTTTTCTTAATTTCTTATATTTTTCATCTTAATTTTTAAATTGAATTTCAACATTTTTTTAAAACAATTATTGATATTAGAAAAAATAAGGTTCACAATGTGAATTATTTATTATAAATTAAAAAATATAACTTATAGTTTAAAAACATTTCTTTACTATGGATTTTAAATTTTCATATATAATATTTTTTTTATTTTCATAATAACCATCTTGTAGTCATACTGGGAACAATTTCTAACAGAACTGAAGTTTACATTGATAAATACATGACAATTAAACTTAATATTTTTATCATAAATATATACTAAACTATTTTAATAAATAAAAATATTTTTGTTTAAAACCCATATTGAAGATTTGAAGTAATGGATCATAGTTTAGATTCTTTTTTTCCTCTCAATTTTAACACATCAGTTATTTTTTTCTTTAATTTAATATATAAATTATTATTATTATTATTATTATTATTATTATTATTATTGTTTATCTTAATTTGTTTAAACTAAATTCTGGTAGCAGAATGATGAGTGAAGCTTGCGTTCGATTCATCAGTTTGCTTCACTCTGCCTTTCCTTTCCATTCCCTTCATAGCCCAAACCCTAAACGCCGTTGGTTCTTCCCGCCGGCAACCGCACATTGCCAGTTCTCCATTTTCTGATCAGGTCCTTATTCTTTCGATTTCTTCTATTTCGTGATCTGCGATATGCTATATACACTGTAACTATTCATTTATCGTTATTGTAGATGCCATTTATAGTCACAAAGTGTTACGAGTCAAACCCCTGATAATGTAGTTTTGAATTTTTTTAAGGAAATTCGTAGAAATTGATGAAGTGGCTTTCGCTGTGTTGTGGACTATATGCTTCGGTGACCTAATTTGGTCCCTCATTGTGTTCATGGTTTTGTGTGTATTACTAATATTAATACCATAAAAACCAAGTGCTTGGGTGTTGAGATTAAGAAAATTTTCTACTAGTTGTTGTGGGCTTGTGGCCATCACTGTTGTTTTTGCGTTTAGCATGTGCATTCGAGGGTCTGAGATTTGGAGCTTTATATCTCTAATTTGTTTGTCCTTATGATGGGTTGTTACTTGTTAGGGAGTGTACCTATGTGAAATGTGTATAACTCCCCGTTGTATATTGCTTCCATCTTCAATGTATTGGTGAGGGATTTTAGTTGGTAAGTTGCGGAGCTTTTCTCGGGGCTGAAACGAGGCTTGTTCTGTCAGTTTTCTTCATTAAGACTGTCATGTCAAATTGATATGGTTTTAGGGTAGGCTTTCAAACTTCAGTTTGTCAAATTGGGTTAGGCTCTTTCAAGGCGTGGAGATTGGAATGTTAGTGTTTTGTTTTCATGTGAATGAAGTATTTTTTTCTTGTATGCCATTAAGTTGTTTCACAGATTAAATTTGTACAATCCCTCTGTAACAACATATTTTTTATTTTTGTTTGATTTACATCATACAGTTTACCTCTCTTAGTTACTTTCCATTCTCCACATTTCGTTTAGTTTTCTTAGTTTAACTTACTTTAAATGGTGCCCTGCAACACTACAAGAGTATTGTCAGGTCTCTGGAGCCTCCTTTCTGTACCCCAAAAAGTAAAAGTCAATTTGTTACTCAGTTTGTTTTCTGTTGAAATAAACAAGTAACCTAATATTGCTTTTATTTTGAAACATTTTTATTTATTTTGAAAGAGTAAATAATCAAATTAGTGCCTAAAAGATACATCAGTAATATATAATGATGAAATTTATATTCATGGTCCCCAAATATGTATTTATAGCTTATTTTGCTTTTATTTTGAATTAATCTCTCAATATGTGTTCTGTCAGTCAAATTAATTCTGAGATTTGTGATATGAGGACTGATTTGACCTAAGAAATACCCATTCAAGAACCTTCAATCATAATTTCTATCATTCAGGAACTAATATGACCTAAACTTTATCATTGAAGGACTAATTTGACTATTTACTTAATTCTTATATGGAAAGGAAAAATAGATTTTAGCACAAAAAAGAATAACCCCAAGCCTCTACGAATGGCCATTATGTTTGAATGGATAAAACAAAATTGAAGCAAAAATTGCATTCCATTTCCTTTAGTATATCTGTAAATGACCTCACAATGGTTTGATTCTGTAGTTTAATATTATGGTTTGCATTTTTTTTGTTTGACCAGGAAGAATGAGGCCTACAATGATGCTTAGGGCTCTAACCAAGCAGTTTCTTGGAATTGTAGGCGATACAGCAAACACTGTTGCTAAGAAGCCACCCCCACCTCCTCCTCTGGTGTCACGCAAACCGGCGTTCATTGATGCATTCTTGTATAAGATGAAGAAGAATCCAAATCTTTTGTTGAACAAGACCATTTGGTCACGGAGATCGACTATCTTGCCAGAATTTGTTGATAGCACTGTCAAGATTTACAATGGGAAAACCACTATTCGTTGTAGGATCACTGAGGGAAAAGTGGGTCATAAGTTTGGAGAGTTTGCTCTCACCAGCAAACGCAAGACCAGAGAACAAGCCAATTCCAAAAATGTTAAACAACTTAAGAAAAAGAAGTGATTTCTTCTTTTTTTTTTCTGTATTTTTGGACAAAAATAATTTTGCGGGTATTTTATTTCTGCAATTATTTACATCAATATATATGTTTCTTCGGAGGGCGAACCCTGGTGCAGCGGTAAAGTTGTGCCTTGGTGACTTGTTGGTCATGGGTTTGAATCCGGAAACAGCCTCTTTGCATATGCAAGGGTAAGGCTGCGTACAACATCCCTCCCCCATACCTTCGCATAGTGAAGACCTAATAGTTGAAACCTGAAATGGGGTACGAAGTTTTTTTTTTTTATATATGTTTCTTCGGTTCTTTAGATTGTATTTGAAGACCTAATAGTTTTCCCTGCGAGAATATTGGCTACAAGGATTTTGATGAAATTTGACCGTGATTGCAGTTGAATTGATTCTTTGACTATCTGAACTTTCATTTCATGTTATAATTAAACTTGTGGATGATAGATCATTGATTGATCAATTTATGCCTATCACTTGTGAGGACCTGATAAAATTTAGAGCAAATTACACTCTCCTCCTCTCCTCCTCTTCTGATAGATATGAATATTAAAAAGTGATAAAAGGGAGAAAAATATAGGTATTATAAGTGATATGATGGAATAGGAAGTAGAGGAATAATAAGTATTAGTTTTTAAAAATTGTAGATGTTCAACTATCATTGCTTTATTATGTACTTTATACAATTATTTGTTTTTATGAATTTGTTGAATGATGCATTTTCAGTTTATATAAAATTCGTTTTGACTCTGACAGAAATATCAATAATCTTTGCTTCTTTTTTTTTTTTTTTTTTATCAGGATTGTGTTCCATTATGTGCCCAGGTTTGCAAACATATATTTTGATCATAAAATAAAGGTTTAAATACATATATTATTTGTGTTTTGGTCTCTTATAATAATAATATTAAATGAAGACAAAATTCAAGATCGAACTAAAATTAGAGATTTTCGAAACCTGAAAACTAAACGTCTCAATTTTAAATTAGATAAAAAATAGTGAATTAACAAAATAAGAAGATTAAAGTTATATCTTAGTTTAATTAAAAACATGTGAAATTTTTCTACCGGTAAAAAAGAAAGTCCAGATATGTTGCTGCAAAACGCATATGTAGGCATATAATAACACATCCGTAATTAAGATTACAAATAAAATTAACTAAAAGCAAATTATTAATAACAGAAATTGCAATAGTTTTAAAATTATTTTTTTGGTACCATCATTGGGAAAAAAGTTGCGGGCAAAAAACAAATAAAAAAAGCGTGTTAAGGGAAAAAAATAGATTTTTTTTTCATTCGTTCTACACTACATATATTCTCTTCAAGTGATAATAATGTTAGTTTGAAAATAATTTATCTAATCTTTAACACAATTACATATGTATGATTTTTATTTTTTTTTACCGGTTGGAGTCGAAAACATTGTGAGGATTTATTAAGAATAAGTCACACATACTCTGGATCAATCGAGCTAGACAGCCTGAGACATATTTAGGATTAATAAAAAAAGGAAAGAACTGTTCAACGTTCAGTTAGATTCCCATCCGTAAAATAACGAACAATCGCTTCATTGTCGGATCGTTAGATTTGAAAAATCTTGTTTCTAAATGTTGGAACTTCATCATCATCACCATCACCATCATATTCATAAACCACAATAAATAGTAAAAAAATAAATGGAACGAACATGATAAATCTGGAACCATCTTGACAACTTTGGATTATAGAACTCTCTAGACACACTCTCCTCTTTCACTCCTACCTATGTATATACATAATAACCTAAAACCATTTCCGGTGATCGTGTCAGAAACGTAAAACCATATTCTCCTGTGATCGTGTGATTTCTTTCTGAGTTCTTAGCACTTACTTTTTTCATACACATTTGTTGTCTTGTTGGGAAGCCATGGATGAGGATTTCGAGTTCCCAAGTGCTGGCAACATGGAAATGCCAGAGGAGGAAGAGATTGAGAGTCCGATTCTGAAGGTTGGGGAGGAGAAGGAGATTGGGAAAATGGGGCTGAAGAAGAAGTTGCTAAAGGAAGGTGAAGGTTGGGACATCCCTGACTGTGGAGACCAAGTTGAAGTGCATTATACTGGAACCTTGCTTGATGGAACCAAATTTGATTCTAGCCGTGATAGGGGCACCCCTTTCAAGTTCAGGCTAGGCCAAGGTACACATTCATTCATTCATGATTCACTTTTGTTTTTTTTTAGAGGTGAATTATTGATTTTTTTATAGAGAGGATTTTAATTGAATGACATTATAAAATTCTTTATGCTGATAGATACTAAGATTTAACAGGATGAAATAAGTAATATTGTTCTTTGCTGAAAAATTGATTAGGATCAATTTAGTGATTGGAGGTTTGAGTAATTTACATAGTATTAAGTTGAAATTTTGTTACTGGTATTGTATGTATATAAAAAACAATCATTCATTGATTAAAAAAACAATTGTTAATGTTATATGTGCATACATAATAAATCATAAATGTAATCAGGATGAAGGTTATTTAATTTATTGTTATACTGGACATGAAAATTAAACTTAAGTGATTAATGATGAATGGATGAATAACTATAGTATTCAATGTTTTGTGACTTGACTAATGCAGGGCAAGTGATCAAGGGATGGGATGAAGGTATCAAAACCATGAAGAAAGGTGAGAATGCCCTTTTCACAATACCCCCAGAATTGGCTTATGGAGAGTCAGGTTCTCCTCCCACTATTCCCCCCAATGCAACTCTGCAGTTTGATGTGGAGTTGCTGTCATGGACAAGTGTGAAGGACATTTGCAAGGATGGAGGAATTTTGAAGAATATAATTACTGAAGGGGAGAAATGGGATAATCCTAAGGATCTGGATGAAGTGTTTGGTACGAAACTCAATCCATTATTGTCTTTGAGATTCTTCTGTTTAGCAACACTTTCAGTATTGTTTAAAGTTTCCTTCTTTTTCTCTTCTCTGCAGTTAAGTATGAAGCTAGGCTTGAAGATGGGATAGTCATTTCAAAATCTGATGGGGTGGAATTCACTGTGGAAGAGGGTCAGTCTCATGCTTCCAAAATTTGAATTTTGTCCTTACCATGTAACTGGATTCTAATCGCAAGTAACAATAATATGACTTTTTCCCCCCCTTTTTTATGCAGGGTATTTCTGTCCTGCTTTGGCCAAGGCTGTGAAAACCATGAAGAAGGGAGAGAAAGTTCTCTTGAATGTGAAGCCACAATGTGAGTAAGACTGTTGTTATCAGCAACATTTATGTCTACACGTTTTGCTTGTGTAAGTTTATTGACATTCAAAGTTTTGCAGATGCATTTGGTGAGAGTGGAAGGCCAGCCTCAGGAGATGAAGGTGCCGTACCTCCAAATGCTTCTCTTCAAGTGGATCTTGAGTTGGTCTCGTGGAAGACTGTGTCTGACATTACCAACGATAGAAAGGTTCTCAAGAAGACTTTGAAGGAAGGGGAGGGATATGAACGACCAAATGATGGAGCTGTAGTTCAAGGTACAGTTTTAATATAATCTTTTCAAACCCTTCTCTTCCTTCATTTAAATATTTTGTATATATTGGATGGGATGTTGAAGAGTTCCATTGTTTCCTTTGTTTCAGTGAAACTGATTGGCAAGCTGCAAGATGGAACTGTCTTCATTAAGAAGGGCTACGATGATCAACAGCCATTCGAGTTCAAAATTGATGAAGGTACCTTTAACAATCATTTTAACTTCATGAATCATAAGTCTTCTTTTTTCTATTACTAGTTACTAAGTTATGTTTGATCAACCATGTAGAGCAAGTTACTGATGGACTTGACCAAGCTGTGAAGAGCATGAAGAAAGGGGAAATTGCATTGCTGATCATACAACCTGAATATGCTTTTGGTCCATCTGGATCCTCTCAGGAATTGGCTAATGTTCCTCCTAATTCTACTGTGTACTATGAAGTTGAGCTGCTTTCTTTTATAAAGGTGAGAGAACTATCATGTTTTCATCTTCTTATTTTTATTTTTTTGTTTTTAAACTTTGAACTAATTTGAAATGTAAAATTAATTACTGAAAATGGGATGCAGGAAAAGGAATTGTGGGATCTGAATACGCAAGAGAAGATTGAGGCAGCTGGGAAGAAAAAGGAAGAAGGGAATGCTTTATTTAAGGTTGGCAAATATGAAAGAGCTTCAAAGAGATATGAAAAGGTATTCCTATAAATTCCAAAAGATCTTATTTATGTTACTTGGTTACTGACAGTTATGTTGTGGTGAGAATGAACTAACAATACCTGTTCTTTTTCTTTTGGTGACAGGCCATAAAGTTTGTTGAGTATGATTCCTCCTTCAGTGATGAGGAGAGACAGAAGACTAAGGCATTGAAAATCACATGCAATCTCAACAATGCAGCCTGTAAGTTGAAGCTAAAGGACTACAAACAGGCAGAGAAGATGTGCACAAAGGTGCTTCAGCCTAAGTTTGTTTCTTCTTTTTCCTTAGCTGAATTCAATAAGGGAATAGAGTGAAAATTGCTGACATCCGAGTTTTGCTTTATCACGTAGGTTTTAGAGCTTGATAGTAGAAATGTAAAAGCACTCTATCGGAGGGCACAAGGGTATCTCCATCTTGTGGACTTGGATCTAGCTGAGATGGATATTAAGAAAGCCCTTGAGATTGAGCCAGACAACAGGTATGCTTTTGTTCTCAAGTGTGGTCAACTTGAATATACAGTTAATATACTTAGTTCCAAAGAGACAACACTGATATATGGAATTTCTTTGTATTTATTAACCACTGTTGGATGGATTTTATCAGGGATGTAAAGATGGAGTACAAAATTTTGAAGCAGAAAGTGAGAGAATACAACAAGAAGGACGCACAATTTTACGGCAGCATATTTGCAAAAATGAATAAACTAGAGCAAGCAAGAACAGCAACAGCAAAGCAGGAGCCTGTGCCAATGACTATTGACAGCGAAGCTTAAATTTGAGAGCTACCTCTGTCTCTGCATAGCTTACTAGTATGATATTCCAATTGTTGTGTCGTCTCAAGTCTTGGTCCCATAAATAGCTTTGCTCATATCTTGTGTGATTTTCATATGAAGAATGCATATGGTGTCGGTTGTCAGTTGTCTTGTCATTCAAGCTATGTACACTGATGGCTAATAAGAAATGAAGTAAAGCAAGTTTTGGCAATTTGATGTTTCCTTGTATATACCCCGAATCACCGAGATTTCAATTACAGTTTAGTTTATGTTTATTTCTCTTTTAAACAAAGGATTGAGTATGAAGAGCCCTTTATCTTCTGATTTTATTTTCAGAAATCACAATGGAATCAACAAATCCTCGTAGATACGTATCATTGTAAATCTAATTGAAAGCATCAACCTTTTTAAGGAAAATGTGGTTTACAAAATCATTCTCATCACAATCTTCATAGTAACTAACTGAGGCAGACCTCGGTAAATTTTTCCTCGGGACATAATAATAGGTATTTCAAAAGTAATAAAAAATTGAATCTGTTTGATGAGTGGAGTGGGTAGGACAAAGTTAATTTAGGAGGCAGCTTGAAAAACATAATATGGGCTCTTTTCGCCACTCTAAGGCCGAGTCTGTAAACAAATTATTGGCTCCTTCTTCTAGTACTGCTACAAAACGAGAATGCAACCGTCTAATCTACAATAGAAGTAATATACCTTTTGGCTTTTGCGATCACATCGCATATGATATGAGATGAAGCGGTTCTGTGTGAAATAAGAAGACCAAACTGCGAGAAATTTTTGAAGCATACATTAACAACAATAAAAGACTCAACAGTATAGTAGTTTCAAGTCTTCCATTTTAAGTGTTAATCTACGTAATATTTGAGTAAACTTATCATACAGTAGCCTCCGAAACATAATAAATTTGGCTGTTTGAAGAAAAAATAAACAAGTTGAGGAATTTCTAGCAACGATGCGGTTGTGCTGAAATTCTTGCCGAACTTATCTATCATCTTCCACCATTTGAGATTTGTCTTTCCTCACATTTTTTTGTACCCTATAGTTTCTGCAATGCATTTCTTCTTATCATCTTGAAGAGATGGCAAGTCAGACTCACAATCTTTTATTTCTTTCTTCAACCTGATAACATGTTCATTCAAAATTGCTTCCTTCTGTTGAGCTTCATCCATAAAATTCTCTGCCGCTGAAATTTTGAAAGCCAGAGTAGTGGCTACCTTACACCGTTGAGCTTTGAGGACTGTCAACTCATCAGTTATAGCAAAGGTTTACCTGAAGGAATATACAATGCTTGGGAAGTCTTTGTGCTTAAAGTATATAATATCTTCAAGTTCATCTGACAAGAGTTACATGTTTTAAAGGAAGGTTGGAGAAGAAGTTAAAAGCAGTCAAAAGGCGAAAGGCTGCATTGCATCAAACGTGGATCAGGTCCACCTTATAACCAGCAAAAGTCCTTCTGAACTAAGAGTCCAATCATCATTGCCAGTAAACATACATGCAATATCCACCATTGTCATTACCGGGTTGATCAGACTTATATGTTCTATACCATTTTTTTGTCCATTATCATAATGCCTTTTAAGTACCCAAGTATTTCTGAAGAAGGTCATATCTCATGGAGTTTTCACTCTCTCTCCTGATCCAACTTCAAGTTTCTTGAGGAATGGGATCCCCATGTTGTTCATTAAATTTAATATGTCTTTAGCTTGCCTTCCCTTTCCAGCAGATTTGTAAAAATGCACAGCTGCACTCATAATGAACCTGTCACTTTTTGTTGATTCACATATACTTTCAAAAAAGTTGATTCCTTCTTCCACATATCCACATTTCAGGTAACCATTCAGCATTGTTCGATGACATACAAGATCAGGAACTAAACCAAAAGTTGATAGATCCTCATAAACCCTCTTGGCTTCATGAATCAATCCAGCTTTTATGAAAGCGTGGAGTAAAATATTAAAATGGACACAAGATGGTGGAATGCCTTTGCTTTGCATAGCATGTATGGTTTCCTCGGCTTTAGAATAATTCAGGCTCCTCGTATATGCTTGGACAAGGGAAAGATACGTGAAAGAATCAGGCAAATAACCTTGCCTCTGCATGGTATGGAAAAGTTTCTCCGTTTCATGAAGAACTCCAGCATTAGCATATACATTGATCATGATATTATAACTGACCTGCATTCCCCAGCAAAGGCAAAGAATTAGCACTAAAGCACTGAAATAGACAATATTCAACAATTACAAACTAAATGAAGCATAATATATAAAATATTCCTTGCAGTCTAATGCTTGAAGCCCATAAACATAATATTGCAGAACCAATGAACTGCAAATAGCCATTCCCTGCATCTGAATACCACCTGGATAATTTATACATGGATTCTAAAATTGGAGTTTCTTATAGCAAGATATAGTTTAATGAGCAAACTGATCATAAACATGAAATAAAAAAGGACAAGTGCTGGAGAATTTTGGGCCTTTAGTACAGCTTAAGTTTTTGAATAAGAGTAATTCAATCACACCTATAATAATAGCCAACTATACTCTTGAAAATCTGGCTAAAAATTTTAACTTTACCTTTCCGGGTTTTATACCTCCTTCCTGCATTTTACTGAACAGCTGTGATGCTTCAAGCATCAAACCTACAAAATAAAATAATTAAAATTGCAACACACAGATTTCCGAAATACCAATCATGAGAAAAAATCATCATACAGATTTGATAACGTCGAAGTGCTAATCTCATTACGTTTGCACTCTCCATTTTACATTGAATCATATATTCATATTAGATATTAATGAAAAAAAAATATGCACATGAAATCCAGCCAGATACAATGTTGCATTCATAATTATTAGAATTCAAGTAGGTTAAGGTAAAAAAGACCCAGTACCAGCTTTCCCATAATAGCCAATCAAATTCATGTATGTTTTTTCATCCAAAGGGACACTGCATGAGCTAGCTTGGTTGAACATCTCAACTGCTCTATCCAACTTTTGGTCTTGTCCATAGACACTGCAGAGGCAGTTTAACATTAGTAACCAAAAGTGTAGATAAGAAAACTTCTATGAGTGAAAGACAGCCTATCAAAACTATAACCTTATCATTGTGTTGAATGTTTCAATTGATGGAGCAACACCGGAGGAAATCATGTGCTCAAAAATGCTGGATGCAAAATGCAATTTGCCTACAACACAAAACAAACCATATAAGAAAGCCTCCTGTTTCATTTTATCTTTCCTATGCATGCAGGGTGCTTGATATCAACCTGCTTCAAGCATGGCTTTGATAAAGGTATTGTAAGCCACAGTGTCAAGCTCCAAGTTTTCTTCAAGACTCCTTTGGACAATATTCTCTGCCTCCTGATGTTTTCCTGAAAAAGAATTAAGCATAAAATTATCTACCAAATGCTAAATATCTAAATGCTGAAAAGAGAAGCAACAAGGAATAGATGATGCTCCTGCCACTTCGACATTTTCTGAAACTGACAGATTTACATGATTTTCCACAATTCTATGTTATCAAAATAGACATCTTAGAAAATAAATATAATTCCCATTCACTAAATGCAATAGGAGGCCAGCATCCCCTTAAACTTTTGAAATAATTGGAATACTGTAGGAATAGCACAACATAATCAATTAAATATTTACAATTAAAACTTTTAAATTTAGCAAGACTGGGGATCAGTGTTTTTTTTCTTTTCAAAACTCACCCTATGCAAACCACTACAGTATGTATAGCACGTTCCAAACAAACAAGTTATAGATTGTGTAGTGGAAGACAACAATTATTGTCTGGCATGTGTCAGGTTGATACATGGATCAGAGTATCAGACTCTAGTTTACTTTACTTTTCCAGGGCCATACCTCCATTGGTCAAAGAATTTACAGCGATGCTAATTCCAACAGCACCCAAATCACGTCCTTCCCCTGTTGCTTGCTTGTATAATAAATATGCTTTCTCTTGTTTACCACATTTGGCATATGCATTGATCATAGAGTTATAAAGCACTTTACTAGATGTGGGAGAATTTATATATTCTGCAAAAATATCTTCAGCTTGTTTCAGCATTTGTTGTTTGCCATAATGGCTAATTAGAGAAGCTACAGTGGCTTCATCCATTCTGCAGCCAAGCTTAGTTAATTGATGGTTAAGCAATTCTGCTTTACTGATTTCTCCTGAAAAAAGAAAAATTTATGTTGAAAATGGAAATTTCAAAAGATATGGTATGATCAATTTTATAGTAGAGGGATACCTTCTTTAGACAAGTTGATGATGAGCTGACTAACAATTTTTGATCCCCCAGCAGCATAACCCAACAACAGTTTCAGTAATATTTTTGTCTTGTTGAAGTTGCCATTTGCCAGATATAAACTGAGCATCAGCCCAAGAGCTGTAGCGTTAAATTTGTCAATGGGCTCAATGGCCACAAGTTCATCATCAGATTCCATATCCCCCTTATGTTCACAAAGAATCCAATAAAATGTCATGAAGAATTTGTCATTTTTAAAATATTCAGTCTTAACCATCTGATTTGTCAACTGCTCAGCTTCTGGCAGCATTCCCTCCTTACAATAAACCTTCATAACTGTTCTATAAAGCTCCTTGTCAAAATTTGTCTCATTCTCCCTTATTTGGACAATGAACTCCTTGGCCTTATTCGTCAAATTAAGTCCCATGTACAGACTGAGCATATCATTACAGGAGCCAGCATCAGGTGGTCCTGTCTTGGAGAGAGCTAGAAATGTTCCTTCAGCAGATGCTACATCTTCTTTCATCACATAACACTGCAGCAGCACAATATAAGCAAATCGAGAGAACCATAGATTGCTAGACTTCATGAGTTCAATAACTTCCAAGGCCTTGTCTACATTTCCTGAAGTAAGATGGACTTGTGCCATTGCCAAATATGTTTTCTCACTGGTGAGCTGCCCTCGGTTCTTTGTCTCTTCAAATGTTTTGTGAGCATCCTCGTATAAACCAAGCTTTCCATAAATTCTTATAAGCAAACCATATATGACTTCATCAGTGGAAATTTTATTGCGTACCATTTCTGAAAAAAGGGAGAGGGCTCTAGGGTAATCCTCATATTTGTAATACAAAGATAGAAGAGAAGCACAAGTGTAATTACTGGGAATTATTCCTCGAAACCTCATGTCCTCATACAGTCTTTGCACTTCATCTCTGTTGCCACTTTTAGCATTTAAATTTATAAGCAGACTATAAGTTAACTCCTCAGGAACAACTCCATAATTCCTCATCTCATCAAAAGTCTTGAAAGCATCTTCGTGCAGCCCTTCTTTGACGAATGAGCTGATGGCCACTGTATAAGTAAAATTATTAGGTATCACCCCTTTTCCTAGCATATCCTTCCACACATGTACAACCTCTCTATGGAGTGATTTCTTTTGCAAAGAAGACATCATAAAGTTGAAGACAGCAACAGAAAGAATTATTCCCCTTTCTTTTATAGCAGAATAAAAAGACAGCATAGCCTTATGACGTCCCCATCTGGCATACGAACAAAGCATGGTACCACAAGCAACTTCATCTGGCTCACAACCTACATCAAGCATCTCCAAGAAGATCTCCTCAGCCAGTTTCAGCTTTCCAACTTGCCCATATAGGCGCAAAACTATTGTGTAGACAATTACACTTGGACGGTAGCTCAGCTGTTGAGGCACCAAACTATCAATACACAGTATCAATCTCTATACTTTGGAGCAAAACATCAAAATAAAATGAAATAATCATGCCATATACACCCACTAGGTTTACAAATATTTGTATTGGAAAAGGAACACAAAAATAGTCAAAATTCAAAACTGTATTGAAAAACCAAGTATATAGATAATTGGTTACGAGGGCGAGCCCTGGTGCAGCGGTAAAGTTGTGCCTTTGTGACTTGTTGGTCATGGGTTCGAATCCGGAAACAGCCTCTTTGCATATGCAAGGGTAAGGCTGCGTACAACATCCCTCCCCCATACCTTCGCATAGCGAAGAGCCTCCGGGCAATGGGGTACGAAGTTTTTTTTTATAGATAATTGGTTACAGACACAAAGTGACAAAACCACAACAACTATGATGCATAAAACTAACAAAGCAGGGCAAACATTCTGAAATAGTGTCACACACCCTATCACTAATGATAGGTAGCATACACTATTAAGTATTAACCGATCACTGTCTATGTGATGTTAACCATAAAGGCCCAGTTTGAATAAACTTATCCATAAGTACTTTAGAGAAGAAAATAAGAAGGTAAAATGAATTGAGCTTCTTCAATAAATTAAAATCAATTTATGCACCCTGTTTGAATAAACTTCCCCATAAGCTCATAAGCCTTTATAGGAAAAGAAAAATAAAAAAAAATGTAAAATGAATTAAACTTATCTCGTGAGCTAAAATCAATGTATGCACTTAACTTTTATAGAAGCTCTCTCATCTAAGTTCTCAAAAAACTTAAGAGCATACGGTGATTTTAGCTTAAGAAAAAAACTCAATTCTAAATTTCCTTCTATTTTCTTCTAATACTAAATGCTTTCAGATATCAGCTTCTTCCATGGGTTTTGGTATATTCCCCCGTATCGTTTTTTTTTTTTTTTTTTCTCTTTGGTTCATGAATATAATTTTAGCCAGCTGAGGATGGTAGAGGTAGTGGGTGCCAACATAATTGGGATGCACTCCTCCTTCATGACTGCAGCTGGCTATTTCTAAAAGTGCTTTCAGATAAGTTTATCCAAACAAACCAAACTCATTAACTATTTATCTAATTCCAACTACAGGAAACGATGCAAACAATTTTTATAAACCAAACCATATTCTACGCAACACAAGATTGAAGTAAGGAGAGAGAGAGAGAGAGAGAGAGAGGAAGTGAACCTGCAATTTCATCCAAGCAAAGAAGTCTCTGACTTGCCTCCACCCCTTCTGCTCCTTGAGCACAACGCACATCTCCTTGAAGCTGAGCTTGCCCACAAACGAAGCCATCACCATCCTCATGTCGTAGTCGCCGTCGACTCTCTGAGAGAGAGAGCGCACTTTCTTAACCGCGGCGAGGACGTGTCTGCCGTACAATTGGCCGTTGCGGTCATCCTGCAGGTACCGCACCATCTGCTCGGGGGTCCTCTTAATCCACCTCGGGGTCTGAGCCTGCGGGCCCTGGTTCCGCCGCAGGATGCTCTGGTACGCCGCCTTTCCCTTTATGATGCGCCTCGCGTTGTCGTCGGACAGCGGCTTCTTCGGGTTCCGACTCCGAGGCTTGGGTCGGGTGGGGTCGCCGGAAGTCGGGGACCACGGGTCGCGCTGGATGGTGCAGCGAATGAAGATGGGAACTCGAGGTTTCTTATTCTTCTTGTTCTTTATGTTTGGCGTAATGGAGTAGGGTTGATGAGAAGATGGAGGGAGAAGTGAAGTGGAGAAGAGGAAGGGGGATTTCAAACACTCCATTTTGGAGGAATGGAGTCACTGCGTGTGATTAGACTCTGCCAGCTCCAACAACCACTTACTCTTATCTTCAGAATTTGGATATAGGACTTTGGTTTAATCAAAAGGAAAGACATGTTTATCAAAAATTACAACAGTACAAAATTCTAATTATGGGAAAATTAATATATGTGGTATTTTTATTTTTATTTCTGTTTTTTCATAATATAGTTTATTTAAGTTATAAATGCAGTAAAGCATTACGTTAAAAATGAATGTAAGGTATAAAATTTAAATTTTATATAATCTTTTTACTATTTTTAGAGTTAGACCAATAACTAAATCAAATCAACTTATAACATTCACAGGTGATATGAAATTGCATTCACTTGTGGAGAATCATCTTGTGTTTACATGTAGAAAATCATTTATCTAATAGGAGAATGTTTTGTATTTAATTATTTTTTATGTAATTTTTTTTTTGTTAATGATAGTCACATGCAAATATAATTAGTTTCTTATCTTACCCAATAAGTTAAACAACTAGTACCAAAAAAAAACCAATAAGGGAATGGGTAAAAATATTAATTTAAGATTTGATGGTTAAACTATGATTGATTAGATAATGATTAAATGATATTTTTTAAAAATATTTTATATTAAGTAATATATTAATATTAAACAAAAACGTTCTAATCACTAATTACATAGTCTACCGATAAATAAATAATTTTTGAAATATTATTAAATATATAATTATTTTATAAATTATTAAAATTGAAAAAGCAAGGTCTTAATATTAAACCTATAAGACTTGGAACTCTAGGTGATTTGTGAGCTAAATGGGATCAAAATCAGCTGCCTCATCCCCTATCACATTTCCTGTCTCATCCAATAAGATTCCTTTTGGGTTCTCCGTCTACGTTCTTTCTTCCTCTTGGTTTAAAACATTCTGAGATCAGTGCGAAGCCATGTGTGAGTTTCTTGCAAGCACACGAAGCCAACTACTATTACCCATTACGCATGCCGTGGCACCACTCCTACCCTACTGTTGCATCGCATTACCCTCTTTACATCATATCACCATCACAACCCGATTAAACAAACTAAATCTCAAAAAGAAAAGGCATAATCCCGTTTCCATCCCAATCGCCACACGCACGCGGTTTTCCATTCCCCACCATCCAATTCCACTGTCTCTCGTTTAGTTTTTCATGCATGTCCAAACGCCTCTTCTTCCTTTCCCCCTTTATATAAACGACACCGTATACGTAACTCCATTGTTCTAAATCAATCTCAATTGAGCGATGGCGGAGGTGCAGGATCTGGGGCGGTTCTCGGTGGAGGAGCATAACCGGATGCTGAGGCAGGCGCAGAAGGAAGAGGAGGAAGTGACGTTCGAGGAAGTGGTGGAGGCGCAGTCGCAAGTGGTGTCTGAGATCAAGTACTACATGAAGATTTCGGCCACGCAGGGCGGCGATGGCGGAGATTCTAGAATATTCGAATCCGTTGTGGTGGTGAAGCCGTGGCTTCGTTCCAAGCAGCTTCTAAACTTCGCTCCTTACATAATATTCAGAAAATTAAAATGTAGATAAAAAGATCATTATCAAAATTATAAAATTAAAAGAAAATTAAAATATAAATTATAGAGATTAAAAAAATCATTTTTAAATTATATATACTAAAAAAATAAAAATCATAAAACTATAAAAATCAAATAAATAATTTAACTTAAAATTTATTATAGCATATAATATAAAGGAACTGTGAGAGAGCAGTGGTGAGTTAGTAGTGTGAAGGGTGTTTAAATTTAAATTGATATAAAATAATAAAAATAAAAAATTACTTCAAAAAAATTAAAAATTAAACCAAACTGATTTTTATGTCATTTGTTTGAAAGATTTTTCTCTTGAATCAATTAATTTAGTTCAGTCTGCCGATTTGTATGTTTTTTAAATTGAACAAAATAAAATCAAATTATAATACATATATTATTTTAATATTATGTATTTTATGTGTATATTATTTAATTTTTAAAATATTTTTTAATAAGTATAATATTTCACATTTGAATATAAAAAAATAAATAATTACATCATGTTTTTCTCATCTTTAAATCACCATCTTTTTTTATACTTTTTATCCGTAAGAATTAAATATAAATATTAAAAGTTTTATAATAAGTTAGTTAATTAAACTAGATGACTTTCTTAGTATCCTTTGGTCTTACTCTTTCTCACTTTTGTTTTATTTTTTTAAAAAAAAGATGAAGAGAGAGACATTACCTCTCTTTTTCTCCCAATAAAAATAAGAAGAATAAACACTAAATTTTTTTATTAGAAAGAATAATTTTTTAAAGTATCAATAGAAATAAGAAGAATAAACACTAAAAAAATTATTAGAAAGAATATTTTTTTAAAAGTATTTAACAGTGATTAGATAGTGTAAAGTCATTTTATTTTACAGAGACTAATAAAATTTTCTCTCAGAAAAATCACAAGTTAAATATAGAAAGTAAATTTATTTTCTCACGTACACACAAGAACCGTACACGTGCTGACATTCAAATCCCTTCCATTTCCCAACTCCCCTAACGGCTACTTTCTTCATCCTCCCTCCCCCTCTCAACCCAAACCCTACTTTCTCTTCTGTTCTCTTCTGTGCTCCGTCGTGTTCTCTGCAACTGCAACCATGCTTCCAAAAAATCCAATCTTCCGGTGCCGGGACACTCCTTCCGCAAACGCTTTCAAAAAACCCAGACCCACGCGCAAGCAAAAATCCAAGAACAAAGAGAACAATCCTCCTCCTTTCAAGTCCCTCCTTCCCCCAAAACCTCCCTCTTCCACTCCCAACCCTAACCCTCTCAAGCGCAAACATTCCGACCATTCCGTTCCCGCTGCATCCAATTCCGGCGTCAAGGTCAACAACCATTCCAGATTTTACTTCTTTCTTTTTTTTAACTAATTAATTTATGATTTTACATTCCAATTTCTAGGTTATTGTGAGGATGAGGCCTTCGTGCAGTGACGGGGACGAAGGAGATTCCATAGCTCAGAGGATTTCCAGTGATTCCTTGTCCATCAACGGTCAAAACTTCACATTTGATTCCGTTGCTCACTCCAATGCAACTCAGGCACGATTACAAGTTTACAATTACTTTATTATTACATTGAACTCGTTCGCTGTGACTCTCTCATGATTTCGTGGTAGTTACTTACTGGATTGCTCTTTTGTTCTCCAGTTAGATATTTTTGAGCTTGTCGGGGCGCCTCTTGTAGAGAATTGCTTGGCTGGATTTAATAGTTCTGTATTCGCATATGGGCAGGTTTCTACTTTCTTCCCATTTTGCATTGCATTGTGCCGTTACTCTTGATTGATTTCGTTGATTTTTGAAAAAATTGGATAGACTGGGAGTGGGAAGACCTATACCATGTGGGGTCCTGCTGATGCTTTGTCAGATGACAATTCAGCAAGTGATCAACAAGGCCTCGCGCCTCGTGTTTTTGAAAGACTCTTTTCCCTCATGAATGAGGTACGTGTCGAGTTCTGTTCTATTCGTGATTGAATCCTTTGATGGTTATATGAACTTTGTCGTGATTTTCATTGTTGTGTTTTATGCACAGGAGCAAATTAAGCATTCTGATAAGCAACTCAAGTATCAGTGCCACTGCTCTTTTCTCGAGGTAGAATTGAATGGATGTTTATAATTCCTCTGCTTGAGCTTGTTATCTAGTCCTTTTGATGTGTGAACTTGTTTTGCAGATATACAACGAGCAAATAGCAGATCTATTAGATCCAAATCAAAGAAACCTACAGGTAAAATCTATTCTGTTACGGTTTTCCCTCAATCATGCTTAACCGGGTTATACTAGAACTGGTCTTTTGATGCTTATTCAGATTAGAGAAGATGTCAAATCTGGTGTCTATGTTGAAAATCTTACAGAGGAGCAAGTGTGTACGAAGAAAGATGTGGCTCAGCTTTTGATAAAGGTGTGCTTCATAACATTTGTATAGACAGTTGTGATTTCCCTCTCCCATCACTGTTGCAGTGTTGCCTATCGCCTTGGTTAGCTACTCAACCATTCCATTATGAGTAAACTCTAGAAGCCAATAGAAATATAAAATAGATTTTCTTAAAGGAGTAAAGTAAGATCCAAAAACTATTTATCTACGACTATTTTGTCTTTATTTCTTCCATCACACTCAATGGCAACAAAAGTATTAGAAAAAAGATTAGAATTATATATTATTAATGCATTAGAAAATCAGGTTCTTAAATATGTGGAAGTTGTCATCTTTGAAATTACACTGAATATTTGGCCGAGCTTCATTTTGATTTAATCAGTAGTAAGAAAAATGAAATGCTTAATTGCTCTCAGTCTGACTTGAATAGCCCTCTTTCTTTTCCTTTTCTAGACATTTTTGGGCTCCAAAATTCATAATTGCCATGGTTTTCCTTTATCCTTTTCTCTCGTTGTGTATTTACTATTATATACCTTTCATCACAGGGTTTGTTAAACAGAAGAATTGGTGCAACCAGTATAAATTCTGAAAGTTCACGCTCTCATACTGTTTTTACTTGTGTGGTTGAATCTCGATGCAAGGTGATGCACTCTTCTCTTGTGGCTTGGAGACAGTTCAACAATATAGTTTTTAATAATATTAGAGAATTTGTATTATGGGTTGTATGTAGAGATAGGAAGGGCAGAGATTTTACAATCTTTAACTAGATAAATTTTAGAAGAAACTACATGTGCTATATTGAAATGTGGAAATCTAGCAATCTTGAACTTTTGCTTTTCAGTTCTTCTGTTTTCTAAAAGAACTTCTGTTGGCATGATATTTTCCTGCTTCACAATAGAATTGTAAATAGAGAAAATAGGTATTGAAGCCAGTTCATATTTTCACTTTGCAGAGTACTGCAGATGGTGTAAGCAGATTTAGAACAAGTAAAATAAATCTTGTTGATCTAGCTGGGTCAGAACGACAAAAATTAACAGGTGCAGCAGGAGACCGTTTAAAGGAAGCTGGCAATATTAATAGATCACTTTCACAGCTTGGGTATGGTTTAAAATGTGTGTATTCATTGCTGTTTGATATTGGAATTGAAATACAAATACAAATTACAAGCAATCACAAACGAAGAATAGCTTTGAATACAAATATAAGTTGATTTTAGCTTATGAAGAAGCTCAATGCATTTTACCTTCTTAATTTTTTGGTTTAAAATATGTGTATACACTGCTGTTTGATATCGGAATTGAAATACAAATACAAATTACAAGCAATCACAAACGAAGAATAGCTTTGAATACAAATACAAGTTGATTTTAGCTTATGAAGAAGCTCAATGCATTTTACCTTCTTTTTTTTTTCCTATAAATACTTATGGAGAATATTATCCAAACATGACCCATTTTGTGGTGATCAAAGAAGCAAAATTTGGTGGAAAGTTCCAAAGCTGACTATAGCAGCTTGGCCTGAACTTCAGCTGAGATTCTATGGATTCAGTCATTGCTCACCAAATTACACTGTACTTTTCAGACACTTAAAATCCTTTGTGACAATATGAGTTCAGTGAAAATTCCATGGTCTGAAAATTCCTGATTGCGAAATTCTACTCATCCATCATTCAATTACTTACTGAGGTTGAATTGGACTGCAGGAATTTGATAAACATTCTAGCTGAAGTTTCTCAGACAGGAAAGCTGCGACATATACCATATAGAGACTCCAGGTTGACATTTTTATTGCAGGAGTCTCTTGGCGGAAATGCAAAATTAGCATTGGTTTGTGCTATTTCCCCAGCACTAAGGTAGATATCAACCATTAGTGAGTTTGACTTCTTCTGGCTCTTAATGTATGCTGGATTATTTCTCATGACTTAACATTGCAGTTGTAAGAGTGAAACTCTTAGTACATTGAGATTTGCACAACGTGTAAAGGCTATCAAGAATAAAGCAGTTGTCAATGAAGTAATGCACGATGATGTGAATCAATTACGAGACGTGATATGCCAACTCAGGGTAATTTCTCTTCTACCATGATCAATCCTTTCTTTATACCTGGCCAGTACATATTTTTTTTTCAAATAACTTATAACTAAGAAATCAAACAGGATGAACTGCATCGAATTAAAGAAAATGGTTACAGTCCAAGTGATGGAAGTCGGGGTCATTCAGCAGCTTTGATCAGAAGAAGTTTGATTTTATTGAAGCCTGCCCTCAATCACCCATTATCACTACCTCATGTTGATGAAGATGGTGATGAGGAGATGGAGATTGATGAGGAAGGTGTTGAGGATCATGCTGTAGTTCTCCACAACTCAAATGGAGGTTTTGCTGGTTTTTCAGCCCCTAATGGATCTATTGGTTCTCCTAGTGCTGCAATGAATGGTGACAGCCCTGCTGGCGGCATGGTTAAATGCAAAACATCCCCCATCCTCAAATTCCGTCCTTCCAGCCTTTCACCAACAATCAGAAGCAGCAGGAAAAGTTTGAGGACCTCATTAAAGCAGTCTCCTTCTGAGAATAATATTCATGGTGAAAGTGATTTAGGTACAAACACCGTTAACCAGAAATGTTTGTCTGCAGCTCTCTCTAGCCAGACAGCTCCAAATTTCCTAACTAAAACGGAAAATTTAGCAGTAAGCATCTGCCATGGTCTTGAAATTATTGATAGCCACCATCATGGTGCATCGCTATCGAATCTCTCATTGAGATCCAAAGATTCCAGGCTAATTATTCCTGTGGAAAAAGTTGATGTTCCCGTCCAGACTTTTCTTGATGATAATGCCAAAAAGGAAGATTATGCTATGCTTACCTGTAATAACTGTAAAAGCAGAATGCAGCTTGATGCCAATGAGATTGCCAATAGCTCAAATGTGCAGCTGGTACTGATTGATCGCCCGGAGTCAACTGATAAACCAAAGAAGCAAATTCTTAAAGTAATTGCAATGATCTCAGCTGCATTTTCTGGTATAACTTACATTCAATCTATTATTTTTCATTTCTTTCTATTATAATGCAGGCAGCAGAGAAGGTTTTGGCAGGATCGATAAGGAGAGAAATGGCACTAGAAGAGTTCTGTGCAAAGCAGACTTCTGATATAATGCAGCTCAATTGCTTGGTAAGTTTCTGTATACTGAGAATCATCTGTGGTCATTGTTTTGTGACTATTTTCAATCATATTTGCAGTTGCAAAAGTACAGGCAAGAGAGGGAATGCAATGCCACAATAGCACAGATAAGAGAAGATAAAATTCTACGCCTTCAGAGCCTTATTGATGGTGTTTTATCCACCAAGGAGTTCATGGATGAAGAGCCGGTGTCCCTTGCACATGAAAACAAGGTAGAAATGAGTTATTTTAAAGTTTTCTTTTTATGATTACTATCTTTCATGTTTATATAGGACTTGCCTGCTATCAAAATTCAACAGCTTTTAAAGGAGAACCATGAGCATCATTTAGAAGTTCTGAAGATGAAGATAGAGTTAAAAAGAGTACAAGATGAGTTACAAGAGTATCAGAATTTTTACCAATTTGGGGAGAGGGAAGTGTTGATGGAAGAGATATGTAGTTTAAGAAATCAGCTTCACTTTTATGTTGACTCTTCATCCAAATCCACAACAAAGCAATATCCTCCATTGCAATTGACTTATTCATCTGAACCTAGTTTGGCAGCAAACCTCACTGCCATTTCAGATTTAACAGAGGCTAGCACTGAGGCAAATGCAAATCCAGAATCGACTGAAGACAGTGCCAAAGTAAAAATTAAACAGGAAAAAAGTCAATGGACCGAGGCAGAAAGCAGGTGGATTTCTCTAACTGAAAAACTGAGAGCTGAACTTGAAGCTAGTAGGTCACTAGCTGAAAAGAGGAAGCAGGAACTAGATACTGAGAGGAAGTGTGCTGAGGAACTGAATAAAACAATGCAAATGGCTATAGAAGGTCATACACGAACTTTAGAACAGTATGCTGATTTAGAAGAGAAACATATCCAATTGCTTGAAAGGCATAGAAAGATCCAGGATGGAATTGATGATGTCAAGGAAGCAGCTTCCGGAGCCGGGGTTAGAGGTGCAGACTCTAAATTCATAAATGACCTTGCTGCAGAAATTTCAGCATTAAAAGCAGAAACAGAAAAAGAAAAAGAAATGAAAATCCTAAGAGATGAAAATAGAGGTCTTCGAGCTCAACTGAAGGATACTGCTGAAGCAGTGCAAGCTGCAGGTGAACTTCTTGTGCGACTTAATGAAGCAGAAGAAGGTGTCATTACTGCACAGGTATGTAAAGAATCAATGTGTATATTCAAATTTCAGCTGAGCAAGAATCAATGCATATTTTCAATAGTTTCACCTACACTTATTGCTTTCATCAGCATCCCTCCTCCTTTCTCTCTTCCAACTTTACTCCAATATTGTCCTAGTTTCATCAGCAAGAATCTGTTCCTTATAAAATACACCCATTGTTTCTCTTATTCTCATTCATGAATTTAGACGATAGAGACTAAGATTAAAAATAGTATGCATAAGAACTAAAAGAGATGATTTTTAAGTATAGAGAATAAAAGGTAAAGTTTGTAAACTATAGGGGCCAAATGAAATAATTAAACCTTTCTTCTTTTATGTTGAAGTCTTTTACTCTCAAATGAATTTTAGCAAATTGTAAACCTATCCTAACAGGTTTATTCCATCAGAAGCAGGTCAATTTTATTTTGGTACAGCTGTTGCATGCATATAGTTTAACTGGTAGTGGAGATGTGTTCCAAAGAGTTGGGTCAGCTCAGTTCATTACTTGAGTCTAATTCTATAAGATGAATTAACTTGCAGAAGCGGGCGATGGATGCAGAGCAGGAAGCTGCAAAGGCCTACAAACAAATTGATAAATTGAAGAAGAAACATGACAAAGACATTAGCACACATAATAAGCTACTTGCCAAAACACGTTTGCCTAATGAAGAAATACAACCTACCTTGGATGACCTCCTTGTCATGCCTATTTGTGATGACACCAAGGTGCTGAAAAATGTTAATGGTCAATTTGAGTTGTTTTGTAACGAAGAGGATAGTGAACTTGCAAATTTGGCAGACCAATCATGGTTCTCTGCTTATGACACATGCAACATATAGATTAATCCTCCAGTTTGTGTTCATTTTGTTCATGTGATTTGTTCAACAACAACAAAAGCCTTATTCCACTAGGTGTTCACATGATGATTTGCCTCACAATTGTCTCTTCCTTACTCCAAAGCCTATTTTGAATTTAGCCTACCGGAGAACTTTTGCATTATAATCTGTTGCGAGGAATCAATATCCTTGGGACTTTGGGTAGTTGACATTATTAACGAATCCTTCTAAGAGCTTGGGTTCTAAAATGAACTATGTGAGGTAGCAATTTTAGCAAAAAATATTGGAAAGATTTGCAAAGTCGTGACAAGTTTTGCATTAGTCTGCTGTGAGGTATCAATACCATTTAGGACTTCGGGTTATTAAAATTAAAGAGGTACAAAAATGAACTATGATGGAGCAAACTAGCAATTTTAGTAGAAATATAAAAGTTGACAGAAAATTCAATTATTGTTGGTTATGTTTACGAGCATTTGTTTTGACTCTGTTTTTAACGCCCACGATACATCTTGGTTATTGTTTACGAACATTTGTTTTGACTGTGAGGTAGCCCAATTTTAGTATGATTTTATTGTTGATTCATTTTCTTTTAACCTTTCATCTGTCAAAAAGCCACATTTCCCCACATTTAAAATGCAACAGGTTTTCGAAACATCAGCACCATACAGGCTATTGAGATTTACTAACCTATGAAAGTAAAATGCAATCCTCAAAATTTGATTTGCATCAATTTATACAATTGCATGTTCCTGAGAACTTTGAAGTTTAAATTGAATCAATCATATATATGGTAAAACAGAAATACAACTCCGGCCTCAACAACTTTCAAACAATTTCCATATCTTCATGTAATCTCTCCAACATCCATCTCAGAATCATCCCCAAGTAAAGGATCCTCATAATCCAAGGTACCCCGAGGCTCAATCTGCACATGCAAGTCCCCCACTTCAGAATCCCTCTGATCACAAACCAAACCATCATGATCCTCCACATCAGATCCATCATCACTGCATACCTCAAACTTCTTCTTCCTCCCTCTATACCCCACAAGCCCCAAAACCTTCTCCTTCCACAGCACCAAGGGGCATTTCTCAATCAGCTCAGAACCCTCATAAGCCTCAGTCAAGAACACACTAAACCTCTTCCCCCTCTCTGACACATAGAAGATCCCACAATGCTTGAGCAGAAGCCTCATCAGCTTCTGGGGCATCACCAGCTCCCAACGAAAGTGTGTGAGGTGATCAGTCACCAACCTCTTCTCAATGGTGAAACTAAGCAGTTCATGCATAACAGCAACAGCCCTTTTATCAAACTCCAATGATCCAGCCTTAAGTCCACGAGCATCAGCATAGGGAGACAAATAAGACATCTCCTGAAAATGCTGAATCTTTTCACCATAGTAACGATACACCCTCTTATAATTCGCAGGGAACTTCAAAGGAAATGGAATTGAAAGCATCCCTGGGGTATTGGTAGTTGCAGTTTTCTCTGTCACCACCTTTTTCTCTAACTCAGTGATTGCCCAATCAGGGTTCCAAGACACAAGCTCCAAAAACTCAACCCCATCAAGTGCTTTCACCACCCTAAAATGCTGAGGATACATATGCACCCAATGGACTCTAAAATCCAACGGCAACCCAAAATCTCTTCTGAAATGAGCAATCTTCTCCAAGGGAAGCCTTTTATCCAGCGACATCATGAGAAACCTCGTGACGTGTTCGGCGACTTTGTCGGCATGTTCTTCGATGACCCTTTGCTGTTGTTCCATCAAGTTTTCGGCTTTTGAGGTCATGCCGCACCATAGCACCCCCTTTTGGTCCTTGTAGAGTTCGAAGAGGTTGGGCGTTTTGCGGAGGAAATCGGAGACACGGTGGGGCTTGGGGAGGTTGATTTGTCTGCGGTGGTGCTCCAGGGAGCGAACGGGAATGACCATTTCGGGCTCTTGCTTGAGAAGCTCCATTAAGTAGATGATTTTGGAGGCTATTTTCCATTTCTCGGTTGTGACTTCGAGGTCGTGAACCCTCTTCTTCTTGCTCCTGTCTTGGACCCTCTTGCTGCTCGTCATCCATCGGATCAGAAACTCACTACGGTAACTGTAACCAACCCTTGTTGTTCTTCCTAACCACCAATTACCCATCACCGTCACTAATCACTAATTCAACCTAGTTCTCCATCTCATTTGTCAAGGTTTGAAGAAGGCCATATGTTTCTGACAAGTGAAGTGAGCCCAGCACTGACATGGTTGGGCCTTGGCAGGTTCGGAGTATGGGCTTTACTATTCAGTATTCACACCTCCATATTTACTTTGTTTTGTGTGACAATTTTCTTTGAGTTTATGTATTAATGTATTCTGGATAGGTTTCCTCCTGCGGGGAGGCCACCTTGTCCAGAGCATTCGAGTGAAATGTATTGTTTAAACTTTCTTTCTAGGTCACAGTAAAGACCTTGTATGCTAGCTGATTTGTCCAACTTTTCAGGGTTGATGGTGGTTAAACATATCAAGATGTTGGAACCTCGCTCCCGAAGATTTCCGAGCATGGTTGTAGGCAGATTGGTATTGATATCGATTGGACCATATAAGAGATATGAGATCGGATGATACACAATCATCGACCCTCAAACACAAAGTCTATGGAAACTAAGTTATGTTATGGGGATTGAACCGTCATCTGACTCAAAATGTACACAATTCTCGTACCTTAAGCCCAAAGTGTGTAGAAATTAAGTTACTAGGATTGAATGGTGATCCAACCAAGAGAGTATAATTATTATAATTAATATTTGGCCATTTTTTTTATCAATGGAAAACAAAATAACAACATAGAAAGAAAAATGGCAGCCTGGTATAAGAAGTACCTATGGCATCAGCCATAAGTAAACTATGCATACTACTAGGACAAGACTGATACAAAGAAAAACTAAATTTAATCATATGTGCAAAGTTTGTTAGTGTTTGTTTATATGATAAAGCTCCTTTGACAACTAATTCACATATAATAATTTTATCATACTTATACCAACAACATTATCCAGTATAATGATCTGAGTTCTTGTTCACACTTGTAGAAATTAGAAGCCAAGATCAACCTAACACTATAGTATAAAACCAAAAGTATAAAAGTTCTGTTCCATCATATGCCACAATTAAAGGTATATTCCATTGCTTGGCTTCATGTATACGAGGAAAGCCGAAGGCCCACATGCGCTCCAATAGTGCCCAACCGTTCATCAAGATTCTGACAGAACATATAGAGCATGTAGAGGCCAATTTCCTTTTGGATTCTTATTGCTTAAATGTTGCTGCTCGTCCACGAAATTAGTGACCCTGTGTAGCCATTGGTTGGACCACGTACACCAACTTTATAAGCGGAATTCCGAAGATATGTGAGTGAACGTCTCCCCCCAAAATTTCTTAAGTTTCCCATGCTCTTCATCATAGCTTTTTTGTTGGGTGCGGTTTCCTTTTCTAAAAGGAGAAAGGCTAAGCCAATCATATGTATTTTATCGAGTTGAGAAGGGTCAAACTAAGGCATATGAGGAAGGGTTAATCAAGTAATTATACAGCAGCTTTAGGGAGAGAGAAGAGAAGAGTAATGGCAGAGGTGGACAGAGAAAGGTGATTGATTTACTTGTTTTTCTCACTTTATTCTGTGCTTGTTCTTGCTTTTCAACTCAACTCTATCTGTTTAATTTTTTTTCTCATAGCATATATATGTCTATTTTTTATGATTTGCAAAGTTCATAATAAAGTAATCTATTATATTTATGTTTCAATTGTTGAGTCAGCATAGTGTAATATGGTTAGTAGATAGTCATGTTCCTTAATTAAGCATATGGTTAGTAGTTAGATTCTCAGGCTCGCATGTATGGAAGGAAATCTATC
This sequence comes from Glycine soja, assembly GCF_004193775.1. Classification (NCBI taxonomy): domain Eukaryota; kingdom Viridiplantae; phylum Streptophyta; class Magnoliopsida; order Fabales; family Fabaceae; genus Glycine; species Glycine soja. The sequence continues at coordinate 8,241,912 of NC_041009.1, read as the reverse complement.
GAGGGAAGTCTCTCTTAAATGGATCTTCCTAGTCTCTGACTCCGGCCCAGGCAACCCAAGTATTAACCCAAAAGAAATATACATATAGATTTGTATGGTTGAAAACATATTCTTAAAAATTAAACTTAGTATGTGATTTGACTTGTGCAGAATCCATACACATTGATGATCCCGGTGGATCTAGTAGTGGATCAGCAATATCAGTGGCCGCAAATTTGGTGGCAGGGTCCCTTGGTAGTGAGACTGATGGGTCCATTTTATGCCCTTCAGGTTCTAACTCAGTAGTGGGCATTAAACCAACAGCTGGCCTCACTAGTATAGCAGGGGTAGTTCCAATCACCCCATTACAAGACACAGTTGGGTAAGTCTATGGTAATGTCACCATTTTCTTTTGAACAAATTACCCTTGAATCTTCTGAGCTTTTGTCGAATTGCATACACTTTTTTTTTCTATTCTTACACTAACCCCTTTAATGTTTAAAACATTATACTGACATCCTCCTTATATATTATTATTACACTAATTCCCTTAATGATTGAAAACAGCACTCCTATAACTATAAGGGAAGTTGTTATAAACATTAAACAAAGAATAGTATTTTGTGTAATTTGTCTTAGGAAGTATTAATGTAATTTGCTATTTTCTTTATATCAAAACTGTTTGCACTTTGCAAGCATTATTATTTTTCCCGTCAAAATACATCTTGTTGCATTTAATGTGTAACATCTTGTGGGCTGGTACAGACCAATTTGCAGGACTGTATTAGATGCTGCTCTTGTTCTTGAAACCATTGCAGGCATCGACATCAATGATAAGGCAACAATCAAAGCATTAAAGTATGTTCCAAGAGATGGCTATGCTCAATTTCTAAAGATAGATGGACTGAGAGGAAAGAGATTAGGTGTTGTTAGAGCATTCTACGGTTTTGGAAATGACACTTTTAAGCATGATACTTTCAAACTGCACCTGAAAACACTAAGGTAATGAAAATTACTATTTGTGTCAAGTATTAATTACTGCATTATTTAGTCTCATACATATATTTTTCAAACTCAGGCAAAAAGGAGCAGTTTTGGTTGACAATTTGGAGATAAACAACATTCAGGAAATCTTTAATGATCAAAGTGAAGACATTGCTATGGCATATGAATTCAAATTATCCTTGAACGCATACCTCAGACTTAGTTGCTTCCCCAATGAGAAGCTTGGCCGATGTGATAGCCTTCAACAAGAAACACCCAAAATTGGTATGTATGTAAAAAAGCCACTTCTATTTAGTAGTTCATGGTTAAAATAGAGAGGGTAAAAAATTTATATTTTAAATTCTATAAGGAAGACGAAATTCATCAATTATCAAATAGAAATACTAACATTATGTTCTTTTTAACACATTCTTTATTATTATTCGAATTTTATTTGACTAAGACTAATTTTAACCAAAAATTAAGCACCTAAATCTCATTTTACTCGAATATAAATATAATAACATTGGTATGGAAATTGCAGGAGAAACTTAAGGAGTATGGCCAAGATCTCATGCTGGTAGCTCAAAAGACAAATGGAGTTAGGGAACTGAAGGAAGCAGTGTTAAACATGGCAAGATTGTCACATATTGGATTTGAGAAATTAATGATAACAAATAACCTTGACGCAATGGTGGTATCTTTTTCATTCTTTGCTAGTATACTTGCAAGGGGAGGTTATCCTGGAGTAACTGTTCCAGCGGGATATGAAAAGCGTGCACCATTTGGAATTATCTTTGGAGGTTTGAAAGGCTCGGAACCAAAGCTCATCCAAATTGCTTATTCCTTTGAGCAAGCAACTTTGATCAGGAAGCCCCCACCACTCCGAAAGTTGGAGGTTTAACCGTTACAAAAAGATTGTCAGAATTTTGATGGAATTGAATAGCCACGTGTTTGTTTGTTTAATGATGGCCAAGACTAGTTATCCATCTAAAAGAGTAAATTAAGCATTGTCATGTCCTTCTATCAGGAACTCTGACAAAAACCATATATGGCAATAAAATTTGAAGTGTGTCTATTTAGCTATCTGAGTTCATTGCACTGAGGTTTTTTAGACTTGTTTTATGTTTTTATAGACTATACACCTTGGTAAAATCACCTGATTTATTTCAATCTTTATAGACATATCAAAATAATGATGTATATATATTAAAATAGATACATATATGCTGAAACGACATTAACATATCTAAAAGCGTTTAAGCTAAGCCAAATTTCCTAATCTGAAACTCAAGACGTCTAAGCTAAATTTTAATGTATACGAGGAAAGCCGGAGGACCACATGCACTCCAATAATTCCTCTTTTTGATTCTTATTGCATCTAATGTTGCTGCTTGTCCACGATATTAGGGAGTAGGGATCCTGCATGTCTAGCCATCGCTTGGACCACGAATACCAACTTTATAAGTGAAATTTCAGTAAAGTAAACGTCTACCTCCAAAAATTCGTGAGTTTCTCATGCTCTTCATCATAGCCTTTATGTTGGGTGCGGCTTCCTCTTCTAAATGGAGAAAGACTCAAAATTGTAAGCCAATTATGTCTCTTAGTTGTCGAGTAGGGAAGGGACAAATTAAGAGGGGACTTTAAATACTTGAATAAAATAGCAACTTAAGGAGAGTGGAGAAGATTGAAGAGGAAAAAAAACTCTGATTCACACATACACAAAGCAGTCTTAGTAAAATTGAATTAGCAAATTACTTAACCATTAGACAGGGTTGAAATTTGAATAATTACTTCTTGACGTTGGGTTTCTAATTCAACTTCAACCGTGGAGATTGTGGTTCATTGCTTGTGTGAGATATTATGTAAACTCATACAAGGGTTCTATTTTTTTTGTTCAATTTTTCATCTTTTTAGTTCTCTAATATAATAAGTTTTATTGTATTAGTTGTTTGATTGACTATATACTAGTATAGTTTGTGCTTTTGATTAAGAAATTTATCCACTGCGTGCTATTATCATTATTCCTATTTGTATAGGTTTGGATACCCTTTGTATCCTACAATATCAATATATATCCTTAATTTGCTAACTAAAAAAAACCATTATTCCCATCACTTAATGGTAAATACTTTTCTCACCTATTACAATTATCTTAGCCATATTATCATTTTCTTTCACACTTGAGTCACAAATAAAATTCTACTGTCACTTTTTGAATGAGAAGTTATTCACTTCTGATCATTATATTTGTTATTTTATTATTATGGTAGACACCCATTAACTAACATATAACTATTTCTAATTCTAATTTATAAGATAAGAATTAATCCTTATTTATATATTTTTTTTAGAATTATATTATCTTTAATCAGACTTCAACACACTCTAAATAATGGAATTAAAATGATTTTTCAATACATATAATAATATTAACAAAAATTAATATTTATATTTATTAAAATAAATTGGTCACATGTTTGTTAGGCCTAAAATGTAGTATTCAATTAACCTTTTGACGTATTTATGACTAGTGGGTTGACTAAATTTTCTGATATGAGACTGAAGTCGTTTTTAAATTTGCGATCTAACTCCTGAAATCGCACAATTCTGCGATGCTTGGTGCTGGATCAGACTGAGATAAGATTGGAGTAGAAAACGTATGATGGTCGATCCCTCTGTTCACTTTCTCTTTCGTGAAAATCGCAGGAAGGTAACTGCTGAAGACTGAAGTACCTGAAGGCTGAGGTGGTGTTTTCATGGCTTCCGACACGGTACGAGGTTTCTCTCTCTCTCTCTCTTTTTTTTTTAAGTCCTCTTTTTTAATCCCTCTATTCACTTTCTCTTCTCCATTATTAACAAGGCCAAAGGACTCTCAATCGAAGAGGCAACCGTTTATGATCTCCAACTTGCTTTTCGGACAAAACAACTAACCTCTAGGGAAGTCGTTGACTTCTACCTCAAACAAATAGAAACGCAAAACCCAGTTCTGAAAGGGGTGTTGGAGTTGAACCCAGATGCACTATCACAAGCTGATAAAGCTGACCATGAGAGAAAGACTAAGGCACCGGGGTCTCTTTCACCACTGCATGGAATACCCATTTTGATTAAGGACAACATTGCAACCAAGGATAAGATGAACACCACTGCAGGCTCTTTTGCTCTTCTGGGCTCTGTGGTGCCTAGAGATGCAGGTGTAGTTTCCAGATTAAGAGAAGCTGGGGCTATCATTTTAGGCAAGGCCAGCATGAGTGAGTGGGCATTTTACAGGTCCAATGCAGCACCCAGTGGTTGGAGTGCCAGAGGTGGACAGGGGAAGGTGACTCGTTCACTTGCTTTTTCTTACTTTAATCTGAGCTTGTTCTTGCATTTCAAGTCAAATCTATCTACTTAGAAGTCACCTGAGAATACCATGTTTAACACATTCTTTTTAATATACTCTTTGCTCTTTACTATTGTTTAAAATTTATTGATAAGTAAAAATTATAAATGGGCTCGATAAATAAAGCTTTAATTACCTTCTTGTTCCATATAGTTGCAACATTTTTTTAGTGTCTCTAGTTTAAAGCATTCCATTGTAGTCCCCATAGTTGAAAGTTTTTTACCTTTTGATTCTCACCATCAAATGTAGACTAATGTTGTTGAAACGAAAGTGACGTGATTTATTTAATCTACATTCATCTCAAACAAGTTTATCTCAAATGGTGTTAAGCGACTTCAGAGGGCAAGCACTATGAGGGTAAAAAAATTGCAACTGTAAGAACTAAAATGTAAAATATGAGATTTATAAAGGGTATGTTAAAAACATGTATTACCAACATTTCTCTTGTAAATTTGGAAGCTGCTAAGTTACATAAATGAGGTTATAGAAAATGACTGAAAAGTGAAAACAGTACTTTGGGGTGAATGATTCTAAAAAGTTATACATAGATTTGTATGGTTGAAACCATATTCTTAAAAAATTAAAGGGTTGCTACTTACTAATATGTGATTTGTGTTGTGCAGAATCCATACACAATGGGTGGTCCAAGTGGATCTAGTAGCGGATCAGCAATATCGGTGGCAGCAAATTTGGTGGCAGTGTCCCTTGGTACTGAGACTGATGGGTCCATTTTATCCCCTTCAAACGTTAACTCAGTAGTGGGTATCAAACCAACGGTTGGTCTCACTAGTAGAGCAGGGGTAGTTCCAATCACCCCAAGACAAGACACAGTTGGGTAAGTCTATCTGTCTATGGTAATGGCGCCATTTTCTTTATATCATAGCTGTTTGAAATTTGCAAGTATAATTACTTTCCCTATCAAAATACTACATTTTATTGCATTAAGTGTGTAACATCATGTGGGCCGGTTCAGACCAATTTGCAGGACTGTATCAGATGCTGCTCTTGTTCTTGAAACCATTGCAGGCATCGACATCAATGATCAGGCAACAATTGAAGCATCAAAATATGTCCCAGAAGGTGGCTATGCTCAATTTCTAAAGAAAGAGGGACTGAGAGGAAAGAGATTAGGTGTTGTGAGATTTTTCTACGGTTTTAGTGGCGATACTGTTATGCACAAAACTTTAGAACTGCACTTCAAAACATTAAGGTAATGAAAATCAATATTTGTGTCAACTGTTAAGTATTAAACTATTAAATTGTAGTATTAGTTACTTATTGGTGTATTCAGTCTCATATACTTCCTTCAAACTCAGGCAAAAGGGAGCAGTTTTGGTTGACAACTTGGAGATAGAAAACATTGAAGAAATTATTGATGGTCAAAGTGAAGAGATTGCTATGGCATATGATTTCAAATTATCCTTGAATGCGTACCTCAGAGACTTGGTTAATTCCCCAGTGAGAAGCTTGGCCGATGTGATAGCCTTCAACAAGGAACACCCAGAATTGGTGAGTATGTGAAAAAGCTACTTCTATATATTTAGTTGTTCATAGTTAAAAAATAAAATAGATAATTATATATAGCAACTTAAGAGTGGTATGATTCTATGAAAATTGCAGGAGAAACTTGAGGAGTACGGCCAGGATCTCTTGTTGTTAGCTGAAGAGACAAATGGAGTTGAGGAACTTAATCATGCGGTATTAAATATGTCTAGATTGTCCCACAATGGATTTGAGAAATTAATGATAACAAATGAACTTGATGCGGTGGTAGTACCTTCTTCAACCTTTAGTTCTATACTTGCTATAGGAGGTTATCCTGGAGTAATTGTTCCAGCAGGTTATGAAAAGGGTGTGCCATTTGGAATTTGCTTTGGAGGTTTGAAAGGCTCAGAGTCAAAGCTGATAGAAATTGCTTATTCCTTTGAGCAAGCAACTATGATCCGGAAGCCCCCACCACTCCGAAAGTTAGAGATTTGACAGTTAAAAAAGAAATTGTAAAAAAATTGATGGAATTGAATAGCACTTGTTTAGTTGTTTGTTTAATGATGGCCAAGACTAGTTATCCATCTAAGAGTTAATAAGTATGCCACGTCCTTCTGTCGAAAGTTCTGATAGAAAATTATGACAATATGATTCAGAATGTGTCTATTTAGCATCAATTAGTTCATTGTTGCGATAAGCTTTTTTGGACTTTTTTTTTAGAGAAGGTTTTTTTGACTTGTGCTGTGCTTTTATCATGAATTACTACCAAAAAATCCAAATTCTGAAAAACTACCAAGGTTGGTTTAATAAGAAAAATGGTTTTTCACACTCCTCAAAGTATGTACACCTTGAGAAAAAGAGGGGATAAAATATTAATTCGTTTAAAACGCTGTAATTGAATTGTTTATTTTTAAAATGAAATTCATGACATGAGAACGTAACCAAAAAGAAATAAATATCAAAACATGTCATGTCATGTTATGCTTACAATCAATATAATAAATAGAAGAAAAATGGACGGAAAACAATAGTTAAGTAGAGGAGAGAAAAGGCAAAATACAAAAAATAGCAAAAAGTGAGTCTGAACAGAGAAAAAAAAATGAATTGAAAAAGCTCTTGGAATAAAAGGCATGGAAACCACATCAGCTTTAATAATAAAAGAAGAGGGATGAAAAAGATCAGATTCATGCTATTTTGAGTTTGCTTCCAAGCTCTATTTTCCATGGTTCCCCTCCACTACACCTTTTTGGCACAAAGCACCGTCACCTTCACAAATGACTCTCTTTCACTCTCAAAAAACGGTTTAGATTATATAATGAAGAAAAAAAGCCTATTTTCTATTGGTCCATGTTTTCCTTTCAAACCAACACAGAAAAAAGCACAGTCTTCAACACGTCAAAAATAAAAAGCAACTACAACAGACATTATTCTGTGAAATTGTTAATCAAAGCCATGGTAGCTTCTTTCGAAGAGCAACCATAATCGAAAAGCTTAAGGCAGAGTAGAGAAGCATGACTCAAACGTTAGGGTTATGGTTAATCCAGTACGAGAATAGAAATTTGACAGCGGGAGCGGGGTTTTCACAAATACTGTTTTTCCATCTGAAACAGAACAACAATCCAAATGAAGTGTTTAATATTTTTTGGGAGGTGGAATGGCCACACTAAGGAATAGATTTTGTTAGCCTTTTGTAAGCAGAAGTGGTTGAATAAAAACCATCAAGAACATGTCCCCAAGCAACATCAACCTCAAGCTTAAGCAGCATAGGAACATCAGTTGACACATGACTCTAACACCAATCTCGAATAGATAGGTTAACATCCAGAATGTGAATATCATCAATAATGTAACATAAAATGCCCTTGATCCACTCGAAAATTGAAGCCTGATTCAAGAATCTCTAAAGCAATATTCATAGAAGATCAAGTATACGATCAACCAATGGCGGAGCTTTTTCAAAGGACCAAGGGGCTTTTATGAAAAAGTTTTATACACATATACATTTTTTTCTCTCTTATAAACTATTTATATTTTTAATAGTAACTTATAAGATCTTTATAATATTCTTAAAGTTAATTATTTTTTGATTCCTAATTATTTTATGTCATTGAACTACATAAAGAAGAGTAATATTTAATTATTATTATTATTATTATTAAATTTAAATAATTATACAATATGACTTTAACTTGTGATATTTTTCTTTCAAATTTCTGCTATTATTTTTTTTATTTCCTTACATTTTTTTTACAATTTTTACTATAATTTTGATATAAAAAAATATAATCATTTCCTTAAGTTTATTGAAAATTCATAGAAATTTTTAATTTTTTATGCATTTTCATACATATTTTGTTTTTATAATAGATAAAACTAATGTTTATAGCAATATTCTTTTTCAGAAAAAAAATTACAAATAATTTTTTCAGTTTTTTAATTCAATAGTAGATGAAGGTATAAAAGTGTAAAAAAATAAAAAAAATTCTGACAAGTGATGTTAATTAAATAAGAAAAAAAAATTATTATCATAAAATACAATTTTTGGGCTCAACCTCCTCAATAAAAAAACACACAATTAACATAGAAAATAATTAATATTTGAAAAATATCATCAAAGGTTTAAAATCACTTATAAGTAGTGATATTAATTATCAAAATTATTACATTTAATCTATTTATAAATATTATAACCTTAATTAGCTTGTCCCCTTGGTGAATTTTTTTTTTGGCTTGGCCCCTCCAATTTTTGTTCCAAGCTCCGCCGCTACGAATAACCATTAGATTTGTGTGGACAAAGAATGAACTCTCCTTTTGTGTGGGACTATTTGTGTATGGATTGGTTTTATTTATATATAATCTTATAACCTATTGATGAATATAAACAATCTTTAAATAATTATATCTCATAACTACTTATGAAGAATTACTTCCACTTTTGGTAAAAAAAATTATATTTGTATATTTTCAATAATATAGACATTTTTGTTATGTTTATGAAAGAACACACACTTTCATGAAAAACCTTTCATATTTACATCTTTTCATAAATTACAACCTAATTTTATAAAATGATACAACCCCTCATTCATCTATAAAATCTTTTTATGATTTTTAGTGAAACTAAAGTAGTTTGAGCTTGAATTGAACCTTTATGATAGAATAAAAAATAAAAGATAAAATTAGTCGTTTACCTTTAGTTTTAATTTGATTTCTTATGTTTTGTATACATCTTGATTCTTTATCTTTTTAATTTTAATTTGATATTTTTTAAGTTATTAATTTTAATGGTGAAAAAAACCCAACAGTTGGTAAATACTATCACATGGGACAAAAATTATAATTATAGTTGTAAAAAACCAGTCACATTTGAAATTAAAAAAAACGTAATAACTCAGTTATTCTATTTTGTTTTCGATAGTGAATGTACTTTACATTTTGTAATTAATTTTTTATGATAATGAATTTGAATTTAACTAAATATATTTGTTATATCTATAATAAAGTTTTTTTTAATTAAAATGCATTTCTATTTAGTAATTAAGATGCATACAATAAGTTTGTATATGAATATTTAAATATTCATCAGATTTAACAATAGTTAAATGATATATATACGACTACGAGTCTCTAGAGTTAGGTATTTTTTAAAATGCAAGTATAAAAACACTTACTAAGTTATTATGACCCCTTCTGAACATATTTTTCTTAAAAGATTGTAAAATACTTTTAAAAAATGAAAATGGATTCTCTACTATATTTTTGAGCTTTAAATTAACTCTATTTCCTTTCACCTTCTTTTTCATGAAATATAGAGAGGATTAAAATTTATTTTCATAAAATTTTAATGTTTTTTTGTTTGTTTAAGTAATAGAGATAATTAACGGAATGACCTTACTTTGGACAATGAAATTCTCTTTTTGAGAACTTCACTTAAGTTAGATTATCTTAGTTGATTTATGTGTTAGGTGATCATAATTTTTTTAATACAAGTTTCACTTCAAAAAATTAAAACAACATTGCTTGTTTCAGTAATAGAAATAATTCAATTGGAACATAACGACATTATTCTGAACATAAAATTCTTTTTTTGATAATTCTGTTTAGGTTAGATCATCTTAGTTTGATTTATGTGTTGAGTGATCATAATTTTTTTAATATGAGTTTCACTTAAAAAAATTTAAAAAATTATTTTTTACACATAATTAAAACAATTATTCTAAAAAAATAAAAACAATTTATAATTAAAATCTCTCTAATAAGTAATATTTTTTTAAAATACATTTTTGATTCTATTTTGTTTCAAAGTTATTTCCGCCGTCACTTTTCTCAGCAATATATATATTGGGCCCCCATTAGCTCTTCTTCACTCCTCTCTTCTTCTAAGGTATCTCTCTGTATATTCAAATACACAGTATACTATCACATTCGCTTCGGTACTTCTCTCTTCATTGTCGCAGACACAAAGCAGCACTAAAGGAAGCCCTTCACTACGCCGATTAAGCATGGTAAGTTTCAGCGAACCCTAATCGCATCTTCAATGTCAAAAAACTATTTCATCTCTCTGTCTTCTTTTAGGGTTTTGCCCCCTTTTTCATTTACGTTTTTGTTTTGAATGCTCTTTTTGATCTGCTATTTTTTTTGTGCATTTTATAATTGACACAGTCAGGCAGAAAAGAAACGGTTTTGGACCTTGCAAAGTTTGTAGACAAAGGCGTTCAAGTTAAGCTTACTGGTGGAAGACAAGGTTAGGTTACCCAATCCCCTTCTTTTGTGATTTCTTAATTTTTTTTTAAATGTGGTTAATGATTTATTGATTGTTTAAAATGATGGAGGAAGTATGAAATTCGTTTCGTTTTGAATTGCAAGTACTCGATTGGGAGTTAGCTTTCATAATTAAAATGCAAATAAACTCTTCTACATGTATATTTTTTTATTTTATTTTGTTTTCTTGGATTGCAGTGACAGGGACTCTGAAAGGGTATGATCAATTGCTTAACCTTGTCCTAGATGAAGCTGTAGAGTTTTTAAGAGGTAACTAAATAACATAGAGATCTTGTTATTCTGTTTATCGTTTGAATGGTATATGTGCTGCAGTAGCTGTATCTGTTGCTTTGTCTGTTGCTTTGTTAATATGTTTGTGACTTCATAATGGTGCTTTTCTAGCCTTTTCAGCGAATTTTGGGTATTTAGCAAATTATTAAAAAAAACTACATAAAGGGACTTGTACTGACTGAGAGTGAAAGATTGAATGAGTAACGACTAAGGAGCTAAATAATGCCATTTTTTTCAATAAGGGAGCGTTCTGAAGGGCTTGTTTAAGCTTATGAAAGTAGCTTATTATCTATCTATATGCCTTTTGTATTTGTAGTTTATTCAATAAGCATAACTATGAACCTTATCAAAATAAGCTTTTTTTAGCTTATTTCATTAAGCTCTGTAACCAAGCCTATGAGAATTCTCATTTGATAAGAGTTTAGTGAATAAATGCTTAATCAAGCTGTTTACCCTAATACGCCCCAAGTGCAGATTTAGCACTGAACTTTTAGTACCAAATAACATAAGCATTGGAGTGGAAGATCCTATGATATTTAAATTTTTTCTCACTTTGATTAATCCCTTGATTTACTCATTTTCTTAATTTGCTGATTGAATTCAGCATCATTTTACTTATTTTTGTTTCAGCTTCGAATTTAAAATGGAATTTCCATTCAGAATTTGTTCAGTATAGTGCAGAATCAAATTATTAAACACTCTTAGATGAACTTGGCATGTCAATGCAACTATGCTTATTATTGTACCTTCTATGTGTCAAAGAGCTGATTTTGTTTCATAGTTCAAATGTTTGTGTGACTCTACTTACTATCAGTATGCTTGTTTATAAACTCCACCACAAAACATTAACATATTAGCTTATTCTTAAAAATTATCTACCATTTCCTTTCTGCTGTTTGAAAGAAGATTTTATTTGTCCCTTGTGCTGCAGATCCTGATGATCCTCTCAAAACTACTGACCAGACCAGAAATCTTGGCTTAATTGTAAGTTCTCCTCTTCAACATCAAATGAGTGCCAGAATTGCACCTTCTGGCTCATAAAAAGCTTGTTTTCCTAATGTCGTGCTTCATTGGAATTTTGCATCTTTGCTTCTGTGAGGTTCTAGGGCAGTTTAATAAATCAAGCTCATGTAATATTTATTTTGTATTTGTAAGAAAAATATCAAGTTATTAATTAGAATTACAGTCCAAGTACATAGGAGATATCAGTTATATAACTCTTAAGCAACATCTGTCATCTAATATGTATATATTTTCCATTATCTTCTCCCTTGAATCCTTTATAGGTTCTTATTGTAACCTAAACAATAGGGTGGAGTCTATTAAGAACATGTCATCTCCTTCCAAAAAAATAAGAACATTTCATCAAGTGCGTTAAAGGAGCTACAAGAAAAGGAATTTGAAATATGTTTTCTTAATTTTCTATTAAGAGTTCTTATATAATAAAGCAATTGACTGATTCTGGCCATGTTAAATTATTCATTGAGGGTGAAAAGTTGTACTTTTACTCTATTATTTGTTTTTGTTTTTTTGGTTTATAGATGTGTATGCTGATTGTTTAAATTTTATAAAATTTAAAATGTACAGTGCCTCTAGTAAATGTACTTATGATAGGCCCTTAACACATGTACAAGAGCATAGGAAAATATGATTTGCCCAATGGTAGCAAGGACCTGCTGGTTTATGAGAGGAACAAGAATAATAACCGAAAGGGGAATTTTCGGTTAGAAAAGACAGAGAGGAGGAAACTATAACTGAATGGTGACTGTTGGCATGGGTCTGTGGGAGTGTGGACTCAGGAATCAGTATAAAATAAGGGGAAACAGAGGGGGGAGGATAAATATTGGTGAAGGTCTTAGAGGGGGGTTGGCTGCACTACACCACTGACAGTCATATTTCTTTCCTTTTCTTGAGTATTCTATTACCAGAGGATTTTTCCTCAACTGTAGCCTGTAAGGAGCTTTGCTCCCTGATTTCTCAGTTGATAGCATTCAGCAAATTTTAATTTCTATCAACCTATCACAACATAAAAGCATTTCCTGCAAGAAAACAAAAAGTTGAAAATTCACATGACTATAAGCACTTCTTCCACTAGCTTTTTTGAATTATTCCATCATAATTTTTCAACAGGAATTATTTTGGCCTAGCAATGAATATTTCATTATCCTGGGGACTTATTTTTATTGCAATGCAGGTTTGTAGAGGAACTGCTGTGATGCTTGTGTCCCCAACTGATGGTACAGATGAGATCGCCAACCCCTTTATGCAGCCAGATGGGTCCTAAGTGTGAAGTATTTGTATCTTAAAGTCTGTATGCTAGCTGATCAATACGTCATCGCTTAGCTACTGAGACATTAATGCGGGGATACTGATTAACGTTTTGTCTATTTTGTAGGCTTGGATATTTATTATATGCTTTGGATTAATAGAATATCACCCATTTTATGTTATTGTTCCGATGAAGTTTATTTCTCTGTGATGTGTCGTCAGCTAATTTGAGGACTTAATATTCATCATAATGAAAGAAGCTAATTCATACTTGACCATAGTTAATGCTCTTCTTGGCACTTTTTACAACATTTCCCTTCCTCCTTCCTGGCACTTTTTATAACACCTCCCTTCCTCACCACTCTTGTTAATCAATTTTACCACATCCACGCTGTCTAGTCTAGCCCTGTTACAGGGGAAAGCCATGCTCTTTTCGTTTTCTTTGTTTTTTTTTTCTTATTTTCCTTAAAAGTGTGCTTGGATGACAGAAATATTTCAATTGAAATTCTTTTATTTTTAAAATTTTGTATTTGGATAAAAAAAATAAAAATTGTGAGGGTGAAAGAAAATGAATGAAAAGAGAAGATACGATATGATTGATATGTTTTTAAAGAGAAGAATATTAATGCGGCACTCGATCAACGCTCCGTGAGATGTACACCATTATACGTTTGCACTCGATCGATGCTCCGCGACCTCAGACGATGTTTCTTGAAGAAGAGGATCATCGAAGTGAGTATGAAGGTTATAAATGAAATAAACAAACGTTTTTTGAGGATTTTTCTATCAAGAAGAAAATTTCAATTTTTCACCTTTTAGAAGAAAATTAAAATTTCGCATTCTTATTTGTTTAAAATTATGTTTTAAATTTCAAAAATTTAAGTTTTTCATAAAATAACATCTAAACAATGAATTTTAGATTAAAAAAATTTAAATTCTCTGATAAATTACTTTCATCAGTTAAAATTATCTATCTAAACACACTCTAAGATAAATTATTTATCCTTCTAAATGTTATAAAACGCCTTCTTGCATGCTTAAGTTGATTGGTTCCTATATCGGCCGAAATTTTTTTGAACCCTTAGATTTAATTAATGATAAATTTTAATTCAATAAAAATTACTGAAATAATAATTTTTATGTAATTTATTATTATAATATTTTTTAAGAAATTTTTAAGTTTTTATATTATATAAAATATTCAACATTAAAATCATTGAAAAAATAACTACCCGACATTCCTCTCCCCTAAATATTCTCCCACTTTTTGGAGAAAATAACATTTTAAATGAATTTCACATGAAAACTATTTCTCACGAAGTGAATCTCTTGTGCACCACCACCATGATATGTGGGGAATTTTTACCAAAAGGATGTATTTTTTTTCAATTTTTATTATTGAAAATGAGATAAATCGTAATAAGTGCTATGACTTGTTATTTTTATTTTTCTTAACTGAAGTCGTAAAATTTTATATGATTTCAATTTAATTTTTTTTATTTATGATTTCAAAGTTGTATATATATATATTTTAAAAACGGTATGACTTTGAAGTTGTAAGTTTTTTTTAACTTACCACTTCAAAGTTGTAAGTTTTATTTTAACCTTTAATGTTTTTTCTTTTAGATTTTTATTTTATTTTTATTTTCTTTTGTTTTGCTTTCATTTTTTATAATTGTAAATAATTTTATTTATTTATTAAATATAATTTAGTTTTTCTTTGAGTGAATAGACAATTTAGTCCCTGAGATTGTACCAATTTTGCATATTAGTCCTTAACTTAATGTTAAATTTAAAATAGTCCATATCTTTGCATGAGTGTTACAAAATAGTCCTTCCGTTAAATTTTAAAGTAACGCCGTTAGTAAGGTCAATTTTAGTGCCACGTGGACTATCCAACGTGGCACAAAAGGATGACATGGCATGACACGTGGATGTGCCTCCTAAAAGATGTCACGTCATTTGATGATAACAAAACAAGTAAATAAGCAATTTAGTCCCTGACTTTATACCCCTGTTGCATATTAGTCCCTAACTTAATGAAAAATTCAAAATAGTCCTTATCTTTTGCATAAGTGTTGCAAAATAGTCCAAAACTTAAAAAATGTCAGAAATCATGCTTAAAGTGTCCATGCATTGCAAAGATTGTGCCTTGCATGATTTCTGGCGACACAGATTCCTCCTTGGATTCCTTGTCATCTTTTGATTCCTCTAATTTTTTCTCTTCTTCTTTCTTTTCTTCTTCCTCTGTTTTTTTCTCCTCCACTTTGTTTTCCTCTGGTTTTTTCTCTTCCTATTCAAAACACACACAAAAAAAATAAAACCCGGAATGATACATTAATGGTAATTGAAGAAAAAAAAGAGGAAAAGAGAATGGTTATGCATACCTCGCTCATTGGTGTTGACGGTTACAAAGATAAGGTTGTTGTTGTGGATTTTTGGTTCTTTTTATTTGTGCAAGTGTGTGTGGGTCTTTTTCGTATATATGCCTCAATTGATTCAGAACCATCAAATTTGAAGAAGTCATTCATTCTATCATCATCAAATGACGTGACACTAAAATTACCTCACTAACAATGTTACTTTAAAATTTAACGGAATGACTATTTTGCAATACTTATGCAAAAGATAGAGACTATTTTGAATTTTTCATTAAGGTAGGTACTAATATGCAATAGGGGTACAAAGTCAGGGATTAAATTGCCTATTTACTCGTTTTGTTATCATCAAATGACGTGTCATATTTTAAGAGGCACGTCCACGTGTCATGCCACGTCATCCTTTAGTGCCACGTTGGATAGTCCACGTGGCACTAAAATTGACTTCACTAACGGCGTTACTTTAAAATTTAACGGAATGACTATTTTGCAACACTTATGCGAAGATAGGGACTATTTTGAATTTAATATTAAGTTAGGGACTAATATGCAAAATGGGTACAATCTCAGGGACTAAATTACCTATTCACTTCTTTCTCTTTAATTTGTAATATTTATTTTATATTAATGTATTATGTTACTTTTAATTTAACAACTACTTTTATTATTAAATTATTAGATGTTGTTAATAGTACATTTTTTATATAAAATAAGTAATATTATTTTATAAAGTATAAACTAATGTTTTTAACAAAATATTTTAATATTTGTTTTAAAAATTTAGTTTTTTAAATTTAAGTATTTAAAATAAAACAAATATTAAAAAATATATTAAATAACATCATGTTAGTTTTTATTTCATTTACAAAACAAATGAAATTAAATAACATTATTAAAAAATTATCTAAATTTTAAAGATACAAAATATATTAAAAAGTAATATCCAAAAATAAAATAATATTCAAATAATTAAATAAATAAAATTATTTATAATTGTTGAAAAAAAATTGAATTCAAAACAAAAGAAAAAAATAAATGAAAATTTCTAAAATAAAAAAATTTAAAGGTAAAAAACAACTTGAAAGTCATAAGATTAAAAAAATATATACAATTTTAAAATTATAAATAAAAAAAATTAAATAAAAGTCATAAATTTTATTACGATTTTAGTTAAAAAAAAAAGTAAAAAGATAATAAGTGTAATAGATAGATGTTACAATTTCTATGGTAGACATTGTAACACCACCTATTACAACTTAATCCATCTTCGGTAATAATTTAAAATTGTCCCGGAAAAATTTAAAAAAATTACATCTTTTTAATAAAAGTCCCGATATGTGGTCTATAGAAATAATACAACTAATAATTTGACATGTGTATTATATATGGTAAATGTTTTTTTATTTATTCCATTTCCCTATGTTTTTATTTTTCTTTATCTTATTCTTGTGTTCCTCCCAAACATACGGATAGCCACTTAAAATATCTATTTATAAATTTTTTGTTAATTTAATTACAGTTCTTAGACCTTTGTTGGCAAAGTCCACTTCGCTCCCAAATTATAGGAAGAACAGAACAAGCAACAAGACGTGTGATGAGGTTGTTGATGGTGGTTCTGTGAATTTATAGAATATTTATTATTCTATTTGGTGTGGCCTTGCAAATTTTAAATCATTCGAGGTCTAGACTCGATCGGTGAAGTTGTGCGACGACGACCAGCACGTGTATGCATGCTGTTGATGCCCTCTGTCTCCTTCAAGCACGTGCTGTGCTTTAACACCGACAACCTCATACCTCGTGCAAGACCATATATATATATATATATATATATATATATATAACTCCATTTGAAGCATGTTCATCATTCGTCAACTCTTGCTGCGACAAACCCCTTTACGTAGCCATCTGAATTTTATGAATTTGACTAGTGGGAAAACAACCATTACAAGACTGAAAGTGAAACACACCAAGTGTAGTGATGTTAGTCATATGTGGTTGGTTAGATTCCATTAAAGTTGCAAGCTGTAATTAATTTTTCCAATATTCTTTTTATGAGATGTTCATAATCGGTCTTATCTCACTAATCTAGCCGAAGGAATTTTTAACAAGTTCAAATTTTTCAAAAAGTCTCAACCCAATTCCAATGTTATATATTCTTTAGAAAAAGCTAACAGATCAAACCTACCAAAAGAGGATAGAACTAGTTTTCAACCTCTTGACTATTGATTATTAAGCGTAATTTGTTATAGGGTATATTCAATATCTTGTCTTGACAATATAGGGTGTGTTTGAGATCGAACCCGTTTGCATCAAAGCAAATGAATGTTTTAACTTTTCAAAGCACAAAAATAGGAATTCGTTGCTTTTTAGTTGAACGGAAGTTTGAAGGTTTGTAATTGCAAACCAAACACACACTCATAATGTTCAGGTTCAGGCTTGAAGTTTCGAGGTTTGATGTAGCAACAAAACAAGGAGGTGATGCAATTGGAGAAGCGCATCTCTAACTCATATCAAGATGAAATTTGTATGCAAAAAAATAATTACTTATATAAATAACAAGTTCATAATGAACAAGTTTTAAAACCCATCTTAACCCACAATCACAGATAATATTCTTTGTGGATGTGTAATATCAGTAGACAAAAACTTACCTTGTCAGCACTCAGTATATATATATATATATATATATATATATATATATATATATATATACCAGCTCCTCGTTCCGTTTTCCTTGGTCAATGCTTTCTTCAGAAAGAAACACGTCTTTCTTCATTTGGACATTCTTATTTACAAGTGAAAATGATGTATGAACAGTCTCTCACAAACACCAACGACAGCCATTGATTGAAGAGAGTAAACAGGAAGCTAAAAAAGAGTTGTATAGTAAAGAATTGCTTGTCATACTTGCATAATGAAACTTGAATGTAACCACTCCCTAATCTTTTTATTTAGCAAGTCTTATTTTATTTTAGAATTTAACTTTTTTAATATCATTTTTTTCTAAAATATATAGTGAAACATAAAGTAATTTATGAAAAAAAATAATTAAGAATAAAACTTATGCATGAGAGAAATTATTATTATGCATATATATATATATATATATGAATTAAATTTTGTAACAGTTACTAGTACATTTGATTTAAGAGTATAGTTTCACTTCAAATATTTACGTTACTGTTGCGTTGGGAACATGATATAGATTTGTATAAGACTCATTTTCCGGGTTGGCACAGAAAAAAAAAAAGTTCCATTTTTCAAATGTGTGTCCCGTTGTCCTTGACCAGACAGGACGAAGAGCTAGAAAAATGGGAGACGGGTCCCTTTTCCCTTCCGTTGAATCTTGTTGTTATCGGAGAGCAACTGATGAAATCATGAAATGAATGAAATAGTAGTAGGTAAAGTCCGATGAGAGAGAAGAGACTAAAGTAACGGCAAAAAAAAAACGCATCATAATCTTCAGTTGACAGAGCGATTACCCATTCTTTTAAAACACAGATGAATATTATTCTTTCCCCATCCCATTGCCATTTTCACAATTGTACAAAAATATTTGCCATTTTCACAATAATACCACTGACACAGTCAAACTCCAACAGTTACATTCAACCCGTTACACCTGCATTACATAGCAGCTATAGCTATTAGTATTAGCTATTTCCTCTCTCCTCTTCCAAACCAAACTTAAC
Source organism: Glycine soja (assembly GCF_004193775.1). NCBI lineage: Eukaryota > Viridiplantae > Streptophyta > Magnoliopsida > Fabales > Fabaceae > Glycine > Glycine soja. Next base: position 8,222,692 of record NC_041009.1, on the reverse strand, counting down.
CAAGTTACTCTTTTTTTTTTATCTTCTCTTCCCTCATTAAAAGCTGCGTAACGTTTACTGATCCCATCTTCTTCCCCGAACCTGCAATCCACATCTAACAATACCATACCCATTTCAGCAAAAACACCAAAGCCAACACCTTTTCTGTTTTGGCCCACACCCCACATGGCTTAGCTAACCCATTTCAATTGGGGTTGGTTTGTTGGTTGGCACCGTCGTAACCTTAACCAAAGCCAACACCTTTTTCACTTTCTCTCTCTCTGGTTTTTTTTTTTTTTTTTGAATCCCTGAACTGATTTTGCGTTGTGGAGATGGCGGCAGAAAAGGGTGTTGAGATGGTGGCATTGGAGTGTTTGGGAAAAGGGTTCGATTTGGCCAGCGATTTTCGGTTGAGGTTCGCAAAGGGAATTCGTGAAGAGAGGTTGGTGGTGCTTGATGAACAGAACAAGAGGGATATTTTGATTCCTGGAACTGGAGGAGTTACCATTAAAGGGGTTTCTGAGAATATTCGTTGTGATAAAGGGGATAGAATACGCTTCAAGTCTGATGTACTTGAATTCAATCAGGTCCCTTTTTTCCTCATCCTTCTTCTTTATCTGTTACTGTAGATTAGTTTGGAGGATTTCGTTTTTTAAATTGAAGATCTGTGTTGTTTTGGTGCGTTTTTAGTAAAGTCTGTGTTTTAATCATTGTTGCAGATGTCTGAGTTGCTTAATCAGAAATCAGCAGTGCAAGGGAAAGTTCCTTCTGGCTATTTTAATGCGCTCTTTGATTTGAGTGGGGATTGGTTTCGTGATGCTGCTGACACCAAGTACCTTGCTTTTGATGGGTATTTCATTTCACTCTACTATTTGCACCTCACTGCTTCTCCACTCATACTGCAAGAGGAGGTAAAGAAGTCTGTTCCGGCTCGGTGGGATCCGGCTTCGTTGTCTAGGTAAACACTAAGCTGATACAACAGTCTTTGGTGCTAGATTCACAGATTATGGTATCTTTGTTTTCTTGATGTTAAAATAGCTTCTTTTCGCTTTCTATAACTTCCAATGAGGTTGAATTTTGATAAATTCAATTTGTTGCTGGCTTTTTGTGCTCTCATCGTTTTGATCATCCCTGCAAAATTGGTAGCCATCAACTGGTTGATTAAAGGATTTAATATCTTCTTACCTTCGCATGAGACTTGAATTATCTTTTAGCGCCTGTTTTAGTTGATGTTTTCATGTTTGAATGTTTTATGGGTGAAACTGTTTGATGCAGTAACTGATTTTGATAGTTTGAATGGTGCATAATTTTGGGTTGATAAGTATATGATGCTAATCAATTTTGTTAGGCAGGTTCATCCAGACATATGGTACACACATAATAGTGGGTATGGCTGTAGGAGGTCAAGATTTAATCTGTGTCAAACAAAAACATTCTTCAAAGATTCCTCCTGGTGATCTCAGAAGACATTTGGAGGATCTTGGAGATTTTTTATTCTCAGATGTGAGAAGCCCTTCTTTACTACAGAGGAAGACAGCGGATGGCAAACAAAAGGTATATTGCTATCTTTTGTAACTTTAAGGTATTTGTTACTTTTCTGCTGACGCAATCCCTCTATTGATGTAGGTCCCTGAGGTCTTTAACCGTGTGATGCAATCAAACACGATGCAGTTCACTAGTATTTCAGAAACATCAAGCAAGGATGTAAGCCCTGAAAGGGAAATAATTTTCATTTGAAATAAATAATTTTTCTAGGTTGTGAATATATTGCTTTATCTTGGAACAGGGCCTCACTATTATTTGCTCAAAAAGAGGAGGAGATATGTTCAAGCACAGCCACTCAAATTGGCTTCAGACAGTGCCGTCTAACCCTGAAGCAATCCTCTTCAAGTTTGTTCCTATTTCCTCACTTCTGACAGGAATTCCTGGAAGTGGATATCTTAGTCATGCAATCAATCTGTATCTACGCTGTACGATTAATCTGATTAAACAATGATAATCTTCTACATTTATCCTAGTCCATTTTTTGTCTGTTACTATTTATATATTTTCACCATGATGAAGATAAGCTCCGAAATAAAAACTAGGGATGTTGAAGAGTTCAATTTACACCCTTCAACTTTATGTCCACAGTTTAGTCCTTAAACATAAACAAGCAACATAGTCAATTGGCTTCCCAATGTGTGCATATAATGCTCCTTTTGATGGGCATCTATGCATCAATCCAAAATTTAACGAAGATGTCATATGCCTGTCATGCAACCATAAAATCCTGACCAAAGATGCCATGTGTTAATCATGGAACATTTCACATGTGTTAGGAAATCTGGGGACCATCTTGTATGTCTTTTGAACTTTAAGGCATAAGCCGTATATAGTGTGAAGTTGAAGGGTGTCAACTGAATTTCCCCCCCAAAAAAACCAATATGTTTTTGGCTTTTGGCTCTTAGATTGTTCTTGTATGCTTTGCTTTTCTTTACATGAAGTTTCCAAGCCATCACTACTTGAACAGCCACTGTTTAATTTCTTTACTGTTGAGGTGCACAACACTCCATTGATTCACTTACTCTCTGCAGATAAGCCTTCTCCTGGAGATTTACAATACTTTTTGGAGTTTCAAATTCCAAGGCAATGGGCACCTATGTTTTGCGAGCTGCCTCTCAGGCATCAGCGTAGAAAGACTGCTTCCCCTTCCCTGCAATTTAGTTTCATGGGTCCAAAGCTTCATATAATCTCTACACAGGTACTGTTAACCAAACTCTTGTGTTTGAGCAAGTATTGTATGTGTTAGACTTACTCTTACATTTGAGTTTAATATTTTCCTTGAGAAAGTTTTTGCTTAATTAGTGTCAGTATTTTCCCGTTACTTCTGTTATGTTACAAATTTAGCTGGGGTATAAAATTTGGGTTCTTTAATCAGCTTTTATTTCCATCCTGCCTAATTCTTTAGTCAGTTACTTTACCTGTCAGTTTGCTACACTTGAGTTTTCTTGTACACCTTCCCAAGATTCAGGGGTGGAACAAGGTGTGGGATGTTTTCAGACTGAAAGAGACTGGTTGTGAGAAACATTGTTATATCTAATTAGGTCAGGTACTAGTAATCCTACTAGTATTAGCCCAAGCCTGCAACTAATAACACTAGAACTGTAGAACATATCAATAAAGATATTCTAAGATAATCTAAATATATCTTACATATTTTCTAACAAATTGTCATGAGAAATATGAAAGCAACTCTTGATAACACTACGAAGTTTTAAGCCCCTAGGTGATTTTCACATGTCCAGTGTTGGATTTAACTATCTATAGCATTTTGTCTGCGGTTATGCTATACTTACAGTTTTATTTATTTATTTATTTATTTTTGGTAGTAAGCTGTAGTTTAGGGTAAAAGAAACATTAGAGAGGATGGACAATGGTAAAGTAGTTGGACCAAAAATTTCCCTGTTATGAACTGAGTCAACTGACTATTCTCAAAGCTTAAGCTATTAGGGAAGGCACATGAATAGTTTGGTTGCATTTATATCTATAACTATAGAAGTTTCCAAATGTTTTGGGGAGAAAAGTATTATAACCTGGTTCACAAAGTTGTTTAACAAGATAATGAGGTCTAAGAAGATGCTACATCTACAGAGGAAAAGTATGATTATATATAAGAACAAGGGAGATGTTACTAGCTAACTAAAGAGGGATTAAGCTTGTGAGTCATACTATGAAACCATACGTGAGGGTAATTGAACAAGGGGGAATAGAAAGAATTGCCCCAGCTATAGAGGGATTAAGCTTACGAGCAATATTATGAAACTATAGGGAAGGGTAATTGGACAAAGATTAAGACGAGAGTTCATTTTTTAGTGTATGTTAGGCTAAGGAGAAAACATAGTTAACTATGCATTTTCTTTGTTTGGTTAAAAGAGGAAATGAAGAGAAAAAAGAGAGAAAAATTGGCTTTAAGAAACAAAATTTCAAATTTTTCTCTCATTTTGTTTAGTTAAGGAGAAAACACATGTAACAATGCTTCTAGTGGATCACCAGCTTCTGGACCTTGTGTAAGCTTCTGCTCACCTTTAATAATTTTGGGATGTGATTCTTTTGGAGAGGACTCAGAAATACACTCAATTCCAACATGTCATAAAATGTGAGCGGTGAGCTCGTGTGACCTTATGTGAGCTCCTGGCCACCTATGAGTTACTCTCTGTTTTTTTCATACTATGTGCTGCATAACTTTGTAGGTATTTTCACTCATTTTATTTTCTCCTCTCAACTATCTTGAATTATTGATCCTTTATTCTTATAGTTCGCACAATATTCTCTTGTTAATTATGGTATTTTGTACAAAATATCAGGTGGTAAGTGAACAGAAACCTGTGGTTGGCATGCGCTTGTACTTGGAGGGCAGGAAATGTGACAGACTTGCTTTACATATAAATCATCTTTCAAGCCTCCCAAATAAAATGATCCTCTCGTCAGGAACCTCAACCTCGAGTACACCATCGATGTGGCGAGGATCTGATGATAATGAATCCAGTGAACAATTTCTGGAACGTATCAGATGGAAGAGATTCTCAAATGTGTGCACAGCAGTTGTTAAGCATGACCCTAACTGGTTGATTAATTCTGGAGGTGTTTATATTGTAACAGGTGCACAACTCCTTAGCAAAGGGAGCTGGCCAAGGAATGTGCTTCATCTACGGCTTCTCTTTACTCATATACCCAATTGCAGTATCCGGAAGTCAGAGTGGACTGCTGCACCAGAGGCTTCAAGAAAATCTTTTCTCACAAATTTGAGCACAACATTTTCGTTCACTCAGCATGGCACCACCGGTCCTCCAAAACAGGCTCCAACTGCACTTAACTCTGGAGTTTATCCAGATGGTCCTCCTGTGCCAGTTCGCGCCGGTAAACTACTTAAATACGTGGAGACAGCTGAGGTCGTGCGAGGCCCACATGATGCTCCTGGCCATTGGTTGGTAACAGCTGCTAAGCTTGTGACTGATGGTGGTAAGATTGGATTACAAGTGAAGTTTGCATTGTTAGATTATTGGTGATTCCAGGCAACTGTTCACTCTATTCAGGGTATATTGGTTGCCATGTGTTGCTTAAAATGGTTTTGAAACTATAGACACTTGTATATATTCTTTCTACAGGCTGTGTACAGTACAATTACAAAATGAGTGGCTGTTGAAATCGGGCAATAGAAAATTAAAATTTGACTATTCTGTTAATTCTGGATAGTGGATTCATTTAAATGTTGAGTTTTTGAATCTTCATAGTGAATTATGGGGAAAATGGCAAAACGCAAATTAAACCATATATTTGCAAATATATAAATGGCATCAGCAAATCTTTTATAGCAAGCCCTGACACTAGTGTGTGTGTAGGGAGCATATCTTTTGCAAATATATAATTCTGTTATACTTTTATATAATTTAATATTGGCGATGGCAAGCCCTGACGCAATAGAAAAGTAGTGTCTTGGTGATCAGTTGATCGTGAGTTTGAATCCTAAAATAGTCTCTTTAAATATGCACTTCCTATGTGTATAGACTGTGTCTGGTTAAAATTAGTCTCTCGTGCTCTCGTCTATTAATACACTTCCTATGTGTATAGTCTGTGTTAGTCTTATAACTTAAGATGATAGGGAACTAAACATCATATTGCATGCCTTGAGCAGTAATTTAATATGGGTGTTTTTACGTTTAGTCAATTGGGACAGGTTTGCATGTATTGGCTGCGTGGTTACACTAGATCAAAAGACACAGATAACTGACTTGTTCTATCTGACTCGTGTTTAAACCATAAAATATTTTCAAACCAACTTTCTTTGTGTACAGGAATACTGTATCTGTAGGGTTAGGAGTTTAGGACAGATTCTGTATATCTTTAACTTGATATTTGCTACCTGAAAATCAATGCATTACCAATCATTTTAAGGAAAAGAAAGAGGCAAAGGTAAATGATGATACAGTGGAAAGATGGAAAAGGTGACCATATCAATTATATGCTTGCCTGAAATATAACCTTGATTGGAGACTCTTCTTAATTGTTATTTTTCAAGAAAAAAAAGTGAGTTTACCGAAAAAAAGAAGTGAAAAATAAACAGTACAAGGTAGGAATATAAGGGATGCTACCTGCACAATTATATATAATTGTACTTGACTTTACATGCCCCTAATTGACCATTATAGGTTATTTCCGTTCTGTAGTTAAATTTGGGTAGAGAATTGTGCAGTGTTATGGAAGATTGTGACACCAGTAGTTGCGTAAAATCTATTCTTATCTCTGATATTACCTGTATTGATAAGAAGCAACTGCAATTATAGTAGTAGTTATGCAACTTTACTTGGAAAGAAAGGAATCTTGATGGGATGGTCCACTAATTGCGTTGGGTCTAAACTTTAGTGATGAACAAGACTAGTGTACAGAAAATGAGCCGAAAAAGTTAACAACGGAAACACCGTCCTCTTTGTTTGAAGAACTTTACCAATTGCAGGACTCAATTGACAACAAAATGGTCAAAGCCATTGCTTTTTATTATTTTAAAGATTTTTCCCCTAAAAATGGCTACTTGTACCATAATAACCATTGACCAAATTGTGATCTACCAGAAAGAGAGAGAAACAAGTGGAGACGGAATAAATAAAAAAGTGGTCTGTTCACACTTAGCAGATAGAAAAAAATGGAACAGATGGAACTGTAGAAGGTACAACACATCGGTAATTATTAGGATGAGTTTCTTTTTTTCAAACTCGATTTTGAATGGTCTTGATTATTTTAAATTAATTTTAGTTAAAATTATGTTTAAAGTTAGGTAATACATGTTTGAATGTTTCATCTAAATATAAAGTCTACATTAATATAAAATTCTCCCCGAAAAGCTGTATTTTTTTACTCCTAATCAAACATGTTTTAAAGAACATTAATTTTTTAACTACAACTAAACATTTTTTTTTCAAAAGAAATCCCTGTTTGACATTTTCAAGTCAAGTTTGGAGGGCATCCAAACATGCCTTTAAATAGGCATGCTGCATGCACGGCTTCACACTAAACATTTCTGTAATAGGAGGGCTATACGTAGTAAGCTACCTCATATATAGCTTAAAATTGAGATATTCTTTTTTTTTTTTTGGATGAAAGAAAATAATACAAGAGGAAAAATAAATATGAATTGAAAATTAAAAAAATCCTCAAAAAAATATTTTTTTTCTTTCTTTATATTATCAATCAAACTCTTAACTATCAAGGAATTTAGCTTAGTTTGGCTGACCATTATTGTAAACACCATATTACTAAAGTTGGATTTCTTCTTATGAATAATAATTAAAAAAAAAAGCTCTTAACTAAAGAAGCATTGATATGTAATAAATAAAAAAATACAATGAGCATTGATATGATATAAATTGGCCACGACAAAAAGTGAAAAGTGAAAACTAACAGTAACTACTAAGAATGGGGAATAAAAAGTTGATTATTCAATCCTGGATCTTGGGTTCAGTATTTTGTTTTAATTGAAGTCGTCATCTGCAGAAAGTTCAACAATACGTTTGATTCCAAAGAGGGAAAAAGAGAGGGGGGATTTTTTTAATAAAGGTAAGGAAACCTAAATGCTTGTTTGGTTTGATTCGAGGTTTCAAGAGAAGATGGCAGAAGAGCCAAAGTATACTTTGTTTGATTAATAACCAGAGACGAAAGGAATAATATATCGCTTTATCATTATAAATAGTAATGAACGGTATCAAAAATTTTAAACTGAGATAAATAATATCGCAAGACAATTTAATATGTACTGTTAAAAAATTATAATAAATTACTTCTTCTCCATTAAATCTCTAATGTAGCAGAGGAGACTGAAATGGGGGGAGATTTTAGTCTCTTCATTTTTTCATTCTTTCTCACCATTTTTTTTTTAACCAAATGTAATACATTAAAAAAATGAAAACTTTTATCTGCTTGATTTCCCTACTACCATTCACAATGTAAACAACGTTAACAAAATGCGTGCAGTTTGATTTCAGAATATAGAGGTCCATATCTTTTTGGAGTTGGAAATGACTTTGGGGTTTACTTCTGGAATTAGAGTTGGTAGAAAATAAAATATTAAAACTATTACTTGACACCAAAACAACTCAAGTAACAGATACACGAGAGACGGAGTAGACAATTTTTTTGGGTTTATTTTAAATTTTAAAATAGTTATACTGAAACCACACATATAATTTGGACACACCCGAGATTAACAAAATACTAAAGAACTTAGAATGTCAAAATTAATCCCAAAGGCAGTTTCAAAATGTTTATAAATGATACATTACAGTATATTAAAAATTTGGTTCATGGCCTCAATCTTCATGAATCATGATAAATTATTTCAATGGAAATTTTACTTTTCCCTTCTTTTATATTTTTCTGATTTCAACGGTTAACAAATAACAAGCAGCATGTGGTCCTCATATGACAAAAGCTTCTGGACCATCAAAGAATTGATGAACCTTTTGGCTATTTGCTTGAGAAAGCACAAGCAGTAGTTGAGGATATTTGTTGATTTCTGTTCCTTTATCCACATGGGGTCCATTTCCGCCCCCATCCCTTCACACCTCGCACCCTTAACAGATGATAACAATTAACTCTTCGAAGCATCTTAGGTGGAATGAGTGCGATTTTCACGAGCTAGCGTTTCCTTTTATGTGAATTCTAGTTATTAGATTGGAGAAAAAGAACCATATAATAGAAGGAGAGGATTAGCTCCATCATGTAGCATGCATGTGCACAATTGACTATCTAGATTAATAAACAAAAAGTTGGATTGCAATCTGCCCCAGAAAGATACAACATGACAAAGGAAGAAAATCCCCCAATAAATTACTTAAGATTGAATCTTAGATGGGTGTAGGCCAATTCTTCTGAATTTCAAAGTGGTAACTAGTATCCAAGTAGCATTTCCGATCATCATCTACAAACTGAAACAAAAAATAAAAATAAATATATATATATATAGTTCTTCCTACTAACAACAGCAATAACAACAAATAGTGAATGAACATGATATGATGTAATTTTATTTTCTTACCTTGGTTCTTGCTGAATAGGTTCCCCTAGCAAACAACCCTGAAGGGGTAGTTTCTTCTTCCAATTCATATGTATATAGTTCCTGGCTTGGGCTATAAGTTCCCAACATTTTTTTTGTGTTGTCCACTATTTCAATAAATTCATGAAAGCCACATGTAACTAAGACAATTCAAGATGTGGATGTTAATTAATCTAACTAGACATAAAAGGGGGGTTTATGTCTCACCTCTAAGCCCAGTTTTCCAAACAACATTGGTGTATTTGAGGCCAGAAACAATGTTGTTGGAGACAGTGAAAGAGAATTTCAACTGGTATTGACTTCCTTCCTTAAGGGTGAAGATACTCTTCTTAGCATCAGAAGTAAATGGAATTGGCAGAATGAGGTCAGGCCTCCCTGGACATATAATGGTAAGGCTCACTATCTTCACTTCGGGCTCTTTGTTTTCTGAATTACAATACAAGGGCTTTTGCATTTTAGGTTTTTCAGGACTCAAAAAGAATAAGGAGCTGAAATGAAACTTAATAATGATAAAAATATGCTAAAACAAGAAGTAAGATTAAAATCATCCTAGACCAACATTTTTCATCAAAATTTGTCATCTCCCAAAAATGTGGTTCAAGTGAGTTAAAAAAAAAGGGTTATCTTGTAAATGAAAAACAGGAGAGTTCAGCTTTATATGAACAAAGAAATTAAATTGGAGGAAGAGGACAATCTTACACAAGAGCTTTCAATACTGATGCACTATATATGTCGCATTATCTCTACTTCATTAATAATTATTATAGAGTTGTTCCAGAAGAAAAACAAAAGTAGAAGGAAAATACGTACCTCCAACAGCAGACACATCAATACCTCCCAGAAGTTGCTCCTTCCATTTTCTCAAACTTTCATCCTCCTTTGCAATACAAAAGAGAAATTGTTAAATTGTTGAACACCCTTCATCAAATAACAGTTGGAAACATAACATATAAATAAAAAGCACGGCAAGGCAGTGAAGAAACATTTGAATTTTGAAGAAGGAATGTTACTTTATCTTTCTCAAGCTGTTCCTTGAGGGAACACTGAGGGCCAAGATCCAATTCCAACTTGGGGTCTTCCTCTGCCTCTGAATCAGTTCCTTCAGCATCATCATTGTAAGGAATCTGGTCTGCTTCCCCAACATTAACAACCTTGTTGATTTCTTTGTTTTTGATATCTTCCTCCAAATGAGCATTGAAGGGAACATCCTTGGTTGCAGACACAGCAGCAGACATTGTCAACCTCAAAATCACAGACACAGTGGTGTCTCAAACTCAATTGGTGGCACTTCCAAGTTGTGCCAAATTTAGAGTTCTCTAGGCTATGCTTTGAGGATAATTCTCTATGTCTCTTGCCAATGAAATTGAGCCTCACAGGTTACAATTCAGAGGTTTATTATGTATAAGCAATTACTAGTAGTTGAATTTGAGATAAGGAAACAGTGTGGCACGGTGAAAGTGGGCCTGAAAATTAAGGTAACGAGAAACCGTTGGAATAAAGTTGGTAGGGAACCACTACTAATGGTGGAGAAGGTCATATAACAAAAAAACTAAGATCTTCATAATTGTTTAGTATGATAAATTGCAAAATCAGAATGTTATAAGTCAGCAAATCAAAATTACTAATTTAATAATTAGTGCCCACAATAAGTTCACCCAGTTGATTTAAGTTCACTTGCGCGTTGACAAAAAAATTCAAGTTCAGTTTCTGATAGCAATTAACTACCTCTTGACTCTTTTAACTAGTTAAGGTGGTTAATTTAATTAATAACATTAAATTTATATTTTTTCAAAAGTACTCTTGTAACTAATTTAATATTCCACTTTTTTATTAATATTCTGATTTTGTAATTATATCTTTGTTGGCTTTTAATATTTCAACCTTACGGTTTTTTTAATCTTTTATAATTAACTTTTTCTAAATTTAATAGCAGTCAAACTGTATTAATTTTCAATAAAATAACATGATATTCACTAAGTACTGTCTTTTTTTGTAAAATTTACTATTATTTTAATTTTTCTCTTAAAATTTCTAATAAAAAAGAATATTTAAATATTATTTATTCAACATTTTTATGTTTCACTGAAAATAACCTTATTTATACAAATATTAGTATTACACATAAGATGTATATAACTTGAATTATTTTATTAGAAGGAATGATAAAATTTCTGAGAAAATAATCAAAAGTAGTAAAATTTGTGAGTTAAAAGTTAATTAAATTAAAGGAAATCCAAATTGAGATATCCAAGTGAATGTATTTATTGGTTTATTGACCATATAAGCCAAACTCATTAAAAAAAAATATTTCTTGAATTAAGTCTAGTGTAATTTTAATCAAAGCTTAAACTTTTATTTGATCATTATCAAAGCTTAACCTATTTAATCCAATAAGTGTTTTTTATATAAATTTAAATGTATACTAATATTAATAATTGAAATTAACTAATTTAATTACTTTTTAAATAATTAGTTATTAGTTTTGTTAAGTAAGATCTTGCGGTCACTGGGCGGGAATCCGAATTCACTAAACTGACCCCAAGGCACTCAAGCGTCTACAAGCAATTCGTTTACATGATAAAATTCCATATTTCTTTCCAAACCTTCATATGTGTTTTTTTTTCTATTTATGAGTTTAATAAATATATATTACATTACTGATTTAATGACTGTTGCAGTAATTTTTTTTACATTAATATAACTTTCAAAATAATTATTATAAAAATCAATAACTTTATTATAAATAAAAATTTATGATTAAATGAAATGTCAAAATTTACACTCAAATCATAGATTTTATACTTTATATATATATATATATATATATATATATATATATATATATATATATTCCTTTTTTCTCAGTTAAAATGGCACAAGTCATGTGTATACAATAGAATTTTATTGACAATATCAAAGAAATTATAGACTTTGATTATGAACTAGACTTTCAACATGTGCGTTGCACATGTTTTTTTAAATTATATATATTTATATATCATTTTATATTTATTTATTTAAATAAAAACAACAATTTTTAAATATTTAGTACTATGTTGAAAATAATTAAATTATTACTGAGAAAATTTATTAATTATATTTTTAATTGAGTTAATTTTATCTTAAAATAAAACATATTAAATTTTTTTGTAATTTTTTGTTCATTCAAGTAATAATAGTTAAAGGATAATAAATATTATATATATATGTACAATATTTATTTAAATTAGAGTGTATATTTATGATAAAAAAAATTAAATATTTTAAAAATTTGTTGAAATAGTATGAATTTTAATAAATGGATATGGTCATTAATTATTTTTTAAAATATAATTTTACTTATTTTGAATATATTAATTTTGTGTAATATTTTTAAAGTTTTGAAATTTGAATGAATTAACCACGCTATGACGTAATATAAATTGAATAATCTTGATTTAATAATAATAATTATTATTATTATTTATTTTTCCTTAATTTTAGTTTTATTTTCATTACTTAATCATTTTCAAAATTTATTTATAAAATTGTTTAGATATTTATTAACCTATTAAAGATGTGATCAGTTATTTGTATTTGTTACTAATCTTTAATATGTTATTAACTAATACATTCTATTGTTTCTTTGTAATAATAATTATATTGTTACACACTTTAGCTATTTCAAACTAATGATATTTAATTGTTGTTTGTTATCTTTTATGGTCTAAATGTATAAAAATATTAAGTTATAACTATTTATGATTGACTTTTATGAATAACTGTTGTATTATTATTGTTGTTATTATTATTATTATGTGATATTTATTATTAATTTAATCATTTAAATTATTTATTGTAAGTTGTAACATATATTTTAAAATTAAAAATATTAATATTAAATTGATTGCATTAATAACAATAACTAAAAAAATTACATTGATAGCATATATTTTAAAGAAAATAAATTAGCCAATAGTTAAAAATTATCATTCACATCATTCAACAAATGATTTGAGTAGAAAAAAAATGTAATGAAATTATTCGAAATATGATTGATAAAAAAAATCACAATAATATAATCTTTTCATGTCTTGTTGAACAAATATAATGTAAAAGTAAGATTTCTAATACAATAGTTATAGAAAAAAAAAACACGAAACATATATAAAAAACCTAAAAAATAATAATAATTAAAACCTATAATAACATAACACTAAAATGGAGAAGAAGGAAAAAAGCCAGTCTTGCAAAGAAAAAAAGAAAAAACAATGAAAGACTCACAAAAAGAAAGAAGTTTCATGTAAGAACTTTATAATAAAAATATGATATTGATTCAAATGTTTATTTAATTTTACAGAAATTATTTAAAGAAACAATTAGACCTAAAATCAAAATATAAATATAAAAAATACTGGAAAAAAATTAAACAAGTTTTTTTATCAATGATAAATATAATTCCACATTATACCTTATTAATATAAAAGAGTTAAATTTTGATGATTGAGGGTGAACGATAACACGTTCAAAGTATTATTTTATACATAAAAATATAAAATAAAAGAAATGATATTATATCCAAACATATAATAACATAATAATAAAATGAAGAAACAAAAATATGAGTGATACCTGCAAATAAACAAATAATGATAGAAGACAATGAGTAAAATGATATGTATATCTAATCAAATATGATATTTAATTTTCACTTTTTATTTTTCACAAAATGTATTTGATAAATTATTCATATAAGAACTTTTTAATAAAAATATGATGTTGATTCAAATGTTTATTCAACATCCCAGTAATCATTCAAATAAATCATTAGACCTAAAATCAAAATATAAATGTAAATAACATTAAAAATAAAAATTTAAACATATGAATTTTTATCAATTATGAATATAAATCCACCTTATATTTTGTCAATCTAAAAGAGTTAAATTATCAAATTTGAGGATGATCAATAATATATTCAAATATCATTTTTCATACATAAAAATAAAAATAAAAATAAAAGAAATAATATTATAATAATGAAAAGAATAAGAAGAAGAAGATAGAAAATAAAAACATCAATTTGATAATGAACGCTGAAAACGATAATACAATTTTAATTATGACCAATGACTATAAATATTATTAATTCTAAAAATAATTTAATTATTAAAAGCTTAAAATAATATTAATTTGTTTTTATATAAAGAACCAAGTAAAAAAAGAAACAAATAACATATTATACTATTTAAATATTTAATAATAATAATGTCTATTATTTTATTATACATAATAATAATGTCTTAGACAATTTTAATATGTACTATTTTGCAGTATATAATATTATAGATATTTTTAGTTATTTGGTGAAATATATACTTTAATGTACCTTATTTTTAAAAAAATAATAAAATTAAACATAGTAAGATATTATTTAATTTACTGTTAAAGTCAAAATTATTATTTGAAATAGTATCAAAATTATATAATCAGGGTTAATATATTTAAATGACTATGATTGAACTTAATTAAAAATTAAATTTGACAAATAAGTTAATTCATAAAATTCAATCTTAAAACTCATATATATATATATATAAATAAGTATTTTAACACAAGTAACCGTTAAATTCTATTGGTATTCATTGCATAACTTTAATGTTTATATAAAAGGAAAACCAATAATATTTATTATTTAATTATTACATTTTTAGTTTTTAAAAAAATTAGTTTATAAAATAAAGTTTACAATAAAAATAATGTAAGAATTCTTGTATTTATACTAACTATTAGTCTTTTATCATTAATTTATATTTATTTAATTAGTTCTAATTTTAAATAACCAACATTGAATATACCTATTAATAATTTTATTTTAAAATATATACATATATATATATATATATATATATATAATTTTGATCTTTTTTTTTATTTTCACATTATATTATAACTTTAAAGTCATAAATTTAATTTATTATTTTTCTAGAAATATATGTTAAAGTAACTAATTATAAAAATAAATAAATTTGTGCATAGATAATAATATTAAATTAGTGTAAAATTTTATATTTATTTCATTTAATATTTTTTCCTTCATATTAATTCAATATGTAAAATCAAATATTACAAATAATTTAAATTATTATTTATTGGTTTTATTAAAATATATAAACTATTAGTGCTGGTTGAATTAATATACACGTGATATTGAGAATTTATGGTTCCTCCGGGTCACTAAGTTTAATGATGTGGCAATGCAATATTAAAAAGGTCAGTTTTTATATATTATAAATATTTATCTAATTAGTTTCAATTTAAATAATTAACATTGAATATGACTATTAATAATTTTATTTTTAAATATATATATATATATATATATATATATAATTTTTATATTTTTTCTTATTTTCATATTATATTATATTATAACTTTAAAGTTATGAATTTAATTTATTATTTTTCAACAAATATATTTTAAAGTAATTAATTACAAAAACAAATAAATTTGGGCATAGATATTAATATTGAATTAGTGTAAATTTTTAAGTTTATTTTATTTAATAATTTTTAATATGTAAAATTAAATATTATAAATAATTTAAATTATTATTAATGTGAGAAGTTATTGATTTTATTAAAATATATCAACGCGTTATTCATGAGTATGACTTTAAATTAATATAGTTTGAATTATAAAATTGATAGATGCAAAATTACATTAATTAAATGTAGCCAAAAAGAGTTGCATTAGTTACATGAAAAATATGATGACTACTGTGAGAGATTCAGATCAATAATAGCGGTGATATTCGATTCTAAAATTTTATCATAAAACACTATCAAATTTTATTAGTACTTGCAATATACGACGTCATACCCTGTTGTGGGGAGTTACGTATACCTAAGTAAGCATGACACGATTTGAATTTTAGGTTCCACTCGGAATATATATGGGGTCGCCATTGTGGTTGTGGCTAACAGAGCAAAGGAATGCTTCGCATGCACAAATTTCTGCTCACTTTATTCGCAATGTTATGTTGTTTTTTGTTCTATCTTTTCTGTGGGGTGAATCCCTGGAGAAGAAACTTAATCAATTAATCAATGGGAGATGCACCGCACAACCGGCGCCTAACTGATCTTTATTATACATTTATACCATTCCAAGATTTAACAATTTATACTTAATTCAGTTAATTGTATGTTTCTTGCCTTATTAACCCAACTAATTACCCTAAAAAAAGACGACTGATTGATAAAGCTAAAATTTAGTAAAATATTCACTAATTAGTGTAATTGGAATCTTAGTTTCTCACATGTATTTTTAAAAATTAACATTTGAAAAAATATTTTTTAGGAATATTTTTAAATAGTTTTTCACAAAAACTTCTTTTCCACGAGGTGATTTTTTTTTCCAAATTTAATTTTTCACTACAGAAAAATATCATATCACCCTTGTTACATTAAAATAAATGATAAAAATATCACATTATTTTTTTATTCATGAAAAACTTATCTAAATATTACTAACGATCAATTAAAATAATTTTATTTATTTCAAAGAAACATAATATTCAAGAATCATGATTGTCATGTATAAATATTTTTTCTGCTTATCAAACATTTCCTACGTGTTAAATAGAACAAAAGGGGGCAAATTTTCATTTATAACAAATATTTTTAATCCTTTTAAACGAGTAAAATTGATAAATAATTATAATTTAACAAATATCTATTTATTCTCGTAAATATTAATAACTAACTCATGATCTTTTTTATTTTCAATATTAATGACACTACGACCGAGCACGACTCAAAAATAAAAATAAAAAAGAAAAGGAAAAAGAAAAAAGTGTTCCCGCCATTTTGTGTCCCAGGGCCAAATAATTTGGCGCGGATTGAGAACCTGGGAGGGAAGCAACTCGAACTTACTCCACACTCTCGCCGTTGCTGATTGTAATTGTCGCAGAAAGAAGAAAGAAAGCGATGGAGATCGTTCGTCCTCAGAATCGCAGAAACTCGTTTTCCTCTTCCAATGACGCCGTTTCTGCTCCCACCATTCCCCTCTATCGCTCTGCTCCCCCACTCGAAGTCAGGCTCGAGGATTTCGAGTCCTTCGCCATCGATCGCCTCCGAGGTCTATTTTCTTCATCTCTCATCGTATTTTGTTTCTTCCAATTCGAGAGATCTGTTTCAGATTTCCTCTCTGTTCGTGCCTAGAGTTTCGATAATCTACTCTGCTTTTAACTCTGTCCGCTGCTCGCCATATATATGCTAGATTTAAGAAATTCGTGTATTGTCGAAGTGAAGACCTGAAATCTGCAAGCGATTTGTGTTTTTTTCTTTCTAATGTATTAAATTAGTATGAAATCGTGTGTGTTTGCATTTCTTTCTTTAACTTCCGTTGACATCCGACGTTTTTCAAGTTGTTGTTTGTTTTTTTATGGATATTTTTGCTTGTTGCAGTTCTCAAGGGGATTTCTGATGGTATGTCGCGTGGAAAAAAATCGGAAGAAATGGAGAATTTGGTAAAAAGCTCGTGACAATATTGATTAATTAGTTCCTGTCTTGAGATTGACAAAAAAAATAATTCTGTATGGTGGACTATTTCCATGTGAATCACCTCTTGTACAGGTAAAGGACCTGTGGAAAATGAATATGAGACATCAAGACGCATCTCAGGTTCTGAACAAGGATATTATATCACATTTTGTTCTACGTCTGGTGTATTGCAGAACGTAAGAGCTCTTCTCTCTCTTTTGTGCATTCTTTTTCTATGTTGTTCTGTGCCATTGAAAAGAATCCTCGGTTGTTTGACTAATAATGGCTGATCAAAATAAATGGAAGGTTACTACAAATTGAATAAATTGGTAATGATGAGAGTCTAAGACCATTGACTCCAATTACGTGTATTGATCATATTTTATGGTTGTGCAAGTGTATTAATCCTTAATGATGCTATACCCAGACCAAAGAAAGGAAACAGAAAGATTAGTAAGAGAAACTGTTGCAAGAAATCCTAATTATATTTCTAATTATTAAATATATGCTAAAAATGCATAATTATATATGCCTGTATTCCCAGGGAGGACTTGAGGAAATGGTTTCTTTCCACGGAATCTGCACTCTTTCGCTACCGTTTTCGCCTTCTGAATGCTGAAGCTCAGGTAAAATCTGCCTACTCTGTATTGTTTTTGCATTTCAAGTTAAGTACTTATTTATCATATACTTTGTTTATGAGTGCACAGAGAGCAGTCATGGAAGAATTTGACCTTCCTTACAAGGCCGTTAGCAATGTGGAATTTGAGGTAGTCACATGCCATTTGTTTTATTGGTTTGCTCTTGACTCTTGTATTTGAATTTTACCATGAAGTTGATTTGTGCAAAACTAATTTTGTTCTGAGGCACAAATACCTCAGTACCTAAAGAAATGATGTTTTTGATTTTCAGAGCATAAAAGAGAAATTGGGACAAGTTGCACGTTCTATGGGTCAGCCTTCGCCTACTGGTAGGAGCACATTGCTTCTTTTTCTCAATGATTATTTAGCATATTGGTATGGATCAGCAGAAATAATTTGAATGCACCATGCTGGAGGTTGTTGAATGAATAGGAATATAACTAGCTGTTGCTACCTAAGAGCTAAGGCGCATCTTTCCTTCTGCTTCTTTTAGAATTTGTTTAGTATGTAATTATAAATCCACTAGTCAGCTAGCAGTTGCATGGGTTAATTTCTGAAGAAGATATCTAGGGAAATTTTTCAAGTGGTATATTTGCACTACTATTCTACAAGAAAAAGAAAAAATCTAGAGTTTTGAAATTTATGCCTCATTTTTCTTCTTTAAGTTTTATTTCCTAGTTTTTATTACTTTTTCAAATCTAATGTGCTTATGTTTTGCTTGGCTTCGCTTACTTTTTTTGCAGCAGATGCTATCTTCTACAAGGTATGTGTTCAATCTTTTTTTCTTAGTTATGTCTTGTCTTGCAAATGAAGAGATCCATGCACAGGGTGACATGCAGTTCTACTTTAAATATTAACTCAGTGACTGTTTTAAATATTTCTTATCCTTCTTTGTAGAAAATAGGTTCTCTTTTTCAATAAAAAATACCGAATTCTAATGATTCCTCCTTGTTCACAAAAAAGAAAAAGAAAGCAATTAACTAGTTAAAAATATCTGAATCTATAAAAAAAAACTGTTAGGAAATAGTAATTAATTATCCTTTGGTCTCTGTGATTTCAAAAGCTTGTTTTTGTGTGAGAGAGGGAGTGATGAACATAGTGATGTCTTCTCTCACAACTTCTAGTTGTGTTCTTTTGGGATCTTAGGTTGAAAGACATTGATTAGTGAATGTTTTGAGAAAGGATAGACCTTGTTATTTTGACAGAGTAACTACCCACGAGTTTGACAGCTAATAGATTTCATTACATCATTCACATATGTCATTGTTATCTAACATTCTCCCTCAGTTTTTGGGTTACAACAATTGTATATCTTTTCTTTTATTCTCATATAGGTACCATTTGAAGAAGTTCCAGAGCTTGTTGCTGGACGGAAGGTGTTTATAAATCAAGGATATGCATATGTTGCAATGAATCAGGTTCACTAGTGTAATTACTTTCTATTTGTTATTGCAATGAATCACAAAGTATTGGTTATAGTAAATCTTTTCTATGTTTCAACTTTGCCTCCTTCCTAGATTGTTTCACTTGTAGCCACACTATTCCGTAGTCAACTGTCAAAGGCACTAATCCTTACAAACAGGTTTCATTGGTCATTTGGATCTCAATAAATTTTCTCACATGTATTCTTGATTTTCTTTCTTTAAATGCAATTTGTGATTTAAGATTCTTAGAGTTTCATCTAATTGTTGCAGAAAATGGACATCTTCAGTTAGAGAGCAAGAGAAACATAGGTTGACTCCTGTAAGTGTGGTTTTTCTTGTTGTATATCAATAGATCCTTTTTGTTATAAAAGTTGACATAGCTTTCTATGTAGATTGTGGAAGCCCTGTCCTCAAGTTATCTGGGTCCTGATTATTCTCAGGTAATTCAAACAGTATATTCTTCCATTTATTTCTGTTATTAGGTATTTATTTGAGGATTGACAATGGTCACTTCGATTGAAAACCTCTGCAGTCAAAAGAATATGCTGATATATCATTAAAGGACATTGATCAAGTTGCCAAGAGCTCATTTCCTTTGTGCATGCGTCACCTATTTGATAAGGTTAGAGATTGGCATTAATTATGCTCATGTGTTTCTTCCTGCTTGATTCATCTGCAATTTCTTTCTTCTTACTTATCTTTTATCTTTTTCATATCGAGTCCTTATATTGTTTTTCAGTTTTGTCTCATGTCCTGATTTATACCACTTTTTATGCAGCTGAAAGAGGATCATCATTTAAAGCATGGAGGGAGGATGCAACTAGGCCTCTTTCTGAAGGTTGCTTTTGGCTTCCATCTGGGCATAATAAAAATATCTGTAGAGTCTAGATGGTTATAAGTTTGAGGTTTTAAATGAGGCTTGACACTTGTTTATTTACACATGGTTTGAGGAAAGGAAAATGATTGGCTGGAATTATCTTGACAGTTGAAGATACTTTCTTTAGTTTCAAGTAATTAATGAGATATAAGTGGAACAAAGTCCGGCACCTTGTGTTGAAAATTGATATTTGTGTTTTTTATACGCATAAATTTATGATACCCCGAGTCTGAATTTTATGTCAGTCTTTGACACTTGGACTCATTTCGTATGGGTAAAATGGCACAATTAAAGAACATGGGTTTATGGTTGTATGATTATGCTTGTTTAGAAATATCATTGTCAAAGTAATACATTTTGGTTCACTTTCATTCTGATTTATTTATGTGTGATTGATGGAGAAAATCAATGAGGTATCTTCATATGTTTACTTCTTGATTACTTTTTATCTGTTTTCCTCCCTTTGTCTTTGTTCTCTTATCTTTTGTTCTTTTCTTGATAATGTAAGTAGGGTGTTGGCATAAATCTGGATGATGCACTTGCGTTTTGGAGGTCAGAGTTCTCTAAAAAGGTAAGTACACTTGTTGCACATGATCTACTGTGGAAAGTAAAATCTGACAATTCCTTCAGATTTCAAAGTTAAATATTCGAAATTATATTTTCAGTTACATGAATGGGGAATTAGAAATACAACAGTTTTAGACTCTGATAATAATTTTTGCACATTATTTCATAATACTTTTAAATCATTCTGAATCTGTATACCTGACTATTCAATGCATTCCATATCTCTCTAGGCATCTTTATATGGTCTTTAAATAGACATTTAATACTTTTAAATCATTCTGAATCTGTATACCAGTTTTAGCTTCTTTCTTTATATCAAATTACATTAATAATCAATCAAATGTAAGATCTCATTGTAGGTTGGTTTGGAGAAGTTTGAGAAACAATATGCATACAACATACGCCATAATTATGGAAAGGAAGGGAAGAGAACTGTAAGTTTTGAATTTCCCCCACTGATTTATGAGATGTTTTAAATATATTTCTGTTACTGATTTCTATTTTGAAACTAGGCTTTGAAACACAAAATTTCAATGTTTTTGTATGCATAATGCATGCATATTATGATGAGTTTCAACAAGTAATATTTTGATGGATGTTACAGGACTATACTCCCTATTCTTGTCAAAAGATTATTTCATCAACTCCTGGAGCTGGAGATCATCATGGTTGCCCTTATCGAAATTTCAGGTCACTCTTAATACTTGTGCTATCAAATGGATAGTTTAGCCTTCTGTATTGGAGATGTGAAATAGCTAGGTTATTGTCCAGTAAATTTTACTTGATAAATGCTTTAATCAAACCTCAGGGAGTAAGCTGCACATCTAATAAGTTGAAGGGGGAGGGGTTAATTTACTAATTTTTAATTATCATTGGAGATGCTTATTCTGTTGTTCAGTCTCCTTACTTACGGTATTCTATTTATTTTGTACGGACATGACATTTAATTGATGCCATTTGAATTTAATAGTGAAGAGAATCTAAGAGCTGCTCTCAGCAGAATGGGGGTAAACAGTTGGGCAATGGAAGATGTGATGGACAAAGTGAAAAATAGACATTATCAGGTAGGTCTTAGCACAACCCACTGAATTTCAATAATCAATTTTCAAAACCTTTGGATTTGATATCTGATTATATGGATAACGTTTATGCAGTTGGCTTGCACCTTGACATTTGAAGCTCTTCATGGCATGACGTGTGATGCAGGGATTAACCATCCAAATCAATACTTCAGTGACAGTCAAAAGATATTAAAGCCAAAGGTAGCCTACAGTTTACAAATTGTAGTTCAAATCAATACTTGTTAATTACAGCTGATATGATGCAATGTCTTTCTTGATACGTCTTTTTTCTTTCTCTTTTCATAATACTGGCCACAAGTATAATCTGCTATAAGCCTACTTGTGGCTTGTATTGTGATTATAAATTTCTTATTAGTATGAATGTGAAAACTGAAAACAATACATCAAGTCATCAATTAATCATGACGACAGTGAAAGGAGTCTTGCATTAAACTATAATACAAGCATCATAATAAGTGACTAGTTTTTGGGGGGCATTTCCTGGATAGATCATAAATTGCAAACTGCAAAGTCCCACCTAATCTCTTATGTTTAATGAAGAATGGCAAGATTATATACACATTACTAGATGTAACAATGTATATAGCCATTCCACATAGACGCGTGTTCTGGTTGGAAGACAACTTTTCTCTTTTATTCTTGCCTTTCAACACACTAAACCTGAACTGAAGGATATGTTTAATATCAAATTATAACAATTTCCACTGTTAAAAAGGGAGATGGTTAATATCGATGGATAAATGCAATTGTTATTATCCCCAAGAGTTCAGCAATACCCGTTGGTTAGGCAAAGTTTCTAACGGTTTTGGATTATGTATATAATTCCCACATGCCACAGTACGTGTAACATACAGGTGGACCCTCATGATACAGTAGATAATATCACTAAGGTGATATTATTCTTTGCTGATGCTGGCTTTGCTGACCTGAATACCTTGTAATCTGCTTTCTGCTCTCTGCTCTCTCCTAACATGATATTTATTCTTCATTGTTATTTTTTTAATGCAGAAGGATTCTTCAGCCTAAGTATTTTAATTATTGCAGAAGACTGGTGCCGGGGACTTTCTCAGGTTGACTTTTGACCCTTCTGTCTTCTTTTTTCCACATTGTTTTCTGTATCTTTCTTGTTCTGTTTCCTTCTAGTTGTGTTCGAAGCTGAAAAAAATATGTAATTATTTTTGTAAACCGAAATAATATATTTTTGCATTCATTAAAATATATTTTGATAAAATAACGAACATTGCACATTTTAAATTTCATGTAGGTGTGTCACACGTCGGTGCCTCTGGTCATGGATTTGCAGAGAGACAATAAGGTAAAATCTTCAGTGTAGCTTCCAAAGCAGTTCGGAGGCGGGAGTTGGCATGAGTCATGTATTATCCTGAAAGTCTGGTTGAAAATACGGCACATTTTAGATATTCTTTTTAGTATACTTTTCATCTTTGTAGCCAAACGCTTGCATGTGATGTAACCCTGTTAATTCAGGTAGGTGTTAAATGGGAAGTATTGTAGCACAATTATGCGATGATATGAAACTGTACAGTATAAAAATGACACTAATGAATCTTGGCGGAGTATCGGATCTTGATGTAGGTTAATCATTTAAGCCTTCCCAACTCAACTGAGGTAGGGAAACCTTTCAAGGAAAGATAGGAGCAATTAACTTTTGATATGGGTTATATGATGCCACAAATATTCGAACTTCCGGATGTTATAATACGCATAGATTTAATCATTTAATTTGTTTAGCCCTGATGCTGGCCGTAAAGTGGTTCATTCTTTTTTCCATGAGATTCATTTGCCTAATACAGCTGCTACATAACCGTTTTTCTGTTCAGAAGTCAACTCAAATAATTTGCATACTCGTACAACTATCAGTAATTGTTAGTAAATGTTCTGTTATTATGACTGATAATTGACATGTAAGTGCTCAATCCATGTTGGCAAGCGTCCAATGAGCAGAAATTTGTATGCATTCGCAGACTACATAGAGTTTAATATGATAGTAAAACAATTATACGCATAATTTTTATTTTTTATTTTTAACTGCTCATAACAAGATTTATAACATATTTGGATACTCTTTTAAAATTATGGTGATTACTTCAAAACCAGTGTCACTATTATTTTTTCATAGTTATTATATGTTATTTTACATTGATCGTAGTTTCATAGTTGATTTGACTTATCTTGTCATCTCAAGCATACTATTACATTGATCGTAGTCATTATTCATTATTTTCATTCTCATTCTCATTCTGTCATGAAAAAGGATCCTCTCACTATATTATATATATAATTTTTGGATTATTATATTATTAAATCAATTCACGTGCAATTTGTGGTGACGAGTTAAGTGACTATAAGTCTTTAAAACCTCTAATTGTACACCAGAAAAAAATTGACAAGTACCAAAAAAACAAAAAACTCTAATTTTGACATGTGAAAAATTTTGTGGATTGCAACATGGATCGAAAGGTTTCATATGTATTTGATAAGTCAAACAACCGTGTAATGCATGTGATTCAATATGGTGAATCGAGGATCTAGAGGGAAGGTCTGTTTACTATTTTCGTGGTTGGCAATTAAACTATCCTCCTTAAGCCATGCAAAATTGCCGGTAAAATTTATCATAATTAAGAAAATTAAGCAACACGCTCAAACCTTGCAATTTATCTCCATTCATTGATCAGGCGCATGTCATAGATGTTGTCGTTGTCAAGTACTCCACCACCTCAGAAATGGATGGAGAAAACTGCAAGTGAAGAATATTCACCAAAATTCCACGTGCATGGAGCACTCATTATGAACCCCATGTCCCCATCATCAAAAGCATATGAAGCCTTTATTATTATTATTGAGACATAAATCACTAAAATTAATTTTATTTATTTCAACAAAATATTATTCATTCACATAACTAGAAATCAAACTTATCATAATATGCTTAAAAAATTCAGCCATCTATCAACTTATTTGCATAGATGATTGTTTATAGATACAAAAGTTCTGAGTAATTCTTGAGTGGACACAAATTTAACACCTCCTTCTTAAGCATAATTAATGAAAAGTTTACAACTGATAAATAAAAACAAAAAAATTAATCCAACCGGTCCATCAGTCAATTACAAAAGTAACAAGTAATGACAAGATCGTTTTAATTGTTACTTTATTTACAGAATGCCTATTTAATTTTATATACTCGTACATAAAATCATAAAAAAGTCACCTAAGACATTAAAAGTGACTTTTGTTTAACTCACTAATGCGAGGTTTCGATAACTTATATGAAGTTCTTTGGTTTAAACTTCAATAACTTTATCGATTTTTATAATAATAATAATTATTAAATCTAGTCAATGATTATTTTTAAATAGTTGACATTGTAATTTTTTTACACTGACAGGTGTATATAAAGTAAAGTAAAAAAAATTGACTTTTGTTTGATTTATTTTATACAACTTATATAAGTTTAAATTGTGTATGTAAATTTATAAATTAGAATGCATTTAAATCTTTACGTGAACAATTAAAATAAAACTAACCGTACTGTCGATTTTAGAAACTAAATTAAATGGCAATTATTTAAATTAGTGACTATATTTGATTTTTTCGTAAAAAATAAACATCAGGATTCGAATCGACTGTTGATAATATTTAGGAACTAAATTAATATTTTATTATATTAAAATCACTCAATAACTATTTTATAAAATCATGAAATACAACTGATGTAGCAATAGTTTTCATATGTTTATGATATTAACCATTCATATATATATATATATATATATATAATTATATCCAATAATTTTGATCAATTATTATATAATTTATTAATTTTTAATTGAATAATATTTTCTTAAAACCTGACATTTGATTGAAAGTTATTTTCAGCAAAATATCCTCAACTCACATAGTCTTTAGGAATAAACATCGTACTTACGACAGTAAGAGAGAGACATAGCACGTTACAAAGGTTTGTATATTCCAATCTATAGTCTAGAGTTAAATAGTGTTCCTTGTTGTATTCAAAGATCTATTGTAGTGTTGGTGGTAGTGGTAGAGTGAGGACCATAATGGAGTTTTGGATTTACACAACATTATTGTGGCACTTTTCTTCGTTGCACCCAATTTCTTTATGTGTTGGGGTTTGAACCCTTTGTTTTCTCTTAGTTACAGGCAAGTTGAGAGTGACTTTCATATAATGCACATGACATACACATACGGCTTGCATGTGTTATGTAATGAACCTCCATACACAAATAAATGTTCTCACCTGACATATATCATCACCTCGCTTCCCATCCCAATTAAATCACCTTCTTGTCTTCGAGTATTAAATATTAAACCCATTTAAGTATCAAATGAAAAATCAACACCAACTAAGATGATTTATGAAAGGATTTTTATGTGAGGAGAGACGTTTGTTATCGATAAAACTTACTTGCAATTATCAATAAGGATTTTCTTTAATTTCTTTGAACGATAGATTGAAGGATTGAATTAACATATCAAATTAAGTTTCAAAACATAGTGTTTTTCAATTTAAAGAAGTTAATTGCCGAAAATGAAGAACAATTTCAAACCTAAAAAATAAGGGATTATATTTGTTATTATTTGATCAATTTCTTTTTTATTGTTAGTTAGAAATCATGAATGTCCTCTAACACATTATGTCAAAGATTAATTTTGCTGCATAACTATTCTAGAAAAATTTTGTATATGATAAAAATCAAATATGATTTTTTCATTAAATTCATCATTCTCATTCATGTGAGGATAATAAGATTTTACACCACTCTCCCAAACCGACCCTTTTCAATTATTTGATGAATTAACACCCCAAAATTTTGCTGCTCTTTCAATATATATATTTTTATGGAAGTGGCCATAAGAAATGTGGCAAAAGCATTTATTATAGTCATCACTTTCAACTAGCTTAGTGAAAATTGGAATCACTTTACGCTTATGGCTGCAGTAGAAAGTAGACAAATTGAAATTGTGTCTGACGTAACATGTGATAGGCTAACAAAACTGTAATTTTTTCAAATCAGCTCACTGATATATGTTAATTGGTCACATTGCTGATACAGATGGGTCAATAAGACATTCCTTGCTCTTCATTAATTTTTTTATGGTGCTAATAATTTCGTCCCTTCGATTGAACAAATTTGTTTAACACTTTAACCTCAATGAACACCTAAAAATGATCACTGGCCCAGTATATTTATATTTTCCAACTAAGGTAGTCTCAAGTTTAAAGTCTCATCTCTCTCCCAATTGTACTCGAATTTAATCTGCTCTGAGCCTCACTTACTTTTATGGCATGTCAACATTTGAGTAATTAATTTGCAATAATTAAAGGATTAGAATCCATATCCAAGTTTGATAATTGAAGCACTTGGATGTGTGTACCTCCCTCATCACTTGCATGCATGCACTATGAAACATGATGCACAAGATATTTTGCATTGGGCAGACTTTAGTGCATGGATTTATATACAAATCAGAGCTTCTAACTATGAAAGACCTGAAGACAAAATTGGTAAAATTTAATCTTTTATATATGTTGGGGTGCGCTGTTATCAACATACTAATAATTAATAATGGACCGGAGCTCATCGAGTGGGGCTATATGCAGTCGCTTTTCAAACTCTGCTTTTCTCATGTGTGGTGGTTGGAACTTTTAAGTACCAATAACTTTGTTTTTCCATCGTGAACTGGTAGTGCAAAATCAGCCGTGTTCCTCCTTTCACTTTTTTATTAGTTTGAATGAATAACAATGATCATGGCCAAACAAGAATCACATTTTTCAAGTTATAATAACTTGTATATATATTCCATTTGTTTTTATATATACACACACGTACATGCTTTTCAGTTAAGTAGCTTGTACAGTACACTTGTACCTAAATTGGCTTAATTTTAAGACTATATCTTAAAAATATTTAATGAAAACTTGTAAATTATTTAGGCTAAAATTATCATTTTTCCCTGACGTATATATAAGATATTATGTGAGTTACAATCATCTTAAATAATTTAAAGCAATTTTAATTTGGACAATTATTTAAAATTAGCAATAAAATCTGGGTTGTACATCCAAAATGTGAGCATCTATGAAAGAGTCACACACAAGATGGGATTTTTGCTATAGCTAAGTAGGAAATATATGCATTCAAAATGGTTATCATTAATCAGTTTCACCTATTTCAAGTCGAACACCCCAAGCAAAATACCTCATTCATAAATTTGTGAAAGTGTAAGTGTATTGTAAGATTAACTCCTTCAGCTAGACCTAAATTCCATTGACAACTGGTGAAATATATTTGTGTATTGACAAATTTTAATCATTATTTTTTTTTAAAAAAATACAAGTAAAAAAAGAAGTCTTTCGTGATAAACAAACAAAAAGTGTATCTAAAATGAGTATCATTAAATCTTTGTTTTTAATTGGCAAGTGTTGCTTGTCTATATACTATGTTCATAGACATGTGATCAAATATAGACTCACACCAAGGCCTATAACAGGGAATGATTAGAAACCATATATCTGCTTCAACTGATTCAAATTAATTTGGATGAATTACATGATGATGATGAATGCGGCTTGGAGATTTTACAGCAGTTTAATCAATAGAGAATGGAGTTTGAAAATAGTAAAACCCATTTGATTCATATCATGGGCAAATCGTTTATCTTATACTCTGATCCTATATATATATATATATATATATAAGACTTAGGAGTTTTTTTTTTTTGTTTTTTTACCAGCAAACAATTATTATATATATGTGAATGGGTACTAGGTGTACCAAGAGCAATTACAACATTTAACAAGGCCCCTGCCTAATAACAGTCCCGGTTAACATATATTTATGATACAAGTTTCATAAATAGACTATAACCAAAACACCTATGACCTATGAATAAATCTGACATAATAAATCCTGCAATGTATTTGTTATATATCCTTCCAACTTGCTCTGGACTTAGGAGTAAAGATTATAAAATAATCAAGAGTGTGAATGAGTTGATTGATTGAGAGTAAATTGAAAGGAGGACTAGGTACTAAGAGAACAAAATGTAAATATTATAAAGGAAGATTTATGCATGGCTTGACCCGTGTTCGTGACCTTAGCTTTAGAACCATCAACAAGGGTAATATGATGAGATTTTGGATTATGATAAGTGAGAGAGACAAATCATAGAATTACCAGTATATGCAAAGATTACTAAAATTTACTAGGTTGCTTGGATTAGAGATACTCCTTACACTCAACATATAATAAGATGCTCATCAGACTCATATTGGTGGTGAATTTATATACCATTACGAATGGAATAAACAATTAAAACCACTGTAATATTCATATGTCTATTCATGCATTTGTAGACAGGAAATACACAGGTAAAAAAAAATCCATAATTGATCCTATAATTACGTTAATGAGAAAACCTAAATCACCGTCTATAACGAGAAAAACTAACGAGTACTGAAATAAATAAGAAATTATAATTAAGAAATTAAACATTTAGGAATAATAGATAATTATAATAATTTTTTTTTACCTGGAATCAATCAATAATTTTACAAAATTAAGTGTGTTTGTACACATGTTAATAACACATGTAAAACCAAAAATTTATCGAGTAAATAACATAGAAACCGCTCTCAATAGCTTCTGATTTGACACGGGTCTTTATGGTTCACCAATAAACCTAACATGCACTAAAGTGACAGTAATAAATTTTCTTAACATTTAGTTGAACACACACTTGGGCATGAGAGATCATCTCAAGGATTATTACCTCTTCATGGTGGGTTTCTCTTTATTCCTTTGCATAAAATACTTTTTTGGTCTCGAAATAATATATACAATGTGTGTGTGTGAGTGTGTTTAAGTATTTTTTATATTTTTTTCTTTGAAAATTATACAAATCAATAACATATAACACCTCCATTACATTTTGATAAATTAATAGATAAAATTTTAGGACGACAAACTTAATTTAAACAAGAAATTGAAAAAAATTATTATAAAAAATTAAAATTCGAGTGATCACAATCGCACTTAAAACAAAATATGAGAACTAAAGTTCAGTTAAGACTAAGAATTTAAAAAGGCAATTTTTTTTTTATCTTGCACTGAATTTAATCTTGTATGGTCCTATCGGCGACACTTCCATTAAATTTTAGGAGAAGCTATAATAAAATTTATTATGCGGTATGTTATGAACCGTGTCCCCTTTTGATTCATACATTGTCATCTTGCTTTAGCACAGGCGTGTACTCTGAAATACCATCGAGCTAGTCTTAACTTTTTTTTTTAAAAAACAAATCATTTTAAAGTTAAAACTGAAAATAATAATTTCAATCTCGAAGGAAAAAGAAGCAGAACGAAAGTTTGTTCGATTTATTTTTAGTTCAATTTTTACTAGTCCTCCTCCTCCATCAATAAATATTTATCAATACGTACCAATCCATTGTAAAACAACTTATATAGTATTTACTCTTACAATTTTCATTATATTTAAAAGCACAAGTCTATAATGTGAGCCCACTTGCTAATTAGGACGTGACTTGTTTAAAGGGAAGTGCCAAATTTGGAATAAGGTCCACGTGCTATTATTTTGACGCAGATGTTGTTCGCCTTAAAAAGGTAGAGTTTCTGACACCCCCTATGTTATGTGCTACTTTGCAATGGACCCATGCATTCAACTCTATTTACTCACTACTCTACTTTTTTCCTTTACCCATCCAAGCATGGTCCCCACTACAACACACTAAAAAGTTCTACCTCCATTTCATTTGTTCAACTTTCTTTGTCTTTCATTCATGATCATTCCCTCTCTTCTTCTTAGCATTAATTTTCCTCCAATCACTGATTTTGAAACTTGAACCAACTGACTTTAGTTTGCATGTAATTCCCTTAATTACTTGTCTGATCTTTAACTATCCATTTTTCTTTAAAATATGATAAGGTAATTTATTTAATTTTATATAAAACACATGCACGTCACAAATGTATTTTTCTCATTTAATTAAGGGATTCAAAATTGTTTAGATCCTGGACGAGTCTAGTGTGACATGACCTAAATTAGGCTAAAATGCGTGCTGGTTTCGAAGAACAAAGACGTACGTAGTTGTCTTCCCTTTAATGTTGTTTCTAATTCTATACATGTGGTAGTTGCATGGCAATTGCTAATATATGTATTCCAGATGTGAGGATTTGATGTTCTGATTGAACATATATAGGGACTTATTGTGGCCCAACACAAAAACAAAAGCTCTTCCACTTCTAGCGTCCTTCCCTAGCTAGTTGCGATCCAGAGAAAAAATTTTAAAACTAAAAAGAAGCTATAGAGGTAATGGCCGTTGAAAGATAAATGTAAAAATTATAATATGCCATATATTGACTTTGTCACATTCCTTGTTTGCACCAGAGACGCAAAGTTGTACAAGCTCCATGCAGAGTTTCTTCATGTCCGTGTGTGGTGATTTTTTCCACTATATATACACAGATAAACTACGTATATAGCTATATAAGTATTTATATATATTCGTTTCACATTATATATTTTCAATATGTTAAAGAGGTAACTTTCTAAAGTAAAGTAAAATATTTTTTTATACATACTTAAATTTTAAGTATAAAAATTATTTATTTTCGTGACTCCTATATTGACGTTACTCTAGCCTATAAGAACAAGATTGTAAAAGTATGGAAAATATTGACATTGGTCATCACAGTTCTTTCTCTTCCACGGGTGGAGGACAAAGTATTAATAGTCTTTGACGGTTGGGTAGATTGGCAAATTAAAGCCACACCACGTGGCCCACTATGACTAATGACAAGAGTGTTGAATTGACAAGACAAGTTGTATTTACATTAATTTTAATTTTAGCGCATAAAAATATGACAGTAAAAAAAAATTAAGATAAAATGATTGATGTGGTTGAAAAAAAACAAAATAAAATTATGGTATCAGCAGTATAAATTAATTGAAAATAAAGGCACATATAAAAGAGTATTGAGGGTTGATTTCCCTTTATTTGAAGTTAGGATTAATTAAACAAATCAAACTAACCGAGTTAATTAATTTAATTTTAAAAATTATTTCACTTAATTTGAATTAATTTTCTATTTAAAATAAGCGAGTTGCAATTGTTTTACGGCCAAATTGGAATTTGTAATAATTTATAGACGTTGTTAAATTGGTTCACATTAGAGAATTATTACTGAGGATTATTTTCAAGTAATTTTTAATTTAATTTTAGTTATATCATATTATAGTCAAATAAATTAAGAAATAATCTATATTGCATTTAAACAAAAGAAAAATTTATAAATAACAATTAAAACAACAAATCATTATTACAATAACAAAAAATATAATATTCAAATAAAATAAAATAAAAAGAAAAAATAAAGACCTAGGTATATATTTATGATTTATCATAAATCTCATCAAAACAAGGATAGTTGTAATGGTGATGAGGTGATGGCAGTCATTGTTGCATACTTGCATTATAATATGGCCCACGAGTTGTTCCCTCTGCACCATGGACTCTATTCACGCCCTAATTAATTTAAACGATTTTTAAAGATTGATTTGATCGAACCTTGGAGTTGGAAGAAGTGAGACTGTTGTGGGGGTGGTAACAGGCATTGAGGTTACTAGCTAATGCCATAGATACACCACTCCTTTTTATCCACATCTCACTCTAGCTTCATGTTAGGGAGACAATTTAAGACTATATTATTTGAGACTCGGATTACCTCACCTTAAAATTTATTTATACCCATTGTTAAAAAGTTGTAAATCTTCAATATATTTTAATTAAGTAATGTTATTACTGTGTTTTTATCGTGATCTAGTCCAGTTTGTATGATCGAGTTGTAAAGATAATAAACATGCGAACCGAGGGTCCTGATAATTAAATTCTATTATTATTTTTATTATTATATATTTCACATTTTCATTATACTTTAACTAGCTGAAGCATATTTTATACTTGGGGTTATTTAATTTAATAATACACAAAAGAATCTATAGTACTAAAGACAGTTCCTCACTTGTTACAGAACATCTTTCGCTCTCACTTTCAAGGAAGGAGAGGAGAGAGGAAAGAGAAAAAACGTGTGGGAGTCTCAATCATCAAGGCAGAGCCAGAGACCCATATTTGTATGAGGCTAATATCCACTAGATTGGTCAATTCCATGGTTCACCAGCCAGTAGTTCCTGTTACGTTGGACCACACCACAGTTTTCCCCGAACGATCGATCCCATGTTGCTCCATTCACATATAAAAAATCATGGTGTTGGCGCACCAGTGTGCTAGCTGGGTACCATGATGTTTTCATCTTGGATTCGATGCCCCAAATTCAGATTGTTCATTGTTCACTTCACTTCCACAGTTCCTCCCTCCTCAACACAACAACAACATTCCTAAGTGGTTTCATCAGTATATATATGCATGTCCATATATACCACACGGGACCTTGTTCACTGTTCCAGCTAATTCTTAACCTTATCGTTTTTATTTTTTTATTTTCTCCTCTGGGATGTACGATCAAGTGCATGAAATGCAAGAATGGCCCAACCCACGTTCTACTTTTCTTTGGTGGTAAAATTCAAAGAAATGTGGAGAGAGTGTTGGTCGTTGGACATGCTTTTATTTGTGGGATGAAGTTGAATTCGGCATTGCACTCAGTACTGTTTGAGATCCGTTAATGGATACTTTTAGAACACAGAGGAGGACTGGATTGTAATCAAATAATAATTATGGATGAAGTCTTGAAGACGATGTGTATATTTAACATTAATTATTTTACTTTGAATCCAATGAAACTTCCCTAATAATTACATTGAACAAGGTAGACTTAAATACATATACGAAACTTCCCTATCACTATCACATACTAAGGAGATCTTTAAAATCGAATCTTTAAAATAATATTTGTGTAATATTAATCCTGCCAATATCACATAGACAAAGATGAATCTAATAATTACATTGTTATAAGTTACACAACTTGTTATATTATTGAATAATTTTATCTCGAAATCTTATATGCAATTGAAAGTTCTTATCATATTTATAAATTTTATTTTAATTCAAAATTGGTTAACACTCTATTAATATACATAAAAAATTATGTAATATTTAATTTTAGAATATATAAAAATAACATTTAATTACATATTTGTAGTTAATTGTTAAAAAATTAACAGAAATTATTTAAGTAATATATAATTAAAATTTAATGATTAGATTGATCTATAAAAATAAGATCATTGTGTATAAAATTGTTGATGGCGTAATTAATAGAAAGAAGATTTAGGCCACACATATCCCTTAATCTCAATTTTATTTTTTGACAAAGCCCCTTAACCTCAATTGATGGGCTACTATTCTGCTATTTGTCCCTCGACCCATTAACATATATTTTAAGGACAAAATCATGAGACTTATGTGAGGCAAAAGAAATAATGCATCCAATATAGGGAATTTAATGATGTGGTGAATTTGAAGTTGAAGTAAGTGGTGACATGTAACGTAATAATCATACTATGCTACGTGTTAATGACCTATTTGTTATACCATTATTTATAAAAAAAATGGAAAAATTAATAACACGTATTTAATAAATTAAAATAAAAAATAATGAGCATATGAATAAAAAAATAACAATTATTTTAGACAAAAATAGTTTTTAAACCTATGAGATTGAACAGTATTTTCTTGGCACATTCTTCCACTTATAAATAAGACATAATTTATGATATCTACACACAACAAAAATCATTTATTAATAAATAAAAAATTATCAAGAATTAGAACTACTTTTATTAGTATAACCTCATCTAATGGGATGAGATTTGTTGTTGTATAACCTTTTGTCTATTGAAAAATTAAACAGTTTGTAATTGAAGCCCTACAATATAGTTTATCATGCATACTAGCATTTGGTGTATTGATAGTATATAATGTTTTATATACCAATGAAATTAATTGATAGCATTAATACAAACTTAAAATATCTCCGATTTAAGTTTTGTACGTTAAAAATAAATTATACGTGCTAAAGAAAATAATCACAACACTTAATATTTTATTTGTTAATAAATACTCCAGTTGCTAAAAATATCTTTCTTTTCCAATAATTTATTCATTGAACCAAGGTTAAAATCTTCGTTGAGAGAGAATATTCACATCTAGTATATGAGATAGTTTCGAATAAAGTTGCCGGAAAAAAAAATACACGTAGAACAAAAACGAAAACTTATCAAATGAGCAATCTGAACATGCTTCTAATTGAACTAAATCACGAATAAGAATAGAATCAAATATGAGGACTGAAGTTCTGTTATACTTAAATATAAAATGATTCTATATTGGTTTTCCGTTAGATATATTAACCCGTTATAACTTATTTAACTACTTCTAGTGCCAAAAAAACATATTTGGCTAAAGTTAATTATTTCTTACTTCAAGCTAAAATAGTTCTTATTTGGTACACAAAGACCACGCATATAGTTTCATTGTAAGCTTCTGACAAAGCACCGATTTGGCATATCATGAATTGCAGCCTTCATGTTGGTTTCCAAAATTTTCCATAAAATAAGGTATCAAGAACTGCAATCCAAGAAGCGCATGATTTGGCAGGAAAGGTAATAACATGTCTAGTAGATAGGGGTACGTTTTTCCCTCCTCACATGAAACAGAACATGATCTCCAACCCTTTTAAGAACTCTTCTAAATTAGTTCCATGATCAGCTAGGTCGGTATTCGGTATTCGGTAAATGTCCCTTCACAGGAATGGTGGAATTCTTAGTCTAAAAGCTTTTAAATGTTAATCAGTATCGCAAAATAAAATTAAATGTGTGGTTATAGATACTATTTATTTCAAAATTCAGATATTGAATTTAATCATAATGAAATTTTTAGATGAACTATTATAAACTACAATGGTAGAATATGTAAACTTTTATGTCATTTGTATCCGGTACTAGTTTCTCTGCATCACACATCAACGGAAGCCAGCATAAACACGCAACACAATACTAGATAAGATAAATTAAAAATGCATCGCAGAGGAAGGGAAATCAGAGTTTAGTATACATTCACTTAAAGGGGAGGCACATGTATGATAATTAAGTACGAAAACAAAAATAGAATTTTGCAGTCATGATGAAATTAATTTGCTCGTTAAGTTTCAATAGGTCCCGCATACTAAGTGTTAATGTGTTATCTAGCAGATATTTCCTATTTTATTTTTTTAAGCTGTGATAATTAATTACTCATATTTAAAGATTTAATGAAAAATATGAAAACAATACGGATGGAAATCAAGTCCCATGTACAGATATTGAGTGTTTTAGTGATTGTGCATTTCTGTTTTATGTAAAGGGGAAGGGGCTGTGAAAATCTGATTTATGTATTTTGGCATCTCTGGTTTGCAGTACCTACACATAACTTATGCATGGCTGAAAAAGCATAAATAAAATTCGGCTTAGCTTATATAAAAATCCCATGTTAATGGGTTAGTGTAAATAAAAGAAATATCTTAAACTAAAAAAATATTCACTTTCATATTTTTAAACATGACCCTACATAATTTTAATATGATATTAAAGCTCGTATGCAAGAGAAGACTAGACAAAAAAAAAAAAATGGTGAAAAAAATTGAAAGTCCCACTCCATCCCCTCAAAAAGAAAGAAAGAAATTAAGAAAAGAAGAAAAAAAATACTTGGTAAATGAAAACATCTTGTAACCTTAAAAATTCAAGAGAGAATAAAGAGAATTAACTTCATTAGAGCTCTCTTTCTCACAAAAAAATAACGGTAAGGCTTACACATATTTTTTATCCCAAAATTCAATTTGGATTAATTATATAAGGGACATATCCTAGAAAAATGATTCATAAATAAATTTTATTTTGTGTTGAGTTTCTAATAAAATAATAATGTTATTTTTGGTCTTTGATATTTGTTTTAGTTTCTAATAAATAAATAAATTTTGTATTTCTTTCATGATAAATAAATAAATTTTATTTTAATCCTGACTAATTATAAATAATTTTTTTTATCAAGAAACAAATATAAAATTTATTAATTTATCATGAACTAAAAAAATATGAAAGAACAAAATCATATTTAAGACTAATTATTCAAATAAAAATGCATTACGAGTTTACAACTAAACAAAAGAAGTTGTTCAACTTTTATTTCTTCTGAATAACCCCAAGATATATATAGTTCAAGATGTTGGTAAAGCAGAGAGATAATGTCAATCACTACATGACAGACGTGTCAGACTTGTATTTCGATCTCCATTCAAACTTAGAAAGAAACAATGGCAAAAGAACCCCGAAACTTGTATGAAAGGGTTGACGAATGACAAGCTTGCATAATGAAAAAGGTTGAAGTTCTTGAGACGTTATTTGTGAAAAGAATCCAAATATGTTGTTCCATGTTTAAGAAAGTTAATCTTATAAAGTCAGTATAACTTGAAAAAGAATATGCATAGTTTAAGCATAATTGGTTTTAATGAATCATTTATAATATGTCATTTTGTAAACCATTTTATCTTCTCTTTAATTTTATGTGTTTTATCAAAAAACATTATGCTACCACATTTTATTATAGAAAAGAGAAAAAAAAAGGTATGCTGTAAATTTGTAATTATTTATCTTTGACATGACCAAAAAATGTTTAACTTTGAGTACCTCATCTATATTCTATTTCACCTCAACTTTAATTTTAAAAAATCTCAGTTTAATCAATTTGAGATTAAATTTTTGGACATATTTTCCTCGCACCTCTTGAAGTTAATTTAAGATTTCACTCAGTATCCTTTTGTTTTTTACTCCACTCACAAACTTTCCTCAATTTACATAATACCATAACAAACATATGTATACCTTTTCCATTAATTAACGCAAACACCCCTGAATATTTCAAGCAGTTATGTAGATAAAGAGAAATCAAAAGTAATGCGAAAAAGAAAATAATACTAAGTGTAATTTTATTGAATATCAGAGTGCAGGAGTATAATTAGTTCTAGATTTTTTTTCTTCCGAAATTTAAATGGAGGGAAAAAAGTAAATTTGAGAATACAAATAATTTTCAATTCCTGATTCCCAAACTCAAACTTGACTCATACGAGAAAAAGTCTAATTACGTACCGATAACCAAAATTCGTTGGTAAGCACACAAATCCATCGCTAAATATGAATTTTCAACGGATAAAATTTTGGTAGTAATTCTGTTGTTTCAAAAAACATGTTAATAATTTATGATAGATTATCCATTGATAACAAATATGTCGTACCAATGAATAATCCATAAATAATTAATAATTATTGTGCATACGTTCATTTGAATTACAAATAACTTAATAATTATTTACTTTTTTTAAATTTTTGTTTTGGTTTAGTCTCAATTTAATTAGAAAATAGAATTTTATAGAATCTTAGATTATAAATAAAATTTTAATTATTTTCTCTTAGTTTCTACTCTTTTTTCTTCTTCAAGGCTTTGAAGCACCAATTGAAGATGTCATTCACTATGTCTTGCCCAACGAGCTATACTCATCTAGGGATAGTAATTGTATATACAATGTCACATGGCTGTTCAAGAGTGAATAAGAAATGCTAAGTCATCATAAGAACTTGTCTAATGAGGAAAAACTTGACTAGCGAGTAAGGACCACTAAGTGGAGAAAAAACATTCAGAATTTTAATCGTCGAAGAATTCACATCTAAGGTGTCTTTTAGAATTCGTAAAGAACTTGTCCAAAGAGTTGGTCTTGCCCAACAAATAAACTGTACTCTGAAATGACAAGATAAAGACCTTGAGCCCAATATAAAAAGACATTCTCTTGGGATTGCAAAAGAAGGGGCATAAACCTAAGGTTGTGCGGTGACCGAAGCTTCCATCTAGCTCCATTTTCCATTTCCCTTCATTTTCTCCCTTTCATTTGTAACTTTGAGGCCTCTCATGACGATGAGAAGCTAGTTTATTCATTGGTGAGGGATTGGTGTACTAAGTTTACTCTTTGTAGCTAATCTTCATATTTATTCGGTGTTTATTCATGTGTTATTACTTCTTTCCATTTTTATTGTTTGTTTTACGATTGATTACCTTAGATTCAATTCTTTGTTTTTATTGTCATTGGAAAATGCTTGACAATTGAGTTTTGAATATAACATTTAATGAATGTCTCATCTAGGGATAGATGATGTTTGTTAGTATCACTAGTGATCAACCATATGAACATGTTTCATAGTTAAACTAACATTGGGAAATGCTTTTTGACTAAGATTTGAAAATATTATCCAATGGGTATTATGTCTAGGGATAGAATAACATTTGTTAACCTTGATAAACCTTTGTTCTTGAATCCTAGTGGTTTAACTTGACCTGTTAAAGGATTAGGAGTTGAATTAAGTAACTTAGGCACTCTTACATGAGATATCATTATTAGAGCACTATAGTAGGTTAAGGTAGGATTAAAATGAACATTGGATAAATAAACTTTTATAACTACTAAGATTGTTAGCTTACTGTATCTAAATCCCCAACACTTCATTTAATTTGCATTTGAATCCTATTGCCCACCAACTGTTTGTGTTTTTGCTCACTTTTTATTTGTTCTATTTTCATAT
This sequence comes from Glycine soja, assembly GCF_004193775.1. Lineage (NCBI taxonomy): Eukaryota > Viridiplantae > Streptophyta > Magnoliopsida > Fabales > Fabaceae > Glycine > Glycine soja. Next base: position 8,182,835 of record NC_041009.1, on the reverse strand, counting down.
ATTGTTTTTAATCATCTTAAAAAAAAATCCAAATTATCCATTGCGTAGTTGTTGAATTTGCACAAATAGCTTGATGCAAACAAGTCCATGTGGATACAATACTTAGACTTTCCATTTTATATTATTTGCACAATACTTTGATACGCTTGCTATGGATTCAACAAGAAAATTGGCACCGTTGTCGGGGACTTGTTTCTTGTATTAGGCAATTTGTGTTATTTTCATATTCTAAGCATTGATTCTTTATTCTTTCACTCTTTTATTTTTCACTCATTAATTCCTTTTAAGTTGTTATCTTGTCTTACCCTTGGTACTCTAGTCCTTCATGTTTCTTTGGAGTTCATGTATGCAAAGTAGAATCTTTTAGGAACTCTAGATTGATACATAAAGGATTCTTGGAGTATTATGCTCACGCAACAAAGACTTCTTAGTAATCAACTAGAGAAGTTGTCTGAGCAACTTGAATTCAAGCAGTTGAGGGTCAATGTTTGGCAAACTTTTAATGTTCTCTATGGAGCAAAACATTCAACTGGCCATTGTAATCTCTAGTTTGAGGGAAATTTTAGGGAGCAAGACTCAGACCCTCATCATCAACCAGAAGAAGATAGACGACTCTCCAATCTTGAAAATGTGCTGATTCAATTCATTGAAGTTTCCCAAGCTAGCTTTTAAGTTAATGAAAAGTCAATTATAAATCTAAAAGTTCAAGTTGGGAAGCTAGCACAACAAATTGATTAAAGGTCTTTTCTGGCCATAAGGGAAGAAAATTTAATAGAGATCAAAGCACATGAGCAAAGTCTTGACCAAGAGCATAATTCAAGAGAAAAGGATGAAGGAAAGACACTTAAAGTTGAAGAGAGAGCACTAAAACAGTGTGAGAAGTGCTTGCAAGTGAATATCTCTCTTCATGAATGGATTATCAAGGAAGAAAGCCATGAAGAAATCGATAGATTTTTAAGAGCCTTTATTACCTTGTTCACAAACACTTCCTCTACAATGGTTTAGAAGTCCCTTCATGGATTCATGCTTTTCATGGAGTTTCTACCTAAGAATAGGAAAAGGGAGGAGAATGTATTCTTTGTGACTTATATGTGCCACCTTGAGCAACAAATCATCGTTAAGCAAATGACTTGAAATAAACGCTTATTGGGGAAGTCAGTTCTGGAGGACTCGGCCTACGAGTTAGACTTGCCCAACAAGAAGCTTTGTTTGTAATGCGCACTGCTTGCTCAGCGAGATACTACTCGCCCAGCGTGGCTGCATAATTTCAGATTTTGAAAAGTTCTTATTTCATATTTTAATAATCATTCTTATTATAGAATATTGTTTCCTACTGCAAATTAATAATAATATTATATGTAAAGGTATAAGCCTAACAAAATAATAATAAATTTAACCATTCTTTTATCTAATCCAATTCTTATAATAATAATAATAATAATGCGTGAATTAAATCTGAAGATTTAACTTTCAACGCCAATTCATATGAAAACTATTATTAGCAAAAGTTGTTAGCATTCAGTCAGGAAAAATCAAATTAAAAGCAACTCTAATACTGATTAAACAAAAATAAACTATTTCATTTTTTTACATCTTTGGTGCCTTAATTGGAAGAAAATCTCATAATTACTCACAATGAAATATTCATTTCACATGCCTTCGAGCTAAAGAAAAATTTAAGGCAAACAAGCAAACTGCTTTAGACTTCTTGGTTCCCTACCAATGTTTACTTCCTTTATTCACAAAAGGAAAATGTGTATTCACGGACTATAATATTGTAATCTTAAAAAAAATTGAAACGCATGAATAAAAAAAGTTAAATAGTTATTTCTTTATATTTTTTATTTATTGATTTCTTAATCATTGTTCTCAAAGTAATGATTAGTAAAATAATTTTCTTATAATTATTTGTAATTACTATTCATCTCTTAAAAACAGTTATTTAACACTACTGCTTTTTTTTTTTTTTAAAAGAACAGAGTTTAAGATGATAATAATTTTTTTCTTGTATTTTTCTATGTATAATGTCAACAACAAAGTTTAAACCTTCATCTTGTACAAACTATTCAAATCCCATCACTAGGCCAAATCTAGTGAGTAATTTTTATTTTCATACTATAACACAATATAAAATTTAGAAGAAGAAAAAATGTTAGAATGGCACTTCATACATATAGTACGTAGGAAGTAGTTTATACTTTATACAAATGATCGCTGCTGCGTTTTCTTTCAATGGCTTTCTTGCTACCCTCCAATGCAATCCCACTCTCCTCTTATGAATTAATTTAACGAATTAGTTAATTTTTATACTTCAAATTAATAACATTAATTTAGTCTCTTTAACCCCAGCAAAAAAATGTGGATGAGAGGAAGATAAAACTCAATTGAAAATTTGATAAAATTAAAGAGATTGAATCGACAATGAAAATATGTTTATAGAATAGAATAAAATTTGGTAGTAGGACTGAAGGCACTGACATTATACTATGTGTATAGGTTGTGATACCCCTATACCCAAGGTTAATAAATTTTATTTTGCCGATAAAAAAAAAAAAATTTAGTTTGCTTTCAAAATTTGATAATGGTACTCATACATAAAATTTTACATTTTAATTTAGATAAAGATGAGAATAAAAAAGAAAAATAAATAGATAAAGCCAGTGATGTGATAGAAAACAAATATAAATTATAAAAAAATTATTATAAGTATATCCTTAGTCTTAATTAAAATTAGGTCCACTTTACGTGTAGCTAGCTCGCAGAAAATGCCTTCCCCACTTACAAAACGAAACTTTTGATTTCCTTAGGCGTGTCATTGTCATGGAGTTAGCAGTGTGTTAAACACACCAGAGGGTGATAGCAGGGAAGAAAAAGACAGGTACAAGGGGTTTTGATTTTGGAGTTTGCATTAGGGCATTGATAAAGATGGTTTTGCTCACATTCACACAAATAATAATAATTATACAAATCATAATATATAATATTCCCCTTTTATTGTATACATTTTTAATGTAAGCTCATTGACACCATCTCTCGTGGCTATATAAATATATATATATATGCGTGTACAAGACATACACGCAGTAGCGAGCGGACCACGAAAATATTCACAGGGTTTGGTTTATTCCAATTTTTATTTTTAGTTTTTCCCTTTATTGGACATTAGAGTGTGTAAGAGAGAGAGAGAGAAATGGGAAGAGGAAGAGTGGAGTTGAAGAGAATTGAGAACAAGATCAACAGGCAAGTGACCTTTGCAAAACGAAGGAACGGGCTTTTGAAGAAAGCTTACGAGCTTTCCGTTCTTTGTGATGCCGAGGTTGCTCTCATCATCTTCTCCAATAGAGGAAAACTGTACGAGTTCTGCAGCAGTTCAAGGTATATATATATAGATATATATTCACCAAAATGTTAACAAATTACACGAAAAAACGAAATAACAAAAAAATAAATAAAACCCTCTTTCTTATTATTTTTGCCTTTAAAGATCTTCAAATCTCTCCCCGTTTGATATTTGCTGTTTGTTTTCAGCCAGCTGGCGTTTCCCCAGCTTTTTTTTTTGTTTTTGTTTGAGAAAACACGAAAAAGAAAAGTGGATTTTTCAATTTCCACTGTTCGGGTTTTTCCGTTTCGGTGAAATGTCTTTGCGTTTTTAGCAGGTTGAGGGTTTCTGCAAACGCATTGCTGTTAGATCTGCAACTGGAAACGCGTTTAACCCGAACATTCAGACAGACATATATACATAAAATAAATTAAGCAAAAGAGGATCACTGTTATATTGTATCCACTCTATTTTTGTTCTTTCTTTTTTTTTTTTCATTTTAAATTGCTTTTAGGTGAGTCTTGAGCTTTCTCTTTCTTTCTTTCTTTCTTTCCTTCTTTTGGTGCAAAACCCAGCATTTGAGATTGCCGTTTTTCTGCTCCGTCAAACAGATCTGGTTCAAAAGCGTTTCCCAAAAGTAATTTTGGAGTCTCGGATCAGGCCTCTTTTCGGTGTAATTAGGGTGTTGTGTAAAAGAAGCATATAAATCAATTACTATTTTGTTCCATTTGGAGTTTTAGCTCCTAGTCTGCTTTTGGTTTCAATGTTCAAAATCGCTCCAACAACGTAACTCATCTCTTATTCACTGTCAAATAAATACGCCCCCTTTTCTAAACAAAAATATTTTATGTCTCATCTCATCCACATCTCTCTGGGGCCTAGGGTTTCTTTTTATTTCTATTTATTTTTTTTCCTCTTGCACCTCTCATCATCTATCGTTCTCTGTAGTGTTCTATTTTTAATTCTCCCATTTAAAGCTTTTTAATATTTATTTTATGTTTTGCCTTAGCTTGCGTGCTTTTCTATTTTGGTCAATCCCTTCAATTTATACTTAATTAACTGGGGCTTGTTTGTTTTCGATCCACAATCATGACCAAAGAGCAAGATGGGGTTTTCTTCACTTTGGAGTCAATCGTTTGCTTAATTTATTTCTCCATGTTACTACTTACTACTGACAGAAGATATTTTTTTTTCATTTGATGAACGTTTTTCATGATAGAGACCTTTTGTTAAATCAGCACCAAATTCATGTTTTTCAATCACCTCATTATTCCTGTCTGCATAGACAGACACTTTCTGTTAATTGGTTTGGCGTTTCAAATAGTTAATTAATTTGCGTCTTCCGAAGATTCAATTCGTATATTTTGTTTGTGGAAGCAACTCTGGTCGTCTCAGATCTGATTATTGTACCGAAAATTCTGTTAGTAACTTAGTATGTTCCGTCCTTTTTCTTCTGGGTTTAAAAGGTGACACTCCATACAAATGATCTTACCTCTCACCTATATTCATAGGACACCAGTTTTCTTTTCTATAACTGTTGTAATTGACTCATTTTGATGGCCGAATGTTATCCCGTTTATCAACGAAAAACAGTCTCATGTCTCATTGTCAAACTAATCCAACACTATCTTTTTGTACAATTTGTTTGTAATTTGTATTAACATCAATAATTGGGAAATTGTATTAATATAATTAGTTTGTACAAATACAGAATAAAGACAGATAAGAAGAGAAAATAAGAAAATTATGAGATAAAATAATTGATTTAATAGAGAAAAATATAGTATTATAAAATGTTGTGTAAACAATTTTATCTTTGAACGGAGAGAGAAAAAAAACAAGGAAAGAGAATTTAAAAATTTATTTTTGTTTCATTTTTATTCAAAAATAAAAACTTATAGAATAAAAAAACTTAAAAAAATTTCTCCAGTTTAAGTGTGTTTTTCCTTACATCTTGTTTTCTTTCTTCTCATCTAAATAAAGGATTGGTCCCTTAAATTCTGTCACCGGTGACCTTCTTTGGTCCTGGTCAAAAAATTCAAAGGTTGATGTCATGTGATGATTTTCGATATAGTAGCCCTAAAACTAAAACATTACTTACTTGTCCTAAGATTTTCCACTCCAACTCGTTTACCAATTTTCTGCAACTCTTATGGTTTGTCCTATATTTAAGGAGCATTCCCATTCCTAGCTTCTAAATGGGGTTTCTTCTCATAATTATTTTCATTTCTAACTTAAGTTGTTCCTGTTCTTCGCTTGGAAAATATGTGTGCCCCTTTTCTTGTTGATGTTGGACTTAAAGCATAATTGAAGCAAAAAGATGTTTTCAGAAATGGGATAATTTTTCCTTGATTAATGATACTGAGCAATAATTTATATTTCTAGAATGTAGTTTTAATCAATTTATTATCTTGGATCATTTTGTAAGTACTAAGCACTTCTGACATCTAATTATACAAATATATATTTTTTCTCAAAACGTGCAGCATGCTCAAAACGCTAGAGAGGTACCAGAAATGTAACTATGGTGCGCCTGAGGCTAATGTGTCTACACGGGAAGCCTTGGTAATGGTGAATAGTCCCATCTATATCGTATTTAAATGCATTTTTTGCCCATTTAATTTTCCTAATTTGATGGCTGATTTTTTACCTCATCCATTTCTATTTTTGTTTTACTTACAAAGGATCGGGGCTCCTGCAACTTTTTACTATAAATCTATAATCATTCTTAATGTGGGGTATAACTGTTTTATATTACATTTAGCATTGCCGACATATGGAGTGTGTCGTGGTTGATCAGAGGTTTATCTTGTTGGTTATATAAACAACAGGCAAATGCAGTAAAATCACCTTATAGTTCTAGCTTGAAAAATAGTTTCAAGGAGATAAAAAAAAAATATACTGAAATCGTAATTTTTTTCTTTAACAAACATAAGTTATGTTTTTTTTTTATTCATTGACTGATATAATTGAATTTGTTGTGCTGTAAAACGTTTAACTAATAACCTAACGCAACTACAAATTCATAATCCAGGGATTTGAAAAAAAAAAGTTTTTTTTTTATAAATAAAGCTTAATATTGTTCATGAAAAGCTACTATCATAATATACAGTATAATTAATTTAGCTTATTGTATGATTCTTGAAGAAAAGTTCAAAATACAATGTGTTTGCTTTGACTTCTTTTCTTATTTCAGTTAATACACTCTTAATAATTATAAAAATATTAAATTGCTTAATATACTGTTGGTTGATATAATGTTAAAAAAGTAAGTGAGATCCACAATATATATGGATCCACTGGATCAATGTGATTGAGCTTTGGTTTTATGAATAAAATAAAATAGAAAAAAATATCAAACTAGGACACATAAATTTTAAAAGTGATATTTTTAAAAATTAACAAAAGCATATACATAAAAAAAAAAACCAAGCACTTCTTTGTAATTCTGGTCTAATGCCTAAACAACTTAAAGCTTACAGTGATAGCAAGCTGCATTATGTAACTTTGCAAAGCAAAAAGAAAGTAAAAAGTAGATTATTTCATTGTTTTCGGTTTCGTCAGATATATTTTTGGAGCAGTTAGACTGATTGTATGTCATATTTGCTCCAAAAATAGTTTCCCACACAAGAATTTTTGATTGTATGTCATCTGGGCCCGTTTAGTGCAATGGCTAAAAAGTATCTAGTAATTGAGGTAGGTATGGCGAACAGAGAAATTGGAAGGATTTTTGGATCATCATATTGGAATATCGAGCACCATACACTTGCCTAGTTTTATACAGGAAATCAGGTTTCATAACTTACACAGTTTCAATTTGATTACATAGATTTGATCTAGTTCCTAAATTCATGCATATGGTGCCCATGTCCTTCATATATAAGGGCTTTTAAGGTGAGCCTCCAATTATAGCCTGACGAAATACTAGTAAAACACTTTATAGCAGATCCCATTTATTTGAATGTATTATGTGTTGAAATCTATTTGCATAGAGAGGAAAAGTAGAAAAATAAAATTTAATTTGAGGGTGGATTTAATTTGCCTTATGTTATTACTAGTATATCTAATTTACGTACGTGTCTTATGTTATCACTGATTTCAAATTAACGTAATTTAGTGTGTATGTTCATGAATTGTGTTCTAAACTTGTGTTTGCATGTTTATATATTCACGTCATCCCGTCATTATCATGTTTTAGTTACTTATATCAGCATAATTTCATAAATACATTTTTTTAATCTGAAATGCTAATATACCAGTACGTGTTTAAGCATAATTTTATTTGTTGCAAATATGCTTATAGTATTATTGTAACACAACCCTATTTAACAATAACAATCATTTGCGACGTCAGTTGTTTAATTGAATCCATTAAATCTTTTATTCTTATGGTTAAATTTTTCCTCAACTCGTGTGAAAGAACCGTTCCTTAATTTTTGTGTATTCCATGCCTGTTTACTCTAGTATTTTCTACTCAGCTCAACGACTTTGCAAACTTTAATACGCTGAATTTTTTCGGTATTCCTCAACCTAGAAAAAAGATAAATGAAGTAGAACTTGGATTACTAAATGCATTAGAGCAATGCCAATAAACAAAATTTAGACGATAAGCTTAGAATATGAATGTTAGCATATATGTTTTATAAAAGCTTTTTTTATTATTGGCTATGAATTATACAAATATTTTTAGTAACTATATATATGATTAAATTTAATTGTAATTAGTCTTTTAATTTTATATTAGTTTTAATTCTCATAATTTTTTTTAGAAGTCTCTAAATGTTACCATTGATCCCTCAAAAAAAAATGTCACCATCGAGTGATATATATCTATTCATGTTAATTTTTTTTATTCACAAATATTAATTATTAGTATTATTAACTAGTTTTTATCTATTTACATTAAGTTAAAGATCATTTTGAGATGACACATAATGCAACATGTTAGATATATATGTCAGAATATCAATAAGTAATAATGCTTTTTTTTAAAAGTTAAAATTTATAACTAATAAAACTAATTATTATTTAGAAAATTAAAAACTAAATTTAATAATGTTTCAAAGACTTTAAACATATTTTATCCAACCGTTTATCATGGCTGAGAGGTTTGCGCGTGGCTAGAGTGTGCAAGTAGAATAATACCCGAACTGAATGAAGTTGTCCAGGTCACTAAGGAAAAACATCAAAAGAATCGATATACATATATATATATATATGTTCCTTAATTTAATTATATAGTTTGTTCCTTTAACTATATATATAAAGTTTGATTTTGCTACCACGACTCTAGGAGTTAAGCAGTCAACAGGAGTACTTGAAGCTGAAGGCACGTTATGAGTCCCTACAACGGTCCCAGAGGTACGGATGCCCTATTGCGCCTTTTAATAATATGGCTCATAATTATTGGTTGATTCTATATATCATCGAAGTGGTTATTGTATCCCACAATTCCACTGTTATCCTGCAACTCAATTTGCATTCCAAAAAATTTATTCTAATTTATAAATTTATATTTTGAAATAAATTTTTTGAAATGCTATAAAAGTCCAAGATGTAATAATAAGAGTGTGGAAAATAAATACCCATCTCAATGTTGTATTTAACTAATTTTACCCTCCCAGGAACCTTATGGGAGAAGATCTTGGCCCTTTAAGCAGCAAAGAGCTGGAGTCTCTTGAAAGGCAGCTAGATTCGTCCTTGAAGCAAATAAGATCAACAAGGGTACTCAAGTTTCCAACTTTTGCCAATTACGATATGAAATTATTGATCTAGGAACATATTACGAGCCCAATCTTGAACTATCCCTATGTCTATATGGTCAAAGCTCATTTAATGCTCTGAGTAATACAAGAAATGGAAATACGAGTATTGGGGGCACATTATTACCATTAAAATGGAAAGGGATAATTAACTAACAAGGAAATTACTGTTCTTTCTCTATTGATTAGTGAAGAGAAACTCGGTTACATAATTCTAATTATAGATATATCAATCTCAAAATGTGTAATTTCGAAGTAAAAATGTAGTATATGTAATTTATTTTGTTAAGTTTGTTTCCTTTACAGACCCAGTTCATGCTGGATCAGCTCTCTGATCTTCAACGCAAGGTATGCATGAAAACAATTTTACTTTCCTTTGCCCCCGTTTACCATCTTCTGCAATACCTGACTTTGCTCACCAATTTATATATGTCACTTGTGTAGGAGCACTTGCTAAGTGAGGCTAACAGGTCTCTCAGACAAAGGGTAAGTTAGAAACTTAGAATTCATCAACCTATATATGTAAATATGCATCATCCCACAAAGTATATGGTTCATATAATTAAGTTAAATTACCAAGGATAAGAATTATGCAAGACCAAAACATTGCTATAAGATACGACTGATGTTGTGATATCGAAAATTGATGGGTATAAATGTTTTTGTCTGCTGTGTAGCAGTTGGAAGGGTATCAAATAAATCCACTCCAACTGAATCCCGGAGTTGAAGAGATGGGATATGGCAGGAATCCAGCTCAAACTCATGGTGAAGCCCTCTTTCAACAAATGGAGTGTGAGCCAACGTTACAAATTGGGTATGCACTCACTGCTAATTGACTCAATCATTGATCACTTTACAGTTGACAACTGTTAATTACTCTTGTAAACTGTATCAAATGGTTAATTCACTATTCACCCCAAAAATATGGTTAATTCACTAGTAAGGTAGATAAATGCATCAATGACAAATTTGGTGTAAATATGATTAGTAAAGATGTGAGGTCACATGAGATGGTTGATTTGATTAGCATAACTATAATGGTATTAGAATTCATTTTCATTTTTGGCCAAAGTTTTTTAGATTCCAATTTTTTTTAATAATGATTTTGTTCAAGTGCAGGTATCAGCCTGATCCAGTATCAGTGGTGACAGCAGGCCCAAGCATGAGCAATTACATGGCAGGATGGCTACCATAGTGGGCGTTTCCTGCATAAGATCCACTGCACCACATTTGCCGTTCCAATTTTATTTGAAAACGAAAAAAAAAACAACAAAAAAGAAGGAAGAAAATGGCTTTGGATGTAATGAAGCTGTAAGTGTCTAGTCTACCGTGTATGAAGTAGGAACAAAGTTAAGCAGTGTTGTTTGTGTGTGCTCTTTCATAAAACTGCACTTCTTTGCTTCGGTTACTGTTTCTTCCCTTTTAATAAGGGTATTGATAGACAAATTATAAACATCTACCTTTTTTTTCTTCTTTCCATTCTATTTTTATCTAATTTATCTTCTCTTTCTTTTTTTATCAGTTATTTATTACTTTCTAAAAAAGAAAAATCTTTCTACTCAATATAGAATGGACGTTAATTTCCATTTAGGATGATACTAATATACGAATGAATTACCTGCTTTTTACTTATTCACCAAATTACCTGTTAATGCTCTCTATTAACAATGCTAATTTAACATTTCTTTTACCTTTGTATTTTTTTTTTACATTAGACTAATTATATCTAGGGATGCTCATAAATAGATCAAATTCAATATAAACAAAAAAAATCGATCCAAAAAATCAAAAATCAAATAAATTAAAAAATTGAAAACCGATCAAAATCAAACTCATAAATATGTATATATTTTTATTCATAAATTTATAATATATCTTATTTCTATTTTTGTTTCTTATATATTTATAAAACTATCATATATATATATATATATATATATATATATATAACTTATATCTATTTATGAAAAATTATTTAATTAAAATATTTTTACTAATTATTTAAGTTAAGATGGATAAATGTTATATTATAAGTTATATAATGGTGTATAAATAAAATACTTGATATTTTAAATTATTTTGTATTACATTTATCATATATCTTAAATTTTATTTAAAATTAAAAATAAAATTAGAACTAAAAATCAATCTAATCTAAATTATTTAAAATTAAATTAAAAATTTAAACGTTTAAATAAAAATTAACTAAATCAAAATAATTAAATTAAATATTTTTTCTCTTCAAACTGATACAATTTAATCCGTAAACAGCCCTGATGATTCTATCCTTACGTGGGAATACGAACAGAAATACTTTTTTTTTTTCCTTCGGATACGAACAAGAATACTGCCACTAGTACTAGTAATAATGTTTGCAGCACCACTTGTTGGCCTGAATGGCTGAAACACGTGCCAGTGACCTCAGTGAATCTAAAGTTAATTAATTATAATTAGTGTTTTGAGTTTTGACACGTTAGCTAGATTCAGCCTACTTATTTTTAAATGGACTTCACTTATGTTATCGATATGGATTTTCAGTAATAAATACAAATGCACGAGGAGGATCATTTTTTCGAAATTTTAAATTAAATTAGTTTTTGTATAAAATAAACTAGTAATTAAATAGGTATTGAATGCATATTTTGAAAATTTATTATTAATAAATTTTAATTATTAAAATAATATTATCTAAAATAAAGATTTTAATTTCAATAGATTGTGAATATAAATTTTTTACATTATTAGGTAATAATTATATGAATAATTGGATGACGGTAAAGTATACACGTTAATTTCTAAAATCTAAAATAAATTGATATAAAGAGATGTTATTATTACATTAATTACGTTTTACAAAATTGTACCGCACGACACCATGTGGGCATGTGGCTTTGACTTCTTTTTACTTGTTGTACAATAAAATAAAACAAAATATTTAAAAAATGAAAAGAAAATAAATTATTAACTTGAATCGCAATCTGGTCATTCGGCACGTGTCGAATCAGGAATCAGCACGCTAAGCCTATGCTTATAAGGACAGTATTTTCTTTCTCGCTGCTAAGTGCTGTAACAGAACAGAGAGAGAGAGAGAGAGAGATAATAGTAGAAGGTCGGAGATAGTAAAGAGAGAAATCCGAATAGAAAAAGAAGCTAGCTAGGGTTTCGGCGCGAAGAAGAATGGGGAAGAAGAAGGTGGAGATAAAGCGAATCGAGAACAAAAGCACTCGGCAGATAACATTCTCCAAGAGGCGCAATGGATTGATGAAGAAAGCTCGCGAGCTATCCATTCTCTGCGATGCGAAGGTGGCGCTGCTCATCTTCTCCAGCACCGGAAAGCTCTACGAGCTCTGCAACGGTGACAGGTACTCGCAAACCGTACAGTACCGTATAGAGTAGTACCTTGATCGATGATTTCCGTTCCGTACACTTGAGCTTATATGTGTCCAAGTTCTTTGCATCGCGTCACGTCGCACATGAAATTAATTCCGTTTTATGCCTTTCCTGTACTTGGATTTGTTTGCTTTGCTGTGTGCTTGCTTTTGGTTGGTTGGAAACTAAAAATAGAAATGAATGATTTGATTAACTAGTGCAAACTGCAAAAGTAGTATCCATTAGCTAGCAGAGTCGTGTCAAATTTGTCACGGTTTTCGGAGCCTTAGATATGGATAAGTTTGTGGTCTCTGCTCTCTGCACTAGTGGAAGTTGATTTGATATAATACGCACGTTTCTCACATTTGTCTCAACCAAGCTGAAGCGATATGCTAAAAAATGTTCAATCGCTTTCATTTGTCTAGCTCTCACTTTTTACCTTTTGCGAAAAGCCTTAGTAAAAATGATAATTAATGGATATAAGACTGAAAATGGTGATAATCAAATCTATATAGTTTATTAGTTACATCTTGTTATCTATTTTGTGTCATATATTTATATTTATATTGCTAATGTTCTTTTTCTTTCATGTTTTACTTGATCAATTAATGGCAAATTTTGTCTCAAACATATAACTCGGTTATTTTTTGACAAAAAAACATATAACTCCGTTATAATTATATACAATGATTTGTAATTGTATACTATAAAACTCTTTATATTATTACTACCTATATTATTTATTCTTAGGTTAAATAAAATTCTTAAATCTAAAAAATAATAATATATATTTTGTCGATAGTATAAATATAAAAAAAAAACTGTCATTCAATCTCAATGCCTCCTTGTAGTCTTACTCACCATGTGTTTTTACTGTCTAACCGCCTTGGTGGTTTAATATCCAAAATTTATTTTTTGCTCTACTTGTTTTGTTGAAGTTAGTTGTTCCTTCCCAATGTAGCTTTGCTTCCTTTTTTTTCCTTATGCCGACTTAAGGGTTTGGTATTTTTATTATAGGCTACTCTTTCCGGTTATCTACTTTCATTATATGTAAAATGATATTGAGAGTACACTCATTAGTGTAGGCTTTTACAATAACATGTTCAAACATGGAAGGTAGCTTTAGAATTTCTTAAAGTAGCTAGTGATCATGGAGCTATGACAAAAATGAGAAACCTTCAATCTTATAATCTTATGTGTCTGAGTGAGCATATTGAGTGCGTGTCTCATTTTGGCATAGTAGTGAAATAGAAAAATTGGATTATAAATGGAAGTTTATATCCCTCTTGATTTTAAGCTTTACTTCCCTAAGGTCTTAGTCTGTCAGTTGTAATAAACAATATTTATACAAGTTAAAGGCTATCAAGAAAAGGTTGACACACTAACATCAAATTCATTTAAGATATCAACAATATTATGTAGATACTAATTATTACTATTAATTATCTAAATTAGTTATCAGTATCATATAATTAGGGTACAACTCCAACTTAATACAATTACTTATATTCTAATTAGCAGTCATCTACAAATTTAGGCTTACAACTGAGTTTTCAACTTGTTAATTAAATTAACACGTTGAATAACCTAAGAAATAAATTATCATATAAATGATTCACAATCAGAAAAATTGTTTCTAATATTAGGTAGCCACGAGCAAAGGATCATAGTAAAAAGGCGTCCAATGAAAATTAAATATTATAGTAAAGGCTCAAACTTAACCAAATTCATTAAAAGCATCTTTAATATGAGATCCAGAAATCTTGAGAAATATGTTTGGAAAATGAAAAACTGAATCAGACTCAAAAATAGCGTTCATCCTGACAGTGTGGGTGTTTGGACAAGTATCAAAAACCTTCATATCAACTGCATGGTCAGGGTACAGGTGCCACCATTTCATACCTTGTACCATATCCAGGGGAGTGGCAGAAGGGTTAATTGATAAATAAAAATGTATGAATGGTTTAATATCTAACATATTTTAACTTCTATTTAGATAATTGGTGCAATTCCGAAACTTTGACTCGTGGTCATGTATAGAAAAGAAACACAGTGATGCCATGTGAAGAGCCAATTATTTCCAAAGCTTAAATCGTTCAAGTAAAAATACAAAAATGATTTTATGTGCAGTACATCTTTAATATGAGTTTTGTTATGGAAGCCTAGCTAGGACCCAACTTAAAGGATTCTATGACAGAATAATTATGTCCTATATTTCATGCTTTGCTAAGGCATAAATACATACAAAAGAGTTATAACAAAATCTCTTAAGATTGAGCTATACAGATTGATTCTCCAAATAAAACTCCTAAGATTACATTTAGACTAAAAATAAATTGATTTACATGATCACAGACTAATAATATGAGATAATATAATAATCACACATAATTTCACACAGATTCTGTTATCTCCTGTTATCTCATCATGATATCATTGCCCCCCTCAAGTTGGAGCATGTAAATTACATATCTCCAACTTGCACAACAGGTGAACTGAGTGGGACCAAGAGTCTTAGTAATAATATCAGTTAATTGTGCATTTACAGAAACATAAGTAGGTGCAATATTGTTAGTGAGATACTCGTCGCGAATGAAGTGACAATCCACTTCGATGTGCTTGGTGAGCTCATGAAAAATCGGGTTCTTGACAATATGAAGCGATGCTTGACTGTCACAATGAAGTCGCATAGGCTGAGAATAAGAGATACCAAGACTATGGAGAAAACATTTTAACCATTTCAATTCTTCTGTTACAACTGTCATGGATTGATACTCAGCCTCAGCAGAGGAGCGAGATACTTTTTGTTGTTTCTTAGTTTTCCATGAAATTGAGAAGATCCAAGTAGAGCAAATCATCCGATAAGAGACCTTCGAGTTAAAGGGCATCCTGCCCAATCAGAGTCACACCAACCAGATAGTTGCAGGTCACAATCCTTACGCAACAAAACATCCTGTCCTAGGTTCCCTTTCAGATATTGAACAACACGGAGAGCAACCTCCCAATGGGCCTCTTTAGGTGTCTGCATAAATTGAGACAACACATGCACACAATATGAAAGCTAAGGGTATAATAAAACAGAGGTAAATGAGACGACCTACTAACCGCCTATACTGATCCGGATGAGGAAAAGGCAAGTCTGCTGCAAGTGCCAGACGATGATTCTATTCAATTGGTACATTTGATGGCTTAGCTCCCAGAAGTCCAGCTTCAGCTATAATGTCCAAAGCATATTTGCGTTGACAAAGAAAGATACCCGTGGAAGATTGCGCCACTTCAACACCCAAGAAATATTTGAGGATCCCCAAGTCTTTCAAGTGAAACCAATTGTGTAAATAGGCTTTAAATTTGGTGATAGCTTCATGATTATCTCCCGAAATGATTAGGTCATCAACATACACTAACACTACAATATATATATCCCCGGTCTTTGCAAGACGAAAAGAGAATAATCAGACAGAGATTGCCGAAATCCATAGTGTTTTAGTGAAGCGGACAGCTTGACAAACCAACAACGAGGCGCCTGTTTGAGTCCATATAAGGACTTGTTGAGTTTACACATCATGCCATATTGCTGAGGAAGAAATCCAAGAGGCGGCTTTATGTACACAACCTCCTCAAGGTCCCCGTGTAAAAATGCATTGTGCATATCCATCTAATGTAATTCCCAAGCTCGTTTGGTCGCTACGGCTAACACTGTGCGAACCGTTCCCAATTTTATAACGGCTGCAAAAGTCTTTGTGTAATTGATCCCCTCCTTTTGATGATTGCCAAGATATTCTAACACACCCCTCAGGCTTGAGTAAACCTAAGTCCTTGATTTGAAAGTGACTCTTCAACTTTTCAATGTCATCCTAGTCATCCCTGACTATGATGATATCATCAACTTAAATTAATAGATAGATACATCTTCCTTGGGAGATAAGTCTATAAAAGACTGTATGATCAAAATCACATCAAGACATGCCAAATTCTTGAATAATTGTGCTAAACCGTCCAAACCAAGCACAAGAAGATTGTTTCAAGCCATAAAGAGAGTGGTGAAGTTTACAAACTATAGTGGATTCCCCTTGAGCAACATTTGAGTGATTTTTCAAACAATTTTTCACATCCAGAGATTTGGTTATGGACAAAACAAATACACCAAAAATGCATGGAGGAAGTAAATATAGATGTCGATCAGTAAAAAGAATGGAATGAGGAATTTGATTTTGCAAAACAGAAGATGACATACGATTAATAAGAAAGCAAGCAAAGATAACAACATCTCCCCAAAAATGAGTGAAAACATTACGATCAACAAGGTGGGAGTTATCTCTATCAAATGTCTATTTTTCCATTCAACAACTTCATTTTGTTGAGGAATGTAAGCATGAGAAGATTGATGTATAATTCCATGAAAAGACATGAATTTAGTGAAAGTGGTGGAAAAATACTAAGGTGCATTGTTACTTCTTAATACTAGGATGAAGAGTTGAAGAGTCACTCTCGTTCTAATAATAATATGATTGACCATTAAAACTACTAATATAACACCAATATGATTAACCCTAATTTTCTTTCTAATACTTCTACTAAACAATCATTTTATTGTTTATGAGGTTGTTTTAGCTAATATGAACTAAAACCAATTCCTGAAAGGACTAGGTGTATAGTCTTCCTGGGTAAACAATTGCTGAAGCTTGTCCATTGCAATGAAATGGGATAACCTCCCCTCCCCTTAAGTTTATTATTTTCATTCATCTCGTTTCTGTACGCACACTAACAATAATTTTTTAACTACTAGTGTGTTTGAATACCTCCTAGAAACAATTTTGAACCTCAAAATCACCGTGAAAAATTGAAAAAGTTGAAGCAACTATTTGCTGCTTGGCTTTAACTTGATTTTGGCTAGAATCGATATTGGCATAATTGTAAGTTAATCCAAACACAATAGTATTACGAAAAAAAGACCTGTTAAGCTGCTTGGACCAATGTCTATCAAATATCATGCATTTTTGTTGTTTAGTTATTTCAATATTGGAATAAAAATTCTCATCAACAAAAAAATATTGGAATGAAAATTCCGTGAATTTAATGTTCTCAGTTTGGCCGAGGTCGTGCAGCAATATTGGGATCATTTAGGAGCGAGCGGTACTGACACAAAGGTACGGAACTTGTCATATCTATGCTAAATATATTGCACTTCTCATACAATATAAAGAATGAAAATATAACCGTAGCTGCCATAAGAACATCTAGAAAGTTATCACTGTAAACATATATGAACTGAAATGTCTCGTAACAGTTGCAAGGTAACAACTAACAAGGATGAATCATATAGAATTCTAGATAGCGGCTACATGGGGACTAAAACAATAAAGTAGGAGAATTTCAATATGAAAGCTAGGGGTGTCGATGTTATAGACATAGTTCTTAATGTTACAATAAAGGTAAAGTTGTCCATACACTGAAGAGTGAAGACACAAACTTGCATATCCAAGTTGTTTGTTGCTTTTCTCTCAGTTTTTTTATATTTTTTTTTCTCTTTCTTTTCAAATGAAAATATGCTATGTTGTGCACCGAGCTTGTATTTTAATTTCCTTGTCTAAAATGTGGGTGAGCAAGAGAAAGTGATACATAAAATATTGTTGTATTGTTGTTTTAGGGGAATTATTTGAAGCAAATGCAAAATGTAGAACTGTCGCTTGGAAAAATAGATCACTGTCGAGATTAATATTGTTATTATTATTATTATTTAGTCGCAGGAACTATGCTTTGAAATTGCAGATATCTGGTCTGGTTCAGCGTTTTCTCAAATGATCAAAAGGTGATCCTTTGCATTTGTCTCCTGCAACGCTAAGGTATGAACGAATCACTGATCTAAATTTCATTGCAGGCACTTCGGTGTTTCTGAACTTGAGCATCTGAGTGTGTCTGACCTTATGGAACTAGAGAAACTGACTCATGCTGCTCTTTCGCGAATCAGATCAGCAAAGGTTTTACACTCTATTCAGTGAACGAACTTCAGTTTATTAAGCGTAAACTATACATCACTCAGCTTTGACAATGAAAATAAAAAAAGCTATTGTTCAAGGAATGTGATGCAATTATTTCTTCTTTATGCTCTGGGTTTCTTTGAACGAAAAAAGCACTTTAGATAGCAAACTTATAATTTGAATTTTGAACATTCTTCAATGAAAATGTCCTGTAGGGATATTTAAAGGAGGAAGGATTATGGGCCATACTAATAACTGAACTGTTATCACAAAACAACCTCATAAGTCCTTCCTATTTTATTTTGAGGTCATCAACAATAATTTTCTTCCATTACCTCTCACACATATTGTATGTCATAGCTTGAAATTTTGTTTATGTACTAAACCGAGCAACTACGTTTTGCTTCTTGCTTGCTCCTCCATGTTACTAGTTTCCTCCCAGAAACATGCAATATCCAGAGGAGGACCTTTTATTTACAACTAACTCGGCAAAGTCTGCATCTATATATACCTCTATGGACAATATGTATGAATGTACTTTTTTCTTGAACAACAATCCTTTTCTTGGATACTGAAGGAGTCAAATTATTGAAGGATTCTATCAACTGCAGTTTCCCCATCAAAATATGTATTGTACACAAAATTAACTTTTTGTTAACTTTGCTAACTACCCTCTTAAACTTTAAAGAAAGTTTTAAGAGCATGGCTTTGCTCTAATCAATAATAGAAAGCTTTGTTCTCGAGGATATAAACACACTTACCGAGCCTCATTCAATCTTGTGTCCGGATGTTGCGTGTTTATCTGTTTAGAATTTTGGTTGTTTTGCTAACTGGAGACATATGATTTGTATCCCTAGAGTCAAGGAAATAATCTTCAAGCCAGGTTGTAGATTTATAGAATCAGTTTTTGCCGGGGTCTTACCAACTCTGGCAGCAAACTTTGCGCGGGCATGCAATAGCTTTATATGACAGTTTAAGCTGTGAGGTGAGTAGATTTCTTAGCAAGGTATCAAAGCCTGTTTGAACTATAACTAGTGGTCAAGTTTTCAACTCTTCCACTGCATTCTTCATACTTGAATGAAAGTTGAGTATTTAACTTTGTCCTATATTTTCAACTCTGATGGCACCAAATACCGGAGGGGACTACTTTATCCAAAGCTTAATTCTTCCCAGGCCACTTCGGCTGCACTTTTACCTAACTTCTTCCCAAACAGATTTTAGACCGCCTTCTTCTTAACAAAAACATTTTTTTTTTTTACAAAATAAGGTGAGCTTATTATTTACCTTTACTTCAAGGACAAAAGGCTTTGCTCTAGTGCCGTGTTTGAGATATATATCAAAATAAATTTTGGTATTTCTCAACTGCTTAATTTGGTTCTTTCCTCTGTTCAAATCTCTACCATTTTAGAATTAATTATTCTGGGCGTGAAATGTTTATACTATGAAGATCTCTTCAATTCTAGTGATAGTGTTTGTACATCATCCTGTTTGTGTAAGATATACATCTCACACAACTATATAGTGATACATGACATTACTAGTATCGCCATTCTGTTGCAAGCTCAATTTGTGGTTTAACCGTTTGCCAAAGTTCTTTTTGCTGTCAAGTATAACTAATGGTCTATTTTAGAAAACCCATTCTCTCTTGAACTACTGAAGTTTATCTGATGAAGATTTCCCTTATGACTTATGGCAATTGGGACCAGGGTAACAAATTTTAAAATTCCAATTTAGGATGCAGTTGTTCTCATTATCTCCAGCTTTTTACATTAAGACTGTTCTAATGCAGAAGTTTTTTATGCAGATGCGATTGATGATGGAATCTGTAGTGAATCTTAAGAAAAAGGTATGCAATTGGTGAGACTTTCTTGATTTTGTGTGTTTGATAACCATTTATATCGATGGATCACCACCCCCACCCTCCTCCCCTTCTTTAATCTAGACTATAAAAACTAAGGAAAAATTAAGTTGCTAGGTTGACTAAATTGGATAGAACTAATCATCATTCATCATACGAGCACATATATGTCGGTGCTATGCACAACGCCTCAAATTTTAGATGTAGGATATTTCAATTCCTCATCTTGAGTATGGCAATTGAAATTTATTCACATTTAAGTACGAACATATATATTAAACTGATGGTGCTAACTAACTAACCAGACACATGACACTAAAGTTTCAAGATATTCACAATCACATACTAGATACTTTGCAATTTGTATAATTTACATTCCACTTTATTAGAGACAAATTATAACTAGAAATTCTAAACTATATACCAGATAATGTGAAGTTATTTCCACACATTCATATGCAATTACATAATTTTACTGTTTACTTTTTGTCTGAATATCAAATTAGATTAAGAATGATCATTAGTGGATCAAAGTTCAATTATGGTTTGTTAACGGCCATTTTTTTTTTATCACTTTTTGCTGCTTCAAACTGGAACATATATTGAGAAATAAAATGAGCTTTTGGAGAAACAGGTCAAAATGTATACAAAGCCATGCACTTAAAGTTATATTTCAATACCACTTAAAGTTATAAGATCACTAGGGTTGGCCTAGTGGTGGAGGTTGGGGGTAGATATACAAAGACTTTAGATTTATTCTCATTACTGTCATTATACACCAAAAAACACTAGACGAATCTTATACATTCTGCTGTATAAAAAAACATTACAGGAATCTTAGGCTAAAATTTACGTTAAATACTTTCTAAAACTTATTTAAGTCGTTATCCTATATTAATTTAAAGTTTAAACTATTTACCGGACCAGTTAGTTAACTGGTGAGCCCATTCGAGCAGCAATTTATAGATTATAACACTGAACATACTCTTCATTCTAATAAAACTAATGTAGATATAGACATTCTAATTTCTATCAATAATAGTTTTCGCCTGCTGCAGATTGAGGCACTAGAAAAAACTAATGACGTCAATAACGTGGTGACACGGTCTATTGACTGTGATCAAACAGATGGGGTGACGCATAATCTGTTCCCAGGTCTCTAATGGAGCTGAAAGCCACTACTCTGGGTCTAACTTGCACACTCAACCCTTGAATTTCCAAGTGTGTGTTTAATACATGCATAGGGAACCATGCCATGGTCTAGCTACTTGCCTTTTATTATTTCTATTTTGGTTGAAACATGGAGCATCTTGAAGATAATGTAGCCTGGGGAACTTTGCTTCAGCTACTACTTTGTGCCTAATTAATTTATAATAAGTGACATTAGATGCCATATGGTATTATAAGTCTCATAATGCTAAAATTTGGGAACGGTTCACGGTGAAAGTAATGGAAACAATCATGTGGAGGAGAAGGTTGTGAGTTTATTCTTCCGCTAACAAAAAAAATTATAATTAATCATTAATATTTATTGATTCAAAATAAAATATGATATGATAATATTAATTTAATCTCTTCTGGGGTTATTAAAGATATGACAAAAAAAAAAAGATCCTATTAAATGTCAACTATGTTACGTAATGTCAAAGTCAATAATTTAGTCAATTTCCTGTAATGTAAGCCACCAGCACTCCAACATCAATGAAAATAACATGACGGTGATAATATATTCAGAAATGCCTCACAAGATCACAACGAAATGAACATGCCTAGTTGTCTGTGTAATAAAGGGTAAGGCCCAGTTGAAATGTTATCTTCAAGAAGAGAATAATAATCAATAAAAAAAAATGGACAGCACTTTGAGCTACTTCCGCGACCAGTTTCTATTTAGGACACATGAGCAAAATCCATACGGTTGGATGGGCAGTAGTACTGTAGTAGAGTGTTGTTTCTCACCTAATAAATTTTGCGCATACCAGCGAACCAATTCCGCACATACCCCAATTATGTAGCTGTAATAATTAATCACGTGCAACTGAATTATGAAACTCGTACTGTGTAGCGTAATTTTCTCTAAGATCAAAGTTACATATGGATCGGGATCACATCTGTCCAGAATTGGATAGGGTATTATAGTATTTATTTTTAGTTATATTTTAAACTATCTATTTGAAAATTATATTTAGAGATGTAATAATAATAATTTCATGTGATGCAATTTTAGTGCAAGTGCTTAGTAAGCATTCTGTATTTCTGTTAATCCAAGTACTAAAGTTGGTAATATAAAAAAAATTAGGAATTTTTTTTATGGACCAAAATTAGAGATGAACCTAAGATTGGTGACAGTAAATAAGTTACTTCACCAAAAAAAAAAAAAAAACAGTAAATGAGCTACATACATTAGTAAAATATAGGTAGGGATCATGGTATTTTAAGATTAGGCTACCTAATAATTTTTCCCCACCCTCCACTCTTTGCAACCCTAAGTTTCTATGTACGCTCTTACATTACTAAGAAGAGGTAAGGATCATGGTATTTTAAGAATATTTTTATAGAATTACTTCTTAAAAAATATAGTATTTTATAGGTATATATAATTTTTTTTCAGTAAAAAAAAGTATATATAAAGTTTTAATAATTTGAGTATTAATATTTTGATATTATCTCAAATAACATGTATACTCAATTTTAACAAATCAAATGTTTATAATTAAATATTGTTATCAAATTGTAATATCACGAAAGAGATTCATTAAATGTAAGATCCATATAATTTTAGAATTTTTTATAAATTTCAATTAATAAAAAAATTATAATTATAAAAATATATACAAAATTTATTCTTAACATTTCTTCGATCTCACTGACTGTTAGCATATACTATGCCAATAATGAAGCAGAAATTTTTTAAATTATTATTAGTAATGAAAATAATGCCCAACAACGAACAAAAAGTAAAACTAGAAAAGAAAAGTGCCATGAGGGTTGAGGCCCAAGTCATGAGGTCTCACGTAATTTATTATTTCCCAGCTTGTGTGTTTTACCTCCAAGGCGTGATAAGCATGGCGGCAATTTTTTCCCCGATAAGAGCATGGCGGAAATTGGGGTTTGATGCTAAAAAAATGAGTTTGTAAGTATAATTGCAAATGTCGTCCTATTGTTTATTTATAGCCACATAATATATTTATTATAGTTTATTAAAACAAATTGAAAATTTTAAATTATTTTATAAATTAAGATTAAATTAATTTAAAATATGGTTTTATTTAAGGTATGTATTTTATTTGTATTTAATGTTCCTTTTATTAATTTTTCATTATAAATATTAAAAGTATAGTAATATTTTTATTTTATTAATTTTGCAAATAATATATACCAAAAGAACTGTGTTATTGGACACAAAGAGCCACTCGGCTAAAGTGTCCAACTAAATAGAAATACGAATAAAACAGCAGCAAGGCGAATATTGTCCATCAACACACAAAAATCCAGCAGAGCAGAGGTTGGAATTGAAGCCAAAGCTAGCATGCTAGAGAGTGGATCAAAATATATATGTAACATGTGAAGATATGAGTGCTTAACTTTTTACTCTCAAAACAAATTATGTATGGTTTTTAAAAATAAAATAGTACCCCTTTTATTTATCTTGGGAACTCCAAAATCCTAACGTCACGCATCCCTTCTTTCTCTTCTTCTTCTTCATTCACCTTCAACGGCTCAAACACTGTTGACTCCCCCAAATACAAATTTCATTTCCATCTTTCTGCAAAATACTTCCAATTCCAGAATTCCTTAAAACGACAACACGTTTATTACTTCCATCTCCCTCCTTTACTATAAATACCAATTTTCAAATAAATTCTACCTATTATTATTGCTACATCTCTTTCTTCTTCCTCTGAGAGCAATCTAGGGTTTTCTGCTAGCTCTCGGCTCTGGTCTTCAAACTGCTCCGGTCACCGCCGATCCTGCCGGAGCCTCCCAAGAGCTTCATTAAAAAAAAATTGGTGTATCAGAGTGGAAACTTGTATGAAAAAATAAATAATCGAATTGACCAGTACTATACTTGTTTTGTGCTTGCTTGCTCATGAACTTCTCTCACTAGAAGCCGGAGTCATGGATATGGCTTCACTTTTTATTACAATTAGCTAGCACCAAGAATTCAGGACTTGTTCCCAGCTACTGCCTTTTGATGTCAATTATTTTATTTATCTTTACTACTATAACTTTTGTAAAATTTGAAATATAGAATTGCTTCAAATAAAAATATTTTCAAGGTGGGAAAAAATCTTCAAATTCAGTACTTGAATGTATTGTCCCTGTTGCCAGATATTATAATTCTTAAATATGACCTTACACGCTGGATGAGAAAAGAAAGTGAAGGACAGAAGGAATAGGAAGAACAATAATCAAGATACCATGAAAAGAAATTTACATTGTTTAAATAAAGAGAATGAAAAGAAAATAAGAGGAAGAATATTTTCTTTGTTTGATTGAATTGAAAAGCAAAATTGGAGAAAAATGAAAAATATATATGGTTTTACACATGATGGGACGAAGAGAAATGAGGTAAAAGTTCATGTGTCTTACAGATAAAATTGCATTTTTTTTTGTTGTCCCTTTCATCGTAGCATAGAAAGTTATGTAAGACCCACACGGTTCTAATCATTTATTTCCTTCTTTGTGTCCATCAAATCAAACAACAGAAAATGGTATCGTCTCACCAATATCGTTCCTTCAATACCCTTTCTTCCCAAAATTTGCCTATAGCTAGGGACTAGTTGACTTCCCCCTCAAACAACACAAAATGATATCGTCTCCATTCTTTTACTCAAGGGTGGGATTGGAGATTATCTTTTAGGTGTGTGATATAAAAGAAAAGATAATTGAAGTAGATTTTTCCTCTCAATTTTTTTTTCAAATCCGTGATTAAAATTCAAACTCTAATCAACATGTTTAATTAACCTAACTATTTGTTAACCGTTTTATACTTCGTTTATAGGAATCTGTTAGCTTAAAAACTTTAGCATTCCCTTACAAGTAAAACTCTAAATGCCTAACTTTCATAATCCAATTCCAGACAGCAAAAAGAAAACACATGCAAGACGCAACTAGCTAATACCAAGAGATATGGAACCGGACATCATCCAAAAACTCTTACAACAGCTAATTTAGGTCAAGCAATTGATCCTGCCTCGGCTAAATTTCCATCCTAAATCTAATCCAATATTGCACCTAACTCTTTAATTTTTTTTCATACCGCAACATCTTACATTACATCCTATCTCTCCTACACAAACATACGATCATGCACGTTAAGAGTGTGTTCCTAGCACTCTTTCACATATAATTATAAGATGTTGTTTGGGGTGTAAAAAAAAAGTTTTCCAATTTTACCCTTGCCTCTAAAACTTTGAAGATTCGCATATTCTTCTACATAAATGAGCAAAGAGAAGCACAACACATAGATCAATATTCCATGAGAAAGAGAAATGAAAGAAGAAATTAATCAAGTCATCCATCCTTGATCACATCTTAAAAGTTACATCACAACAAAACAATTTAAACCAGAATAGAAAAGGAACAAAAAGAAAAACACCAATCATAGAGAATAAAACAACATATAGTGGTACATTGTTAGGGGTACTGATTATCCAGAGTAAATATGCACACCAATGGCAAGTAGAAAGATGGTGATGAGTCCAAAGAAGATGATGGTGTGGACTAAGATGGATAAGCCACTAGTTTGCATGCTCCCAAATGCCACCACCTTGCCCTTAGCTGGAAGCTGAAACAGTAACCCTGGGCTTAATAGCACAAACAGCACCACTGATATCACCACTGGGCCCCAATCTGCTGCCATCACACCCTATACAAATTACTTCTTGTTTTACAACAAATATAGTAACTAGTTTTAGATAGTGATCACTACTTCACCGATCTCTCAGTTTTCAATGAATATGCTGTGTGATGATCATCTGTAAGCTAAGCTTATTAAATAGGAAAATGAAGAATGATTCTGATCTGGGTCTGAGGCAATTTCATGATTGAGGAAACTGAAGCAAGGAAGCAAGGTATAATTGACAACCAAAAAATTAGCATCAACTATGCCTTGTAGGTTGATGCAATCTAAGAGCATAACGTGTCAACACATCTTGAATCTCGCATTACTTTTCGTTAAGGAGAAGGGATTCATTATACAACTATATATGATATTCTACTCTCTAGTTCTTTCATTTTTTTTTATTTTTTTTATTTTTGCATCTCCTCATTCTTTTAATCTCTTTATTACTTTTCAATCACCGGTCACATTTCTTGTATTGCTATTAATAGTGTATAAACCGCAAAAAGAAGTGGAACAAGTTTTCCCTTCTTAATATATTAATCAAATTTGTTTTTTGTTTTTTTATCATATTATATTATATATTTTAGTAAAGATAAATTTGAATTCATTCAACAAACATGTGAACTTTTTTATATATAGAAAGGAAACAAAGTAGCAGATGCTTTAATCAAGTTAACTTTCGCTAATAATAATATGTACTGGATAGAGGACAACTCATATCAAATAAGCCCTCTTATGACTTATCAACTCTGATGTGTTAAGACTTTAGCCTTTTCGTTGAAATAAAGTTGCCTACTACGTTTTTCCTCAAAAAAAAAAAAAAAATTAGCATTCCTTCTGATATATTAAAAAGTAATTATATTTAAGGATAAATCATACATGTAGAAGACGTTTAATTATCAGAAGGAATGCTAATTCCCAAGAGCTCAAAAAATTAATCGAACTGAATTATACATGTTGTTCGATCGAACTATAGTTTTCTACTACCCAAACAAGAGAAGAGGAGCAAAGTAAAAGACCTCTTGACCATAGTCATCCCTACGCTACATAGTCATTCGTTTGTATGAGATTCTTGAATGGGAAATGTTAGCAAAATATTTTTGGTTTTTTTATACTACGAAATATTTTAAATTAAAAACCTTTTTCATTAAAATTTATAAAAAAAAATTAAAATGATTAATTAATCTGGGTCAAACAGACCCAATTTTTTGGGCCTTTAGTTCAAGAGTTGAGTTTGGTTGGTTAGGTTAATCGAGTTGGACCAAATAGGTCTGTTTTTTTCGAACTTTTATTAGAAGAGCATAGCTCAACCTTAATTATAGGCAGTTTGGCCCTGATTATAGAACAGGAATCAAATTGTATTTCCATTCTTAGAGTGTGTTTGAATTGTCGGTGAGACAACCCAAATTCTCCGTTTCAAGAAACAACGTTACACATGCTTTTGCGGCGAAGCGGTCTAGGATTTTGTATTGTCATAAGTGTACCAGAGAAACAAGCATGCACTTATTAGGGTCAACTTAGTGAGAAAGGTTTGGATAATTTGTAGAATATCTTTAACTCGAATTTTATTGTCTCCATTGTATGACAAAAATAAATACACTTCATTCAATCCTATATATGATAAGTTTTATTAATTATTTTAAAAATATCTTTAATATATTTTTATTAGTTAATTGTCTAAAATAAATAAATTAATTAAACTCTAAATATATTATTAACTAAATTTAGAAATCTATTTATTTAAATAGATTTAATGATGTGTAAATATTTTATTAAGTTATATACCTAATTTAACTACACTAAATTTATGCAAAATGTTTAATATTCAGGATTTACAGATTATTAAAGATAGCCAGTATAATGCGCATTTCGCAAATATTCAAGGTGAGAATAAAAACAAAATAAACTCGAGTTGAATTGAATAAATGCCATAAATTAATCCGAAAAATGAACTCTCTTTCTAAACACCTTTCTTTTCTCCTGAGATGATGTTGTGTGTTTGGCGGCTAAGAAAGACAAGGAAAAAATAATAATAATCGAATGAATGATTCTATTGTTTGCTTAGAATCGATATTTTTTTGTGTTTGGTTTGGTTTCAATTCCGCTCTTAGATCATCGCAAGCTTCGACCTGGAAATCTTAGTAGCATGCACGCATAGGTTCCTCTTATTTTTGGTTTCCATCGTTGAAAGCATACGCATACTTTGAATTTTAGTTGTATTCGTCGCTTTTGTTGCTAGTGCTGTTGGAATTTTTGTTGTACTTCATGAATAGAAGCGTCTAAGGCTCTTTCATTTCAAGCTCTGTTTTTTATAAGGCTCTGTTTGTTGTACTGCATGTCGTGTTGTGTGTCTTTCATTTAATTAATTGATTTGTTTTGTGTTTTAAGTTTGATATGATAATATCAGTGTTGCAGTAGAACAAATAATCGTGAATTCCTTTCTGGAGCTAACGGATGATCAGATCTGGTAGAGGGCTAGGATTTTTTTTTAATTTCTATGGCAGCCATGAATACTTATCTGTTATGTTGTTTCTCTTTACTTTTCTCTTGTATGAATATAATGAATTTTTTTTTCTATCTTGTAATTTCTTCAAATGAACTGTAAAGAAATTATTATTGAAGATGTTATTAGCTAGAGGGTAATTTCTTCAAACAACACTAAACACATGTTTTTGTCCACCAAGCAAAGGCTTTGAATGAAATAACTTTTAATTATCATAAGTTGATAGTGAGAACTCCAAATCAACTAAGGGATTGACTGGAATTTTAATAGTTGGGGAGGTAAGCACTTGAGGATCTTAAGAAGCCAAGATACAAAAACTTTGATGAACTATATCTTTGTTGTTACTATGTTGCTGGGACAGTTGGTATAATAAGTGTTCCAATCATGGGCATTTCACTAAATTCACAAGCCACAACAGAGAGTGTATACAATGCTGCCTTGGCCCTAGGAATTGCAAATCAGCTAACCAATATACTTAGAGATGTTGAAGAGGAGTAAGTCCATAACTATTGAGTATTGATGTTTATTTAAGTATTCAGAAATATTAGGAACAAAATACTTGTAGAATGTGAAGTTTACTTCTCCCATTATCACCATTGTGTCATTATGCATTAGAGTATTAGACCATTACAAGTCAATATCTAACTCGATTCCTGAAGATTATGATATGCATATCACCTCATTGAGACATATGATGTCCAGACTGTATCGTCTCACCAAAAAGAAAAAGCTTGAGTGAGATTCATATAAAATGTTGTATTTTATTATTTTATATTACTGTGCAAGCTCAGCGAATCTTTCTGTTAACTCTTGTTCTGGACTTGTCAAAATTTGTATACGATTTTCTTTTATTGTTAATACATTAATAGCAATTCATGCTACTACGTCTGGTTTGGGTTTCAAAGTGTCTTTGTTCTGTCTCAGCCTCTCAGGTCCATAAAACTAAATAGGATTTCCTAACTGTGTGGTGTCTCACATAATTGGCTAGAGAAAAGAAACATAGGGGGATGGAAATGAATAATAGTAGTGGAATTGATATCAAACTATGCTTCAAGTTTAATGGATATATATATGTTAGTATTTTTATACTGATTTTAAGAATGAACCTGCATTTTAATTTGGTTGCACTCTTCTTATTACATGCTTGGTTTTCAACAGTGCTAACGGAGGAAGAGTGTATCTTCCACAAGATGAGTTGGCTCAAGCAGGGCTTTCAGATGAAGACATATTTGCTGGTAAGGTGACAGACAAGTGGAGGAACTTCATGAAGAACCAAATCAAAAGGGCAAAAATGTTTTTTGATGAGGCAAAAAAGGGGGTGACTGAGCTTAATGAAGCTAGCAGATGGCCAGTAAGAAATTCCAAAAATTTATCATTCTATAAAACCTCTTATGTGCTTGAAATTTTAAGAATAAACCATCAATTTATCCTTATTAAAGTATTTTCCTCTCTCCTAAATGGTTCTTAAAGTAATCTCCCGAGTA
Source organism: Glycine soja (assembly GCF_004193775.1). Classification (NCBI taxonomy): domain Eukaryota; kingdom Viridiplantae; phylum Streptophyta; class Magnoliopsida; order Fabales; family Fabaceae; genus Glycine; species Glycine soja. The sequence continues at coordinate 8,152,717 of NC_041009.1, read as the reverse complement.
TTAAAAATCATGTTAAGTAGTCTCTTAAATACTTAGGGGATTACTTGTATAGTTTTATTATTATTTTAGGAACTATTTTAAGAGATCTGATAATACTTAAAAGTTAAAAGACTAAATTAGTAGTTTACTCAAAGTGGACACACATGCATAGCCTTTTCAGGATCAGTGGGGTTGGCTTCGGGAAGCTTAATGAAACATTAACTATTTGGATCAAAATATTTGTTTCACGGTGACAGTCACAATCACACACACATTTATAATATGAACTTTAATCCAACAAATAAAGCTTTGCAGTCATTGTTGTCAACATAAAATTGTTTCTTATTGGCTATGCTTTACGTGTCTCATCAAAATAGTATTTACCTTATATTATAGTTTTTTGGTCGAAATGCCTTTCACATTGGCTTCAAGAGACCATATGTAGAACAAGCTAGACAAATGTATCCTAGTTATTTTCAGGGAATAATACAAAAAGATTTTTTTTATGAAATTTAATTAAATTTATAAAAATTATTTATGAATTTGTATAACTTTTTTTTAATTTATTTCAATAAATTCCTTTAAAAATTATCAAAACAATTTGTTAGTCTAATTTCTTAAGTTTTATAATTATTTATGAAAAGTTCTAATTTAATATGTATTTTTAATTCAATATGTAATTGAGTTATTTACTAAAAAACCTTCTCCCTAATTTTCTTTTCTCTTCAAATAATAATTCATTATATCAACTTGATTTTGCCAAACTTCCAAGTTTCAACATTTAAAAATTCAAACAAAGATTTAAAAACCGAGAAACTTGAAGCTTTGAACACTGAATAGTCAATTGTGATAGTGAAGTAAAGATTGAAAACAGTAGTGGGCAATAGAGCAATGGTTGCAACGGGATCAGCACTCATTTAGTTATAAGAATTGCACAACTCTCGTTGCTTATCAAATGTAAAATATTTCAGTAATGTTGAGAGTTTGTTATAGTTCTTTGGCTTGTTATAGAAAATTTATTATTGTTGTTCATGAAGGTAGTTATATTATGTTATATTTTCTTTGTTGTTAATAATATCGAATGTCTTGTGTTTTTAATAATGTCTTCATATAAGATTTTGTAAGCAATGTGATATTACAATGAAAATAATATTTTTAAATATTTTAATTTAAAAATATTATATTTTTTTTTATAAATTGGTTCTAGTTGATTTATTCTAAAAACAAATAAAATATTATTTTTTTTTTGCAAGAAAACAACAACGATTGATCTATAATTGAGGTAGAAAGTATTTTTATACATTTTTTACATTGATTTTTTCAAAAAGCAATATTGTATAAGACTTTCAAAATTGATTTTTTCAAAACTGATATAGAAAGTACTTCATAATACATGATTCAACATTGATTTTTTCAAAAATCAATATTGTACAAAAAAACAATATCAATTCTGTTTGAAATTGATGTTGAATTTTGGCATATTTTACATTTTTTTCTTATTTCTTATAATACAATATTAGTTTTCTTAAAAATCGATATTATAAAGTGTATTTTAGCATTGATTTTTATAATTGATGTTAACCTTGATACTTTTAACGTTCATAATTTCAGCATCGATTTAAAACTGATGAATGTATAAAATAATTAATGTTAAAAACATTTTTTTCAATAATAGTGACTTTGAAATTGTTTGTTTTGAAATGCGGATGAAGTCAATGCCATATTTATATATTGAAAGTCAATATCACTATATCAACTCAAACGCCTACTACTTCTAATAAATCTTCATCAACCTAGAATTAATCCTCAACTTCAAGTCTCGTTCACACCGAGCAAACTTGTCTTTTTGTGTTTAATAATGACCAGGTCTTCCTTTATGATGATATCATTGCTATGCAGATCAGCGAGATATTCAGCCCAGTAACCTCATTCACAGTTTTACTCTACATTTTATATTTGACATTCTGTTTTTATTAATATTATAATTAAGTTGACCTAAATGTAGGTGTATATGTATATATATAATAAGAAAAATGTGAATTTCTAGAGGGAAGTATTTTCCTTTTGCTCACATTTGAACCACAATCGTAGTGGTAAACAACTGTGTTTGGGAATTAGATTTTCACTACCAATAAAAACAAAACATTTCAGTCGGTTTTACACTTCTGTGACAAAAAAAAAGTCCGTTTTACAGTTTAATCATTAGTTTGTGGCGACATTTCCGCGCGCAATAATTATATGAGAGGCATTTTCTAAATTTGTAATAAAAGTTTACTTTTCATTTTGTATCCACGTAAAATATTTTTATATTGATTAAACTTTTGATTTATTGATCATCCACTCAATAATGAATGTGTTCGCCTTGCATATCGCTTAAAAACACCTTGGCTCATTTATACATTACATATTTTACTAAGATAAAAAATGAAAATATTTAAAATAAATACAAATATAATCGAAGAGTAGAATTATTTATAATATTCTTTTTTATCTTTATTCGCGCAATCGAATATTTATTTAGTCTTTTGATATTTCTTTAATTATTTAAGAGGGTAGTTAGCAAAGTTAACAAAAAGTAAATTTTGTGTATAATACTGCTACATATTTATTAAAGTTAACAAAAAGTTAAAAGGACTACCTGATTATGATTACCGCTTAGAAAAAATCAAACTTGCTCCAACTTGCAAAGTCTTTTTTTTAATCAGTATAAAGTCTTTCCCACATAGATACTGAATATTCTAAAAATAAATTAAAGAGGTGAGAAAAGCAAGACATATAGTAGTAGCAATCTAATAGTAAATAGTAATATCTCTTGGTCTTGGTCTTGGTCTTGGTCTTGGTCATGGTCTCCATATAGTATTGTATATATATAAAAAAAATTGTTTAATAAAAGCACGTTTCGCAAACCTCAACCTTAATCACAACCTCAAATCAACTCTGTAATAAGCTTCAACTAACGCTAACTGTGTCTGTTTCAGCTTTCTGCTTTTGCAACTTCCTTTCTCCGGTCCATTGTTTGCAGCGAATCTAGCAGCCTCTGCGGTTCCAAAAATGCTCTGTGTCCGGTTCTACTACCTGTACTTGTAGCTTTTTATTCCTCGGATTCAACACCATGACACCTGGTAAACGTGTCTTTACTTTTTCTTAATGTTGTTATTATTATGATGTCTTGTTTAGAAAAAGAAATTGGAAAATTGGGATGTTTAATGGTTTGGTGCGATGTACAGTGAAGTGAATTGAGTTTGACTTGGTTTGATTGGCTAGTTGAAGTGAACCACATCACTCGTGACTTTGTATGTCTGTGTGTGCATTTTTGTTTAGTTTGCTGAGATTGGTGCTTTCAATAGGGACCATTTGAGTTTTGGAATTTGTTTGGGATGGTAAAAATCAAACATTCGCACTGACAGTAAAGCACTTTAGTATATTCTCTGTAGCATGCTTTTTGCAATTTGATTTAATTTACTCAATTATTTTGCTGCCCCTAACACATTTTGCTTCCAAATGATATGGAATATTGGAATAATTGATAGGTGCTGTACTGAGAAAGAGAATTTTAAGATTTTAGTTACATTGTGCAGTTCTTATTAATGCATAAAAATGTCCCCGGCTTATCTAATTCTTCTGCTATCAGAAGGTAGAAAAGAAAACAATGTTGATGATGATGGGATGGGTCTATATTTTTTGACTTATTTATGATGTGGTTTTAGGTTACGAGTATGATATTAATGATCTGCATCAAGAGGCTCAAGCCAGATGGTTGAAGCCTGCAGAAGTGATGTACATTTTACAGAATCATGAAAAGTTCCAGTTCACCCAAGAGGTCCCACAACAGCCAACCAGTAACATCTGTGTTCCCTTTATCCAATTGATTTTAGAAATAAAAATAAATGACAGTTTTTCTCATTGTTTCTTCAGAATTGACTATAAAATGCTGATTGTTAACCTTATCAATTGATCTTCTTAACAGGTGGATCCCTGTTTCTGTTTAACAAAAGAATCCTGCGATACTTCCGTAGAGATGGTCATAACTGGCGTAAGAAAAGTGGTGGAAGAACTGTGGGAGAAGCACACGAAAGGCTGAAGGTGTGCTACTTGTGTCTATACTGTTGTATTTGTTAGTTGTCCATGAAAAAGGAAAACTTGTTTGCAGGTGTCTAGAGGGGGGTCTCAGTTGTAGAAATGCAGTCCATAAATTAATATGTAAGAGGAGAAAAATTGTTGACTCTCCTGAATTGTTAGAAAAAAATATATTCATAACTTTGATAGATGTCTCAAACTTGGTGAATGGCGACAGATGGTATTATTAAAAAATACTTAAAAATCCTTATTTGAAGTTTCATTGAAGACTCTCAAGATGCTTTTGAAATAGAATGATTTGACTATCAGCTGCCCCTTATATACAATAGATATAACTTATTTCTGTTCAGTGATTATTTTTTAGCATGTTTTAAAAACATTATTCACTTATTGTTGCTATATTTACGAGTTTAGGCCAACATTTGTTTTTGTGATGGTATTCCGTATATTGATTTCTTCAATCTAAATGATTGTACTAATCTGCATGACTAGGTTCTAAATGTTGAAGCCTTAAATTGTTACTATGCACGCGGAGAGCAGAACCCTGCTTTCCAGAGGCGGAGCTATTGGATGTTGGATCCGTGAGTAAATTTTAACTATTAGCTAACTGTATATCCTTCATACCATTAAGCTTATCTCACTACATGTTGTATCCTTTAAAACAAACATGCAATTTTCAGGAAAAAGTCATCCTAGAGGTTAACTAAATTTTAAGTGAATTGCCAAGATTAATTTATCCTAGACTTTGAAACAGAATCAGCCTTCAATGTACATAACTATTTGTGTGATATGCTTATATATATATGTTATTGTAATAGTTATTCATAATCACTCATGCTATTGTTTCATGGCAGGGCATATGAGCATATTGTTCTTGTGCATTATAGGAACACAAGTGAGGTGAGTCTCCGATACATGATATCAGATGAATTTAATAATAGTACTTGTAGCTTGTGCATAGTGTCCCTCCAGAAAAATTGGGGAATCCTTTTGTGCAAGATTGCTCATTGTCCTAACCTGTTTCTGATTAGTTGTTTCACACATATCCTTCCTATTTACTGTTCACCTGTGAAACTCAAATAATTTAGTTCATTTTCCTGTTCCATGAAATTTCAAACATTTTCTGTATTCTTTCATATTTACTTTTTGTAGATGGCTCGTCCAATTGTCAATTAGCTGTTAATATTTCTTGTTTAAGTTTGGTATGTTGATTCTTTTATTCACCATTATAATTACTACTGTGTTGTAACTCCCTCTCCCCACCTCCCCTCTCTCATTTTCTATTTTCAAACTTCCTTTATAAATGTACATGTATGCTTCCAAAGTCAGTGATTATTCCTAAGATTTGTAATGTCCTGTTGCTTTTCTGCACTAATTGTTTCATTTAATGGCTTTGTGCCTCAAATAAAGATATACTTAAATCTTGTTAAGAATCATATTTGGTATCTTGGGCGGAATTATTAGATTATATTGTTTTATTCTGTGTGTGCATAGGAACATTGTTGGGCAGCCCATCTTTGAGTTTTGCATTAATGTATGCACTCTCATGTTATAGGGAAAGCTAAGTTCTGGAGCTGGGGCACAATTGTCACCAAGTTCTTCTGTCTATACTCAGAGTCCTAGCCCATATTCTACTCAGAATCCAGGGTCAACATCCATACTTGGTGATTCATATGAACCTAATCAGAGTTTCTCCAGTCCTGGGTCTACAAAAGTTACATCTGAGATATTCGTTCTGAACAATAAAATGGGTCACATGGATTGGGCAGATACAGAATCAGGAACCTCATCTGAACTCGAGGTTACTCAAGCTTTGCGCCGATTGGAGGTACAGTTAAGTTTGAATGAGGACAACTTTGAAGATATTGTTTCCTTCGGCAGTAAGCATGAAACTGTTCATGATTCAAATCCCAAGCACGATCAAAGGGTGATCAGCAATCAAGAGCAATCTGCAGCTTTCTCTAGACCCGATGATCAAGGGCTATTTTATGATGGATGTAATGGAAGGCAAGGTAAATTAAACAAACTTGATCTGTTGAGAACACATGGTTTAAATCAGTGAAATATCTGAGTGCTTAATCTATATTGTGTTTTAACCTGTTCACATACAGATATCTCTGTCTTCTACTTGTTTAACTGTGCTTGCAGCATCTTACACCTGCACAGCTAGTTTTCTGTAATTTGTTGATGGAAATTCATAGTATGCCTGTTTAGATTAAAGTTGGTCCCAACTATCATAGCCATCTTCTTGTTTGGTGTATCTGTTTCATTTTTCTCATCGAAACATAATTCCCTAATTGGTATGTGCTGGTTGCGTTGTGTGAATTATTAGAATTTGGGTTTGAGACTAACTCAACCCCAAAAACTAGCTCATTGGGTGATAGTTGCCCCCCATTTTTATACATTATTTTGGCATTATTTCTAGTCAATGTTGGACTTGGGTTTTTTCCAATATGAATCTTAAGAGAAATATGTGATTCTTATTATAAGTCAAGTAACCAGGAAAAAAATGGTTCTAAACAACTTACTCACGGCTAGGTTTATTTGTATTTGACATTACTCCAGTAGACTTTAAAAAAACATATAAAAATGTGGAACAGGCTGTAAAGGTTTGATTGGAGAATTCCATATGTTACATAATAAATGAAGTGTCTTTCTTCTTTTATATGGTTGATAAGGAAAATAAATCAAATGTTCTAGTCTTGATACATTGCATGTGGCTGACAGGTTAGCAATTGACTTACTTTTACCAATAATAAGCAAATTTGAAGTTTGAGAGAAAAGATTGTGATATTATTTTAAAAGATGCCATGAAGAACATAACACAACATACTTACAGGGTAGTGATAGCCAACCTGAATAAGGATCCTAATTAAACAAAGAAAACACTAAATTTAAGGAAAAATTCAAGGAAAATACTAAAACAGCCTCAAAGTATACTTATATAATGGATTTTGGGCTCAAAATCACGCTCTAGAAGGTAAATCCTGGTTGCAACAAGAGGCTCGAAAGGAAATTTCTGTTGATATCATATGGGCCCTGTAACTCCATCTAGATCAAAAGTTATGGTTGTTTAAATCTCACTTTCCTATTCAGGATCTATGGGTCATACGTGTGGGTTTCTGGCACTCTGCTCACTCTAAGAAATCTTTTGTTACATGTGTGGCCAAAAGTTTGTCTGTGAAGTTATTGTGGTTTTGCCTCTGCTTGAAGTTTTTCCTTGTAAATTAGTTATTCATCCATTGAAAACCTTTTTTTTTAACTTAAATATTTTTAATTTCAAGTGAAATTCTGCTCTTTATAGTTTTTTTGTCCTCTTCATTATGGAAGCATCAAATGGGAAGAGAGGAAGGTAAAAGATGCTTAAAGTGTTTATTGTTATTGGTGATGGTGGTGAATTTTATCATGAATTAATAGATCATGGTTACCCTGATGCAAATGAAAAGGCTTTATGGACAGAGCAGCTGGAATCACATAAGTCCTCATCTGCAGTCAAGTTACCTCAGAAAAATGTATACATGCCAGCTGAAAATGTAATTATCGCTTCAACATATTTAATGAAATTTATATCATTTTGCAATTTTATGTTTGCTCAGATGTTGAAATAATTTTCTTCATGTGTTTCTGCAATTCTTAAAATATTTGATTCTTAAAGCAGGAAAATTCAGTATCTTCTGCAAGAAGGGTACCAGTTTCCAACCAGGAAAACAGTCACTGGCTCAACTTCAACTGTAATAATTCTGAAAACTGTATGATTTACTTTCACCTGGTTAACTTAACAACCTTTTTGGTATATTTTGGTGTTTCTTCAACTTCTGATTCCCCTCCCATGTTAGCAGCTGTTTTCTCACAACCTCAAGGTGTTGATGAAGTCAAATTTCCTGCCTATTCTTCTATGTTGGAAACACAAGTAATTAATTCTGACTACTATGAAACATTGTTTGACCAAAGCCAAATTGGAGCACCACCAGATGCAAATTCAAGCTTGACTGTTGCACAAAAACAGAAATTTACTATTAAGACTATCTCCCCAGAATGGGGTTATGCCACCGAGACTACCAAGGTTTGTGCATTTAAAGCCCAATTCCTTGCATGCCCTATGCAATGATTTATTACTCTTTGCATAACCGGTGTCTTGTGAACAATGAAAGTGCTCGTTCTTTTGATTCATAACTATTGGTGCTTATACCTTAACCTAGTCCCTGAAGAACTTTAAAATTTATTCTTAGCTTTGTTGAAGTCTATATGAAATTCTTGTGGTAGTGGTGGTGGTATAAAGCAATTATATATAAAGCTCAGTCTATTTATAATAATTAGGTTAGGGAAATGTTGCTCAAGCTTGTGTCTTTGGACATTTAAGACTTATCAAGTTGGGGCATATATGTCATCTCTCTTTTTTTTCCCTTTCATCTTTCTTATCTTAAAATGATGTTTAGTGTTGATTTTGTCCAAATTTGATTCCTAAAGCTCCATACTCTATGCATAGGTCATTGTTGTTGGGTCTTTTCTCTGTCATCCCTCGGATTCTGCATGGGCTTGTATGTTTGGTGATGTTGAAGTTCCTATTGAGATAATTCAGGATGGTGTAATCTCTTGTGAAGCTCCATCTCACCTTCCTGGAAAGGTTACTCTGTGCATTACTTCTGGAAACTGGGAGTCCTGCAGTGAAGTCAGAGAGTTTGAATATCATGATAAGACCAATAGTTGCACTCGATGTACTCAATCCGAAACAGAAGCCACTAGAAGTCCAGAAGAGCTGTTATTACTTGTTAGATTAGGGCAGATGCTTCTTTCTGCATCAACAATAAAGAATGACAACATAGAATCTGGAATTCCTCTAATAAAACCGAAAGCTGATGATGATTCATGGAGCCATATTATAGATGCTCTTCTAGTTGGCAGTGGAACGTCGAGTGGTACTGTTGATTGGCTTCTTGAAGAGCTTCTAAAGGATAAGTTTCAACAGTGGCTTTCTTTCAGATCACGGGAAAAAGATGAAGAGACAGGCTGCTCTTTGTCCAAGAAAGAGCAAGGGATTATTCACATGGTTGCTGGGTTAGGTTTTGAGTGGGCCTTGAACCCTATTCTCACGTGTGGAGTTAATATAAATTTCCGTGACATCAATGGATGGACTGCCCTTCATTGGGCTGCACGTTTTGGAAGGTAATAGAGAATTCTAGAGAGCTTGCTACTTTGTTTACTGATTTATTTAGTTTTGGTGAAAGATGTTAGTATTGCTATACAAGGCTTATAGGTAATGAAGATGGGGAAAGCATGCATACTGAGGATCACGAAAATGAAAGTCTTGTTTCTTTTAGAAACCATTTTATAATTATCTGTTCCATTTTAAAGTATTTTGGATGTTATTTTACTGAAGCTTTGTTATTCCATATAGGGAAAAAATGGTTGCTTCACTTATAGCTTCTGGAGCATCTGCTGGAGCTGTGACAGATCCAAATGCACAAGATCCAACTGGTAAAACTGCTGCATCTATTGCAGCCAGCAGTGGGCACAAGGGACTGGCAGGGTATCTTTCAGAGATAGCTGTAACAAGCCATTTGTCATCGCTTACACTGGAAGAGAGTGAATCATCTAAAAGTTCTGCTTATCTTCAGGCGGATATGACTGTTAACAGTGTCTCCAAGGAAAATCTTACTGCCAATGAGGATCAGGCGTCACTCAAAGATACCTTGGCTGCTATCAGAAATGTAACTCAGGCAGCTGCGCGGATACAATCTGCTTTTCGCTCACATTCTTTTAGAAAACGGAGAGCAAGAGAAGCAACTGCTAGTACAGGTGGCATTGGTACCATTTCAGAGATTTCTGCTATGTCAAAACTTGCCTTTCGGAACTCACACGAATATAATTCAGCTGCTTTATCCATTCAGAAGAAATATCGAGGTTGGAAAGGTCGTAGAGATTTCTTAGCATTGCGCCAAAAAGTAGTGAAGATACAGGTAATAGATGTTAACTTTATAGTTTGACTAAAACAAAATGAATTCCAAGAGCTACATGGATATTATTCTTAATTTATATATAACTAGCACTTAAAGATACTCTGAAAGTGAATAAATTTGATTTTTAAACCAAAAAACAGTTGGTTATAGGCATGCACGTGCATACTTTGATTTCAACGGCATTATTATCAACCTTAGTTATTTCTAATTTATTTGGGCAGGCTCATGTGAGGGGTTACCAGGTTAGGAAGCATTACAAGGTAATATGGGCAGTTGGAATCTTGGACAAGGTTGTCCTACGATGGAGGAGAAAAGGAGCTGGTTTACGAGGTTTCCGACAAGAGATGGACATCAATGAAAATGAAGATGAAGATATTCTCAAGGTGTTCCGAAAACAAAAATTAGATGTAGAAATTGAAGAGGCTGTTTCAAGGGTGCTGTCCATGGTTGACTCACCGGATGCTCGTGAGCAATATCATCGCATGCTTGAGAAATATCGTCAAGCTAAGGTAAATAAATTAGTTGAATAATTTAAATATTGTTTTGCATGAGGCTTCCATAGGGCATTCCGTGCTCAATCAGAAATAAAGACAAAATAGTAACCATACAGAGCTATCAACCAGTTTGACTTTTTAGAGTGCAATTGCTTTGTGCTGTCAATGCATAAATTGTCAATTCCCTTGCAGGCTGAACTTGCGGGTACGAGTGACGAAGCATCATTATCAACTTCTGTAGGAGATGACTTATTTATGGATGATTTTTATCCATTTCCCTAAGAGCAAACGCTAGCCTTGTTAATCTTCATTCTTCTGAATGATCAATTTGTGGAACAAGCTGACTTATTAGTTTGAGACAGTCTAGATTGTATAGTGATAATAGCGATGGACATTGTTACTTTGTACAGTATGAAATGGTCTTGAATGCAGGTGGGTGGGGTTTCAAATTGAATGGATTAAGTTTCTTTCGCACTTCCTTGCGTGCACTCTTAATATCTTCGCAAATTAGTTATAGTTTATGGCCGCTACCTTCTTTTACAAGGTATCTCTGAAAATGTAGCATCATTGGATGAAATGTTGGAATAAAAATTTGCTATTAGGGTTGTTCGAGGTTCGAAGGTTTAATGACACATTTAATCTTTATAATTCCTAATTTTTTATATTTAAAAATTATTCATTTTAGTTGGTGTACATACCATTTTAATCCCTTAGTTCCTAAACATACCAATTCTAATTCATTCAGCTAAACTCAGGGACGGGAGAGTATTAAAAATAATGTATAAAAACTAAAAGATAATTCTTAAGTTTAGAAATTAAAAGGTAAAATTTGTACTATATAGATCAAAATGAGTAATCTTCATAATAACTAATCCATAAGCAATGTTCTCACTCGGTGTGGACCATGTAAAGGGTCCCAACGACTAGAATGTAGAAAAGATCTTTTCTTTCTCGTTTCTCCTTCCTTGTTTATCCCAAATGTGACAAGTTTGCATGGTAGCTAATAAGGCCGAAACAGATTTCGTCTAACACTTGTCATTGGCATCACCGTCAAATACAAATTAAATTTGACAGCATGAGAAAATGAAAATTTATATCACTCACCCGTATGCCACTTTTCATGGATATGAATCTTGGATTCCTCTATAATTGACAGTCAAGTTTAACCTGGTCCTCAACTATATGTTATTAGCTATCGAAGTCAATATATAAATCCATAACCCCCATTTTAATTTTTAACCACAATTTATTATACTAGCATCTACAGTAATATCTTTTTCAAGCCTAGTCTTAGGGTGAAGAAAACAAACCTTCGTTCGGAAAGCAAATAGAAAGGAAAAAAATTACGACAAGAAGCATAAACTAATTTGTAGAGATAAACTGGATCAAGATGCTTGGATTCAATATCGCGGATCACAAATATATTAAATTCAAGTTTTCAATCTCCAATATCCAGTAATCTTTCAACAATTTATCCTTGAAGGAGGGTTTTTAACCAGTCACAACAGAAAATTCTAAACACAACAGGCACAATTAAGCGTTCAACACAACCAACCAAAAAGAACCCAATTTCAATTTCAAATGTGCAATCTGAAACAGCTTGCTATAGGCAAACTTCTTCTATGGCCTTTCCGGTCATATGACATCTTCATGCATAGTTTAAACGGAATATGTCATTCAACACATAATAGCTTCCCTGAGGTGTTGGTATCAAATGGAACATCTGAAAAGAGAGTGGACAGAAATTAGAGAAACAGTACATGAGAAAACAATAGAGCAAGAAAATAAGATGAAGTGCCCACCAAAAACAATATTTCTGCATATACAGGAAAAATATAATGTACAATTACCAGTGTAAGAGCAGCACATGTAAACATGTATAGTAAGGGTGAACAAAAATATGTTTAAGTAAAACTGTAAATAAAATGCCACTTCCATGTAGGCACCATCATTTCAGTAAAATGACAGGATTTGGACAACCCATCCTCTAACATGAGGCAATCACTTCTAACTTCAAGGTAAAATGAGTACATCATAAACTCTACTTATAGAGATTGAAATTTCATTAAATATTCTACTGTAATTCTTGTGAAATTCCCTTGAGTCCTTCTGAGAAGAACAGGAAGATTTGAGCCAAATTTGAATAAAACTCTGTTTTGAAGGACCCCACAGGCCACAGGTCACCAAATTGAACTCAGATTCAGGCCAGGTGGCAACTTGGAAGGCGGGAATTATGAATAACCTACCCAAGCACAGATAAAGAAAAGTGCAATAACTTTTGCTAGCAAATTGATATCAATGAATAAACCAAGAACAGCCAGTGTAAGAGCACATGAGGAACGTTGAGATCAAGAAGCATGTCGAAAGCATCCAAAACTTGAGAGCTTAAAGGACTTTCCCTGGTTAATAGTGTGGTTGAGGGCACAATGAAGAGAGTAAAGAAATCAAGTTGCCTTTGGATATCCAACAGATATTCAGTAGTACAATCCATAACCATCCAAAAACAACTTTGATCCAATTAATAAAGTCCATTAAATTAAAATTATCATGATAAAAGGATGGATAATTGTTTTGCCACTCACTCTCTACTGTGAGCAAACCTTTGACTATGCAGTTACCCTAGATTCTCGATCACAAATTGGCAATCAATTGCCAATTCATTTGAAAATCTTCCCAATTCATCCTTCTCTCCGTGATAGATTCCCACGCCAATAGCATTAATAACAATCTAAAACCTCCTAACACTAAACAATTTAGGTTTTCCAGATGAACAAATCGACACGATAATCAATCAAACACACGAGCCAAATCAGCAACCAAATTCAAAAGCAACATGCAATATTCGCTATATTATTAAGCAAAGAAATGTCAATCGTATTGAAACCAGTCATGCGCGTCAACGTCAAAAGAACGCCGTCACACAACTAAACAGCGAAACACAGGATTAGGCAGATCGAAACGCGAATCGAGTATTTATAGCAGAAAGCGATGGATCGGAGAGCGAATAAAACCCTAACAGAGGGAGAGTACCTGGCTGAACTTGAGAGTGTGCTGTTCGCCGGCGAGCTGAAGGTTTCCGCTGACGAAGACGAGCATGCCGGCGTTGACGCCGGAGGGCTGGCAGTCGACGGTGGAGATTGAGTGGTGGCACTGCTGAAAAGGGAGGGAGGTGAGCTTGGCAACGATGTTGGAAGCGCCTTGGATCTTCTGCCCTTCGAAAGTGAGCATGGAACCCTCCTGGTAGAGATTCGCTAAGCCGTTCCTGTTGGTGTCGAAGGTGCTGTAGTAGTGCTCCACGAATGCCTTTGCCAACGCGTCTGGATCCATCTCTCTTCTCTATTCTCTCCCACTTCTCTCTCTCTCTCTCCCCTCCTTTATATACTACACGTCTACACCCTCTCGCGTATCTTTTACGTACCAACCATCAATTTTCCAAATTATATTATTATTAGGCTATTTTCTGGAAGACCTTTGAGTCAATTTCTAATTATTTTTATTAACTTAAAAATTTATTTGATTATCGGATAAATAATTTTTTTGATAGATTTTAATATTTTTTAAAATATGAATTTCTAACTTTTTATATTTTTTCTATTATTATGTTTATTTTTTTATCTATTTTAAGAAAACATAATATTATTATTTTTATGTTATTTTATACTTTTTAATTATTTCAATAACTAATTTTATTTAATACTTTTAATTTAATACATTAGTTTTCAATTTTCAACTATCCTTTAATTTTTTTAATTTTTCATCTTCTAGTTAATTTTTCAATTAATTTTGTTAAATATAATCTTATTATCTATTAAAAGTAAGTATATGATAAGTTTATTTATTTTTATAATTATTTTTCTAAAATTAATGAGGCCCAAGATATTTTTATAAATTTTATTTTTTGGATCGATTATACAACTAAGTTAAATTTAAAACTTAATCACAGTTATTTTGTGAAAATCGATATACATTTTATCGCATTGAATAAGTGAGTTGTTATAAACTGAGATAAATATAAATAAAAACTGAGCTACGCTCAATAATTTTTAATTTATTGACGGTGTAGAAAAATTTACACCTAGAGCATACAAAATTATATTATGATCATTATTATTGAGTGAGATATATATTTGATACTCGCGTGATTTATTAGATCTCGCACAAATTTTATGTACTAATAAATATTTTTTAAATAATGTAAATCAAGTATTATTTTGTTCATCTTAAATTAAATATTTACTAAATCTTGCCTAAATTAAATCATTCAAAGTAAAAATATATATTATTAATAAAAATATCGTCGACAGCAGGGTTCGAACCTGCGCGGGCGTAGCCCAACAGATTTCAAGTCTGTCTCCTTAACCACTCGGACATATCGACTCACATATTAATAATGGTTTAACAGTTGTACATAACCACAATAACTTTGCAAAGCATATTATATTTAAAAATGTTATATTTTATCCCTTTAGTATGATCAATATCTGATTTTTATTGCTTAGTAGTTTTAATTTTAGTTTATTCTCTTGATTATTATAGTTAAGTAATTCAATTACTTTCTCTATAATAAGTTTAAATCTTTACTTCCTATTCAAATAATTAGAGATTTAGGGTAGATTTAAGATTGAAAATAATCTAAAAGGTTCAAAACTAAAAAAAAAAGTTAGTGAAATTAAAAAAAAAATAGTGTGAGGTTGAAACTAAAAAGTAAAAGATTTTGTTTTAATTTAAGATGAAATTCAATATTTTGGTTAGTGGATTGTGAAAAAAAAAAGTATTTAAAGAGACTATTTGTGTACATATGCTAACTCCATCTCCTCCCAAGCAAAAGTTTCTACTGTAATTTTGAAAACACGTAACCAATGAATAATCTTATCAGTTGGATTTGCTTTGAAAATCATATTTTTAATAACCAAATTGAATCTAACCTTAATACATATATTGACAAAATATAGTTTAATCGATCAGTTCAATTTATAGAGACTTTAGTTTTAGATTTGGTAGAGGGTTAGTTTTATTTATTTCTACTTCTCACAAAAGCTATATTCTTCTGTCATATTGCTCTTGCAAAACCTTGTAAATACAAAATAATGGAGAAAAATTAATGAACCTGAGAAAGATCGAATTCCCAAATTCAAAAACAGTGTGGCCCTTGTACACCAAGCACACTAGTACCAACTATAGTAGCTCTTATTACTAGTTAAGAGACAATGGAGGTAAATAACTTAGTGCATGTCTGATCTTTCCTCCAGCTTGTTGTCGCATGAATTCTAAAGACAAATCTAATGGTCCAACGCAAACTGAATGCAAAAGAAATGATGGGAATGCTTTTGCAAACGTCCTTTTGCTACCAACTTTCATTTCGTTTGAAATAAATACACAAACATGCTTTTAATAGTAATATATATAATTCCCTTGTGATGGTTTAAGAACCTAACAATGTGTAAAACTGAGAGTCCCTATTGAAAGATAAGTGTATGGGATGTTATTTGACTAACTAAATAATGGTCGTGAAGCTTCAACGACATGATTTTGTATTTCTAGTTTTGAATTTCAGCATTCAAGAATTGATAACGTTAACGCTTATGCATATTTCGTTTTCATTTTTGTTGTAGTGTGTTGGAACAAAGTTCCCTTCATCATTGTGCCCTGTGTACAATGTTGACGTCACATGTTGCTCCACGTAATAAACATGCATATCCACACCAATAAGTATTTACTAAACCGGTGGAAAAATTTATTGTGAAATTGACGGAACTAATGAGCCCCACATATGGTATCTGAAATGTGTAAGTCTTGTCCACCCAACAATCAAGTGTCCTTATGGTTATTACCCAATTATTGCTAAACCTGCTATGGCTTGGCATCACCTTTAAAACAAGCAAATTCCTCAAATTCTTTTACACCTTCATCAATTGTGAATGAATGTTGTGGGTATAGGAACCATTACCATTGTTGATACTTGATAAGGCCATAAGGGAAGGGAAGGCCACTTCCACTATCTAAACTAGACATTAAATTAGTGCATAATAGTTGTTTTTAAAGTAGTAATAAATAGTTTTTATATTGATTTCATCATGATTTTCTACAGTGAAATCAAATACATTTTAATTCATTAGGAAATGAATTGAGACAAAGTCAAATTGAATATGATTGATTTTTAGTGATCTTAAACATAGAAACATGTTTCTTAGTTATAGTGCACGGTATACATGACCAATTAAATGATATTTATCCAAAGGCTGCAACTTTTACTATGTGTTTTACGTTGTCACAGTCTCCTGCTGGTGGAGGAGGAAAAGCTTCTGACTTGATGCATGCATCTATGTTAATTATTGTAGAATCAAGTGTCTGGAACTCACATTGATTTGGGGAAAAAGTCAATGCAAAATATCAGTTCTGTTGCAGTGAAACGTACTCGAGTTACTACTCCCAGGAGATGTGACGGACTCGCATTTTCCAACTAGTATTAGTTTATCGAATTTCGAACTCATGGAAGAGTCATATCTATGCATTGGCATTGCATGCTGTTTAAAAGAACTTGTATTGAGAATGTTGCATTCATTGAGAAACGTTGACACTGGTATTAGTTTAGCCCAGTGCCTTTCTAGTCAATTCTAATTTGTACTTAGACGGGTTAAGTATAGTTTTACATTTTCAGATTTATAATTTTCATTTTATCATTTTAGAAAATGATTTATTTTGTGTTCCCTTTGGAATTTTTTTACTTTCTTATGACCAGTTTGTATTATTTTTTTAAAGAACTTCAAATGAAGCTTAAAAAACAATTATAATCAAGTTAATATATTTTTGTCTTGTGTAACTAGAGAGGATTATCTTAGATCTTACTATGAAAGTGAGAAAATTCGGGATGACAAGTTAAAACTATGTACTCATGCATGTCTTATAACTTGATCGATTTATCTGACCCAAGGAAACCTTTTTTTTTTTTAATTTGATTTTCATTAGAATCTTTTTCTTAATTTTTTCTATTTTTATTTTATGTTTTAGTCATCCAAAAGTTGATATACTAGGTAAAAGCATATATAAGAAATAAGTTTGTATTAATATTTTTATTCTTTAAATTATTTATTTTTGTAATTAAATGGATTAAGCAACAAAGTACAACAAACAGACAAAACAAAAGGGCCTGCCGCTGCCATAATAAGCATGTAGTAGTTGGAGTTGGCAAATATTCATTAAAACCACGAGAACATAGTAGCAAAACAAATTCTAAATGACAAAAAAATTGTTTTACCTAATTTAATTGTGCTTCTCTGTGTCAATGACTAAAAAGGAGGATAAATATTTGAGAGTAAAATTCAGATCCTCCTTCATGACGGACAAGACGTGTCTGTTACTAATTTAGCTGAAGAACCATACAACAATTTGTAGAGGATAAAGACTTTGCTTATCATTAAATGTGTGGGACAAATAAAATGTTAAAACATTACTTAGCCTGTTATACCCAGTGATACCTTGTTAGTGCACGTTAAAATCCACCTAGATAACTCTTGACATAAAAAATTGGCAACTTCAGCTTTTAAAAATTTACTATTGAGATTAAAAAAAAAAGGGAATAATTTCATGAGATGTGCAAGGCAAATCAATGAGTCAAAGGAAATCCAGAATTGGAAATATAAAAATCGGCCAAAAAATGGTGGATCACTCACACTACAGTATAATGTATCAGTTACATGTTTGCAAGCCGAATTCCAGCACTGTTAAGAACAAAAGGAAGCAAGCTTGCTGTGATACATCGAATCACCATCTTTATTGTGAGTCATATACAAAGATTGATGGTGTGTACTTGCTTCCTTCCTCCCCTTTGATGCCAAGAAGCTAATTTTCTTCCTTTCACCTGAATCAAGCCCTTGTGATACATGCATCAATACACATAAAAATGTAACGCGCCTAGGCTAGATTACTATAAGTTGTATTATTACATACACAAGGATGAGACTCCAGAACCTGTATTATAATACACCCTAGTCTTATAATCAGCCTCAATCATTTCGGCTGACTTTACATGGAAGAAGAATTAATGGGTTTTGGTACCCTTAACAACCAATTACAACTCAATTGCAACCAATCAAACTTGGCTCCTATGTACACTCCCTGCCACAAAAACAATGTTTTAAAACGGGAACCCTTCAAACACAGCAGAAAAGACAACAAAATAGGTCAAAAAGGTAGAATGAACCATTTCTGAACTTCTACAATATTATCCCCCTTTGTTCCATTTTCTTTTATCTTTCAGATGAGATAGATAGCATTCTTCTGTCTCTAGTGAACAACCACCAAGCTTTGAGGTGGTTAAATACTAAAACATGCACTGGCTGTTAAATAGGGAACTTACTCTCAGGAGACTTCGGAACCTATTTGCCCACTTCGGAGTGTCCTGGATTACGGACAGCTACGCTTCCATTATCAAATATTCTGGTTTAACTCGGCACCGTATTTTCTTTTCAAGATGACTGGAAAAACCGTGAGACTTCTCTATACAGCTGTTCAGCTTCAAATGGTTTTGAAACATATCCATCCATGCCACACCTTAGGCATTCCTCGTGTGTAGCCTGTATCACATCTGCGGTCATGGCTAAAATGGGTACATGCCAGTTTGTAATATTCTCAAAGTCATCCATAGATACTTCTCTGTTCACACTATCTTCCATCTCCCTAATTCGCTTTGTAGCTTCAAATCTGTTGGGAAAGAATTGTTATTAGCAAAATTGTAATATAATGATAATTCTGGGTTTATAAATAGAAAGTAGATAAATAAATTTTCAAATAATTTTTTATTTAGAATTGTGAAATGAATTGACTCCGCTTATGGGCTCATAGCTGGTTCCAAAGCCTGACAAAGGAAGAGGGTTGTGTTAGGCCCTTGACAACCAACATAAAACTTGTTGAAAGCCCAAGCATGGATCACTAACAATGGATTATGTGTGCCAATGCTAGGTCGTAACCCAAAAATAACACTTTGAATGCCTTGAGTACAGTGTTAAATGAGCTAGAGCTGCTACAGAAACTTTCAAATGTATTAAATAAGCAAGAGTTTTCACATTTTTGTAGACAAATGTGGGTAAAGCAACTAGACTAGTTGTGCCTGATTAGATTTGGTGCTTGGAATATTGGTACATTGAAAGATAATTCTCTGAAGGTGGTGGACATCATGATTTGGAAAAGGATTCACATCACATGTTTTCAAGAAACTAAATAGGTTGGAGAAGAAGTCAAGGAGTAAGACACTACAGGATGTAAACTTTGGTACATAGGGAAAGTTAAAGGAGCTAGACACAGCACCAAAAAGGAAACTAAAGAAAATTATCAAAAGAGATTTATGGTAAATAGCATCCCTTAGAATTTGGTTTTTAACCAAGCTCAATGGCATCATGTATCAAACCTCACTTAATGAGACAAGACTATTTTTGTCATAGAATTGTCAAATGAATTATAGACTCCAAACACCTTGTGTGCTTAATATACATTAGTTTGTTTCACAAATCTTTGCAGTGCAATAAGTTTTCCTTTGATGTTAAAACTGTTAAGTAAGATATTTTCAATTATTCTGTTAGATCAATAAAAGAATTAAAAACTCTTTTCTATGTTTGTAGAAATTTCAAATATTACTCCAGATATTAAAAATATCAGATTCTGAAAGAAAGTATTCCAGGTGCATACATACCCATCCATTTCTGGCATTTGAATATCCATGAAACAGGCATCAAACTGATGGGGTGGCTTCAAGGAAGAGATGGCATCTTTTCCACTGCTAACACAAACCACATCTGCTCCATACTTTTTCAATGCACCAGCTGCTACTGCACGGTTCACACCATTGTCGTCTACAATTAGAATTTTCCTGCCACGAAGAAGATGGCGAAGAGACAAACTTTGGAGCTCTCTATGAGGAGCTCCCTTGTTTTGGACACCCATGGCTCGTTGTAGTGAGGCAGCAAGCATACTTGCTCTCAGAGGTTTGGTGATCACAGTAGGATTATGAACACCCAAGTTTACGCTAGCTTTAAAAGAACTACTAGAATTAACAAGAATGAACAGCTTTGGAGGAACCCCATGATCAATTCTCCTCGTGTTATTGACAAAGTGAGATGACAAGCCTAAATCTCTATCCCAAACCTCCTGCTCAATCAGGACCATATTAACAACTACATTCCCATTGCTTATGGTTGACAAACCTTGTTTTAAATCTGAAACCATTTCAACATGAATGCCAAGCCGTTGGATGTGATATCCAGACACTTCTGCTCTAACAGATCTTGGGTCAATAATTAATGCAGTCATCCCCTCAAATTCTGAAGATGCAGACTGAGGTTGGTTGTTGATTTGCTGAATTTTACACTCACTTGAACTACGGTGTCCATTGGTGAATACAGCAGTAAAAGTGAATGTGGACCCAATCTTGGGTATGCTCACAAATCCAATTTCCCCATTCATGAGGCCAACCAAACATTTGCTAATGCTTAGGCCAATGCCTGTTCCTCCATGCTTTCGGGAGATGGATGAACCTACCTGCATGAATGGGGTGAAGATGAGTGGCTGAGATTCAAGAGGAATACCTTCACCTGTATCTTCAACAGATACAATCAAATTGACATGATCATTGGAGGGGGATGAGAAGGAACCAAGAGGTCCCTCTTGACTGAAAGCCTTGAATCCTTCCCAGCTCCGGCGACTATCAGCAACGGGCGAACCACTCAAGGTATTTTCTGAGTTGGATTCTTTGTCAACCTCTATTGAACGGACAACCTCCTCAACAAGATGGATTGTGACAAAAATATGTCCTTTGTCCGTGAACTGCCAAACAATTACAGAATCAGTTTTAATAATATTTTCAAGAAATACACATCAACTTTGCTCTACTAATAGTCATGCTTGGCTAGAACACTAAATAGAAGATTTTTTTTCATGAGACTATGATGACCGTAGCATGTCTATAAGGCAAGGATGTAGGACAAGGGAACATCTCTAAGTAACTTATATGAAGGATATCAGACTAAGTAACTTGAATTATACATAATGTTCTTCTCTCTACCATAAACTTACCTTAATTGAGTTACCCATGAGATTGGTAATTATTTGTCGAAATCTTCCTGGATCACCTATAAGTAATTCAGGAACATGATCTGACACATAAACTGCCAACTGCAGTTACCACAAAAATTATGAAGAGCCATTAACTATTAGACTACGCACATTTTGAAAATTCCATCATGATAAAAAATCAACAGTAGATGAGAGAGATATTACCTCTACTCTTTTTCCTTGAGACTTCTCAGAAAATAGAGACAATACATCATCCAAAATTGCCCGTATGTCGAAGAGCACAGCCTCAAGCTCTAGCTTACCAAACTCAATCTTAGCCTGATCCAAAACCTCATTTATAAGTGACACCAGAGCTTTTCCACTTTCCTGTGCTGTCCTGACATATTCCTGTTGGGTTACATCTAGATCTGTGTCCATAAGCATATGCAACATCCCTGAAAATCCAATTTAGAGCAGGGTCAGGGCTGAAGAAGCTCTTCTTTTCTGTGGAAATAATATAGATAAAAATTGGATAATAGACTAAGCCGTAGACAGAAGACAACTCACCCAAAACACCATTCATTGGTGTTCTGATCTCATGGGAAACAGTAGCAAGAAACTGCGGTTACAATTGATAAAGCCCACATGATCAGTATGAGTTAAGCCAAAATAAGTTCAACAAATAAATTTTAAAAAAAAGTTCCATACCTGGGATTTTGCAACATCAGCCGCCTCAGCTCGTTTTTTAAGTTCCATCATCTCACGGTAATCATCTTCTACTTTGGCAATTCGATTCACAGTGGCATGGAAAATATATCCAACAAGGAGTGCAATAACAAGGATACCAATAGAAGTAGTTATTGCCACCCATGGCCATGGTGGCTTCTGCTTGAACCTGCATTAGCATCAAGCTTAATTTTCATGAATAGTTCGTCTTTGACAACTTGTACATTTTCATTGTAATGTATTAATAAAAATAGTTAAGATTCAATGACCCTAAAAAAGTATGACAAGTCCAGATAAAAGAACTCTAGACTAGGTATCGCTAGCAGCAAAACCACTAGATTGTGAAGTATTAAGTCATGTGACATTAATACAATAATAAACCTTGTATTTAATATATCCTCTACCTATTTCAAGGTGACCCACTGTTATTCTTACAAACTACACTGAGCATTAAGGAGGACGGAGATATTAGACTTCTTCAGTAGCATTACTCTTACCTGCAGTGCATCTCATGCTTCCTAAAAGGGTCTCCAAAGTTAAGAGTGCTGACGTGATAGAAAAAATCCCCTGATTCATTTGAGCCATACATGGCAATTGGATGAGTACGATTTGTAGTATCATATACATGAACAATTACAGTTTGCTTGCTAGCAAGTTGCTGAAGTAATTTCTCCACTAATGACTCAACATCAAAGACTCCCCCAAGATACCTGCCCAGCAAGCAGTAGTGAAGACATAAAAATGCTGCTCTCTTTAACTGTGTTCATGATTTTTTTTCATTTTCCCATTGGCTTTATTGAATTTAAAAGTAGATTTATAACTTCAAAGCTTCTAATTATCACAAGGGGAGAGCCAATAATTATTCACTCTTCTCACATTAATAGATTTCATGAATCTTCTCTGAAAATTTGAATACAGTGATTAGTTACTTAGTAGTACTTCAAAGCTTTAGATGACCAAAATGGAATAAGCTAAATTATATGAATGATAAAAAATCATAAAAATTGACCAAAAAAGCTAATGAATGTCAGATGCAAAAAAATTCAAAAACTAGGCACACCCGTCAGTTGCTTGAATCCTTTCATTTGGGGTTGTATTTGATGGGAGATCTCTCTTGTAAACAGCAAAGGTCAGGATAACCCCTAGTCGATTTGTTTTGAGCAGCCTAAAGGGTGCAGTTAAAACCCCTTTGCCTGATTCTCTTGCACGCAGCACATTTTCACGGTCTTCCTGTTGATGAACAAGTGAATAACTGTGACAATCATAAATCCAAATAAATTGCCATAGATTTTAGATATCAAACATGAACAACGTGTCTCAATTCAGCTTTGTGATATTCACAAAATTAGAGTCTATTCATGTGTACTATTCTCCATCAGGAGCAATCCCATCATCACAAGCAAGAGAAAGGAAGAACAAGGGTACAAAAACAAGCAATATGGCAACATAGATAGTTTTTTCTTCATAAACATTCTCCGGAAAAAAAATTAATGACCACTAAAGACCAGTCAAAAACCATACTACCAGGAATAAAGAGCTTAGAATGGATGGATTAAAATTATCATCAAGACATCAAAGTCTACTGTATAGCATTTTCACAATTTTCATAATTAACAATATATGGCTCAGACTAGCTCCACAAATAAAATTATACAAGTATCAGAAACCTACCTTTCCAGAAAGCACATTAACAGAAATCACGTGTGCAATTGTATCCTGTGCAAAGATGACAGGAGCATATTCTTCCTGAACAGGGGATGGCTCCAGTGCCTCTGGGGCATAATCGTCCTTATGAACCGGGTTCTGCTCTAGCGTATCCATCCTCTTGATAGTCCAACCTTGCTGCTTTTCAAATTGTTCCCTTTCAGAATGGAGCACCCTTACAGCATACGCAACACCACTTGTAAGAGGTCTCTCAAAAGCTGTTCTTTCTGTGTACTTTGCAAAAGTTTTCTGCAAGTTTTGGAAGTTAGATTAATTTGCAGAGATGAGACTAAAGATCGAAGGATAAAAGAAAGTGGGATCTTTTCTATCCGACAAGAAGGGGAGGAACCAAGGAAATCAGGTCATGTTCCAGCAGCTCAAGTTCAGTAACCTTGTCAGCAAAACATATAATACTAAAACCCCAATAAATTCTCCACAAAAAAGGTGTTGTGTATTAGACAAAATAATGCTATTAGACACTAAAATTAATGACAATGAAACAACTCAGAAACCTATGTGAATAAAAATTAAGCCAAAATAAACAAAGACTAAAAGCAAAAGGTGGGGAATTAGTGAATTAGGTCCTGATTTGCAACAACAAAGTAAAGACTAGTACCTGATCGATGGCTGAGGGGCTCTTAGCATGGTGGAAAGTGGAGATTAGAATGGACATGGCTTGGATATGGTTCATACTGACATTAAACTGATCCTGCAGCATCCTAGCCCTTTCATCACACATGCTTGCAAGAGTTTCTTTCCTCTTCTCAGTACCTTGCGAGCTCATGTAGCAGAAGATCCGCAAAGATACTATGAACCAACCCACTACCCATGTCAGCAAAAGCTTCCTCCACAACGCTCTCTTAACTTTCTTGGAGCCAATATACTGGTAGTACTGTTGGTGGATTTTGCAACCCTGCCCTGAGATCTTCTCCCACCATTTTTTGTGCCACATCTTGCTACCACCACCACCTCCACCACCCATCTTGGTGTCCATAATAATTCCACTGCTGAGAAACCAGTTAAGATAAACCACAGACACAACCCAGCAACATAGCACCAAAAGTAGATGCCCCACTTTAAGACCAAACCCAACTACATGGAGCAAGCTCATCCACAACAGTAACCAACACAAGTTAAAAAGACACAGTTCAAACAGTTTGTGGGTGTCAACTCTAGCTGATTCCAGGTATAGGCTTGTGTTAGAGAGAGAGAAGAAAGAACCGCTGTCAAATCCACAGAATCCCCACAAGGCTAACACACACACACCTATTCATTATAAAAGATGTTAGGCTTGTGATCGAAGGAAATTCAAGATTTAGAAGAACAACAATAACACAAACCCAATTCCCAAAAACTAAAAACAAGTAGGTTGAAGGGGAAGGAAAAATAAAAAAGACATCTTAATAATAAAAATAGAAATAATAATAGAAGATGTGACCTTGATAAGATGCTGTCTTATCCACCCCAATAGCTTAAAATTTCATAAATGCAAAAATGAACACTGAAACTAGAGACAGATAAGAAAAATTCAAATACCCTTTAAAGAATAAAAGAATCACAAGATTCTGGGTTTCTAATTCTAAAACAGAAATTGATACTCCTTATTATCTTGTTAGCTAGCAGCAGCTACCAACCAAGACGCAGAACAAAAAGGAAGGGCCAAAACTAAACCTACAAAAAGATTCGATCTTCACTATCACTCAGCAAAGAAGGTCTTCTAGCTTGCACTTCATGGCCCTAGAATCAAACAAGAACAACACAAGCACGTGAGTGTGTTCCAGAAAGATTTCTTTTATTTCTTAGAAGCTAGCTGCACACTGTAAAAAAAAAAAAAAAAGGTAACTTGAACGTGGAGAATGAAGCTGGCAAGGACTTTAAAGCAATGAGTTGTTGTTCATCGAGCTCAGGTAGTAGGAGAATTTGGCAAGGCAAGATGATAAGAATAATACGGTAGCATAGCACAATTGTTTTCAACATTATTATAGTCCATTATCTCTTTCCAAACTATCCACTCAAAAAAACAATATTTGTCAAAAGAATATAGCAATAAACACTATAGTATATTTTAACAAGCTTGTTATATATATATATATATATATATATATATATATAAAGTTATATTGCATATTTTGAACACAAGTAATAATAAAAAAAAAATTGAGATCAAAATAACAAATCATTGGTACGAGGGTAAT
Source organism: Glycine soja (assembly GCF_004193775.1). Classification (NCBI taxonomy): domain Eukaryota; kingdom Viridiplantae; phylum Streptophyta; class Magnoliopsida; order Fabales; family Fabaceae; genus Glycine; species Glycine soja. The sequence goes on along the minus strand of NC_041009.1, from coordinate 8,126,542 downwards.
GAATTTAATCTCTTTAAATAAAATAAAATATTAAGTTAAAGTCTTGATTGAGATGAAAAAATTACTAAAAATTATAAATTATGACTCAAATCAGATTCTCAATCAGAAATTAATCATTTAACAAAACTGATAAATCAGATCACAGTATTATGGGTACCAAAAAATTTATAAAAAAAAAAATAGAGGGCAGAAAAGGCATAGTTCCACTGAGCAGAAATCACAGCCTTTCTTAACTTTGGTTTGCTTTGTGTTCACATCCCTATCCGTCCATGCCAGTAGACAACTTCTTCACGCCAAGTCGTTTACTCTGTGCGTGCGTGGGTTTGTGTTAGCTGTACTTTTGTGTTGACAAAAGTGCCCCTGCATGGAACCAAAATTTCAAGAATAAGGCATAAGCTTTTTTGGCTCAGAATGGCATTTGATACCCCCGTACTTTATCAAAACTGCCATGGGAGAGGACCCAGAGTCAAAAGAGTAGGTATAGAGATAGGCACCACGCATGAATGATTAGAACCTCTCAAGGTGTTATTATCTTTTTCCCTTCCTTCTTCTTTTCCCCCTAGAATCTGTCTACTGTTTAGTTAATAGTTTAGTTGCACCTGGCCACATATCTAACTTTACGCTGAATTCAGACACTATACTCTAAGGACATCACTGTTTACCACTCTCCTCTGCCAATATTTAATTGATCCAATACAAGAATGGGAACATTGTGAGAGAATTTAGGCCATTTGTCACTTTACCCATTAGAACTTGTTCTCTCTCTTTTCTTTTTCTTCCCTTTCCTAATATTGTAGTGTCCTAGTTTTAACTTTTTGTGCATTGCATATCTAAGGGTATTTATTATGCCCCCAAAATGGCTAGAACGTGTATTCAGATCCAAAATTAAAAAGGTTTGTTTTATTATCAAAAATTAAAATTAAAAACCCGAGATATGTAACAATTGAATGAAATAAGACAAGGAATCTCCAAGTACAACAATCTTATTCAATTTCTATAGCAATAGGTAAAGCAATACCTCTTTTGATTTCCATTTTTATTAAACCATTATCTCCTTAATTAATAAAATATTATTTATACCAATGGATAGAGGAAATATTTCTTTTGGTAATCACCTCTTCATCTTCATCCATAATTAACAAAATATTAACAAATATGAATTTAATCAAACACAAGATCTTTTCCTCTCCATTTTTTTAACTCCTCCATGGTTCTATCATAAACTGCTAAGCAATTCCTTTACACATTTTTTTCTTCTTATTTTACACTTGAAAATGTAACTATTCTAGTGTGGTCATTCACATTTTTGTGCTTGTAACCAGTTTATATTTTTACGACTCCCACAATTTATCCGTTTATCCGTGCATTTTCACTTTTCTTCTCTCTTCACCAACCCTAAACGCAAACCCCGCATCCCACACCTGCTCCTATACAGTGCACTCATCACCATCCCTCTGCTCATTGTTGCGCCATCCCATTGCATCGTCGTTGTGTTGTCCCATTGCAACACCACTGCGACTTCACACTACTCGAACCACTTCGTTCAGGTACTTCCTCTAGTTGCTTCTATAGACCCATTCTTCTCTAGCTATGAACCACTGAAATTGGAAAGCTTGAATTCTCTATGTTTTATGAACGTGTATATTTGATTCCTCTATGTGAGTCTTCTTTTTGCAGTAACACCGTATTTAGAGGTGGAATTTTGTGACTACATTCAAGTGGGGTACTGGAATTGGTTAAAGATTGAGTTTTGGGTTTTGATTTTTTATTGTTTTTCCTGTGGTCGAGTATTGGAATGCTAGGAAAAATAATATAACCTTTGTAAAGCAACAATCGTATATCTTCTAGTCGCGAAAACTCAACCGCTTCGGTCAATCATGTTTTTTTTTCAGGTGTGATGGATATGTGTTATATTAAACAACACATAAAAGGGAACATGGCTTTGAATGATTTTTTGTTTTGTTTTCAATTACAATTGGAAAAATGTTCAAATAATCTTTAATTTTTACACATGTTTTTTTATATTTACTTTATATATTTCTCCATGTCTCTTATTTTTCTCTTCACCACATATCTTATTTTGAAATATATCAAAAAAATCCTTAAAATTGAAGTATATACACCCTAAATAAAGATAATTAAAGATCAAAATAAGAAAAAAAATTCAGCATGTGACATAATAATGTTATCATTTCAACATTTCACAAATGCATTTATCAAATAGAATGATATTCAATTATGTACATCAAATGAACATGTATTTACAAATATAATATATTAATTTATTATGTTATCATAACAAAGAGACACAACAAGTAAAATTATGTATACATTACAAAGTATATTAAACTAAAATAAATATGCGATATCGTAATAGAAATGCAGACATGCAGGCACGGTCACGCCTGTGTTTCCACCAGGAAATTATAAAAGTGATGTTCATTTGTAACTATTTAAGAAATAGAACAAAAGAATAGTCCATGAGTGTTTTTATTTTCATTGACAAATCTAGCTTAATTGGTTGAAAATGATGTGTGAGTAATTATAAATTTTTTTATATGTATCTTAAATTCTTAAAAATTAGAAAAGAAAATACACTAAAAATGAAGTTAGACAAGTTCACAATGATTTGGGTGGAGTCAACAACCAATTTGAACATGACAACAACCTATGTAAAATGTAATAATAATAAGGTACATGAAAATGGAGTCATAACAAACACCTCTGTCCTAGGAGAGGAGTGTAGTCAAGTTGGGTGCAAAATGGGAAGAGGAAGGGGCAAAGTAGTCGAGAGCATAAAAAAATGCAAAGTGGTAATTTAGACGAAAAGAGAGTCACAAGAATAGAAAACACTTTAATCAAAGAGAAAAAGGGGTGACCACAAAGTGATTAGGTTCTCGATATTTACTTCTTTCTTTTTTGTGTCCTCGAGAGTGGGAAACTCTTTCTAAAAGCGACGCCCTTCATCAAATCACAAGTTCTATATATTGTGTCACAAATTATTTTGCCCTACTCCAAATAAATGTTGTAAAAGTAACTAAGTACTACTACTATTTCAATAATAATAATAGTAATAATATTTCTGTCTAGTAGTATCTTTCATGAGGCTGGTGTTAAAGTTTAAATCATTCATGTTAGTACTACTATATTGTTAAAATATTGTGTAATGAGTGGGTGGTTAAGAACAAGATGATTCATGGCTAGCAAGTATTTTTTTGGAAGTTAGTTTTTGCAAGATTCAATCAATGTTTTTTATTTTATGTCCAACCATCATAGATTAAAGATGTCTTCTAATTTATTAGGTTAAAAATTAAATTTCACTCGCAATATATTATTGCTGTTAAAAAAAGTATACAAAAAGAAAATTAGAGTGTTTTTCAATTAAATAAATCATTTTCATGTGAACGTAAGAAAACCTTACATATCACTATATAAATCTCATGATTTATAATCAATAAATTTAAAAACAAATAGTATTATTTAAATATTAAATAACGTTAATTATTATAGTTTGGTCAGTCTAATCAATGAATTAAATTATTCTATTTAATTAATTATGGATGCATATAAATAGTTACTTCTTCTATTTAATTATTATATAAACAATACTAGTACCTATCTTGTTTATTGTACTCCATCATTTAGTAAAGAGCAGTTCAAATTCTCATGTTTTGCGTGGTTTGATGACTTATTAAATGCTTATTGAAATAAATATTAAAAACAGACACATCATCAGAGCTTTCTCAGCATGATGTAGACAAAGGTTCAACTTCAAAACTCATTTTATATGTTAAATTCTATACCAATTCCGCGTACAAAAATATTCAATAGACATAAATAAACTAAAAATATTAAAACATTTTTTTCTGAATGAAACATTTAAAGAAATAATAACTTCTATTATATTTTTAATTTCTCTTAAAAAGTGAGATACTGAATAAATATCATGGTTTTAAAATCCAAATCCGCGATTCAAGGAGAAATCCATCAGGTATTCGATCAATGCTTTTTAAAAAACAATGCATCCTTAAATCGACTAAAAATTGTTAAACCGGTTTTCAACCGATAAAACTTAATAAAACTATTTTTTTAAGAAAAAAACTTTCAAAACAACGTCATTTTTTAAAAAATCAAATAAATATTATGACTTATGAAAGTTTTTAGAGAACTTTAGTTTTTATTATTATAATTTATGTACATTATGTTATTTTTTTCAATATTATAAGATATTATATTAAAATATTAAAAAATTATTTTATTAAAACCATTTCAATTCCCATTCAAACATTAACCCTTGAACCACAACTTTTAACGGTTTGATAATCGGTCTTAGAAGATCGATAAATATACTCTCGTATAAAAGCTACATAAGCTTTTTAGTTTCTACTGAAATTTATTCTTTCTTTTAACAAAGTCTGTGATGTATTTTACAAGTGAGGAGAATGTTTACACATTCTCAATAGGTTGATTATATTCAACTTGGCATTATTATAAAGACTAGTGAGTAAAATCAGGTTGTGTGGTATATTTAGTAATGAAAATAATATTCTATCATTATTTATAAAATTCTTATAACTTAATCTCTTATTATTTCTAATCTCTCTCCTTTTTCTTTTATATTTTTTATTTCTGGCCTATCAATGATTCAACCTCAATGTATTTTGCAGTCCTAATAAAACAACGGGTTCAACCCAGTCCTAAACCGTTTTTTTAGCTGATTGAGTTAACCGTTTTACACCTGTATTTCCACTTCTCATAGTACTCAAAAATGCTTTTCACGTTAGATAAGCACATAATTGAATAAAATAATGAAAGACCGAATTTGGACCGGAATTGCTACTGTTTAAATTGTTGATAAATTTAAATAGATTACTTTCTTGCTTTAGATATAAAATATTATTTTCTAAGAAATAGCTGGTATGGAAACTATAAAACGAGTAGTTTGACCAAGTGAATTGTACATGATCATATGTATAGTTGGATTAAAATAAAAGTACAGTCCCCGATAAAATTGTTATACCTCATATTCGTATTAGCAAATAATGAATGCAAAAGTCATTTAATTGCAAATTCTTATAAGTTATAACTAATATTCGTAGGAGTATTATGTATATCAAAAAATTTAATTTTAATATTATTTGTCTTAAATTGTATATTATTATATTTTTTATTAATTGATTGTGTCATTTTTACAATTAAAAAAGTCTGTAAAAAAGGAAAAAATGTAAAATAAAAATAAAAATTAATCTCTGCTAGTATTCATTCGTAGTGTTGTCCCTTAGGTAATATGACATAAATTGTTTATTAAATGTGCAACGTGATGTTGGTTTTAAACTTGGGCATTCCCATTTCCCCAACAGGATATTCTTTTGTGTATTAACTAATTAAAAATTAAATATTAAATATACATAAGTGTACCGACGTGTCAAGTGCAATGGGACAGGTTAACGTTTAAGGATTAAAATGATAAAATGATCACGTGATAAATAAACACAAACAAACACCTTGATTAAATCTTGTTACAATCAAAATAGGAGCTATAAATTCACACACATTAATCTGATATCAAAGACTTGGATTCTTAAACATGCGATCTTGAGCTCAACTTGTGAAAAATATCATAATTTTAATATCTGATTATGTTTAAGAAATTAATCTTTCACTTATGAAATGAGATAAATACTCTAAAAAATTCAAAGAAAAAGAATCATAAAATTCAGAGAAAGACACGCAACCTACCATGACGAATTATGAACCAGTTGGAATTATATCGTACAATGACAGCGAAGAAAATGGTAATAAAAGATCATTAATTTAATAAAACATGATTAAATTAACACCTAACGAAGAATAATAACCAAGACATGCATAACCAATATCAAATAATGTAGGCTCACCTGAACAATTAATATGCATAATCCTTGTTTATGCGCTACGAGAGGTGGAAGGCAATTTGGCAATGCCTCACAATGCTATTAATAGCGACTGGAATTACAAATTTGTCTTTTGGTAGAAAAACATATTAAAATCTAAGAATGTATTTATATCTTAAAAGAAATTATTTTTATCCATAAAGATTATAAGCATCAACTCTCCTGTCACTGGGCCTACTGTTTGGTTACTACTGTATATATTTTATAAATACCTTACGAATATAAATTCTTTTTAGAAGAATATATAAATCTTTACTTTTATTATTATTATTATTACTTAAAATCTTAAATCCAAAATAATTTAGCCAGGTAATATTGATATCATGATAATATCAGTTACATAATTAAACATACCCACCTATTTGACACTTCGTAAGAATGTCGGCCGCATTATTCACTTTCCTTTTGTTCAAAATTTTCCAAGAGTTGTCGACTCTAAATTTATAATATAAAGTATAAAGTAGTACTTATGAAGGGGTACTCATCGTTTAACATTTCATGTATTTTGTTTTTTGAAGAATACTTGTAAGTTAATGATGTTATTAGCATTTTAATTATAAGATTTGGGAAATATAAAATTGATCCTGTAATTTAGGAAGGAAAAGATTGTATATTTCTAACCAAATTAACTAATTAATACTTGTTGATATTTTTTTTTTATAAGATTTGCATATCATAAATGTAAGCTAACCATGCAAGGTTTGGATACTTTTCTGGAAAAATAGACACACCACTGTCCTTGCATCAAATGGCAAAACACTTGTCCAATCACCTCCACCCACAACAACATCCCACTAATCAAAAGTTCAGAACATAAGCATCTCCAACCAAGAACCACTTTCCATGTATCGGGTCACCAATTTTCCTTTTTACTAACTTTATCAGGTGCCTACACAAGGCACCCATCTTAGTCACCTGAAGTAAAACAACTTCAAACACCTAAGGCCTTGAGCAACAAGGGGAAATTCAAGACATTAAGTACACATAATAAAATATAAAAAAATTATTGTAGATATTTTTTTACTTAAACTAATTACCTTCCTAAAAAATACCTGTGATTTAATTTCATAAAATAAAAAAATATTTATACACTAACTAACTGTGTAAAGTAATTTTATATTGTCATAAAATTATAAATTATTATTTGAATTTCTTAAAGATAATTATTTTAAAAGTGAATAAACTTATCATTTATAATAAATTATAATTGAATTTCTATGTAAAATTTTGTATGGTCAGTATATAATTCTTTTTTTCTAGAAAAAAATTGTATATTCGACTAATATATAAAGGCGGAGTACGGCGGCTACTAAACCAAACAAACTAGATGTGAATCCCATGAGGACAAGGAGGGTTACAACCATTAATTTCATCAGGACACGCAACCTAGGTATGAAATTAAAGTCAATTTGTTTCCCTTCATCTTTATTTTTGTCACATATGTCTTGTGCGATGATAACTTTTAATATTGCAATTAATCATATCATATTAATGGTACAAATTCTTGTTTTGAACCGTGTTTAAAAAATAGCATGAAAAGCTCACATTAGTGGGGCAGGATTAGTTGAATGTGGGTTTTAAATATTTTAAAAAGGACGTGTTGCTGTTTATGCTTCCAAGACCCGTAAGATGAGTAGGGACATGCAGGGTGCTAATATGGAAGAGGCAAGGTGATATCAAATTAAGTAAGAAACCCCTTCAACGTGCTTCATCTCATAAAGGTACCACCGAGTTTTTGAAAATAATATGATATATCACAAAAAGTTTAAAGCGTCAATAATTCAATATCATTCACATTTTGTGTAAACAAAATTATATAAACTTTCATTGTCGTTTTTTATTTTTATTTTACATGAAGTCGTAAATCTTCAAATAATATTATTTGTAATGTATTTTTATTGAAGAAATGTTTGGGAAGCGTTTTTGTTTTAGGTGAAATGGAAGGCAAAAAGTTTACCAAATGTTTCTGCAAGCCAGAGAAGATTATTCGTTTCAATCATTTTTGCCTAATGCCTCTCGTAAAACATAGTAAATAATTAATAATTAAATATAAAACAAAGGGGTAAACTAAGAAGAAGCATGAGTGTTTACTGTAGATGCAATAGAGTTTTATTATTAGTACTTATTTGGTTGAATTTGTTTTGAAAAAGTAATTACTTATTGTTTACACTTTTTGAGAGAGTTAAAAGAAGAAGAAAAATAATATTTTTTTAATCTAGCCCAAACCAAACATGTGCTTAATGTGAACGAGAGACTATAATACCAAAAAAAGACTATAGTGGTAATTGACAAGTCAGAACTAAAACTTGTTGGGTGTCAAAAGTAGAAAGCATAAACAATTAACAAGTGGTATACGAATTTATTTTTTGGGGTACGATGCGGGGTAGTTAAATAAATCGAGCAAGATTTTTTGTTTTTTGTGCTTGTTTTTAGACAATGACTTGCTTCCATTAACAGAACTACACCGGCCTGCCGGAATATTTGAAGAGGTCCAACTTTCCTTCTTCAATGGTTTTTTTACCACCATATATAGGTGTGCGTGATGAATCATTGGTTTTTTTAATCACTAATTTTTACTAGAGTATTTTGCTTGTTTGGTTTAGTTAGGTTTCTTCTCTTAATTATATTTTTCCATTTACAAGATTAAACTTAAAATCTTATTTTAAAATATAAATTTAATTTTACTCAAACCAACCCAATATTAGTACTTTCTTTCTGGAATTATTTGTATAAAAAAATTTACACCAAAAATTGATTCTAAATTATTTTTAATATGATTTTAAAACAATTATTGTAAAAATTAATAAATTTATCATTAAAGATAGATTATGATTAGATGCTAATATAAAATATCTTTATATTTTAAATGAGTATATTTATATATGAGGTCGTACTTTTTAAATTTAATGGAAAGGCTTATAAAGATGAGTACAGTCTAGTAAGCCCAAAAACTCAAACAAAATCTTAAGATGATAAGAAAAAAAAATGCTTCTGGGCCTGGGATACCCCTTTAGTAAGTACAGGCTGAATTGGTTTAATGACATTTATTCCGAGCCTAGGAGATTCTTATTTTTTTTTTTAAAAAAAAAGTAGCCTAGAAGATCCTTATTCAACGTGTATTTGCGGCCTTTGTTGACCAGAATATTTCAAACAGTTTTTTGTTTCCCTTTTGAATAACAGAGAGATTTGACACCCAAAATAATAATAATAATAATAGGATAATGTTTAAATTTTACTATGTTCTAATAAAAAGGATGATAGTGCAAAATAAACATTTATCATTTGGGTTTAATTTAGATTATCAAATGTATCAAGGTAGTGTAATCCTGAACAACTCAGGGAAAAAAAATCCGGAACGTACCTAAATGATGCGAAAATGTTCCAATTTTTTTTAATCATTCCCTTTCTGATAGTAAGAAAACACCGTTCTAAGGTGAATTAAGTAAGTAAACTTCTTGTATTCATGTTAGGTGAATGAATTATTAAATCAAAAATGGACTACTATTATAATTTTGTAAAAACAAAATGATTATTATAATCAATAATTTATTAATTAACTTAACACGCGACTTGTCACTCACTGTATTAAACCTGGTACAATAAGCTTACGCCGCGTGTCCCAGTGACATGGCATTGGCCAATCGCGAAGAAGCCGTGACGCTATTATCGGGGATAGGTTTGTTAAATAAAAGGGAGAAACAACGAGAAACCGCGTTTCACTCGGATCGCGCATTCACAAATAAGGTTGAAGAGGTCACTGCCGGAAGAAGGGAGCAACACCATCTTTCATTTTCCGGCGATCTCTTGTTTCTTCCATCATCACCGTTTTCCGGCGATCCCTAATCCTCGCAAACAGAAATGGTACTTCAGTTTCTAACGCCTCTGCTTCGTTGACTTTCACACTCGAGATTTACATCTAACAGTTTCTCTTTCTCTGTCTTTGCGTTGCCGACATTGGTTTTATTTCTTATTTTCTTATTTGTGATGTCTGATTTGTCGCGTTTCAAATTTTCGTGAAAGAAATTAGAATTTGAATTCTCTCAATTGCTCAATTCTCTTTGGATTTCTACAATTGGGATCAGGATGTTGTGAAAATTAGGTCAAATTGTTAATTCATGATAATAATTTTGTTAACGTAGGGGTTTTATTGTGGTTATTATTTTATACGTCGAATTAATTCCTACTTTTGTGGTTATTAATGCTGTCTGTGAAATGTTTCGTTAGCTGATGGATCGGATCTGGTGACATCCAAATCCAATTGTGCCTTCCCTGTGGTGTTGATTGATCTTGTTTATTTGATTTTTGCAATGTTAATTGAAATTGTGCTTTTGTGTAGACGACATCAAGGCGCCTTGCGGACAGGAAGGTGGAGAAGTTTGAGAAGAACATCACAAAAAGAGGATTTGTGCCAGACACTACTACTAAGAAGGGAAAAGACTACCCTGTTGGCCCAGTGCTGCTCGGTTTCTTCGTCTTTGTTGTCATTGGATCATGTAAGAGAATCATTTCTACATCATCTTAATTAATTCGTTTCTTTTGGTGGCAAAATGTTTTCTATTTTATTTTCATTTTTAATTATAAAAAAACATATGATGTTAAGTGATTTATGTAATCAATCTTATTTAGTGTAGTGGGATAAGGCTTTGATGTTGTTATTTTAATTACAAAAAACGCCACATTGTTTTTGGTTTGTCTTCTGTTTCTGTTTGCAATAGATCCTGCAAAAACAACCTTTTTTTTTATGGTTTTTTGTGTTTAAATGTTTCGTATACAAACTTTTGAAAATAGAAAACACGGTCACATTTCTTGTAACTGAAAAGGAAAACCTATGAAAACATAATCATTTTATCAAACTAAATGACCGTGATGTTTGTCTCTGTTCCTGTCATGGATTTAAACATTTGTTGTTGACTGGATATATTTGACATACTCCAAGAGTTGGATTTGGATATTTTTATGTTGAGAAACATAGTCTGGTTGGATGCTAATAAATTTTTGACAACTTATCAGCTATATCATTACACAAGAAAATAAGGAAGCAAGCAAACATTATATCATTATATTGTTTCTTTGGTTAATGATATGTGATATGACTTGTATTCCATAAAATGTTGGTGGTTAACAACAACATTCATACGCCTTTTTAGCCAAAGTACGTGAATACCTAATTTGTGGTTGGAACCCTGAAGTGAAGAGGAATATTTTCTGATGGCCTCTTCCACAAAAAAGTGAAAACTATTTGGATTGCATCAAAATGGTGGGGTCTTGCATTCATAACAAAATAACTTTTGTTTGTTTGTGTGTGCTTGCGCATGCATGTGTCATGTGCGTAAAGGATTAGAGTTAGACCTTGGTGTAGGGAAGGGTTTGCTTTAGTGGAATTCGATCCAGGGTTAAACAATCCCTGGAAGGAATTGGTGTCGCTTGAGCTAAGGTGATGTCTGCTAAGGAGTGTGTTAGATTGTATTTACATGTCTTCCCATTTGCATTTTCATAGCCCTTGCTTTCTAGTTCCATTGACTTATGTGTTCTCCTTTCTTGGATCAGCTCTCTTCCAGATAATCAGGACAGCAACAAGTGGAGGCATGGCTTAAATGGAGCTTTGTTTTGGATTTTGTGTCATCTTCTCTTTCTTAGCCTCCTCGTAGAAAATGCTAATACTTCTCTACATGTACTGTACTTGTACTAGACCCGGTTCCTGTTCATGTTTTAATGAACTTTATAAGAATTTTGAATTAAAAATACAACTATTGTTCGTTTTGTCTTTAATTCTACCGAAGAGAATGGGGAGACCTAATTACTTACGTTATGAATATTATTAGTGCATGCAATAAGCCAAATCTGCCAATGGTTAGCACTGAAGAGGTTTTGAAGTTTTAACCGCAAAGCCTGTTGTTATTAATCCCTACTGTGTCATGACTCATGACAAGAGTTATCCGATTGGGTGAAGGATTATAATGTGGTTCAACAATTAGAGTAAAATAAATAATATCGGTTTAATTTACTTTAAAGAAGTAAATTTGAAAGGGTTTCAATTTTCCGAAGAAAATATAATGTGAAGTGAACAACTCAATCATTAACAGCATTTTGGGATACAACATTCCATAAAGTTTATAATGCTTTAAGTGCTTTACATTTTTTAATTCAAATTGATTTGATGACATGTATTCAATGTATTATAAGCTTATTGGGTTGTTTGTATTGCAACGCCAACCTCGTCCATTTCTTTAGTGCTTTGGGATACCAGTGCATCAAACTGTATGGAAAATCCCGTTTCCAAAGTTAGCAAACAGGCCAATAGATAGCTCTCAAAGGAATCACGTCAATATAATCACGGGGTTCAATTTGTCCGCGTTATTATGTTTTTTTACTTTGTTCCATATAAGGGTTTGTTTATTATATATATCGTTTTTCTTTATTTTACCCTCAAAAGATAACTTTTGTATTCTCGGGCCAGAACAAGTTGGCAACCTGAAACTTTGAAAGAAAGCACTCTTCTTTATCTTTTGAGTTTTGACTAGCGAAACATATCGAAATCTCTATTCTGCGATCAAACGCAATTAAATTATCTGTATTTTGCAAAGTAAAGATCATAGTGGTTGATTCATCGTTCCCACTGTCTGAAAACAGAGACAACAATCATAAGCCGTAAAATTAGAATGACCTTCACTTGAAGGGTACTACATCGAGTAGTTGGGGGGAGCCATCGAAATTGAAATCCCAGCTTCTTCCCCGTGTGACGCTGTAAGAAACCTGAGAAATGCCATCGTTTGCACTTAGCAGACAGCAGTCACAGCACAAGTGTGGAACAAAGAACACAGCTTTTTGAAGTTCACAAATTTCTGTAGAAACATGATGTTATATATTATATAATGCAGGACAGAAAGAGCAACAAGGGTTCAGCATGAGGCAGACAAGTGACACCAGACTGCAAGGCCAGGTTGAGAACATTTTAGGCTCTTCAAATGCCTCTCCCCTGACTCATCAGGCTTCAATTCTGAATGAATTTCTGCTTAAGTCTTAAATTCTAGTTGGTAGAGCCAACCCCAGTTTGGACCTTCCAGCTTGAAAACAAGAATGATAGTAACCGGAATTTAACCTTCACAACTTTCATATACAGGGAAAAGTCTTGAAAGCAAGGTGACTGAGGTGCATGCTTGAGAGCATGAAGAATACATGAAGTACTACAAACTCGTATCGTTTTCCATCTGCTTTGTTAAACAGCAATGAACATTATTATTCCTACATCAGCATCAATGACCAGCAAATTGAAAAGAACCCCAGGTTTTGAGGGAAATTTTCTCAGGCTATTCCTGTATAGTGTATACCTGTATTATAAAAGCTAAATCAAGCCATTGCAGTGAGGCATGGATAAAATGCAGTACCATGTGCTACCCATTGTCGTTTTCTTCCATGTGGCACCAGACACGCAGGAACCTTCACCCATTCCCTACTTGCTATGTTGTAAGTAACCAATCGATTCATTTGTCTTGATCTCAAGGATAACATCAGCAAGCCTTTGTTTCCCAAGCAAGTCATTCTAACGTGCTTCCCATAAAAGTCCAAGCACCAGACGTTTGGCATTCTGTCAACCTCCTTCCACAAGAAAGTCATCTTCTGCAGCTCCCATATGCATATACATGTGGCTGCATTCTTCGTGAGCAACCCCACAAGCAATATCCGGCCATCGCACTCAGCCAGCATGTGGTCAGTCAGATGCAATGGTGCTGGGATTATGTACTGCATCCAAACCCCAGTTGCCATATCATACGAAACAATCCCTTCGGGATCTGAATGCATGAAGTACAGGGTGCTGTCAATAGAAACAGCGTGTGACCTAAAATTGAGTGACAGCGGGAGCTTAATATCTGCAGGCATGTTTTCTGGATGGCTCCAAGACTTTGTCACTGAGTCATAAATTTCATATTCTCCATCACAACCAACCAATAGGATCTTGTAGCCAGCACTAGTTGAGTTTCCATTTACTGTCATCCCTACAGACGCACGAGACCCAACCCTAACTGAACGAGCTGGTAACTCCTTTAAGGATTGAGTCAATGGGTTACAAACATAGAAATTTTGACGATAAATGTCAAGAAAGCAAACTAGACCCCCTGCAGAAGCCACTGGCAAAACTATCAACTCTGCGGGCAGTGTTGATATAGTGGGATGATACCACTTCTTCATAGAAGGGTCATACATGGCTCCGGAATTTGCATGTTCATGAGTTACGGTGTAAAACCATGGGTTTGCTTGTGGGACTTGAGCACAATGCTGAGAAAAACTTTGAGAAGTCAGCAAGGAATTCCATCGCTGGCATACAGAGCGGAAGCAGAAAAATGTGGCAATGGGAAGTCGTGCAATCACAGGCTCAAATAGATCCTCAGGCAATTTTTTCCAAATTTGTTGTTCCATAGCTTCATCCCTGGAGGACCTTCCAGATGATTTTCCAAGGCTCCTATCTCTTCGAGACTTCTTAGATGGATGCTTTAGAGGCTCCAACATCCTGGAACTTCCAGACTTTCCAGCTGCCATTACAAGGCCACAGAAGTCATCTAAGGAGTAATCATCAATGTCAAAGAAGGACAATCTGCGAAAAGGATGTTCAAATATATTCTTATACTTCATTTAATTTAGTAGTACTGTAGTAGAACAAAGATGCATAAAAAGACCAGCATAAATCATTGGAAAAAGCTCAAAATCAGACCATAAAATTAATGCACAAATTGATATTTTATTTCAAAATAAGACTGACCCTACTGCATAATTCAAGGATCAAGAGGATATCCAGTTATATCATCAAATTGAATACATTAGCAATCCAAGGTGCTAAGTTGATAAGAAAGCTTTTCCTTTGTACAACACTGGGACAAAGACAAAATGCACAAAATCCAGACCATATGTTGTTTATCCAATAATGGTAGTCACTCAGTTAGAACAGACACTTAAAGCATAAATGTTCAAATATGAATATATGTGATGAGATAGTAAAACCAAGAATTTAGGGTGTGTTTGAGAGTGAGGTTTTGGAGGGAAAAGGAAGGATGGACAATTTTTTTGTTTTTAAATTAAGAGTGTTATATAAAATGTATAAAAATAAATCAAAGATCAGGACATTAAATTTATGTTAATATGTTATTTTATTTCACTTATTTTCAAAAACTATCAAATAAGAGAATATTTATAAGAATGAAAATTTTGCCTTCCTTCCCTTTCCCTCCAAAACCCAACTACCAAACATGCCCTTAGAAGTTAAGCATCTTTAGTAGCCAGTAAATGACATGTCAAACTGTGATCTTTGCAAGGATTGCTTCTAGCCAAGCTTGACAATTTGACGTAAGTCCATTAAAGCACTGTTCCTATCTCTTGTAGTGCAAAAGAAACCGTATTTTATACAAAAGGACCAAGGTGATCCATCATCCGTTCTTAACAAGCATTCTTCAGAAAGCTTACAATCAAGTATTGCCAATATTTTACACTGATTAACATACAGGAATACCCACCCGAGTGAACCTACTGATGATAACTTGCCTCTGTGTTGTTAAGGCAAAGAAATTGCCTCTAATCTCAATAGGAAATGGTTGTATTGTTCTTACTTGCGTGTTTCTCTACATGTTTCTAAATCATCATATACTATTTTTCAATCTGTGTCTAAATCAAATCCACCTCTCCTCTTTTCTCTTTTTAATGCCAAAATTTGATGTAAACCTACTCAAATTACGCTGAGAACATCAAGACTTCCATGTTCAGACCAATAAAAACACAAGGAACAATGTAAAAAACCATCAAATTGTAGCAGTTAATTTTCTCTAAAACAAAAGAAAAAGAAAGAAACGAGCGCAAGGGAAACCAAAGGCCAAGTCATCTGCATAAGTTTCACTAATTATACTCTAATTACAGATAAATAATCGTTTAACAACACACAAAACATGACAACCAACAGAAAATCTAACATCTAGGTTATGCTTTCAGGAAGCGTATTGTTAATGATTGCAGGTTTAAGAGCATGGACAAACAAACTAACCAACCAACCAACTCGGTTCACAAAAGAAAGGATCAACCTTATAAACACGAAGAAGGTTTACAAAAACAGAAAAGAAAACAAAAAGTAAAGTGTAGAGAAAAAGAACAGCATCCTGAGTCCAAACAAAACACTTTTTTAATTAAAAAAAGAATGCATTGAAAGTAGATCTAGGAGGGAGAAAGGAAGGGACCTGGGGAGTTGATGAGAGAGTAGAGGAGGGTGAAGGGTAAAAAAGAGAGGAGAAAGAGAGTGAGAGAAATGGTGAAGGTGAGTGATGAGCATGGCAAGCCCTTCTTCTTCTTCTTCCATGCCCCCAACCCAACTCAATTCTCCTCTCTCTTCATTTTCCACACAGGACGGAGTTTTACTCACCCACCCGTGTGCCACTTTAACTACATTTTCGTTACCATACCGGTCAAAAAAAGTTTTTTTTCTTTTATGTTTACCATTTGTATTTTATACTTTATCTCCTTTTTATAAGAAATAAATTAGTCTATTATTTTTCTT
Organism: Glycine soja; assembly: GCF_004193775.1. Lineage (NCBI taxonomy): Eukaryota > Viridiplantae > Streptophyta > Magnoliopsida > Fabales > Fabaceae > Glycine > Glycine soja. The sequence goes on along the minus strand of NC_041009.1, from coordinate 8,110,078 downwards.
GATTATAAGAAATATTGATTCTGTTTCTTTCATGATCATTTCCATCACAAATATATATATATATATATATATATATATATTCTTCTTAAATTTGTTGTTATAATTGAAGTACAAATATTTGTTTTATAAATAAAGTTACAAACAGAATGTTGGGTCAATTAATCATCGAGAAAATCGTCAATAGTGAGCCAAAGGAAATGCACGGCAAATCCAAAGGCTTAAAGTACTGAGTATACAATTTTTTTTTGTTTCTCCAATGCATTGTTTAATTTGTCTAAGTTATTTAGTGTGAAATTTTTTATTTCTACACTTGACACTCTTAAAAAATGCACACTATTTTTTTAAGCACTTCATTAAAACGTCCCTAGACCATAAAATTGCTTCGCATAACATAACAGCCGTAATTTTTACTTTGCAAAAAAAGGAGGAGTGAGAAGTGTGAGATAGATGATAATGTAATGTGTTTGTTAAGTGTCCTTGAGAGTCTTTGTGGTAGAAAGCGTGGTGCATCTTCAGTGGTTTCTTTCTTGCACGCACGCACACGGGATGATTTGTCTGAGTGTGAATGATGATTTTGTTAGGTTTACGGAAAAAGGCCCTCCAAAACTAATCGATGCCATTTTCCACTCATATCTCATAAGTGGCATGCAATGAGTGACATTGTGGCAAGGAGTTGTTGTAATTATGGTACCCCTGCTTTCACTCGTTTCTTTAATAACTATTCATCCCACTTTCATTTTAGAAAAATTATCGATTTTCAGATGATACCATAATTCTATTATTGTTGTGCTCTCTTGAATTTCTTGGTTAAGAAAATGATAAACCTCTATAGGGGGAGAAGATGGATTAAATATTACGGTTAGAGAAATCTAAGTGGGGGTAATAAACCTGTGTTTTATGTTGTAAAAGAATATGATTTGTCACTTTTGTTGTTTACTAATATTTGACACTAATTTTACCATAAAATCGTACATAAATGTAACATAAATGAATTGAATTTTTTTTGCTCAGCCCATCATTTTTAATGAATTGAGTTACATGTATTAACTGGAAACTCACCTAGTAGCATGACATGTGGAAACTGTGGATTGTGACATGTTTGGGTAGGGGTAGGACGCACGAGGTAGGTTGACACGTTAACATCAAGTATTTTTTTTCTTATTTATGAAGTTTTCCAAAAGTTTCAATAGAAACCTAATTCTAATTCTCGTTTTTTCCTTTCTAATTATAGGTATGATTCTAATTTCAAGTGAGTTGACATCGATTCGATCATTGTATACGAGCTATTATTTATTTTGGTGTTTGATGATATTATCATAATTTTATTCTTATCAAAATGTGCCTTGGTGAATTGGGAAAAAAAATGTGTTATAAATTACTTTTGACATCAACTCTTAAGTAATGTGTAACTTTTGACATATTAAAGTATGTCCTTTAATCAGGGTTAAGAGCAAGAGCGATTCGTATCTTTGTTTTAATACTAATGTCCTAACCTCAAGTCCGCTAATATAATTGGAATCACTATATTTAAATTATTGACAAATTTGGTGTTCAATAGTTTCATCAAAATTTTGTTATTATATGAATGTGTCTTAGTACAATCAAATAGAAAGAGTATTTATAAACTATTTTTATTATATATAATGAACGAAAATTGAACTTTCAATCATGGATTATTTTCATTTCCAAATATATTAACAACTTATTAAGTTACTTTCACTTTTCAAAAAATACAATTATCACATAAAATACATTCTCAATATTTTAATATAAATATTTTAAAATTCATTTAAGGTTTCAAAATTGAGAAGTATTATAAGGAATGTTTCATTTAATGAACCCTAAATTTGCTCGATAAAATTAGGGCAATAAATACTCCAACATCAAGGTAAATATGTCCAACAAAAATAAAATTTAGCTTAACAAATTTTAAAATTTGGAATCCGCCCAACAAATTAATATTTTAGCCAAGTGAAATTGTCAGGGAGAACACCTTTGCTCTTTGTTGCAAATTCGTCCAACAAACACAAAATTCTGCCCAACAAATTTGTGCCAAAAAACAGCTTTTTTTTTGTTGCAAAGCCGTCTAGCGAATCCAAAATTCCATCCAGCGAATTATGTAGAACTAGTTTGCAAAAAAACTTATTTTCTACCCCAAGTTTCCATTGTTTTTTCAAATTTGTGAAATTAAAACAATATCATAGAATGTTTCCAAACAACTTTTCAACATAAAAAAGTACCACCCAATTTCACATATTTTTCATCAAATTCTCAAGAAAAATTCATATTAAACCAAAGCAATCAAATACTAAAAAAAAAAACTAAAATATCATTTACCTTGTTAGGTTTCAAGCTTTGGTTTTCCTAAGGAGAGAGAACAAAAGAAAGACATTTAAATTAAAGGAAAGAGTAAAAATTATAAGATTAACTGGGTAACTGAAAAAATAAGGAGAAGAGAGATCCATAGTTTGAATTTTTCTTATTAACAAAAACTCACAAACTAGAAATTAACATATGCTGATAAAAAAAGTTTAAGGTAGGAGTTTTCTTCTATTCCACCAATCCTTTAACACGTAGGCATAAAATCATTTTCCAATTAAAATTGCAACTAACTTTTTGAACCATGACTGTCTCACAAATTCCGTTTATGGAATATTAAGAGGAGAAGATGAACAAGGAAAAGACTTTATCATTATGATGGAGTCACTAGGAATTCTAGAAAGGAATAAAAACAACTCAAATTGTGAGGGAGCTCTAAAATCTTCCTCAGAGGAAATAGGGGAGACTGAGAGGAAAATGAAATAATTCTTTGGGGATGGAGAAAGTTTTCAAATTTTTGTGAGGCCAAGAAGGATTTCAAGAGATTTTGGATTTTTTTAAAGACCCTTCTATCCACACCCATTCTTTCCAACTCCTCTTAAGAAGCCCAAAACACAAGGCCTAACATAAAATAACTCATAACACACAAAAAACAAATAAAAAGTATATGTTTATATTATATTTTTCCAAAGATGAACTTAAATCTATATTTTCTTGCAATTCAAATCAGAACACTCAGTCACATATAAAGAAAATCACGATGTTACATTAATTTTATTGTTTAACGTGTAATTAAAATGGAAAAAAAGCAGATGGAAATAATCTTATATAGAATAGAAAAAATAATAACCTCTTTAATATATTTTATAGTAGTATAAGAGATAATAATCATTAAAATAATAGTTAAAAAACCTTATTCGAAACACTATTATTGAAAGTTAGGCCCTAAAACCCCATTCGGTGCTGCCTCAACCCAGACAGCGTTTCTGCGACCAACAGCTACAACAGGTATGTTTTCCCCAATACGCTTCTGCGCCAATGGTTACTCTGTTCTTCACTTTTTGCCCTGTTTCTACTCTCTGTTTTTGGCGCGCACAAGCTAAGCTTCGTTTTTTGTCCATTTAGTCAATCGTAGAGCACCTTATGAATTATGATTTGGATGCGTTATGCTGATTTTTAGAATTTGACCAATAAGATGTTATGTGATTCCATTGACTTATTCATCGTCCCTCAGTTTTTCCCAACTCCGAACTAATCGAAGAAGATGACTCGCGGCATAAAACACCGTCAGAAAGCCAAGAGCAAGAAGAAGGTTCAATCTCGTACCCTGTTCAATGTTTCCTATTATAACCTCACTTCATCATGGTTTTTTGTTGGCACCTCTCATTTTTTTTTAATTTTGTTTAAATTTATGGGCAAAAAAAAAAAATCAGGGCTCGAAGAAAGAGGGTGGTTCTTCTTCATCTTTGGCGCCAGAAATTCCAGCGAAGGTGTGGCAACCGGGCGTGGATAAGTTAGAGGAAGGTGAAGAGCTTCAGTGTGATCCTTCTGCTTACAATTCTCTTCATGCCTTTCACATTGGATGGCCATGTTTGAGGTATTTGCATTCATGCCTCTTTTTTTCTTTTTGACATTTGTTTTTTGCTTTTCTATTTGGCTCCCCAGGAAGAGAACAAAACTTTGAGCTTTTTGATAAACAAACCTGATTGTTTTTGCTGGTTTTGTTAGTGTTAATAATGATAGAATCATAGGTTGTTATTGTTATGCACTTGCGTGAAGTTCCTTTGGCATTGGCATTGCAATTCTGTGGAGAATCTTAGCCACCTTTATTGGGAACTTGCTTTATTTCTGCTTAATATCAGTAATCTTCAAGTTATTATAAATACGTTTTGTGGCTTTTGACAGCTTTGATATTTTACGCGACTCTTTGGGCTTGGTTCGAACAGAATTTCCCCACACAGTATATTTCATGGCAGGGACTCAGGTCAGTGTTGTTTCATTTCAATTTTTTTTTGTTTGAGGATCTTTCATTAATCAAATCGGAGGTGGTTAGTGCCATAGTGGTTACATTCATGAGCAATGATAATGAATATTAGGCTTTGTAGACAAATATTCACTAGAGAAATTTCCCTTTAAAGAAATTTTGAGTCTTGAATACAAATTTCTTTCCTTTTTTATTATAACCAGTAATTATCTCAAGAAAAGTTAATACCTAGCAGCTCATAGTTATGTTGTCCACTTGCTTTGCTTCCTTTGTCTTTTTTCCATTTTACTTCTTTTGATTGACAAAGTCATGTTATGGCAATGCATGTGCATGTGCTACAGGCAGAGAAACCTTCTTGGAATTCTATTGGAATTTTTAAAGTATCAAATATTACTGGAAAGAGACGTGAGCCAGTGCCTAAACTTGGAACTGATGACACTGAAATGGATGGTGAGGATAGTGACAGTGATGATGATAGTGAGGAAGAAGACGAAGGTGGTGCTCAGGGTCCCAGTTTGCAGGAAACTTCCTCTTCATTTGAGTTTTTATTGTTTGATTTATTGACTGCTTCAAATTTGATAGTACTAACATTTTGATTCTTTTCGCATCTACAGTTGCGTAAGGTTGCTCACCAAGGATGTGTCAACCGTATACGCTCCATGCCACAAAATCCTCATATATGTGCAGCTTGGGCCGATACCGGTCATGTACAGGTCAGACTTTTCAACCATTTGATTTCATTTTCTAATTTGACATAAATTTCAAAACCTTAGGATTAATCAAGTGTCCCCTTATGCCCTTATAGGGGAGGGGGGGGATCTCTAGGATTGGGGGGTTATGATTTTATAAAAAAAGACAAAATCTATTTATTTTGACTGTATATGACTCGAGGTTAGCGGATGCCAGAATGTGTAAGATCAAAGTGTCCATAAAATGGGGTGGAAAATAGTTAAATACATGCTTGTGGCTGGCTTTTACTGTGTTATTTATTATTATGCTCTTACACATTGCAGACATTAAATTTGAAACATATAGAATCATAAAACGTTGGCTTGACTTCGTAAATTAATGTTTTTTTTCAAGGCCTTAAGATTGTTTAGTGTTTGTTGAATAAATTAATTAGGACTGCAGGCCTCTTTCTGTGGCTCTATATCAGTTTGGGCTATAATACTTCTGATAAAACTTCAATTGAGTAACTAGTAGGATTAGATATGATAAATTATAGCTCAGGCATAGTTTACTCTTAGATACAGATGTGGTTACCTGGTTCTAAGCATTGTAACATATTTTTCTGAAATTCTTAAATTATGAGCAGAAGCTAAGTTTAAACATTGTGGGGTGCATTTTTCTTCGTCTTATCTTTCATTCATAAAAGTTAAGTACTGTTCTAAGCCATGCCTTCTATTCAGTATACAGTCTGATACTTGAGAATCAATTTGTAGGTCTGGGACCTAAACTCTCACCTCAATGTTCTAGCTGAGACTGAAACAGAAGGTGTCCAAGGAGTTGCTGCAGTTTTTAATCAGGACCCATTGTATAAATTTAAACACAAAGATGAAGGTTATGCTATAGACTGGAGTCCTCTTGTTCCTGGAAAGCTTGCATCTGGTAATCTTTAGTTATATGTTTTTCAGTTTAGCTATGTTTTCCTCTGGCATGTCTCCATATTTAGTGATCACAGATATATGAAGCTTGACAATGATCTTCATTTTTGAAGGGGATTGCAATAATTGTATTTATCTGTGGGAGCCTACATCTGCTGGAACGTGGAATGTTGATAATGCTCCATTTATTGGACATACTGCTAGTGTTGAAGATCTGCAAGTATGTTTACTAATATGCAAAGCAATAGTTCTTCACTTCTTGTAGTTTCAGTATAGTTAGTATATTTTTGTTCCGTACACTCTATTATGACTAGTTTATCCTTATTTTTAAATCTAATTAGATTTGTAATGTTCAATTAATCCCTGCAGTGGAGCCCTACAGAATCTCATGTTTTTGCTTCTTGTTCTGTGGATGGAAACATTGCAATATGGGATACCCGTTTGGGGAAGTCACCAGCTGCATCTTTTAAGGCACATAATGCTGATGTGAATGTAATGTCATGGAACAGGTATTAATACATTAATTCTATGGTGTTCCATCAATTGCTATTCTAGATCTCTTCATCACTTTGTTCTATATTATGCTGAGCAGGTTGGCTAGTTGTATGTTGGCCTCGGGGAGTGATGATGGGACTATTTCTATTCGTGATCTCAGACTGCTCAAGGTATAGGTAGCCTGACTTCATAAAGAATAAAACGATGGTAAACATTTATTACAGGAAGGTTACTGTTTGCATGTGATGTTCTCTCATGTCAATGGTGTTTCAAGTTATCTCATATCCAGCTTCAATTTTTTTTATCATTCTTTTTTCCTGGTGTCCCAGTAGGCATATTTCATCGTTATTTGTAAAGCTGTCTGATATGACTTTTTTTTTTCCTTGTTGCATTATTGCATCCTTCTTTTACCAATCATTTTGTACGTGCAAATCAAGTGCCTATAAATCCATGTATAAAGGAACTTCAAGATGCATTATGGTGAAGAACTATTATTGCATTATTATGATTTAGAAAGTAACTTTCACATTGTCTGATTTTTCTGCTTATTTACTTTTGCTACGAAAGCTGATGTGAAAAGTGCATTATTTTTGTGGGCAGGAAGGAGATTCTGTTGTAGCACATTTCGAATATCACAAGCACCCAATCACATCCATTGAGTGGAGTCCACATGAAGCCTCTTCATTGGCAGTTTCTTCATCTGATAATCAGCTTACGTAAGTAAAGGATATTGATAGCATTATCTGCTGAATTATTTTTTGCATTTATACTGTTAAGAGAGATTTAGTGGTAAAAGGTCTATCTTTACACTTATACATGACACTAAACTTTATGGCATCTTCTGATCCAAATAGCCAACCTGCCAGGTGGGAAAAGGCTTAGTTGTAGGGTTTTTTTTTCTTCTTCTTCTTTGGGTCTGACCCTTCCCAAGAACTTACAAGCACCACTGCCCCTTTTTTCTTTGTTTTATATTTGGGATTTAACAAGTTATGTAACCTTTCACCACAGAATATGGGACCTTTCTTTAGAAAAGGACGAGGAAGAGGAGGCTGAATTTAAAGCTAAAACTAAAGAACAAGTTAATGCTCCTGAAGATCTGCCTCCCCAACTATTATTTATTCATCAGGTATGTCCAATTGCTCCACTTTATTTATCTGAATGGTAGAATAAAATTCCCTGAGTAATTGTGTTCATTTTGCCTTGAATTAAAACAGGGACAGAAAGACCTGAAGGAACTACATTGGCACACACAGATTCCTGGAATGATTGTATCTACCGCTGAAGATGGATTCAACGTCCTTATGCCTTCAAATATTCAGAGCACACTGCCATCGAATGGTGCTTTGTAGACGCCCCCCGTGCTAAATTTTCAAGCAATAAGCTGCTTCTGGTTACGATCATCGTCAATCTACTTGAATGTTGTTGAAGAAAGTTTCCTATTGTAACTTTTTTTTCTTTTTGGTTCCTTTTGTTTTCTTCTTGGCCCGTGCTTCAAGTTTTGTGGATTATCTGGTTAGCTTGGTATTCTTCACTTGATTTTGAATGCAATTTTCGTGTATGCCGTCTAAACTAAGTCATGTAGACCAAAAGTAAAGTGGAAACAAACAGGCTAATTTAGCCAAAAAATTTATTTATATGCTCGTCATAATTTCATTATATTGGAATTTTTTAGCTAATCAATCGTCGGAAATTTGTTAACTAGTGTGTTTACCATTCATTGGATTTTAAATTTTAATGACAGCTTGCCTAATTCATATTGTATTGTAAAAAACCCAGGTTAGTTGAATGTTTCAATTTTGTTAAGTTCAAATAACGTCACCAATATATTGGGTCTTGTGTATTGTCTCTCCATAATGAGTTAAGCCTAGTCCAGTATAGATTTATTCATTTAAAACCTGGACTCAACTCTAACCGTTGCAGTTGCAGATCATCTAACTTCTTCAGTCACTGAATACGGTATTACTACACTTAGGTATGTTTGGTGGTCGAATAAATCGTTTAGTCTATTATTACCTCTGTTTCTTTTTATAAGAAACAAGTGATATTAAAAAATATACTATAACTTATTTCTTATAAAAAGACCGAACGTAGTAATATTTTTTAGTGAATCATTTTTTAATTTTATAAAATTATTACTTTTATAAATGCCATAGCCTATTACTCTAATACTACTAGTCATTTTAGAAAAAAATCTAACACCAAAAGTCCATCCCACATAGCAATTAATATTTTACAAATGTCGTAGGTATTATTCTAATAGGTATCGGTAATTAGTATCCTTAGGACATTAATTAAATAAGTAAAAGAAGAAAATATTTATTATGTAAACATAGGAGAACATACAATATATTATGAGTAACATAATTGTCCGTCTTTTAATAAAATGATTAATTAAATTTTTAGTCCTTCAATTTTTTTATATTCTAATTTTTAGTCCCTCAAAATTTATTTGACAATTTGTAGTCCTCCATTAATTTTTTATTAGTATTTTTAGTCCCTAAAAATTTATTTGCCTATTTTTAATCCTTCATTTATTTTTATTACTCAAAATTAGTTCAAGATATATAAAAATGATAGACTAAAAATGGACAAAACAATGACTAATCTTAAGTAATAAAGTTAAATGAGAGACTAAACATGGACAACAAATCTGAGGGACTAAAAATATGGATGGATAGTTAAGGGAGGACTAAAAATTAGAATCTAAAGAGATTGAAGGATTAAAAATTTAATTAACTCTTAATAAAAAATATTTTTACTTTTAAGTTTTTAACCCATACTCACTTGTTATGATTTCACTATTCTAATATACTTTTAATGTTAGAAAGGAAGAAAAATCTAACATTAAAAGTCCATCCCACATAACAATAGTACGCTTTAAATAGTGCGGGAGTTACTCCTGTAGTCCTGTAAGTCTTTAATAGCTGGACGTCGGGAAGAATTACATGAAGGAGACTATACATGTACAGAAGGTAGACTTTTATATAGAGCAATAGACAGATATAGAATAGAAATTAGAAAGACAATAAAAATGTTGTACTTGTTTACCCAGTTTAGATAGATAGTAACTAATGAGTGAATAACGATTAGCGTAACATATGGCAGTTCGAAATGTACAACCTAAAACAAATTAAAACATAGTCCTTGATGGGCCACTACTTTACAGTAATCTATCATATGCTATATTCTAGCATGTGGAAAAGAAGTCCACACAAAGATAATTACTTTAATAAAGACAGCCAGAATTGAAGAGGGTCGAAAAATTCTAGACAAAATGTTGCAGACTCAAATCAATTAATTCTATATATGCTGCAACCCTGCAAATTAATCAAAATCCATCCATCACTAAACATTATGAGTAGTAATAGCAAAACAACCACCACGGCTACTTTCATTCAAAGTGGTGCTATCTGTTACGTGAGTCATTAATTGAACGCACCCATCACGAATAAATGTAGACAGAACCAATTGGAATCACGACGAAGAAAATGGCCCAAACAACAGCTATTAGGTCTGCAATGAGAACAGGTCTAAGCATGTTTCCATAAGAGCCCTTGTGGATGTCTGAGAGTGGTGGTGGTGTTCCCGCTGTTGAAGCTGAATTGGTTCTCAACGAAGCATTTCTGAAGATAGCCGCGTCACGGGAGTTTGGAGATAGACCCAGAAGCTCTGCCATCAAATCAAATCAAATGTGTCCCATTTTAATCATTTGTAAATAAAATAAAATAAAAGATCAATGGTTATTCTTAATTATAAGTTAGTTTATGTTAAACATAATGATTTTTTTAAATACAAAACTACAAAATAATGTGTTTGCTAAATCAAATTTAGGCTAAAACATGCTAGAAATCCTAGAAATTATCCGAATTTTGTAATTGATCGATGAATTTTTTGGGTTTCTTGTTAGGTTCCTAAAACTTTAAAAATTTTGTGAAAAATCCCTATAGTTAGGTGACATGTTAAGAATACACGTATGAAGTCACATTAGAAGGCAGTACATGTCATCTGATGATGTCATCCAAACCTCACCTATGTTGGCTTGTGGTGCTCACTCGCTTTTGCGCCATCACTCTCTCAAACCTCACCTATGTGTACCTTATCTTCGATCACATTTTCTTTCAAAGTCTACGCTGTCCACCCCATCGCCTTCTCCTTCTTTCACACATGATCCACTCCCAACCCTCTATCCCAACCACTTTATCTTCTCCCACACGCTCAAAACCTACCCTAGGCCACTCGTTGCAGAATTCATGTATGCCTAGATCATTAAATAAGGATTTCTCCAATACCAAACGTAACCAAACACCAACAACCGCCCCATCTCTAACACATGCCACTGCCACCTAAGCCACCACCACTGTCGTAGCCACCCAACCTTATCACTGCATGCGCGACACCACCACCTCTGTAATTGTGCGCGACTCCTCTTCCTATAACCATTGCACCTGTCATAGGAAAGAAAGAAGAAGTGATTGTTGTTAACAGAGAAGAAGTTGCGAAGCAAATCTCTTGTTTCCTTGACCCTTCCATTATGTGTTCCAAAACCTTCATTGCCTCGTTACAAAGCAAGTCTCCTAGTGGCACGTCATGTCATCGATACCTCTAACGTGACTCTGTATGAGTATCGCTGATGTGTCCAAATAATGAACATGCTATCACATTTTGGATGGAGACTAACGACAAAGATCTCGTATAAAATTTTTAAAGTTTTAGAGACCCAACAAGAAACAAATTTTTTTTAGGAATCAATTACAAAATTTAAATATATTTTAGGAAACATATTTAAACCTTAAATTTATACTTACATTAAATTATATATATATATATATATATATATAAGTTGATATGTATTTCCTTCTTGGTGAATGTACAATTAATTTGTAAATTTACTTATAATAATATTTCTTCCGGTTAGTCAATCACTTTAAAAATTACAACCACAATTTTTAATGTACAACTCTTATTCATTTATTTCTACAATTCCTTTTCACTTATATTAAATATTACCTAATAGAGTTTCAGTGCTTGAATTTTTCTATAAAATAATGAAAATGACTGTAATAAGCGTACATAGTCACTTACAGCGTCAATAAATAAATAAAATCATCTTTAGGATAAATTTTAAGACAATTGTTATAAAATTTAACAAATTAAAATTAACATACACAATATTAATTGATTGGTGAAATCATATAGTTACTTGTATCATACAATAATTTCTCCAATAAAGTTGGAGTTGTGCTAATTATGAAGTGACAGTTCTTTATATGGTCATTAAGTTAGATTCGGATTATGAGCTAGTATTTGGCAAATGGATGAAGTAGTAATTAATAAAGGCATTGATATGATTCTGATTGGGATGAGGACAAGTTAAGGAAGAGTGAGTTATGGGATGGACAGTTGGTGGTGCTGGCATTCTTCAAGCTGCAAGCAGCCTGCCCTTGTGCTCGCAGCAGTCCTTGCTCGGAACCAAAGGGACACTATCACTACTCTCATTTTTGACTGAGGATGGGGTTTTTTTATATTGAGAGTGTGATAAATGGAATATAAATTCATAGATTATTTATTTTTTATTATATTCAGGAATTAGATATGAAAATAAATGCTAAATTCAACGATTAAACAGGGAATTTTTTAAGACTACAACTATTCGATTTCTTTTCCTAAGAAAAATCAGATCACAACCAATCGAAATTGGGGGTAATGCAAGACACATCTACATTATTTTTGGTCTAGCAATGGCCCGGCCAGCACATGCATGTATCATGGATATACACTAAAAAAATAGGTACAATAATACTAATATTCTACAGGATATAATAATACAAACACAAGTAATATCTAAATGAATGATGAACATACATTACAGATTAATAGGTACATTAATAATATTCTGATGGGATATAATAATACCAACACAAGTAATATCTAAATGCATGATGGTCATACATTAGAGATGAACAGGTACAATAATGATATTCTACCGGATATAATAATACCAACACAAGTAATATATACTAAGTGAGTAAAAAAAAGTATCATATATAATTAATATGCATTCGTTGGCCCATATATACCAATAGTAGTTTCCTGGATCCATGTGGAATTTTGGTAAAAATGGTATCTCTTCCAACCAAGCCCACTCAACAACACATCTGTTGGGTTTTGGGTCAACTTTCTTCTTATGGGTGATTAATTCTCTAAATTTTTTTTATCGTTAAATATTAATTATTAATTCATTAATTTTTATTAATAAAATAATTTAAACTTATAACTTGTTTTTTTTCTTTTTTTCTCTTTTATCACAAAACTAATCTTATATCTCCAATTAATTGTCAAGTAGTAATAAGTTAGTAATAATTTTTACATTTAAATATTTTTTGGTTATTTAAATTTAAAACTATTATTGACGTATGACAAAACACTAATTAAGTGGATTGGATGGGTGATAAGTTGAGTTCACCATATTTTTTAAGGCAACAAAAAATTACTTTTGTAATAAATTAAATTCATCACAATTTTATTTATTTGTTGCTTCTAAAAATTATGATAAGTTGAACTCACCACTAATCAAGACTCAAAGTGAGCATTTAATTTTTGGATTTGAATGGATCAGTTGATGTGGTGGGACCCAATGAATACCCACAGAAAAGTATGCGAAAGGAGAGAGCGTGGAAATGGTTGTGAAGAGATGTCACACAGGACAAGGAGAGCGAAGGGTGTTCATTGACATGCAATTATCTTATTCTTACTCGATTTTAAATTTGACTGGTACCATTTATTTCAATTTGACTCAAACTCTATCATTTATTGGAAGATTTGTTGATATAATATATTCATTTAATACTATAAATAAAATTGTAAAATTTAAGAAATATAAAATTACAATCAAGATATAATTATTATTTTTAAATGATACTATACTGTTTATTCTGTTGGTTTGCATGACAGTTGGTAAATACCATTAACTATTTATAGTTTTATGCGTGTAGAAATATTATGTCTATATGAGGTGACTGCTAATCCAAACTGTAAATCCTAAACAATAGTACTTTAGAGCACAGTACATAATACATGTTGTTATTATAAATTTTTTATATTATCAAATATTTTAAAATATTGAAAATTTGCCTGTATATCTAAGAGATGTTTACACCATGCACTTTGGAGGATGGATATTAACTTGACGAAATTTTTTTTCATATTCTTGTGATATATGGAAGGTTGAGTTGGGACCACCAAATATGTGGAAAGTTATGTACAAACTTATCTTCTTCTTCTTTCTGTCCGTAGACTTTTATAAGGGATATTAATATATTTCCGTTTCAGAGGCTAACATGTCACGATTAGGAGAAACAATTAAATTTTTATTAAAAAGAAATAAAATAAAATAAATTCAACTTTATTCAAGATTAAAACCAATTGAAAAACGTTTTAATTTTTATTTGTGACGATTGATAAATTTAAAGATAAGTTTCCATTAAAATTTTGATCATTCATAAAAAAAGGTTAGAAACTTAATCTGATTATCCTTTTGTTACATCTAATAAAAATGATTTCCACATAAGTAATCATTATATTATTGAGAAATGGCAAACTAATGAGTTATGAGACAATATTTAACTCCCTACGCATAAAAATAATCGTCACAACTAAGGGTAAAGGGAATCTCAAACGGGGAAGATAGCGCGGCCCACTCACCAACTACTGTGTATAGAAAAAGATCAAATGGAGCAAATTGAGTCTTGTTTCCTCAGACAAAAAAGAAACTAAATAGTGTGCCCTTTTTTCTCTTTGAAGATTGGCTTCGTCAGAGGAAACGATTCTCCCCAAAGTGTTGATTGGCGAATAAGAGATGATTAATCGCGCAAGGAAGAGAATGATTCAGAAGAACCCAAAATATTACGCAGAACACCGGTAGGACAACAGGGCATGTAACAAGTGTCAAAGAAGCGCAAGCCAAGAGAACAAAAATCAGCAAATAGTTATATGCTGTTTTTTTTTTTTCCGGCATATATTACTGTAGTAGTAATTAAATAGTATTGTTGAGGATATTTTAAAATTGGTTTAGTTAATTTTATTATACCTCAAATATAAGTCGCTTTTAAATTATTACAAAATATTTTTTTTCAACCAAGTATTTGAATAATTTTTACATTTTATTTTACTAATTGTCGTTAGTCTTATTCCATTAAGTGATAATGTGACAAACGGAATGTCGTGTCATCACGTCTTATCTTCGACACCTTAGCACCACCTCGTCACTTTCTTTCCCTTCTTTGACGGAAACCCGCACCATCCAAACCCTTCTCTCCTTCTTTTTCTTATCCAACTGAAAACAACCCACCCCATGCCACCAATATAAAACAACTCACCTCAATGATCCATCTTGTCTCTTAATCGATAATGACAACAAAAACATAATTATCAACAACACAAGTGGATTTGATTGCGTCGAGGAAGGTGGTGCGAATCCGTGAGGACGCTAGTACAACAAAGAAGCCGCAACTCATGTCCAAGCTCATTCACCGCCCGTGCACACCATCACCACTGAGATCCACCTCTATGTGCTCGCAACAACAACGACCTAGCCATCACCAACCATCGCATCATCATGCACAACTCCACCCTCAACACCTCTATGTGATCATTGGTGACAACAAGAGCGACCGTTTTCAAACGTATGGCGTAGTGAAAAGGGTGGAAAAAACCTAGTTTTGGAGGCATTGGGTGATGTCGTTGAGCATTGCGGCAAGGTTCGAGACAAGGGGTGGCTGTTAACGACGACATCTTAGGCGCGATGGATGTGCATGACGACAAGTTTCATGGCTTTGATGATCTTTTGCATGGTTTGAATAGTCTGGAGAGTCCACATAGCTCATGGGTGTCACAACGAACCAGAGAGAAGTGGGGTTTTAAGTGGGAAAACATTAAATTAGGGAATGGGGTTTAGGGTTAGGTTGAGTTATTTTTTTTCCAGAGAGGTGATTGTGATGTTGGATGGTTCATTTCATCATTGTTGTTTTGTTTGTTTGAATTGAAAAAAGTCAATGTGGTGATGGTTGTGTAGCTTGGTCGATGGTGGTGCGGCACGATAACGACGATTTTCGTTGGAAAAGGGAAAGAAAAGGAAGAAAGAGAAGGTGATGATGTGACGCAAGATATAAGTGATAAGGTACGATAACATGTAATAAGAAGATACTAACGATAAATAGTAAAATAAATGTTAAGTAATAATATAAAATTGGTTTATATTTTAGGTATAAAAAACTTAAATAAGTTTTTTAAAATTTAAACAAAAAATATTTAAATCAGAACATTTTAAATACTCCTAGTAATCCATTAGAGCATGTTGGAATATAAAACTACAAGTGCTCCCTAAAAAACATGTATAATGTGTATCAAACAGGTCATTAGATCATTACTCCTCACGAAATAGGGAAAAAGAAAAAAGAAAAACCAAAGACTGGGTCATGAATCATGATTACTGTAGCACCACGTGGTACTGCGAGAATCGCGACATCTGACAGACATTTTCTCAAACACGGCACCCACTTTTTAAATTTCAAAAACTCCGAGGGTCTCATCCAATCCCATCCGAACATGAAGACACTGCCCCGCGTACGGTCGTGCAGCGCATTTGCCAAATTACGAACCCCTAACCCCAATTACCATTTATTTGCACCGTCTTACCCTCACATCTATCTATCTTAAAAACACTTTAAAAATCCCTCACCTATCCCCACTTCCATAACCATTTTCTTTTCCAAACCCCTCAAACTAACTATATCTATCCATTAAGGGATATTCAATGCAATTAGCGAATGAGAGAATGAAGAGCCGGTGGTTCGTGTGGCTTTTGGCGGTACTAGGCATCATCGGAGCCACACTCTTCATAGTGAGCTTGATCCAAACCTCGGAGAACAACTTCCTATGTTCCATAACAAGAACGATGCAGCAGCAGCAGCAGCAGTTCACCGATGGCCCCACATCGATGCAACTCAAAGCCATCCTCCACTACGCGACCTCTCAGGTATCCACAAATGTTAATGACTTTTTCCTCCTCTTCTCTTATTTCTTAATCATTCATCCAACCAAACTTATATCTCTTCTGTTCTGCAGATTGTCCCTCAACAATCTCTTTCCGAGATTACAATAACCTTCGACGTGCTCCAAAGCCTCCACCGCCCCGCCAACTTCCTCGTGTTTGGGCTGGGCCGCGATTCTCTCATGTGGGCCAGCCTCAACCCGCACGGCACCACCCTGTTCCTCGAGGAGGACCCTAAATGGTTCGGGATCGTCACCAAGGAGGCGCCCTACCTCCGGGCCCACACGGTCCGTTACCGTACACAGCTCCGAGAAGCCGACAGCCTCATGTCCTCGTACCGATCCGAACCCGCGTGTTTTCCGGCCACCGCCACGCTCCGCGGCAACGAGCGGTGCAAACTTGCCCTACATAACCTCCCTGACGAGGTTTATGAGAAGGAGTGGGATTTGATTATGATCGACGCGCCGAAGGGGTACTTCGCGGAGGCGCCGGGGCGCATGGCGGCGATATTCTCGGCGGCGGTGATGGCGAGGGACAGGAAGGGATCCGGTGTGACGCACGTGTTCTTGCACGATGTGGATCGGAAGGTGGAGAAGGTTTACGCGGAGGAGTTTCTGTGTAGGAAGCACTTGGTCAAAGGTGTTGGGAGGCTCTGGCATTTCGAGATTCCTCCAATGGGTAATAACACTCGTGACTACGCACGTTTCTGTTAGGGTTCAGGATTATTACAGTATTAGTATTCTTTTTTTTACCGGTGTAGTGAAATACATTACTGGAGAAGAATAGTGAGAGGAGCATATATATCTATATGTTACTACAGCTTTATTAAAAGAAAAACTCTAGATTGCTTTTGCTTTTCCAATTTATGTTGTCGGTTATGGATACCAAAAAAAAAGGAGGAATGGGATTGTTTGTGGTTGTGGGTTGCGAGATTACATGTGATGATTCCGCTGCAATCTACCGACACTAGATGATAACCTTGTGCATTGTGTTCTCTTACTTTTTAGACATTGTCTTCAATGGCAAATTTGATTATTTATTGTCCATTTCAATTTGTCCAAACCGAAAGAGTTATAAGAATAGGTAACACACTCAAGTGGCAAATAAATTTTTTTTCGCTTTTTTTTTATCGGTTTAATTCTACTCTGATTTTGGTCTCACAAATTTGGAAATCTCACAAGTTTCAGTTACACTAATTGAAGGCCCCAAATTTCTTTCCCATTGAAATTTCTTCCTTATTCTTCCACTAAAAAGTCAGTGGCGGCTTACAAACGTGTTTGACAAAGATGTTGGCATATAAAGTAAACGTTGACTAAGTATTGAAGGTGAGATTTCAATCTCAATCTCCATCCCTATACAACAACAACAATACTAAGAACTTCATTATATGTCAATATATTAATTTGAAATGTAAATGAAATTTATACAATATAATGACATAAATGAATGGTAGTTTAAAATTGCCTATATAGTAATTACATCTAATGCTATGAAATTAGACAAACAATAATTTATATTTTTAATACTATATATCTTAATTTTGATTTAATGACTATCTTTTGAATATACTTTTTTAAATATACTATAGTAGTAAATCACAATAATTGTGTTTAGCTTTTTACGTGTTAATCTAGGTAATAAGGCAATAAAAACGTATTGTTAACGAATTGCTAGACTCAGATTCATTGTTTGCATAAAAATGTCATAAATAACATGGGACAAAATATAGTTGACCGAGCAATTAACAGAAATAAAAACGAAAACATACTAAATAAATGATAGCTTTTATAATGCTCTGTCTAAAAAAAATTAATAAAGCCGGAAAATTAAATAATGGATGTTAATTATTCTATTTACGTTCATGGGAAAAACCACGACTAATATATCTGTTTTGAAATTTCAATTCTTCAATATCAATGCAAATGTGGTACATTTATTTCAATATAATAATAGCAGTTTGCATCCAATTTCTTTCATGGAAGCACCAAACGATTAATTATTCTATTTACGTTAATTTCTTTTGGCTTTGAAATTTCAATTCTTCAATTTCAATGCAATTATGCAAATGTCGTGCCTTTATTTCATTATAATAGAAGTTTGCATTCAATTTCTTTCATGGAATCACCAAACTCGTGAGTAAATAAACTACCGTATAAAAGACACCCGAATAATTCACAAGTTTTGTTTTCTTTGATTTGTGAGAAAAGAAAAAAAAAGGAATGATAATTAGTAAAGATAAAAATAGAGGACGTGAATTTATTTATTGTAATGTATTACGTTCATGTATATTTCTTCGGAAAGATTCGAAATTTTACAGTTCAACATTCAACTTCAAAAGTTTCGTAGAGAATGCCAAGTTTTTGTTTCATTTTCAATTGAAACAAATTAGTACAAATTCTGAAAGCAAAGAAGATTTTTTTTAGTTAATCAGGCTCTTGACCACCAAGAGAGAGGTGGAAAGGGGTTGAAAAAAGGGTCAGAGACTCAATGCATTCTGAAGATCAAACTCAAGCACTCTTGTACGTGCCAATGCATAAATGCTAACAATGTGAGTGATGGATTGAGTTGAACAT
Source organism: Glycine soja (assembly GCF_004193775.1). Classification (NCBI taxonomy): domain Eukaryota; kingdom Viridiplantae; phylum Streptophyta; class Magnoliopsida; order Fabales; family Fabaceae; genus Glycine; species Glycine soja. The sequence goes on along the minus strand of NC_041009.1, from coordinate 8,091,055 downwards.
AAGTTCAGTTGGATGAAACTTTAATCCATGCACTCTAAATCAACTAACTAGGCCGTTTCACTGTCTCAAGGCATCCACATCCAACTCTTTGTAGAAAGAATTCTGAACATTTTCTCTAATTATTTCTTCCACTCGTTATGACACTCCAAAACTAGATTGTTCTACAATCAAAGCACCATTTATGAAAAATAGATCACCCATCAACTACATATATTAAATAAAAAAGCAAAAAGTAGTGGCTATTAGATTATCTACCATTAACAAATCATGATGTTACATCTTCAGGGATTACAAAAGAAATCCAAATTGCACCATGATTACTCTGATTAGAATGATATCATGGGTTAATTAATGCTTAGGTAGTAAAAAACCATGTTGGTACATACCTTGCAATCGTGGTGTTCTCTACAAAACAATGTGACAGATTATAAAAAATATTTCACCCGGTTGTCTGTCCTCATGGCATTATATACAGCTTGGACCTGAAAAATGCAACAACATTCCATATCAAAGACAATATACCCTTTCCTTCTTTTCCCTCATGTTCTTTTAGTGGAAATAAGCAATAGCAATTAACTGCAAAGTGATAGAAATTAGAAAGATGGGACGAAATGAGACAGAAAGACCTGTTCACTAGAAACAACTTGAATGGGCCCAATATTTACAGATACATATTTGCCCCCCGACGATAACTTTTGCTTCACATATCCCTGTAATAAAGATGTTAAAAAGATGTCAAGTTCCAATTGAAAAATGAAGCTCGACCACTGGATAAAAGTATAGATGCAATATACCGATAACAGTTGAATCAAGCAAATCTTCTGCAACCTAGCAAACTATCGAAGGTTTACATTCACATCATGTTGTACAGTCCATAGCCCACAAGGAGAATCAATTATAATTGAAAGAGAAATCAAAGTCAGCTTCAACATACATTTTATGTTATCAATATTGGGTTGGTAATGAACAAGCAACCAGTCCAGTTTGCAAGTTCATATTATGATTTACTTTCCAGCACTATACAAGTCCATAGTCTTCATTAAAGTGACAACTGAATTCATTGAAACAAGTCCATTCTGTCCTAATTATCTTCATTGAAAAATGAAATGTAATTAAGCACACCTTTTATGACAGAAGATCATCAATAACCAATTAAACATTACCACCAAAGAAGATATAAAACAAATTTTAACCAAAGTAAGTTAAAAATAGATACAAAATAACCTTAATTTATATCAGCAGTTAATCTTAAATAGCTCTAAATTAGCCCGAGTGATGACAAACTGTTTATTAAGTAAACCAAAACTGTTTATTAACTTCACATATATTTTGTTCGTAGTTTTATATTGTTATAACTTATGCACTGTTTAGTTGATCAAGATTCATGGAAACATAGAACCACCACAGGCACAAAACTATTTAAGTTTAAAAGTTGCACCAGACTCAGTAAGGCCACAGTAGTTAGTTGTAAGCATATTGATTTACTTATCCTGCGATGCTGATATAGAAAAACTTATCCTGTGAGAGTTTAGGTACATATTAAGTAAAATGTAATTTATTTCAACAAAATCACTACAATTAGGTTTTTTTTTTTTGCCTTTAAGCCTATTCAGTTTCTATTACTTTCCTTCAATTCATCATTCACACAAAATATAAGTTTCCTTCTTCGACTGTTATTAATTTAGTTTATTATACAAACTCAGCAAACAAAACATCGTCACCCACCATAAACATCAAGTAGAGTTCAAGAGGAAGCCAATTTACACACACACACACAAATTAGATACAAAAATAGTGGCACACTTAACCTTACAGTAATAAGATTGATAGTGAAATACTTATAATACCCAGTTTGGATACAAGGTTAAAAGTCATATTGAGGGCTTCTGTACTGGAAAAAGCTCTACATTTTCAGTAGAGAAGTTCTCAAAAGCACTTATAATTGTATGCATACAGGCCCTAAGTTAATATTAGACAGGCACACACATGACCCCGACCCCAACCTCAATTAGTAATAATTATCATGACATCAAAATGGATGTCATTTGGAGTTTTATCATATAATAGTAAAACTTATCCGATAACGAAAGTTCAATTTCCATAAATGACTTGATATAGATATACCTGAGGAATTGGTTGTTGGATTACAGATTCGACAGCAACAACCATGGCTTGCACAAAATCCTCACCTCCAGTTCCAATGGCGGTAAATCCTCGATCGGTTGGGTACGAGTTCACCTGTGCAGCACAAACAATTAATCCAATATTCACAAGTTGTAGCTACTAAACGAAAACAAAGAAAGCCTTATGAAAACAATGAAACAAAACCTTCTGGTCCAAAGCCAACCATTCATTGTTAGAATCATCGGCAGCAGTGCTTCCAATAATTACGTTTGTTGTTTGGCCAACCCTCCCTTCGCCTTTGGAAATCTCTGTTGTAACAGAAAAACGATAAAATTAACAGTAATAGCAAAATTAATAACGGAATGTAACAGTTTCGTGGGTTTTGAAATGAAATAGTTGGAATTACCTGAAATGGCCTTCAAGACAGGGTCCTGAGACAACGGCGTTTCGTTCTGAGAGGAAGAATAAGGGGGTTTTGGAGAATGAAACCGGCAAGACCATTGGTTGAGTGAAGCTATGTGATGTTTGTTAGAATTGAAATTTAAAGAACGGAGTAGGGTGGGTTCTATGAGAATGGTGGAACGAAGCATACCCCTGCACGCCATTTTTTCCTAATCCCCAATCCAATCTTCTCTTTCTCCTTCCCTTTTCTTCTAAAAAATAAGAAGGAGATTATCTCAAGAAATAAATTGTTTTCTATAAAATTTCAGATTTTTTTATTATTTTAATTTCTGTAAAAAAAAAAAAGTTGCCTACTTTAAATCTTTCATTTATTTCCTATTAGTTTTGTACCTCACGGCTCAAACTTCTCCCATGCGGCATTCGTGGCTCGAATACAGACCCACCTCACTTTCATAACAATAATCATTTCTGAAACTATAATGGTCATAAAGAAATTACCTTACAAGATACCAGTAACCACGATTAATAGGGAGTTAAAGATCGCCCACATGTCATGGTTTTTATTATGCTTACCTATGACATTTTATTGCAAAGCAAAATTAGTTTGCCAAATTTTATTTATATGCTGTGTCTTTGTACCTATAGAAGTGCAACCCACATGAACAAAAAAAAATTAGTGACAATATTACATAATAAAAAAAACCCTAATCTAATAAATATTTTAAAAATAATTTGCAAAATTACACTACTCTAATAAGTATTTCTAATCCATCCACTAATCAAGTTAATCAGGTGATGTATGCAAACTCATTCTTGCGGGCTCTGTCCTTGTTTTGAAAACACGGGCCGAAGAAATAAATGCGACCATAATGGACCTAAATGAGAAGTCGTAAAAGGCTGTTATCTGGACTCTGTAATGGCATAATGGACCTAAACGAGAAGTCGTAAAAGCCTTGAAACTTTGAAACAATTAGGAACCAAGTTTTTATTATCCTCACACTTCCTAATTTTGATATTTTTTATCAAAAATTTTACATTTATATTAATTATGCATTAGTTGTTTCAATATGAATTTTACTCTTGATTTAAAATGAAAAAAATATCAAATTAATCTATAAGTGTACCATTAATAAGTATTTTACTATTAATTATTGGAGTCAATTTTTATTCATTAATGGAATAAAGATTTTATATTATCAACCAATTGAAAATTATTTTAATATAATTTATAAAAAAATTATTACAAAAACCTACCATCTTATTATTATAACACTTTTATGCTTTTACGAAGCATATTCTAATTAAGATCAACTATTGTGAGTTTACGTTAATAAGAAAATGTATTACATTTAATAACATAATACAATAAAATATATTAATTGCATACTAATAAAACCATTTATTATTGCAATATACCGTATTGCTATTTTAAATTTACAGTATTGATATTAATAATTTATTTTTTATAAAATAAATTTATATTAACAAGAAGAAGTCTAACCACAAATTTGTACAGTCGGGATAAAAAGCCAAAGATCGTGAATGCGTCCTATTGGAAGTCAAGGGAATGTCGTAAAGATTTAACACAACTTCAATTCATTCTTATCTTCGAGTCTGAGCCAAAATCATTATATCCACTCTCATAATCCAAAGTGGACAAAAAGCAAGATCCATAGCCACATATTACATCAAAGAATCCTATTCTCTTCAACTATATTGCCTCTCTTCTCTACTGTGCCATTCCACACTCCCTACAAATCCGAATCACTTGCTGAAAACTGATAGCTCCGTTTTTGGGTTTAAAAGGAGAAAGAAATTAAATAATAAAATAAGGCAAAGAAATTAGTAGAAAATAATAAATATCATTGTTGTCAATTGTTAGCATCCCTCTCAGACTTCTTTTACGAACTTAGCAACACAAGTTATTGCTTCACTTTTACTCAAATGACTAAAAAAACTACTGTCTTTTTGCTATTTTATTTTCTTTCAATTTTAGTTATATACTTGCAATTAATGATTAATAGCCTATTTGAATGTGTTACTTAGCTGAGTTGGTAATATGTCTGCCATTCATAAGCTAACGAAGTAATCTTAGTTACTTTTCTCCCTCTTAAATGTTCCCCACATATCAAGGTATTATAATGTGTATAGGTTGGTATGTATTTTCGAGCAGTACGAATTTAATGACTTTCTAAGTCAACTATCTAAAGGAAAAAGAAAGTAATCCCTCAAAGCAATTAATGTCTAAAAGGAAAAAGGAGAAATTTCTTATTTATATTTGGGAAATGATAGTTAATAACTAGTATAATTTAATTTCCCTAAAAGCAAATTTACTACTATCATTCTTAAGATTGCTTAATTTTTAAATAATATTGAAAGCCTTTTTAATTAGTTTTAAATAAATACCAGTTACTGTAGATGTTTTATTTCTTGTGTTCCCTTTTCCTTCAAGTAAATTATATAAAATGCATGAAATTATATTTCTTAACAGATTTAAACAAAAATAACGTCTGTTCGGGTTATCCGAAATGAAAAAAAAAAAGTAAATATGATAAGAAATCCAGCATTCACTTCAACTAGATTTGAACTTTCATCCACAAATTGCTTCAAGATGTAAAGCACCGACCAGCAGGGGTCTAGTTTGGTGGAAACAAGTCATTTTAAGGAAGCAAATGGTGGTTAGCAATGATAGATATCTATTGCACTCAGTAAGTGTTTGAGGTCTACCTATATGCTAGCTATATCAAATATTGCTTTAAGATAATGGACAGGATTTAGCTAGCATTCCTTATAAAGAGACCATGATTTTGATTTCTGTCTGTTGCCTTGTGATACTTTTTTTTCATGCAAGCATGTGGAAGCAATTAGTGTTGCTATTATAGCCGAAAAGAAATTATGTTAGATTTGCGGCCCCAAAACAACATCCTAATTATGTCTCTTTTAGAAGTATAATGTTGAGCAGTCTCAGAAATATTTCGTATGTCTAAGTATGATGATATAAACACACATTCCTAATTATGATAGCCATTTTCAGAGCGTATTCTTAGGTAGAATTTTGTAGTACGTACAACAAATGTTTTTTTTATAACAGAGATTTACATTGAGAACAATATTTTTTTAACATTGAGATAAACATTTTATATTGGTTGTTATATACAATTAATTTAGAAAACACTTTCTAGATTGCTTGTGTTAAGAATTGATGTAGAAAATACTTTGTAGAGAAATTCTCTATCAACCAATCTAAAACATGGACATCCTTTGCAACTTTTAATTTTTTTGGTAAAATTGTAAAATTGGTCTCCTACTTTATCTTCAATTTTGGATTTGGTCTTTCATTTTTTTAATTCACGAATTTGTTCATCCTATTTTATAAAATCGTACAATATTGATCCCGATGACACAATTGGACGTTGACTGTTAACAAGTGACGTTGACTATCACGTGTCATGCTCTTATTGGATGAAGACTGTCACGTGTCATATTCTGATTGGATGTCAATTCCAGAAAATATGAAATGCATTATTGTTTTCGTTGACCAATCAGAACATAACACATGACAATCATCATCCAATAATATCGTGACACGTGATAGTCAACATTCCTTTGTAACAGTCAACGTCCAATTGTGATCTGAGAAACCAACATTGCACGATTTTACAAAATAGGAGAATCAAATTCATGAATTAAAAAAATGGGGAACCAAATCCGAAATTAGAAATAAAGTGGGGAACCAATTTTATAATTTTACCTAATTTTTTTTACAATAATTTCTTAGATGCTTATATAGTAAATCAATTTAAAAAATTACATCGATTCATTGTATAAATGATCTAGAATGTCAACACTTTAGTTTTTGAAATTTCTGATAAAATTCACAAAACCTTTTTAAATTGATTGTATTAAGATCAAATTTAGATTTTTTTTTCTAAATCGATTACTAGTCCTACCAATCTATAAAATCTAATATAAATTTTATGCTTCCAATAACACTTTTCCATTCTCGCTCCAATTTTTGAATCCTCTTCTCTAATTCGACAAATCCAAGATGCCTTGACGAAAGTATTTTCAAGCTTACATTGAAGACGTACACCCCAAAACATCAATCATCTTCTTATACAAGTATGAATCCAATATTTGTTTTCTCTTATACATCTCTCCATTTTTTGTTTTTCTAAATGTTTATTGTTGTCGGGTGTGTTCATATTTTAAACCCTAATTTCACGAGGTGTTATTTATACATGCAACATCTTTATGATATAATATTCTCTCTCTTTCTATGTTTATGACTTCATTTTCAAATTATAGCCTCTCTCTTTGTTTCAGACCCTAACCTTATTATTTCTTTCTTTTAAAGTTAATTTTAATTTAAGAGAGATGTTTGATTTATTTTACATTTTTTTCTTCTACAATTAAGTGCCTTTCTAAAGAATTTAACAAAACTAACCCATGGGATATTTGTAATAATAAATTCCATGGAATAGAAGTCCAATATTTTAAATTTTAAGTTTAACCACACCAAATTCTTTTTTTTTCTTCAAAATCCCATTTAAATTGAGTTCGTACATTTATGGCATAGATTTCAACTCAATTCTTGCATTGCATGGTCCTTTTGTTTCCTGTCTTGGTTGCGGAGTCAACAAGCAAAGATGTGCTGGGTAATGGGCATGATTGACTTGTGTGGGAGAAAGAAAAACACTCTCTCGGTGACTAGTGTGTTCATGTTCTGAAGTACTAAATTATGCAACATTTTGGTTGATATCATGTACAATGGTTTTGCCAAACCTCTAAAAAGCTAAGATTATTTTGTCGGCTTCCTGGTAAGTTGGCCCCCTAAAGTTTATTATTTTGTTTTTTTCAGTTCATATTCTAAGCGTTTATTACACGGTCACATGCTGATATGGGCAATTTTGCTTCCAAAGATTAGTATAACATTTCTAGCTTTTATTAAAACATGATCATGAACGCAATTCCAATGCCACTAATGAACAAGTTTAAAGTTTGTGAGTGCAATGCAAGAATGTCAAAATTTGGTTAGATTTTCTATTTGCTCTTCAATTTGTGGCCACAAACACATATTTGCTATGATGATTGCCCCAACTATACCTAAACTGTCAGAGACCCTATTGAGGCTTGTCTTTGGATGTGGGTGCAATTCTTGGGCACCCCTGTTTAGTGAGCATTCCTTTTTATTCTCTAATTTTCATTCTGATCAAGTGAGAATGAATTTTCTAGGACCACAGCTTAAAGTGAATATCCGGCTAAGTTATACAAGAACCCTTCTTTTCTTTGACTCAGCAATTTTCTTTTTAAAAAGTCTCAAACTAGCATTCCCAAACAATAATTAATTAATTTTTCATGCTTCAAAATAATTGGTATTCTTAAAGGTTGGCAAATATAAATATGCAAAAGGAATTTTTATTCAACGGTAACTTTTTAAAATATCAAATTAGCCTGATATAATTTATACCAACAATCATACTAGTTAATAATTTAGATAGTTTCCTTTCAAAACCTATTTTTGGATTAAAAGTTTTTAAGGTATGTATTACATTAATTTTGATGTTTATAAGTTATGTATTAAATAATTTTAAATTAATATGATCTAATTATAATCCATATAATAAGAATTTTCAACCCAATGATAAATTGATATAAATAAATTATCCAATAAAAAGTTGTTTAACAAATGTCAGAATTTCCTTAAAAAAAGAACAAAGTGAGAATTGGTGTAACACACCTTTTTCTTTCATGACATTTCTTCCGTGAAAGTAATGTTTAAAATTTTCATTTATTGTTCTTTCAATTTGGATATCTTTACTGTTATCCGTGATAATAATAATAATAATAATAATAATAATAATAATAATAATAATAATAATAATAATAAATAATTTATTTATGTTATTTATTTTTGAAGATGGACAATATTTTAATTTTAAACTTAATTAATTAACATATCATTTTTATAATAAAATAATTTTAGCTCGTGTATTTATCTTTTCAAATGTGACAAATTAGTTACATTTTACTAATTTATTAGATGAGACACAGTAGTCAGTAGGTAACTTTTATGTGTGAGAAACGGAAAGGTCATAGTTTACAAATAAAAAAAAGTTCTTAATTAATGTGTCAGGATATTGATTAAAAAAATAAAATAAAAAATTATTTATAAAAAATCATAAGTTAACATAAAAAAATTATGAACACAATTTTATGTATCTTAATAAAAAAAATCACTTTTTAAGATATTTGTTAGCTTTTGTCTAAAAAAATGTTACTCAATACTATATTTCTTTCAAAATAAGTATTGTATTTGATAAAAAAAAATTATTCCAAAAAATATTTTATTTGACTTTTTAAAGTAACATTAATTAGTTTTTTCTATCAATATTCCTAATAAATATAACATTCAAAAAAAATTAAAGTGAGTAGTGATTTACACATATGTGAACAATAATTTTATAAAATTAAATTTAATATTAATATTATATTAAAAAATTAAAATAGTATTTAATAGAGTTATTAATAAAAAACAATTAATATTATCTTAAAAAATTAAACCCGATATTTATTTTATGATAATTTTTTTCTGAAATACAAGGAAAAAGTATATTATTGAACTGTCAATTAATCACTGTTGTAAAACAGTGACGGTACCCGAAAATGTTGAAGTCTCGTCTCTTTGGTAATGACACACACATATATATAATCAGGATAAGGTACCGACCATGCATCATAATTTTGTTTGTATGAACCTAAATGATCGCTAACAAAACCTAATCTTCCTAATTCTAGCAAATGGGTGTAAATCCATGTTCATTAGTCTTCGATGGTCACATATGACACATCTGACTTCCTTACTAATCAGTAATCACTAACCAGCAACTGCACTCACCATTAAGAATTTAATTTGGTTAATTAATTACAGCCACATCTTGGTTCGTTGTAATTGTCAATTATTACTTTATCTCATACACTGACAAATCATTTTGTGGCGTAATCAGATAGAAAGTAAGTCTCAACGGTGACGTATAGCTTGTTATATATTTGTCGAGATGCATGCATATATAGCGTAAGTAACAACAATTGAAGTCCAAACTCAGCAATAATACATGAAACATGTTCGTCATTTTAAATTATGAAAATGATGTGATGAAAATGAAAAGGCCTCGATAATCTGTCTTCGGTTTGTGGCCGGCTGTTATTTATTTTTTCTTTTTCTTGTTTAGGCAGGAAAGTGTGTTATATCCTTCAAATTAATATTGTTTATGATGCTTTCTTGTTATTTTATGTACTGACGTGGGTTTGCATGCTGCCTTGAAAAATAATGTATAACGAAAACAAAAGCATGTACAAATACTGTGATCACTTCTAGAAGGCTAGAACCAGTTACATCATATCCAAGGCTAATTTGAGGTTTTCAAATTTTAATTGAGACCTAATGATAGTGTCAACCAAGCATTTTCTTTAAATGAAAAAACCTATAAACTAATGCAAATTATCTAAATCTCTTATCACTAAACCGATGTTATTATATTCTGTAAAAAAATAAAAACGGACAATAGTATGTAAGTTAAAGCATGCATTTTGCCACACCGGAAATTTTAAAATTCATGTCAACAAATTAATTTAAATTTTCAATCACAAATATCTAACATATATTTAAAATTTTGGATAATCCAATTAATATGTTTTATAATATCCTGTAATGTTGTTATAGTATAAATTTACAAAATTAAGAATATTTATAGTCTAAAATTAAAATTTCTACAAATCATTTTATTTTATGAGTATGTATGCAATTTCATACTTACACATGAATATGTTATATAAGGAAGTAAAGTAAAAAAAAATTAATTTAGTTTGACTTGTTAACACATTCTTTTTATAACATGAAAAAATGGTTTAGTTTTATTTTCTTTTTTTTATTTTATAAATTCTATTATGATCTTAATTTGCTCAATTTTATTTATATATTTAGTATTTAATAATATGTTGAAACACGATTTTATTACTTTTAATAAATAATAATTATCTTTTCATTTATATCACCGATTGTTATTATGGCATTTATAGTACCGTCTTTTTCTTTTGAATTTCATAATATATCTTTTGAATTATATATATATATATATATATATATATATATATATATATATATTCGTTTCATTCTCTATAATGAAAATACTTAAAATGGTTGTTCAGTGTTATTTTTTATTATACCAAATTGGTTCTATTTTTTATATGATTATTTGATGCCTTTATTATTTAAAAGTAGAACTGATCACACATTTATCTTTCAAGAAGTAAAGTAGCGTGTTATTATCCTTAACGTAAACAACTAATCAACTTAACTTAGTAACAAATTTAAACCTAATCACCTCGTGACAGAGGTACCTCATCTTAATTCAATTAAAGATGAAGTTAACCCTCCCAAATGTATATAAAAAAAAAGAGAAGGTAAACCATAACTTATACCTGTAAATGTGAAGCGCAAAAATCATGTTAAACCTTTGTTCTTAAAAAACACAGCTGTTAACACTTGCATGATAAGATAATTGTGGTGAGGTTAACTTCACTTACCATTCACGTAAAGGGTGTCCCAAGAATTGCCGGCACTAAGCAATTTCAAGTTACAGCACATCGCATTGGTTTCTCAAATTTGAACTGCCAAAGCTTTTTGCTTATACTTATGGAAATAATTAGTTGACGCCTCCGAATCAACAGTGGAACAACATCCTAGTATGGAGAATTCAAATTGAAATGCTTTTAACTTTACCCTTTCATTATTATCCAACTTTCAGATTTTCTTCCTTTACTATAAGTTTCATCTTTGGACGCCGAAATTATTCTCTGTTGACTGGAATCATGACAGTTAAAAAGAGAAAGCATTAGTGGGTGTAGGTATAAGCCATGAGCCAATTTTTTCATATTTGACTTTTGACCGGCTATTGCTCATGCTAGGCTTTTTTTGGTTATTTATAATTATTATTATTTTTTTTCTCATTTTGGTATTTTATTTCATCCAATAATAGTGGTAGCAATAAAAGGAAAAATGTTTTTGAGTGAACTGACATAATATAATAATTAATTCTTGGAAGTGAAAATAACAGAGAATGTTAGATGGCTTCAAAATTACTCAAAAACACTGGGCCAGAAGTCCAGCACGTGTAGGACTCAGTGGGATATGTGCAACGTATACGAGGAAGGAAAGGGACCCAAAGCAGAAGCTAAAATGCGTTTAAGCAACATGGAACATAACTCAAACAATGGTTCCCTCTCCTTAATTAATCCCATTTTTGGTTCCTTACGCTAAAATCTCACAAATCCCAATTACTTGTTACTTGTTAGTATAGTTTATTGGTAAGTAAGGGGCATATTCAGGATTATTTTTCTCTTAAATACTACAATATATTAATTATATTATTCCTCGTAGGAACTATTAGCTTATCCTCACAGTTTGTTTTTATTGCTTTGTCTCCTTTAGTTGTAATGTTTGCTTTGACTTGCAAAACTAAGCATTAATTATAAGTATAGTACTGGCAAATATTAAGGGATGAAATTGTGAGGCAGGAACTCTCTCCTCGGATAACTTAGTTAATTAAAACTGACGTTAAAGCTTAAAAGAAATATGAATAATAGAAAACGTGCATAATCATATAAACATTCGTTAGAATATATAGAAAGAAAGAAAATAGAGACGACAGCAAGAATTAGGAGTGGGACATCTTTTTCTTTTTTCTTTTCAAATGAAATTGGACTTTCTAATAGCAGGATGGCGTGCCATCAACCATACATTAAAGTATATAAGTCATAATAATAATAAAAAAATAAAACTAACCAATATATTACAAAGTGCATTTATAGTGCCATGCCAATTGCGGGATCTTTGGTAAGGGTTAGTCACCGACTATGCGTTATGAAACATTTTCTGCATATGGTCGAACTTAGTTTACTCAACAAGTACAATTAAATAATTAATAAAACGACCCGTTATTCCTGTATAATGCTTGGAACTTTTTAGCCTTTGTTTTCATCGCTAAAACCAGCATTGCCAAATCGAATCCCACTTTAATTTGTTGGTCGTCAATTTTGTTATTTTCTAATAACTGAAATTGTTTTTAAGTACCCATACGTTGGCCACCTTGTTAAATATGTTCACAATTGAAATTCATTAATAACGAAAAACTGATCAACACCAAGTTGGAAATAAATCCCTTCAACCTTTCCGGAGTAATAATAAAATATAAAGCACAAAAAGAAAAATCAAAAGCACACAAGAGATACAATTTGTTTAACATGAAAAACTCTCCTTTAATAATGTAAGGGTAAAAATTACGAATCGTCCAGACCAAAGCAATGGAGATAAGAAGATGAAATCCCAAAATAAAAAGCGAAAAATGTAAAGCATTTATCTCCTTCTTCAGATATCTTTTTGACAATCCAACCAGACAATTTGAAATATCACGTGTGTAAAACCTGTCGTCCAAAGATTAGTCTAATCCAATAGTGAACGAATCTGTACTTACAATCTAAAAAATATTCTCTGATAGGTTTGCGAAAATCACAATAATTTTCTCTTTTCTTTTTCTCTCAATGTTTTATAATTATTTTTTCCTTTCAAATGAATCTCTCTTTCTCATCTAATGTGATATTTCTTCACTTAAATAACAAAATGAACCTTCTTATTTAAGCTTTTACTCTATCCAGGAAAGAAGTCCAACAAATCTAACAAGTAACACGCTTGTAGTTTTTCTTTTGAAAAATAAAGATGCCTATGATAACACGTATGAAATATGATCCCACCTAAAATAACTTATTTAGAAATAGTTACAAGTCTTACATAGTGATACAATGTATACACAAAAATAGTGATGCCTAAATCCTAATGGCTATGTACGTGGTCATGTATTGTTTTTTACTTGTTTAACTTGCTATTCTTTTTCCTTGACATACTTTACTTGGAATAGGTGGTGACCTTGAGATACACATATATGATATATTCCCCACCATTCACAATACACTGGGCTGTGTGGGGATGAGGATTGAATTGCAATGATTGTGTTCCACCCACTCGCCATCTTAACCTTATCTATTTACTCCCGCGAAATTTTTCTCGACCCGTTAAAATAAATCTCAAAGATGGGGAATGGTACTAGTAGCTCGCTTCAATTGCAAAATTGAAACCCCAGGTTAATATGCTTCTACGTGGCTTAAAAGAATTGGCTCAAGTAGTCAAATAGTACAATCGTTTTTGTCCCTTTAAAAAGAAAAGCGTAAAAGTTGTGGGAACATAATGACTAGGGTCACATTTGGTTAAGAGCCAGCAGGTTCCAACTTTCCAAGTTCACTCAGAGACCTTTTATTTGTTTTGTTTCTTATTTTCTCTCTCCTTTTTTTTTTAGGGCGCTTCCTTCGTTTGTCTGCGTGTGTTTGTAGTTAAATTTGGCCAAGTTCACTTACCATGCACGTAAAGTTGAATGGAAGCATGGAATGGTAGTTTGTCCTAGGACTGGGAGGCATAAAGCAACTTCTTGCTTACACGGCCAAAGTCGTGAGAATTGATCAATTCAATTCAATTCAATTTGCAAGAAATTGAAGAAAACCACATGTTCTAGTTTATTTATTTATCCTAGTTATGGATTCAGATTCGCCAATTGGTAACATGATATCTGTCGGATTCGCCCCCATCAAGTTACTCTAAGTTGGACATAAAATTAATAGTGAATGGGAAAACAATCTCTTACCACTTCACTGCCAACGACTTGGTTTTATTTTATTTTTTTCAGTAAAGAGTAAAGTGGACGAATCAACAATTAATATGATGAGATTGCTAGAATTTGCTTGCCGCTAAATACCATAACGTAGAATCTGAGGGTTTAGGTAGGTGGCGTCAGTAGTACTAGTGTACATCCTCGCAACTTTTCAAACCAAGAAAGCAAGGTTCACATGCTTGTTGTACGGTGTAGTAATAAATTTGCCCTTTTGACCCCTTCTCTTACAAAGAGTGAACAAGAAAATTGTAACTAACAAATACTTCGGATTGTTTTTTTGTTTATCGTTTAATATTCCATCCCATATATAAAAAAATATAATTAATAAAATATCATCTGTGATAAAATTATGTGTAATTTTTAATTTTTTTTATTTCCCTTTTTTGTTATCCAACAGACCAACACTTCATATCGTTTTTTTTATATAAAGATCTTAGTAAGAAAATACTAGTTAATATTATGTTATAATTTTAAAATTATATATAATAAAAAATATTTTGCTTTTTTACAACGACAAAGTGAAAGAGTATATATTAATTACACTACCCTTCCGCTTACACTTGTTTTGAGAAAATATTAAAAAGGCAGAAATGGTAGGGGCGTAGGGCCGAAAATAATTTGAGCAAAAAATAGAAAGGAAAAAAGTAGGACCTAAATAATTCGACTCGTCTTCATAAGAACTAGTAGCTCATATTCATTCACAGCTCGATTTCAGTTTAATAGTTTGTTTACACTTGGGTTTAACTTATTATCTCAAAAAGCATGAGCTACTAGTCAAAATTATTTAAATCTTGGACAGTTGTAAATTAAAACATTATTTTATAAGCAAAATATGAACTAGAAACAGAATACAGTACAAATTGTGTTTTGATCCTTAACGAGCTCCATTTTCAACTTAGAAAATCATAAACCAAATTCTATGAATTAATTATCAAATTAAATCTCAAAGAAAGTATGAGTTATTTTGGTTAATATTAGCAGCCCTAGCTAGAGAAAAGGGAAACTGGGAAACATGCGATTCTTAATTATTGCTCTCTTTTTCCTAAACAATAATGTGAGAAGAGAAAGATGAGCAACAGGAAAGACTATCTCTACGTACGCGGCATAATATACGTACGTGTACGTTATACATATATGGTTGTAATTAATTGTCGGTTGTATATATATATATATATATATATTGTCGGTATGACTCGTTTTTCAACTGAGAGCAAATTAATCTACAACGGGTAAAGTAAAGTAGTTCCTGATTACAAACGTTACAGTACAATGAAAGAGTCTTTGGCTGCATGCAGCATGGGGACCGACAACTCTGCCGTCCCTCGCGTTGACCTCAATCTGACTACTGTAGCTGTATATATTAGTTAGTGTACCTTGCTCATAATCAAAAGTGCGTGATCTTATCCTTTCAACCAACTAATCGGATACAAATCATTAATATAATAAAATTAAGATTCAATCATTTCAATATTATTTAAATTTGATTTTTAACGAAAATAGATCAAATAATTTTTAATTAAATATTACTTATCTTTTTTTTTTATCAAGTTTTAGATTAATTAGAATTTTTTAAAATAAATTTGGAAGATTGAGACAAAAAATAATCTTATAATTTCGTTACTTCACACCTTAATTTTGGAATAAATTAAATAGGTTGTTTATTGTCTTGGTGCGTGCATTACCACAATCTGAACCAACCAGGTAGGCTAAAAGGAAAGGATCATATAGTTACAAGTTTGAATTGAAGCTGAAGTGGTTTTTATAGTAAATGGTATTGATTTGACACTCGTACATAACACATGTGTAACACTAGTTAAACAAGCAATATGTAGCTTAGGCCATACTCAACTCAACCGTCGTTTTTGCTTTGGTTTAGTTTAGATGGTGTATCACGTGCACATGCTCTCTCACACCAGTCACCAAGGGACCCTTACGAAAATAAGTGGTAGTATTTGGCAAATGCGTTAAGCAACATCCTCTGCATATGTCTCCAAACTCCTCACACTTACTTCAGTGATGAGATATGGATATATATGGAGGCATGCACCGTGCAGTGGTTTATAAATGAAGTGATCTTTGTTGCTTCACTTGTTAGTTTTAATCCCTTTTTTAATTTATTTAGTGAATCGATCCATCCCTGCAGCGTACGGATTGATGAATAAGATTGACATATTTGTACGTCAACCATGATCATCCATCACAGACTCTAAAAATATCTCAACCTCTTCCCAACTCGCAAATCGCATTTCTCACCCGCATTCGTGGACGCAATCATAGCACAAATTAACCGTTTCTCTTTGGTACGTTAACTTTGGCCAAAGCCTGCATGTGCTTGGGAATTTATATACTAATTAAATTATGAGTAATACTATTTCTCCATAAATTTCTCACTGTTATTTTTATAACAATGCAGAAAGAGAACAGAAAAGAAATAAAATAAATTAAAATGAATAATTTTATTTTTTTTGTTTAGACTAGCAATATCTTCTGTCAAAGATAATTTTATTTGACGTGAATTAGTATGAACAATAAAATTCTCTCGTCGAGTAATATGATAACGATAAAAAATAAATATTATTTTAAAATTGGTGCACAGTGATTCAAAACACCAGTTGAGTTTGAAGTTGGTGCATGCATGGTGTGGTCTACTTCTTCCGTATCGGGCAATTGTAGGGGGCACATAGTCAACCTAACTGATTGGAAAAGCTATTGCGGGATGAATGGGTGATCAACACATCTTTTTATTTTGTTTTTTCTTTTGCCCGCAGAAAACTATGGCCTGCTTATAGGTGTCAAAATCCACACTTTCGTGCATATGAACCCTATTTAATGGCTATTTTGGTGGTGGCCTTCGTTGTCAAATTTTAATCATAGGTCATATTCTTTCAACTAAGTTAAGAATTGAAAAAAGATAGGAAAGATTGAGTTAACAAAAATTATAAAATCTAGGAGACAGTTAGGGATAATTATGTTAGTAAATATACTAGCTACATGATGTATGTATTATTTATTAAAATAATTACATGCACTTGATTTTTTAATCGTTTATCTCTTTCCATTTAACCTTTTTATTTTTATTTTTAAATTATTTTTCAATCATTCTTTTAAAAATTATCAATAAATAAAAATAATATTATATCACAATATAAATTATTTATTGTAAATATAAAATAATTTATTTATAAAGAATATTTATTTATTATGAATTTCAGTTATATAAAATAAATGTTTATATCTTTTGAACTAGGGTAAAATAATAGTTAATAATCAATTATCGTTAACCAAAAGAAAAAATAAGTAAATAACAAATATCACAGTAAAGTTTTTCTTCAACTTTTGTCAGTTGTTCATTAGTGCTTTTACCAAAAAGTACATGAGTTTAATTTCCATGTAACCAAATCATGATATTTGTTCTCCGTTTTTTTCAAACAAAGCTAACTTTATCTATTTTTAAAATTAGGAAAATTTAGTTATGTCGTCATTTTAATTTCATTTACATAAAACAATTAAAATGTCATTTTATAATCAAAGTTTTTATAAACTGAATTGGTTTAATTTTTTTTAACTTTGTATTTGAGAACCATCAACCAAAACATCAAATTAGTTCAATTAAACAAAAAAAAGAGGAATACCTATCACATTCAAACCTTAATATTCCATTTCACAAACCTTCAAATTTTATTTTTTTACTAAATTTATAACTTCTAAATATTTAAAATTGTTTCATATATCAAACTCTTAACATAGACTCATCCGATCATTTCGATAGAAAAATAAAATATGAGGGTTCTAAACAGGAAAAAATAATTGAGTCGTTAGATTTGTTTAATTTTTAAAATATAAATAATTAATTAATTTTTAAAAAATAAAAATACAATCAATCAAATGTGAATGTGAATAATAATATAATAATAATACATTTGTATATTAGTTACGTTTTATGTTATTTGACATATGATTAGCTAATATGGGTTGATACAAGTAGTTATGATGAATTCAGTATTAACTCTCATCACCTTCCCGTCTAGTATTACTGTATTAGGAAGGAGTGTCTCCAATATTTTTAACTTCACTTGAATCATAGAGTAGAGTCTACTTCGACTAAACAAAGTTTTTATCGACATATAGCATTGGTAAGCAAAGTTTTTTACACACACTAGTACAATAATTGTTTTTATTTATTTATTTATTTAAGGTGTAAAATATACGAATTGAAGCCCAGAGTGACAATTTAAAAAAGAATGCAAGGACATACTTCTAGAGTATATATAATAATGCTGCACTATCCACTTTCTTTCAATAAACTGTGGCAAATTGTGAGTCTGCATAAAAAGCTGAGCATATGATTCAATTGCATCAATTTCTGGGGAGTGAAAATTGTGAAAAAACATTCTCTTTAGTTTTTTGTCTCTTCATATAGTAGTAAAGCATTGACATAACATATATATCAAATTAAAATTGTAGACCTTTGACTATATATAAGAGAAGTGAACTAAACCAAAACACAATTTTTTTCATTAATGAATTAAAAATATTATTACTTTTGGTACAGTTAAAAACTTTTAGATCTACGGACCAACCCATTTATAATTAAATGAATTCTAATACCATCTACACAAGCCGCTAGAAATCATACGTATACCATTAATATACCAACTTTGCCTATTAATTGCGATACACGAAACAAGAGACAGAATAATTGGTCTCAAGCAAGAAGGAAAAATCATCAAACCATTGAGGAAACAAAACTCTACGTTTCCAAGTGTAATTTGTTAGTTAGAATTAATAAGAAAATGAATGTACGACAGTTATATATATAGACACACAAACACACAGAAAAAGCAATAAATAGTGAGTGTAGTAGTATTGTTTGATACGTTTTTCCTTCATTTGGTTTTAAGGAAAAATGAAGAGGGGAAGGGTGAGAGGGAGCAATTAAGCGGGGGTGTCTTTAAAATTTGTCTTGCGTGGCATGTGAGACTAGTGACAGCACCGTAAGGATGTGCCTGAAAATGCATCCGCGTGGCATATTTCGACAAGAGCCGTGCATCAATGAGAGGGAACAACTTACCTGTCCAGAAACCTCCCAACAAAAAAAGAGCCCCACCTAACATCTCTGTTTACACTTCAGAGATTCTGTCCAAAATTAGGACAAAGTAAGAAAGTTGTGCAATTTTGCAATAACATTCCCCCTACTTGGATAAGATTGCAGCCCTAACCTACCTTTTTAATTAATAGCTTCGCTCCTAACAAACAAGCCACTTAGGTTAAACTGTTTTTTTATAGGCAAATAATATATCATTAATAAATAGCACAAGAAGTGTCAATATTTGGTCAAACTGTAATTAGTTCTAAATGACAAAACGATTAAAATTCTTTGCACTTTTCTTTTTTCTTGAATCAATCCGTCCATTTTACATGATTTCAAACTGAGTATCGGGTATTTGTGGAATGAGTTAGAACGGTTTTATCTTTTTCTTTACCCAGTTTGAAAATGTAATTGGGTCAATTTTTTAAACTCGTATTTGATTCGATTATATGCACGTATGGATTAAAATTTATAAATTCAAGTCTGGATTAAATTTAAATTTAGAAATTGAATTTATAAAGGTATCACAAATCTTTTTGAATTTCCAAACTAAAATTTAGTCAAACAAACTTTTGAGGGATAATTAAACATGATCTTAATCTTGACTAATTTTACTTTTAAATTTAGTTTAGAAATTCTCAGAAAAATTCAAACACACCCTAAGACTCGACAAATATATGAGATAAGACTAAGTGAACTCAACTTAATATATTAATTAACAATATATATAGTTAAATCTTAAAACTAAAGCAGTATATAATTAATATAAAGGAATATTTTACAATTTGTTAAGAAGTTGTATTATTAATACATGATTATTTAAAAAATTATGCTTTTTTAAAAGAATATATGCCATTGAGTTTCTGAACTCATCCTCAAAATACAATATATTTAATATGTATTATTTTTTAATATTAATAAAAACAACCTAAGGTATCAGGTTATTAATATATGAATTCACGATATTTATTATTTGTTATTATACTTGAAAAAAAAATTAATGCGTAAATGTTAATATACGTTTTTTATAGGGAAAAAAATATCTCCATACATTAATATGTTTATGGATGAAGCTATCATATGCGATGTCGTGGAGTCTTCAATTTTGCCTCTAGCATTTTTATATAACTTGTGACACAATCCAATAATGGATCACTTCATGGGCTGCAGTACTGTGATCAATTATTTCTTCTAGTCAAGCTTTTGCAAATTCCTGAAAGTGAAAGCTAGATAGATTTATCAGGAAACTGTACTGTTAAATCCACATATGATGTAGTACAAACCACATATGAAGTGGTCGACAAATCTTTCTTCAAAAGATTTTGGTTTAAAAAAATCCTTTAAAAGTTTCAGCTTGTGCTCGGAGAATATTTCTTGATAAAAGAAAAGAGGAATATTTGATATAAACTATGATTATGATTGCAAATGCGCTTTCTGCAACAGTAATGAAGAGAGCAGTGGGCATTTTTTTTTGCTTGCAGTATGGTGCTTCTGTTATGAGTGGTTGAGATTACATAGAAACTGTTCAGAGGTGATGATGTCTGGACGTGTAAAAAAATTGCTGAAATTGATCAAAACTAGGTCTTGAACATGAATTAGAGTAAGATTTAATTTCACAGATTTTCTTATTTATTTTTTATATTGAAAATGAGGGGATATTTAATCTGTTTGAAATCATTTTAATTTAGGTATTAATATTTGGTTATGAACTGCGTGAATATGCCTTGCTAAAATTAATTTTGAGTTTGTAAAATTGATTTTAGTTAAAATCAATTTTAAAGCGATATGATTTAAGTATGAATATTTTTAATATAGAATCAATTTAAAAATAAAATTTAGTATATATTTTTTGACTCAACACAAAAATTAGTTAAACTTATATTAATTTAAAATTAATTTTAAAATATTTCACGAACTAAAATCAAACATATAAAAATAGATGTAAAATCAATTCAGATACTTAAAATTAAACACAACTATAAGGATTGAGGCATTTTTTTATAAAAAAGAAAAAAGAAAACCAAGTGACACAGTCCATTTATTCGCAATCTTTTACTCGATTCCCTGGTAAATAGCTTTCTTCTTTATTCCTTCTTGAGTTCAATTGTTGTTTCCAGCAGCAGTGACGTTAACAGAAGAAAGCATGGGGAGAATTGAGATATGTATACGTTAGATAAAAAGAAAGTAAGAAAATAGGAAAGAGAGGTAAGCTTTCTTTGTTGGTGGCAGAGGAGGATGAAAAATAATAAAAAGACAAAATGCGGATAAGATGCATATCTTGTTTATGACATGCAAAGCAAATACGAGACAGTCACAGTAGCAGCCTCTGCTTTGGATGTGATGGGGTTGGCGTAGGCTGATGATAGGATAGAGTAGGAGTTGCTATAATCTTATACCCACACGTCCTATTCGCCCATCTAGCTCATCTCTACTATGGACTCAAACATTGTCCACATCTCCTAAATCCTAATACTACCTTTCTTTATTTCCATACTCAACGTTACAACTTACAACTGCTGAGACAACAAGACACATTAGCGACACTGTTTGTTTACGTTATTATGGTCCTACGGGAGGTTCCCCATAAGCCACGTTTCCATCCAAGAATCATTAACCATATATATATAAGGTTAAACATCTATTTTTAGGGGAAATACACTTGCCAAAATACTTCATTTAGAACATATAAATTCAGTTCCATCTATATAGAGGATATATTAACAAAATTACTATTCAGTTGTTTTTTAATACGCTCAAATTATTATTTAAACAAAAATAAAATGGTTTTTTTGTATCAAATCATAATTTGTCAACTATAATTTAATCAATATTTTTGTATTAGTGCATTTGGGTGTAATTTATTTTTAAAAAACTCATTAATTGTATCTTGTTAATTTATTTTTTTAAAATAAATTAATTTTTTTTTAGTCTTAACCAATAATATGGGAATGATATGTTACACATTCAGTTGATGACGAAAATTGTTATTAAAATCAAGACAATTAATTTTTTGTAAAATTATATGGATTTGTTGTATAGTGTATTTGGATTAGATTTAATTTTTCCATAATCAATTCCAATTTCACGTTAAAAGCCAAAACAATAAATAACTGCTTCCACTTTTTCAAATTTTCACCATGATTTTGGATGTCATAGACAATTTTGTTAGTTTTCCAACACACTAGTAAAGACACATGTAGAAATATATTGAACTAAAATAAGAGGAAGTTGAGGATTTGGGATACGTGAGTAAAAAAATTGGATGACATTGAAATTTAAGTGAAAGAGCGATTTTGAGAAGAATGGATGTGTAAAAAAATGTTACTCATATATATATACATGATAATACTGATATTTAATATATTTAATGTGAAAAACAATGTTAAAATTCAAACGTTTAAATTTGTATTAGCTAGTTAAATAAAGTGTGTGCATGTTAGAAACTTCTCATGCCATATTTAATTTATATGGATAAAAATATATATAAAATATATGTTCCAGGTTAAGAAATTTATATTTGCCACTTTGCTTTAATAAAAAATGTCTCACATGGCCCACCATCACATAAGTATGAACCGATTCCTATTTAAGAAGCGCATGTAGGATACCATTTTCATGCAATGAGAATTCAATTTAAGCATTGATTATTTTCTCTCAAATATTGTGTCCAATATTTGCAATATAGTTGGTCTTACACAATAACATATGTCATGAAAATGTTATGTCAAATCTCAAACATTTCATAACTAATATTAATTGACATAAATCATAATCATATGTATTTCTTAATTAAATAATCTATAATTCAAATCTTAATTAAAGATATGAAATAAAAAAATACTCATGTTGTAAACATTTAGGATCATGACGAATATTAGTCACGATTTCTCATAAAAAATGCATAATTAACGACTCTTTAATTTTTAGTTGCCTTATTTTTTCAGAACAATTAGCATAATTCTATATTATTAGATGTTTAAAGACTGAAATTTAGTATTTTTATTTTATTAATCAAACATTTTTAGTATTTGTGTTTCTCTCATTTGAAGTTCAATTTTACATGTTACCTTCTCAATTAATTTAAAAATATTTTTCTCAGTCAAAGGTATGTTCATTAATAATCCTATCATCACATCTAGATTTAAAGTTACTTTTCATGGATTCATGTTTAGGACATTAAACTCAATGTATTTCGTGGACAAATATATTATTTTAAATTGTCCCAACTTGATCCATTTTGATTTATATATTAAAAGTGTAATCTGCTTAAACAACTACATATTAACTATACAATTTATTGAGTTAGTAACATATTACTGTATTTGTATTGATTTCAGGCTTATTTGTTAAATCTATTTAATTTATTTTTTAATTAAGTAATTTTTTTTTTTGCATTTGTTTCAACTTTTCAAAATAATAAAAACTCAAAAAGAATATAATTTTTTACTAAAATAAGAAGCTATTTTTAAACAACTTCTCATATAATCAAAGTATTCTTTAAATAAGTTTTTTTTAATGGTGGTATACAATGATAAATGATATTTTTTTCTTTCAAATTTCTAAAAAAATAATCACAATTTATTTATTTTATACAAGAATCACTTGTTTTCAGGGTAATAACAAATTGCCTTTTTATTTATCTTGAAATATAGTTTATTTGTTTTTATACCACATATATCTTTCCTTGGAAATAATAGTATTTAAGTTAAATATAATTATTATGAATGATAAAATTATTTTTTAAAACATTTAACACAAATTATATATCCAGAACTCGAATCTAAGAACTTTAATCAAACTAAAAATATAACTTAATTATAGTTGTATATTATTTTATTTTACAATTTAATATATTATTAAGATTGATGTATTATGTTAATAAATTGAGTTGACTTTAGTTTTATTTAAAAGATTATCGACTTTTAAATCGATTATTTTATTTTTTTACAAACAGATGCAAATCTATCCCACAAATACCTTTACTCTATATTATCTTAAAATACACACTCTCTTTTTTTTTTTATCTAATTTCCTTAATCCAATATCATTTTTAATCTATTACTCCTTTCTTTTTAAAAAATTACAATAATCAAAAGTAATTTTATACTTAAATTTAGAATTTGTTATTTATTATAAATCAAACATATAACTTATGTAAGATAAGATTAATTATTTATCTTTTTTTAGGGAAGATTATTTATCTTATACTGACGTAGATATTAGTATAAAAAATTAAATACGGGCCAAAATTAAAAAATATCGGTCGAAACAAAACTGCTTTTTATGACAATATTTCGTAAAAAGAAGTAGTTATTGCAATTTACTTTACCATCACCCATCTCTTACACGCCAGTAATAAAATAAAGATTTTAAGAAAATTGGGTTGGGAATGAGATCATAAAAACAAAAAATAAAGGGATAAGCTAGTAGTAAAAGAGATGAGCGTAACTGCACCAGTTGCTGAATCGTAGTTTTGACCTCGAAATGAGTTTGGTCTTAAACGAGTGCCAAGGATTCGGTACCTGAAATTGCTGAAACACGTTCCAAAGAGACACGCTCGAAACGACACAAATGTGTCTCACGCGCACGCGAGAATCGCGTATGTTGTTTCAAACCTGGGGTGAAGTTGAATTTTCAAATAACTGAAATTAGTGTTTTCACTACCAACTAATTTAACCGCTTTTAAAACAAACTCGACAATCTTTACTGTCTTCCTCTTATATTCCATTCCTTTTTTATTAGATATAAATACAGACGGAAAAAGAATATAATATATAAAAGAAAGAGAGTAAGAGAGGAGGAAAAACTGTTCAAAATCAAAATGAAAGGCATGAAGACAAGGGAGAAGCATTTGGCATTACAAAATAAGAGCCAATTTTCAATTTTAACATTCACAGCATCAAGTAACGCACGACGACGGTGCGGATCTGGATCAACTTCGTTTGACCAGCATAAACGACAACATTGGGGTTATTTCAGTAATTAAGTATTTGCGGCCCCACCTTAACATTTCTTGTGTCTGGTTTTAAATTTTACATATTATCACACAGGTATTTAAAAGCCTTCGGTGTCGTTGATGTTGTTGTGGTCCGGGTTTTGGAGATTCATTACATTACCCTCTTATATATAACTTGTTACTTAGATTTTTCTTCTTCTTTTTTTATCTCTCAACGGAGAGACAGAAAAAAAGAAAGAACGAAAGAGTGATTAATTAGAGGGACATGAGAACAAGGAGAGGTGCGTGTTATCCTGGTGTAGTCTCAAGGATGTGCTCCAATGTGAGGGTTACGAAGAAAAAAAGCAAGGATCTGCACATGCATATGCATGTTCCTGCCGGAGACTCCATTATTTATAGCCGGAAAAAGCAGAAGAAAACGCCGGAAAAACTCGCCGCCGGTCGTTACGATTTTTTCGAGTCCTTGCCGGATGACCTCGTAATCTCCATCTTCTGCAAGCTTAGTTCCACCGCCACTAAACCTTCCGATTTCGTCAATGTTTTAATCACGTGCGTAGTTTCTCAACCCTTGTTCTTCTCCTTCTTACATTTTTTTTTGAACGGTTTTTTATTTTGGTTTTTGTGCAAAAACAACAGGTCTAAAAGATTAAACAGATTAGCACTTCATTCGCTTGTATTATCCAAAGCCTCGCCGAGAACTTTCACTATTAAAGCAAAATATTGGTGCGATTCGGCACACAAATTCCTCAAACACTGTGCCGATGCCGGAAACATTGAAGCTTGCTATACTTTAGGCATGGTTAGTACTAATAATAATACTAATTAATTTGTAAAAGACTGTGAAGTGTTGAGATTTTGTTGTTTGTTATTGTTATTGACAAATCTAAAATTTGTTGATTTGTGCAGATTCGGTTCTACTGTTTGCAAAACCGAGGGAGCGGCGCGTCGTTGATGGCGAAGGCGGCGATTAACTCTCACGCGCGGGCTCTCTACGCGCTGGCCGTGATTCAGTTCAACGGAAGCGGGGGCACGAAGAGCGACAAGGACCTACGCGCCGGCGTGGCGCTATGCGCAAGAGCAGCGTTTCTCGGACACGTCGACGCGCTGCGCGAGCTCGGCCACTGCCTACAGGACGGTTACGGCGTACGGCAGAACATCGCCGAGGGACGGCGGTTCCTCGTGCAGGCCAACGCGCGTGAGCTCTCCGCCGTGCTGTCCACCGGCGCCGCCGCGCGTACCTTGCTGAGTTGGAATCTTCAGCCGCAGCAGCTCCGGCAGGGGTCCGGGTGTCCGCTTCTCAGCGATTTCGGATGCAACGTGCCGGCGCCGGATGTGCATCCGGCGAGCCTGTTCATGACTGAGTGGTTCGCCGCTCGCGGCGGTTCTCCGGGACCGGGGCTGAGACTCTGTTCTAACGCGGGGTGCGGGAGGCCCGAGACGAGGAAGCACGAGTTTCGAAGGTGTTCTGTGTGCGGCGAGGTGAATTATTGCTCACGCGCGTGCCAAGCGCTTGATTGGAAGTTCCGGCACAAAGCGGAGTGCGCCCCCGTGGAGCGATGGCTCGACGAGGACGGCGAAGATGTCGGTAACGACGACGGTGACGGAGAGGTCGAGGTTGTTATGGTAGATAGTTAGACAATTTTTACAACAGTAACGGCAACGGAAGTCGCTTTGGACGGAAAATGAATCTATTTTTGGCGAAGAGAAATTACTTGTCGTGATTTATTCGCCGTCTCAAAAAGGTAGAGAGAATATGGCTTCCTTTCGTTTTGTCCTTGTATAGTTTGAAAATTCTCCCGAAAAAAAAAAAAGACGAGGGGAGATTATTTTTCTTTTCTTTTTTGTTGCAATTTCGGAGTTTAACGTTAACTAGAAATTAGAAATTCAATGCTAAGAGGTTACTAGTTACTAATTTTTGTTATTAATTTAATCGATTTGAACGTAATTAGTAGCTTTGAAGTTTTCTTTTATTATATGAGTAGCTTTTATTAAAACTTGAGATTCACTTAAATATATTTTACGTTTTTTTTTAATTTAAATGTAGTACTATACTCCCCTCTTATATTATTATAATATATATTTTACAGTTTAATAGTTACTCTATTTTGTTTGGATTTGAGATTTTAGCGGATACGACAAAATTAAATGTGATTTGGTGAGCTGTGATTTGTCTCTATTGATTTAATGCGGCGCCATCGCATAAGGTTGAAAAATGAATAGTTGTGAAAATAAATCTAATCAGTTCACGGACATCAGATTTTGCTTTCATACAATTTTACCTCTCCCCTCACATGCATGAGATGATTACAGAGGGTTGATTGATTCTATGCGATCCAACAACTTGTTAGTGGCGTAAAGAAAATATTAAAAAGAAAGAGAAAAAAGGTGTTAATAACAAAAGATTCAAAAGAACCTATCATTGATTGATGGATCTAATAATTATTTGAAAGATACTGTATTAATTTTGTTTCTATTTTTTTCTCTGAACGAGGGCATCCAAATTGCTCAGATAAAGGATTAAGTGAGGTTCATAGTAATTATTAGCTCTGTGTTCTTTGAGTACTAGACTAATCTTCACTCAGACATTTGCTTGATTTGTTTACAACATGTTTCTAATATTTGTGATCCATTTGCAGTATACTTATTAATTTTTTTAAATCCCCTTTACTTCAAATGCCTTAGGGGATAAATTTCCGAAAATTTTCTTGAACTCTATAGCAGCTCATGTATAAAGAATATAGTCGATACTTTAACGTAGTAATATAACTCCTTAGAGTGTGTTTAGAAACACGTTCAAATTATGTTTGATGAAAAAATTTCAAGTTCCGATGCAAAAATCCAAAAGCAACTTGAGTATAACTTTTGAGTTGCATTGTTTGAAGACTACTGGGTTACTGGTATCTTGGCCTCATAGACGGTTGGCTTAATTCATGTTTAGTCTTACAACAATATTAAGATAAAACTTTTTAAAATTAATTAAAATAATTTATTCAAATTATTATAATTTTCTTTGAAGTTTATTTTTCATTCTTAAAATAAAATTATTTATTATTTCATTTGAATTAGTAATAAAAGTCAGCCTATTTAATATTTATTGAGACATTATCGAACTGGACTAGTATTTTATTAAATTCAGTTTTTAAAAACATATTAGCGCTAAACCAATAGGGATTATTGATAATATTCCTTAAGCAACTTATGTGTAGTAGGTAATTAACATTAAGCAAATGTTAACTAATGTATTTACGGTATTGATTAAATTTAAAGTAAAAATATTTTTATTGGAAGATGAAAAATTATGCTATCCGTGATCATTTTTATGCTTTTTATGATTTTTATAATAAACATTTTTTTTAATTTTTAACCAATATCCTAAGCACATTAATTAACAAACATCCTTAACAGTACTCTTAGTTATAAAGTTTACTATATTATTTTGGCTGGATATCAACTAATGGAAGATATGTAGTGTTTTAATTAAGATTAATTAAATAATAAAAGTCAACTATTGAAATAAATAAAGTAGTTACTCTTAAGAAATATATAAATGTCATAATAAGATATTGGACTTACTTTAGCCGGAAAAATATTTTCTATTACCATTACTTATGCTTTTTAATTTGTATAAATAAAAAATCAGTAAATAATAATTTTGGAGAGCTTTTTTTTTCTCTCTATAAATTGATTCTTGAGTAAAGGTTTTACTTGCCTTGTGTTTGGGCCAATCATGTAGAGAAAATCTGTAGAGAATCATTGGTACGATTTGATGAATTTATGAAGTTGTATAAGTAAGGGTTATACGCATTAAGGTTTGCGTACACAATTGGAAAGGTCATTTATTTCTATTTCTTTCTATTTGACCCAATTTATTATATATTACAACTCACAAAGCAGCATATTAAATTTTATAAGATTCAATACCTAACAAAGTTTTTTTTGAAAGGAATAACTAACAAAGTTATTCATTAAAAATATGTAATGACATATGGTACGAATATCAACAACTAAATGCTCCTCCAGAACCTGCCTTCATCTAACTTTTGTTATCACTGTCTTTTTTTTGTTTTTTTGTGGTCAAGAAAGGATCAGAAAAGATGAAAGATAAAAAGTAGGAAAAACATGTAATTTGAGAATTACAAGTTGGAGCGAATTGGTGTGGGTATGCGCATATCTGCATATCATACAGTACAATGATTTAGAAATAGGTAATCTGGCTGGAGTTTTTGGCATATATAACAAGCTCAAAAAATATATAAATAAAAAAGGGAAAAAAGATTCGATTTTGCATAGATTATTAATGTCAAACTGGGAAAGAAATTAATTTAATGGGTATGGGAAGATAGTGAGGGGACGATGAGAGTGCACTTATTCTTTCTTCAATGTTCGTTATTTATTTATTTTTGGTGCAGGTTCTTTATTTATTTCAGTTGCACTTAACCCCATACGAGTGAACGGCTGGTCCTGGCCCAAAACAATAGCTATTACCATTTCCAAATATCTATTCAAATTGCAGAGAAGAATACAAAAGACATCATAGAGAAGAATAAAAAAGAGGGCTAATGGTTTGACATCTTTTTTAAAACTAGAAATCTTGAGTTTTCTCAGTAAATAATCTATTACTATACTTAGAGAATATGGACATATATAAAAATACAAAGAACTTTGAGAGACATGCTTCTTTTATCTCTGGGAAACATATTTGGCATTTCCTTATGGGGCAACATTAGTACTAAAATGAGAATTAGGGTCACATTTTAGAGGGATGGGAGGCCTGGTAAAACAAATGTAAAAAAAAATAAAAATAGAATTAGAATGGATGAACATATATATGTTGGGTACAATAGAATTCGTGTATTAGAAAACAAATTTGCTTATTTGACCAGCTACGGAGACAAGCTTATATGTTATGTGCTAACTAACACTATTTTGTCGAAATGTAAAGAACCTTCCACGACAGGTGGGATTCTTATGCCTTTGAATTGAGAATGAGTTTGAGCATCTAACTGTTAATTTTTATTTTCCTTTCTTCCTTTAATCTTTGTTTGCTTCTTGCTTTGGTATCTTTGCATAGCATATGCAGTTATTGCCATGTCGGTTGTCACCATCTTATGCTTTCTGTCTAATCATTTTTCATGTCAGAATTAGAGGGAGACATTTTCTTAATATCATAATTAGAGGGAAACTTTAACGATATACCATCGATTTATTTTTTAAACTCCTGAATGGATGCGTATTTTAGATTAGTGTTTAGTAGGGTTTTATTGATTCAAGTAGTAAGAAATTTATTTATTTATTTATAGGTAAGGAGAAGAATCTATTGAAACTAATACAAATAAGTGAACGACTAAAGACTTCCAAGCATAAGTTATCAAGTAATAAAATTCATTAACTACTTTTAATGGAAAATTACATATGTTAGGACGACTTCTTAAATTTACTTTCAATTTATTGGTAGGCTATACTCTGCAAATTAAAGGAGAATAAATAAAAGGAGAAAAAACATAAACTAAAAGGTCTCCTCTTTGTGATTGGTGTCAAATAAAATGAGATAAGAAAGAGGGAAATAAATGATGGGACCATGCCTCAGACACGAAAAAAAATGAGAAGACAAAGCCAGGTAAAGAGTATGTATTACTTATTTTATCCTGGGAAGTAATGAATTGTAAATATTTGTATTTCTAATGCATGGATAAAAATGTCTTGGTGATAAAATATTATTTATTTTCTTCACACCTTTACCTAATTATGTAGAGAAAATTCAACGTTTTCCCTCTTTATTTTCTTTTATATTTTTCTCGATTTAAATAATTTAAAATTTTACTTTTATTTATTTATTTTCTCTTTTCTTTTATTCCTTTCTATTTCTTCTCACGTCCAAAATCCAAATAAAGCATTCAAGAAGAAATAGCTGTCCTCGCCACATTACTCTTATGTACTACTACGTACATAAAAAAATTGCAATAACATTATTTATGACTGTATTAACCTTAAGGTAGTAGTTTTTTTTTTCTTTTTCGTGTAAAGACCTTATAAAACAAACGCAACTATTTAATAAGTATTTATTAGTATTATTAAAGTGGGTTACCCATCCTAAACTATTCCAATTCCCACCTAGCCTAGCCACTAAACCTGCCAAAAAAGAAGACTTGTTGTTTCATTTTAAAAATGAATTAATAAAATAAACTCTTCCAATTTTATAGTGAGTTGGTAGGTCAATCAATTTAATATTAGAAATTAAAAAGGAATTAAATAATTTTAAAATAAATAAATAATGAAAACATAAATAAATAGGAATTGAGAAATATGATGAAAACTTTGTTAGTATGAGCTTCTAGTTAACGAATGAAAATTTAAAGAAACAAAAAAGCTTGACAGGACAACTGTTTTACCTTTGTTCTCAACTTATCATAACTCATGAATTATGTGAGTCTATAAATTAATGAATAACCTAACAAATAAATAAAAATGAGTAAATGGGTTACTATGGCACATCAGACCCACTTTATTAAGATTAGTTTTATCAACATTTTTTTGTACGGGAGTGATGTAAAAGATAATAAAAAAATAAAAATCTATGGATAGTATAAAATTGAATAAATATAGATAGACGCTATAATATATGTTAAAAATTTTGTGCACATGATGACAATATACAACATATATAAAAGTGCAACAAATGTCATGCAATGCTAAACAATCGGTAGAATTCAAGTAGAAGATGAATGCAAGTATTCTTTTATCTGATAATATTTTTTAAAAAAAAATTAACTAAAAATATTTTCTGTTTAAAAAAATAAATAAAAGAATTATTAATTTTTTAATAATATTTTTATCTATTGCCATTTCATTTAACTATTTAATTGAATTCACAACTACATTGAAACGCTTTTATTTAGATTACTTATAAAAAATATATTATCATAATAACTTTTATGTTGTTAATAATTTTATCAAAGTACTTCGTGTTATTCATGAGACAAGCAGAATAACTCCCTTTTCTTGTATTACACTGGCAAATACCTTATTTTTAATTCAGGTAAAATTTCAAAAGCATAAGTTATCAAAATAAGAAATAATCTTCATCAATTAGTCAAAAGTTAAATGGAATAAATTTCAAACTAAAAGTTAACATTAAATTAAATCACTTATTAATATTGAACATAATCAAAAGGAACTCAATCACATCTATCTGTGTAGATAACAGGAATATATGCAAATATACATAGATAGGAGGAGAAATTTATTGCATAATACAATTATTTTATTATTTCTTTCTATCACATTACCTATTTTACTTTATTTTTCTCTTCTTATGTCTCTCAAACTGTAAAGTTATTTTGACGAAATTGTTTTGGAGTGAGTAACATTAATCGAGGTGAAAAATAAGGTGAGATTTAACTTTTAAGGATAATAGAGACCGAATCCTATTATTTTGAGTAAACGTCCCTTAACTATAATGGCTTGAATAAGCTTGATTATTAACTTAAGCCCAGCCCAAGACAAGTTTGAAATGGCTAGCTTTAAAGTTGGGCCTAATGGGCTTCTGAAAGTTGGGCCCAGGTTCTATTGTAATTTCTGCAAAAAAAAACCCTGATCCAGGAGTGGGTTTGGCCACGTTGAAAACGCAGGAAGGGAAAGCTCAGTGTATTTTCATTGGGTGCTGATCGGAACAAACAGGTAACGTAGCAAAGCACTTTCTCACACTCAATTTTCGCGTTTCAAGTTTCAACAATCTCAATTGCACTCCGTCATCATTAGTATTTCATTGGTTTCTTCGTATATTTTTTCGGAATGTTCCAGATTCGTGGCTTGTTACCGTTGTTTTATTGTCATGATAATGTTATCATTTGTCACGGTTCGATTTCGTAATTTAGGGTTTAGACCTGATCAGATTTGGTGTTGGTTTTTTAATGATTGGAAGGGAATATAAGAGAGAAAAAGATGGGTTTCATAATGGAATTCGCGGAGAACTTGGTATTGAAGTTGATGGAGGATCCGAAGGAAAGGGATCGGAGGTTCCGGGAGCACGTTTATAGAGTGAAGGACAGGTGCGAGAAGACGAAGGAGATGTGGAGCTACCCTATGCGACCCTATGGGTTTTGGACTTTCGAACGCCACAATTCTCAGCTTGCTTGGGATGCACAGATTAGCCAAGTGGCTGGGAGGAGGGACCCTTATGATGATATCCTCCAACATTTCTCTACCCCACATAAGTGAGGTATTGCACTTAAAAACCCTAACTTCCAAGTATGCAGCTCTCAATTGTCAATGCAAAACTGGATTTTCTTTTTTGTTTTAACCGTGCCGAATGATCCATGTAGCTCATCTCACCTAGTGGGATAAGGCTTTGCTGTTGTTACTCTTCTTGTTGTTGTTGTTGGTTTATCTCTTTGATGGTTTACGGTTTCAGTAGTATGTTAGTCCTTTGAGGCTGATGTTTTATTTGGTCCACATACTCTTATGAATGCATTGTGTTTTTGGTGTGCAGCTAGAGATACAATGCTGTATGGTTTAACGTGTTATTTACAATATGAGAAGCCTGTTTTTTTTAGTAGTTGAAACAAAATAAGTCTGAGCTTCAATGGGGTGTGAGACAGGAAAAATGGTGAAAATTGGGAAGGCGGGGAGTGAAGCGAGAGATAGAGAGTTGGATGGGATTTTAACAATTGTTAGGCTGTGAACTTGGAAAGAGAAGTATGTAAGGGCTTGCTAAAGGTAGAGAAAGAAAGAGTGAAATGCATCATGAATTAAAAGGGTAAAGTCTTGGTAACTAAACAAGATATCAAGGAAGGGTGGAAGAGTCACTTTCAAAAGCTATTTAACGAAGGACATGGGATTTAATTGTACTCTGATAGGCTAATCAGTAGGGAGGAGTGTTGGAATGTATCTCCAAATCAGAAAAAATATCTCCCATTAAGGGACTGTATATTTTCTGTATAATTAGGATTTGATTTGTAATGATTCTTATTTTACTAGTTCTCATATTTTTCTAGTTTCATAATATTAGAGGTTGTAAATTTTAGTTTCCTTACCTTCCTAGTTTCCTTATTTTCTTGATGTTAGAGATTGCAGATTATGTGGAAGATTTCCTTAAGCAATTCAGAATACCTTTTCTCTAGCTCAAAAAGTTGGTATAATATCTCCCAATCTGAGAGCCTCCTTTTTGCTGTAATTTCACGGCTGTTTCTTTAGAAAAATGGTTTCTTTGGAAAACAGTATGTCTGATTTTGAGCATGAGAATCCCTCCTTGCCTAGTCCTAAAGATTTATCTTCAAGTGTTCCTATTACATATGCTTTCTCAGGTTCCCTTACAATCACCTCAGTCAAGTTAAATGGCACGATTAATTTGTCTTGGTCAGCCTTAGTCGAACTCTTTTTTATAGGTCTGAATCTATTTGAGCACATTTAAAAGTCAGCATCTGATATTCCCTAAAAATATTGAAGTTATTTGGAGATGTTTGATCACCAGCTGTGTGCTTTGTTATGGGAATCTATGGAGCCTACTATTTTGGGCAATTTCAGAACCTTAAAGATGTTTTTAAGCTTCAAAAACAAATCAAAGAGTTGGTGCCCCGATGCATTCATGCTTTTGCTGGTGATATAGTGCTAGTTGGAGAGTTGAGAGAAGAACAAATGGGGAAGGTTGAGATGTGGAGACATGCTTTGAGAACACGACTTTGTATAAGTAGAAGTTAAACATAGTATCTAAAATGTATGTTTAGCAGAAGGTGCACCAGTTTGAGCTTAGAGCTAAAATGGGTGGCCATACCATAAATCACATGATTTAAGTGTCTAGGATTCACGGTACAACATGATGGGAAAATAGAGGGAGATATAATCCATAGGATTCAAACAGTTCGAATGAAACAAAGGAGTGCTTCAGGCATTATTAGTGATAGTGATAGAAAAGTACTACTAAGGCTGAAGCTTCAAGGGAAAATTTTACTCCACAACATAACTATAAGAGTTGTTATGTCATTTAGGATTGAATGTTAGAGAGTAAAATGGCAACAAGGGAATAAGCTTGATGTTGCAAATATGAAAATGTTGCAATATATGAGTAGACACACAAGATAATATATAATTATTTAATTAAGTATGTTTGCATTTGAGAGGGGGTTGGAGTAGCATCCATTGTGGAAAAGATGGTAAATCCTGCCTTAGGTAGCTTGTATAGGGAAGAATGGAAGACTTATAATTGTAAATACCCTAATAGGGAGAGTGGATTAGATGAAGGGTAGTGCAATAGTTGAGATAGAGGGAGATTAAAAAACTAGAAAAAAGTTTATATATAAATGGTTTGCCATTAGGTATGATTTACAATAGGGCATTATGGTGCCATTTGATTCATATAGCTGATCTTATCTAGTGGGAAAAACTTTTCTTGTTCCTTTAATTTCTTTCTTTATATGTATATTTTTCTATTGTAATATTTTGAAAGTTTGATGAGGTAAGTTTTTAGTTATAATTGTAGTACCTGCCGTTGTCTTCTGTTCTCATATTTGGTATTCTCTTTTTTATGCAGTGTTGCTGAACTTGCCACAAACATTGTAGGTGAAAAAGGATATGAACTTGGCGTAATTTCCCCTTGTAATATCCTGTCTTGTTGCATGTTGCATGTTGCGGAGATCACAACTGGATTGTACTGTTATTTCAAAAATAAAGGTTCCATATAACTATTCTATCACTATTTTGTTGCATTGTTGCTGTTAGAGAAGAATTTTTTCCTCTCCAGAATTCACATTCTTGCACAATTGCACTTCCTGGAAATTATTCTGTTTTATCAATGTTTCATCTCATTATTTAGTATTTACATGGTTTGTGCCTTTGTGGATGATTAATTTCTGTCGTGTTATAGCTTTGTAGAATGCCATATTTAGAACCTTTTAATGTGTTGAATAGTTTACGGGTTAGTTTTTCATAGAATGTGGATATGTAGGCAGCCTTAAAGTTTGCTACGGGAGCAGATAGTCTATAGTTGTGGTGGCGATGTTACACTGCTACTTAGTGTGTGTTTGTTTTAGGGGAATCCCACTTTCCACAGCCTTATGTGTTAGATTTTTAACAAAACAGATGCTAAAATCCAACAAATACGACAAGAGTTATAGTCAAAATAATAAGTTCTGCAACAAAGGAAATTATGCAGGAAATATTTTATTTAAAAGCAAAATTGTATTAATGGAAAAATAAATCTACCTCAACCGATATCGTTCTAAAGCCCTGCGTGTTAGGTTTCCAATAAAATTAGTGGTGCTAAAATCCATCGCATAAAACAATGGTTGATACTATAGGACAAAATCAACATTTAAATTTAGTTCGAGTTGGAAATTTCAACAATTTTCAAAATCAA
Source organism: Glycine soja (assembly GCF_004193775.1). NCBI lineage: Eukaryota > Viridiplantae > Streptophyta > Magnoliopsida > Fabales > Fabaceae > Glycine > Glycine soja. Next base: position 8,054,357 of record NC_041009.1, on the reverse strand, counting down.
ACCAATTGCTGGAGTATATGAACATGTCAAAAGTCATCATGAAGATTTAGAATGAGATTTTTAGAGAATTCCTTAATCATTCAAAACTATATTCTTTGACCAAAAATCACATCAATATCGATGATTTTCTCTCTTCTTTTTTTCTTTCTTTTTTTCAAAGAGCCAAAGTCTCAAGTTAAGGAGAGCTCTTTGGTTTAGCAGTGCTCATTACTTTTTGAAGGGTAATTATCGATTCCAACGAGAACATAGGGTTCTTATCATGCATTTGTGAATGCAACCCTGTTTCAACTTTTTGAACCTAGTAATCAACATGATTCTTAGTTAAGGAGTAATCTACTTTGATAAAGATACATGAGAATTTAATAATGCACTAAAAATCTTTTGCACTAACTTGGGTTGGAGAGGCATCCCCTCCTCCTAAATTTTTAAAGTGCTATATAAAAAAATCTTCTGCTCTATCAGTTACTATAGTATTTAAATCGCATTCTTACTTATTGTAAGTGATTGATTGTGGCGTCCAAGGATGAAATGCTCTTGAAATAACTACGTCGTGGAGTGTTAGGTGGGCACTGCAAGTTCGAATAGTGAGTTAGTGACCACCGTCAATCCGCCCAAGACGACAATCAAGATAATTTTTAATGCAAGAAAAGGACGAAACAACTTCAACTTGGTGACATTTAGCGCAACCATTGACATAATCCCATAACGTTCTACGAACTTGGTTAACTTACACCATCCACACACTCCGAACCCATTTCTTACACTTCCATTCTCACCCACATTGCCCTCAAACACAAAACAAATCCTAACCAGAAGCAGATTTTATGAAGAAAATAGCTACCCTATTAGTAGTGCTCTAAGAACAGTCTCCCACGGAACATGCTTCATCTTCATTCACATTGCCTTCTCCGTGTTTAAACGCCTTAGCAATGTCATCAATTGGAATCAGAGGCAAATAGTCAAACACGGCATAACCCTTCTCACTTGTTCCCTTGACCACATTGTTGTATTTTTCTGACCAGTGTGCAGCTGTGGGAACTGCCATCTCAGCCACTGCATGGAATGGTGGATAGTGGTTGAGACCAGTCCACAATTTCACTGAACCAAAGAGCACAATTTGCTTGGACTCAGTGGCTACATAATTTGCTGCTGCTCGTGCCCCTCCAGATTGAGCTTCACTCACTACTTTCTCAGCTTTGTGTGTCACTTCCTGAACCAAACAAGTGACTTGGCTTGCAACCTGCTTGGCCAAAGAAGGTGCATGCTCATCGAATTTGTGAGCAGCTTCATCCACCTGCCGCAATCATATTCCCAAAATTAATTGCTTAGCAAAATACTAGCAATTTCCCAATTCATTCAAAACATCAACAACGGAATTTCAAGCATGTCGATGCAAGGACATACAAAATTTACACAAATTCAATTCATGTTAGTACATGTTTTTTTAATATTTTTTATGCTATAAGTACATATAGAAAACGATAGCAATCAAACAAGACAATTTAAGGGATAGAACTATACATAACAATCAAACTTTATGGTAGTATCAAGTTCTGGGATAAGAATGAAAAACAAAAAATTCAGCTGTGGATAAACGCACAGATAACAGGATCCTACTCAGAAGGGTGTTATTTGCCACGATTTTCACGGCAATTTTCAGCAATTCAACTTTGTGGGGGTAACGAAACTAATAGATCTTGCATCAGAATACAAAGACAAGTTAATATCGTGAGAAACAAAATTCATCCTTAGAGTAATTACAAACAGAGGACAAACAAATTGCAAGCTTTAACTGATTTGGTTGAAGGGGTAAAACAGCAAAAGCAAAAAATATAGATTTTGATGAAAGAAAGAGAGAAAGAAACCTTGTTGTCGACAAAAAGGAGGATGTGGTTGGGAACAGCGTTGAATTTGTGGTAGACGGGACCCAGAACGGTGGTTACAGTGTCTTCCACGGTTCCAACAGCAGATCTCAAAAGTCCCGAGTTTTGCTTTGCGAAGCCGTAGAGATTCGACACACACACTAAGGCTTTCATTGCCGCAATCTTCACAAACCCGAGATGCTTCAGTTCTTCCTCCTCACTCTTCTTGTTCTCCATATCCCTCTGCACAAACAAAACAACATTAATCATTCACAAATTTATTCTATGAGAGATCTCTGCAAACAAAACAGAGAAATTGAGAAAAGAATTGCAAACCTCCTCGTTGGTGGCCATTATTGTTTTCTCCGCCTTGGAACTTGCACGTTAGTTGTTGTTAGCGCAAATAATAAAGCTCAGTCTCACTTTGGAGCGTTCATTTATAGATGCAAATGGTAATCACATGCAACTATATTAAACCTAATCAAATTACTTACTACGTGTATAGTCCTAATTATATTGTATTAAGTATTCACCTCGAAATATTAAAAGTGAACATACAATATATACTATCATGTCTAAAGTACAATGCCAGAAAAATATGATACGATAACCAGGTGGAATCAGGTCCGGTTACTTTTGTTCTTTAAATAATACATATCACACTTAGCAAAAATTAAACTCAACATTTTAAAACAATTTTTTGATTGGATTTAGTGTTTTAATATTTAATTTAAAAGGTATATTTGAAATATATGTCTAACAGATGCAATTTTGGAAATCAATCTGTTTGTATCTAAACTTAATTAGCTTACATTTGTATCACTCGTTATTATATTTATTTATTTATTTTCATTATTTTATTATTTAAATTATTGTTTTAATATATTATAAGTTTATTAGTTTTGAATTGGCTTAAAAATTTTATGACTCGCATTTTCTTTTAATATATACTTTTTTGTGTTTTATATTGGGCAATAAATTTTAATACAAATGAGTAGAAGAGATAAAATAAGATAACATATTCGTAACTAAATAATTGAGCTCCTAAAAAAACTAAATCATTGAAAAAACATGGAAAAGGGTAAAAAAGTTGTGATATAAAAATAGTGGTAATGACATCGTGTAGGATTTTTAATACCCTGAATCTAAAATAATTAAACTATCACTTTTGCATAGAAGTGACTTACAAAACGAGATCTTTAATTTGATTGATTTAATTTTTATTATATTCATTATTTAATTTAATATTTTTTATATTTTAAAAATACAACACAAAACAAAACTAAAGAAATGTTTTTGCACCTAATTGTTTATTTTTTTATCACCATGATATTAGTGTGAATTTTCTACTAATCTTATCAATGATTTATTCCTACTAACCCTTTTTAATCATTTTTTTTGTTTAAAAGATTTTAATTTTAGACCTTATTTAAGAGATGCTAACTTAGTATTACTCGTAACAAGGAATTGAAGTTTAATTACTAATAAGCATTGTTGCCTTATTTCGGGGGTAGAGTGCCCTTTTTTTGAAGTGAAAATGTAGGAAGATGCGATAGTGCCTCAGTGTAAAACAAGATTTTACAGTCTTATCTCTTATTTTCCGTCTATAAGTTGCCTTTATTTATTTTATGTTAACCCATACCCATCCTATTGTCGAATAAGGCCGATTACAAAAGGCCATGGAATCAAATATCAGCCCATACCGTAACCAAGGCCTGTTATGGTTTTGTATGATTCTGATTTCTGAATATCGCCATCGTCATTTTGGATAAAATTAAGTGCGAGACTTTTATTTACTGATGTAGTTTTAGTTTAATAAAAATTTAACTTTTGAAATAAATACTATAAATTATAAATTTAAATTAATAATTGGTGTATGACGTTTTTCTATAGCGATTCCTTTCGTTATTTCAAAAATATTCCCTCATTGTTCTCTTGTACTGTATTCTATCAACGACGACTTCGAAACAAAAGCTCTACATAATATTTGAATTCTATGATTTATTCCGTTCTTTTTTTCTTCTTTTTATTTTTCTTATCCTATGAAGTACCGATCATATTTTGTCTGTACCCATATCATTCCCATTTAATGAATGCTACAAATTAATAAAATCTTGATCCTAAATTCTCACATGCAGATGTAAATACGTCACTGGAGGTTTGTTTTTATCCTTTTTCTTTCATTTTTATTAAAAGTATCTCTTTATCTTTTCGGTCTATTTGGCAAAAAACAATGTGAATGGGCCATGTAATTTCTGTTCTTTTGTTATATTTTGAAAATATCTTTAACAAGGATCTCATACTGCATACATTACTGCACGATCAACTTGACATTCATTTACTTGTAATCATCTAGTTCTTCTAACTTCATTATATCAATCTCTTGGCTTCCATGCATATGCTTGTCCTCTCTAGTTAGGCCTTCACTTAAATTGAGATTTTCACTTAAAGCGTGAGGTATAGAGGTAGGGGAGTTATATAATCTTGTTTATTTATTGAATCTATTACTATGCATACTCTTATGGGAGAGTATACAAGGACTCTTCTGGTTTATTCTCTTGTAAATCCCTTTTACAATTGTCTAGTAATAATTAAGCAAGACCAGCTTAGAATTATTGTAACAATAATTTCTTTATTGTGAGGCTCATCATTCTATAGAATACCCTTCTTAGGATATTTTTTGAGCGTTGGGTGTGTACCTCTTGCTTGGACAAACATTTCTCTGGTTTGTTATAATGGTAATTTTGGCAAATACAACATTTAGATGCCATCAGTATATAGCTAGTTGAAATACATACATTTTTGGTAATTTTGGTTAAACCTATAGCTTTCTATACACATTAGGTAGACTGAAAAGTCCCCCACCTAGTGGGAAGCAAAGGCTGCTCCAAACTTGAAATGGCAAAATTAAAACTAGTAATTGGAGAGCATGTTACAATAGAGAACCATATCCAACCAGTTAATGCATGAATTTGTAAAACTTATATCTATTATTTTGATTTGATTAGGAATAGAGTGGTTTGGTCAATTTGGGAGTGCAGCAATATTCTATTATTTTTTCCAATGGGAGTTGTGATCTTTCGCATATTGTGGGAAGAATTAAATTTAATTGTTGGCAATGGTTTTTGGCTAAATCCAATAATAGGAGGATGTATTGAGGGTATTTTGAATAGTTTCTAGTTCTCCTGGGGTAGTAATGGCGTACTATAGGATCTTTGGTGTTGAAAATTGATTTTCACCCCTCCCCATTTTTTTATAATTTAGAATAACCCTTGTTTCGATTTCAAATTTGTTATGATTTCTGTATCTGAGATATTGTTTGCTTAGGTATTCGATGATTATCATGATTTTGTCCTTATAAAAGACGTCTTAATGAGTTCAGAGGACATGATATTTATAAATAACCCATAACTTTGATTCGTAAGTGATTTGAGACTTTGCTATTACTAAAATACCATGATCCTCCTTTAATAAAATTACTAGTATTCATATGCTCCAAAACACATATTGATGGTTTGTTGAACCAGTAGAATATACTTATAAAAAGTTTGAAAAAGAATAATATTTCTAATGGCAGAAAGACTTAGACTACTAAAGGTATTTTAGTAACCTTGTTAGCTCAAGAACATTGAAGAATGCAATTGCAATGCAGACAAATTATTTACGATAGTAAACAAATTAATGAATTATATAATAACAAATAAGCGGTGTATTCCATGCAAGCAATCAAATAATCAAAATTAAAGAATAAATAAATACCAGTTTCACAGTTGCACTGACAGGTCAAATTAATAGCAAATATGCAATTTCTGGTATAGAAATTTGAAACTACCTTTAAAGGATGAATCCGTCAATCAAAGTAAACAAAATACACTCATCAAATTAAAAGTAAATCATAACTAACATCGTATGAAAAAAGAAAAACAAAGTTTAACCTTGATCTGACATACAGCATTATGTTTTTTCAAAGTATCATAAACACTTTCCAAACTCAAATGCTCCATGAAAATGTATACTTCAAAATTGCCAACTTAATATAATAATATAGTCAAGACCTTAAATACCAAAAGAAATTGAAATTGCATTGACCAACGTCTCAAGACAGATCAGAAAATTGCAGAACAACTCATCCAGAGGAGAATTGAAATGAAACCCCAAACTCTGGAATTAACTGTGTGATTGGCTCTGCAGCTTGGACCAAACTTAGTATAATTGAAGGCAAACTGTTTCTAATGCCATGTTCATGAAAACAACTCTTTGGCAAGTTGGAGGCCCTATCTAAAGCTCAAAGATTCTACTACCTTTGGATCGAAGACATTGGTTGGTGTGTTGGTATAATTAGCATTTGTTAAACTAATAAGGTTGTTGAATTTTGATGTTTGTCTTAATTATTTGACTCGCTTGACCGATAGATATTAATAGCCTTATTGAGCAAGTAAAGTAATTGACAATTGATAAAGAACATAAGTTTTTGAGAAATTAGGTAATATCTTAATAATTGTATTGGTGACAGACCAAATTCATCTATCATTGAATTCTTGTTTACCGAATTACAGTATATTGAATTCTTTAGCTTTCTAGCTAGTTGCTTTCTTCCTCTTTTTAGATTCTCTTGTTTAAATCACATCCCCTTTTTCGTTTATGATCGAAAATCTAAGAATTAGGTTAAACTGGTACTTCGACAATAATCCTTGCAAGATCCATATTTTAGAACCCTTTTATAATTCTAAATTACTCGTTGATGTGTTTATTTGTCCAACAGGAAAACTTAAAAGTAAAACTAGATCCGATCAGATCCTTAATTTGTTCTCTAGAAGATGCCAAAGTAAAATTTTCAATCATGATGAACAAGCTCGATATGACCATCAGTTTGTATAGGTTAAAAGCAAAATACATAAATTTAAACATAGGTTTAAATGTTGAGTAACGCTCAACAACACAACAATCACAAATCAACTTAATCTTATTTTCAATAAACTATATCATTCAATTGTTTTATGTTTTAACAAATACTAGTATGTGACAATGTATGATGCAACATGCAATAATCAAAGAGGTACTACTTGCACTAGGACTTGAAAATTGAAATCACTGTACGTACGTTGATCGTGGACATTTCAAAGGCAACAAAACAAACTTAATCACAAATTGCATTGATGACTTCCCTTGTGAAAAGATAACGTAGAATCTTTGGCAATTTCGCATATAAAATGACCAATTAATGGTTCATGGGCACGCCTAAGAGAATATGTTAACTTTATAGTGATGCTACGTGGGGACCCAATTCAATAAGACAACAGATTTGTGGAGCATTAACATGATTATTGGAAGTGTGAGTATGTAATTACTTCAACAGGAATAAAGGGCTTTGCCTTTTCTGCTGTTGGAGACTATTCGAAACGAATATTGATATGGATTAGAAAAGCCTAAAACTTTGGGGACGTGACTTAAATATCTTTAATCACTTTAATAGTTTGAAGAACCTGGCTTTTATCCAAGACATCATATTTCTAATAATCATTTTGTCAATCGAAAATGAATTGCACACCACTTAAAGAACCTCAGACTTAGAAAAATGCATATCATGAGATTCCCAATATTCCACTAACTTGATCAGGGAGACACCGAATAGAGAAGTGGAATAGTACGTACTTCGAAATCTATTACTGTCCTTTCTTCCTAATTAAGTTAGCTTGGCACGTAAAAATGATCTTATTGGATATTATCATTTAGAACAGTGTTATAGAAATTATATTTAACACATTTTTATTTTGAAAGAAATTTTACTAAAATATTTAACTCTTTCTTTTATAATGAACTCATATAAAATTCACCTACCCATAAAGAGTATATTAAAATATTATATAAAATGTATGCTGCTAGTATATATTCTTTTATTAAAAGGTAAATCTCACTTAAAAAGATTTATTCTACCACCATAAATGAGACCTAGCTACTAATTTACAAACGTATGTATCAATACAATATCCTAAAATAAATTCTTCTAATTAATATATATATATATATATATATATATATATATAATATTTAAAATACATTGGTTAAACTGAACCCCATTTTTAACTTTAAGGCTAAAAATGTCATCCTAAGGTGCTGCTATAGGTGAAAAGATGTTATCAACTATGAATGATAAATTATGATATAGATCAAACTGCAGAATAAAAAATTTAAGTGTTATCATATAATTTTGTATCGATTAAGTTTATGAGTTGAAAAATAAACAAACTCAACTGTTAACATCCGCCACTCAAGAACAGAATAGACATGCAATAACTTACCCCGGAAATGCTCTAATATGTGTATCGTTTTGGCCTGGATTTACGCCTAGAGCAGTTTAATGACCATTAATTACATCAGCCTCAATCAATGAGAGAATTTAATGACTTTCTGACTAATTAATCCACAACAGCTCAAAAACAAAATAAGCCAAAGTGGCCCGTGCACACAATAGACAAATCCCCTAAAAAACAAGCAAACACCCGTGGGAATTGCACGAACAAAATGACCATGTATCACATGCAAGGGAGAAATGCAATATATAAGTAGAAGGTGAGGTTTTTTTTTTTTTTTTTTCTTTATAGTAAATATAGTTTCTCTCTCTTGCTTTTTCCTCATCTATACTATTTTTGTCATTTAATTTTCAATATACACTACTTGAAACTTTCTTTTTCTTTTTTGTTTTTTTTTAATTTAAAGTATTATAAAATATAAATATTATATCATATAATTTTTTTAATTGGTTTTAAAATTAGTTATTTATTAAATTAAATTTTATAATTTTATTTTTTAAAGAAAATGATATTATTAAATATAATTATTTTTGTTTTATTATTTAATTTACTTAACATATTTTTAGGTGAATATTTTTATTTAAAATCTGAATTTTCTAATCTAATTATATTACTAAATATAATTAGTTTGTTTATGTGTTAAAAATGAGAAGATTTTTTGTTTAACAACTTATTTATAGAAAAATATTATATTACATTATAATAAAATACTTAAACAATTACACTTGGCTAAACAAAAACTTAAGTTAGGACAATTATTTCTGTTAAATTCTACATTTTTTTCTACTTTCCCGTTTATTTCTTTTTCTGGTACATTTAAGTAGGAATGCGAGTTGAAACGGGACGACCCTTTGTCGTCCTCTTTCTCCTTGGATTATGAGCCCACTGATCTCTCGTTCATATTTTTGCCGCATTGATTCGGTTGACAACAAAAAATAATTACTAATTAAATATTTTTAAAGATATTTTTAATATATTTTTATTATAAAAAAATAACTCATATTTAATCGTTATCAATATCTTTTGAATATTTTAATCTTTTCTTTTCATATTTGTAAGCCATAAATAATAAAAATATCATTTCTTATCACTTAAGCCAAAAATAACTGCTGAATAAATATTTCTAAAGATATTTTTATTTAATGATATTTTCAATATAGTGCTCTTTGAAAGTTTAAGTCTATTGTATAAGATAGATGTATCAATTATTTTTTTACCGTATTTTTTAGTTTATTTTAATACTATTAACTAATTTTCTTATTTTTTTAATTAATGAACATAACAAAAAAAATATCAATAGTACATAAATTTAACTATAAAAGTACATACAAAGTAACTAAAAAATTATACTCTAATTTTATCCAATTTTTTTATTTTTCTTTATCTGTATATTTTTTTCTTTAAAAAAATAAAATAAAAATTTAAATTTAATTTAATAAATTAAAACCAATTAAAAAAATTATATAATATAATATTTATATTTTATAATATTTTAAATTAAAATAAAAATAAAAAAGAGAGAGAAAGTCTCAAATAGTATATATTAAAAATTAAATTGTAAAGTAGTACAGATTAGAAAAAAGTAAGAGCAAAAATATGTATTTACCCAAAAAAAAAATAGAAGGTGACACACCAATGAGGAGCACACTCTTATTTCTAGTTTTTTTTTTTTTTTTGTCATTTCTTGATTCTTCACCGACTTAGTCTTGGAGTCTTTGCGGGTAAGTCATCACCGATATTCGCCAGAAAATGCAGGAAGAACTACATAATAGACTTGCTACAAAGATTTCAACTTATTGAGACAATGAAGAACATATAAAATTTTAAAATAAAATAAAAAAAATTAATACAATGGCAATAAAAATAATATTATTGTGGTCTTTAATTAAATTTATTTTTTTTAACTTAAAGCTATTTTAATTAAATAATCTAAACTCTCACTTTTTAATCAAACAATTTTTTTAAAAGTGAAATTTAACGTGGGTAAGGAAAAAGCGGACAACTTTTTATTTTTAATATAATTATATAATACTTGTAAAATAAATAAAATATTAAGACATTAAATTTCTGTTAACTTTTAATTTTGAAAATTAGAAAATTAAATAATATATATTAAAAATGATAATGTTTACCCTCCCTTATTCTACAAACCAAGCTCAATTCACAAATATATTAACATACCTTGTGATTTATCCATGCCCTACATCTAGGGGTGGCAAAATGAGTTGACATGTCCCACCTTGTCACCAACTCGGCATTACATATATGAATTCAAAATGACCCCTTAATCTTTATTGGTCAGGTTGGTTTGTTATTCGTTAACTAAAATATTTTTAAATAATAATATTAAATATATTTTAATTAATTTTTTTTATAAATATTAAATAATAAATATTTACTAAAAAAATTAAATATATTATCTTAAATTTTGAATCATAATTTATTTAGAAAAAAAATTAAATACTAATAAATATGTATAAAATATCAAAATTAAATATTAATTTTTTTTAATAAAATAACAGGTTGACAAGTTAGTCCATCCTATTTTTCTCTCAACCTATTTTTTGAAGGCTAAAATAAGGCGGGTTGAACGGTTGGTGGATTGAAAATCCTAACCCAACACACCAAAGAAATGGGTCAGAATGAATTGGTCGGACAGATACAATCTATTTTGTCACTCCTACCTATATCCGGTTTGAAAGTTATAATCGTAGAAAATATAAAATAAATAAAAGGGAAGGAAAGGGAGGGTAAAAATTTAAAAGAAAAAAATGTAGCAGATCAACAAGGAAGAAAAGTGCACTATGTTTGTCAAAATTTTGTTATTACTATAGGCATCCAAAGTTTAAAAACATATATATACAGGGCTTCAGAGAAAAATGTATAACATATGGGGTTACTCAAACTCAAAAAAAAAAAAAAAACCAATAAATAGCTTTTGTAACCGATCAGTAGTAGACGGCAAAAGTAACACTATTTACATGCTAAAGGTCCAAATAGAAAAAGGAGTATTATTTTTGTTATTTCCTTCAAAGATACGGGTGGTTTAAAGTGTAATGCTTTTAGAAGTTACGTATAAATGCATCATAAAAAAATAGACAGGTACAGATAGTGAGAACCAGTAGGAGTTGCTTTAGTTTGAGAAATGATTATGATAAAGGCTTAAGCTTTGGTTAGTGACTTAGTGGTGGGACATCTCCAGCAAAAACTTGAAACTAGAACTTTATGGTAAAATGATTTCGATGTCATCCCCTATATATGATTTGTTTTATATCAATCCATATCATATAGCATAGGTGTCAATATTCACTTGTCCACATGTCAAAATTTTAAATAATCCAGAATAGTGAGCCAAATATTTTTAACATACTATTTGAAATTAGATTTGTATTATAAAATTGTGCATGCAGGTGATTTAACCCACTGGGTTTGCTATACAGCCAGCTGCACGCGTCCATGGTATTTAATCCAAAGCCATATGAAACAAGACGAGAACCTAAAAGAAGAAAATGCATGCATACGTACGGAAGCAACTTCATTACATTACAGCAATTTACATTTTACGATTTAAAGAGACATAAAACCTTCTTAATCGATCCAATCTTTTCTTACATCCACCTCTAGTCCTGGCACTAGATATTTATTTTAATAATTTGATACCCTTAAAAATAAAGTGAAATAAAGCTTAGAGATAAGTTCCATAATTATACGATAAACTCATCTCTAAATATTTCACTAAATATTTGAGTACCATCTTTAACATCAAACATCAGATACAAGCTCGATCATTCTATAATTGCACATCAAACATAGTTCAGCTAAAAGGCTTACGTTATTATATTTTTTATCTACGAACAACTAGACATCGCAGAGGTGTCTTCATTTCCATGGAAAGCCTAAGACACTCCGAAAGATCCACGGGTTGCGCGGGAAGCCATATGAAGTGGCGAAGAAGTTGCGCGAGCCAGAGATGGGTCGTGGCCAAACCCAAGGCCCGGCCCGGACACACCCTACGTCCAGCCCCGAAGGGTGCAAGCCTCAAGTCCGATCCCATGATAGAAACATCTTCTTTGAGGAACCTCTCGGGCTTGAAAGCCCATGGGTCTTCCCAGATGGATGAGTCATGTGATATGGCCCACATGTTAACCATTGCTGTTGTACCAGCTGGCACAAGAACTTTGTCAACGTGGACATCATGGACTGCAAGACGGGCCCATGATAGGAGTGGGCCGGGTGGGTGCAGCCGGAGAACTTCTTTTACTATAGCCTGGAGGTATGGGAGATTTGCAATATCCGAGTCTCGCACGTGACTGTTTTGGCCGATGCACGTGTCGATTTCTTCGCGGGCTTTCTTTTGTACGTCTTGGTGTAAAACCATCCTGGCCATGACCCATTCAAGGAGTATTGCAACTGTGTCTGTTCCTCGAAACACCATTTCCTGCTCAAAACAACAAGACCATAGCCACATATATAAGCACATCCACTAAGGTCTACATGAACAATAAACTAATGAATTTATGTCACTCCCGAATATTAAAATAATTAAGGGCTTGTAGATGTCGAAACTAATTAAAGTCTCACTGAGAATATTTATAGTGGCATGGCGCACACTATAAATTTCTTGAAGTTTATGTTTCAGAAATTTCTTGAAGATATGGCCATCTCATCAACACTTTAACCTAGGAGATTTTCTCTTCTAGCTGTGTAGTACAATGAATTTATGCATGTCAACTAACAAGTCTTAATAAGATGATAAGTAAAGTTATCCATTAACCCTTTTGTTTCGTTATGGAAAAGGATGCATGCTTTTATGGTTTTACTTTAATTATATATATTATTATCCATGGATGAGAGGTAAGGTCCACTGAGTGTGGGGTTTTGAGAGAGTACTTACCCACAAAATAGCCGCCATATCTGAATCAGCCAACCTTTCTTCTTTGGGCAAGGATAGCAAAGTGCTAAGAAAATCATTCTTGACAACAAAACTCCCTTCTCTTTTTCGATCCTCCACAATTTGCCCCACCACGCTACCAACCTTAGCCGCCAACTTGTGGCACCTTCTCTTCACCCCATGAAAGTCCAAAAACTTCAAAGGAAAATAATCCTCCAAGTTCAACATCGCAATCAGCTCGTACCCTTCCCTAACCATATCCCCCAACTCCTCACTCTTATCATTACTCCCAAAAACACTCTCCAGAATATTACAAAGAGACCCTTCCTGAAACACACCGCGAACCTCCACCACGCCTTTCATCTCCATCTCCTTCCACGCGCTCTTCACCATGTCGTCACCCACGCGCTGTCGGAGACCCTCCAGGCCCTGAATCCTCCTAGGAGAGAACATGTGGAACGCCGCGATCCTACGTAGGTGTCGCCAGTAGGTTCCGGATGGAGCGAAGCCAATGGCACGCTCGAACATGAGAGCGCGTGCGGATTCTTTTATCGGACGATCCGAAAACGAGGAACCGAGTAAGATTTCTCTGGCGGTCTCGGGGTGGCTGCTTATAACAACGGGAGTGGGTCCCAGACTCAGTGCCATTAACCTCTTCGCGTTTAACGTCGCGGCTAAGGCAGCGAGTTTTTGGTGGGCTAAAGAGCCCATGAGAGGCAGAGACCCAAGTATGGGCCAGCCCATAGGCCCAGTAAGTTTTTTGTTTGGTTTTTCGTTGGTGTGATAAGAGTGATAGTTTCTCCATGCAAAGCCTCCAGGGACAAGCCAGTAGTTAAGGGAAATAGTGAAGAAGGTTATAAAGAGAGTGGTTTGGAACGTTGTTGTTCCGAGGCAAAGACAAACAAGGAGTGTTGTTGTGGATAGGAGAAAGAAGAATGTTGCCGTGGGTTTCATGTTTGGTCAAAAGAGGAAGAGAAAAAATGGTGTTTATCGAAAGATGGACGTGTATCATGGGATATAGAGCATGTGGGGATCAATTGGAATATATAGGGGTGGAAAGTTGATAAGTTAAAAGAGCCATGGTTAAGGTGACCATGGTTAATAAACTAGCACGCCTTCAGGTGCTATCTGCTATGACGTGTAAATATTCTTCAGAAGTTGCACTAACATGTAACTTTATGTTAGAATCAGACCCACATCTTTTCTTCCTTTTTTTCTCTTTTTGATTTTAATTACGAAAAAAAAATCAATAGGGAAATGTCGACCTCAGTTGTTGCAGATTATTTTAAAATAAAACATGTATTTTATTTACGTAAATATAACTTTGTTTGTTTCATTTTAATTTTTGAAATATATATTTCATTGATTTTAGTATTTCTGAATTTTTTTTTTAAAGTAATGCATTGGCTTAAAAGTTCGACTTGTGACTGGTCGGACTCTCAAATACATTTCAATGATCCGATTGGTTCAATGGTAATACAATCAAAGTAATCAGCTTAAGTATTATATTGATTATGCAACTGATGATTCAATTTGAACCTATAACCTGATAATCAACTCAAACATTAAGCAAGGACATTATAATTACATTCATTATTATTCTTTTTTTTATTTTATCATTACACTTCATTCAATCAATTGAATTAAATCACTATATATCTTATTATTAACTGTACAAAGGTCTCAGTACCCAGAAGTTCTTACTATATGCATGTGTTTGTGATTTAATAAGTTTGACCAATAACTCACCAATTAAATCAACGTCTCAGTAACCTAATTTTATATTGACTGAATCAGCAAGTCGAGTTTTTTATATTAATTTAATAATTTATATCAGTAAAAAATATTAATTTATATTGGATTAATATAATAAAAGGTTGCTGCTCATTTTGTAATGGGTTGGGGACACCCCTTCTGTGTCCTCGTATTGTTATATTCCTTTTTGTTTGCTGATCGAAAAAATATATATAATAAAAGGTTTTTCTTTTAATTAAATGTAATAGAAAACTTTCCACAAAACTCTCGTATTGTTGAATCATTATATAATAGTTTAACAATCACACCACTGATAACAAAATAAAGAATGAGAATATTCGGATGCATTATTCTTATTAGGTACATTGCTTTAATTTACTCTTATTTCAAATGCTTTATAGATCATCTTTATATTGAATTTCTGTACTTAATTATTTTATTTTTCATGTACGTTAATAAACCATTGCGGCCTGACTAAAGCTAATTCGTGTTTATCCATCTACGGCCTTTTAATAGTTATAATGTCACACCCAACCCCAAAATATTTGGCCAATTTCTTGGAGACTTTATGAGAGGAGAAATTACATTCCCTAGTTAAGTAGTGATCGATGATCCATTCTCATGGGACGTACTTGGTAAGTTAGTGTTCGATCAGTTCATCCTTGATTTTTGCCATTGCCCATTGGCATGCATGTATCTAATTGGCAATTAACTTATTCGAGCATGATTTTTGTTTATTTTCTATTTTTAAAAGCTAATTGTTTTGAAACAAATAAAAATTAATTATTTGATAAGAGTAATTTTCAAAAACTGTTTTTAAAATAATGTTTCTATTTTAGTTTTTAAAATAAAAGAACAGAACACTTCTGTTTAAATGTTGTCTCATTTTCTTCTTCTTTTTCTAATCTTTAAAAACTAGTTTTTGAATCTTATTTTATCAATAATTTTTTTTAGACTAAAAACCAAACACATCTTATATCACTTTGGATATTTTAAAAAATATATATTTATTGAAAAAAAACCTTTAAAAATTGAGATGGATAAATTAAATTTTGTTGGGTCACCATGATGATAAATAAATAAATTTTAAATTTAAGTATAAATTTAATTAGTTTTTCATTTTTAAAGCGATTTATTTTCTTTTTATAAATACTTATAACAAAATTTGTCTAAAGTGGCATTTGATAAAGAATTTTGAGTTTTTAATATTTTATTTTCCTTACATTTCTTCTACATATTCTCCCATTTTATATTTTTGTGATTATTTATTATTCATTAATTATTTTTTATTTGTATTTTTTCTTCCTTTTTCAAGTTTTTTTTCTAAAAAAAATTACCTTTAATCATAAAGTGTTTGAATGAATTCGTACGGAAGTGAAGCTCTTGTTCTGGTTGACAAGACAATTTGTTGTCTTTCAGCTCCTGTGTCTTTGGTTCCCATTCCCCAATCATCAACTCATGAAAAGATAAAATAGTAACAATAAACGTGCATCTTCAATATAAAAAAATTAATATTATAAAAGTATATTTTAAACATGCATGAATACTAGAATGACTCGTGTGAATATACGGATGTTTTTCTGTAGTAAAAAAAAGGGTATCTTACTAGTTAAAATAGGAAAAAAAATATAGAAAAAAGAAAAAAGAAAAATTAATTAATGAAATAGAAATAAAAAAATGAGCATATATTAAATATTTTCTAGGATAACATCAGGCTTCTGTTCTACCCCATTAGTTAAAAGGTGGTAATGGACGGTAGTTTTGGGTTTTAATGCCCTCCCCCGCTAAAAAAAAGTTAGAAGAAAGTGATGGTGAAAGAAGAAACGTTAATGGTACACATTCTTCTAACACTTCCTATTATAGAATTATTATAGTATAAATATATATAATGTAAATCTCATTCAATAAATGTATTTATTTCCTATTTAACGAGATTCACTAAAATTCAAGGAGCTAAATATGATATACTTTACTCGCCTGTTCTTGTCAGGAAAACATGAATCCAAGAGAGGGTTTTATTCATGACACGTTCGACCCTAACCTTGATTATTTAAGAAGATATCACCAAACACTGTACGACAAAGCCAGAAGAGGTAATTAAGAGGAAACAGTCCCTTTTTTCTTACCATATTTTGATCTATCATGTTATTCAATTCATGTATTAAACAAGCATGCTTGCTGCTGTCACGAAGAAGATCGGACATTTGCTCACAGAGTAGACCCCATATAAAAATGTTCCTGGTATTGCTTAGTTCAAAAGAATACAGTGTATCCGTGCATGTTATAAGAAAAGAATATTTCTTATTATAAATAAGATTAAGATGAATCGATCAGGTATGTACATAACCAGATAAGGTCATGATAGTTAAGAAAAATACTAACATTTTTTAACACTTTTTTTATTACAACGACAATAAAAGGATAAACTAACTAGTTGAAGTTAGTTACACGAATAACAAGATGTCATCCAATTTGGTTAAATGCTAATTTGTATGTGTTTGCTCTTGTAAAATAGATATATTCTCTTCTGCTCTTCATCCTTAATTTACAGCCAAGAAAATCAAAAGAAGAAACAGAAAGTGAAGGAAGAAAAAAATTAGAAAGAACTAGCTAAAGAAGTTGAATATTGGATAATTAAAGAGCTGGAGACAGTCTTGGCTGCACATGAACCAAGTCCTTTTTCATGAACATGTTGGTTCTGGAGAGTGGAAAGTGAAAAGAAAGACATGGCTATCGATTGTTTAAAATTCGAATCCACCAACTCAAAGTCACAGTAACACCCCTTCATAAGCATAAGCAACGAAATGTTGATGACATGAATTAATCATTTGAAAATGCAAAGTTGTGTAGCCAGTATATAGCATAGGTTATAGGCTCTGCTATGTGGTTTTGTCGCTTTAGAGGCAGAATGTGCATATACAATCTATTGACTCTGAAACTAAGATTTGCTGAGCCCCCCGACAAGCTTGTATAAAGTTTCCACTTCCCCGTGTTACCGGCAAAGAGATATATTTAGTTAGCGGTCAACCACATTGCAATTTTAAGTGTATTTTTGGAAGAAGAAAAAATGTTTTTTTAAATAAAAATATTATTTCTCATACACGAGTGAGAAATAACACAAGTTCTTGTTCCCCTTTTTATTTATATTGCGTGACTGTGACTTAGCCGCACATGCAACAGATAAGGAAGAGCAACGTCATGCCTTCACTTTTCAATACTGCTTGGATTCAGAAAAAAAAAAGAGTGCAAATATTCCTGTTTTGGAGGGAGTGGAGGTTTCACCTGATTAGCAGTTTAGGTTCGGCGAAACAGCCAGAAATGAAACACAGTGAAAGGAAATAGGACAAAGAAAAATACAGAAAAAAAAAAGATAAGAAATACTAGTATGATGAAATTTTGTATTGTTTGATTAAAGAGAAGTATACTAAAAAATTGAAAATAAATAATATTGTAAAATTATTTGATTTGAATAAAAGAGAAAAGATAAATTCTCTTATATATACAAAATTACTACTTTACTTTTACACACATATTGTGTAGCACAAAGTGTGTAAACAAATAGAAGGATAATTAGTTTAGGAAAGTAAACACTTTGTGTCCATTTCCAACTTGTTTCTCTTCACTTAAGCGAGGGAATAAGACATAAAACCCATAACTTTAAACTTATCACCTTTCTATTTCACTTATATTAAACAACACCATTTTTTTTATATATCCTCATCATTACGATTTCTACTCCCTCCACTCATTTTTTTTAATGTATTTCTATGTTAATACAGTGTAAATAAAGTTATGTTTGAATATATAATGATGAAGACGGACATAAAATAAAAATATAATAAAATGAAAATAAAATAAGTAAAAATAAAACCATTTTATTATTTTACTTGCCTTCCAAAAAAATGTTATTATTTTATTGCTTAGATGTTTTAAAATGAAAGAAACTATTATATCCCCTATTCTAAATTTTACAAAATAATGATATTGAAATTTGTCAGTTTCATTTCATTATTTATCATTTTTATGCAATTCAAACAATGAAATTTGAAATCATTATATTTTTGTTTTATCCCATTCAATATAGCCTAATAATGAACTCAATTCTATACTTACATAACCTGGTGCGGCCCATTGGCCAGATTCAAATTCGGTGACTTGCCTGGGTTAGTTTGGTGAACTATATAACTGCTTTTTGTATAATATGGTTGACTTGTTTCTGATTTTAATTTTTGGCCTTTTGTCAAAATAATTTTTTGAAGTTAATCTATTTTACATGAGAAAGTTTTTACTCCAATATTAAATTACATGTTTTAAATATTATAATTAAATTATATTATATTAAAAATATAAAACATTTTAATACTATATTCTGTTTTTTTATACTTTTTTTTAAGGCTTTTTAAATTCCTTGACTCGTCAAATTAATTGATAATCTTATTCTTTATGTGAATCGACTTTCGATCCGAATCATACACCTATGCCCAACTATGTCCACATATATAATATTCATGAAAATGCAATGACTTTATCTTTAACAATTATAGATTCTTCTTTTATTGTAAGCTTTTTGGGTTACTTTGCTTTCCCTTTTCTTCTCTTTAACAAGTGAAGGACAATCCCTTACAATAATATGCCTTAAGTCACATTTCTCATTGCCATGTGTTACTGCAAATCTTACGGAATGATTCTTCCCTACATCCAATAATGCAGTGTGCAAACACATCCACTCATTTCACAGTTGGAATAAGCAAAAACTGCACATGTGTTTCACCGTGGCATGTGCTGTTTACCTCGCAGCTGAACCCGTCACAATCATGTCTGTGGTTTTGGCCAACTGTGTTTGTTTCAATTTTTGATAAATTTAATTTTGCATGTATTAACATAAAAAAATAATTTATATTTAAAATTGTTTTAAAATACATTTAAAGATTTTTTTTACTTAAATATAATATTTTTTAATTTATGAATCTTGTATTTAGGATTGATTGCACTTTTTTGTTCTCAAGCAATGGTGTCAACTGAATTTTTAAGTATTGTAATTGTCTGAATTTAATTTTTAAGGCTCAAATTTTATAATTATATGATTGAAATTAATTTTTGAGAATAAAAAACATACAAGTGGTTGTGATAAAAAAAACATTCAAGGACTAAGGAAAAAGTTTAAAAATATTTCAGGAATCACTTAATAAAGCTAATATACTGACAAAAATAAAATTAGGGATCAAAACTAAAAAAAAATATCCAGGGACAAACATATTTAAGCATTGAATCTTAATTAACATATTTAATGGACCTAATTACGTACCTATCAACCATGTGATTGTGGACTATGCTAGTGCCTTGAAGAATTTGATTAAGAAAAATTAAATACACTTTATTCAGAATATATTTTGCTTAACTTGTTCTAGAAAAATAACTATTTATTTTTGTTAAGGCTCGAATATGTTTTTGTTTCTTATAATTTGCACATTTTGTCTTTAAGATAAATTTTTATTTTTTTAGATCTCTACATCAATGGATGAAATTCCTTTCCTATTTTCGACAAACCAATAATTTATTTTTTTTTATTTTCATTCTTGGTTGCTTAGTAATGTCTTTCAACTCGGAGATGATGACATTTGTAGGCAACCTTTAACTAAATCTTGCTTCCTTTTTTGAAAATTGTCATAAAAAATAAAGAAAAATCAAAACTTCATCAATCAGACATAATATCAAAGACGTTTATACTTATAGGCACAATTGACTCTTAATTTGTTTGCTTCTACTACAAAACCACCACAAATCATTTTGATAAGAACGGTACCTATAAAAGAGATAATGTTATTTTCCATTATAGATCTTCTGTTTTTATATTTTTGGTCATTTCCTAAACCAACAATATTCTTTAGTGTTAGATATGGAAATCCTAGTGTTAGGATCTGGATCCAACATCATACCCAATGGCTTGCATACTTTAAGTGGAAACCAATTAGTCAGGGTATTTAGTTGCTAGCTAATTCATATATCCCTCGTAAATAAGTCATTATGGGTGAAATTATTTGTTATTCGATCCTGTACATAATCTTTTAAGTGGGTTTATGTTGTCAGTCCCAAAATATCATTAATTAATTCTCTATCCGATAGTATTAGAAGTATTTTCTCATTTTACCACGTTTGTACACAAAAAAGCCGCTACTTAATTATACATTCTCTCTGGTACGAACGAAAACTTTTTAGCAGGTTCAAGTATTATCTTTACCTCGTGTGCTTATACTTTTTAGTCTTTGTATTCTAATTTTGAGATGGTATTATTAAAGCTCCTTTTAAGGAGTAGAGAGAGTAGTATTGCGCAATTCAATGACAGCCAAGGAATCGCCTTGAATTAGTGACTAAATTAAATTCCTGATTTCATTAATGTCATGTCAAACCTGAATCCAATTACAGATCCTTTAAGCAAACCATTGATATGTGCTATAAGAAACATGCATGGTTATCCCACAACCCATGAGGAAAAGTTGTCCAATAAATAATTGTACAAGGCACATGTTTCTTCTTGATCCCAGAGTAGCATAAGGCTTTTGTTGGTGTTGCTACAAGACTCTGATCAAAGTCACAGTACAAATTCAATAACTTACTCAGACGTCAAGTATTGTGCGTAATTTGTTTGGTTCTTCTGAACCGACTCAACATTTGCACTGTACAACTTGTGCCTATACACTATAACTTTTGCACAACTTGTGTCTTCATTATAACAATCTTATACTTTTGTAGTATACAATTGCTTTGTCCTCAGACAGTGGAAATGAAGCACTGGAATAACTCAAGTCAATGATTTTTTTATCAATTCTGACTCATTTCTTTGCTTCCACATTTTCATATGCATCCTTTATTTTTACGTCTACCGCATGGTGAATTGGGAGTGGGGTACTACTGCTTAACTATTTATAAGTTATACTTATAACCATGGGCATGGCATGGAGTACTTTTGGTCTTTCCTTTTTTTGCTTCTTACCTGTGTTTAGGAGCATGCCATGATTGTCTTTCAATTATTATGTGTCAATTAATGCCCTTACCCTTTTTGGATCAATTATATTTTTTATGTAACGACTAACGAGTATTTTAGAAAGAATTCCATCTTCATTCTTGAAATTAATCATATATGGCAGTGAAATGTAATTTAAAACTCTGCGTTGTGCTTCTTCTTTTTTTCATTTAATAGCGCGCGATCGAGTGCATGTTTAGGAGACCTTTATTTCAGAGTGAATAATCACTTATTTTGAAAAAGTTCTCTCACAAAGTTGAAATAAAATTTAGGAGATTATTTTTCTCAAAATAAGTTGAACTAAAGAATAAAGATACATAAGTATTCACCTAATTTCTGTCAAAAAAAAATTATTCACCTAATTAATTGAATTATTAATAATGGGATAGAGATATCAAGTTTATGATTGTCCATTTGATGCCACAAGTTTATGATTTGATGTTAACGAAGGGAGTTCCATTGCATTAATTAAGATAGATATGCTAATAAAGGTTTTTATAAAGCAGACATATATAGTAGTGTGTGCTGTTGTGAGAGAAAAGAAGAAAACGTGCGCAGTACTGTGTGCATGTGCGACTGTGCGAGATGATGAGTGCAATCTAATAGTCAATTAAAATTAAAAAAAAAAAAGCAATTAAAGAAACAAAAGCCAGTTTAAGTGGTGGTTGGGTAGTTATAGTTTCATTTTTTAACAAAATTTAACAGAATTAGTTTTAAGGGTTTAATTACAGAACTTTAGAATTATAAGAATATAGTTAAAAAAGTTAAATAATAGAGATTTAATTAAAACTAAAAAAATTATAATTTAACCTAAGAAAATTTTGGTAACAATCAAGAAAATCAAATATGCAGATAAAGATAAAAGAAAAGTGATTTAATTCAAGCTAATCAAGAAATAATTTTTTTTAGAGTTATATTATCTCCAATAATTGCTTACAAATATTACTTCAATTAAGTAATGTTGTTGGAGCATTCAACTTGATATTGTTTATACTAGTATTGTTGTTTATACAAGCAAGATTTTTTTTTCTTTCAAGGAAACTAACGCTGCTTAAAAATTGTTTAACATTAAAAACATGTTTATTATGTTCTAAAAGAGAGAAATTAATCCATTATTTTTAAAAAAGAGAAATTAATAAATTTTAAGATCCACAAAATTAAAAAGTTAAACACTCATTTTAATAACTTTAGTATTATAGTTAATTTTTTTAGTAAAGTGCTGAAATAGTTAAACCTATGTGGTGTTATAGGACCCACAAGTTAGTTAAAATTTTGACAATATACTCTTTAACATCTTTAATAATAATATTGATAATAATAATAATAATAATAATTATTATTATTATTATTATTATTAATATCTATATGTAGTTAAATTTAGTTTTAGTTTTCCAAAAAAAAGTTATTGATTTTAATCTTTATAAATTTAAAATTTTGAAAAATATTCTCTATTGTCATCTATTAATAATATAATGCTACTAGCTACCACTATGTCACTACTTATGTCACCAATATAACACATTACCACTATGTGAATATGTGATAACAATCACCATTTTTATAAATATATATATATATAAATAAAGATAATGGAATTGAGTAAAGGATAGGATATGTTTGAAAACTGAAAAGTGGAGAAATCAAAAAGAAAAGGAAAGTGATATGATATTAGCTAAAACCGTACACAACATGTCTCATAGTACAAGACTAGCTTGGCCTTGCCTTTTTTGTGTGTTAAGCCCTCATAAACGTACTTGTAATATGCTTGCACGCGAGTTGGCTTCTTTTTCAAGTTCAGTGGCTTACGAAATATGGTTGGCATCAACCCTTCTTTGGGTCATGCATGCCGTATTTTGAGTCATTTAATTTCTTAATGAAATTTTGTTGTGCCCACAGTTTGAATTTCTTTAGTTATCCTCGACAAAATAATAACATTCTGTTAAGTCTTTAGCAAATGAGTAGTGCATATACTACTTTACTCTATTCATCTTATCCTCGCACCTTAATTTATCCATCTAATCTCTAGCTAATTTCTCTACAAGCATTACTTATTTTGATACTTTAATTATATGGGGGGGTTCCTAGATGGTTTTCTGGTCATATTCATTGGTGAGTACGTGGTTACAAATTTCAAGCACCATTATGCATTATCCATATAATACAAATTTCTATTGTATCACCACAAGTTAATTATTAGGGTTGTATTGTATATATAGTTTCCAGCAAATCATATAATTTAAAGTCGTACGTACTTGGACCACTTAGGAATTTTCGATACACTTAACTAGTCAAAATATTATGGGTCACAGATTAATTAAATCTGTAAAGTTTTAAGTAATATAAATAGTAAAATATAGCCGGGATTCTTCATAGTTCCAACTTCCAGAATGCAGTGCGATCTTTTAAAAAAAGCAACGGAGATTTTGGCTGACGAAAGCGTCCAAAAAATATTCAGCATCTATCCAATATTTTCTATGCAATATTTGTTAATGGTGTGATATTGTTGTCCTTTGTCATTGTAAAATATCTTCAGCAATGTTCATATCAATTTTTTATCCTAAAGTTGAAGTTGAAGAAGACGCGTGGCTATCTTCGCACCCATTCAATCTAATTGCTATTGTCGTTTTAGCATAGGGAGGGCTCCACTTTTCCGAAAGCATGAAATCATGGATCTAAAATACTTGAATTCAGAATCTAAAATGCATATCATTGCGCAGTGGAGTGATCATGATTGGATGAAAGCACCAAATGAGTGGCCCGTGTAGAGTTATAACTAATTAATCCTCATATTATTTGAATATTTAAATAATATAAATGATACTCCTATTACACAATGGCTCAAAATTAAGAAAATCATATATCATCAACACACATGCAAAACCAAAACCAAAAGGACTCTCCAGAAGACGGTTTATTAAATATAAATATGGAAAAGAAGGGCTGTTGTCTTTGAAGGAGAGAAAAAGAAAGGTATACCCTATAGCAGATTCTTCCGGAGACCCTTGGAAAAAAACTTAAGTGGAATCAAACTTTTGATATTTTATTATATATAATCCTAGGTGCATATATATTATAGACTCATACCCCATGATGGAACGAATATATATATGTGAACGTTAATGGGCAATAATAATAAATAATAAAAGTATATGAAACCGTGTGAAATGAGCTTCCCCTAATTGGAAAGTGATCCATAGGCCGCCTCAAGCACCTCTTCATACCGTTAAAAGAAAGTGGTGGGCCTTGTTGACCATGACCAGCAAGGCAATCCTCACTCCTGAGAATATAGTGTAACAAATCAAAGATAATGACTTAACCTCACTTTTCATTCATTAAATTTATGAGAGCACGGTTAGTATGGGTAATTGAGTGGGAATAGGGTCAGAAGAGAAGGAGAAAGTAGCATATAATTGTTTCTCTTTTCTTTTCCCCTTCGATGCACCGTGGTGGCCGTCTTTTGAAGTTTGTATTTTAAAAAGAAAGTATGTGCTCGTGGCTTCCATGTTTCCAGAAAGGGAAGAAGGAGCAAACTCAATACTTTTCTCATTTGCTGCACCCTCGGCTATCTCAACCCTTTATTTTAATTTTACGGCTTAAAATATTTTCCCACCATGCAAGACCTGTTCCCACTTACCCACGCCCCTATGTTTAAAATCCTCATTATTTTTTTAAAAAATAAGTTAACAGCATCAATGGTGTTAACTTAAATAAGAATTATAAATTAAAATAACATAAAATTCTAAAAATGGAATTTTTTTTAACTTAAAATAAATTTAATGGAACAAAAATTACATTAAATCAAGATAAATTAAAGGTGCATTCTACTCATGATTACACTTTCCTTGATATTTCTGTGCTGTTTGTTTTCATGTTAAGCCACTCAAGTTTTTTGTTTGATTGAGAATTATGTCAAGAATAACATCTTTGAGGAAACACTTATCTTCTCTACAGATGCAAATTCGATTTTCTTTATGTTCCTAAAATCCTGTTTAGCGAGTACCTTTTTATTTTTAGAGATATTCCTTTATTTTTCAAGGACTAGTTGAGTGTTAAGATTGGATAAAATTACTTACAATTTAATCTTGTAGAATAACTTTTCGAGTGAAATCTCTACTGATAGTCTTATTATGTTTTTTTTTTCAAGACAAAGCAGGGGGCTATAGGGTGTAATCATCCCAACTATGTTGATATCACTGCACCTCACTGCCAACTGCAGCGACCAAATACCATTAAAGAAGAGACAAAGAAACAAAAGCCATGGGGGCAACACCAAACCAAGGCACAACAAGGAAAGATCCTGTTTATCCTGTACAAAAAAACTAGAAACAAAAATTGGGGTGAAATCCCACCATTGAAAACCATCTAAGTTGGTACCATGTAAGGCTAACCTATTACACAGTTATTACCTTCATAGTAGATATGACCAATAATAAAACCCATGTTTTTAGTTGCATGGAAGAATGTAGTAATAGCTGCAGCGTGCGGCTAGTACATTCTTCTATCTATTTTTTAATCGCCACTATCAAAGTATCATGTTTGAAAGCTTGCACGATAGTCTCAATACGTTATTAACATTATCTCCAGTAATATTGGGAGCGTAATTCTACCACTTTTTAAATTAAAAATAAATAGTGGTATTTGAGGCAAAATCAAATCTTGAGTCAATTTTTTATGTCGGTATTCTTAAGTCAAATTTAGTTCTAACTTTTCAAACGTAAAATTTTTATTTTACTTGCTACACGAAGGTAAAAGTTATATTTGTATAAGTATTTATAATTATATTTTTAGAACACTGCTATATGGTATAAAAAAATTATTCACAAATTTTACGGATGAAATAAAATACATATTTTAGTACTCTTCCATCCATGATGGCCGATTCCCCCAGAAAATAGTCTCTAGAGCAATGTACCCAAAACAATATTTTGGAAATAATTTTTTGAAACATTAATCCATTTCCAAAATAAATTTGAGAACGTAGTTTCCAAACCAGAAATAGAAAAAGAAATAATAAAGACATACAAACACAAAAATCATATCACTCTTCATAAGTTGGGAACATTTTATTTTCTCCAATACAAACATCATAACACTACTCTTCATAAGTTGGGGAATACGATATTAAAAGTGACATTTTATTTTGCATTTTTTATTCCTTTTATACTAATTTGGGATTAGAGACGTCTACAGAGGGTTAAGCCATCCCCAATAAAAATGATAGCTGATTCCAAGCGAGAATCGTTTGCTATTAAGTTGTTGAACTCAATCAAGGGTTTTCTGTTCTTCCTTATAATATCTTCCTTTACATCTTCAAAAATTGCCACTGAACCATGCCATGAGGTATTATCATATGCAATTAGTCTACCTTTTTTCACCAATTTTGACACCAACTCGTAATACTTTATATATTCTTCTTTGTTCGTATCCACAAGCACATAACCAAATGATTCTGTTTGTCTGTCCTGGAATTTTGACCATTTTATTTTTCCCTTTTTAACTCTTCAATTATAACGTAAGAAAAACAATATTACAAAAGATATTAAAATTAAATAAGTCAACCTTGTTACTTTGTTTAGAAATACAATCGCGAAAATTTATAATTGTAATTGATTAAAATTTGAATATCATACCATACATTTTGATTGATTATTACTACTTTAGAACTTTTTAAACTATATAAATCATATATTTTCACATCAATAAAAGAGCTTGAACTCTCAAATAATTGTTATTACACAACTACCAACATACACTTATACATGTAATTAATATATACCTTATATTTAACTTTTATTATTTGATGACAACTAATTTCATATTATATTTTTTAGGAATAAACAATTTTATCACATATCCTAGATATAAGGTGATGTGTTTATAACACATAACAATAAGTAATTTTCTATATAATAAAATAATTGAATTTTTTGTGGTTTTACAATTCATCGTTGAAAAATTATGGAATCACATAAATTTTTCTCAAATAAATATTTTTTTTAATGATTTTACAATTCCTTAATTTAAATAGTTATATAACAATACATAAAAAATAATTTTAATTAATATAATAGACTTTTTTACTCATATCATGTTATTTTAAGATAAGCAAGACAATAAACAAATTAGAAATTAAACGCAAAGTGAAAATCATTCGGTAAGGCCACAAATAAAGGTTAAACTAATTTGCACATTTATGAACTATTTGGTAATTTTTAATTAGGTTCTTGATTTTTTTTTAAAAATAAAAATTGGATCGTTAAACTTGTATTTATTTTATACATATTTTCATTTTATTATTGGTATTAATATCGCTTTACACAGTTCTTAAGGAGTGTTAGTTTTGATAATTGATATTGTTAATTTTGTTAATATATATTGATAGTTGTTCAGGGTTTAAGGCCACAAATAAAAGAAAATGTGTAATTCAAAATATTATAACAAATTAAAACATTTTTATCCTGCATTTTTGTTTTATACACAATAAAATCATATTTTCCTTGTGTATTAGTGATCTAAATTAATTAGGTACTACAAAAATATGTTTTTTGTTGTGTTTTTCAACCACCGAAAACATATCTCCGTGAAGATATTTTGGTAAAAAAAAAAAATTCAAATATTTTGGGAGTGAACTTAGCGAAACAGATTGTCGCAAGTTGCAACGACAGCATTCATCAATTAACAAACCATTGCAAATGTAGAAGCCCAAAAACATGTTGGCTACGTATCAACTAAGAAGTCGTGAATCAATGTGAAAATTTGCTCTCTTCAGAATTGTTGAACATCTAATTTTTATTTGCTATAAATATAAGTATAAGACGTATGCAACCACTCATAAAGATACAAGTATTGTCCAGATGTTCAAATAATACCTACAATTTTTAAAAATTTCAGGTAATATCGTTTGAAAAAGAAAATTCACAGCATTAAATTCACGGTAAACATGATAGTTTATCATGTTTTATCAAACAAAAAAAAATACATACTGTTAAAAAAACAATTAAAAAATTTTAAAATTTAAAATTTAAATTAGAATTGAGAAATAACACCTATAAGAAATACAAATAAAACTAAATACTTAATGCAGAAATCACGTGCCTTAATGATAATGTGAATTGTTCTTAAAAAACAATGTGTTGAAAACTAATAAGGATTCAAAGTTATTCTTTTGACTTTCAATAAGAATATGATGTATTATTCTAATTAACGGTATTATGAATAAACAATATACATTGATATTCAATAAGAATCGAATTGTCGTGCATTTATATTATGTTCTTAAAACAATGATGTATTCTTTTGCACGTTATATTATATTATGTTACTGTTTATATTAACATGCATTTATTAGGGATCGAGTCAGCAGAGAGTTTGGACAGTATGGATCATTTTATAAATTTTAATCTATTATTATAAAAGAAATATTAATGTTTGAATTTAAATTGTTATTAGATAAAGATTATATATATGCAAACAAATCCGACTTATAACCGTTAATATATAACTTTTTTCTTGTAATGTTTTCGATATGTATAGGGTATCTTTTCATTGTTTTTTAATAATTATAAAAAAGCTTACATCAATAAGATCATTGAGGGCTGATAATGCATCACCACGGGAAAGTAAATTTTGTGCTCCACTTCTGCATTCTGAATAAAGGGTAATCCAATCTCATATGCTTCTCTATCCATATCAATTGCCGTTATCTGGAAGGAACCCATCATAAAATCCTTTTTGCTTAGTTATTAGAATGTGTATATTATCATACACATGAAAAAACTGTTAAGAAAAAAAAAACTAACTAAAAGGTTTATTTTTGGATTAAATCTAGTTTTTTTAATTAGTTTAAAAAAATTATGTCATTTATTTATTTATTTCACTCTTTTTTTTTTTACTTATATTATAAGAGAAAGAATTTTCTTTACCTTTCCTTTCTTATTTTTTATCCATCCAACCAGCACATATTTTCTACTCTATTTATCTTTTATATTTTAAACCTTATTTCTTTATATTTCACTCTTAATCCAAACATCGCATAAAATTTTCTCAAAGTAAGAAACCTAAAGAATACTTGAAAAGTAAAAAATTCTATTTTTTATAAGAAAGTTGTTAGTGAACATTTTAACTTTGGTTAAGGACTAGACATAATTCTATTAGTAAGATACCGATATAAATTTCTCAGTATTTCTTTTTTTCTAACTCTATATTGTGACTGACTAACTCTTGTTCTTGCTTTTATAAATAACTTTTTAGTTTTTTTTCCAGAAGCTTGCCACCAGAACCTATTCTTTCCTCCATCATCATTATATATGCTTGTTCAATGTTTTCTTTTATGTTGCTTTTATTCTCTAATAAAGTACTTTTTAAAAAAAAAATAACTTAATTTTGATTCATTTTTTTCTGTCCTTTGGAGTATATGCATAACAAAAAGAAAAAGTACCTTGTCATCAAGAGGCAGAGCAAGAGCTGTGGCAAGAAGAAAGTAGTCAGTGAATACTCCAATTTCGAGTGTTTTCTTCGCATTCAGGATTTTATGCAAAATAGATATGAACTGCGCTTCCTCCGCTGGAATACTCAACAAATAACCCCTGCTAACATATATATAAATTATAAACCCTTCACAACAATAATTTTTAATATACTATATCAATAAAATAAGTTAACTCAATTTTATTTCATATATTATCATACCTTAATCAAGATGAAAATTCAAAGTTTAAATAGACAGAAATTAAAAACTGTTGTATTCAGTTAACTTACATATTTTCCTGGTACTTTTGTTCGGTGGTCTCTCTGAGTTGCTTTAGTTGTTCGTGCTCATTTGGATAGCTAGCTACTCGTTTCAAGGATGTACTGTACAAAATATATTTTTCGGAAAAATTAATATCTCTATTCCATTTATTTAGTTTGATTAGAATTAGGATAATCACAACTCACAAGTATTGTCGTATTGAGTATGAGTCTCATAATTAAACCGGATAAAGATCTGCAGATAATTTTCATGCATATCATCAATTTTGAGAAAATAAATTAAGCTAGATTCATAATTAATTTTCATAAAAGTAAAAAAAAAATTAATGTTATACATATTTTGTTTTGATGAAGTATGTGGATTGTACATTTTGCATGGCAGCAAATTACACACACTACACATGATGTGAAGTATATAAATGCAAAAAAATAATCAAGTGTTGCTTATAGTTTAATTACCTTAAGAAATGCTGGACTCTGGAGGATGTTCTTGTTTACTGAGGGACTCGTCATGGTCGAAGAAGTACAATGCAAATTAGCTGCAATGTATATCTGTGGAAGAGTAATTGTTTTTAATTAATTTACTGGCTTTATATAGAGGAGCAAATCGTGAGTTTCTAGAACGATAAAGAATTAATATTAAGTAGCAAATCGTGGGAATAGGCACGTTTTTGGTTGACAACAACAGGATCAGGAAGTGCAGTGATATATTTCGCCACACTTTCTATTATTAAAACACAAAAATGTATGTGGTATAAAATTCATCTAATTTTTCTCTTAATCGATCTATTTGTGGAAAAATAAACGAACAAAGCAGTAGAAAGAAAGAAAATTAACTACTCCAAGAATACAAAGTTGCTGAGGGATCCGCCATAAGGACAAGAATAAGAGAAGGAGAACACGCATTCCACAGCTTCAACGAATCACTTGAGGAATTGCACCCAAACTTTGCAAGCTAATATGCAATCTTGTTACATTTCCTTAAAATGTGGGTCAAAGAAACATTCAAACCGGAGGAAGGCAAACTTAAGAAACTTCAACGAATTGGCTTTTTTTTAAAATAAAAGTGATACCTCGGTTATGAATTAATTTTAATTATAATTTTTTTAAAAGTTAGGAATAATTAAAAATATTATATCAAAATATAAATTATTTATTGTGAATCTAAAATTCAATTTGTATATATTCATAATTTTTTTTATCATCACTTTTAATTATAATATATTTTTTATATTTAAAAATAGATTTTATTATAAATTTTATTTATATAAAAATAAACACATCTAATATTTCAAAATAAGTATCACATTTAGTTTTTTTAATATGATATTAATGATTCTTTTTCATCAATATCTCTAATAAAAATTAATATTATTTGCTTTATTATACTTTACAGTTTTCCAATAATGCCCGTTTTGAATAGGTTTTCAGTTTTCTAACCACTTAAATGCTAGCACGCATTTTTTTTTCAATGACGGAACCGCTTGTTCCTTCCTTGCCAGTTGCGTACGACATGACTTAAAGTAGTAAATTTTGAAATAACTCTATGGGAAAATAAATAATACATTGATGGCGTAAAAAATAATTTACATAATTTATATTATTATTTAATCATAATTTATTATATATAATAATTTATTAATTTTATAATAATTATTTGTGTAAAACTGTTTTATATACATGAATTAAACTCATAACTTGTTTCTTTATTTTATTTTTGACATAAACCACGGATAAAGTATATTCATACATTTTATTTATAATA
This sequence comes from Glycine soja, assembly GCF_004193775.1. NCBI lineage: Eukaryota > Viridiplantae > Streptophyta > Magnoliopsida > Fabales > Fabaceae > Glycine > Glycine soja. Next base: position 8,022,004 of record NC_041009.1, on the reverse strand, counting down.
TTAAGTTATTTTCACTTTGATTTTCTTAAACTTTTTCTTATTGGATATTTATAATTTTGTTATTTTTTTGGTCTCTAATGTTACTGTTTATGAGTTTTTCCTATATTAAAATCTTTTCATTAATTTAATCCATATTATTAAGATATATCAAACATCTAGTAAAAAAAAGAAAAAGAAGAATGCACTAGGTGTGAGACAAGTGGACGTGGTAGTATATTTAATCCTCCATATAATGAAATAACTTTATATTTAATGCACCTACGTGGTGGTTTATCTAATGGTTTTCTTTAGTGTAAATCACAAAATGGTGGTAAAACTTGTATCTGCAAGTTAAACTTATCTTCTTTAAATCCTTGACTCATTTCCCGCATAAGGTTGGTCCTTTGAACATTGCTCTCATTATTGTTCTTTTTGGGTTCTATACTTCTATTGCAACAATTTCTACTTACTGATTCACTTTCTGGGTTTGCTAACTTCACCTACTTGACTGTTGAAGCTCTTGGAGACACAGCAGTGGTGACAAAAGAACATATAAAATGGACTAAAGGAAGGTAATTTGGATATTTTGAAACTTATAAAATTAAAAGGCCATACAGGGAGAAAATTAATGGCCTAACAAAATTGATAGGTTGGACTTATTCGACCACCCATTATTGGGTCATTATTAAACATCTTCATATTTCTTGTAGTACTCTTTCTTATGAGTAGAGGTATAAAACATGCAAAGCATTACAAACTAATTTATTTGCTATGTTCTCAACAATCCTGCCTTCGCTCTATGGTTTGCTTGGCTATAAATTTAATGACAAATTTATTTATATAATATTTGTGTATTTGAACCATGCATCTTCATTATTGTTGTTATGTCTCCCTTCCCTTTAAAGAGATTAAAGACATCGGCAAAGAGTTACACCATCCGCGATCGACAGAATTGTTGATTCAATGCGAGTATCATTTGCTATATAGTTGTTGAATTCGAGTGTAGGCTCCCTATTTTGCCATAAGCTATCTTCAATTTTATCATTGTTCTCAGACATAGCCACCGTACCAAGCCATAAAGTGTTGTCATATGCAATTATTCCACCTTTCTTCACCAATTTTAACAGCAGCTCGTGATACTTTATAAAATTTTTCTTGTCAGCGTCCACAAACACGTAATCAAATGTTTCTTCATGTTTGCCCTGCAATTTATCGCATTTTGTTTTTTTATTTTTCATTCTGAAAATATCAATTCAAAGACAATATATAAAGGACGTTGAATATTAAATGTGATGTAATTGATTTATATAAATTGACAATTCATATAACAAATATATTAAATGTATCATAATTTATTTTTAATTTTTATTTCAAAGTCAAAATATGAGATCTAAAAATGTTATCAAGTAAAAAAAAAAAACTTACATTTATAAGATCATGGAGGGCAGATAATGCATCCGTTTGGATAAAGTCAATTTTGTGCTCCACTCCTGCCTTCTGAATGAAGGGCAATCCAGTCTCGTACGCTTGTCTGTCGACATCAATTCCTATTATCTGAATCATTCACAAAATTATTTTTGCACTTTATTCATTATTTTATATTTCATATATACATATATGTGTGAATTTAGAAAACATCCATATGAATATATGAAAGCATGATAACAAATATATGAATATTGTTGATTCGAGAATGTGATACCAGCCGTGGCTGAGATTTCAAAGAAAAAAAAAAGTAAAACGAGTTAAGGAGGGATGGTAAGACCCAAAGAAAGAAAGAAAAAGAAAAATGTTTCATGGCCACTCAAGTATTGGAAAAAATATAAGAGAAAGAAATATAGATGTAATGTGATAAGAGAAAATAAAGGTTGTCAATGAAGTAGTTACATTCTTGTGATATCCATAAAAAAAATACTCAAAAAAAAAATGTTAACATGATACCTTGCCGTCAGAAGGAAGAGCGAGAGCTGTAGAAAGAAGAGAATAACCCGTGAATACTCCAATTTCAAGTGTTTTCTTTGCGTTCATGATTTTTAGAAGAATGGATAGGAATTGGGCCTCATCCACCGGTACACTCATCGTACTCCTGCTACCATACATTCATACATATCACTATTTTTTGGTAATAAGGGGGCCAAAGGCCCAAAAACAAGAAAGACTAACTTAATACTAAGACACTGCACAAGTTGCTGAACTAGTTGTTTTATTTTATAGATGTTAGGTGTGTGTGTCTATAAACTTGCTCTCATCTGTGTTGCATTTCACTCACCCAATTGGAGGGGGTACCAATCTAATGAGGCTAGGTGGTGCAGCATGTGATTTAGAGATCCTTTCAACATTATATTGCATTTGACTATACACAATATAATTCCTCATGTGCCAAATCTCATATACAGCAGCTACAAACAGACTTGGCCAAGAAAAAATGGTGTCAAGCAAGGGAGGATGTGAAGGGAATCTAATATTTTTAAATATCCTTTCCTTCACGTCTAGTTGGTAGAAATCAGGAGGGGGGACATTGAGGGATTTCCAAAGTTGAGCAAGAGTAAGAGCAACACAATTCCAAAAGATGTGGGAGAGAGATTCATCAAGTCTATTACATATAATAGGACAGATAGTGATTGTTATAATGCCAATGTTAGCAAGGGTCAATTTAGTAGGTAAACCATCATCTTGTAGGACCCTCCATAAAAAGTCCTTATGTTTATAGTGTGAACATCACTTTCTCAAATAATTTTCAAATCTGCATAACTTGTTTGGGGTTTGAGAAAGCGATCAAATGATAGGCTGCGTTGGTTGAACAGGGGTAAGGTTCCAGATGAATTTGTCATCCACAATATTATTAGGTCTTGGAGGCACAGAAGCTATAATATCCGAACAATCTAAAACGGAAAGCAGGTGAGAAAATTTAGATAAATTCCATAGGCGACTCTCATCAACATATTCAATAACCTTGGATGGCACCTATCCACCTAAAAATTGACACTCATTTAATTTGCAATTGCCCATACCACCTTTCATAATCCACTCCCAAATGCTTTCAATCGCCCTCCAAACCTTTGAGCAATTTTGTTTCTTTTTCATTAGTGGGTCTGAAACAAATAATCTGGTTTTTGTTATAGAGACCTTCTGGCCAGAGAGAAGCTTAAGACATCAAGGCACTTCATGAATCATGATAGTATCCATATGATCAATAGAGGCTTCCCCCAAAAGAAGGAGGCGATCGGCAAAGCTAAAATCACCATATAACACATTTGGTCAAGGAATGATATCACTATATATATCATTCCTTGACCAAATGTGTCTCTTACAAGTTACATGCTTAATTTAAAAAAAAAAATCTAGAAAAAGAAAAGGAAAAAACTGTAAGATCCATCCGGTTAACTAATTAGTAATTATAAGTTTATAACAGCCATGAATTAATTTGGCACATGCAAATATATAAATTGTATGTAAATGTAGCTTACTTAACCCCGTATTTCTGCACTGTTATCTCTCGGAGTTGCTTCAATTGCTCGTGCTCTTTGGGATAGCCACTCCTTTCAAAGATGTACTGGTTAATAACATATGCAGAAAATTAAAGTTAATATTTGTATTTGTAAATTGTCGGGAAGTACAAAGTATCTATCTTGATTGAATTAGGAAGATGACACAAGCTTTATACATAGGAATAAATTGTTTGCAAGAAATTAGATTTTCTGAATGGAGATGAACATTTGCAAATTCTTTTCATATTATTTTTGGGCAAACGATGAAGCTAGAGTGCTAGATTGATGATTGATTAATAAAAAAAATATTTCGCACAAAATTGATAAATGGGGCTTGATGGGGTTGCTGATAGTGCCGATCGCAGAACAAACATGATGATCGAGGTGTTTCATTTTGCTTGCAGAGAAAGAATTAATGATTATAGCAAATTAAGGATTATAATTTTATATTAGATGTATGAGATTGATTACAAGTATATGCATACATGAAAATAAAAAAATAAAAAAAATAGGCTCAATTTAATTACCTTAAGGAGTGCTGGACTTTTGAGAAGGCCCTTCTGTGCTGATGAGCCCTCCCTATTTGAAAATAACTCATCCATGGTTGGAGTACAGAGCAAATTGCAGGGTGTTTTTAGATGAATTATGAATTTCTCAATTTAGTTGCTGTAGAGAAGAATATAAGGTTGATCTTTGAGATGAGAAGCATCATTCCCTACGTGGCAGTCTGCCACACTTCCCGACATTCTAAAACGAAAACAATTAGTAGTTGATACTTCAGTATTAACGTCTAGAGAGGGAAGAAAAAAAATGCAGAAATGATAAAAGTATAAATCTGACAGATAATATGATATTTTAAGAAAAAGAGAAATTAAAAGTAAAAGATACTATCAAACAAGTATTTGTATTTGTATTAGCTGTATGAAAGATGGGCACCGGATATACCGTTGAAAGTTGAAATTACTGTGTATTGGCTGATGTTTATAATATTCAATTGAAAAATGCTAAGTCAAGACATTTGAGACGGAATACACAATGTCATTCTAAGCTAAATTTGCTAAAGCACCGTCTATTTTATTCTCGTTAAAGATGTCATTATTTGTGACCGAAATAAACTAAATATACTATTTAGTATTTACAGACACAAAATATATATATATATATATATATATATATATATATATATATATGTGATGATCATATCAGCCTTTTGATGTGGTGACATGGACTGTAATTAAGGTTGTTACGTTATCCGTTAACATTTATAAAATTATAGAAACTAAAACCAGAAATTTTAAATTTTACAAGGACAAACAAAAATACATTTTTAAAAGACTAAAACAAAAAATAAGATATTTTATAAGCACCAAATTGTTATTTAAGTCAAAATTATATTACAAACAACCCGGCATCACATGGGAAATGGACAGGAAAATGTAACCAAATCATGAAAGAAAATGAATTCAAATGAATTTTAGGATTAACTTTAGTTCTTTAACATGAATGGAGATTGGAGATGTACAAACTATAAAGTTGGTGAACTGTAGAATCACAAAGTGGAAATTGAAATCCCTTTCTCCCGTATCTTCCCCCCATCCTGAGAGCATATCTTCGGTTGCACAACTAGAAAGTCCATATTCAATCAAAGTGACCAAGAGAAGATATACACCAATTGCGTATTAGGAAGTGGCAATGTCATGAACATCAAGGCCCCAAGTGAAATGTGATTAAATGTTCACCAAATTAGAAGCCAATGCCAAAACAAATAGCAGATTAGAACTTATACAAAAATCTCAATTTCAAAATGTTGAGATAAGAGGTCGTATCAATGATATTCCTCCCTTCCTGGGATTGTCACTGTAACTGAAGAATGTACAAGATCAACACGAAAGCTCTAAAAATCATCTCCTCTGCCACCAATCTGGGATTTTTAACCTCCAGTTTCTATGAACAGAAAGTTTGACCCCTGGAAGCTTGTGCTTGGCCTGTCTCCACAGCATATCAACAGCATCTTCTCTTTTTGGAGGATACTCGAATTCATAATGATGGGAGATGCTTTTGAGTTGCCTCCACATTTCAGTCCATTTCTCCTTTGGAAATTTACGAAGTTGATCAATCATGTAGCCAGGCTGTAATGCCTCTTTGAAAGAGAAGAAAACCGAGAACTGGGAGTAGTCAATATCATCCTCAAATGGGAGTTCAATTTGATCACTCACAATGACCGGAATGCAGTGACTCACAATGGCATCAAAAAGCCGACAAGATGATGGTGTGTCTCCTGCTGGATGCAAACAGAACTTTGATGAACGCATCCCTTTAGATGACTGTTGTATCAAGATCAGTGAATAAAGGAACACTATAGTTAATGATTTTGGCATGATAAGGAAAGGGGAACAAAAGGAAGATTAAACAAACAAAAAAATGACTGTAATTCCTCTCCCTTGGCAAAGAAAGTAGCTCATCTTGGTTATATTGCAAAAAAGTTTCAAAGTCTCTGCACCGTCAAAATGAAGCATGTTTTTGATTCAGGATATCATATGAACGTTTTTGAGAGAGAAAGTGAAAAATCTAAAACTAGTATTATTTCACCAATGCAAGATTTATCAGTTCTTATTTTGTAATTTATCTGAAATATCTTTTGCTTTTTTAAAGGAATCCTAGCCTTTGATTTACAATGAAGAAACAAAAATAGTTGTATAATCAATCTTTTACACGGTTAACCACAAATATTTCCAACTACAGGAAGTAAGGTAAGCAAAGATCAATTGCATGACTATACTGCATACCGCTTTTATGTTTTCTTCTGTAGCAACACTTCTCTCATAGTGAACATCATCATAACCAGCCAATATCTTTGCTAGTTTAACACGGACAATCCCTTCCTGCAAACATCACAGAGACCACAAAATCAATTTTCATGGAATTTAAAGGAGAATGCTCCTCTAAACTGAGATTGGATTTAAAGTGAGCAAGTATGGGTATATCCACATTTGAATTTTACTGAGTTAAGATCACAATGCACTTTAAATTAAACCAAGGGTGTGGATATGGCCTTACTTGCTCACTTTAAAGACAAAATTACTTTAGAGGAATCTTGTCCTATTAAGAAACACATTGTTCCTTCAACCAACTCTCAGTTAGACATACATCCTTCCTGTAAGTTCTCCCTCGGAAGAAAAGCAATGTGGAGCGAGACTCGTATGGATCTTGAGGCTCATCATCTGTAAAAGAGTCCACAACATGCACATATGGGGACACCACATCTTTGTTCAAATTAGACATGCCCCTGGGATAGCGACCAAAATCCACAACAACCTGAATCGATTCATTCAACTGACCTCGTAGGAACCTAAAGGCATTGGGGTGCGTCATGGGAAATACATGGTCTCTACCTCCAGACCTCTGCCAGTATTTAGATTTCTTTAATAATTCCATTAAATCAACCTGACACCAGAAACAAGCCCTGTTTAACATTAACAACAGAAATTTGTAAAACAATAGCTATGCTGCACAAATACAGGTACAACTACAAACTATAAAACAGCCTGCATTTCTAAAAAAAATAATCAAGAAACTATATATCATACATAAAATCCATTACATATCAACTCATAAAACAATCAAAACAAAACACTAACAATTACCACAACACAACATAAATAAGTGGAGAAAACAGCTTTTATGTTCCACAGCACAAATTTCAAACATGACAGAACACTAGCTGTTCCGGATCCCTCTCAGGAGGACTCAGTTCTACAACTAAGAATAAAGCCAATGTGCTGGCCCAACAGCATCAAGCTCATTAGCTGATACATAAGGCCTAACAGCAAGAACCTTCTGGCACCACACCAATCTCAATACAGTCGCAATGTACCAGATCTGATGCCAAAGTTTGTTAAGCAGCCTCAAAGGGTTGACCCTTGGAGGTATTTCTCACGCCTCATCAAGTAAGAGGCACTACCATAGCCTATAGTAGAATAATATAAATAAATTATATAAATAGGCCCATTCTCCTCCTGTAGCTACAATTATAAAACAGTGACTTAGCGTTGGAATCCCTGCAGGTACATAAGCAGAGTTCAACTCGTGCGATCCTGAGAAAACTTCATTAGGATATTCCTACCTTCTAGACTGGTGTGAATATTAGCATTCATCAAATTTCTTATGATTTTCAGCATCTAATGTCGTTCAACAAGCATCCTGTATCTAAATCTTCAAGTGATCATACTAATCGCGTTCTAAGGCTAAACATGCAAAACCTAGCTGTGAAAATAACTCTCATAGCATAGCATTTGAATGATTCACCAATCAATTCGGAACAATCGAGAAACCTAGCGACGCACCTGCAATTGGCGATCAATCTGCGTGGCGGGATCCTTCATGGTGTGGCCGTGCGTGTTGAAGCTGAGCGACGAGAAGAACGGCACGAAGAACGCTTGGGCGAGTTCCGGATCCGAAACCCTGACCGCTTCTCTGCCCTCGCCGGCGTTGAGGAGCGACCCCATCATCCAGTACTCCACGCTGTGCTGCTTCTTCAGCCCCCAGTTCACCGGCCACGCCGGCCAGTCCTCAACGGTGACGGGCGTCTCCGACGCGCTCCGGCGGTCAATCATGCCGACGTTGAATCGGCGAGGGAGATCGTACATGAAAACCCGAAGAGGAGGCTCGGGTGCACAGGGAGCAGGTGCAGCCGCGGGTAACTTTAGGCGAGGGAAGAAATAAGATCGAATGTCGAGGGTGCCAATGAAAATTGAGTAAGAGAAGACGAGCAAGAGCACGAAGATGAACGAGAGAACCACTTTTCCATACATTGCAGTTTTTTCTTCTTCTTGTTTTGTTTTTTGAAATATTTTGGGGAATAGCAGTGAGAGCTTGATTGATGCTTGTACGTTATCTTCTTCTGCAGCTTCTGTTTCGAGTTGCTTTCTTAGCTCTGCGATCATGTATCATGTATGTCGTTTTTCTAATTTAATAGATTTTATAATTGAAAAATATAATAATATTGTAAACTAGCAACGCATAATTTTCTTATATAATAATATTAATAAACAAATATAAGCCTACTTTATTATTCATTAAAATATACCTCTTTATTTTTTAGGTAATAAATCTGCCAACGTTGACAGACGTTTACGATTGAATAAGGAACTTTGATTTTTTTTTCAAGTTCTCATTCACTTGTAGTTGATTTTTTCCCTCGTCCCTTATAACAATAAAAATAAATTGCATGTGCACCTTGATTTTTGGTAGTTCTCACACACTTCCGAAAAAAAAATGTAGTATTTGACCTTTTTAAATTTTGCATGTGCACTTTCGTAGTTTTGAATGCAATGTTTCATGCTTTTAAAAAAAACGTAGTATTCACGATCTGATAGAAATAAACACGCATAAGAAATGTAAAACTACTATTTCATGTCTCAGCGTAAACTTCTTGCAAGATGTGGAGAGAGAAGATCTTGATCCAATAACGGTAAAATATAAATTAATTTGATAATCAATTTTAATTAATAAGTGAATGTAATTTTTTTATTTTATTATTGTTTTTAATGAAATAATGAAAAAATTAACATTTTTGTTAATTTTTATTAGCAAAATTCAAAAGAAGAAAATTTCAAATGATTTAAAGGAAAAATTGATGCAAAAACAGGAAGAAAAATTAGAAGAATTGAAAAGTATAAAAAATATACAAAGTATACAATATTATTAGAAGAATTGGAAAGTATAAAAAGTACAATTAACATCTTTTCGTGCTAAGCTTGTATTGCTTAATAATTGGGTTTGCATCACTTAAGTATGCATCACTTATCACTTAAGTACAATCAAAGTCTCTGTGGATTCGACACTTAAACATTCATTTTAATTTTTACTACTTGTGATAAAATTAATACACTTACCAATCTGATAACAATCCATGTTTTTTAAATTTTTCCAAACACACTATTATCCTTTAAAAATTAGATTGAGTGGGATTTGATATACTAACACTTTGAGTTTAATTCTTTTTTATCATCTTAAGAGTGACAATTTCTCCTTAAACTCAAGGATTCTCCTTAGAATTATCTTGTTCAAAACTTCAGCTTTGTAGTATTTTCTCCATAGATTTAGAGTTAAAAAAAATACTCTACAATTCTTACCAACATCGATGTATCATGATTGATTCAAGATTGAGTACAATTAGATCCAAAACTAATAAAAAATAATTAATTTAAGTTAGTTTAAAAGTAAGAAATTATCATGAACAACATAAAATAAAATAAGCCAAATCAAATGAGTTGGTTTGGGTGAGTGTATATATAACTTTAATTCTAGATTGAAATTTATAGAAATATATTTATGGGGATGATGGCTTAACTTTGGACATGCTATTGATTATTAGCCGACCATGTATCTTGATACAAATGGTTTTCCTCCCACTAGACCTATAGTCCATGTTTGACCATTCATCTTGACCATGGGCATTTGCATAAACCTCCAACACCAATCTAGATCTTGTGTTCTACCACTGTGCGTTGTAACATGAGTTACTGACCAACCCTAACTTTAGTATAGGATTCCCTATCAATTATCAAATGAGTGATTTGCATTGGATTACTTACCAAACATATTATCACTAATCAATAGTGTTAATAGCTATGTTTAGCCTCCAATTTATTCATCCACTGTTATTATCACATTTTATTGTTACATGTTATTCAAGTGCGAGTTGGGTTTGCACCCTTTCTTTGATTATTTTTGTAGTGTTTTTCTCTTCTTTTGCATGAGTCCACATCTAGTTAAATATATAGACCAAAAGACCCTTATCTTCATGCATATTTTTTCTCCACTTACATTTTGTCACTACCAGTTGTTTACTTCATTGGATACTTTGTGAATGGGCATCACCTCCACGTATACTTAAAGCACCCTAAAGTGACCTAAACAATGAGCCACAATAAGAGAATCATTAGAAAAATTGCAAAGGCATGATTGTAAAATAAGAAAATACATAAGACTTATCTTTAATAAATAGGAAATATACATGGACCAATATGTATTTTTTTTTGTACATAATACATATAATTTTGTATTCCCTACAAGTATCATCTTTTTGAGATATTTTTGTTCGAGACATTATTAGGCATTAAAGCTAGTTATGTTTAAATATGTTTTTAATCATGACAGTGTAAACGACAATTATGATGATGATGGTGATAGTTTTTCCTTACACTCCCTTCTCTTCTCTTTCGAATTTTCATCAAGCCACCCAACCTTGTCCTCCAACACCACCGCACGCCCCCACCCTGGACAGATCCGTGCAACCCCATCATCGCACCACCACCCAACCCATAACCATCATACCATTGTCGCTTTAGATCTGAACTTAGTGACCCCAAAATCGGCCACGCACATCACCACTATAGCTCAACAAACACTAAGCCACTACCCTACCAAGATCCACAACCCCTACGTGCGCAACCTTGACCTCTCTTAAAAGCATTTTAATTCACTCATATTGTCTCTTAAATAAAGGGCTTTGTGCGTGTGACTCCCCATCACAACCGTGTCATCAACACCACCCCTTGAACTATCATGAGTCACAACAAACATCCACCGTTGCCACCTATAGCCTCCTTGTTCTAGTCAGAGAGGTGGTAATATTTGGCCGCACAAAATCATATTTCCACATACAAGGTTTTGATATTTGGGCGAATAGAATGATGTTTTCGTTGGCGGAGAAAAAAATATATACAACGAAAACACGATTCCATTGTACACTATAGAACAAAATTGTGTTTCCGTTGTTATATTTTTTTTCACCACCATTTACACCCCTTTTTGCTAAGTACACCCTATACCACCTTTCTATATCCCAGTTACCCATTATTCAATTTCCCTTTAAAGATGTATGTCCCTGTAAATATATTTCAAGAATTAAACATACTTATTCCATAAATATATATGTGGGTCTATAATTTATAGTTCTAGATATACACTTTTAGAAAGACATTTCTAGTAATAAAAAATCATATCTCAATAAAGTACTAAGAGTCGTTGAGGGTCGAGGCTTGAATTATTGACGCAGAATTGGATTAGAAAATTAATAATTGTCATTAAAGTAAAAAAAATCATCGTCAAAAGCTTTGCTTTACAATCAAGATGTATAATAGATAAAGGTAGTCACGAGTATACCTTGAAACATAGTGGCACACAAAGGAAAACACAAAATATTGTATGCTATTGATGAAAACACAATATTATATAATGAATATATGATGAAAATGATTTAAAATTAGAGTTTAAAGAATAATAAAGATAGAATGAAAAATAAGATTTTATATAAGATTTAAAGAACCACAATGATAGGATAAAAATAATACTAACAAACACGAGTATAAGATAAACATTTATCTTAACAATGATTTTTTTTGTATTTATCATCAATTATCTTAATTCCTAAGTGATATTTTATAAAAAAAACATACATATTCCATAAACATATCTTTGAAACTATAAATAATAATTCCAGATATATTTTCAGAATAGATATATTTAATTCAAAAAATACATTTTTGGAAAGCAAAATTGGTGTACATATTTAAGGGAAAAGTTTATAATGGGTATTTGGGAGGTAGAAAGGGGATACGGGGGTGTACGTAGAAAATGTGGAGGTGTAAATAGCAAGAGCATGTTTTTATGAGGTTTGAATGAAATGGACGGTGGGCTGGAATAGATGTTGGGCCTGATTGCTCCAGCATAGTTCCATATCACTGAACGATGAGACTAGGGTTTAAAATTCTATTATATAAAGTTGGTCATTCCTCCTCCGGTGTTGCTGACAAGCCAATCCTTTGTGTAGGTGCTCAACCCTAGTAAGCCGCAATGGTATGCACTTGTGTATTTCTACCTCCTCTATCCCATTCACTTTGATTATTTGAATTAGTTTGTATCAGATCTCCGATCCGTCTTTTCATACCATCTGTTTCTGCAGGTGAAGTACTCAAGGGAGCCTGACAATCCAACTAAGTGTAGGTTTTATTCACACTTTTCTTTTTTACTTTTTGATATCGATACTTGTTATTCGCTAAAACGACGGCGTTTGTGGTCTCTTTCAATCTGAGCCCCCCACTTTTTTTTCTTATCGTTTTTCATATGCAGCTTGCAAGGCTAGAGGCGCCGACCTTAGGGTTCATTTTAAGGTGAGTACTGTTTGTTGCTTTGGTTTTGGTTATGCTCTGTTTAATTATTTTTTGGAATAACGATCCCAATAATGTATTACCAATTGTGGATTACTCACATCAATGTTACAATTTCTTTTTGCATGTACTTTGTTTCGTAACTCGAGTATGGTTTGATTGATTATTAGAATCATAGATACATGAAAGTATGCTTAATAGATACTGCTTAATAGAAACACTTCAGGGACAGCATCCCCATTTGAATGGCTTTTTTGTTTGTTCTATTTTTAAGATTTTTTTTATTAGTTACTTAGATAACTTGTTCTGGGAAATCACAAATCCTGAAAAGAAAAAGACTATAGAGATTTTCTAGTAATCTCACCAGATTGGCTTGAGAAAAAATATCTAAAAGTTGATTTTTTTTTCTGAAGCTAATCCAAATGAACTAATTGTCATCCTCTTCATTATATTTTCCCTTAACTGTATTAATTTTACTTGAGGCTGTCCCTTTTGCTCTAGTTTAATTTAATTTGGAATGTGTGGGAAAACCTTTTTAAAACAAAAATGAAGTGGAATAAACCTGATGAAAAAAGCAGGGGCATGTTTCCTGTGTGAGCAGGCCTCTCGTAACCTTCAGGGATATAATAACCATTGTTATTGGGTGAACCTCTGTTCTCTGTTTGTAACTGAAAGGTTCAGTAAATGATGGAACACATTGTTAAAGGAAATTTATGAAACCGTTTAATGAAGTTGAATAAACCTGATGAAAAAGCAGGGGCATGTTGCCTGTGTGAGCATGCCTCTCGTAATCTTCAGGGATATAAATAATCATTGTTATTGGGTGAACCTCTGTTCTCTGTTTGTGACTGAAAGGTTCAGTAAATGATGGAACACATTGTTAAAAAGAAACATGTGAAAACTTTAAATGAAGTTTAATAAACCTGATGAAAAAAAGCAGGGGCATGTTGCCTGTGTGAGTATGCCTCTTGTAATCTTCAGGGATATAAATAATCATTGTTATTGGGTGAACCTCTGTTCTCTGTTTGTGACTGAAAGGTTCAGTAAATGATGGAACACAATGAATTTGTTGTATCATGAATTTGATTCAGGCTGAGCTTGTTTTTGATGTCTTCTTTTTACTATTTATCTAGTGGTGAATGTGTAACTTCGTTACTGTTTTGTTTACATGTTGAAAATGATTTTCTATATAGTTTAAAGGGTAAAGCCCAGTTACAATTTTCATCATACATGATTGCCTGGTTAATGTCATTACTTAAAAATATCTGTAAATTGATTTTTTTTTTTTTTTTACAATTTGCACTTATTTTCTTAAAATGAGATATATCGAGTAGTTATAAATTAATGTTTCAGAATAGCCTGATGAAAAAAGCAGAGGTCTGTTGCCTATGCGAGCAGTACTCTCGTAACCTTCAGGGATATAGTAATCATTGTTGTTGGGGGAACCTCGGTTCCTTGTTTGTGTCTGTAGGTTCAGTAAATGGTGGAACATAGTTTTTTATGAGTAATTTGGGTTAGAATTTTTTTGGTAGAGGATTGTGCAAATCATCATCATATTGTTGCTATAATTATGTCTTGCACAAAAATTTGTATTGCTTCTAATTTTTATGTCTTGTTTTAAAAACCTCAGAAAATTGATTTTTTTAACCAATGGATGCTGTAGTCAGCTGGGTTTCAGGGCATAGCTCCCTTGTAACTATTTGGCATGGCTACCATTATTGGGTTAATATATATGTTTCTTCTTTGTGAATGACAAATGCTGTTTCATTGATGCTGGAACAATACTATGGGGTTTATTTTATTGAGTTATACCATTTTCCTAGACTTAAGACATTGCTTTTTAAATTGCAATTTCAGAACACGAGGGAAACTGCCTTTGCAATCAGGAAGTTGCCCTTGGTCAAGGCTAAAAGGTACTTGGAAGATGTTCTTGCCCACAAGCAGGCAATTCCATTCAGACGTTTTTGTCGAGGTGTTGGAAGGACAGCCCAGGCTAAGAATAGACACTCTAATGGCCAAGGACGGTGGCCTGTCAAGTCAGCGAAATTCATTCTTGATTTGCTCAAAAATGCTGAGAGCAATGCTGAAGTATGTCTATATATACTTTTTTTTGCTTTTCCATATGGCTATTTTATGCCAACTGTTTCCAAATTAATTTAACTGAAATTTTTTTCTTTTCAGGTGAAAGGTTTGGATGTTGATGCACTGTACATTTCGCATATCCAAGTCAATCAAGCACAGAAGCAAAGACGCCGAACATACCGAGCCCATGGAAGAATCAATCGTATGTTTTAAATGATGAGAATTTTGTTTTAACGGGTTGTTATCTTTTACACGGTTTTATTTATGGATACTGTTTTTGCAGCTTATATGTCATCTCCGTGCCACATAGAGTTAATATTATCTGAAAAAGAAGAACCTGTGAAGAAGGAGGTATTTGATTAATCTAGTTGTGTTGATTCTCTTCCCCCCGCCCCCCTTCCCCCTGTTTTTTTTTCCTATGATTGATGATCTAATTCTTATTCTTTTGTTGGTTTGTAGCCCGAGACTAAGTTAACAACAAGCAAGAAATCCCAAGCTCTTCGAAGTGGCGCTTCGTCATAGAATACAACTTAATTGTTTGAGGCACAATATTCCTAGATTATGTCAAGAGGAGAGTTTTGTTTGTTTAATTTTTGTTATGGTTTGGTATGAGTTTTATACTATGCTTCAAATTAATTTAAGTTATTCGAAAAACTTAGTTTGGATTTCTTTCGGTGTTTCCTTTGGATGGATATTTAAAAGTAGTTTCAAAAGAAATACTAAGCATTAGAAGATAAATCGGTTGTTAAGTGGTACTGGATTTTTTTTTCTTGTTTTCTTTCCATAATTCTTTCAAATTCCTTTTATTCAAAATTAGTATCTTAATGAAACTAAGAATTAATTATTTTTTTTTATTGTTCACAGACAATAGCCTCTCGTAACTCGTTCATAAATTCTTATGTTGAAAATGTTTTTGAATTACAAAATTACAAATTGAGTCATAATTTTTTCTTGCTTTAAGGTTGCCACTTTACGAGCTCACCCGTGAAGGAAATATATAGATTTGTTGGTAGTTATGTTCGTGTTTTTTCGTGGTTCATGTTAGTAATGTGATGTGAAAGCTTGTCTACGGTGGAAATTCTTAAAGGATGAAACATGTTGATTTTTATTCCTTCAACTTTAAAAGAAATGCGTTTCTATATAAAAGTTTTTAAATGGTTTATAACTTGAAACGAACAAATTTTTAATGAAAGCAGCTTATTTGTAACCCTAAAATTAGCAGCTTACTCTTGTGCCTTTTGTAAAAAGAACCAGTCTTCATCTCCCGTTTTTGACTTTTGTACTTGTTTGTGTTTCATCTCCTGTGTATAATAGCATAAAAGTCCATAAAATCTAAAGGTTTTATCAACTATAACATTTTAAGGGGTTTTCATATAGAATTTGCAATAATTTTTATCAACTACCTCCTTCGGGTTTCTGTCTGCAAAGTGATTTTTCCAACATGGAAGAAGCATTTTCTGCCGTTTTAGAATGAGAAACAAGTGGAATATGAACAAGTTCAACCTTTTGAATCCGATCAAATGATATGGGTTTCAACCAATGTTAGTTTGCTCCAAATGCTTATGTTTGTGAAGGTATCTTCATCTTCTCTTTTCATGGAAGATTTCAACTCTTTATGCTCCCTAGCACACACATTGAAATGGAGAAGTGCCAACAAGAGCATTATCCCCTGACAAAAAAGAAGCACAATAGTATGAAACATAGTTGACGTGGTTTACAAGCTCTTGTTGGTACTTTTCCATTTGGAGTGCATCTATGATATAGGCCAAGACCCAGCATAGGATCGGAATAAAGAGAACCTTTTGTTCTCCTTGACTTTGGTCTTTCATCCTTGCAGCTCTCTTCATATCAATAACCTCTCTTAACCATCTTGTCTTCACCACCATTATTGATTAATCGGTTAGCTGCTCTTGCTTTTTTTTCGTGCTTTGAGTGGTATTGACAATACCTTCTTCCATGTCCTTATAGGTAGCTCACAGGGAACAACCCGATACCAATCTTCATGATTTTAAATCTTGTAGCACTATCGCTTTTGTCCAGTTAAAACATTTGCAACATCTTATGCCTTTTCAAGTCCATGCAAAAACCACAACTTTCAATTACTGCCTTTGTTGGTTACTGTTGCGTCTTTCAGAGTAGCAAGAGATATGCTATGTGAGTGTTTGGTTCCTTCTTCCATGTTGTTAGTGGACACAGAAACTTTGGATTCAGACGTACAAAACGGGAGATGCAAAGAATAGTCTTTTGCTGGCTACAATGATTCAGTCAAAAAGGCTTGATAAATCGTATTCCAGTTAAAATCGCAGGGTTAAATTTTGATCTTTAAAATTGAGTTTGACATAGTAATGGTAGGAATTTGGCATTACCGATTCTTGTGGATTCCAAGTCCAGAAACTAAGAAAAAAGTTGAAATGTTGATAAACACAAAAGGCACATACTTGAACACTTCTAAAGCTTGATGATCCTTCCCCTCTAACCCGTGAGGGCATATCAAGCTCCGACTAGTTGTAGCACTGAAGGAAAAAAGTTAGAATCTTTTTTGTTTCGTGTTGTATTATGTGGATAGAAGCATGAAGAAAGAAAGGTACGAGTGTTCTTTGTTGTGTTTTCTGTGAGGTGGAGCAACAAGTTGTGGTTTTTGCTAGAGAGCTAAATATTTTGACACATCTGCAAAGTCAGACAGATTGTATATCCCTATCAATTAATCAATGGTTCAATATGTGGCACCAACAACTCTATTATCATCTTAATGAGTTTCATGAATCATGATTATACAGTTCTGATAAGTATTGTACTCCTGCAGTTTTGGAAGTGGAGGACGAGGAATCAGACTATGTTTGAAGCTGCCAATCCATTTGCACTAACCACTAAGCCAGCATTAGAACAAAGGAGCTTCATAAGGAAGCTGAAAAAAGCTAACTTATCCAACATTGTGGTAAGCTAAAAGCTCCCTATATCTCATATGCTCCATCATTACTCCGAGAAAATAACTTTATATAGACGATGGAGGACAAAAAAATTCAAAGGTAAGCAGGTCCTAGTTGGATTGATGTTTTGATATCAATCTTTTATGATGCTCAGACAAGGACATCTTGGCACAGTTCGATCTCACACTTGAAGTCATGAATATATATGAAGCCATTTTAGTCCCACATCGATAGTTTATCACCAATGTGCTGTAATAGTATAAGGATTTTATCTAAGAAAATATACGTCTGAGAGTAATAATGATGTAAAAATTATGGACTTGAAATTAGGATTTTAATTAAATATGATGATGTAATTAATTTTTTAATTTTAAATCATTAAAAAATTAAATTAATAACATAGTCCTTTCCTTTTTAAAAAAAATTAAATATTTGTATTTAACAGATTTTAGTAAAAAATATTTATAGATTAATTAAAAATAATTTATAGATTCAACGATTTAATTATTAATTTTTTAAGTATATATATATATATATATATATATTTAAAATAATTTAGAACTTGTAGTTAATTTTAACCTTAAATTTATTATGTTATTTAAAAAACAAAAAAAGGGGGGTTGAAATTGTTTTGTGGTATAAAGTCGACGCTAAAATTCAGACATTAAACCTCGACGAGTACCTCAGTGTGAGCGTTCTGCCATACTCCTGCGTTCAATCGACTTCACCATCTTCTTCTTCTTCTGCTGTCTCCCCCATAGGTATCGTATCATCACACTAACTTTCTCTTCCTTTTGATTTTCCTCCCCTAACATTCACACACACACACACGTGCCAAATCCCATTCACCAGAGGACACTTTCTGGGGGGTTTTGTTTCACTGAACATCGCGATGCTTATACGACTCGTGTTTCTGCAATTCACCTTTATTTTCACTTTTTTTTTTATGGCAATTTTCTCTTTTCCCCAAATTTTAAAGCATAACCTAGACCAGGGCTTTCACACAACACAGGTTACGGCTGTCCCAGATCTGATCCCGAAATTTGTGTTATTACAGAGAATGAGATAATTCATTAGAACACTTCAAATTTTCGCCGTAATTTCTTTATTCATGATTTTTGCCAAGGTTTAAAATTGGAAAGCAGTTTAGTTGCAATTCTGGATGTTGTGGGAAATTGTAGACAAATGCGGCTAATGTGGCGGAAATTTGTGGTCACGCCGATTCCAAAAACTTGATTTTGATTTTTGGCATTGTATTATTATATGATCTAAATTAACATGTAGGATTGCTGATGCTCTGGTATTTTTCCCCTTCATTGATTAGATGGATTGGCAAGGGCAAAAGCTAGCGGAGCAACTGATGCAGATAATGCTGCTTGCATTTGCTGTGATTGCATTTGTTGGTGGATATGTCATGGCTTCTTTCCAAATGATGATTCTCATATATGCTGGGGGTGTGGTTTTCACCACCTTGCTCACTGTCCCCAATTGGCCCCTTTTCAATCGCCATCCACTTACGTGGTTGGATCCAACTGAGGTGGAAAAGCATCCCAAGCCACAACCATCTGTCAATGTAACTCAAAAGAAGAAACCCGTTAAGAAGTAGGTTTTTTTTATTATAAACCTTTTTTGGGGGATGATATATCTTTGAAGTACTTGATGCTTTGACAGTAATTTGCAGTTCTTAACCTCTTCCCCCTTCAGTGGATATTACAGTGTACAACAATTTATTTGCTTTCTTTTAGACATTACTTATAGTTGTGTAGTTTTGTTGGTTTGGTTAGCTATTTTCCTTCTTTTTTACCTGTTTTCTAGATTTTAGATTTTGATTATATGATGGGGGAAAAGGAACATTATTGGGCTTCTGAGTTCTGACCCTTGATGGCTTTAGGTTTTGGGTACAATTTCAACCATTCATATCTTATGAGGTGATTACCCAAAGGAGAAAACTTAGATGTAGTTCTATATGTGCTTTTGGTGCTGTTTTCCAACCAGAATTAGTGCTTCACCTCGATAATCCACGTAAAAAAAGGTTTCCATCAAAGGTCAAAATAGGTTGCTAAGGTGAAGCTCTAATTCTAATTAGATAACAACACTAAAAGCACTTATGGAACTGCATCTAAGTTAAACCCAAATGATACTGTAAGCTATTCAAGATATAACCTCCTATCTAGAGTCGTGAATCAATTTGTTGCTTGTTAGACTTTTGATAGTTGATAGACCTCGTTGATTTATGGGTTCCACTAATGTTTTTCAATTTATTGTGACTAAATTTCACTTAGTCGTCCTACTTTCTCAATTTCACGAATTTCATGCTCCGTTTTTCTTTTTTGTGAATTTGATCTTCCGCCATTTGTTAACTTAGCATTCAATATTTAAAAGAAATGTTGACATGATAGTTTAGTGCACTGCTACCACAAACATTTTTATGTTGATGTGACACATTACTGGCACATCAACATTTCCATTGAAATAATAGATGTTAAATTATCGAATGAACAAAAATTATACAATTAAAATAATGGGGGATTAAATTTGAAAAAAATGGAAGGATAATTTGTGAAATTGAGAAAGTAGGGGACCACTTTGTTTTATAAACTTTTTCTAAATCCATTACGAGGACCTCCTCTTTAACCGTCTCTCACTTTTCTTTTTCCTTTAGTGCTACTTTCCTCTGTAATTGCTTTGGGCTTCAAAGAAATTTGTTTATATCTCAGGTCTAAGGGTTTTTGTAGCTTATGTTATATGTAAGTTGCAAACTCAAGCTTTTTTTTTTTTTTTTTGTAGTCTTGGTTGGTAATGTGCTCTTCTTGTTTTGCTGCCACTTCTGAGTGTTTTTTGCTTTCCTCTTCAAATGATAAAGTGCATAGATAATCATTAGTTAAAAAATTAACAGTTGAAATTATAAATAATTTAGATTTTATTCTATATAATTTTATGACAATTCTTAACCTATAAATTTTTTTAATCTGACAATTGTAAGTGTACTTTATTTTCTAAAGTGCACTTCTTCACTTGAGACTTGAGAGTAATCCTTGCTGTGACCATTAATGAACAATTCAGCGTTTCATTAGAGTTTACAAAACGAGTCAGTGTGACACTAATGGTTCAGTTGGGCTACCTAAAATTATTTATAAATATATCAAGACTACGTGGAGCTCAATAGTGGCCGTCAATATATATTAAACCTGTCTGCCTGGCCTCCCGTAAATATATTACTCCCATGAAGAGATGGAGAACATATAATAAATATCGAATTTTAGTGTGAATGCACCATTTGAATGAAAGTATTCATTTTCATTATAAGGATATTTTTACATTAAAAAATATTTTCTTTCTTACATTTTTTATTTTATTAACTAAATAAAGAAAAAAAACAGTTTTTCCATGTTTTTTAGTCTATACAACTTAAAAGTCTTTTTTTTTATTTTCTCTTTCCTTCTACATTTTCCGATACTATTTCTTTCCTCCTTGTTTTTTTAGTTATATCTAGATTGATGAAAGGAAATTTAATAAAAGGGAATAATATTATGTCCTATAATTTAATTTATAAAAAGAGGATGAAATATTATAGAATGAGAACTCTATTCTAGCTATTTGGGTTTTTCAACAATATATCTAAATACTGGAAGTAGAGAGTTTGATTCTATTATATTTCATTTCATTATATCGATCACATCTTTTTCTGTAAATAATCCAAACATAGCCTTCATTTCAAAACATGGCACAAAACTCTCCGTTTCAAACATATCTGATATCTCTAGCAGATAGATATGCACCAAGAATTCTAGAGATTGAGACAACGCCCAGAATTCTACATCAACAAACGTACTTGTAAATAGTCTGATTCACGAGAGTAGTTGATGTTAATTGGACACGAGTGTTCAACGTCCAATAAAATGGGAGCCTTGGTTCACCACACACATGTACTGATGTACATGCAACAATATTATCATTAGTAACTTAAAAGTTGAGCCACACTTTTGAATTATAGCAAATAATGATGTAGCAATCAACACATGCTGCAATCCAAATTCAACACATCATCAATTGGAATCTCAAAATCTGTGGTGATCTATGCATACTCCTCCATCAATAGAATCAACTATTGGCCTAAGTTTCACAAAAATTTCAAACTTTCTCTTGCGAAAAGTGGGAATATTATTCTGATTCGTTGGAGCGTTATAATTAATCAGCCAGTCGTAGTAGAAAGGTAACCAAAATCATAGATTCTAGTGGGACAACGAAACACACCAGAACGGGTTTTTTTCTAGGAAAAAATTGTCATAATCTACTTTGGCTTTATTTAAGGAAAGAGTAATCCTTGTACACTTGTAATTGTTGGTATATGTTCGCTTACAGGATGTACAAGAATAATATATTAAATCAGTATTTGAAATTATGAGTATCAGTCAATTTTTTAAAAAATTATAAAAATATCGTTTCAATCTTTAAAATTATGTACACAAAAAAATCTTTAAATTATTAAAAAAAAGGGTTATTTTAGTCTTTACATATAAAATGTCTGCTTCTCTAAACTCATGCACCAAGTGTATGTCTCAATCCTTTACCCACCAAGACTGAATAGCAATGACAATAGGCATTTTAACATTTTTTTAACTACATTTTAACATTTTAAAAAATGAAAAAATATCTTTTATGACATAAGAAGGAATTTATTAGATTAAGAAAATCCGATACAATGGTTATTTAACTTTCAGAAATCCTCAAAATTATAAGTGAAAAAATCCTCGAAATTATTAATAAACTTTCATTTGATAGATATCTTAGTGAAAAAATCAGGGCAGGGATCCTTTAACAATTGTCATCATGCAATTGAATTGCATTCTTATTTTTCGCAGTCAAGATATTTGATTCCAAGGACTTAATTAGCTAAACGCATTTGGCTGAGCTGGAATAACAATCCAAATCCGATCCATAAAAATAAATAACTAGAAAACTAATGTCAACTCAACTATCCTGAATTTTTATAGGTGCTTTCAATTTTTACTTTATATATGTATATGACATGATGATATTCCTTGCGGGAATTGGTTATTGCGTCACTTGGACTTTAGCATTTATTAAACCAACTGTCACTCTTTTACAGCATAGATTAAGAACGTTTATTGGTTTCAATTAATTCCATGAATTTAACAAATCTACCAAACCATTTCAGACTTTCAGTTGTGTCGGTTTGGTTTATGTGTACACTTTTTACTAAATTAAACTAATGAATATTCACCAATAAATAAATAAATAAAATTAAACTAATGAAACTTACTTAATATATTATACATAGGTTACTTTTTATTTTCGCTATTTATTTTTTAAAAACTAATAGTTTTAATGAATAACTAATCATAATTATTGGTAAAAAATTTCTAACTATTCAAATAAGAATAAATGATCAAATCAAGAATAACAATCTAAAAAGAATTATTCTTGGAATAACTTAATTATTTCTTTATTTTTGTATAATTTTAATCAAAAATAATCGTTCAATCTCCTTTATGTGTTTTTTTAGTTGTTATTTTTTTTATCTATAATAATTAAAAATATTATTAAAGAATTTATAATAATTCATGCACTCTACTCAATTAATTGAATTAGATCCCTTGATATTTTTTTAGTTGTTTATCTACATAATTTGATGTCATTTTGCATAATAGACATGATTATGTAAATAAATAAACTCTGCTTGTAGAAAAATTAAATAAACAAACTCTCGGGCTTTCCCTTATTTCAAATTATGAAATACATATTTGATGAAGTGAAATAAACCAATCCATATTTGGTCTGAGTCATTATGCTTGATGTAAAAGTTAATTTAAGGTTGAAGTTTAAAATAAAAACATTAAAATATCAGTAGATTCAAATATAAACAAATTTTAATTACTTTGATCTTATATCATTCTAAAAATATCATTTAATTAATTGCGATTCTTGTTCGAATGACTGTTATTTATTTTCAAGATAAAATTTCAATGGAGGATCTTTAAGAAAAAAATGATTTTTTAAATATGATTACAAGAATAAAATGACACTAGCTAACTTTTTTTAATTAATGTTGTATTAGACAAAATTTAGGATCTCACATCTGAGACCTAATTTTATGAATTCAGAAATTATAAGAACTTAATAACGATCAAAATTATGCAATCTGACATTATATATAAATTAAAATATGATAACACAAATTACAATCAAGCCTAAATATTTTTTTGGTAAAGTCAATTTTCAATTATTTTGCCACGGAGAGAGTATTTGGTATGGAACAAATTTGCACAAATTTTCTTTCCACTAAAAAAATAAAAAGATCACGAAAATTAGAGGAGGTAAAGGCAGAAGGAAACAAGTCCAATCAGAAGCGTTCTGTATAAACCACGAATTGATCATTTTCCTATCATTGGCATTATTCTCATTAATTTTATGCAAGAAAAATCGTTCTGTAGAAATCACGAATTGATCATTTTCCTACCATTAGCATTATTCTTATTAAATTTTAATAAAGTAAAAAAAATCTGGCTCGTAAGGCCACAAATGTCAACAATAAGAGGAAAAAGTCGAGAAAGAAGATAGGGCACAGTGCATATCTACCAATGGCTCATCACAACATGACTAGATCAATAAGTGGTTCTTGATGATCATTGATGGAGATGGAATTCAAAGTATTTGGCTCTTAATGGTGCTTGCTTGAAAAAGGGAAATATTAGTTGTAGATACATTATTCTATTCACCAAAAATAAAAAAAAGGTACAACATTCTGCAAGATAATCAGTAAGTGATTATTGAGACGATAAGCCAACAAAAACTTTCCTACTTACGCTAGTGTATGTAATATTTTCTTATAAGTAGAAATTTAGACAATTTCTCGATTTGTATGTGTCATCCTTGCGCAGGAATCATGCTAATTTTCTTGTTTCAATTTTATTGGATGAAGGGACAATTTTATCACTTAAATAGGGATGAGCATGTCGCCTATTCTAGTGCATGTATTATATATATACACACACGTGCAATTACTATTTCGGTAAAAATATTTTTTAACTTAAACTAATGAATGATCATCATAATTTTGACTACAGTTGTTATTATATGTATTATTTTTAAAAAAATAGTACACGAGTTATTAATGTCATGACTTAATTATAAAATAATCTATTAATATGAAAATAAAATATAATAAATATATTTTAAGATAATCACAAATCATATATAACTGATGTGGCTGAAGTGAGGAAGAGTAATTTAAACTCTTCACCCATTTTACAATTCAAAAAAAAATAAATTATTTGCTAATATAATATATGATATACTTACAATTCATATTTAACAGGTTAAACTGAGTTGATGAGATCATTTTTTTTTTCAATCTTTAAATAGACTAATAGACTAATTCAAACAAATCACGATTCATAACCTATAATAAGAAAATTTATCTTAGCAGAGGTGTAATACTGTCATTATGTTAAGAAAGTCCAATTGCAAACTCTGCTGTTTACTTTGTCAACAAAACAAGTCCTGACGTGGTGAGATTGTGTCAGTGTTATCCTAATATCTTGTCTCCGACCGTTTTGGTACCTTATAAATCCTATAAATAACACTTTACTTCTTACAGCGCCATCAACAACTCCTATCTTCTTCTTCTTCTTCCCAGGAACTCTATATTGCCTACACAAACTACCCTTCTCTTATTTCTTTTTTCCTTTCAATCTCATTATTATTCTTGTAAGTTCCTCTTTCTTTTCATAATTCATAATCCAAGTTTAGTTCTCTTATTATTCCAATTCTTGTTTTTTACTTGCTACAGATCTACCAATTGGTATTTTGAATCCGATTTGTTTACACACTCTTATTATTTGTCTCATGGTTTATATAGCTACACATAGGATTCTTGTTTTCCTGTACTGTATGCACTCCTTGTCAAGTTAATTGGTTGTCTTAAAATTGTTTGGCCTCTCTTCAGAACCAAAGGACAATGCTAAAAACGTGTGTTCCTGTTTTCTGAAACCTCAGATTCGATTTGAATTCCTTTTGTTTTTAATTTCTCATTGATCTGTTTGTTCTCAACAGCTGAGGTTTATGTACACTTGCAAATTTATTATGATCCTGTGATACAGTCTCATTTATTAATACATAAAAATAAAGCTCTTTTATATTAACCAGTGATCTTGAATTCGTAGTCTTTGAATTTCGGGTAGGGGTATCCTGGGTTTATTCAAAAAGTGGTCTCACATTTGAGTTCTAGATACACCTCAACGAGAGTTTTACTGTTCATAGTAGTCCTATACTGTTTGGCTCAAATAGGATTGCCTCCTCGTGCTTCGGGGAGGATACCGTTGGTTACACCAATAAAATCAAACATGAATCCCTTGTAGTGAAAGGTTCTTTCTTTTGGATTGGTGGATTTGGATGTGTTTTTCCTTTTTTTTTTTTTAAATCTCTTGTTAGCTTCATTTCTTTATAAACGCATCTAGTGGCTACTTTTGCTCCGGGTATTGGTGCAAGAGGACAATTGACACCTCGTAGTTTTCAATTGAGTGGTTTTATTATGACTTCATCTATGCCTGGATTTAATTCAATAGGGGCAAAGGTCTTTTTATTTTATTCTTAAACATTTCTCACTTGGTTCTTCTCTGTAGTTTCTTGGTTGCTTTGTTTTATTTTATTTTAGATCACAATCGTTTGTGGACTTTCTGGAAACACTGGAATATGGAGTTTTGTTAGATGGTAGTTCCTTGCTATATTTTTAGATTATAGTGCTTACAAACATTTAGTATGCTTTCTTGTCCAAGTGATATCTGTAAAAGGAATAGAGTGATTTGTTTTTGTTAACCCTGCAGATTGAACATTTTTCAATTGAAACCTCGTTCCCCAATTGAATAATCAATTTTTCTAAATAGTGTGCTACTTTTTTCCCTCTCTCAGTTTGATTCATTTAGCTGATATGGAGTTAAAGAAAATGAAAGTTACAGGTGGCTAAGGCTTGGCAAGTTCTATGGCCTACTCTGGTGTGACTTTACATTTTTTGCTAATGAATATTATTGGTAAATTTCTATTTTCAACTTTGAAATATAATAAATTTTTTCCTTAATTCATAGATACTTGGGCAATGTGTGAGGGAAAATACAACTCTGGAAGCTTAAAATATAAATTGCAGAAAGCAAGTAAGAGGGATTATTGTAGGACCATAACTTCTGTTATGGAATTTGAATCAGACTGGATAAAGCACAGAAAGTCATCTTCTTATACCGCTCATGTTATTCGTTCCGCGACATCTTTTATGCCTTGGTCTTGTAGAATCCCAATTGGTGATGGGTATCATGAATTTCTTTAGTTAGTTGTACTCATTACTCAGTAAGACATTTTCACATTGTTTGGTTGATTGGTCGCCACTCGCCAACAAAATTTCTCTACATCTTCGTCTTACATCATATTTGTGATCACTAATTTGAAAAATGCCTAGTTTTGTGGCTGAAAAGAAGATATTTGTAGAGCCAAATATGTGTTTTACCAATTTGGCCAACCATGATAGACCAACTCTTACAAAAAACAATCATTATGTGAGGTCTGAGGCTCTGGATGATGATGATGATGGTACTAGCCCCATCCTACCTGGGCTGCCTGATGATGTTTCAAAACACTGCCTTGCACTCGTGCCTCGTTCGAACTTCCCAGCCATGGGTGGTGTCTGCAAGAGATGGAGGGGCTTTATTCGAAGCAAAGAATTTATAACCGTGCGAAAATTGGCTGGGATGCATGAGGAATGGCTCTATATCTTGACAGCAGGCAGTGAAGGAAAAGGGAGCCATTGGGAGGTCATGGATTGTCTTGGGCATAATCGCCGATCTCTTCCACCAATGCCTGGTCCAGCAAAGGCTGGCTTTGGGGTAGTAGTTCTTAATGGAAAGCTCCTTGTTATGGCTGGTTATTCATCCATTGATGGGACTGCTTCTGTCTCAGCAGAGGTTTACCAATATGATTCTTGCCTCAACAGGTATGCTTTTCTGCTGTAAATTTACCTGAGCGTCTTAGGAACTTATTACACTTGATATGATAATTCTTGCTTTATGATTCAGATAGTGGAGGATTGTGAAACTTTATTTAATTGTCCATTGTGCTTATGAAACTCTGGTATGGGAAATCTTTTGAGTATTTGTTGTTTGAGAGATATAAACCTGTAGTATTGATTTTGAGCCTTTGATTTTTTATACAGGGAGAAAATAATCCTGCTACCAGTTCTCTCCATTATAATTTATCCATTTCTGGGATGTGTTGGTTTTAGAAGTTAGATCTGGAGTGCTTGTCTGTCTGTCTATGCTTAGAAGCCTTTCTGGCACAAGATTTTAACTTTTGGAAGAAGTGTTTTTTTCTAAGACAAATGTTTCACTCAAACACTAGAAAGTAGAAAATAAAAACTATAAAGCTTGGAATGGGTTGATACAAATTGACTTGTATGATTTCTATTTCCCAGTTATGTAACTAAATGCTTACATTTGCAACATTGTTACATGAATTCTGAAACATGAAATATGCTTGATCATGCATCAGCCTCACTTTTTTTGCAAGGAAACATCTTTACACAGTGCTATTATTAAACTTTGTAATTGCAATTGCAGCTGGAGCAGATTGTCAAGCATGAACGTGGCTCGGTATGACTTTGCTTGTGCTGAAGTCGACGGCTTGGTTTATGCCGTTGGAGGCTATGGCGCAACCGGTGACAGTCTCTCAAGTGCAGAGGTGTATGATCTGGATACCGACAAGTGGACGCCAATAGAGAGTCTCCGTCGCCCGAGATGGGGTTGCTTTGCCTGTGGATTCGAGGGGAAGCTCTATGTCATGGGTGGAAGGTCAAGCTTCACAATTGGAAACTCCAAGTTTGTTGATGTCTACAACCCTGAGAAGCACGGGTGGTGTGAGATGAAAAATGGGTGTGTCATGGTCACTGCTTATGCAGTGCTGGAAAAGAAGTTGTTCTGCATGGAGTGGAAGAACCAGCGGAAGTTGGCAATATTCAATCCAGAGGACAATTCATGGAAAATGGTACCAGTCCCTTTGACAGGGAGTTCAAGCATTGGTTTTCGGTTCGGGATATTGGATGGTAAGTTGTTGCTTTTCTCACTGGAGGAAGAGCCTTCATATAAGACTTTGTTGTATGATCCAAATGCAGCACCAGGATCTGAGTGGCACACCTCTGATATAAGACCATCTGGTTTGTGTTTATGCAGTGTAACTATTAAGGCCTGAAAAGTTGGCTGATTCAGAATTTAGAGACCTTGAGGAACTAAGGACCTTTGTTGGTTTACTAGGATGGATGATGTTAATTTAGTGTTTTTGCCTGTTCTTGTTGGTTTTATCATGGCATGTCATCTCTCTGATCTATGGTTGGATTGTTTCTACAGTTATTCACGTAACCATTGACTTTGACCAAGCACTACTTCAAATTATTGTGGGCAAGTTTCTTTTTCCTTTTCATCTTCCTTTTTTTTTCTTCCTAATAAATAATATTGAAATCTGTGCACATCATGAGTATTGATACTGAATACTTGATTTATAGATGAAAGTTGCTTGCTTGATATACCTTGGTGACCATTGCACACGATTTATATTAAGGCAAAGAACCCAATTTTGAAATGTAGAAAAAAAATGGTAAATGAAAAGTATGAATCTTTCACAAAAGAAAATGATCATGGGAAAGTTATAACTTCGAATGGAGGATTGAGCAAAGCTGTCGATATGCTTTTGTGAATTATGATATTTAGGATAATTTAAGGCAGGCTAGGTGCAATTACGAAAATTACTTTTCCAAATGAAGTAACTTTGGATGATAGTAATATACACTGATATTTAATATTTTGTTGATCTGCAGTATCCAGTAGTAAAAAATATTTGATTAAAAGAAAAGTTTATAGTAGCTTTTGATGATATAGAAAATTCTTGAAATAGTATGCGATAAACAATGTAATGCTTGAGGAGGTGCAAATTTTGAATACAGCAACTCTTAATTCTTGACATATGTAAGCCATGAGGTGAAAATTATGATTGCAGAACAGTTACTCCTAGTACTACCGGTACCAGAAATACAAGAACATTGTCTTACAATGAGGTCTTTTAGTGAATAACAAGAAATAGCTTAGCAGCCCGAGAAGTATTGAAGTGTTATACTATCTGATAGATAGTAGCAGACATTTTAAGGTTTCCTTGCTGCTCTCTTGAGCATGTATTAGAATTAGTTGCTGAAAGAGTGAAAGACTCTTAGGAAGTGTAAAAAAAATGGACGTAATGAATGTGGATATATTTTATTTATATTCTCTTTCAATGATGTATTATTTAAGAGTTTCAAACTCTCCTTCGAGCTTATGGTTAATTAATACATACCTGATTCACATTGGCGTACTGATCCAAGATGAACCCATTGTTTCAGATGCAGAGAGATTATTCATAATCCAAAGCAATGTCAAACGATGTAGCTCTTCCCCCTGCTTTCCATAGTGCCAGTAGATTTTAATTTTCATCATGCATTATCACATAACCACCATATTGTCAAGTTTCATCCATGTATGTACAATCAACTGTTACGTAGGCATACACATTAACATTGACTAAAGTTTTTTAAAAACATGATTAAATTTAGCCGACAAATTACACTTAAGGATCTTTTTGAAATTTTAATACTTTCAGATCCTTAAGTGAGAGTAAATTATACTTTTAAGTACTAATAAAACTATTTATCCTTTTTATCTTTTCTTCCTATCCCTCCTTTTAAGTTTTAACCCTCCAACAACCAATCTTTTTTTGGAGTGGACGAATAGCTACTCAGTAGGCCCAAGATCCATAAATGCAATCATTTTAAAGCCCAAATCCAACAAACATCAGGAAATTTCAGTTCGTTGATTCACTCACCAAAAACAGCACCAGCAGTTTCGTTAAAAACAAAATAATGTTTGTTCCTCTTAGCCTTCAACCATTTACGTCACAGACACACACACTGGAGCGAACAGAAACAACCATTTGATCAATCTATTATAAATTAGTACTATAAATTTTAAACTAAACTGAACACTTACGAACAGAAACAGCAAACACAACTAACGCTGCTGACATGGCGTTCGGGTCTTCCGAGGATGTCTCAGGTGTCAAATTACTTGTCCTTCTGGCGGTCATGTACGGACTCTTGTCGGCGCTGACATACTCCGTCATCCACATGAAGTTCGTCAACCCTCTCGGGAACGACGCGCCGTTTGATCGATTCTCCGAAGCCAGAACTGTAGAACATGTTCGAATGTTGTCGCAAGAAATCGACGGCCGTCAAGTGAGCCAATTTTAGTTATTTTTTATTTTTTAATTTGGAAATGTGAAACTTGATCACTGGTATTTGCGTTTTTTAAGTATATTGTTTACAATTTGGGATCTTAATTTGTGTGTGACATGATGATGATGTCAATCGCTTTCGAACAGGTGGAATCTGATAGCTCTTTTTTCATCGCCATCGGTGTTATGAACTGAGAAGTGTTTGTTATTCATAAAATAGCTCATAAATATTTTGTATAACAGTTTTAAGAAAAAATTGAACATGCATTGACACTGATACTTTTTGTTAGAATGTTAGTTTTATTCGTAAAGAGGATCAAACCCGCGGCCTTTTCTTTCTTTCTTCCTTAACCTTATATCTCCATTGACACTGGAAATCCAGTTACAAACTAACTAATGTCAAATATGGTAGTTTATTGACTTTTATAATAACTATTTTAAAATAGTTGTCAGTGTAAAAACTTTTAGTCTAACAGCATCTTTTTATGTCACATTATTTATTAATCACGGATAACATTTTCTCTTATGAATCTGACATGATTTTATGAATTGACCTTTGGTGCATTAATTATTAGGAAGGGCGTCCTGGATTGAAAAAGGCAGCACAATATATTAAGCGTCAGTTGGAAGTAATAAAGGAGCGAGCTACCTCCAATGTCAGGTTGCAATACTTTATTATTATTAGTCACACTTCTTTTTCTCATTTTTGCCTTTTTGGTCCACTTATTTATTTTTATTTAATATACACACTTTTTAGTGTATTTTTTTTTTCCTTTCTCGGAGTCTGATTTAATTTTATTTCCAATATTTTACTCACAGAATTGAGATTGAGGAGACAACTGTGAGTGGCTCCTTCAATATGTTGTTTTTGGGCCATAACATAGCTCTGGGATACAGAAATCATACTAATATTCTTATGAGGTACCTTGGCAGTTCAATATAATCATTTGTATTGGATTCAGTTATGTGTATTGAGATTTATAAATAATATTCTTCAGCAATAGATTACCCCCTATACTTCAAGTTCATACACTAATTTCCTCGTTTTGAGCCGGTAGTTTATCCATTGCTTACTTTTTAAGGAAATATCACCACTAAAGATGCAAACTTAGTATATGTTAGGGCAATGCATTCCATAATTCAAATATGATCTAAATTCAACCCATAGTTGATAGGTCACCAGTCACCACTCTGTTATCTAAACCGACCAACAAAGTGATACAACTGCTAGGATTCATCTACTAAATTGAGTATAAACCAGAAAAAAATTAAAGCTGTGGATGCCTTGTCAAGACCAATGCATGCAACTAAATGTCCACAATATAGGAGGGCATGCTGGAGTGGCCAGAACTCATGCTAGAATTGCAGCATAATTTCATTGGAAAAGGATAAGGAAAGATGTTCTGCAATTTGTAAGCAAATGTTTCACATACTAGCAAGCTAAATTTAGTAAAATGAAAGCACTAATTTCAACTTTTTCCAATATCCAATTACATGTAGGAGGACATAGAGGCATGGATTTTTAACTGGCTTACAACTATCTGTCTATCACTAGTATGCACTGTCCTATTAATATTTATCGATCATTTGTCTAAGGCCACTTAGCAGCCATGATAGCTAACTATTCTAGTTTGTCAATTGCAGAACAGTCATTCACAATTGACAGTTTATTGAATCATTTTCTTTCTGGTTGTGGCTTATTAAACATTAAAGATATTGCTGTGTTTTTACTTATCATACAGTTATGTAATAGTTTTAAAGATAAACAATGTTTTCAGAGGGTTAATTGAAAAAAAAAAGAGTTTTGTATATGTAATGCAAAATTTGAATGAAGTACACGGAAAGGGGTAATCTGGATTTACCCATCTTGCAATAAACAGTGCTGTTTTGATTCAATCTCTCTCTGTCTGTTTACTTTATAAAACAAAAAATTGGAAATGATATTTTTCCTGACATCCACACACATGTCCCCTGGAAAAGTGATATATACCATTTCTTAACTTTAGAGTGGGAGTGAACATAAGGTGAGAACTAACATGACACTCTTAATATAAATTAAGAAGGTTCATTGAAGAAAGGGTTTGCAAAGACATTGATAAAAAGGGGTGTTCTCATTAGTAGATAATGATATGCAATCTAAAGGTCTTTGAAATATGACATTTGGATATAGTGATTTGTTATTGAACATATTATGTCAAGTCAAGACTAGTGAATCATTATTGTACCTTAAGTGACTACACATATTTTCTGTACATCATATAAACAACAAAGTTTGACATATCTGTGTTAGTTTAAGGAATGTTGATTGCATTTCATTTTTATTTTACTATAGGATATCATCTGTGGATTCCAAAGAGACTGATCCATCCGTTTTAGTGAATGGGCATTTTGATAGTCCCCTTGGTTCCCCTGGTGCTGGTGACTGTGGTTCATGTGTTGGTGAGTAGAGGCTACATTTGATGTCGTCTTTGAATTTAAGAGATTATTAAATTTGGGAAATCTACCTTATCAACTTGAGTATTCTAAATCTTATCGTTCATCTAATTTCCCTACTTTTCAGCATCTATGCTGGAAATTGCAAGACTAATTGTTGACTCTGGTTGGGCTCCCTACCGCCCAGTTATTTTCCTTTTTAATGGTGCTGAGGAACTTTTTATGTTGGTAGGATGTTGTCTATAGAAGATTGATGCTTATCCATGAATGAATTTTACCATGATGAAACTAATGAGGTATTGTTTACTTTTGATGCTTAAGGGTGCACATGGATTCATGAAGACACATAAATGGCATGACACTATAGGAGCTTTTATAAATGTGGAGGCATCTGGGACTGGAGGGCCTGGTAAATGTGATGCAAAGTTTCTATTATTAGTAGTAGGACAATTAACTAATCTTCAACATCTCTGTCCATCAACTTATGATGTGTGCTATACAGGACATTTTCACTGAATAGTGTTGCTAAAATTAACAGATTTAGTTTGCCAATCTGGACCCAGTTCTTGGCCTTCTAATGTCTATGCAGAAGCAGCAATATACCCTATGGCTAATAGTGCAGCCCAGGTTTTGTTTCTCTTTTAACCTCCCTATATCTTTAATACTCTATTGTGTTGCTCAGCCATTGTTTTCCCCTTTTGTATTTACTAATTAACATGAATTTTCTATTTTAACATACAGGACGTTTTTCCTGTTATTCCTGGAGATACAGATTACCGAATATTTTCCCAAGACTATGGGGATATTCCCGGGCTTGACATTATCTTTCTCCTTGGTGGTTATTTTTACCATACCTCCTATGATACAGTAGAGAGACTATTGTATGTATCCTATGTGCTTGGTTTGGTACAAGATATTTAATTGAAATTGCAAATGTGTTTGATGTATTACTCTGTCTCAGACCTGGAAGCATCCAAGCACGTGGAGAAAATCTGTTCAGCATAATCAAGACCTTTACTAATTCTGCTAATATACAGAACACCTATAAAAAAAAATCTAGTGAAGTTACTGCTAGCACATTCAACGATGAGCGGGCTGTATTCTTTGATTATTTCTCATGGTTTATGGTATGCACTGAAATTGGTAGATTCCTGCTTTTGCTAATGATCTAATATTTCCTTTGATACTCCTAGCAATATGATCTTCATAAATGGGCCCTCTTTCTCTTTGTTGTCTTATATATAAATAATGGATTTCAGATATTTTATCCTAGATGGGTAGCTAAAATTCTTCACAGTATTCCTGTCTTCTTCTTTCTTGTCATGCCCTTCACTCATGGTAGGTCACATTCTTGGTCAGCAGCTTTGTGTGATTTTATAAAAGGTAAATTAGTACATGTTTACTTCCATTTACCTCTTTGTAAGATGTTTCTAATTGATCTCCTTGTTAATCACTTTAAATTTTTGCCATAATCTTTATTTTAGGAGATTTTTTTGGCAAGTTATTCTAGAAGAATTTAAATATTATTTGTAGACACTTTGAATAATATTTTGTAATTTGTTGGATTTGCAGGATTTATGTTCCATGCGGTTGGGATTATATTGGCCGTTGGTGTTCCTGTTGCATTTTCTATTCTGAGATTACTGTTCTCTTCTCAAACAATGAATTGGTATGTTCACTTAACGTTAACTTTAGGCTTCTTGTAGTTAGTGACAGATTTTTTCTTAATCAAATTATACAGTGGGAGAACAAAGTATGATGGAGCCGCTCCAAGCATTTGAAAATCTCTTAGTAAATACTAAAGATTTAGAAGTGCCATTTTTTGTGGCCATTAAAGTATCTGAGGTGTAATAATTTAAAAATCTTTATGCATTTTCTGTGTTCATGTGTTAACATAATTGATGAAACCCAGGTTTGCTCATCCATACTTGGCTTTCGCAATGTTTGTACCTTGTGCACTTGTTGGACTTTTAATTCCAAGAATAATCTGGAGACACTTTCCTCTTTCTCAAGATATTTCCATTGTCAAGACATCAAAAGAGGTATTGCAGCACATGTTGAAATGGGTTTAACAAGTCTATTGTGATCCATGTTTCATAGTTTTTTTTTTTTTATGAAATTATTCATTAATAGTTTTTACACTTTGTAATAGACTTTTTTTAAATCAAGATAGAAGACTTTGTTTTATCAAACTTCTTACCTTAACAACCACTGTTGTGTTTAAATTTGATTTTTTCCTTTCATTATAAAAATATTGGCCAAACATTTACTTTACTGTTTGAGTCTCAAGCTTTACTTAGCAAATCTTACGTTGCTTTTTGAATAATACGAGTTTTATATCTTGGTTCTTCTAGTTATTAAATGAAATATATTATCCGATAGAAAGGCTTAAAACTGTTTCTACAGAATTAGCATACCTACTTTGGCTTGTGCTGCCTTCATGCATGATCTTTGTAAAAATGATTTTGTGTAGTCTTGTGAATTTGGACATATTCTTCATGAGTGATTCCAATTTGTCTTCTTGTTGTGAGTCCGAACTTACTAACGTTTTGATTTGACACATAAATTGCCAGGCACTATCTGATGAAGCAAGGTTCTGGGGAGCATTTGGGTTCTATGCTGTATTAACTTTGGTGTGCAGATTTAATTAATTGTCATGCACTCACATGCACATACACACAAATATATATATATATATATATATATATATATATTTACAGCATGATTTAATGTATTCTCTTGAATATTTTTGTGTGGCTAAAACAAGTTTAGTAAAAGCAGGCTTATCTTGTAGCTGGGTTGAGTGGAGGTTTTGTGACCTTTTTTGTTTGTGCTTCCCTGCTTCCTGCATGGATATCGTTCTGCTTGTCAGTCAAATTCTTTGGACAACGGTCACTCAGGTTGGTTGTGAATTCTTAAGTAATTGTAATCACTGTATGTACTATTTTTGTACAAATAATTTTGTGTGCCTTGCTTCATCTTTGGTCTTACTGCCACTAATTTCATTTAACTCTCTTCTCATTACAATAGATTTGTCTTGTGTCTTTGCTGTTTTTATATGCATGCTGTTATTTTATCTTATTTCTTTTGGCATCTGTTATTCATCTCCGTAATTTTTTCCCCTTATTTTTTTTTACTCTCCAGGTCAACAATGTTTTACATACTACCTCTAGTTCCATGCCTTGCGTATTCTGTTTATTTTGGTGGCTTTCTTGCCCAGTTTCTGATAGAGAGGATGGGAATGATGGGTTCTCTTCCACTACCATATGGTTAGTCTATATATACACACCCCAGTAATTAAATTAATGCATGGTAGATTGGCCCAGTAATTAAATTAATGTATAATAGAGTGGCATCGAATGATAACCGGACCATTGGGACGGAATCACTAAGCTTTATGCTACTGCATTTGAATTAAGTACATTTATTAGTTTATTTGTTTAAAATCAAATGAAATGTATGCATAACTCATCACTTTGTATAATGCTAGCAATTTCACAATGGTCAAAATGCTTGCAGCTGACCATAACTTTTTATTGCAGGGCACTATGTTCCCGATGTTATTGTGGCTGCATTAATTGGAACTGTAACTGGTTGGTGCACAGGCCCTCTAATGCCCATATGTGGGCATTGGTTAGCCAGGTCATCCATCTTGCAATTTCTTCTGCATCTTAGTGTGTTTGCTTTGGCATTATCATCTCAGTTCTTTCCTTACACCATGTCTGCACCTAAGAGGATTGTTTTTCAGCATACTTTCCATACTGCAGGTATTGATTATCAGAAATGGCAGTATGGTGGGCAATTATAATTTTCTTGATACTCTCTGAAGTAACGAATTAATCTAGTGTCTACAATTGCTTATACAAGTTCCTCTATTTGTTTTCTTTTCCATTATCATTGCAGTACCCCAAATATCCCCTTTTCCCCCCTCTATGATCTAATTTCTAACATTTTTCCTATGGTTTGGCAGGCTCAAGTCAGATTTTGGAATCCACTTATGATTTTTCTGTAACTGACTCCAATTCTTTACTTTTCCTTTTCAAACATTCACCTGAAGTGGCAAAGGAATTGAATATTACTTCAGAGTTTTCATTTGAATCTGCATCATTGTCTAAACACAATGATTGGATGGTGAGTTGCACACTGATATAACTATGTGAATCTTTTTCTCAGGCAGTTTTTCATCTCCCTCAATTAAAATGGGAAAGATTGAAATAATATTTTTGTCCACATTTATTTTTATGATTAATTGGTTGTTCTTTAATTAATGAAGTTCAAGGTTGAGTCAGACTCTTAAGTAGTTGCAAAATTTTGAGTTGGTGATCTTAGCTTACTTTTATGAACGCATATGCTAAAACTTCTCTATGATTTGCCACGGCTATTTGCTCTCATTCTTAGTTGTTTAACAAATATTTGATGACTTAGATTAGTTAGTAATGAAATTCATTCAAGCTCTCTTCCCTAGCTGGTTTATTTGTTCAGTAGTTGCCATATTTGTTCATATTACATGTATTAACCAATTTTAGATATACTGTTATCATCATATATATTCATTAGTACAAAAACAACTGCTTTTTATTTATTTATTTATAATGGTTTATATTCCTAGGGCATGTGAGTTCATGAAATTAATGTGAAGGCATTTCTCTTTGCAGGCAATTTTTCCACTTTCTTTTCTCTTCTCAAATAGTCTCAAGTTCCCTGCGAAAAAGGATGATATTTTGAAACAGTATGAATTCTTTCCGAAATTGTCTGTTCAAAATCCATCTTTAAATTCCAAAAAGGGACCCAGAAGAGTTCACTTGGAGCTTTATTTAGGGTGAGTGGATCATGGTATCAACATAGTTAATCTACATAGTTAAAAATACGTTATGTTGTGATGTCTTGATTTTCATTGCTTGGCCTAGTGTGGAAATCTTGATTATTGCAGTCAATGCGTGAGAATTATTGCAGGGGTACAAATTGTGATGGTAGTTGGATTAGTAGTCTAATTTTTTTCAACTTGGTTGATTCTTAGGCAGGTGCTTGTCTACATAAAGTATTCTATTATTTCAAACATTATGTGTATTTTTGTCTATAAAAAAATAACTTTTGTCTCACAGTTGTTAGCTGCAATTTGTTTTCAATGGTCTTAAATCAATTTTACACCACCTTGTGTGAAC
The DNA here is from genome assembly GCF_004193775.1 of Glycine soja. Taxonomy (NCBI): domain Eukaryota; kingdom Viridiplantae; phylum Streptophyta; class Magnoliopsida; order Fabales; family Fabaceae; genus Glycine; species Glycine soja. The sequence continues at coordinate 7,983,446 of NC_041009.1, read as the reverse complement.
TGAAAAAAGTTGAAGGAAAATGAAATCTTAAAATACCTAAATTTTTACTTTGTTATCATGTATAACTATATTTATTATCATTTTAGTTCCTTGGAAGAGGTCTGGGTTGCGGTTCTCAACATCACTGGTCCTTTATCAAGTTGGTCATTTGCAGATAATTTGCTTCCAGGTACAAAAATTGTTTCGTTCACTTAGTAAACTCAAAATTCTAAGATGGTATTAAAGTCTATCCCAGTGGTTATTGGTAGTCCTATGAGGTTACCTATTATTGAGTCATTATCAGATCACTTACAAATGTTCAATCTTACAAGCTTCATGCTTTAGATGTCTAATCCCTAGCATGAGGAGGGTATGTTGGAAATCTCATATTGACTAGTGATGTGACCAAAATAGTATATATAACTGATCTCTTGAGTTAGCTTTTGGAGTTGAGTTAGGCTAAGCTCAAAATTTCAAGAGGTTTGATGATACGTTCTGTATCAATGGTACTTGCAAATCACAAAAGGAGAAGACAGCAAGAAAGGGAAGAGATGTTAGCCAAGAGCCGAGGCTCCCCAAGCAAGAGGGAGGGTCTCTCTGCTACCCAAATTCCACTAAGGATCCCAATGGATGATCCTGAATCATCATTACAGAATTTTATATAACAGAATGTCAGAATGTGCACACACACACACACACACTCCACTAACTAACTGTCCGAGGTGCGTTTCCTAATCTGTCCTCCCTATTCACACTTACAAACAACTAACAGAGACTCACCAGGGTCTGGGCCTATGCTGATAAACCTTGATTATCCCATCTAGAGGAGGCAAGGTTCCTATCAATTGATAATATGTTTTCATTGCCTAATGTAGCCTGCATTTGCACAGGAACTGAAACCTATGGTGATGGTCCACAATCATATATATGTCGTCTTAGTGGACCTAGCGATGGGAATTGGACCTTCTGGTTAGAGGTAAAATTTGATGTTGTATTAAACTTGTCTTTACTATAACAACGTAATTTTATTTTGTTTGATAATGTCAGGCTAACAACTCTGAAGCATTACGAGTGGACCTAGCAATTTTAGACCAAAAGTTGGTTGATCCAATAAAGAGATTGAAGAATCTTTTTCCAGATTGGGTTGATGTTGTTGCATATTCTAGTTTTATGTCTAGCTATATCTTCTAATTCTTAATAAACAAGTCTTGTAACCAAGATCAAATTTCTATAGGATAGCTGTTAGGATTTTATTTCACATTAAATTCAACTTATAGGTTAAGTGTAATACAATCATGACATAGTAATCGTGATCATCTCCCAAAGGAATAAAGGAGGAATTTCATGTAATTATTTAACTAAGAATTAGATTTTTGTATTTTTGTTTTGTGATTGTCACAAAATAAATAACATAAAATAAGTTACAATAAAAATTAAATGACTAAAATCATCAAAAGTAAAGATAGAAATACTAGATTTGGATGGTGACGTCGATCTTGATGAATGAATGTTTAGATTTGAACTTGAAATTCGTTCGATATACTGTAACTTCACAATTCTCTACTCATCTCCTTTGCTTATTCTCAATTCATTAATATATTCTACCCCAATTCCTACATAGTCATTGATTCTACATTACTCACCTGATACTCAATCCCCTAGACATACCAACACAAACAATCAACATTAATGGTCAAGAATTAGCGAGGTTTAACCAATATTATTATATCCCTAGAGATAATGGTAATTAAGTATTTGATTCAGGTTCGGATTTTAACAAGGTTCACCAAAGTACAAGTCAATTCCTAAATTCATCTATAAGATAACCAATCAAATAAAAACATTAAGTATGGAAACAAATAAAAAATAAAGAATTCAAGACGAATTATTGAATTGATAGAATTAAAGCGAAATAAGGTTCATCCTTTCCTCTCCTAGGAGGAAGGAATTGTACTTATAAAAATAATACAATGAAACCTAAAGTGTCTAATGGAATAATAAAAACGTCTAGTAGGTAAAAGTATAAAATATAATTCTAAGAACTGTTTGAGACTTCTATATCGTTACCATGAATGTCTAGTCTCCTATTTGTAGAATTGTAGCTAGGTTTAATTAAGGAGATAACCACAAGAATTACAAACAAATAATATTTCTAATTAATTCAAGTAATTATCTTTTTTTTCCAGCTAATTTATCCTTGAAAAATGTCTTAATTTTGATTTTCCTAGTTTTTATTTTAAGTTTTCATAATTTCTCCCTTGAGAATTTTCTGCTAATTTTGGGCCTTTGAAACTTTAACCAGAATGACCTATTTTTCTTTTAAAAACTATCAAAAATTCATTAAAAATAATTATAACATAAAATTCTACCTCAAAACAAAATAAAAACTGAATTTAAAGTTAATTTGATTCAAAACAAAATTTAAAGTTAACTAAAATATCAAATAAATGTCACAAAATACATGTGAAAATCTAATAAATTTAACGTTCATCAATACCCTTAATAATTGTTGCTATAACAGTTCATGTAGTATCCTTGTTCCAGCATAGGAATTCATTCTTTATGCAAACGTTCTTAGCCGAAAAAGCAACATGGTATTTATAGATGCAAAACCTAAACCAAAACTTGATACCCAGATCTGGACTATCATAAATACCTCTTTCCTGAATTTGATTTTTTTGGGGGCAAAAAATTTAGAAGTTATCCCTATTACAGGCTGCAGAATGCTACAAAGTCTTAAGGAATGCTTATAGTTTATAAAAAAAAAAATGATTGCTGATGCTGAGTTAAACCAATGGGTTGCAACCGAAATGCTCGTTTGGTGCTGAACAACAATTGAAAATCAATGTTTCTAAACTCATCCATTCCCAATTAACGACAGTTCCTGGTATGTAAGAAGGGTTAACTTCTAAATTAATCTCTTTTGCCTGCGTTTGTTCATCTTAAGTTTGATTCGTTGTGAGTTCTGCAGCATTTGTTGTTCAGCGTAACAGAACCTCTTTACTGGTTATAAACTTCATTGTCGAAGATTGGTGGTTTGGCCATTCAAATGGTGCAGCCTAAGACACTTGTAATAGATATTTTGCAGAAAATGGATGTTCATTTGGTTAGGTGCAATTACGAAAATTACATTTCAGATTAAGTCCCTGGTATTTAATATTTTGTTGATCCGTATCACGAGTCAATGTCAATATTTGATTAAAAGGAAGGTGATGCCAGCTTTTGATGATATAGACAATTCATGAAATAATATGCGATAAACGATGCAAGCCTTGAGGAGGTGCAAAATTCTAAACAGCTCATCTGAATTCCTGACGTAATGTAAGCCTTCATGTGGAAATTATGAGTGCAGAGCAGTTACCCCTATTACCAGAGATTAGCCACAATTTTACACGATAGGTAGCATTTTGTCCTATACCTTCTGCTGCCTTTGTTATTGAATGGAACTAATTGACCAATATTTTGAAGCAGGATATTCGGTATGTGGAGATTATGATGGCACAGGAGATGCCACTGAAGATGGAATTCAACCTAAACTTGTTCAATAATAATTTTTAAAGATAGTTTGTCTTGTCCCTCTGTCTCATTTCTTTTTTTCATTTTATTTATTTTTTGAAGAAACTAACACGATTTGGCAGTTACTAGTTAGTATCAGCTGATAAAGATAGCTGAGCCTCAAGCGCAGTTGGTAAAATCAAAATGGGGAAGGGAAGTAATTTGGAGTGACATCAAAATGAAAACCAAACACCTGCTTTTGACTATGATTTATTTTAGGATACAGAAGATTTCTCTAAAGTTCGCACAGGTTACAACTGCTGAAGTATCTCTTAACGCTTATAGCGATGCAATTGCGTTCCACTTTTCAACGTTCCCCCTGCTTTAGCTTGGATGGAATCTGATATGCAATTTTTTTACTAAGCATGTTGGCATTTGGAAGGCTTCAAAAATAAATATTTTATAAAATCTATGTATATTTAAACTACAACGTTACATGTTCACTTACTGCCTTGGTATTCATGGACGAAAAATGAGAAGGAAGCCAGGAATGTTTGTTGCAGCCTCTCCACCTAGCTGTGTTTATCCTAAATATTTCCATATGCTTCTGCCATGATTAATACTACAAGCGATGTCCAGCCAGTAAATGGATGTGCCCCTTTTCCCTTACCCTTAGTCTGTTCGTACTGTTCCCACAAAAATCCCGTCTGTCGATAATTGCGCACTATATTTCTGCAGTAAGGAGGAAATATATTATCTAAAAAAATAGCCAATAACATTAAACAGGATTTCAATCGTACTGAATAAAGTCAACAATACCTAATTAAATTGCTTCTCAATTCTTTGTAGATGGCTTTAGCTTTCTCCTGATATGGCCCATTCTCTACAAGATTTAAACCAAAAATTTAGTTTCAGGAGGGTATAAATATAGTGGGAATATTTGCAGATATTTTTAGCCTTGGCCAGTCCATATTACCTTTGGAGTAATGGTGGAGTGCTGAAAGAATTCTGTAATTCATGTTTATCCAAACAGGACCTCTCCAGTATGGAGGGTCATGCTCTGTGTTGTGCTTCATGTACAAGGAACTGTGTAATAAGAAATATTATTTTTGGTTCACTATAATCCACAGGCTGAATAATGTCACTCAAATTAAATCCATTAAAAAATGCATGCATTAGAGCATAGGCTGTAAACCTTGTTTTGCCAAGTGAACGTAATCCATAGTTGGTCCATAAGAGGCTGCGATTTGAAATGATTTCAAGCTGCTTTTCCAGAATCCATGATCCCTGAATGAAACAGTAATATTAAAATATACATCTGTGAAATCATTCAAGCAACTAATGAATTCTTAGTTCATTGCATAAAAAGGCATGTAAATGAGAATTGATGCACATCCTTACAGATGGAATGATCCTCCCCATGAATGGGAATAAACTAACGTAACCAATGTGAGGAACCAATCTCAATACAGGCATATCCATAACATCCCGGAGAAGTTGGTGAGTAGCATAATTTTGTCCAGCCTGCAGTTCTTTCCATTTAAGTTGAACCTGTCATGGTTATGTAAAGAAAATCTCATTCTCAGTCATGAATAGGGAACCCATGTATTGGTAATCTTGCAACAGTATGCATAATAATACCAAACACAAATAACTATACACCATACCTTCTCTGTATGATTTCCAAAATCGAAGTAAGCTCCGTATCCATCATCAAAATGCATCTGTATGGACATCAAGAACAAATTAGGCATACACACTATATATTGTAGGCTTTGTAGCAAACAATTATTAAAAGTCAACTGCATAGTTTGAGTTCACTTTTCTTTTTATAAAAATCATTTAAAAACAAAAGAAAACTTAGATATTCATTATTTTCTCCGTGTCAAACAGCATATGTTATCCATGATAAATACACACAATCTTCCATGTAACAATTACCACCAATAGATAGGAAGCATGGTTGGAAATTTCAATTGCCAAGAGAAAACTTGCAAAAGAGATTCCATGTTAATGGTGTTCATAATCAAAGGTTTTTACATATGAAAAAAGTCCACATTCCTCAATAATTCCATAATAATGAGCTTGGAGAATGCCTAGATGAGAATCCCCCACAATGATAAGCCTCATTTTCTAAGAAAAGTTAGGCAAAAAGAAAAATCCAGGAATGTGTGTGAAAGTTTCTTTCCTATAACTGTATGTGCTAGGTAAGTTTTCTTTTCTCTTAATACCCCCCCCCCCCCTTTATATTTCTCTCTCCTCTCTATCTTCACTATTTTGCTACTGTTCCAGTGCTGCATCACCAAGCAGGGATGCACCACCACCATGAAATACAAGGTGTGCAACATATCTAAATAAAGGGAGACGAGGAGCAAAGGTGAAATACCTGGTTCAGTAACTCAAAATCCAATAGCAACTTAGCAGTAGAACCATAATCCTGCATTGTTTCATTCAATATGTCAATGAAATTAGGGGATTAATCTGCTCCTAAAACAATTGCTCTACTAGTACAATGCATTACTACAATACTGTGGAAGTTATTTTTCAAATTATACCATGCCAGGCTTGCTTTCCATATCCAACAACTCTTGAATGGAATGCATACAGTCTGCTGCAAGTAACATCCAACATCTAAGATCCAAGTGGCGTTCATCTTCACTTGGGTGTGAAGCTCGTGGATAATCATCCAGTCCAGATGACAGTGTCTGAAAATGCCAGAGATTATGTTTGTTAGGAGCAAGTGTCATCTTTATTAAGGATACATCAAAGAACAACTAACTACAAGTGAGAATTCAGGATTCAAACTCATCCAGTGCCCATGTTTATGGCTTTCTAGTTCCAGTAGCAACAGAGAAAGCCATCCAATAGACTCATTTGATTTTCAGGAAAAAAATGTGTCCTATAGTATTCTGAGTACCATCAAAGAAATGGAACACCAACAACCTAAAATGGCAAGAATCTAGAGCAACTGTGTTTGCAGCTCTATGCTTAAGTAGGTTTTTGGCCTGTCGTAACAGCTATTTATCAATGAATGTGGTTGCCTTAACATTAACTTCTTATAAAACCATGACAATAATTGTTTTGGTAAGTCAATCTGCTGAGATACCTATATAGTTCAGATTGAAATTGTAGATAAGTGCTGAAATTAAAAAGAAAATATACTGAGGACACATATTAGAACCTTGGGATTTATTTCACGCATTGTCCTAGTGTCCCGTCCATGCCAATAGTAGCTGGCCATCTGTTTCCCTTTATTAAAAAGAGATGATAACAATAATAAAAGGGTAAAAAAGAAGCAACCTACTTCAAGTGCTCAAGCAGACAGCATGTGCATTAGTATATACCTGACTGAGTTGTATTGAACCAATGGAACCATGCTTCCAATCGAACAAAGGCACGTTCCAGGAATAGAGAGATCTCACTTCTATCCATTGCAGTAAACTCATTATTCTTCAAGCCATCAATTATATCTACAGAAACAGATTTTTAACCTAGTTCAAAATCACCAAATTCATGTTTCCCATGCTTCTGATATAAAGTGATATTTATAGATATAATAATGTACTTCATATAGATTGTCAAACTGTTTCCATAAATTTATTACTCAGAAACATCTAAAGTATCATCAGATCCAGATCAGTTATGCATAATTCCTAATTCAAATCAAGAATGTGCAAAAGGAGGAAGTTGTTGATTATCATCCCTCAATGAAAGGGAAAAACTGTCACATGCAGCCTGGAGTCCTGGACTCAAGGCTCAAGCTATGGCTTTGCTTATTGTAACCTATTTATAACAGGGGAAATAGAAAAGGAACATTAGCATATACCATTTAATGCTAAAAACAGAGTTGGAGGATTTCCATTTGTTGGATGCTGAGGAACAAATTCCTCTGGGACCCGACTGCAAGTACAGAAGAACCTAAATGTCAATAGGAAAGCTAAAAACTATAAATTTACTGCAATTATTTGAACAAAATGTTTAGCAATACACCTTAGTGCTTCAGCCCCTAAAATCTGTTCACGTGGTATCCATCCATCAGCATTAATCAAATCTAACCAATGTCCAATGATATCCAACGAAATATGAATATCCCAACGCCTGGTTAATGTGCACAAGTGCAAAGCATATTTATACATCACAGGTAATTTATTTGTTAATTAATAAAGGTAAGTCTTGTGCAGTCAACAACAACAATAATAGTAATAATGGTGGTGGTGGTCGTGAAGGATATTATTAGAACAAAAAAACTAACCAGATTATAAGTTGATGAAAACCTTCATCCCATAAAAATCCTCTTGGAAAGAAAGATCGACTTGGTACAGCTGTGTAAAGCTCAGCAGACCAATACGACATATAATTGACATGTTCTCTAAGCTGCAAAGGAAAACAACCCACTGCATATTTATCCAAGTTCTAAATTGCTGACAGCTAATCAAAAGTACAAAAGTTGGCAATATAAAGATTTAAAAAGGAAAACAAAAGTCACTGACGGCAATTAATTAAAGAGTACCAAAGTTACACTGTTAGGGTGAGAAATTTATGAGGAAATGAAGCAAACAAAAATTTAAGGCTTAAATATGTTTAAAGTCCCTAATAAATGACTGAATTTTGTTTTGAGTCCCTAATAATTTTTTTCCTTGTTTTGAGTACCTGATATATTAAAACTTTTGTTTTGAGTACTTAATATATTAAAACTTTTGTCAATTAAGAGATCACATGACATCATCACAACCATTAATAATGTTGGGGACACATCATCACTTAATTGATGACAGGGACTCAAAACAAAAAAATTTATTAGGGACCCAAAACCAAATTCGATCATTTATCAAGGGCTTTAAACATATTTAAGCAAAAAACTTAATACAAACCTAGCCACTGACACCGGATTTCTCTTCCAGCCTAAAAAGATAGACAAATGCTTCACGACATCTAATATAACTAAACTTCTATAGTGAACCAGAGAATGACCACCTATCAAGAAGAATTTTTTTACAAAACAGTGGTTCTACACAAGGCAATGATTGTGCTTAAGAATATTGCCTTCGCTAGCAAAAGGAGTATGACCCCTCTAAGTTTGCCTCTTCCATTTGGACTGAAGTAATAATAAAATTAGAGTAAACCCTTAAATTGGTTCTCCAAAGAGTATGGTATTCACCACATTAGTTCTTCAAAGATTTTTGTGAGCAAATTATTCCCCAAAAAGTACAAATCTACTACTACCAAATTCATCTTTATGCATCACCACATTAATCCTCCATACAAACAAATATGGTGACATTTTAGATTTTTGAGAGGCTATTTTGGTGATAGAGTCTTGAGGACTAATGTGGTGAATACCATACTCTTTGGAGGACCAATTTAGGGTTTTGCCCATTACTATAAATGATAAGTTGCAGGTTCACACACATGATTAAAATCTCTCTCCTATTGTGAGTCACATGTCCAGCAGTTAAGTGGTATAAGCTTTGATAATATTGGCGAATTGTGAATTTGTACAAAGAGCTTAGAACATTTTCTCCAATTAGAGGGTTCTAGGAGAAGGGATACGAAGGGCAAGGCAACTTGGCAGTGTACAATGTATGCTGTTAATAGGTGATTATGGTTAGAGAGATATGCGAGCAATTTCAAGGACAATTTTTTTTTTTTTATGTTGGATTGTTGGTTTTACTTTAGCAACTTAACGGTGTTCAGATAATATTTATTTTGAAGTCAAATCTTTATTGATCTGCAGCATGGTTTGCTAGTTAATTAACTTGTCTAGGTTTTGAGTAAGCATTAATTCATTTATAGATGCAACTGAAGAAATTTTTAATTTAGCCAGAATCCTCTTTGTTGGTTAGCAATCCTCTGTTCTCATACTTCTTTTTCTCATCTCTAAAATCTCCTCTTTACTAACAGAAAATAAAACACATGAAACAAAGCTTTCATATTTATGATAATCACATGTCAAGGTGTGCACTATTAAGGGGTGGCACAGTGGCGGATCCAAGACCCTAAGTCAGTGGGTACAAATTATAAAAAATAAAATCAGTGGGTTCAATTATATAAATATAAATAAAATAAAATAAAATATAAAAATATAAGATTTTATTTACAAATTTGATGAATTTTAAAAAATGAGGGGGTGCAAGTGCACACCCTCACAGCCATGTAGGTCCGCCACTGGGGTGGCATACACTTCAATAAGAACTATAAAAAACAAAATAAAGTAACTTACATTAAGGATTCTTGAAAGAGCAATCTTTGACTGGCCATAGAAGTAGCCGATGCCACCTAATAAGTTTCCAACAGCAGCCTTACCAACAGATAAGGCTTCGGAATCCACCTGGACATCAAGGATAAGCTTCTAAACAAATTTACTCAAGCAAATGAAATTTGAGAAATCCAGAACACATCAAAAGATGAAACAAGAAGAATATAGGGTTGTTTGAATAAACAACTATAAAAGGGCTTATTGAATAAGTATTTATCATGTAAGCACTTGTATAGTTTTTATAATCAAAAAAGAAATAGGCTTAAACTATTTTCATATAAGTTGTAAGGTTGTTTTCATAATATTTTGGAGAAGTTACTGAAATAAGCTAAAAATAACTTATGAAGATAACATTAGTTATTTTCATAAGCTTTCCAAAACACTTACACAAGTGCTTATATAGTTATATCATAAGATAAGTCCAAATAAGTAGCAAATAAGTTCTTCCAAACATACCCTTAAGTTATTGAATTTGAGAGAATAAAATAAAAAAATAAAAAAGTCAAAGGACAATAAAATTAGTACGTACCTTCTCGGTCAAATTAAAAATCTTCTCAAACTTCTCATCAAATTCTTGTTCTTTATATTTCAGTTTATTGGACAGTGAGGTACCTAACATCGAGCAGAATAACAAACAAACAATTACACACTAGCATGTAGCATCCTAATGCCAATTAGAATAAAACACTCTACAAATTCAGAAAAGAGTAACCTAGTTCTCTTTAAAATATATAATATTTAATATTTAAAAACAAAACATCCTAAGAGAAGGAGAATTTCAGCCATTACATTAATTAATACAAAATAGCAACACAATTTTATAAACCCCAACAATGTACATCAATATGAGAAGCAAGTTTCCAAAGCAATGACCAACTCCTATAACAATGTAAAGGACTAGATTTTTTTTCTCCTTTTTGATGAAAGCACACAAATATATATGCCATATTTTGTACAAACATTATAAAGAAGTGGAGAAAAACCTGTAAGCATACTGACACGCTCTTCTTCTCTAGAAGTTTCCAAATCAGTTCCAGAGATTAGTACAATATCTGTTGTGAAAGGAAATCCACCAATAATCTGCAGCACAAATAAAAAATTGAGAAGCACATATAAAGTGAAACCATAAGGAAAGATGTTTTCAAAAGTAGTTGGAGAGATGTTGTGTGTGAGTGTGAGTGAGTAAGAGAAAGAGATCGTAAAGATTAAAATATTAAACAGGTATTACAAGGTGTACATGGTCTGTTTACCTGAAAAACTAACACATTTGGAGAATCATCTAATGAGTCAGATAGCTGCAGTCGACCATGCTTTTGTATCTACTAAAACATGTACATAAAGCAAAGATTAACAGGAGGCTTTTGGTTAATTTTGTTTTCCTTCTTGTTAGGGGACTGCTGGGTTTTATGTTTGTTGGGTTTTGCTTTTGGAAGGTGGCACCATAGGTGCCTTGTATTACTTTATTAAGTACCTCTGGTACTGATTACTTAATTTAATAATACTATTTTTGCCTTCCAAAAAAAAAAAAAAAAAAATCCATAACCACATAATCTTGCATTACATGAAAATTATATATCATTAGACAAATTGAATTGAAAAACCCTAACCTACTTGTGATGCAAGATTTTCCTCTACGGGATCAGATAAATTGTGCAAGTGAGGTGTGCGAAATCCAGCATAGTGCAGCTGCAAATCATCCTGAAAAATATAAAGCATAAGATAATGAATGGCAGGTTACAACCAGGTATAATATTACAGATAATCAAGAGATGACAATTGCTAAATTAGGGCAAGAGAAGAATGATTTAAATGGGTTATTTATAGATCAAAGGAAAAAGGAGAGCTGGAAATTTTTATCTAGGTAGTTAAAATATTAAATAATGGCATATACATGTTTGCTTTAAAATGAGGACATTCATTGGCTTATCATATGCTTAAACTGTTTCAAAGAATGAAACGGGAATTGTGGGTGCTTCTTTAAAGTTTAAGGAATTGTAAGTCAATCACAAGCAGTAAACCATAAAATCTATTAAAAAAAGTCCAATGGTAGTACAAGTAACAGAATCTTGAATGTTCAATCATTACACCAATTCCCATGATTACCGTTGATTTCAAATGTAGCTGCCAATCTCCAATATCTGCTCGAGAGCCAGATGCAAGCAAAGAATCTTCATGAATGTTCAAGTTTTCTCTACTTACATCTAGAGCATTACCAGCTTCATCAGCCAAATAGACAAAGAGCTGGGCACCTCTCCCAAATCCCTCATTCCACTTGGACCTGAGGTTCGACCACAAGAACAAAGGCACTCAATAGATGAAAGTCACTGAATAGAGCAATACTAAGAAATGCACAGACTCATACAGGGAAACAATAAGAAAGTTCAGCAGGAAAATTAAGATCAAAGATATTACTTATTAGGTTATATGTTATAATTAATTCAGGAAATAAGTCAAACCAAAAGCTATAAGTGACTTAAAATTTACAAGGGTGCCATGAGTGCATCTCTAACAAACCGGATAGCATCTACTTTGCAATAAAGAAAAACTACAAACAAAATTGTTCTGCCGCAGTACACATATGACTGTGATTTGAAGTTGATAACATCACTCACTTATCAATTTGCATATTAATTCGAACTGCCCAATCCCCACCATAGCCACTGCCTTCCTCTTTTGATTTTAAAAATTCAGTAGTCAAGGTCATGCCATGATCAACCAGCACTTGATGTCCAAAATCACGTCCATTGTGCCTTGTCCAACCATAAGTACTTAGGTCATCCTCGTGTCTGCAAACATGCCGCAAGTGATATTTTCCATCCTTCACACCAATCCACATTAATCCAGCCATCAAAGATTTTGGAGTCCTGAAATAGAAACACCACCAAAAAAAAAAAACAAGTGAGAATGCTTGCATGCATTGCTGAGTCAAATATTGTCGACATTGGTATCCTAAACACAATTTTGTGCGATGCACAATTTGTATGCATAAATAATTCAAATTACACAAAACTCGAAATATATTCAGACCGTGCACCATCAACAACACTAAAAGCCTTAACCGCCAAAATAATCTCTTACTTCCATAATTACATTTCAGCGCAAACAAAACAAAGCTAAGGGTCTCCATATACCTCGGGGTTTCATCAATCAATAAACAAAAAAACACACCTCAAGCATATAACTATTCCAAAATAAAAACACATGAACTGTGCTTCAGAAACGGAAACATTATACCTGGCGCGAATTCCGAGACACACGTGAGGACGATAAGTTCCCCAATACAAACTCTCCTTGTGCTCACCTTCAAACTGCAACAACGCCAACCAAGTCATTCTTCTTTCTTTGAATCATCGAGTTCTCAAAAATGAAAATAAAAATGGAGTAAGTTGAAAGTTGACCTGAGGAAGGTCCATTATCTTTGGCGCGGGAAATGGCGTAACGGCGCGAGGAAGCTTCGGCTCCGTTACGGAATTGGAGAGGTGGTGAATCATAAACCAGATGATGAAGAATGCGACGAAGCAGATACCGAGCAGCACTTTGAGATCGGCATTGCTGTATATCGGAATGTAGCTTCCGTATTTGCTTCTCTCTCTATGGCGATTCAGCGGAGGCCTCTTTTGTCGAAGAGAATCGGCGTCGGCGTCGGCGTCGACGTCGGAGTCGGAGAGGGATCTCGCCCTGCTCCGAACGCTACTTCTTCCGCTTCCGGTCATTTTTGGCGCATCAGCGATTCACGTCACCGCATGCGTAGGGTTTTGGAGTTCGAGTGGTAGCAGGGGCTTCGGTATGGGGATTTTCTTCCTAATACACCATTCAAATTTTTTCGTTAATTTCAATTTTATCCTTTTTTTTACTTTCTTTTTTTTTTTTTCTCTCATTTTTACATTTCCTTCTTACATCATTTAGTTTCTTTTTCCTTAGCTCCTCCTTCCATTCGCTTGAGGGGGGTGTCGGCTGCATGCGGTGATTTGTTACCTATTGCAATAAAATAAGAAATCTCAATCCATATAACTTATATGAATGATCAGTATTATAAAAATTTTAAAAAATATTCATAATGTATTTTCTTCAAATTTAGTTAAGTAACACAAATAGATCTTATTATATAAGAAAAGTTTTATTTAATAATATATTTGTATAAATATTATTATATTAATAACATTAAATACTTATATTAATAACTTTTTCAAGTCTAGAAAATTTTAAAATAAATTTTTATATGGATTTTTAAATATATAAGTATTAAAACAATTATTTATAATATACTTAAAATAATAATCAAATATGGAAATTTAGATATAAATCATTATATATATATATATGCTTAATATATTATTATATTAGTAAACATTTGAATATTTTTGTAAGATTTTTTTAGTAACAAAAAAAACAAATTTTATGTATAAATGAAAAGATTTCATGTACCAAAAAAATAATAAAATTGTGTGATTCTGTATTTTAAAAAAATATTCATTGATATATCTACATAAATGTTATAGTAGTATCTTTCATTGTTACATTGATATTTTTTTCTCAAGTGTAGAAGTTTTTTAAAATATATAGATTTTTTTAAAATAATTAGAATTAATTAAAAGTAATACCAATGGATATCATTTATTAAGAGATAAATTATTAATATATGTATATACAAGTATCAATTATCATATGTCAAATTGTATAGGTTATACTTATTGAAATTCATTAGTTTTTCTTAGTTTGTCATTGAGATGGATGAAGATGAGTGGATATATGAGATTATTATGTCTAAAAAATTAACATGAATGAAGACAGGGAAGATGAATCTGTTGTGGTTGAAAATATTGATTGTTCTTATGTCTTTAATACTTTCAAATATTGATATGATTTTCTATTTGGTTAAAACAAGGAAATGAATGTCCTAACAAGACTAAACGTGCAATGTCCTTTTTTGTAGGTGTTTCCTACCTACGAGGACATATTGTAACAAGATCGTACTGTTGCATATGATATTGATTTTGTAGTTATGATAATGAGGTCCGACACATCAACCGAAAAGAGAAAAAGGACCTCGTTTTTTTTTTAATTGGTTGTTACAAGAGTGAAAAGTATATAACATGCAATAAGGCTTTAGTACAGACAGTGATTTACACTAAAAAATGTGGTTATCCTTTTAAGTTACGAGTGAGTCCGAAAAGATTAAGGGTGAATGATCAACCTAATATGTGAAACTTATAATAATGCATTGGTTAAGTTATTAAGTAGACATGCATATGTTGGTCAACTAACTGAGGATGAAAATATTATTCTTGGTGAAATGACAAAGTCAATTGTCAAACCAATGAATATTTTTTTCACTTTGAGAGAGCATAATGTCAACCATTGCATAACAATGACGCAAGTCTACAATATAAAAATATGCATATCGTTCTTCTATAAGAGATGCAAAGACTTGCACAGAGAAATAATATAAAACTTATATAATGGATACGACTGATATAAATGCTCTTATACTGAATAAATGAATATCTCCTTTAGATGAAATAAAATTCTTTTTGAAAAGTAAATTTGTTTCGTCTGTTGGAGCTTGAAGAACTCCAAAATGACTGATGTTTTTATTTTGTGTTATGTGTTACCATTCATCTAGTAAATAAATCAAACCAAAAGCTAAAATTGAATTAAAATTAACAAGGATCCCATAAGTTCCTCTTCCCTTAATTCAATACTTCATCAAACCGCTAGTATCTATTTTGCTATAAGGAAAAGCTACAAACATTAAAATTGTTTTGTCTTAATACATATATGAAGATAATTGAAGTTGATAACACCACTCACTTATCAATTTGTACATTAATTCGAACTGTCCAATCCCTACCATAACCATTGCCTTCTACTTTTGATTTTAAAAAACCACTAGTCATGGTCATGCCATGATTAACCAACACTTGATGTCCAAAATCACGTCCATTGTGCTTAGTCCAACCATAAGTACTAAGGTTATCCTCATGTTTGCAAACATGCCTCAAGTGATATCTATTGTCCTTCATGACAATCCACATTAATCCGACAATCAAAGATTTTGGAGTCCTAAAATACAAAGACCACCCACCACCACCCAACAAAAAAAATGTGAGAATGCTTACTTGATGAGTCAAATGTTGTTGACCACTTTCTGCATGATGCATAGTTTCATTGTCATGAGAAGCCTTACAAGAGAAAGAAAACACAAAGTGGAAGAAGAAGAAATGATTCACAAGTCAAAACTAGTCTAAGCTCTGTATTTTCGTGTTTTTCACAGTGCCTTAGAATTTTACTCCTTAATCCCAAGGGAATGCCCTTTTATATTAGGCCTAAGGCCTCAGTCTTGTCACTTCAAGGTGTGATCAACTCGTTAAGGGAGTTCTTTAGAATTCCAAGAGGCACTTCTGATGTGATTATACTCGTTGGGCAAGTTGAGACTCACTGAGTGAATTCTTCAACAATTAGATTTCTAAATTTCTTTTCTTGCCTCAATGGCCTTTACTCATTGGTCGAGTTGTTCCTCGTTAAGGGAGTTCTTTAGAATTCCAAGAGGCACTTCTGATGTGATTATACTCGTTGGGCAAGTTGAGACTCACTGAGTGAATTCTTCAACAATTAGATTTCTAAATTTCTTTTCTTGCCTCAATGGCCTTTACTCATTGGTCGAGTTGTTCCTCGTTGGGCAAGTTCTTCAAATAACTTGGCATTTATCTTCTGCTATTAAGCTACCATGTGGCTTTGTGTGTGCACTTGCTTTTGCTTGACAGGTATAACTTGTTGGGCGAGACATCATGGATGACAACTTCATTTGGTGCTCTAAAACCTTGACAAAAGAGTAGAAACTAGTAGAAAAAAAATTGTACAATCCAAGATACTGTAAAACTCTATTTTCTAACTAATTTGAGGTTAGACTAAAGAAAAATTTAGGAAAAAAAAGATAATTGAAGTTACTCTTTAAAGAGATGGATTCCTCCTCCATACACACTTTATAATTAATTGCAAATCTACCTAATTTCACTTTGATTGAATGATATCTTTCCTAAAAACAATTTTCATTTAATTGAAACTCTATTTTTAAAAACTTTATTTTCTTGTTAACCGATGTTCTTATAACATTGGTTAAAGAAATAAAAGATAAAACTATTTATTATAGAAAAAATATAGAAGTGTAAAAATGATAATCAACGACACAATTTTCTGTCTTCCAATAAAAAATATTTATACTTTAAATTCATTAACTAATGTTAGACACTATTTAACATTTATTCTTTATTTTTTACTTAAAATTAAAAAAATTAAATAATTTCAACTAATTTTCTTAAATAGTAAACAATAAGAGTAAAAGGAGTACGTTTTTAATTAACTCGAAATCCTAGTTTACAAAATACTATGTTAGTATGTCTTAATGACTCTCTCGTTAAGACTTGTTACCCAGCATTCTTGTAATTAGCACTAAATGTTGTGATATTGAGGCCTGTTGTCTCGTGATTGGATTGATAATTTGAATCACACTTCAAGAGAAACAAATGGTTGTGTGGATTGGTTGGCTAAATTTGGAACAGTTCATTTTAAAGTCTTGAAAGTTAGTCCTCCTAAACTATCGTTGAACTTGCTTTCTGATATAGATTGAAACTTATATCAGGAAGTAGTCTTCTGTTTGTTTTTCTTGCTTTCTGATGTATAAAAAAAAAAAGCACCTTATAGATAATCATTGGAATCTAGACTGTCTTGTCTTCTGCTATCAATCTAGTTTTTGATGGCACTTTCCGTAAAAATGAGATCTTCAAACGAAGAAGTCAGCAGTGCCAAAACTCCTGAAAGGAATGAAATTTGGAAGGTATCAAGGTAAAAAATATAAGAATATCATATACCCATCTCAACATACTTGAAATTAAAAATTTAAACAGGAAAACACATCCAACCTTGATATAGAAAATAAAGAAAACCACCAACAAGAAGCCATAAAATGATAAATGCCAGATCCGAAACAATAAGATAAAATTGAGGTCATCATATTAACCGTAGTAGTTCCATGATTCTAAAATTAAAAAAAAATCCTTCAGGCATTCTATCAAGCATATGTTACAGTCAAAGGTTCTACCCATGATTCTAAAAATTGT
Organism: Glycine soja; assembly: GCF_004193775.1. NCBI lineage: Eukaryota > Viridiplantae > Streptophyta > Magnoliopsida > Fabales > Fabaceae > Glycine > Glycine soja. The sequence goes on along the minus strand of NC_041009.1, from coordinate 7,965,599 downwards.
TATCATAATTATAATTTCCCAAATGAACATTATTTCACTTTACATTCATGAATTCAAAGATCCAAATCCAAACAAAATCTAAGCAATTTACCTTGGATTTCAGGTATGTCTAAAACCAGTAGGGAATTAAAGATTGGATCAATTAAATGCATAAAGTCAAGAAAAGGTGAGTTCAATGCACAAGATGGTACGAAGACCCAAGGAGGACGAGAGCATGGGCCCTGATGGTACGAAGACCCAAAGGCCCAGACATCTGATTGTGTGTTTTCTCGTAAGTACACCATAAAACCCACCAAAACAAATTAATTATGGCTCCACACGAGAGTTTTTACTTGTTTTTAAAACCATAAAGATATTTGTTTTTGCTTGAAAAAATCTAGATACAATACCTAACATAGCAACTAAGAAATCAATTCTAGTTAATGGAATTGACGGTGAGATTGACTGCATGTTTGGATGCGTTGTTGTTTGTAAAATTGATTTTAAACTAATATAAATTTATAAAATTGATTTTAAATAAATATGAGTGAGTTGTTAACGTGATTTTTGTTTGGATAAAAAATATTAAAAATTAATTTTGTCACAAAGTTATTTGAAAACGTACAATCGAAATTAAGTTTGGATATAAATTTATCAAATATGCATCTAGGCACATGTGTTTTATCTTTATTATTCATCAAGAGGATAGAAATATACTGGGAACATTTTTTGTGACTCAGGTTTAGGGTGATGAAAAAGTTACTTTCAATTGCTTCAATGAAATTTGAGTCTTAAATTCATAATTATGTTTTCAATACATCCAAATATCTTGGTTAAAGAAAAATTATATTTGATTCATCCAAACTCAAGTTTAGAACATCAGACACATGTCTAGACACGCTTGAAAAGTCAACAATAATCATTTAAATAAAATAACAGTTGAATAGTTATAATTAAAAAAAAATACCATAAAATAACACTTGACCCATCCCCTACTCAAGTTTGGAGTATTAATATAAGTTTTGTTATTTTATTTTATTCTTATATGTTGACGCCTTTTAAGTAAAGAGAAAGAGATTTTTTCCCACTCCTTATCACTAATGTATAATTTGAAAATATCTAAAAACAAATAAAAAAAGAAAAAAAAAGTGAAGAGAAGAGATAATCAATGATAAAAGTATGTATTGTATAGTACTATATGATTTGAAAGGAAAACTAATATTTTCTTTTCTCTTGAAGAAAAATATATAAATTTATAGAATTATATATCCTTATTTTTTTAATTATATATATATAATGTATTTTTATCATCATATTTTAAACTTAAATTATATCGTAAAAAAGACATTTCATTTGCATTCGATTGATCATGAAATTGCTTAAATTTATTTTATTTGTACTCATAGGAAAAGCATGGTTCTTAATAGCATTTCAGCACATGACATGTTATATATACCAAGTTATTATAACCAACTTATTAGCAGTTGACACGTCTGTCTAACTTGTTTAAGTTAAAAAATATCCCATAGGGCCATAATTGTGGTGTGAGTCAGTTGATCATGCCCCCACATTCCGATTTTGTTGGTAGAAAGATCCCCATGTTACCATAGTAGCAATATAAGTTCCTTTGAAGTAGTAGTAATTAACAAGAAGATAAAACTAGAAGGTATTGAAGATCGTGGGGTCAGGTAGGTTCAGTTCTGACCAAAACTCTTGTGGGCAAAAAAACTTGGGTTTGACAATTGGACCCACGAGACTGGTTGGGCTTACTTACATGTGGGGACTCCCAAAAATCCTGAACATGCTCATAGTCCAGATTCTCTAAACATTCATTATGCTGCTACAGTCACAAATAGATATCATGTGGCCTATGAGAGTATGAGGGAGTGTAATATAAACAAACAAATAAACACTGTGGATTTCAGGGGCCATGCACTTGTAGTTAGCTGGATTCTTTTCTTCCCAGTGGTGTTGTAGCTTTCATGCAAAGAACGTGGCCTCTATTACCTCTCTTGTAGGAGACAATCACTTGCCATCCATGATTCATCATTAACTCCATTATGCAAAGTAGGTCATGTTATTTGATTTTTCATTTTTTTTTATCTTATTGGTCTTGGTCAAATATATAAACTATATGATAATAATGAGTTTTAGGAGTTCTTAACTAAATTTATGATTTTCATCCAATTATAAGGGGAATGTTTACCTGCTTTTTAGTGATGATTGCGATAATATTCCTCACACGTAGTCCACACAGTTTTTAGATACTCGTTAAATGATAGTAACTTGATCTTGCTTAATCCTTTTAAACAGTTTAAGCTTATTTTACACCAATCATTGCAAAATCATACAAGCAATTTGCTTAAAGTAGAAAAGAATATGAATTTATTCAAATTCTACCAAATTATTCTTGATATCGTTGATACAACCATACTAATTAAGGTGAGTTGTGTGGAGGAAGCATAAAAGCAGTCTTATGAAGAGGGGCAGGCATGCCCCCGGTCATTTCCTTAATTTTTTTAAATAATATATATTTAGAGTGATATAAGATTATGTTGTATATTTACACGTGTAAAAATGATTTATTTAACAAAATAATCGAGGTTAATTAATGAGTTAAAGGACATGTGATTTTTGACTCAAACTATATATATATATATATATATATATATATATATATATATGTTATACGTTAATGGGAAAAGGCATGCACTTCATTAGACTTGCTCTCTTAGATATATTATTTGTCTATGCTCAAAGTAGGATCTGTACTAATAGATTTATCCACCAGTACAGAAAATTAACATACATCAACAGTGTTTAATATTATTATCATTACGATGAAAAAACTTGCTCCTACAACACCCCTTTAAAATACTGCTCAATAATATTCTTACACTTTCATCTCCATTTCTTTAATTAGTGATATTTTTTTATATATATTCTCATATGACATCTAAAAAAACCCATTCAACACTAACTCAAGAAAATAGAATATTTGATGAAAAGATTGAAATTTCTAGTGGAATTTTACAAGCCAAGATTTGGTATATATGAACTCTCACTCCGACATTCAAGCCGGTATTTACAGGATTGCTAAGGTAAATGAATTTCCAATCTAATTTCCTACATAGAATTTCACTACTAAAATAATTTAATTAAAACGTGATTTCTTTGAAAGGAAATATCAGTCGGCCAACAAGTACATAAACACATATTTAAGTTTATGCCTTATAAAGGTTGGTGATGAAGCTCTCTCACGGATAAGGGTTGGTTTTCATATATATTTTGATTTCTCAGCCACAAGAAAAAAGATTTGCTTGTTTGATACTTGTGATAGGTGAATTAGAGGAAGAGTCGTTATTTGTTTGGAATCTAGTGACATTAGATTGTGATTGTTAATCTATAAATAATATAACAAGTCATGAACGTGATTATTTGGGTGCAGCTGATCAGTTTTTAAGCAATGGAGGAAATCTTGGTCGTAAAGCTTCAGGTAACGATCATATCGTTCACAACATAATATATTAGTCTTAGACACGAACATCTTAATTCAAATGTGCTATTGTTGTGCTTAATCATATAAAATATATTTTTTATTTTATGTATAACGTGAATTTATAGTTTTTATTTACGTCTATAGGTTTTTGAATATTAATGCCAACAACAAAATAGTTCATAATTGTTGTTATCAGCGCGCATGATATTCACTAATTCAGTTGACAAAATATTAAATTTGTGTTTGTGGGGAGGAAGAACATGAGTTTAATTCGTGCATAATACACTTTTAAGTATGACTAATGCTCAAACCGAAGATTAATTTCATAACGGTGAAATTTGCTATTTTGAGATCTCACCAAGAAATTAGATATCTTAAATATCATGGTTTAATTTTTTTTATATGATAATTTTTTTTATTATGAGTAAGAATTAAAGATATGTATTAGAATTATAATAACTCAGGTATTCTTATCTGAGTTAGAATTTTTTGTTTTGTTTTACATAATGTAAAGATATGTTTACATTGTTAGAAAAAGTATTTATTGTTATTATTATTATTTTCATTTTATCGTAAGTTAATATCACTAAGTACATATATCAAGTACAAGAGGAAACAAATCACAAAAATAATTCTAAAAGAAAATGAGGAAGATGTTAGAGTTTAAGAAATAATTATAAGTGATTATTATTATTATAAAGTAATTTGGATAAAATTAGTTGTTTACAATTTATAAAATTTACGTTTCTCTTACATATAATCCATATATGTACTAAATGGAGGTGTATCTTAGTTGTTAACAGTTTGTGAAAGATAATTTAGGTTTGATTATCACAAAATATACTTATGGGGAATGATAAATTTTATTTTTAGTATAACTAAGTTTGAGACAAAAATGATTAGTTTCATAATTAATGACTGAAATTTGTAAGCATTTGTGTAAATCAAAACATCCTACTTTATTTATATATATATATATATATATATATATATATATATATATATTAATTCTTAAATATGAAATAAATTGCATTAAAAAATATATTTATTTTATGTACGTTTACAATTTGTAATAAAAATCAATCATTACTTTTAATGACTACCTTATCATTGGTAAAAAAATTGTATCTTTCTAACAACAATTTGCTAGTACTACCCATAAATACTTTTTAAAGTCTTTTGTAGTTTTAACTCTTGTTATAAGAAGAAGAAAAACCTTTTTACCCCCTTCAAATGTGTCTTACTCCTTTTTCTCAGTTCAAGTTTTTAACATTAAAAACAATAACTTTGAACTTCTTACTATTCTTTAGTAGGTAGATGTATTTTTAAGAAAAACCACCATTTAGATGTTACCTAAATATTTGGGAGATTCATTTGTTGACAAAATATTTTTAAAAACTTATATCGAGAGACGAATTAAGTAACTATATATATTTTTTTAAGAATTAGTGTGATGACGATTGTAAATTTAGAGGATTAAATTAAAAGTTTTCTTCATAATCTAATAAAAATGTAATTCTTCAAAAGACTTTTTTTTAATGAATTTGTCTTTTTTAAAATGAAATATATATATATAAAATATTAAAATAATAACACATTTACATTTAATATATTTTTTTTAACGACATTTATCTTTAATACATAAGTGGGTTAATTTTATGAAAAATCTAAATTAAAATAAGAACTGATATATTATTACCTTCTCACATTATAGTATTTTATAGTTTAAGATGAACTAAAATCTTGATAGGGATTCCTCATTTCTTTGTGTTTAGAAGTTCTTATCTATCATTTATTTTATTTTATGTAATGAATATTTGTGTAAGTGTTCGAGAGAATTTATGAAAATAATTTATAATTTATCTATAAGTTGCTTTAATCTTATTTTAATAAGTTCTTCGATAATTTATGAAAAAGGTTTTAATTATATGAAAGCAATTTAATCTTATTCTTTTTTCATATATTATAAAATAATTTATACATAAATAAATATGTATATAGTAAAAGTTAGTCATTAAATGTTTAATTAATATCTAAACACAAAAATAACAATAATCCTGTATCTAAAAAAATACTAATAATACTCCACTAAAAAGAATCTAGTAAGCCATTAATAGTAAAAAAACATTGTTATTCTTACAAAACTAGATATTAGAAGTAATCATGGCAAGATTATATTTGAATTTGAATTTAAACATGAATATGAGTAGTAAAAATGAATCCATTGATCTTTCAAACTTGAGAAAAGAACAGAGAGGGAAGAAACTGTAATTGCCTTAAAATTATGACAATTCCGCCAGGGGACAAAACAAAACGAAGAGGTCGGTTGGCAACTGTGGCGCAAATTCTAACTCTTCTCTTCCCTTTCAAAGGAAGAGAAGAAGAGGGGCAAAATTGGAAAAGAGAGGGTAAGAAAAAGTTTGCCACGGTGCACAACAAGTTTTACTTGCGCACCCTAATCTTCGTCTTCAAAACTAATCTCAGATTAACAACGATAACAAATTATTAGTTATTCTTCCCCGCTTAACCAAAATAAAATTGTCTCTCCTAAAAATAAAAATAAAAATAAAAAATCCACCCAAAAATATAAATAGACACTTCAGTTTTACTTCCATGCCCACTTAACAACAAAGTTTCTTAAAATTCCACTGTCCAACAATAACCATATCTTCTTCTTCTTCTTCTTCGTCTCCCTCTAACTTACTTCTCATTGCTCTATCAACACTCGCCCTCCGATTCCAACACCAATAACCCTAATTCCGCTATTCTCCAACCGTTTCTTTTTTCTTCTTTCGTTCTCTCTTTCTCTTTTTTTATGAAGCCTCCTTGGCTGTGATTTTTACTTACTATTATTATTTTTCAGCTCGGTATGTCGTTTTGCTTCTAAACCCTAATCCTAATCTTGCAGATTTTACTTTAATTTGTTTTGGTGAAAGTTCTGGATTGATGAAACTGCTGTATCTTTTGAAATCACTGTTATGCTTCCGATGGATTATGAATTTGTGCTGTTTCGAAATGTGTTTTGAAAATTTAGCGACGTGTACAATCTTTCCTTTTTCTTTTTTTCTTTTCTTGTGGCCTATTATTCAGTTGGGTAGAAAAGTGTTGCGAAAGAAGAAAGAAAAAAAAAGATTGTTTGCTATTTTGAGAAAGAAATTGAGGACATGACAAATCTAATGACCGCTTGGCTTTTTTTCTTGATTTGCTAGCTTGGTAGCCGTTGTTTGTTTGTTTTTTTTTCTTTTTCTCTCTGCCTAAATGGAGTAATCATGCCTGGGAGATATCATGATATTTTATAATTTTATGATTTATACTCTGCAAGTAAAACAAGGTTGAATTTGTTGTTTTCTGCTTCCTGATTCTTTCGAATTTCACTGAAATTTGGTTTGAGTGTTTGGCCTTTAGTATTTTACTCTCTGCTTATTTTACAGGCTTAATAAACCTGGATGTAAGGCAAGAATAGAGAGAGTGATGGTGTTTTGAATTTCGATTCTGAACTTCTTTTTTTTTTTTTTTTGATAGCTTACTTTCTTTCCTTTCTTCTCCTTTTTTGGTTCTGCAGATAAAATACTTGAGATTATTTGGTACCTAAGTTAACACAGACAGTGACTGTGAATGATGGATGTTGCTGAGGTTGAGGAAAATCTGTTTGCCGCAAGTGATGCCAAGGTATGATCATGTCTGTGATTATTTTGCATGCTGTTTGGGAAATTCTAATGCTTTTTTAAGACTCAAATATGTTTTGTATTAATTTCTTTATTTTATTCATTTAATTAGGTAGGAAATGGAAACCTGCCTCTTTATTATTGTTTTCTTGGGTAATGTATGCATTCAACTAAGAAAAACAGTTCAATCTGTCTACCTTTTAAGGTGTATGAACAATTTTTTTCATGGTTATCGTATCTGTCATTTAAGCAAATGTTTTTCGTTGCTGGCCAAATGAAAAAGAAAAACAGTAATGGCCTGTGTGAATACTGTTTTTCTTGCTCAGTGTTTTTTTTTTTTTGCATTTGTTTGCCATCTGGTTAATTTTTTTTTCATTGTCTGTAATGTAGTCTGACCAATATTTATCTGGTTTCTTATGCAGTTACATGGACAGATGTGCAAGACTCTTTCTATAATCTATTGCAAAGTACTGTCTGTATTTCCTTCTTTAGAAGCTGCTAGGCCTAGGAGTAAATCTGGTATTCAGGCATTATGTTCATTGCATGTAGCCTTGGAGAAAGTCAAGAATGTTCTTCAGCACTGCTCAGAGTGTAGTAAACTTTACTTGGTATGATTTATTTCTTCTATAGTTTTATTTGCTGATTATGTTTCTAAATACAGTTTTTATTTTAGCTTATCCCGTGAAGCAGTTCTTTCTTGTTGGCAGGTAAAATTATTTGACCTGAAATACATCTTTGTAAAATATCTTACTTATGGCATTAATTATGATGCAGGCTATAACTGGAGATTCTGTCCTCCTAAAATTTGAGAAGGCTAAATGTGCTCTTGAAGATAGTCTTAGACGGGTGGAAGATATTGTTCCACAATCTATTGGGTGTCAGGTAATATTATTCAGCAACATGGCTGATGCTGTATACCTTTTTTTCTCCTCATGGGTGGTGGTGGTTAGTTTTAGGTTCACGATCCTATTATTATTATTATATTAAGTGTGGGTCTTACTCATTCTTGCTGATTTCTGTCGTGATCACATGAATTAGAGGGACCTATTTCAGATGTTTTATTTTGTTATTCCAAAATAATTGAATGAACCTTGATTACATCACTCGGGGTTTGGTTTTCTGTAACACAGGCATTTGTATATTCACATGCACAAATATCGCTCTTTCTCGTTATCATTGTCAATGTTTATAACCCAGTCTGAGGTTTGATTGATTACCTGTTCAGGTTCAGGAGATTGTGAATGAATTTGCAACAATAGAATTTGCACTTGATCCATCAGAGAAGCAAGTTGGTGATGATTTAATTGCATTGCTCCAACAGGGAAGAAAGTTGAATGACTCTAATGACAGCAATGAGCTTGAATCTTTTCACCAGGCTGCTACTAGACTTGGAATTGCATCTTCAAGAGCAGCTCTTGCCGAAAGAAGAGCTCTCAAGAAACTCATAGTGAGGGCTCGATCTGAGGAAGACAAGCGGAAGGAATCAATTATTGCATATCTTTTACATCTTATGAGGAAATACTCCAAGTTATTTAGAAACGAGTTCTCAGATGACAATGATTCTCAGGGTTCTGCACCTTGTTCTCCCAGTGTTCAGGGATCCATTGAGGATAGTGTTCCTGGTAGTCATTGTCAAGCCTTTGACAGACAGCTTTCAAAACTCAGTTGCTTTAATTTCAAACCAAATAATAGTAGGAAATCAGGGCAGATGCCTCTTCCGCCTGAAGAGTTAAGGTGTCCAATATCTCTGCAACTTATGTATGATCCTGTTACCATTGCTTCTGGGCAAACTTATGAAAGGGTTTGGATAGAGAAATGGTTTAGTGATGGGCACAACAACTGCCCAAAGACCCAGCAGAAGCTTTCACATCTTTGTTTGACTCCTAATTATTGTGTTAAGGGCCTTGTTGCTAGTTGGTGTGAACAAAATGGAGTTCCTATTCCTGAAGGCCCTCCTGAATCTCTTGATCTTAACTACTGGGGAATGGTATTATCAGAGTCTGAATCTACAAATTCAAAATCTATAGATAGTGTTAGCTATTGCAAGTTGAAGGGTGTCCTTGTGGTTCCTTTGGAAGAGAGCGGTATCTCAGAGGAATATGTGGAAAATGGAACTGAAAGTGTTTCTGCACAAGAGGAAGACTCTGAGCAGTATTTTAGCTTTCTGAAAGTCTTGACTGAGGGGAACAATTGGAGGAAGCAATGTGAAGTGGTAGAACAGTTAAGGCTGTTGCTGAGGGATGATGAGGAAGCCAGGATTTTTATGGGGGCTAATGGGTTTGTTGAAGCACTTTTGCAGTTTTTGCAATCAGCTTTGCGTGAAGGTAGTTTGATGGCTCTGGAAAGTGGAGCAATGGCTCTCTTCAACCTGGCTGTGAATAATAACAGGTCTGCTTTATATTTCTAGCTTTTTTTTAGTTTTAATCATTAAGTAAAACTGCTTCATATGATTACAAAATCAAAACAGTTCTTGCTATTTGAGAATCATGACCTTGTGTTTTAGCCAAAGCCATTGATGATCAAAACTGATCACTGACATTTGCATAGTGCTATTGGATGTAAAAAATTAATCACTGCCCACATTGAATGCATTTCTACAACTTGATGATATACATAATTTCTTTCAGTATTTAGACTCTGATTCTTTTTTAGCATATTTAAAATAGAAAGAGAATGATTTTGTTCGTTCAGTTAATATGTTCCAATAATAAATGTGGCTTAAATTTACCAATATGGTAGAGTTAATGTTTCATTAGCTCCTTCTAAATTCACACAATTTTTGTTATTTTTAACCTCTGCAAATTATTAACTTGAAGTTGATCTTTACTTTTCAACAGAAATAAGGAAATTATGTTATCAGCTGGAGTATTATCATTGTTGGAGGAAATGATTTCTAAAACTAGTTCTTATGGTTGTACAACTGCTCTTTATTTGAATCTCTCTTGCCTTGAAGAAGCCAAGCCTATGATTGGCGTGACTCAGGCTGTCCAGTTCCTAATCCAGCTTCTTCAATCTGACTCTGATGTTCAATGCAAGCAAGATTCTCTCCATGCTCTCTATAATCTTTCTACTGTGCCCTCCAATATTCCATGCCTCCTTTCATTTGGCATCATTAGTGGCTTACAATCCCTTCTTGTAGGCGAGGGGGATAGCATTTGGACAGAAAAATGTGTAGCTGTTTTGATAAATTTAGCAACTTCTCAAGTTGGAAGGGAGGAAATCGTATCAACTCCTGGACTCATCGGTGCATTGGCTTCAATATTGGACACCGGGGAGCTCATAGAACAGGAGCAAGCTGTCTCTTGTCTCCTAATTTTGTGCAATAGAAGTGAGGAATGTAGTGAGATGGTCCTGCAGGAAGGGGTTATACCAGCATTGGTTTCAATATCAGTGAATGGAACTCCAAGAGGTCAAGAAAAAGCTCAGAAACTCTTAATGTTGTTCCGAGAGCAGCGACGGGACCCTTCACCAGTTAAGACACATAAGTGCCCACCTGAAACTGCTAGTGATTTGTCTATGCCACCTGCTGAAATGAAACCGATATGCAAGTCGATTTTGAGAAGAAAGTCCGGGAGAGCTTTTAGCTTTTTCTGGAAAAACAAGAGCTATTCTGTATACCAGTGTTAAGTTCCATTGGTTGTTGTAAATCTGTGTTAGCATCTTTTATTTTTGTGGCCCTGCTTTTATCCTCCTCCTCTACTTCTTGTTCCCATGGGGTGCTCTGCTTATTTTTGGTTCAAAGCGAAGAAGAGATGTACAGGCCTGTGTAATTTATGGATTTTGTTTTCTTCTTTCGCTTTCCTCTTTGTAATATCAAATTTCCAAGTGTTTTTTCCTTTCTTTTTTTTTTTTTTTGTTGGGGGGTGTTTATATTTCACTAGGGCTTCAATTCTTAGGCTTACAATTTTGAAGTTAACTGTGAATAATAATGTCTTAAGGTGTTTCTTGGTAAACAAACTATAAAGGTTACACGATAGTAGTTAGTAAAGAGTGCAAGTTTGTTAGAAGCTAGCTGATGTCGCTTTAGCCATCATTTTCAGCTTTAAGCAGTCATGCGTCTTCTTTGGTCCGTGTTTCTTGGTTGCTTTTCCGCAATTCTCTCGATTTGGATATTGTTCTAATGACCAATACTAATTAATCGTGTTTTAGGTCAAAAGATAAGATAAGATCATTAGGGCAGAGCGGCTGCGCTTGATAACTGTTTATACTTTAGAATCACTTAAACTAAAAAATGTTTTTTCTTTTATTTAATAAGAAAATCGGACTTTTATTGTTCGCATTCCTTCGGTTGTAGGACAATTTTTCATTTTTATTTTGACGAGGAACCAATAAAATTGGAGTATCGTGAACTGGAAAAGTATATTGATTTTGTTTCATCATCGGAGATGAAAGGAAAAAGAAAGTACAAAAACTAGTTTTCTTTTTTTGCATATTCACTGCTTTATTTGTTTACCCAAAATTATTACGTCTAGCTATCTTACTATTTTCCGTTAAAAAAACAAGATATCTTGCTATTTTTTTTAGGAAGGGAAAAAGTGATTTCCAATTGGTAACATTACCTTTTCTTTAGCGAATCTTCCATTGGTTTACGCCTATTATTAATTTCATACATCGCAATAAATATTTAAATTTAAAATTTATTATTACGAAAATTAATTTAAACGTATATACTAGTATCATTTATCACTCAAAAAAAATATTAGTAGAATTTATAACGGTTCAAATTTAATTTCTGTTGAAATTAATCAGGTTTTGTACGCTACCAACATCCTACGTCTGGATTCAGAAGAAAAGGTGAGAAACAGCGAATCAATTATTTACAATTGTTTGAACGAAGATAAAAGTAGCAAGGAATTAGAAAGCACTGTCTAAAACTTCTGGAACATCATTGTGGATGAGATCTTTATAGTTTGACATAATTAGTCAAACTCAGGATCCATATAGCAATCGAAAGTCAACTATATCTTCTTCCTGTTGAGTGTTGGACATATTATTACCACATTTTCAAATGATAGTATCAAGAATATTTAGTTCAACGAGTAATGTTGAGTAAGTTTAGCGGTAGCGCTCTGGGTCATCTGTTAGTACTTTTATTCACTAGACCATATTTATGTTGTCATAATTAAAATGTAAACAATGACATTTGAAGCAGTTATATGACATTATGACTACAATTTTTCCTTTAATGTAAGATCATCCATATATCGTATGAATCAAATATATAGTTTTCATTGTTTACAATAATTAATACTAGTGTTCACTTTTTTTTGATATAGGATAAAATGTAATTTTTGTTCTCTTATTTTTTTAAATTTGTGTTTTTAGTCCTTCATTTTTTGATAGAGATATTTTATTTTTCTATTTTAAAAAATTCATAATTTTAGTTTTTATGATTAATCTCAAACGTTAATCTCTCTATTATTTAAACATTGATGGATAATTGGTTATTTATTATACATATGATAATTTTTTTTAAAATTATTTAATTATTAACAAACTTAATTTATTAAAAAAAATACATAATCAATAATAAGTCTAAAATTGACTAAAGAGATTAAAATCATGAATTTTTTAAAATTAGGGAATGAAATATCTAAATTAAAAAATGTAATGACTAAAATTATGGATCTTTTAAAAAGTGAAAGATAAAATGTTTCAATTAAAAAATAAAAAAAAATTAAAATCATATATTTAAAAAAAAAAAGATGAAAATTATATTTTATTCTTATATATATATATATATATATATATATATATAATGTAGTATTTATCATTATTATTATAATTAATACTATTTATACTGATACAAATATTATTGTTGTTTACTAAAACTAGAATTCTATTTTGCAATCGTACGGCGAAGGTCGATTCAAATGGTAGTGCTCTATTAACAGGTCAATTAGAAGTATTTACATAAACTAAACTACCATTGAGATTTATGGTGTACTTTTGTTTTAACTTTAGTGAGATATTCCCCCCACCCACCCAAAGACTTTTATTTCAAAAAAAAAGAAAAAGGAAAAAATCACGTAATTACTACTATATACGGTTGTGCACCATGCAATGAAAGTAGCAAAACAGACTCACAAGACGATGGACAGAATCACGTAACACGTAGAAGGAGCCCAGAATGACGATAAGAGAGAAATTTTGTCGATGCAATACGTTCCAAAGTTGCTAGCTAGCGTACAAAATGATGTATGTATCAGTAATTTCAAGTGGCAGTGTAAATTGTTATCATACCTTCATGAAAATGATATTTAAAATGAATTAATTATAAATCGTTTATCAATTACTAACTTTATAATAATAATTTTAATTTTTAATAATGTAATTAATATTTAATAAAATGCTTCACTCTTAATAATTATGCTCATTGTCCCTAACATAATAATTACGTAGTAGGTTTTTTATTTTTATGGAACCATAACTTTTTGTATTGAATAAGATTATTATAGAATTTCGGATTAATCATGTCCTTTTCCACCGATGAACCATACGGTTAAGGTAAAAAAATTATTTGATATTGCTACATATTCTAAGCTCAGTCTCGATTCAAAACCATTGGTTAAATAATTAAAACAATCCCGTGTCACATTATTTAATAAACAGTAAGTTTGATTAAGTAGAAAAGGAGACACTCCTCATTCGGATGCTTTCATTTACGATAGAATACTGTCCACACACTTGCATGCAGCTTCTATATACCAAGGTGGCAGCTTGTGTAGCTCCTACTGCAAGGTGGCACTTCGTCTATATAGTTTCATGGTTTGTTTTTTCTGGACTCATTATTGTTGACAGGGGGCAAAACTTTCTGCTATAAGTAAGAACCACGAATCTCATACTCTTCTGACTCTCTTTGTTTCATGAACTTTATGATGATATAATATAAACTACTATACTATCACCAAAAAATTCATTGAGTTTTTCAGCTTCTGTTTCTTAATTAGGAGTTTTGAAGTTTGAATAGTGAAAAATGAAACTGAGTCCAAGAGAGGTGGAGAAACTAGGCCTGCACAATGCTGGCTACCTTGCTCAGAAACGTCTTGCTCGTGGTTTAAGACTCAATTATACTGAAGCTGTGTCTTTCATTGTCACGCAGGTACTTGCATTTGTATATATTTCCTCATTTTTCTTTGGTGATCAAGGTTTTAAATATTGGTTGTGGTTGTGTTGCGGTTTCGTGGCGTTTGTTGATATCGTGGACAAATGCAATTACTGCGGTCACGTTGCAGTTGCGTATTAAAAAAACCTTGATGTTGCGGCGTAAATCACAGTTGCGGTTTGTTTTTTAAAACCTTACTGGTGATTAATGATTATCTAACTAGCATATATGCTTTTGTTTTTATATACAGATTATGGAATTTGCTCGTGATGGTGAAAAGACTGTGGCACAACTAATGTGCATTGGGAAACATCTATTGGGGAGGCATTGTATTTTTGTATGTATAATTATGTCATTTTTCATCATCTCATTCTCAAACCCCATGGCATATATATGCTCTTTCTTCTTGTCCCCTCCTTGCTTTAGATAAGAGTTTCTTGAAAGTATATGAATGGACTCCATGTTCTTTTAGTCATTCTGAACTAGAAAATAGTTGAATTAACCATTTTAAACGGGAGACAAGTTCTTCCAGAGGTTCAACATCTCTTGAATGCTGTTCAGGTATTTGTCCCACTATGGCAATGTAGCTATGATCTACCAATAAAAGCACTCAAACTAATGGCTTTGTAGACATTATTACATAAGTCATTAGTTCAGTTACTAATGACAATCTTTCTTTTTGCAGCTGTAATTCAAACTACATATTTTTTTTTATTATAGAAAATGTTAATATATTTCATCATTATTTAATCTCTGTATTGTGGATTTTAAACTTTCAATGGATAAGTGTATCTCAAAGTTTGTCCTAATTTATCTTAGGACTCTCCTCTCATCCCTCTCACTGACATAGTGATTAGCAAATTTTGTAATCATTATTAATTATTATTACCTGTATTTATATTTTAATATAGGTTGAAGCTACCTTTCCTGATGGAACTAAATTAGTCACAGTTCATGATCCAATTTCATGTGAGCATGGAGATTTAGAACAAGCATTATTTGATTCTTTTCTTCCAGGTTTGCTTCCATTATGATCTTGAAAATTGATAATCTGTTAGTTGGTATATCTCTCTCTCTGTGATGAGTGTTTCCAGATGTGGTCATGCCATGCATGTATCATTGCAGCTTTGCTTAACCATTTGAATTGAACATGACTTTCCAAACTGAATCTTTTATTTATCCTTTAAGTTTTACCTACGATCACGAATATTCTTCTGTATTATTTTTCTGTTTTGGTTTATAATCAACATTTCCATTGTTTATTGGGAAGGGAGGAATTTCTTGTGTTTTTTTTTTTAATTTTAATATTGAATTATGAGAGGTTAAAATATCTAAGAAGTAATTTGAAGCTAAATTTTTTGAGAAAAGATTATTGACCAGTCAATGATGGTCAGCCATCTGGTTTTTCTTTTTAAGCTAATATAGCTTGGAACATATAACCAGTCACTACATTACTCCAAAGAGCTAAATATTCCTCCAATATGCATATGGTTTGAAAACATTTACTCTTTTACTGTATAGTTTGTTTGGTTTTATGATGAAATCACATAACACGCGTAAAAAACATGGAAAAGTGAAAGCTAGATGAAGTTCCTTCGTGTTAACATGAAAATTTGACACGATTTTCCTAAAACTGATGCAAAACCAAATATATTATGGTTATGGATATGCACAAGTACAGGTTTAACTCTGTAGGAACACTTAGCATTTCTCTTGGTGGGTGGAAAATGTGTTTGCAGTACCTTCACTTGACAAGATTACTGAGATCATGGAAGATAATAGAATACCAGGTGAAATAAAATATGGAGATGGAAGTCTAGTTCTTAACCCAGGAAGGAAAGCAGTGATTCTCAAAGTTGTCAACAATGGAGACCGGCCAATTCAGGTGTTTGCCTTAAATTATCTAGAAGATTTTTTCCATTGTGTTGTTCCTACCACTTCAGCATTTTAAACAATTTTTTTACTTTTCTTTATGCATTAAAATGTCAAACTGATTTATGCAATTTTAAAAATTGCCCAAGATTTGCTATGGTTGCATGTATGGCCGCTGGCTGTAACTTCTGAATGCAGTGTGATAAGCTGTTTTTCTGAACTTATTGTAATTTCTAACGTACGAAATAATGAAGTGATGTTAAGTTGTTAACAACTGCTATTCCGTTTGTGCTGGTTTCTTTACTTTGTTTACTGGTTTGATTATTTGAGGATTTCAATGGCTTTCAGGGTCCTCTGAATACTTCAGTCTGAGTGTGTGCATGCTTTTGCCTTCAAGTGCTGCAAATGTAGACAATTTTTTTCATCTCTTGTGTACTACTACTGTTTCAAAAACCAGAATCATTTGAGATTCTTTCTTGTCGATCAAATATTGTTACAATTTTGAAACTTGTTAGAATAATAAAGTTCAGGAGTTCAAATATCCAAACAAATTGGTTTTTTGTTAGCCTTTTCAAGTTAACTGAAGCAAACATTGCCTAATATTTATGGAAATTTTAGGAGGGAAGCCACTATCATTTTATTGAAGTGAATCCCTACTTGACTTTTGATCGAAGGAAAGCATATGGCATGCGCCTCAATATATCTGCAGGGACTGCTGTTCGCTTTGAGGTGCAATTCTACATTGGTGCTATTTTTGTTTATTTTTTTATAACATGTTCAGAAGTTGAACAGCTGAACTTGTTCATTTACTAGATTCTAAATGATTAACCACAAACATTTTTACTCTTAAAAAGCCAGGGGATACTAAGAGCGTTAATCTTGTAAGCATTGGTGATAACAAAGTCATCAGAGGAGGTAATGGCATTGCTGATGGTCAAGTTAATGAAACCAATCTTAGAGAAGCAATGGAGGCTGTGTGCAATAGGGGGATTTGGACATAAGGAAGAGGAAAATGCAAGGTTTATCATTTGTTACTGAAGTCATTGTTATGTACCTTTGCTTACATCTTTAACTATTCCACATTTGAGAATAAATGAAGACAGCTTACCTCAATTTTAAATTTCCCAGTGAAGGTATTACTGGTGACTCTGACAGTCCATTCACCACAATCATTCCTCGTGAAGAATATCCTAACAAGTATGGTCCAACTACTGACAAAATCCGTCTTGGCGACACCGATTTGTTTGCTGAAATTGAGAAAGATTTTCTCTATGGTAATGAGTGTGTTTTTGGAGGTGGAAAAGTTTTAAGAGATAGAATGGGCCAGTCATGTGGGCATCCACCTGCAATCTCCTTGGATACTGTTATAACAAATGCTGTGATAATTGATTATAGTGGAATCATCAAAGCATATATAGGCATCAAAGACGGCCTTATTGTCTCAATTGGAAAAGCAGGAAATCCAGACATCATGGATGGCGTATTTTTTAATATGATCATGGGGGTAAGTTCCCCTTTCAAAGATTCAAAGCAATAACTGAATTCATACACCATTATCTTGACACAACTTATTTGCATGTCATTCATATCAAGGCTAACACTGAAGTTATTGCTGGAGGAGGGTTGATTGTAACAGCTGGGGCTATAGATTGTCATGTGTATTATATATGCCCTCAATTAGTAGATGAGGCCATATCAAGTAGTGAGTTTTACAACTAGAAGCAATTTATACTGAAAAGTTTCATTACAGCAGGTGCCTTTAAATATTGACGAATGGTCAAGGAAGTGCAGGTTCTTCTACTTTCTCTCATGAATAACACTCCCAATCTTTGGTTAAAGGGGAGAAATTATTGCTTACATCTCTCCCCTCATCTCCTTTTCCCCAGGGCAGATATCATCAGCCTATATATGCAGATGAATTTGATGGAGTTTAACGAGTCCTTATTTACTTTGTATGTAGGCATCACAACATTAGTGGGAGGGGGAACCAGACCGACTGCTGGAACACGCGCCACAACTTGTACACCAGCACCATCTCAGATGAAACTAATGCTGCAATCAACTGATGACCTGCCTCTAAACTTTGGTTTCACTGGCAAAGTGTGTTGCCTTTTCTCTCTCTTCTGTTTATATGTTATTTTTCTTGGCATATTGCAAAGTTATGTTTCTTGTTCAATGTTACGTGATGCACCTATAGAAGACCTATCTTTCTTCAAATAAGTCAATTAAACTTTCTATTGGTTGCTTTAGGGGAGTAGTTCCAAGCCTGATGAACTGCATGAAATAATCAAGGCTGGAGCAATGGGGCTGAAGCTGCATGAGGACTGGGGAAGTGCTTCCGCAGCAATAGACAGTTGCTGATCAATATGATATCCAGGTATAACATTCTTCATTACATTTTCTTTTGTAATTTTAATCAATTTTCGCTGCTAACTTTTATGATAACAGATTAACATACATACTGACACCTTAAAAGAAGCTGGATTTGTCGAACATAGTATTGTTGCATTTAAAGGAAGAACTATTCATACTTACCACTGGTATAATGCTAACTTCAAAATTGTTTTCATCTTATAAGTCTCAGACATGACAAGTAAAATTCTATCTATAGGAGTATTAGTGTAGAGAAAGGAGCTAGCATATATTTTATAATACAACATTTGTCCACTTTTATTGAACTGTGATGTAAACAGGTGATAAATTAAAACATGTTTTTCCTTTAGTAAATTTTCTCACTTCTACAAATGCCCTATTCTTATGGATATTGTTCTCTTTACTTTGGCAATGATGACTTGGACGTGGTTTATACTTTATACTTTACATTACATACATCTTGCCATCACAAATAGAAATGGAAAACACAATGTGGCTTTTGTTTTCTGGTCTAAGTTGTACTTGGCTGATTCTTGATGTTTCTATATTGTTTACTTGAGCAGGTGCAGGTGGTGGTCATGCTCCAGATATAATCAAAGTATGTGGTATGAAAAATGTCCTGCCCTCATCAACAAACCCAACGCGCCCTTTAACTGTCAATACTATAGATGAGCATCTTGACATGCTGGTAAGATATAATTCTGGTAGGAGGTAGTAATGATGTACATTGTGATGACATGTGGTGTTCTCAATTTAGTCTTTCTGTGACATGCAGATGGTCTGCCATCATCTGAATAGGGAAATTCCAGAAGACTTAGCTTTTGCATGTTCAAGGATAAGAGAGGGAACAATTGCTGCTGAAGATACTTTGCATGATATTGGGGCAATTAGCATTATATCTTCTGATTCACAGGCTATGGGTCGAGTTGGAGAGGTCCTTTATTCAAACTCAGCCCATCTACATAAGATGTTATTCCTAATTAACTCACCTTTATTATTATATATGAAAAAATAAATAGGGTGCTTCATACATTTGTCCAATTAAGAGTTGAAATTAAATGGGGCAGTGTGCATGTGACATTTCTCAAAATATGTTTGGTTTTAAGATTTTTGTTACTGTGTCATGTTTCCGTTGTCTTGTCACACGCTCTTTTATTTTTTTAGTAGCAGTGACTGTTGGTGAAATCTAGTCTTTTTTTTAACACTCGGGCTTAGGTATGTTGCATTATTTCTTCCTCAGGTGGTAAGCAGAACTTAATGACTGAACAAGAAAAGTACACCAAATCACTGTCGAAGCAGTAGGCAGAACTTAATGCTTTATACGGACTGAACAAGAGGGTGGAAGCAGTAGGCAATGTGAGGAAGCTCACCAAACTAGACATGAAACTTAATGACTCTCTTCCACAAATCACTGCCGACCCAGAAAAGTACACTGTTACAGCAGATGGTGAGAACCTCACCAGCTTTGCAACCACCTATGCTCCCCTTTCTCGAAATTACTTCCTTTTTTAAGTACTAGCTCCAATAAATAAAAGCTTAAATGCTCTCTCACCTAAGGTTTTAATGTGTAGCATTTAGTTCCCCTAATCCTGTTCTTATGAATTCGGATACAATAAACTTAAGTTTGTTGGTTTGGTATCGGTTCTGTTTTTGTACTTTTTAAGGCATAACTCATGTTGTGGTGAAGATGCACAAGATAGAATTAAATCACTTGATGAATCCATGTTAAAAGAATAAGAAGAAACTAGGGGCAAAAGTAGAACAAAGCTTTAAGATGGTAGTAATGTACTTATATTGCTGAATGTTTTGGACGTTTGGTAACACATGCATGGTGCAAGAGATGATCTTTATAAAGCTAGCTACACTTGCTACTCAAGGGTTAAAACTTAAAAACTAGAAATGGATAAACACAAAACATAACTGATCCTAATTACTAGCATAAAATCTGCAACAAATGACTTAGCCAAAGACTAATCTTACTTAGTCAACACTACCTTAAATTTGCATTTTTTTCTAACTTGTTTCTTTTTTTATTTACTTCAGTTCTTTACATTTTCAGTTATTTAAAATCATTTGCAATCTTTCTTCTACTCCTTTCTTTCTTTTCTGTTAAATTTTAATCTACATTTCCAGTATTTAGTTTCATCAATCTTTCAGTATTTTTTTCTTTAAAAAGAAATTTTTATATAATGAATTGAAAGTCGAACATCATTTTTTCCCCAAAAACTGAAAAAGGCATATCTCTTTTATACAGCTTTTTTTATTGGACGTCTTTTCAAAAGCACATTTAATGGTTAGAAAGTTCAGTTATAAAAATGGACACGCAAATAATTGAATAGGTTCCTCAATTTCCTCGTGTTAGTTTGGAAGTATATAACATATATAACATTTTTTTTCATAAAATAACATACTTACATACATTAGCACAGAAAAAATGAAAAAAGATTCATAGACACAAGTGGCTCTACAGATACATAAAGAGAAAAAAGTAAAAAAAAAAATAGTCACTTAGGTATATATACAAATATACTATACAAGTTTCCATATAACATTATTTGAAAACAAAATCAGGTATAATTGGTTTCGGGATGTTTAGTGCTATTCTAAGTGTTCTTTGTTACTTTATTTAATATTTTTTTATTAAAATTTTATTATTAATTTGATTTATAAAAATCTAAAGAATATTTCAGACAAAAATTATTCGAACATGAGCAATCATAGACCTCTTAAAGTAATAAATTAAAAAAAAAAATAGACCTCTTAAAGTAGCATTCTCGCGTTTCCATTGCGGTTGTTACCTCTATTGATTATCACATTTCTTTAGTACATTAAAAAATATTTAAAAAATTGAAAATAATTTTAAGAATTTAGTTACAATATATCTAATTGGTATACTTTTTTACATCAATAGTTAATTAAAAAATTATATAAAATTAAAAATAATTATTATAAAAATCAACCATCTTACATTTTAATGTAAGAGATATATAAAGAGATACAGGAAAACGTTTATGAATATATATATATATATATATATATATATAATTATAGGACACATGATTAATTAATATAGGATTATTATAATTTAATTAGTAATTTTGAGTTTGAGTGTAAAATATAAAATTATGTTAAATATTTAAAAAGAGAATTTTATCCTAAATATAATTTTAATTGGCTCAAGTGTAATTGTTTCTAATAATTACCTAGTACACGAGATAGGAAATTTGTTGTGAGGTAAGAATTATTCATTATTGTTAAGTGTTTTTTTTTTCTATATAAAAGAATATGAAATTATGAATAGTGGATGGTAGAGAAGACAGCACATGCAAATTATAGTATTTGTAATCACGGCAGAATAGTGCTCCATCATCCGTCAACCCATAATGTTGGCGCTCAAGCCTCTCCCCTCAGATCTCTCCCTCCGCCCATCTCCGGCGACCCTCGCCATCAACCGCCGCCGGAGGATCCAGTTCCCAGCCTCCGTGCGGCGAAGCGTGGATGTTAAAGCGGCGGTCAGCGGCGGAGACAAGAGCCAGACGACATCGACGACGACGACGTCTCCTTCGTTGGACAGCAAAGAGAGGAAAGGGAAGAGTTCAGTGGCATCATCTGGCTCTGGCATTGATGAAGAAGGAATACAAGTGAAGGCAGTGGTGACAATAAGGAAGAAGATGAAGGAAAATATCACTGAGAAGCTTGGGGATCAGTGGGAGAACATGGTCAACGGCTTCGGTCAAGGGATCCAGATTCAACTCATCAGCGAGGAAATTCACCCTGGTACGTCTGTTTCTCAACTTAATTCAACTCTTTTTTTCTTTTTCTTTTGATTTCGATTTCATGTCCCTTTGTTCAACCAAAAGGAAAAAAGTTGTTTGGTCTTAGATCTACTCATCTGCCATGGAACCACCTTCTTATTTTAATATTTCCAACAGTAATAAAATATCTTGTCTAAGATTGCTTTCAATTATTATCACATTATTAACATAATTTTTTATATAACTAATTAAGTAGACATAATCTTTGAATATATATATTTTAACATAAAGGATTCGATCGTCTGAATAGATCTAAAGTAAGACAAGGTTTAGTAACGATATTGTAAATATAAAATGACTTTAATTTTAGTCCGAAGAAGACTTGTGTATGGATTTCCGTGGGACAGTATAAAAGTATCTCTAAGAGAAAAATTAATTTAGAATTATATTTGATTACTCCTTAACAGTATGTTTGAGATTAAAATTTAGTTTCAAAATTCAGTTTTGTTTATAAAAAAACTATTGAAAACTAAGTTTACAAGCTGCAATCCAAACATTTATTTGTCTTAAGCTGAACATCATTCTTCTCTTCTAAAAATAAATATATTTTTAAAATATTTTTTTGTGCGTAAAGAAAAAAACCTTGGTTAATAAAAAGTGTCCGAATCTAGATGAGAAAAGATGCTTGTGCAAGTATTAAAGAATTAATAATTCTCAATTAAGATACTAGTGTAAGTATTAAAGAAGTATTATTAATTTCATAAACTACTATAAATAAAAAATTATTATTTTGATTGGATTCTCTCTTTAAATTAAAAAAAACATATAATTATTTTTGTTCTTTATTTTTTTTTCATATTCTTCACTAAATGAAATAGAAGATTTAAGATTTGACGTTGTAACCAATATTGATGTGATCATGTTAAATTAACTTCTTGTGTAGTCTGTCCTATCTATTATATCTTTTTCTGATTTGCGCTATTTAAATAATTAGTTACTAATTCTGGGAAAAGCGTGCAATCCTACGTGAGAGGGTGGCTACCGAAGCCGTCGAACGTTGCTTACATTGTGGAATACTCTGCTGAATTCAGCGTACCAAGTGACTTTGGATGCCCCGGTGCTGTTCTTGTCACCAATCTTCATGGAAAAGAGTTCTACCTAGTTGAGATCATCGTTCATGGCTTCAGCGGAGGACCCATTTTCTTCCCAGCAAACACGTGGATTCATTCGCGTAACGACAACCCCGAAACCAGAATCATTTTCAAGAACAAAGTGAGTCACAACTCAAACCCTCTTATTATAAAGTACACTAAACCAATGAAAAACTATTGCATGACGTGTCTATGTTTTGTCTAATCTTCAGTGGGAACGTCGATTATTTATCATGTACGCAAAGATTTTTTGAGACCATGAACACAAAAACTTGACTAAGAATCATGCAAAGATGGACCGATCGAGACCATAGATAAAAAAAAAATAAAAAAATTAGACTACACATGAAGATTTGTCGAGACCATGAACGCTTAATGATCATTCTAATGAAAAACTATTATGTGGACAGGCATACTTACCGTCGCAAACACCGGCTGGCATCAAAGATCTTCGACGCGAGGACTTGCTAAGCATAAGGGGTACCCAACACGGGCAAAGAAAGCAACATGATAGAATCTATGATTATGCTACGTACAATGACTTGGGCAACCCTGATAAGGATGAGGAACTTGCTAGGCCAGTCCTTGGGGGTCACGAAATGCCTTACCCTCGTCGTTGTAGAACTGGAAGACCTCCCACTCTCTCTGGTACACTTCAATAAATTTGCTTTCTTGTTAGTTACTTTTTGTGTTGGGTTTTGGAATGAGCAAATAGCATGTCTAATGGGGTGTGTAATTGGTGCAATGTCAATGCAATTAGATCCACTGTCTGAGAGTAGAATTGAAAAGCCTCATCCTGTTTATGTGCCACGGGATGAAACTTTTGAGGAGATCAAACAGGACACTTTCTCTGCTGGAAGGTTGAAAGCTCTGTTCCACAATCTTTTGCCATCGCTCGCAGCCACTCTGTCGAGTTCAGACGTTCCTTTCAAGTGCTTCTCCGACATTGACAAGCTTTATATCGATGGTGTTGTTCTGAGAGATGAAGAGCAAAAAGGGGTAATGGAAAATCTCTTAGTTGGCAAGGTGATGAAACAAGTCCTGAGTGCTGGGGAGAGTTTGTTGAAGTATGAGATCCCTGCGGTTATAAAAGGTATGCTAGTGAAGCAAATGCAACACAACCTTTGAATTCGCCAAAAACAACATCCATTCACTTGTTCCTTTTTGTATGGTTCCAGGGGATAAATTTTGTTGGTTGCGGGACAATGAATTTGCAAGACAGACCTTAGCTGGGGTCAATCCAGTGAATATTGAGCTGTTGAAGGTAGTTTTTCATACCTGTATAGGAAGAAATTATTGTGTGGTACTGTCCATAGTTCGGTCAATTTCCACGTAACACGCCACCAAACTCATCAATTTACGACAAATTAATTATGTATTACGTGGAGATTGTCTGATAACATGGTAATCCTAGATCATGTAATAATTTCTCCAATTTAGGAGGTTATAGGAGTATTAGTTTGTTTTCTTTGTCATTTCTTTAGCAGTTCTCTCTGTTTTCCATAGGAATTTCCCATCCGCAGCAAGCTAGATCCTTCTCTCTATGGCCCTTCTGAATCAGCAATAACAAAGGAACTTCTAGAGCAAGAACTTGGTGGAATGAACTTGGAACAGGTTTTCTCTATTTTCTGTTGTTACTTGAGCTTGACCTATTTATCTCCCAGAAATTTGTTAGCTCTGCTACCATTTATTTTTATGTTGGCAGGCTATTGAGGAAAAGAGACTGTTTATCCTTGATTACCATGATATGCTTTTGCCGTTCATCAAGAAGATGAACTCTTTGCCTGGGAGGAAAGCTTATGCCTCTCGGACAATTCTCTTCAATACAAAGACTGGTATTTTGCGCCCTATAGCAATTGAGCTTTCACTTCCTCAAACGCACTCTTCCCCACAAAACAAACGAATTTACACACAAGGGCATGATGCCACAACACACTGGATTTGGAAGTTGGCAAAAGCTCATGTATGCTCAAATGATGCTGGCATCCATCAACTAGTAAATCATTGGTAAGGCAATTTATCATGGAAATTCTAAATTATAGAATAAATGGCTAGATTTACTTAGTTTATTTTTGCAAATTTAGATTGAACTCAGATTCATAAATGACTTATTCAGAAGAAATGGTGGATTTTCTCACATTTGGCCAAGAGTAAAATACAGTGGAAATTTGTTGTGTGCAGGTTGAGAACTCATGCATGCATGGAGCCATATATTATTGCTACTCGTAGACAACTAAGCTCAATGCATCCAATTTACAAGCTGCTACACCCTCATATGCGCTACACATTAGAAATTAATGCACTAGCTCGGCAAAATCTGATAAATGGAGGTGGTATAATTGAGGCATCTTTCAGTCCAGGAAAGTATGCCATGGAGCTTAGTTCAGCAGCTTACAAGAAATTGTGGCGATTTGACATGGAGTCACTGCCAGCAGATCTTATTCGGAGGTAACACTGATTTTAAGGCTTTAAAAACCCCACATTTAAATCTTCCTTTGTTGTCCCTTTTGCTCTTATTAGTAACATAATTTTGCTAACATTTTGACTTTTGTGCATAGGACATAACATATTATCAATATGTTAATAATGCTCTATTTTTTTTTTTCAGGGGCATGGCAGTAGATGACCCTTCAATGCCCTGTGGTGTAAAACTTGTGATTGATGACTACCCTTATGCTGCAGATGGACTCTTGATCTGGTCAGCCATAAAAGAATGGGTAGAATCTTATGTAGCACACTTCTACTCCGATCCAAATTCAGTCACATCTGATGTTGAGCTCCAAGCATGGTGGAGAGAAATCAAGTTAAAGGGTCACTCTGACAAAAAAAATGAACCTTGGTGGCCTAAACTCGATACCAAAGAGGACCTATCCGGTATACTTACCACAATGATATGGATTGCTTCAGGCCAACATGCTGCCATAAACTTTGGACAATACCCCTTTGGAGGATATGTGCCTAACCGCCCTACCCTCATGAGAAAACTCATCCCTCAGGAGAATGATCCAGATTATGAGAAGTTTATTCAAAATCCTCAGCTTGTTTTCCTATCATCACTACCTACTCAACTTCAAGCTACCAAAGTTATGGCTGTTCAGGACACACTGTCCACTCATTCACCTGATGAAGAGTACTTGGGTCAACTTAAACCTCTGCAGAATCATTGGATCAATGATCATGAAATCATGGAATTATTTAATAAATTTTCTGCTAGACTGGAGGAAATAGAGGAAATAATAAATGCAAGAAACAAGGACCCCCGTTTGAGAAACAGAAGTGGTGCTGGTGTCCCTCCCTATGAACTGTTGCTTCCCTCGTCAGGGCCAGGGGTAACCGGTCGTGGAATTCCCAACAGCATATCTATATGATCAATTGTTGTTTATTATGTCATCTTATCCTATTTTCTTAGCGGAAACCACGTATTAACATACATATTTTTATGGGAAAGAAATGTTAACGATATATTTTCTATTCTAATCATACTTTTAAACACAGTTCATTTTGTGCCTGTTTGGACTTGGTACTACATTTTATTCGTGCGTCAAAATGAAAAATCACGGCGTCACCAAGGAAATATGCAGAAGATACAAATATTAAACAAGGAGCGCCACTTAGTAAAAAGAGATATTAGGGAAACTCAATAGTCATTATTTTATTGTACATTTGGTCGTCTTTCATTTTTTTTTTAAAAAAAATTCATCATGTAGTCAATTTTTTAATGCAAATTAATGATATGATATGTAAGTGATAATGTGACATTAATATGTAATTCTAAGCATGTTAACATATCCTTTATAATCTAAAATTTTATTCCTTTTATTACTTCTGCACATTATCAATGTCTCTATATTTATTACATCACCATGCCAACATCACCTCATCAATTTGCATTAAAAAAATTAAGGTAAATAGTAGCTTAAAATTTCTAAAATTTAATAATATAGAAAATCAAATATGCAACAACATTTTTGGAAACTAAAGTTGTAAACTCATAAAATTAAAAAAAAATATTTTTTATTCCTGTAAATTTTTTAATAATATATGTAAAAAAAATATTATATTTACACCAATTATATAATATAAAAAAGTATAATCATAAATTTAAATACAATTAAATCTTATGAAAATAAAAATAACATATTTTAATTTTACATAAAAAAACACTTCATAAGTATAAAAAATATACTTTAATCATACAAATAAAAGTAAATCCTTAATTAGTTGAAGAAATCTAAAGTCCTCGTTATGCGGGCATTGTCTGGTCTAAGATCCTGTGCACTGTCACTTTCTCCACCTCAGAAGAATGGAAGATATTTTTTTTCAAGAAGATACTAATAATAAATACTTTTAAGGTATTAATTAAAAATATAAATAAAATTTATAAAAAAATATCAATAATAATAGTAAATAATTTTAAGTTTTATCATGCTTTCTAATTTAAAAAAAAAAAAAAACTCATTGATTATATTTTAATAAATACCTTTAAGACGTACGTATTTATTAAGATTTTCTTAAATTTAGAAAGAAAAGGAAAAGGATGCATGATGCATGAGTTAGCGTTAATAAAAGCAGAGTAAGAAAATAATTGAATCCTCTTTCCCACGTCACCGCTTTGCTAAGTGCTTAAGAAATCAGCAATCGAAAATGGTTCATCCAACGGCTGAGGCTTTTCCGAAATGCCACGGCTGGGTTCCTATTAATCCCTTCTTAGTCGTAAAATTTGATTTAGATAGATCCGCAAAAGAACAAAGATGACCAATCTGCAAATACAAACAGAGGAACCCCCTCTGAGTCAAACACCGCTTTTAATTTCAATTCAGCAACAACTACAGAACCAGAATGAGGGAAATAGTAATAATAACAATAACAATAATGTGAATAAGAAGAACGAAGACGTTCAAGTTGACGCTGACGGAGAGATTGAGGAGGATCAGAGTAAAGTGGAGGCGAGCCTGGTGCGGTTGGACCGGTTTCTTACGGTGTTAGGGTTCAACCAGGACTCGCCGTTGAGCTTCGTGGTTTCGTGGAGCGTCTTCGCGGCGGTGGGAGTGGTGGCGCCGCTGCTGGCGCTGTCCATGTGCGACTGTCCGGAGTGCGACAGGTACGAGATTCAGAGCTTCGAGATGGCGATCGTCGCGTTTCAGGCCAGCCTCGCCGCCGTCTCCTTGCTCTGCCTCTCCCACAACCTCCGCAAGTACGGTCTCCGACGGTTCCTCTTCGTTGACCGCTACTCCGGGAAGATGCATTGCTTTCACCGCGACTACGTCGCTCGGATTTCGGTTAGTTTCCTTTTCGCTAGCTTGATTACTTTACTTGACACGAGTTATTGATGAAAAAACGTGTTTATTTTTCTACTGTATTTGGTGTCGTTACGGTTGTTGCTCGAAACCAGAATTTTTCGCTGCTTTTTCTTTTAGTATTATTATGAGATGAGTCAAATCATGGAAGATTATTGTGTAATGTTTCAGTTCTTTCTATTTCATTTTTATTAACATGTTATTATTCTGTCAATTTTGAAGATGAAAGTTAACTATTCCCCATTAAGGTTCCTTGATGTTTTTGCTGATGTTTACCAATCAAATTTAGAGTTTCATTTTGGGCAATAAAGGTTTGCATTAAATGTCAACATAAATTTCCCAGGTGAAACTCCAATTCTGATTGGAGAACAGTAGCAAGCAAAGTTAAGTTTTGTTGTAAAATAATACTTACATGCACTGATAGTGTAATCCGATCATAAACTGCCTTATAAGGTTAGCTCGTTACCTTCTATAAAAACTACCTTTCAAGTCATACCATTATGATTTCTGATTAATTCACAGTACATTTTTTTTATGCCTATTAAACTCTCTTTTTTTTTCTTTTTTACTGTCACTAGGGATCTATGCGCATGCTTTTTCTGTGGGTGTTGCCGTGTTTCATTCTGAAGACAGTGCGAGAAATCATTCGCATTTTCTATGTACAACATGGGTCCTGGTGGCTCTCGCTTGCTATTTTATCAGCTTTGATTATTTCTTGGACTTATATGAGTACAATCTCTCTGTCAGCCTGCATTTTGTTTCACTTGGTCTGTAGTTTGCAAGTGATCCACTTTGATGATTATGGGAAGCTCTTGCAAAGGGAAAGTGATGTGTTAGTTTTTATGGAGGAGCACATTCGGTTGCGCTATCATCTCTCCAAAATAAGTCATAGGTTCAGAATCTATCTTCTTCTAGAGTTCTTGGTCGTCACAGCAAGCCAGGTTGTGACGCTTTTGCAGGTCACTGGATATGGTCAAATGCTTACCTTCATTAACGGTGGAGATTTTGCTGTAAGTCCAACTCTTTATGTTCAAAGTATTAATACGCATTTAGATTGAAGGAACTAATTCCTTTCATTTCACCATTTCTTTTTGTACTGTTGTTTCTTTTAGGTATCCACACTTGTTCAGGTGGTGGGCATCATTATTTGTCTGCATGCTGCGACAAGAATTTCTCACAGAGCTCAAAATATTGTTTCCGTTGCAAGCAGGTGGCATGCAATGCTAACATGCACATCGTCTGATGCACCCTCTCAATTGAGAAGCTCAGCTAGTGCAGGGAGCTTGGAGGCTGCAAACCATTTAAATGCAATACAAGTAGACTATTCTGAAAGTGATCTAGAGTCAATGGATTATGCTGGAATGTTTACAAATACCCAATGGACTTCCTATGTGTCTTCACATCACAAGAGACAAGCTTTTGGTGTGTAATTCAACCACCTTCTCTCTGTAAACTGATGAATTTTACAAGTTTTTCTAATTCATGATAAAAGTAAAATTCTTATAGAAACCATCATATATGCTTCATCAGTGCTATCTTATAACTTCATCTTGCATGAGAACCTAAAATAATCTGATAATGTTACATGAAATGCTGTAAATGGTATAGGTTTGTTGTGGGACCAACTTGAGATGAAATAATACTTCAAGCACATATTAGTAAAATTACAACTTGGAAAGATCCAAAAAAACATGTATGTTAGAGAGCAGTTTTCTGGATCCATTAATTTGTGATTCCTATATTGTAAAATCTGTATCTTGTACATTCAAGGCACATTGAAAACATTTAGTCCTGCTAAATAGGTAGTTGACTTGTCCTAGAGAAGGAAAGGGTATATCATATATGTCTTCTATTTCCACTAAGGTCATATCTGATTGGTAATCATTTGTGTTATTTATCTCTCATGTTCATGGACTAAAACTAGCTTCATATGGCTACTTCATTTTAATACAGCAGGCTATGCAAGCATTTATTTATGATACTATCTTATCAGATTAGCAAATTAGCTTCTCAGAACCATCTTCTATATGTAATGTAATGTGCAATAAACATGTCATCTCTCTAGAAAATACTGAATGCCTAAAGTTTCATTTTACATGTATGGATTACTAGGTCATTCTATTGCCCTCATAGTTACTATGTAATCACTATTTTTATCAGAAATTTCACAAATGTGAATTTTCTCATTTTTTTTTTTGTATTTTGTGAGATTAGTGTACTGAAATTTCCTTGTTCATATGTATAGCTTTATTTACTATCGATATCTTGGCAGTCATGCTAAATTGCACAACACTTTCTAGTTTCTACATAACTGCTTTTGGAATGTATTTTTAAGTTGAGAAATCATGTTCTTTCTGGTTTCAACACTTGAATGCATTCTGTTAGCTTATTTTATGCCTACCAGGAGAATCACATGCTTATTGATTCTTTCAAATATGCAGTGATGTATTTGCAGACGAATCCAGGAGGAATCACTATATTTGGATGGACAGTCGACCGGTCTCTAGTCAACACAATATTTTTCCTTGAATTAAGTCTGGTTACCTTTGTTCTTGGTCAGACTCTAATCTAAGGATAAAATTTGCACAATGACACCAAAAAACCCTTGAGCTTTAGGTCTTCTGGGTTATCACTATCATTTTGATTGAAAGTCCTACACTAGTATGCCGAGCCAGAATGTTGCATGCACACAGTAGCCATGCAAAGTAGATAAACAGTGTTTGTTGTCCACACGAGGACTTGACCAGGCACACTACTGTTAAATGCCTTGGCCTCTTCCCCAATCCCCAGCAACACAAATGTCTCCAAAATTCTTTTCGTCATTCTGCTTATCAGCATACTTATCTTGGTGGATCTTGTGACTTCTAATTTGCACATTATGCAATCAAACAACTTACCTTAAACTCATACCACCTTAAAGATACTTGGCAGTTTTCTACCTGCTTGGGCTCCTGGAAGCAGTCTTTCTCAAATTATTCCGATTCATAACCTAAGGTTTGCACCATCTCATTTGAAATGGAAGGATTGTAGCTATAGTCATGTCTCCCCCAGCGTTGAAGATTCCATGCTCTGGACATCTGTGATCTTTATAAGAGCGTTCTCATGTTGAACTCCTATGTGTTTTGCTTTGGAGTAGTTGGAAGAAACGTGTTGGGCACTAGGACATAAAGGTTTAAATTTTCAACTAGGAATGGAGAGAACATAAGAGCCAATCGTGTTGGGTGTGCAAGTGTCGGTGGACAGTCATATCACTAAGTAATGTTGCTTGCAAATTCTGATCTAGTTAGATTACAGTGATTTTTTGTATAATTATTATTTGAGATATGGTTAAGGCAATAATAGAGTTGCTGACCTGGTAGCCCGATCAGCCTATAACATGTTTCATGAAGCAAGTAGCCTATTCCCATACTTCATCTCCGAAACAAGTGGCATTAAAATTAAGCGATGAGAAAATGATGTTTTGCGTATTTCGAAAGACAACTGAATAATTATTGATGGCTCGTGCACCAACCCTCTTTCATTTTTTTGACGAAATTGTTAGCAAAGCAAAATTTACTAATTTTTATTTTATTTTTAATCGATTGCTAATTGATGTTTTTGTTTGTTACTTAAACAAAGATGCATTTGCTCTAGAATCAACTAGGATGGTGTTGTTTTATCTATTTTCTAATTTGAGTCCTTATATTCGGAATGAGAGCTTTGTCACTCTGTTTTAGTTAGCTTGATTAAGATTACTTTTCGTGAAATATATCAAAATGGATTTTTGTAACACAAACATTGATGCTTTTACCACAAGTACTTGTTAATAGATTCAAGTCCATATTTTGGATTATTTGATAAATAAAGCTTAACAAACAATCATGACCTAATGGTTAAATTACACCAAAATATCCAATAACTTTCTGTGGGTTTATCGTTACTTGTAAG
Source organism: Glycine soja (assembly GCF_004193775.1). NCBI lineage: Eukaryota > Viridiplantae > Streptophyta > Magnoliopsida > Fabales > Fabaceae > Glycine > Glycine soja. The sequence continues at coordinate 7,932,976 of NC_041009.1, read as the reverse complement.
GAAATAGTGATACACTAGCATACATTACCGCATATTCAAAATACAGTAGGACTTTTAATACTTTATTATTATAAATTATAAACAAACTCCTTAAATAAGTAGAACTCGTAAAAAGTACGGGTGTATTATTAACATTTTTCATTATCTTTAACCCTATTTTTTGGGTGTTAATAATATTCTGAAATCAAATCGCTGCACAAAACACACAAGTGTAATTTACTGCGACTACGATTCAATGCAAGTAGATATGCAAACGAATATTTATTTTATTTTTCATCTATTTTACCTAATTTTTTATAAAAAAATGTGTAACAACTACAGAAAAAAAAAAATCACAACAACAAATTCAAATTGGATATCTCGTTGTCTCGTGTAGAAAAATGGAACTCATGCTTCACGAAAAACACAGGTAAACAAATTTATAGCCACTACCAGTACAGTCACACTACCTCATCTCAGCTCAAATTTAATCTTAACTAACGTGTTATTTCAACTCGATCCAGTGTTTAATATTTTTTAAAAACGAGCTAAATGCATCGCATCAGTCTTATCAGGACGTATTGATTCCCCTAATTTCAAGCTAGATAAAGATCAAGTTAAACTGCATAACCCATCCTATAAACATAGCTAGATGGCACGATATAATTAATATAATTATAATTCAGTGCAAAATTTTCCAATATGCATGTCTCAATAAATCAAACCCAAACATCTTGACCCATCAAAGGATAATACGCCCCCTACGACAATCAGCATCGCCATTTTCGCCCCTAACCCCATCATTAAAATAAAAAAATAAAATAAAAATCTAAATATAATGCCTTCTAATTTTGTCGTGGACAATGCTTCAGTTGATGTCGCCTTGCAAAGATGAGATAAAATGTTAATAGAAAAAATATAAAACTGAAACCAAATATGGCGTGTGATGAATTGCTTCAGCACACCTCATGTATTTTACGTCGATCTTTAAATCTCCATCCTCCCTCCCATCATGCCACAACATTTAGGTATGGTGTCTCCCGTACTGCTCTTGTAGAGAACTTTGCAACTTAAAAACAATTGTAGAAAAGCACCATAAGCAAGTAAATCTTGTCTTTTCTATGTTTCGACCAATGTCAATCATCAAAACCCTAGAAAATAGTCAACCAGCCCATTTTAACCATCTCTCTAAATCCTTCAACATACTCCAGTCTTCATTTACCAAAAGTTCATTCTCACGTAAAACACTGGCAATCTATGAAATACAACCCCACCAACCCACACTTAAACTAGGCAAACCTAATATACTTCACGTCAACCTGCCCTCTACCTATTGAAAGAAAAAAAAAATACAGCTTATGCTTACTGCGTTATCGCCCATCCAGTAAATTGATGCTGAATGAGAAGTGGATGCTTTACATCTCTTAGCAACCCCATCTCGCAGCTGTACCAATTAATAGAATTATCAATTATATTATGAGCTTTTACATAAATGCATCAACTATTGTAGAAATCATTAAAGAAAAACAAGTGAATCCCATCTTAAATTTAACAAACCCCCCTCACCCATGATGTCAATGTTCAAAAAGTAAAAGATGTTCTATCACGGTCTAAAAGTGTGTAACCGGGGGGCAGCTGAAACAGTTGACTACTTGACTCCTTTAACGGGTAAAAGGATATAATTGGAATATCAAGAAAGAAATCATGGGCAAACATCAAAACAACCAACATTTAATTCCCAATTAGGATTTAAGTTTCATCACAGACCAGCTCTATCAATTTGAGCAGCACTAAAAGCCTCCATTGAACCAAAAAAGATCTAGTTATGGCCTCCTGATTCAACAGCAAAACACCTCATGGTCATATTTTAAAACTAGCAAAGGAATAATTGCCACAATATTAGACAACAGGCCAATTTTCTGGTGACAAAATTCATCATTTGAAACTGCTACAACGTCAGTGCGTCAGCAAACTAATAGTCATTTGGAGCAGGGTGCAAATTGAGTAGAGGAAACATAGTATTTAGTGGTAACTTGTATAAAGTGAACATAGATTTTAGCCGAGGAAAAGCCTCAAATTTACTGAAACAAACATAAATAGTAAGTTAGGTAAGAGCCAGAAAGAATCACAAATTTGCATTAAATTGACCCAGGTCAATTTTCTTCCAACTAGTTAAAGGGTAATTTCATAATTACCCATAGGTAGGGAGTTAAGTTTCTAAACACAGATTAGTAATTGTTCCTAAAGATGTTTTAATCAAAACACTTTACCAAAAATTTAACGGAACATTCAAGCAATCAATGATAATTCAATGTCATAATCTATCATATCCTATTTTAAGAAGAGAAATAAGGAATTACTACAACATAGGAAAAGTAAATAATTCAGATCTTAAAAATCTATAAAGATAAAACAATGGGAAAAACACATTATAACAAACCAAGTTTTGCATTGTACCTCTAGAGAGACTGAAGGAACAACTAATTGAAGTTCTATACTTTAGGATATACTGGTAACCTCCTCAACCTGCTTGCTTTGTTACTTGATACTGCAGTGACATTTGCAGACAAATATCATAAAAAAATTCTTGTACTTGTGAAAACTTCAATCTTCAGACGATGAATACATATGATAAAAACATAACTTTTGCTAACTTTCCACTTGCGTTAAAGAATTTTATACAATTTTAGAGAATGAACACTAAGGGCATGGAAAGCTCAAAATAAGTTGTATATTTCCTATTCATGTGCTAGAAGGATGAAAAATAAAATAAGCATTGTTAAAAAAGGTTAAATAATAGGCTTAAAGTTCAATAACAAGAACCCAGGGAAAAAAAGAAGTGAAGTTAGAAATTTAAGGAACATCAATAATTGTTCGTTGACAGTTTGGCCTCGCCTCAATAGTCAATACAATTTGCAAAAGAAAAAGTCATTAATACAAGACAGCGCCTGTTCAAACCAAGAAAAGCACAAATATGTTTTCAAACACAGCTGGAGAAAATTCTCTAACAGTAGGTATGATAGGAAAAAAGAAAGACTCATTTTTCACATTTATTGAGGCTTAGTGTTCACAATTTAAAGGCCAAATAAAAAATACAATAGCTCATAAACAAAGCTAATGCAATATATATATATATATATATATCATGGCCAAACATTAACCACGGGAACCCATGAAATTCTTGGCAATTCACCTCACTTAGATACAATAATCTGAAACATTCACCAATGACAGCAAATAAATTTTTGTATAATAAAAATTCATTACTCCTTTGATCCAATAAAAATATAGAATGTAATTTCCTTTAAGAGTTCGTCATTGTGCTCAGAGAAGAGGTTGCAGCCACTTAAAATCCAAAGCAATCACAATTAAAATAATTCATGGTAAATCATGTCATTCACAAAATTAAATTCAAAAGAATGTTCAAATGCAACTGCTGACTTATATAATAGACCAATAATTTGAGCAAGTAGCAATCTTGTGATGAACAAATATACAACAAAAGTATTTTAAACCCTCCATCACCTCTAACCTCCCCCCCCCCAAAAAAAAAAAAACTAACAAACATTAAAAATTTGCCGTGCTAAGTAGGATAACTTCATATTCTAGACATTATTTCTCTCACAGATAATACATATCCCCATTCCTTAATATCCAAGATATCAAAGGAATGCATTACCTTTCAATGCATAATGTCACTCAATTTCTTTGGTATGATGCACAGAAGGTCCTCTTCCACTTCACACCAACCGTCTCTTGCAAACACAATGTGAATATTAAAAAAGAAAGAAGAGATAGCTGCTAGAAAATCCATAGTGCTTTAATACTCAACCAGATAAATTTGTTTATACAATATGCCAATGGATATGTTACAAAGTTTCAGCTGACACTGACAATTCCTAATTTTAGAAGCCAATAATGCCACACCTTGAGAAGCAAGTCATGTCCCAGATGCATTTCTATATAATGATCAAGCATCAAGAATGTTAACCTGAAATAATCTGGTTCCCAGGAGGTAAAAGAATACATCTCTGTCAAACCAACAAGTTCCTGCTAAAAAACAGCACGAGTGATCGTCTAACAAACAATGCTTCCAACTTCCATTCAGTGCATACCCTCACCTCATACACTGAACCATTCAGCGGAGTGTTGTAAGCACCATTCTTAGCCAAAAATCCCACCAGTCCCTGTTTCACCCTGCTGCAACTCCTTCCGACGCTGCTCCTCTAAAGGATCCGGACTCTTGTATATTCTCCGCACACGCCTATTTATATGATGAAATTATGAAAACTTGTCAAAAATAAAAGTTGATAAATGTTATATAGTATAGACTCAGCAAATATTTTACACAACTTCCCTCTTTTATCCAGACTAGAGAACATAAACAAAAAAAATTTCTTATAAAAATTGCTCCAGCATTTCCAATTAGGTCAAATTACCTGTCCTGAGCATGTTGAGCAGGAAATGTGGGCATGAATTCTTTACTTTTGGGGAGAGGAACTTCATGGAACCACTCATGATTTAGAGCATCTTCGGCAGTGATCCGCTGCATAAAATAGTAGGTCTTACATTAATATTCAGACAAATATTTGTTACCAAATTAATTCATGTAGCTCATGTAACCTTTACCTTCTCAGGGTCATAAGTTAGAAGCTTGTTCAACAAATCAAATCCAGAATCAGAAAGAACAGGAGATCCAGTGAATGATGTGGCAGGAAACTTTTTACGCAGGAGATTGTACCTGAAAGGAACATTCCATTGTTAATACAAAATAGAAAATTTGTTCAACAGTACAAATCACCAAGGGAGGCCAGATAGTCAGACCAGAACCACCCAAAGTTGGAAAAGCCTGAGAAAACAGTGGCAAAACATAAGCACAATATAATCAAACAGTAACTTTTTAAATAAAGGAAATCGTAAGCACTTACTGGTGTTTGACAAAATTGACCTTGACTCCGGGTAATTTGGAGAACCCAGGCCAAATTGTTTCATTTGGTGTGCCAAGAATCCGGAAAATCTACAAGTAGAATAACAAGTCAATAGGGTAAAACAACCACCATCTGGTTAAGCACAAGACACCAAAAGGTTAAAAGGAAAGAGAAATATGATAGCAAGAATTATCAAACATTAAAAAAAAATTACACATACCTTGTCAAGTTGATCAAACTCTGTTCTCCCATTAAACAGTGGTTCCTTAGACAATAGCTCAGCCATTATACAACCTAAAGACCACATGTCAATGGCTGTTGAATACTGTTTTGCCCCCAGAAGAAGTTCAGGTGCCCTGAAAAATATATAGACAACCATTAGGTAAATTATCTCATCACTGCAAGAGAATTTAGTCAAAGATATTAAGATAAACAGGTAAAATGAAAGCAAGTGCAACAAATGAAACACCATAGTGTGATGACAGACTAACAGGTACACTCATGTAAAAGCATCGATGCTGCATAAAAAAAGGATGGATAAGTACTTATATATGAACCTAAAGTAACAAGAAGTCAGCAATAAGGTTACTTTATTATTATTGCATAATAGCTTCAAACAAATTTTAGTTTTATTACAAACATTGAACATGGCTATATAACTACATGGTTTCAAAATTCATTAGAAAACATTCAACTATACTTTAAAATGTAATACACATGATGTGAATACACATAAAGAGAAAATTCGTGAGAAACAAATAGCATATAGAAGCAAATTAGCACTCACCTGTACCAAAGAGTTACCACCAGGTGTGTGTATGGCTTTAAAGGACTCCCATACTGACGAGCCAAGCCAAAATCACAAATTTTGAGCTCACCCCTATTATTTAGAAGAAGGTTTGAAGTCTTCAAATCCCTATGAAGCACCCAGTTGTCGTGAAGATACTTCACACCTTCTAAAAGCTGGATCATCAAGCACTTCACTTCACTCTGGCTAAAAGGTTGCTTCATTGCCTCCATTAGTCCTTTAAGGTCATGTTCCATATATTCCATGACCATGAAAATACTATCAAGGCTACTTCCTACCACTACTTCTTTAACGTCAACTATGTATGGGTGGTGAAAAGAAAGAAGAATGTTTATTTCCCTGAGAGAAGTCAGTGGGAAGCCCTCTTTTTCCTTCTCCATCTTGACCTTCTTCAATGCTACAATTTCTCCAGTCTTTTTATCCCTAGCCCTATATACAACACCATATGTTCCTTCATCTATCTTGTTGAGTCTCTCAAACTCATCAACACTTCTACAACCCTGAAGCATGTTGAATGTTCTTTGAGGTTGAGCAGTAGGTTCTGGAGTCTCCCGGCCATCATCTTCATCTTCAGAATCCGTGTCTGAGTGACTGATACTGGTTTCACTTTTCCCACCTTGAACATCAACCTCCATGTAGTCATCCTTCTCTGACCCGGGGTAATCATCACCACTGGAAGTTCTCCCACGGGCACCTCTTTCTTCAGATTCAGATGATCTGGCTCTAGCTCTTTCAATACCTTCTACCTTAGATTCCTCAGGGCTCAATAGCTTGTTCCTTAGCCTACCATCCAATAAATCAGGAGACACCCTCCACCTACTTTTGGGCATTTCCTCATCATTGAGGATCTCACCCTCATCAACAGGAGAGTTATCTCCAGCTGCCCATCTTGAAGACGATATATTGCGAGTTGGAACATAATCTTCGCCTTCTGGATGCTCAGCTTCCTGATCATTATCCCACTTCCCTTTTGGGGGCAATGAATGCAAACCTGAAGGAGAGGACAAGGTAACATTAGATGCTGCATTCAACTGAAGTTCCTCAGTTTCCCTGTTCTTGACAGGAACTATTTCAACTCCACTATTCGGAGCATTCGGCGACTGTGACTGACGGAACACCTTAGGCAACGGAGGTGGAGGAGGAAGCGCAGCCACCTTCACCGCAGAGGCGGAAACCCTAACTTTGGATAGCTCGTTGACTTCCTTGTCATCCTGATCCCACACTATGGGCGAAAACTTCCTTTTTCTCTCCGGCACTGGCGGAGACAGAGTCCTGGTTTCTTCCAACATCGCAACCTCGGAGCCTTTTAACCCCGGTTCCGATTCAATAGCATCATCAGAACCACTCTCACTGGAAAGCTCACCAGGCTCTCTATCAACTGCCTTGACAGAGAAACCACACCGGCGAGGACCAAGGCCACTGCTGCCAGAGTCACTCCTACTCGAAGAGGATCGATAACCACCACCATTAACACCTTCCCTCTCCTTAATATCCTTCTGCCTCACCCTAACCCTATCCCTTGACCCACCCCTCACAACTTCACCGCCACCACCATTCCTAACACGATCGTAATCCTCTTTCGAATTCGCGAATCCGCGTCTGGAAACTTCTAACTTCGATTCGCGCTCTTTGAACTCGTTTTCGCGGTAACCGCCATGTCTGCTAGCCGCCATATATTTCTCTATATACCTAAATTCGTGAATCACAAGGGAAAACCCTAATCCACCCTTTGCAACAGTTTTTTTTGTATTTTTTTGTTTAATAGAACCCTAAACCCAAAACAAAACGAATCCCCGAGAATTCAAAATTGAAGAACGCGCGAGAGATCGGATGGAGATTGGAGATGGAAGAAGAAGATAAAATCGAAAAAATACGAAGGGGGAATACAATAGGATTGTAAAGAGGGGATTAGAAAGGAAACCCTAGAAAATTAGGAACAGGCAAAGAATAAGAGAATGATTGATAGGCTTACCGACGAATGATGAAGTTGGATATTAAAAGGGAGAGAACGAGAGAGGCAACGCAATCGAATAAGCGATGCGATGAAGAGAAGAGAGAGAGCAAGAAAGAAAATTGGGCCCAAAAGAAACAAGGGTGACAAAAAAACGGGGATATTATCGGGACACTCCGTTTTTCACAAATACGATAATTCGTGTTTTTTTCTTAAATACATCTTTTGTCCTAGCAAAATTAAAAATATTTGTTTTATATTCCTACAAAATTTTTTAAAGGTTCCATCAGGATTAGGATTAGTCTCTCGGTCAATTAAGCTTCAAATTTCCGTTATAAAAATGCCAACATTTAATGTTTAACTATTTTTATCTTCAAAGAAGAAGATATGTGGAAAACAAAAAAAAACATGTGTATAACTTTTTTTTATCTTCGTAAAATTAATATATATCATTTTTTTAAAATAAGTTTTAGATATTCAAAAATAATATTGTAAAAAAATATAATAGTAAGTTCGACTATATATCTATAACTAAACCTCGATCTAAAAATAAATATATATTTTAAGAGGATGAAAAAATATTTTAGCTTATTTTTTATTTATAGCATTTTGTATGTTTTTAAAACAAAACATCCAATAAAAAAACATCATGACATAACACAAGATAAAATATAATTTTATTCTTCCTATTTTATCTAATTTGTATTTTTTGTTCCTTCATTTAAATTTGAGATATTTAGCCCCTCAACTTTCAAAAATTAATAATTTTAGTCTTTATTCAATTTTACATATATTTTATTTTTTTATTCAATTGAATCTAATCCCAATATTCATTTAAGATATTATTAAAAATAATTTAATTAATTGAGGATCTCATCATAATTGCAAATTTTCAAAAACTATAAAACTAAATGTTTCTATTTTTAAATTGGAGAATCAAAATTGAAGATTAAGCAAAATATGGGACAAATTATATTATAGCCCCTATAATCTTTTATCATAATTTTGAATATATTTCTTCTTTTTTAGAAATTATATTTTTTTATATTTTTTTTGTTTTTGTGTGTTTGTGAGAATCTCTTTTCTTAGTTAATCCTTTATTTGTTTCTATTTATAAGACTTAATCATCTAATTCATTAAAAATAAGAAAAATGGTTAATTTAATTTCTAACAATGAAATTATCTTAGATTTATAACTTTTTTAAAATTATTTTTCTCATTAATACTTCTTTATTTTTTTAATTGTTTGATAATATAATTTTTCTATTTTATTAACTAAAAATATTTTTAATCTAAAATTAATTAATAGAATAAATATTATAAAGTGAGCTTTATAAAAAAAGAACAAATATTATTTTTAACTTTTAAGTCTCGTAAATAGAAACGAGGGAGTAACTTCCACTAATTACTAGGAACGATTGAGGAAGGTTTTGCATTCTCTACTTCAACTTTAGTAAAGGAGTAACCTTGTGAACCACATGGTAGAGGTGGACAAACTAAGACGCCTATTTGCAACTTCATCAGTCTCTTTCTAAGACAGATTTTGGCAACGGACAACCTTTTCCTGTTAGGGAGAAAACTGAACTTTTAGCTTAAAAAAAAGCTTGTTCTGTTTGAGTATGAAAATGGTAAGAATATTGTTAGATGCACCCAATATTTTTGGTAAAATTTTTTTTTTTATTTTTTTAAAAAATATTTGTGATGAATTAATTTAAAATTAATGACTCAAACAAAAATTAAATATGTGACTTTCAAGTTATTAACACAATGTTTTAATCAATTAAAATAATGAGTCAATTACATTATAAAATAAATAATATTATTATATATAACACTAAAATTTATAATGTATATTTAATACACTTGTAAATTTAAATAATAAATTTTATAACAATTAATTTTGATATAAATCATAAGAATTATTTAATCCGTATATTTTTTTATAAATAAAAAATATTTATTATTACAAAATTTAATATATATTAAATTTTATAATAGTAAAAAAAAATTAATACAGAAATGAATAATTTAACATATTAATAATTAAAAAAAAAACTTTAAAAAATTAAAAAAAAAACCCAAAAATCAATAAAGATGAACTTCATCCGTATAAATGCGAAAATGCTGGGTGCCGACTTAAGATTCATTTGGATAAGTGAATATTCTGTTAATTGTGTAAGTGTTACCCATGACAAGATTTTTTTTTTTTATTGGCCCATGGCGATATATTATTGTGAACATTTAGTATAATATTAGGAAGAAAAAGCTAACACGAGTTTGGAAACTCAACGAGGGTTTCAACATCATGAATATCAACAAACAATGACTTCTATACATATGTTTAATGAGGATCTACCATAAGATGTAGAGAAGACAATTTTCGGATAATTATGGTATTATTTTTTATTTATTTTGGAGAGAATACACTTTTTAGGTATGTAGTTAGAAAGTACTTATTATAACTTCTTATTTTATATTCAACTAATTTATTTTTCATGGTATTAATTTAATTTGGAATAAAATGAAACTTTCGGATACTTTTGGACTTTGGTTTTAAAACTAAGTATAGAACACCTGATACTAATAACTTTTGGCTGAACATGTTATGTGTCCATGTGCTTCTAAATGCCCAATTCTGTGAAACGTTATCAGCCGGCGTGAGCTAGGCAAGGGAGCATGAAAGACACGAGATGTTTGTATAGTGTTCGCATGCCACAAAGTAGCTAGGTTTTGCCTCTGCATCAAGCCATCAACTACACACATTCAAAAACCAAGTCATGTAAGAAACGATGCTACTGCTATATAGCTATTCATCTGAATAACACTTTGGAGTGCAATGGGAAATTTTGGCACGGGTGTTTTACAATTATTAAGACAACCTAGGCACTGCTCTGATCATAGATGGATGCTACAAACAGTAACATTTTTAACGCTTTGCAGACCATGCCTGCCAAAGAGGACCTAATGAGATGCTAAACGTTCGGGTTTAGATCAGCTTAATAGAAAAATTACTACAAATGACAATATATTTGACTTCAAATTGGTATTTGTCTGAATCAAAATTATCACAAGCAACAATTTAAAATCAACTTTATGACGCTAATAAAATGCTTGCAACATTTATTGATGTAGCATGGTCCTCTTAATTAAACCATATAAAAGAATCCTTGCACTATCATTTACATATTGGAGTGAAGACCTGGATTCCTTTTCCGACCAGGATTTCCTTTCCAATCATTAAGTGTATGTTTGATTTATCATTGCAAACAAATATTGGTAGCAAAAGGATTTTTGTTAAAACATTTACATTCTTTTTTTTTTTAGTTTTCATTGGACTGTTAGATTTTATCTCAGAATTTGTGTAAAACAAATTAAATGATAAATAAAACATGTTCTAACTCATTTAGGTCACTTTTACAGCTTTCTTTTTTCAATGGGTCTGTTATAAAACTAATTATTAGCATCAGACTATTTTGACCATGAACTTTGTCAAACCACAATTTTAACTTGCAAATTCATTAACATGTTAACATTTTATTTATAAGAAGAAAAAAATAAACTGTGATTCCACGTGAATTATCACAAATGAAACTATTGTGCAACGTCAAAATGCTAAATAAGAGTGCAATTCTGATTGCACTTTTATAAACAACTAAGAATCTCTTTAATTTAAAAGAATGAAAGATCCGTGAAAAAGTGAATTCAGATTTAAAAAAATGAAATATTTAAATTAAAATATAAAGATGTGAGACTCACCATTTTTTTAAATTTACATTTGAAATGCACCCAAGTGTAATTTAATGAAACATTACCTTATATATGTCAACAGCTTCATGATAAATTTTACCAATTGTACTGAAGGTTTTATATTTCACACGACAAGATATTACATATATTGGTTGCAAAATTGCTACTACCAGCAAATGGAAGGCAACTTAAAGCTTAAAGAGAAAGAAGAAGGCACATGTCCTGTCCTTCTTATATACTCAACCCTTTCAGTAGCCCTCAAAGCTTTGTCATTCAGCTTCACTTGTGCATTAGCTCGTTTCTCTTCAGCTATCCTCTTAGTCGAAGCTAGTTTATTTGTAAACCTTTCTTGTGCCAATGCTTTCATTCTCTCAGCCTTCACCTAGTAATTCAAATAAACCCATTTGTTAAAGAATAGAAATGGTGTCAAGCAATTTTAATTAATTTTTTTCAAAAAAACCTGAGCATCTCAAATCGAAAATCAGATACTAAGATTATTTAAGACATTGATCTCAATAAATATTTCTATAAAATCCTTAATCATGTGCTTAGAGTACATGATTATTTGTTAGCCATATTACACATTACACTAATATTCATTTTTTATGTCAGAGAGTAATAATAATTCTACATACACAAGAAAGTGTGGAGCTGTACAAACGTAAATTATATACGGTTGTACGCAATGAAAAGCAACTTTACTCAAACTAGAGCCCACTCGTGAAAGCAATGCATGTCTGTTACCTAGAGGAGGTTCTATCAGCGTCACACTATGCAACAGTAGAGTACTTTGAACCTATCAATTACAGACAGTACTTACTTTACTTAAAACACTTGTGCAATTTCAGTGGATTAGTGACAACTCGATCGAGTTTCAAATATAAATATTTTTTTCTATTCTACTCTGCATCGGGAAAGAATCCAGGAAGAAGAGAAAAAATGAAAGATCAAAGATCCCTACCATGCCATGGTTTCTTTTCAGGGATAATTCTCTTTGTCAGTCTATTTCACAGACCTTTCAAGTCTACTTCACTCATGAGCTTTTTCAGCGTTGGAAAGGTTAAAATCATTGACAGCAAATCGAGGGAAAATGGTTGTACTACTATGCCACATACCAAACCACAACACTACTTTTGGAAGTGCCAATTTTAGAACATCTTAATAATAATATGCTACATTGTAAGAACAAGAACTAAGCCAGTAAAGATGGTACACCTCCATTTTCTTCATTTCCATTTCAGCTTTTCTTATCTGATGATTTTCCCAGGCTTGAATCTTCACCTCTTCACGCTTGAACCTGAATAAAGTTTTAACAAGAAACTTTGTTAACTCTCAACAATTAGCATTAATTCGTTGACTCCTAGGGTCCAAGAACCATCCCATAAAACTAACCTGGAACATCTTTCTGAACATGAGTACAATTTACGGTAAGTGTTTAATAATAATTGAAATAAACTTTAGTATTAACATATTAGAAAAAAATAGTAATGAAATAATTTATATGCATTTTTTAAGAAATTATCACTAATATTTAGCTACACGTAAGGAAACAATAATATATTTTAAGTCTTGGATTAAGGATTAGTCTCATAATTTATCCAAAAAATCCAAATGTGTGAAAATACTTTGACATCCGCCCTGGAGAGTCAAAAGTTTTAATAACAAGTAATTATGAAAAAAACAATACATTTTTATTCACTAAAATTTATCACTAATTAATAGACTAATTGATTTATAGTATCCACCAAAAAAAAAGACTAATTGATTTTTAGTATTTGATTAAAAAAGCAAGGTATATAGCTAATTACATACCTGGCCATATATTTGGCACGTTCGGCCTCATCCCAAGCCATTGCTCGGCTTTCTAGAGGACTCAACTTTCTAGCTTGATGATCTTCATGAGTCCTCTTGCAAGGGCTTGTTGATCCTTCTCCATTTCCACATTTCCTAGTAGTCTCAGCAACATGTTGTGACCCATTTTGACCCCTCATTGGAGTTGAAGCCCCTGAATGAATTGGGCTTCTAGTAGCAGGAGTTGTGGCTCTAATTGGTGTCCCAGTTCTTGAAGGCTCTTGGCTAGCAATTGGTGTCATCTCAGTCCCCATGTCTCTGAAACATATTGGTTGCACTTGGATTGTGTAATTTTCTGAAGACCTTTTATTATTGTTATTATTGCTTCTCCAATTTGACTCATCACATTCCACCCTTTTGGCTTCAGCTTCATATTGAGCAGCAGTAGCATTAGCACTAATAATATTATTAGTCATGATGAAATCATGGCATGCATCATTTTCCTCCTCTTCCTTCTCGCTACTTGAGTAATCATTCTCCTTCTGTGGCACAGGTGCTATGAGTCTCAAATCATCTGCGTTTGAGTTTCTTGGCTTGCTTTTGGAGTGGCTTTTCTCTCCACCACCTTTTGACAACCCCACAAGCCATTTTTGTGCATCGTCCCACTTAGAAGGTGTTGGTTTTCCCATGGTTGCTCGATGGTGGTGGTTGGAGACACTAGTAGCATCTTTTCCTTTGTGAAACTCTGAGTACATGGCACTGCTATTTGGGGTCTCTTGTGTTGGTCCATTGTTGTTATAGCACCCTTTGTCTTCCACGTATCTCATTCTCAAAGATGTCTCTCAAAAACTCTAACTTTGGTCCAAACTCTACACAGTGAAAATTTCAGGATCTACAACTTCTGCTCCAGATCCTATATATGGAAAAATCAGTATGATCTATGTTATTGTCTTGAAATCCTTGTTAACACGGTTTCATATATCTGAAGAAAAAAATATATAGTACACTGGCCTAATCTAGATTGAAGTTTAGAAATTAGAACTATAGAGCCTTCAATGTATATTTAATTTGTCTTTACAAACATGAAACTCAGAACTGCTAAAATAGCTTTGTAATGTAACTCTTGTTGCTTCAACAAGGAGACCCTATTGAACTTACTCAAATTAATACTTTAGTCTCAAGCATTAAAAATTCTGAGGACTTTTTAACTGAGCTGAACAAGAAGAACTAAATAAAGCCTAATGTACAATGCTTGAAAGCAAAATACACTCACTCATTGAGTTAAAACTTTGGAATCTAAGGTTGTTTTAAGTGTGTGGAAATGCAGTAAGAGGAATTAAAACAGAGTAAATGAAGCTGAAAATGGAGTTCACAGAGTAAAGCTTAGTATTTAAGAGAATGATACCTTATTTCACAGCATGAAATTCTGAGAGTTGCAGAGGCAGAGATGAATTTCAGATCCATTGAACATTATAATACTACCAAAAAAATGTGCATGGTTTCAGAAAAAAAGGTTTATCGTTTCGACAACAATAAATAAAGAATGGTCAAGATGCATAGAATAGTCATTTATCTTGGGAATTGGTGGACTTTTATTACTGAACAATGCAGGTGCCATGTGGGGTGGAATCCACATTTCATCTTCAATGTAAGGTGACAGAGGAATCATGGAAGTAGTATTTTGGTAGAAAATGACTAAGCAATATACTGTCACAGAATTTTTCTAACTATTGTGTGAACGTCTAGATTAAACACGAATTTTTTAATGAAAAAATTAATATTTAAATTTGCAAATATACTTTTATCGTAATTTTTAACAAATTTATCTAATACAGTAGTATTTTTTAACTTAATCTTAAAAATTAGAAATAATAAAACCATATTATTATTAAACATAATATGAATTCGTATCACATATATTTTAGTATTTGCTAATAAAAGATCTGGTTAATGAATAATTTAAAAGTATTGATTAAATAATTAATAATTAATAAATAATTTTGTTTGCATTGATAATCTTTTTTTGAAAAAATAATTTTAACTTACTTGTTAGTTATTTAAAGATACATTTAATTTTAAGGAAAAGATACATGTTATTTACTTTAATTAGTTATTTCCTTTAATTTAAAAGTGAATAACTAGTGCTACTCAACCCTTTAATATGTACAACTTTAGACAGGATAGAAAAACCCTTTTTTGTATATCCCTTTTAAGGCTTTTAATTTATCTCAAAATATAAAAAAGAAATACGAAACAAAGAATAGTATTTTTAATTAAAGTAAAAAATGATGATAAATAATGCGTCAGCAGTATTTTTTTGGGGTTGAAGTGTCCATAGGAAAATAGTATAGTAATGTTCCCTGGAGAAAGCAGGTTAAAACTTTGGTTGTCCTTTTAACGGCTACTAGATTTAGAAAAAATAATATTAAATGTGACACGTGGACGGTGGGATGTTTGCAAAAACATAGACGAACTGTGATACTCCTGATTCCTGACCTTTTCACGAGCCCATGATACGGACAGTTTCATAAATTTGATTGTTTTCACACGGCTCCATCCTCACCACTCACAAGTAACAATTATTATCATTTGGAGATAAATAACTCAGCAGGGGCAAAGTTAAGTTAAAGGTGTATTAACATAAATAATCTTTTTGTCATCTCACACTTATTTTTTTGGAGAATAATCTTATTCAAATAAGATAAGATTAGACCAAGGATTAAGTTATTATTTTAAGAATAACTTTGTTTATTATTCATTTTGAAACTTAATAAAGTTACATTTTCTTGAAAAATCCATTAAGATCTGTCCAATGAATGAGATCATAAATTTGAACTTCACTACAAATATTGTAAAAAAAAAAGTTACACTTTCTTGGCATCTTCATTTATTCAAATTATATTAGTTACATTTTAAAACCATTAAATTTAAATAAAATAAAGATTTAGGATATTTTAAAGTTTGTCTCAAAATATCAAAACTTGGTGTTTAAAATCACATGGTGCAATGTGAAGAGTTGATTGGAAGTGTATGGAACCATATCTGCCATCTGGGAAGTAGCAACTGACAGAACAGAAGTGGCATACTAACAAGGAAATTTCCTCTGCAAGCTGGCTCTGCTTATTTACCCATGCTTGCAGCTCCATTCCCCCAACCCAACAAACTTAGTGGATTTAGTTTATAGTATTAACTGTTCTTTCTTCCTTGTACCTACTGGACTCTCAAAAGGGTTGTGACTTGTGAGTGGATCGTCATTGTGTTGTCTAGGTGCATGTGTGAAGATAGTAATGAATTAACAAATTAAATACTGTAAAGAGAACGTATCTAAAGAGAAGGAACGCTGGTACACATACAAGAGAATGAGAGCCAGAGTGGTACATAGGTGATAACTGATAAGAGTGTTTTAATGATCCAATTCATTTTTTTTTTATTATTGGAAACGATCCAATTCAATTTCAATTACAACACCTAATCTAAAAAATATAACCAAAAAACTATAAACTAAATGTGTCGGGGGAAATGTTGGGTTAATCGAGTTTTTTTTTTTAATCATCAAAATCATGGGTTGATCGTGTAACCCATGTTTTTTTCAATCTACTACAGTTTTCTACTACGTTATCATTAGAAGATGTGTGTTGCCATTATTTTTGTTTTGTATTTTAATATTGTTCTAGTTTTTATTTTATAATTTAGTAAAACATATGTGTTGTCATTTTTTTTTATCACAAAAAAATGTTGAAAATGTGTGTTGTCATTATTTTTGTTTTGTATTTTAATATTGCTGTAATTTTTATTTGATAATTTAGTCGAAAAATATTATATAACATATTTGTTATCATTTTCTTTTATTAAAAAATGTTGTAGAAAATGTATACTGCCATTATTTTTGTTTAGTATTTTAATATAATTTAGTAGAAAATATGTGTTGAGTTTTGTTAGTACATTAGTTCTTATTGGAAAAGGTACAAAATAAGTGATTCCACTTTGATTGACACATCCTCTAAAAAAGATAAATAGAGAATAAAAAATATCATTTAAAGTGGTGTCTTCTACATTTTACATGACAAAACAAGTCATAGTTATCATGCAATTCCTTTTTTATAATTTTTTTAATACTAATTTTGTCAAAAATCTAATATGTGACAAAATACAATGGTGTCATTTGACAATATAACTAGTGTGCCTATAGGATTCGGATCATTATTAAGGATATGGTCGATAATCTCTCAAACCATAGCCAAACACCCCTAGAAAGATAAGAATGAGACATATATTTTAGTTGACCTAGGTCAAGCACCCACTAGGCGTAGATCGAATATCTCCTCAATAGGACCTAACCCCAGGATGGTACAAGAAGATTACTATGGGAGAAGTTAATTAAGAGTGTGTTTGGATAAAAGAATTTAAAATTCTAAGAAAATTTAAATTATAAGAATTTCAAATACTTCAATTGAAATTCTTTTATTTTCAAAATTTTGTGTTTAGATAAAAAAAATTAAAATTATGAGAATGAAAAAAATGAATGAAAAAAAAGAGAAGATATGGTTGATGTGTTAGTTATATGTGTTCCTCTACGCTCACATCCGATCAATGTTCCACGAGCTCAGACGGTGATGTTTCTTGAAGAAGATTGTAAAAAAAGAATTTCAATTTCTCACATTTTAGAAGGAAATTGAAATTCCAAAATTTTAAATTATTCACATAAAAAACATTCAAACAATGAATTCTAGATTACAAAAATTTAAATTCTCTGATAAATTACTTTTTTCAATCAAAATTCTCTATCCAAACGTACTCTAAAGAAAATGTAAATCACCACCAAAAGCTTAGCAACTAATCTCAAGATTAGCACAATTATTGGCCTTGAAGATAAGGCCCATGGACCATGGGTCCATTAAAATATGTATATAAATGGTAAAAATATTAAAGAAACATACATTATTTATTCGCAGGATGAATCCAATAATAAGAGAGACTTAAAATAAATTTAAAAATAAAACTTTTTACTTTAAAAGAAAGAGCTATATGTTGGACATTTTTGCCAATATATTTAACATTTTTGCCAACATATGACATTTTTATCACATGTGTAGAAGACGGACGAGTCACCGCATCAAAGAAGAGAAGATTACCCTAGTACCCTCGTGCATGTTTCATCTAAATAGAAAAACCTTTCGTTTTATTGTTTTAACATTTGTCTTCTCAGTCTTTTCTTCATAATCATTTTTTGGGTGGTAAATTGTCTTGGCCTGAAAAATTGAACTGTATACGAGTTCTGATAAATTGCACCCCCTTTCCTCTGTTTCTATTTATAATCGATCATGTTAGAATTTAGATTGTGATGCAGAACAAAATAGACAGCTACCAACTTAAGGGTCCTCAATAAGAAAATATGATGGTATGATTGATGACTATAGAAGTGCCAAAATGTTGGGCAAAGCAGTAAAGTAAATGGGTAAGAAAAACAACAAAAATAAAGTTATTAGGGAAACAGATAAGATTTAAAATGATTGGATCCTTATAGATGAGATATTTATATTTATATTCCTTTGAGTATAACAAAATTGGAAGTATGAGATGCTATTAACAATTATCTCCTTCACATACTTTGATGGAGAGATCCGATCGAGATCCAAGTTGTGAAGTACTGTGGTTGGGAAATTTATGGAATGGAATTCTAGCAAGAGAAAATAATTGAATGGTAAGTGTACCCTGGTGCTGTAGTCTGTTTGAGATGAATTAGCAAAATTTGACTTTGAGGGAGAGGATGAATTCCTTGTCTAGTGGAAGCTGCTGTCATTAGAACCAGTGACTGACAACTTTATTACTCATTTAAAGGTCCAGTTAATATGAGGTGAACCCAATATGAAATTTGGACTAGGTATGATTTGTGAGGGGTTTTTTTTTCTTCATATTTTTTTTACATTTACGTTTTTAGACCCTTCCTATCACTATGTAAAAAAAGAAGCTTATGTTAGCAACTTTTTGATGTAAATTAATTAAATTTTTAAATATAACTGAATTAAATAAATTATTTAACATTAATACTTTTAAACTTTAATTATACAAGTAAATAAAATATACATCAGCGTGTTAAGTGTGATAACTTGCAAACGATATAGGATAAGTTGGGTCAATAATTTACCAGCCCAAAATATACTTGCTTGTTACTTTAAGTTTGTTAAGTCACAAGTGAGTTTGATATTTTGATATCTTGCTAAAAGTGAGCCAATATAAATTTGCCGGGAAATAGCTAGTTTTTTTTCTCTCTTTTTTCTGTCTGCATGCTTGCGAATTTACACCAACGAAAAATCAAATACACTGTAATATTGGGATTAACATATACTTATCTCTCACAGAAAATGTGGTACAAATGATTAGTAGCTTGAACCTGTGAAGCATATATATGATAGGAGTTAGATTTCACTTCCTATTAAAGGATTAGTCTATTGACTTTTGATTTTGGAAATACCTTGCTTTCAAGAAAAGAAAAATATAATTATGAATTTGAACAAGCTTTGTTTCACCCTAGGTATTAATCTATAAGGGAATAATCTTTCATTGTGAGCGGGAATTCCCTGTGAAGTGGTTTTGGTGATTGTTGCATGTAGTGTTCTTCCAGAGGTATCATTTCAGAGTGCTCTCTTCACTTCCCTTTGCTAAGGTTTTTTCTCATGTCCAGCTAAATATGGTCCTAAAATACCTCTAAGGTGATTAGTAAAAATTCTACAGATTAAGTTTGAAAATAAGGCCACGGTTGTTCTGATAAATCAAATGATTTTGATCAATGAATGATGTCAAATAATATGTATTAGTCCTTCTTAGATACCTAATAAAATGTAGTAGTTTATTAGATTTTAATACATGCTGTTGACATCAGATGGTGAAGTTCATGAGAATGTAGACTTGTTTTTGAGTGAAGAATTTGAGACCACAGTTGAAGTCGAGAAAGATTTGACATTGTTTTCCCCGTTAGTAATGTCAAGAAAGGCCTCAATTCTTGGTCACAGGTCTTAAAAGGCCAATTGCTGTTAAAAGTCCAAGTATCCCACCGACAATGACCTGCAATATGAAGACATACCCCAAATTTGAGGGATTAAAAACATATATTTAATCCTAAAATATATTACTGTGGTCAATTACTTGTCCCACTTTTTAAGAACTTATATCTGCTCACTTTAACAAGCATCAAGGGGTAAGGAGAAGGTGGAAATGGAAATATTACATAAAATGAGGAAGAAAAAAAAATATACCGTGGAAGTGGAAATAGTGGAACATGTGTACAAGGCTAGTAATGTAAATGCAGATGAGCTAAATAGCTAATTATTAACTGAAGCACATTATAACTCAGAATGAACATAATCAGCAACTGTAGAACCTATCATTTGGCACATTATTATCTCTATGAAAAGGTTCATTCACTTGGCATTGTATAATAAAGTAGTACTATATGATAGAATCCAAAATGAACTGAAATAAAATATATAACTTTATGAAGGCTTAAGCCCTTAACATTTTGAAGCAGTGTCATTCTAGGGTGCACTGAATTTCATTGGTAAAACTTAGGTCCATCACATAATTATAGGAAGCAATCGTATGAAAAATGAGAACCTGAGGGGGGGTGTGCCCAAGAAGTTCGCGAAGTGGTCTGCTTTCGGCCAGAGGATGCTCAGCAGGAAGTTCATACACAATTTGGTTTAAAACCTGGGAATATTCATTCATTCAAATTCAATATAATCCACTAAAACCAACTAAAACAAAGGAGCAAAGCTGTAAGGCACAGCAATCATAGGCAAACAGAAAAGGCTTCCATGGCATTTTATCTCACATCTGTGGTGAGAAAAAAAAAAACCAGAAGATTGCATATAAGTAAAGGAAATGACAAACAATGGCATAGGTAGTAAATGTAGAAGGGTAGGTATCAAACCTCTGCTTGGCGTCCTGCTTGCAATCTTACACCAGTAGCATCATACATCACCTGCCACCAATCTGTTTTTCAGAACTTATTTTACACAACAGCATTATTACTTTAGTTTCTGATTGTCTAAACTAGGTGCATTTTTAACTGTTTTTGGGAAATTAACAGTAACATAATGTCTATTCCTACAGGTGCAGATATGGAGCAAGAATAGATTGAGTATTACTTATGTCACAGATCATAATAATTAGTAAACAAAATATCAAGCCCTTTAAGGGGTCTTCACTCTTCACTATTGATTTATTTGAAGAACTAAAGAGAGGGGTCATACAATACAAGCAAAAACCAAGGCAGTGGCAAAAAGAGGTCCTCCAAAGCCTTCTTGCAATCCAATAGCAGCTGCAAGAGCAGTGACAGTTGCTGAATGAGATGATGGCATTCCACCAGACCCAACTAATTGCTTCAGATCCCATCTTCTATCCTTAAACCTGCATATCTAAGAAACATTAAGACTTTTAAACCATCTGATCATCTCTTACCTATTTTTTTAAAACAAATTTTATACTTCAAAATGAAAAATTAACCATTTCTCTTTGAACCATTACATTCATCCATACCCTTACACTTTAGTTTTAACTTTTACACACACACACACACACACACACACACACATATATCTAGTTGTTGAGTTTAGTTTATTAAAAAACTTCACATGTCCATGGATATCAAAGATATATGTGAAATCTTGAGGTCTTAAACTGCACCAGCTTCATGTTGGAAGGAGATATAAGGTTGGTCTAGTGGTGAAGGGAGAAGGGAAGGGGGGAGAGGTCGCGGGTTCGAATCTCCCCCTAACAAAAACTAATAATACTAACAACTAACATTTGTTAATAAAAAAACAACAACAACTACATGTTGGAACCATAACAACCAGATCAAATTGGATTTTAAGTTTTAAGGAAACATAAAGAAAGAAAAGGGAATGCCAACCAAGTGGTGAAGAACTTGATGGATTGAGCTAGTGCAAAAGCAACAATGGCAGAAATGAGAGGGTAATTGGAAGTGATAGATGAGGGTTTAGAATGCATGGCTGCAGCCTCATCCACAGGGAGTTTGACAATATTGGAATCCGTAAAGTGTAAAGGGATCTACTATCTAGGAAGGCTTAGCCTTAGAAGGAACAAAAAGAGAGACTCATTTGAGAAGAAGGATAAATGAAATGATGTCTTCTCACTGGTTGGTTGGATTGCTTCTTTTTTCTTCCAAAATGCTAACTAACGGTCATACTTTGGCTTTCACACCTGAATATATTTCTCTTGTTTAGAATATTCAAGTAGAATAACTTTAAAGCTAAATTTAAAAAACTTGAATTCTTTAATTATATTCTTATTACTGTTTAATTTTAATAAAATTTAATACAAATAATTAAGATAATATATAGTTACTATTTAATATTTAAATAGATAAATCACATCTTATATAATTACCTTAAAAATCATATAAATGATCATTTTTAAAAATTGACAATATAATTTTTTTAATGGATCGTATATAAAAATTAAACTCATCAAAATACTTGTACGTTAAGTCCAAGAATATTTGTACCTAAAAATAATAAAAGAAATTTCAAGATTCGAAACATCGTGATGTATGAGAAGCAATGCACTAGGGACGCTTCAAAATGTCAAGGTTTCGGCTCATAATAAATAAATTCCACTGCTCCTCATGTATTATTTATTCTACCAGTAGTATTTTTAACTGCATGTGCATATTTATGAACCATTCTGTACTCTGTAAAGTGACACTGTTACCTTTCTGCTTCTGGATTTATAAGTTTTTTTTAAGGATTCTGCATTTACAAGTTAAAACTCATTTTTTCGCTAATGGTATTATGGTGTAGAACTAATTTAATGGAAAAGAAAATGTAAATTTCATTCAAACAGAATAAAATAAACAATTGAATGCCACTTGACACAAAAATATAGTGAAAAAGGTCAAATAATTTTGTCATTGTTGTGTTAATGTGAATTACTATGTATACACGAGCACATACTCAGAAATTTAAAGAAGATATTTAAGTGTAAGCAAATAATAACACCGTTAAGCCGTTGTTGGCATTGGGTGCTATTCAAGAAAGGAGGGAAAAAGAAAAAACTAAAAGTTGAGTGAGTTGATCTGCTTTTTCCTTTAGACCAGACTCTAGGACAAAGTGATAACAACAAAATATCAGACAGCAAAGGATTGTAAATCCATGATTCCTCCAACCACAGGACGCATGCTATCCCAACGGACAATTGGACAAATGCAAATCAATGACACAAATGAGGCAGAGCTTCAATTTTCCTTTCGTTTGTCTCAACATGTGATGACAGACATGTGCTGGTGCCAAATTTACGACAACAATAACATGCCACGGAACTCCCCAATTGGAGTCCAACCACTTGATAGGGCACATAAATTAAGCTTTTTTTTTCTGGGCCTTGGATCAATGCAGGTCTTGGACGGATTCTGTTAAAGACTAGGTGATCCCCGATCCAAATTTGTATGGTAAACTCAATCAATTCTAAACGGCTAGAGTGTATCTTTTCCAACAAAATTCTTAAGTTCTTCCTTTGCTGCTTCCATCACTACCTGAAAGTCTATATGCGTATACCTTCCCCTGAAATCCATAATTAAATGTTCAGTTTTAGCACTATGTTCTAATGAATGATATAAAGCCCGGACACCATAAAAAACAAAAATAGGAGGGGAAAAAATGAAAGGAACGGTTACTGCTTTCTAGATTTTCCTTCTCTTTTTGTTTCCCAAACAAAAGTTAAAAGTTTTGGAACAGCATATCATGACTAATGTTTGTCTATTGATATTGATGCATGTGTACACAATTCTAAGTTTCTAACTAAACTAAACGTACAACAGTTCAAACTCACCCAATTTATTTCCAATTATCAAGCAGTATTAAGGTCATAAAATAGAAAGAAAAAAAATGAATTTTAATGTACCAGAAATGAGTTTTACTCCATGCTGTTGAAGGATAAGCTGGGCTTGCAATTCCATGCATTACCCTCGCAACGGCTCTTGGTGTAAATCGAGCCTGTGAATTGCTCTGCAGAAAGACCTGGTGATACCCAAAGGAACAGGTAAGATTTTAAAACTTTTTGTTCCAAACATGATATATATGTATCAAACTTTTTAAAGATTATCAGGATGCTCAAATGACAACTTACCTTTATATCTGCCCGCAGGAAAGGGCTGCACATGCAAATACCACGAATTTTAGTACAAGATAATGTAGCAATTAGCATATAAGTCACAGGTTAAATTTTTGTTTTATAATACGGAGCTTAGCTCAAAGAAATTAGAAATAACCTGCTTTGACCAATTTTCTTGCAGAAATCAGCATTATCAACTCCAGAAAAGTAATCCAATATTTTCCTTTGCAAGCATGGTGTATGATTGGCACCACTGCAACCTTGCATCGTATCACATAGATTTAATGCAAAATATGCAGCATTAAACATTGCATCCATTTTTCGTACCTACTCAAAAAATAGAACCATGAGAAAATGAATCAATCATTGATAACTTGGACATGAAATTTGACTACACAAACTCAATGGATGCAACATTTCATCTAAAACGAATTATCCGAGAAGTACTAATTCAAGGTTCAGGGGCTTCTGATTATGAGAGGAATATGGGACAATGTCATAACATTACATTTCAATTTCGAATCCCAAAAAGGAAAACAATTGAGCAGAGGATACAACATCCTAGATGAACATATTTTAAAAAAATGCCTAAATAAATAAATATCTCACAAGTTTATCAGAATTTACTTACCTTACAATTTTCAACTTCCGATAACCATCGGGTAATATCTGCTGATAGAGATAACAAGTCTGTTGGGACTTCAATGATCCTATAACAGTAGGCCAAGTCCTTCATTTCATAAGTTATTTCTCCCATCAACTGAGAATATTTCACAAATAATGAGGTCAGATTGTATTTATATTATTGCTTCAGTACCACACACAGGAAGGGTAGAGCTACAGCAAATGAGTTAGGTGTCCCAAATCAGAATCAGACAAGAAACATTGTTTTGAAAGAAAAAAATGGGCAAGATTAATCTCAATAAAAAATATATCCACTAATCCAAACCTTCAGGTCGTACAACTGATTTATTAATTCCACTGCTGTAACCCCCATGTCATTTGCCACAGTTGGAATGTCAAAAATATATTGCCCATGCTTGGTTTCAGATCTGAAAAATCACACACAAAAGATTCAATTTAACAGAAGTATGAGTGTAAGTAGAATTAAACTGCTTTTTTAGTGGTCACAATCAGATATAACTTCCCTTTATAGAAATTGAAAATTTGGAGCCAGCCAGACTCCATGTTGAGGTTTACAACATTAACATAACTCAGTCGGAAATCAGTACCATCCAGTGGAAACAGGGGAAAAGGTTGGGAAAGGTGAAAGGCCAAAAAATGTAATATGCTTACTATTGTTACCTTTTTAGAATTACAGCTATAGCAGAAACCTTCTGAGCAAGTAATGGCGGAGGAGACTGCAATAGTGCCAAAAGTTAAAAAATACAATCAACTAAATAATTACTGAAACCATATTTAGTTTTCCAGATTTCAGTTAAAAATTAACAAAAAGTAGTATAAGAGTGAGATGTCCTATCAGAAAATTCAAGTTTAAATATATAGATTTAGAGAGATAGCACTCATAAATTTATCCATCTTGCGTGACAAATTCTACATGCAAAGGTGAGTCTGCACCTTGTGAAAATTCAAAGTGCCAGTTACATTTATCTGTGGATGTAACTGCAAGTACTGTACATCACCCAACTCCAAGCGTGTCAAAAGTGTAAGCATCACCTGGTAAAGGAAAATATAAGACATTTTAAACTGTAGACCTAGACTAAAATAGGCAACATATAATTATCTTGAGTTTCCTTACAGGAACAGGTTTCATTAGTAGCATGTTAAATGTCATATAAATGGATAGAGATGACTGACCCCTATATCTAGATGATTGTCCAAGAAGAAAAAATCCTAATCACTGTACAGAAACCCACCTTAGCTTTATCTGGTTTAAAGTTAATCTTGATCTCTTTGGACTCAAGGACTTAGCAAAGAAAGATAAAACAAAACCAGATTTTTTGTACAAACACAGATATAACCTGTTAGGATATAAGGAGAAGGGAAAGTTAGTTAAGATAGTTAGTCTGTTAATGAGTTAGTTAGTTAGTTAGAGGAGTTTATTAGATATAAATAGGGGAAGAAGGATAGGAGAGAGGCAAATTAGTTGTCATTGTAAATTAAGTATTAGCTCTTTGTTAAAGGAAAAATTCTTTGTGAAGGGGAAACTCTTGGAGGAGAGTTTTCTCTCCTATTTTCTGTTTTTTTCTTACTGGTCAATAAAATCTTTTCTTTTCTTTCTCATTTCAATTCTTGGTTCCTAACATAATCTACAATCAGTATGGCTAAAAATGGTGTTTTGGCATAGCATGCATACCCTACAGATATCATCCTAATGACAGAAAATTTGGAGCTATCCCCCCTCTTTATTTATCATCAAAATATCAAGAGGATGTTATGAAGTCTGTCTGAAATTTTAATTGAAAATCATTTGTCTGAGAAATCAAACTTAAAAAAATTCAAATGAATGGTAGTATAGAGTAGAGGACCTCTTCTTTCATATCAAATCTGCGTGAAGCAGATTCTTTGATTAATGAACAGATTTTCCCACAGGAGTTTTTGTCAGCAGGAAACACTTCACGCAGAAATTTGTTCACTGCATATTCATCTACTCCTTCACTGAGGATTAAAAAAAATGCATTAAGAACAATTTGACAGTGAGAAAAAGTTAAGAATAAAAAAGAATTGCATTACCTGTGCGTTAGACTACGAAGTTTGAAATATGTCTCATCATCATAAAATAGGTGACAGTACGACAACCTCCCATCCCTTCCAGCACGTCCTATTTCCTAAAGTACCAATTCCCTTTATTAAGCAAAGCATATGATAGAATATCTTGCTATGCCACTACTAAAATTTAGAAGGAATCATATACCTGTACATACTCTTCCAGACTTTCAGGCAAACTGTAATGAATTACCTAAACACAGATATGACAATGAAGTTTCAGTATGAATTACTGTAATATGCAAGATAATTTATATTGCAATACAAATATGTAGCGTGTAAAATACAAGAGAAACATATATGAGTGATGCTCAAAAACTTTATTTTGTAAACTGAACTATTAACTAAAGTAACTACCAGTGATTTGCAGGAACAGAGACCAGGGAAAGAACTCAAATATCCATCCAAGACCATTTGTCCCCATTTTGGGACTTTAAGCATAAATAAAAATCTTTTG
Source organism: Glycine soja (assembly GCF_004193775.1). Taxonomy (NCBI): domain Eukaryota; kingdom Viridiplantae; phylum Streptophyta; class Magnoliopsida; order Fabales; family Fabaceae; genus Glycine; species Glycine soja. The sequence continues at coordinate 7,905,461 of NC_041009.1, read as the reverse complement.
AAGAAGAATCAGTTGTTCCTGATAGAGACAGACTTCAAAAGTTTGAATCATAAGACACATGGAAAATCAGGTTACCATGCAACAAGAGCACAATGCGAATCAGTGAACCACTATATGAGCATACCATCCTAGGGAACTTCTACTGTCATAAACCAGTTCATGCAAATTAATGCAGAAAGCCATAACATGTTGATAAGCCTTACAGCTCCGACATCTCTTTTATCTAGTCCCATGCCAAATGCCACAGTTGCAACAACCTTCACAAAAAATACAAGGTATCAGTTGGCAAAAAATAAAACAAGCAAACAAAAAGAATACTAGTATATTACCCCTGCGTTGCATGGTAAAATAATTAAAAGTTAGTAATTTTATGTATAGTTGATAGTATAAAAAAATTCATGTCATAAATTCACAATATTAATGATTGAACCATAGAATTTGTCTCACCACTCTGATCTTGTTGGAATTAAACAACTCCTGTACATAGCTACGTTCCTTTGCAGAGATACCACTATGATAACTCTACATGGTAAATCACATCAATCATCAAATTTAACCCTCAGTGTCAAGGATTATACATAAAGACATGCAATGTCAAAAGAAAAATTCGGAGCTAACCTTTGCCAAGATGTTGTTATCATTCAAATATCTGTTAATTTGATCAGTTTCATACTGGAACAAGAAGAGGCGTCATTAATTCCCACCAATATAGAAACATTATATTATATTCAACTATCCACTATATAAAACAACATTTTAAATCTGAGCCATAAGGATCTCACTAACTTTTTTTTTTCTGCCAACAATATTATACATATCAAATGCTCTGAGCTAGAAGCAAGAATATATTGCAATACAATAACAGTTGAGTTTAAGAAATCATAAAACATCCTGTACTTTAAAGTTGACAAAAAACAGTCCTTATACACACCTGAAATTTGCAGTATATGATCATGCTTTGAACTTCCACAAAAGGAGGAGACTTTATCAGATTCAGTAGGTCTTTCATTCTATTATGTTCAAAATGTTCAAAGTATATAAGCTTATTGATGTATAAGTTTAACAAGCTGATATGACAAAAGTATACAAGCTTTAAATGTTCGAAGTTGATATGACAAAAGTATACAAGCTGAAGCAGAAATTAGAAGCATCTGACTTGCCTATTTCTGACCAAAGACACTGACAAATGAAAATTGTCCCTTAACTGCGCCTTCTGAATAAGATTTGTGGAAGGAATGTCTAGAGCAGACATGATGGCATCTAAAGTTGTGGTTGTAGCAGTTGCTGTCATAGCAAGCACAGAACGAACATTAAGTGTCTTATGAAGCAGAGATGCTCTAAGTCTCATAAAAGATGGTCGGAAATTGTGAGACCTGTAAAAATATTCAAAATTTCAAGATCAACCAGAAAAGCAGATTAAATCACCAAAAGACATTGGGATTCCCTCACCATTCAGATATACAATGTGCTTCATCAATAACAACAAGTGAGATGGCTGGCAAAGAAGAAATAGTAGACAGAAACTCCTCATTCAGAAACCGCTCTGGTGAAACAAAAAGCACCTATATAAATTAAAATTTCAAACATTAGCATTAGCTTTATGCAAGAGTACTACCATCATCCACAGATAAACCTCAATACACAACATGTCATACAAAAATGGCATGTAAACAATCAACAACATTGTATGCAAACAATCTGCAAGAGTGCTACACAATCTGAGCCAAAGTTGCATTCAAACATTCAGTTGTTGAAAGTCCTACCTTTATCCCCCCTTGACGAAGCTGCTTGAGTGATTCAGAGGCTTCTTCAGGTGTCTAACATAAGTAGACATAAAAAAATGAATTAAACATAAAGAGATGAAATGATGATATCCTGTATGGCAATAAGCACTTAAAGGACTATACCACTCACTAACTAATCTCTAATCCAAAATCCATGTAAGTTTTAAAAATTATTTTCAAATTTTTAAAACAGAACTACTAGTAGATGTTTTCTGTTTTCTTCTATTTTCATCTTATTCAAATCTCCCTTAATTTCAGTGTCTGTTTTGTACCTTGCACCACCCTCCGCCAGTTGTCCTTGTTTAGTTGCATTTGAAAATGAAAGACAAATTTTGAAATAGAAATCAAATACACCCTAAGGTTCTCCCATAAGTTAAAAATTAACTAACTTACACATAAGCTAAAACCAGTTTTTGAAAAAGTTAAATGAGAGAGTCTCAATAAAAGTTAAAGTCAATAAGTTGATTTTACCTTATATGAAAAGCTTAATTCATTTTACCTTCTTATTTTTTTCTCTTACAAGTGTTTATTGAGAAGTTTATCCTATCAAAACCAATTAACCGAAGTATATAATAACACTGCACAAGGGAGAATATATAAGAGTTTACAACACCTGAGTGCTGGATAGAAGACCACCCATAATCACATGAGGCAATTGCCTTAACTGATCAATCATCAAAGCTACCAATGGACTAACAACCAATGTAACACCAGGCAAGATCACAGCAGGCAACTGATAACACAGCGACTTTCCTGCACCGGTCGGCAAAACAACCACACTAGACTTCCCGGCAAGAACCATTTTAATCGCCTCAACCTGCCCATCTCGAAAGCAATCATAACCATGAACCAATCTCAACAGCTTCACCAAATTCTCCTCCGAAGGCACGTTGCGTGCTGCGGTCGCAGCCTCCTCCACTGCATCACCATCAATCTCCCTCCTCTTACAACCCCCTCTCTGTTTCAACTCTCCAACAGCCTCTTCTTGCTCCTCCTCCTTCTCGCGCTGCGATTTGAATCTCCAACTCTTGTACCTTTTCCCGCCAAATTTCCCTCTCTTGTTGAGGAACTTCTTTCTCTTGCCATTCATGTTGAGCTTCACGAAGTTCCCTTCGCCGGCTCCGGATGTTCGCGGCTTCACGCTCGGCATTGGCGCACTGGAGCCAATCAGGTTGGGAAGCTGGCTCTTCCCACGCTTCCTCAAGTCGGCGCCCTCGGCGCGTGAGTCAGACGCGACGGAAGTAAAAACCGGTTGTTCGACTTCAGAAGGTTCTAGATTGAGGAGAGGTCTTCGAATTTTCGAGAAGGAAGCAGAATGGGAGGAGGAGAAGTAGCCGGCGGGGAGGGTTTCGATGGAGTACGAAATCGACGGCGCGTCGGAAGGTCGCCGGATTTGGAAGGGTAGATCGGTGGGGAGGGAGAGAAGGGTGGCTTGCTGGATCGGGTCGGATTTGGACTGGATTTTGGAGGATCCGGAAGGGTCTGGTTTTGGTTTTGATTTTGAAGGTTTGATTCTGATTCTGGATTTTTTTGAAACTACTACAGGTGGTGGTGGTGGTGGTGATGGAGTTGATTTTCTTGGTGGAGTTGCGGAGATGTGAGATCCATCGGAGTCGGAATCGGACTCCATTTGGATTCAGTTGAATCGGAACACGAAGATGAAGAATGGGGAAGGAAAAGAAAAGAGAATGAGTGAATAAAAGCTAGCTCCCGCGAACGCGAATGTTCCCGCCAGTTTTGTGTTTTGTTTTTTTTACGTGTTTCGGGTTTTGGGCCTATTGGGCCTGTTCGGGTTTTAAGGAATTTTTTGTAAATTTTATTTTAAATATACTTTTGAGAATAATAAAAATTCTCACACCTCATTCCTTGTGTGTCACACTAACACGCATTCACCATCCTTCTTTCTTCCCACTCTTCGTTCTTGATTGCAGTTTGTGCACACGACTGTTTGGATTGTCTTATTTGGCAACAATAAAAAAAAGTGTTTTTGCATGGTGTCATCATAGTTATAATATGTCTTGTGAGGAGAATCCAATTGAGTTCAGCTCCTAGTTTCAAAAAGAATTAAAACATCTATAGCTTGGGACTATTTTGAGAGGTTTGTTAATGGTGAAGGAATTCCAAAAGTAAAATGTAAAAAGTGTGGTAAAGAGTATGTCGCAAGAAATGATAGCGGGACTTCAAATACGAAAAAGCATGCAAAGAAATGTGATGTAGATGGGAGAATATCTTCCTATCTGCTTCTTGATCAAGAAAAGTATATGTGGACAAGGTTGTTTAGGTAATCATCAAACATAGCTATCTTTTTTTTGTTGTTGTTGTTGTTGAACATGAAGCAGTTTAGGGATTTGCTTTGTTTTTTAAACCCACATGCTAAAACAATATGTTGAAACATATCAAAGTCAAAGGTTTTGAAGAGATATAGGAAAGAAAAAGAAATTCTCAAATGTCACTTACAATCCATTCCTGGACAAATTTGTTTAACCGTTGATCTGTGGTCATTAATCACTACCAATCAATATATGGTATTGACTACACACTTTATTACTAAGGTTTGAGAGTTACATAAAAAAAGTGTTAGCTTTCTTTAACTTTCCTCCGCCTTATACTAGTGCTAATTTGGCCGAGAAGCTACTTAGTCTTTTAAAAGAGTTGGATGTTGATAAAAAAATGTTCACAATCACTTTAGATAATGTTTCTAACAACAAAGCAATGATGAAGATATTGAAGAAACATCCATTGTTTAGGTTAGGATTGGTTGCTAATTGAGGTTATTTTCATATTAAGTGTGGGGCACATATTCTAAATTTGATTGTCCACGAGGGTTTGAAGGTGATCGACAGTTCTTTGATTAAAATTCGAGAGTGTGTGAAATATATTAGGGGTTCAAATCCACAAAAGTCAAAGTTTGCATGTTTAGAGAAACTTTCACATGTGACATCTAAGCAAGTTTGTCAATATGTGCCTACAAGATGGAATTCCACATATCTCATGCTTGAAAGTGTTATAGGTTTTCATGAAGCCTTTACCATCCTAAAAATATATGGATCCTTATTTTGATAATTGCTTATTAGAAGAGGAGTGGGTTGAGGTAGAAAAATCAGCAATGTTTTTTAAGCCATTTTGTGATATCACCACTCTTTTCTCAGGCAGCACTTATCCGACCGCCAACCTCTATTTTTATGGTATGTGAAGTATTTAGATTAATATTAATGAAGTTGTGTGACACCCTCTGTCCCTCACATACATACTAATAAGGAATAAAAAAATTCAAATATTAATTAAAAGTATTTTTAAAACTTTTTTTAAAAACAAGTCTTTCAAAGGGGAAAAAGGCTCACATTCATTTTCTTCTACATCATATTTAAACTTGTCCAAATAAATAATAAAGTATTCTCGACTCAACAAGGTCGTCTAAGCTTCATACAATTAATATAGAACCTATATCCTAATGTCACATCCTATCAGAGCGTTGTGTTCCCGTGTCCTCTAGCATGAGGTTCTTCATAGTCATCCACCTATTCATCTGCTCCCTCGAACACAAGTTCAAGATCATCACAGGATCCAAACACAACAACACACAGGGAGTGAGTTATCACATTCATAGCTAATAGAGAAACAAGACAATTAAATATACATATTATATAAATGAGATACCACTTGCTTAAACATAGCTCACGTAACTTCACCACTTCGTCATTCAAAATTCACTTTTCAATTATCAATCACATTACACAAGAATCCCACACTTCGATCAAGATATAATAACACATCAATTAGCAAGCATATGCAATAGTTATGCTAAGACTTAATCCTATATGCAATGTGGTACCATGTCAGTAAAAAACCACTCTGGGGCGCTTAGGAGTACATAACAAGACACACCACACCATGGGTTTGTCAGGTCACTCTCACTAAGTAAGATCATAGGAAGACCAGTCAGGGTCACGATGTTTTGCGAGAATGCTCCAACCATATGAGATCAGCATAGGCTTAAAGGAGCACTCAAACCCGGTGACCCCCAAGGCCTACATTCCGAAGAGTCCGTCAGGGCCTCTCCCTCCTGATTCAGGTCCAACCCCTAAAATAATTTTTGCATGCAGACACTGCTAATGAATTATACAACACCCACGACCTTACACTCGTGTTTTAAACACGTTCAACACAATTGCGCTACGATTTAACACTGGTTCCTAAATAGGAAACCTACATTTTCTCTTTAACACTGCGCATCAACGCTTTTCTCAAGATAACACTGGTCGGGTTATTGTACAATTCATAGCTTACAACACAAGTAATTTCACATCAAGTGTTAACTACACACTTATCCACAGCTAGAACTCATTCACAATTTCACATCTCATAGTGTGACAATCCACCATCACATGTTTACACGTATCTCACAAATTAACACATGTTCAACTTTACACTTATACTCAATCTCAATAACAATATTATAATCTCAAAAACATGTTATTCTACAATTCATCACATACTCACAATTTGAATCATCATTTCATATCCTCAATATAACAATTTATATATAAGACCATCACAACATGATGACTAAAACCCCTCAAATAATATTACACAATTATATCAAAATCATAGGTCGAAACATACAAATATCAAGAGCACAATTTATCAAGCAGTCTTCATTAGGACATCAATATTTTATTTATAATCATAAAGGAAAAAATTGTAATTTAACAAACATCCCAAAATAAAACCCCAATTTAATCCTCTAAGGATCCCTACACATGTTCTCATTAATCCCCAATTGTGAATAACTCATCCCTTACCTCTGAGCGGAATCACGTGTCTTCAGCCAGCGATAGCAACATCTCTAGCGATTCCCTGAAATTCTTTCAATTATTCCTCTGACTGCTCCGATAGAATTCCCAAACGTCAGAGAAACGGAGAAGAGATTGAAACTTCCACTTGTATTGTCTTCATGCGATTCCTTTTTCTTCCTCCACGAATATTTTCTCGCAAATCCCAACGGTGTAAGCGTGCGGAATTGAATTTCGAACAACATATCCAAATTTCATGAAAATCCAACGGCTAACGAAACCGGGATCGTAGTTTTACCGAGACAGTTTTGGGTTTCTGCGGGAAATTAAAATGTTACAATGCGAAGGGCTTTTCTCTAAGCTCAGATATGATTTTGAAATTCCCAACGGTGAGAATGTTCGGAATTGGGTTTCAAACATGATACTCAAATTTCACGACGATCCAACGATGAACAAGTTCAAGATCGTTGTTTTACTGAGACAGGTTTGGTGGGCTGCGGGAAAAAGAAAGGGTTTTGAGAGGAGAAGAGGAAAAACGAAAATGAGGCCAAAAGGAGGCAGCTGACTTAACATAACTATTTATACCTAGGGTACTCAGCCTATTATTTGCTCTATATTTATTTATTTATTTATTTTTACTAAAAAGCTTTTTAAATTTATTTACGAAAAATTGGGATATTACAAGTTGCATGCTTTTTCATTGTGAGTTTGAAAATGAAAAACAAATCTATTGCATGGCTAGAAAAATGAAGGTAAAATTTGAAAAATATTGAGACTCTTACAGCGTTATTTTATCCTTTGGTGTCATCTTAGATCCTATATATAAGGTGCAATTTGTTTAATATTGGTATGTGAAGTTGTATGGAAATGAAAAGGGAGTGAGATTGATAAAAAAAATATATGATAAGTTAGAGGGTTTTTTTCAAAAGTATCAAAATTCCTCACCAAATGAGGCAAATCTGTCATGTTCACAAAGATCTAGTAGAAGTAGTCCAAGCATTATCTCATCAAGCCATTTGAAGAGTTTTGGAAGCTTTCAAAGCAAGTTGTGTGCATCGTCAAGGAAAGAATCTTATTTGGAAGCTTATTTGCTTGAAGATAAACTTGATCATATGCAGAATGTTGATTTGAATGTTTTGGAGTATTGGAAATGGAATGAAATATCTTGAACTTTCTTTGATGGCACGAGATATTTTGAGTATACCACTTACTACAGTTGCATCAGAATCAACATTTAGCATTGATGGACATATATTTAACAAGTATCAAAGTTTTCTTAATCATTTTCTCTAATTTTAGCCTTTTTTTAGCTATTGTTGTTTAATTTTTATTTTTTTTACTTTCCTTTTCTTTTGTAGTTGCATTGGATCTTAAAGATTCATATGAAGGTGATGAAGACTTGAATGCTCAGGCTCTTGCAATTGTATTCGAGAACAAAGAGATTGCAAAATTTGATCTCAACAAGTTTTCAATAGAAAACAAAAATTATGAGAATGATGAAAAATAAGTTGTTGAAGCAAATCTACAAATTAAATATAAAGAAATTCAATCTGCAAAACATAAAGATTTGAATGCTCAGGCTTCTGCAGTTGTATTAAAAAACAATAAGATTGCAAATTTTGATCTTAACAAGTTTTCGTTTCCTTTTGAAGATGATGGTGTTGAGGATAAGGGAAAGAAAGAATTTTTTAGGAGTATGTTACGAATTTATTTTGAAGCATGGTTTGTTTGGGATTGGGCTTTGTTTGATAAGTGATTGGTTTATTGTAGGGTGTTTTGATGTTTTGTTCGGAAGCCTAGTGAGATTTTTAGAGAACATGAAAGGAGTAATTTTAATGGAATTTTTTCTTATTAAAAATATTTTCCCTACCCTGACGTTACTTAGCTTGGCCAAGGATATTTTTTGTGGCTTCTTTAAATGGATTTATTTGGACATTAAGAGATGGATCCATTTCCATATCAAGTAACGGTTGCACACTCATAATAGTCAAACTCTCACCAAAAGAAAAAGTTGCAAACTTGTAATGAGATAATGGTCATTTTCCAAAGTTAGTTCGTGCGTTGTTACACACTTTTTACAATTATTTTAATCTTTTACATGCTTTATCTGATCTCCACTTACAAAAAATATTCAATCATGTCTAACCATAAATTTGTATGCTTGTGTATTGAATTTTACTCCAAAATAAGACTTGTGATCCTAACTCCAATCTAGAAAATGAGTTTTTTTCTTTCTTTTTTGTATTAGATTCAATTTATAGACCTCTCCTTAAGTATCAGTTCCTATACTTGATGAGTAAAAAGATTATTTTTGCAAGGTAAAGATATGAGTAAAAATATAAGTAAAAAAGATTATTTTTGCAAGGAACCTTTGATAGCTAGTGTTATTTGCTTGGTGGTAACTTCCTGTTCCAATCAAACGATATACATAGATTTTTCTAAAATTCATGATGTGTAGTTGTTTCCAATTCAACAAAATTTATATTGCATAAGTCATCTAGAATCATTCTTAATTATAGAATTACTTGAAAATCTAAGTCATAGTGCACGCAAATGCTTTGAAGTGTTGAAAATTCCCCAAGTTTGGATAATAGGTTACCCAAGTTCTTATCCTATATATCAATAAAGACTACATGTGTTGACATGCTCTGAAGTTCTAAAATTAAATAATTTGTTTTTGTTGACATTTTTTTTCATATCTTGAACTCTATACTCAAATATTTGGAGTCATTCAACTAGATTAAGTTTAATAGAAAATCATTTATACCAAATTTCAACGAAAACGTTCCCTGATGCTCCTAAATAGTCCCCATAGTAAACATAACATAAAAATTAGTCCTCCATACTACAACAACACCATAAACAATTTAAAAAAGTTATTCCTATAAAAGCATAAGAATGGGAAACTAGATGAACAAACATGTCAATACAAAAGTTCTACCCATGATAAACTAGAAATAGAGAATAACATGAAACTCAAAATGAACTTGAGCCATGAACATCTCTCAAGTAGAGAATGACTTTTTCCACTAATGAAGGATCACATTTTAGTTGAGCCGACAATATACCTTTCCTTTTTGCATCGTTCTTTTTTAATACGTGGAATTTTATAATTGTTGCATCCTTTTGCCTTCATGATTTCCACCATGCATGATTGTAGTGTCAAGAAAACCTTGTTACATTTAGAAGTTGGAAATTCTTTGAATGCTTTAACCACAACACCAAAAAGGTCATCAATAGTGTTAGGTGCTTCTTTGTGTTGCAATGCTTGAATGGCATTGAAAACCCCAAGGTCCAACACATTTAAGTCTCGAGAGTTAGCAGGTTGACACATCAAATGGATGTCAAACCCATGCAAAATATTTCAGATTTGGTTCATATAATAGGTGAGTTTCACCTTTAGTTAACAATATTGATTTGCAAATTTTTATTTATGATTACCTTGTGCATTTTTAAAAATACTAATTCGCCAATCTTTTGCTTTTAAATTTTAATTTGGTAGGAAATCAAATTTTGATTGCAAATTTCAAATTTTCAATCTAGTGAAAATACTTGTTCATCCGTGTTTCACAATCTCAAGGTGGAAATGTATTTGTCAAAAAATCTTATAAATCTGGAGTAAATATATGGCACGATACTCCTACCAGAATCAATTAAGCTTCCCATGAATTAACAATAATGCCTCCTCCATTTAAAATATCGGAACAATTTTTTTAATAAAAAAGAATACATGTTTATTGATAGTGGTGTGCTCCACTAACACTACCAAATGCATGCCTCGTAACAACACAAGCACAATGATTCTTTTAATTAGTGCCTTTATCTCACACAAAAATTAAAGGTTAGTTAATAAAGGTAAAACGGGTAGATCAGTACCATTTTATTAAAAATCAATAGAAGTTAACCAACTTAACTATTTTTTTATACGTAATTCGATTAGAAATGTAGGATTGGAGGGAGTATGATTTTTATGGATGGATATTCAATCCATCTATGGAAAAAAATGTTAATGAATGGATCGAATCGCATTGGATCCATTAAATACTTTTTATGAATCAAAATGAATTAATGGATTATTTTGATCCGATTCATTAAGATATGGATTAGCATTGATCCGATGCATCCATTTGCTACCCCTAGGTATGATGCACGTGGATAAACTTCTAGCAAAGAAATCAGTGTGCTTTTCACTATATTAACGAATTTGAATGAGTTCTACTTCACACTTCCATTGATGGATCACTTCATCTCAATGGAACTCAAATAAGAAGAATGGAGCAACTTGAGGAGCACAATCCTCCAATTGCCTCAAATTAATGGCCTACCAACAAAAAAAGGAAGGGAAAAAAATAACTTTACAATTATGTCAAACACAAAGCTGCATATCTTACAATATATATATTGGAACCAACAAATAGCAATTGGCTATTATCCCAAACAGCCATAAACCTAAAGCCATAAATGCGCAAGCATTTGGCTAAGCTCTGCTCTGGTGTATATATAAGCCAACAGGAAGAGAAGAAATGCCGGCACAAATTATAAGGGCAATCTGAACTTTGCACTCTCACATTATGACGCAATTACACTTTGATTCAAGCTTATTTGGAAGGGGCTTCACGTTGTCTATTTTGTTAGGAAGCCCAACATTGCGTGTCAAAGACTCGTCAATATTTTCGTCATTCTCAATCTTGGAAGGGGATTTTACATCAACTTCCACCATCTTTGGCCTTGTTGCCTTCTGGGGTTTCATAGCACGCTTGCCAGCAGTTCGGCTGCGAGAGTCCTTTATATCGGAATTGGGTTTTGTCAATATAGTCACCGTTGGCTCAGAACCTTCCAATGGTTCCGAGTGTTCCTTTTCCATTGCTATCGTTGCAGCCTGATATGCAAGATCATGGATGATAGAGCTGCAAAAAAGTATAGTATTTGTTGCCTCTTCAAGTGTCAGGTTTCTAGCATTTCCTCCATCTTGACACTCCACCGTAACTGTGGATCCCTCTGGCATAAACCATTAGAAATCCGTCAGAAATTTGCCAAGTAATAATATTTTCTCCAAATAAAGCTTTAGTAGATAAAATAGATTACAAGCACTAAAGAAACAATGTACAATATAGGGAAGCAGAATCTCTTTTCAATAGAAAACAGAAGCGAACTTATCCTCCCCCACTAATAATAAAGTATTTGATCAGATTTCAGAGATCTCATAAAAGAGATAGCAAAACACAGCCACACTGTTAGTACTTAGTAGTATAAAACACAGGTTCCTGCTTACAAGTGCCCTACGGGCACTGGTTATGGAATCAACAAATAAAATGTTTTTTTTTTTTTTTTTATTGAAAATTACCTTGGAGTTGCATTGGGAATCACAGGGGAATGCATTGTTACACTTTCTAATAAAAAAATTGACTTCTGATTCCTTAACCAGTTCCCTTGGTTAGCGTTTGTCAAACAAAAAAGTTAATCCAAACACAACTTTTAACTGATAAGTTGGAAACTACACTACTAAATTGATGCTGACTATCTTAAGGCAACATAGCGATATCCTAACATATCAGGCACACCATTCAAGAGTATTATCCCTGTTATAAAAATATGTCAAGAGACAACCTTTCAAGGTATCCTAACCTACTCTCTTAGAAATCAAAACTATAAAATTTGAGTAGATCAAACTATTAATAATAGATAGAGCAGGAGAACCTAGAATAGTCATTCTATAAGTACATGTATCCCTTTAAATTGCCCAAAATTAGCATATGACAAGCTGTGGGCTATGGACGAGTGCATTTGAGAGATACAAGAGAATAGTAAAAGATTCTTATAGAAAATTTTCATCTCAATCATCATTGGCAATATCTTTTGTTTGAAATTTCATTCAGCAAGCATCATACCTATGCCAAGGGAGTACTCAGAGGCATGGAGCTCGGAAACAGAAGCTGCAAGACAATCACTGGAAGAATTTGGAACAGAATGTTCCTGAAAGTCTGCAATGGGGCACTTTGATACCAGCGATGGATCAACATCCACCACACCAGTATCCTTCTGACAACAGTTTTCCCCTTCTATTTCTGATTCTTCAATTGTAGAAGTGTTGATAGTTACCAAAGCATCCAGTCCATCAACACAAGAGTTCTCCATATCATGTTTCTCATCAAAGGATGACTCTGGATCCTTAACTGTTGTTTCCGTATTTGAGACACTGCTTACATTATTCGGCTGGTCTTCAATACTATCATTTGAAATAAAACTCCCATGATTTGGAAATGCTGACACTGAATTGTCATCATGCTGAACACCAGTAGCTTGGCTTACTAATCCTGAGCTACAGGCATCAGTTGTTCTACCACAATCATGATATTCAAGATTATCTTCCCTGACAACAATCAAACCCATAGAGGAAGAATCAATTACATCTGTTACTGCATTTTCTGAAGCTTGCATTTCTCGTAGATCTTGGGGTATCTCTTCCAGGATGCTGCATTCTGTATTGCCAGAGGAAGTTTCTTGTGTAGCAAAACCTAATCCATGGTAAGAATGGTTTGACATTCCAGAAAAAGATAAACCAGGGCTTGGAGGCCTGATCCTAACATCATATCCATAGTCTACATCCAATTTCCTGCCACTTGACTGCCTTTGGACACGAAAATCAGAATGTCTTGCTGAGCTGAAATCGGCAGATGAAGTGGTAGAATAACTGCTACGTCCAGTTGAGCTTCTAATACTGTTAATGCTGCTTCTTGCAAAAGACAGATCATCATAAGATAGCGTCGTGGCAGTAAAAGTCCTGCCCTGAATTACATGTCCTTTGCTACTGCTTGACCTTTTCAGTAGTACAGAAATGCCAGTGCCTTCCAAGAGGTCCACTTTCAAATTTGAACTATCGTTGGAAAGATACAACTGCTGACCGCTAGAATGATTATCGGGCTTCTTGTCATCAACCCCTGACTGGTCCACTTCAAGCTGATTGGCAGGCATCTGCCTACTTCCCTCCACCAGTGAACTCGAGAGAGAATTTTGTTGCGAGTGGTCCTGAATAAATTCACTGGGAAAAGTTTGAATTTCCACAGCATCTGGTTCACCAAGGGGAAACCTCATGTTACCCACATCAGTCTCTTGAGGCAGTTCAGACACAACGGTTAGTTGGTCTGTTTTGGCTGATGGTCTATCTTCTGCAAGAATGTCTGTGGAATTCACTGAATTTTCACTGGAAACAGCCAAATTTGCCTCCGGGATTACATGTCTCAACAATGTGGTTTTCCTGCTACATTTTGGACACAGCCTAAGATTCTTCTCAGTTTGATCTGTGGCCTCAAGAGGGCAACCACAATTGGAACAAATTGTTGTATTCTCAAAACCACCAGTTTCAGAAATGTCCCCTATGGCATGGGAAGTTTCTAAGCTTTCATTGAATTCTTTGTCAATACCATGATAAAAAGAAGCTTCAGATTCAGTAGGGTCTAAAGCAATCACAGGGCCTCTAGTTTTGTTGTGCAGGACATCAACTGATTCATTATTGATCTCATGCCCAATGTTTGCATTTAATCCACCAATTTTATCAAAGGAAAATACTTCTTCACGAATATCAGTGTATAATATCTTAGATTCACAAGCCATATCATCTTGATTGTGGTCACTCCCTTCAGCATCTGGCACAAAATTTGTACCATGATCACAGCTTGCATTGCTACTTGTTGTGACAGAGGAGTTCCTAGATACCAGGGAATGTTGTGCAGAATTTGCTTTTCTGACATATAAGGTTGTACTTGGAACACTAGATAAGAGAGGCCTGAACATGTTCTGAGGACTTTTTCTATCCTGCACAGCATTGTAAGTTAACAAGCAAAATTAAGCAGTTTGATTCCAACCAACTATTTGAAGGCATAAGAGAAAAGATCAAGGCAAAAGGTGAGGGGAAAAGGGATGACTGAACAAGTTTTTACAAGAAAAACTGATGACTAAGAACAGAAAATGTGTTAACCTTGTTATGATAAATTGATAATCATGTAAGTGCATGCACGTCATTTTATATGCAGCACAAAAAACAAACTCATCCATGACTTTATAGAAGCCATTTACTTGAATAATTGTCTTATCATGTGTAGTTTAAAAATAAACTTACATAGGAAAGAAAACATGCACAAGTTAAGAGATTATGCAACAAAATACCATTTGCCGGATAGCAGAATCAAAAGATCTTTTAGGAGCAGAACTTGGGGACACCATCTTGGCTGACTTCTTGGAAATTGAAGGAGATTTGCTGTTTGAAAATGAACCATCCCTTCTTGAACCAAATCGATCTAGACTACCCACTGGGATGGACTGAAGAGAGTCCAGATCATCATCACTTGAAGATACAACAGAACCTTTGCTGTGTGAACTAGATTGGGCTCGATCATGACTATGAATATAACTGCTGCTCCTGGAAGGAGTGGGAGACATTGATTGCCTACCAAATTTAGAAGTAGAATCCCTACTATTTTTGGATGCTGGAGATGAACCTCTCACATATGATGCTGGTTGATCAGCCAAAGAGGTACGGAGATTGAGAGGAGCTTCAGAAGAGAAAACAGGAATATTAGTCTGCCATCTTATCTTTGGTGAAGCAGAGTTTCCACGGCTTGTCTTAACAGGGGAAGTTCCCCTAATCCCCAATGAGAGTGCAGGACTACTGGAGCCAGTGCTGATTCGCCGAGGAGTAGGAGTGGAAGGTCTAGGAGCAGGTGTTGTGGGCTTAGTTGGAGGAGGAGATGACCTTCTTGTTGGAGTAGCATGCCGTAAAACTTGAGTTGGACTAGAATTTGGTGTTGATGAAGACATTCCCCTCGATTGCAATGTATTATTCCCAGAACGAGGGGATGAACTTAAACGACCTGGACTTGCACTACCCCTTCTGCTTTTGTAACTTCTCTCTGTCTGGAAGAGGACATCCAACAAAAGATGGATAATGAGTAAAACAATAGCTAAATTTTTCATAAAGAGGAGAAAAAGACAAGGAATTTTTATTTAAGAGGCATTTGTGCATAAGATGGATTTGAAAGCACACCGTAGATGATCTTGATATGGAAATAGGTTTACTCCTTGGCCTTCCTCTGCTTACAACATTTAATTCTCGTGGTTCATCATCTAAAGAAGGAAACAGTGGTGTGTCCGGAGGTGTCAATAACCTTTAAATGATTAAAACAGAAACACGGCATCAGTAAAGTAATATGCACATATAATTCTCAACCTTTGCAAAAAAGAAAAATGAATTATTGACCAAACAAAATGGTGCACTATTAATGTGAAAGAAACACAACTGCAAACAGTTGGACTTGAAATCATAAAATTTGATCATACAACACAAACACAATTTAACAAGGTAAAATTTATAAAAGACAGAAAAGACTACACACCAGTCATAGTCATTCTCATCACCATCTGCATTAAGCAATTCACTGGTTTCTCCTCGACCGGGAATGGATATCCCAAGCTTGATATCAGGAAAATTTCTCAACTTTGACGCTGTAAATTAATATCCAAGACAAAGGGTAGAAATGCATGAGTACCACCCAAATAAAGCAATCAAAAAACAGATACATTCTCTTCTCAAGATGGCAGAAAAGAAAATTACAAAATGAGTCTTCCAAGTCATCAGATGGTTGAAGCAAAAAACTCTCTTCTTCTCTGGACTGCATTTCACTGAACAAAGCAAGATCGTCATCTTTCTCTCTTGAGGGCAATCCGCTTTCAAGACTGCGCCCACGCTGGTGACTGTCTGATCTTGGCTCTCTAACGGGAGAGCTTCTAAATGATAGGGATGGTGGCATCTCCACTACCCAATGCAGTGTCCAACAACAAGTGTCACCTCAAGTTCTCTATACAATCCAAGCACAAAAACCTTCAACACCCTAACTAACAACATATGATTATTAACACATACCACAAGCTCACAACAAATTCAATCTCCAAACAACAATATCAGCAAAACCCCACTTTCGTTCACCATGAACTCTCTCCTCAGGTTTCATTACTCCTTGTCTAAACACTCATACCCAATGTGATTGAGTCAACCAGCCCACATACCCCAAAACAAACAAAACTTATTTTGGCATATTAAAACATTAACAGAAACAACTGTACCATTCAAAACGCAATGAGTAACACTCCTGAACACTCATGCAATAAGCATCCAAAACCAATGTTGAAGATACCCCTCAACCTGAAACCCAAGAACACTTGTCAGTAGCAAATCCCAATTACGCCGTTGCCATCACCGGCCATAAGGGTAGCCAATTCAAATGGAAAAATTCAAGCTTGAGCACCCATTAAGTCAAGTTCAAAGCACACAGCCAAACTTGGTTCACCAAAAATTCTCACCCAAGTTCGAAGATTAAAATACAAAAAATAACAATAAAAACAAAAACAAAAAAATAGAGCTTAAATGCCAATTACAATGCGACGAATGTTGTCTCAGACACCCGGATATACAGCAGCATTCATGGCTTCTTCAGAGCAACCAAAAGTACAGATCAGAACCAGGGTGATCCAACGGTTCCAACAAACTCTAAAAAAAAAAAATCCATTATTCTCTCTCCTCAAACAATTCTCTTTTTTTTTTCAGCTCTGAAAAAATAAGAATATTGCACTGCAATTTGAGAATAACAATATTAATACTCAACCAAAACCTTTGTTGTTGTCCTTTCAAAATTTTATTTGTTGTTTTTTGCTAAACAGCAAGCATTCTTTCCCTTTATTTTTTTTCTTTCTCTTAACCTTTTCTTTTCAGCTTCCTTTTCATTCTTTTTTTCTTGCCGTTACCAATGCCTCGTAGATTCCCAATGATTTCCATTTTTTTATGTTTTCTAATTTTCACAATTTTGTGCTTGCGTATAAGAATTAAAATGTTGATTAGTCCATTTTTTATGTCTTGAATTTTTAGTTCCACTTGTTATTCTTATGAACTGTGTTCTACCTTTTTAATTGCCAACAAAAATGGGATTGAATGCGACATTAACTAGTAATACTATGAGACAAATATGTTAATCAAGTGTCTAAACATCAGTTAAGAATTAAAAGAATAAATATTTTTATTAAAATACGTAAATTTTATGATTAGTTATTCTTTTTGGGTTATTTTATGATTTCTACTATAAATATATTTTCCTTTTAATGTCAATGTCGTAAAAATATTTATTACTTATTCTTATATTAGCTAGACCCGTATTATAATTGTGTTGATCGAAGGTTATGTAATGGATGTTCAGTTAATGCCTACGGAGTACTAGTACTAGTACATTGAAGCCAAGTTTGAACTTTTGAACCCTTCATCGCATGAACGGACCAAAAGTAATATTAATGCCGTTGGAATTTATTGGGGTCAATTTTTGGAACTAAGCTATTAAATTTCTTATCACATTCAGTAAATGTACGTTACATAAATCCGTAGAGCAACCAATAAGTTTTGACTCGTTGAACACCCTAAAAGGAAAAATAAAATATACTATAGTATTAGAAATATTCTTCTATAATTCAACTTCCAACTAATGGACAAAATAATATGGGTTTTATAAAGATTCCTCTATTTAGAATTAGCATAATTTATAATGTACTAACAATCTTGAGACACTGTATAAGACACCCAATATGTGTATAATAAAGTCCATCTCACGAGGACTGAACCATCACGGTCAAGGGCATCATTTTGGTGAGGTTGGCATTTTAAACAAGTTGATACGTCTTAATTAGTTTATTTGTGGCCTAAGGTTTCTATCTAGGAAAATAATGTTTATAAAATAGTGCGTGAATTGGTGACAAACGAAAAGGCCAAGAAAGAAAAAACTTGAGAGGAAAGGAAAGAAGACAGAAAAGAGTTGTGTGGGGGCAACATGGGATAAAGTCAACTTAACAACTGAGTTATCATTAACCAATAGCTAGCTGTGTACACTAATGCGAAGATTAGCGAATCATGTCACTTTAATTGGTTGGTGGTGAAGGAAACTTAAAAGGCTAGCTATGCTAATGATTTCAATTGCTTTATGCCTCTATCTCGTTTTTGGTCCTAAACACACTTTCCCAAGCCTCGTTTAACACTGCCAACGGTCGTGGGCATTTGTTTTTCCATCAAATACAACAGGGCATAGAAAACAAGATGCCAATGCACAATATTCACCATTTTTAAAGAGGAACTTACCAATTTTATATAAAACTAGTTTTTTCAATCCACTAAGGGTCAGTCTAGTAGGAAGAATTTTAAATAAATGCATGAAAATTTAAATTTGATTCTCACTGTTGTTTGCATAAAAATAACTATTTTTTCCCTTTAGGAAAAGCTTAAGGAATAAGGATGGAGATCTTCAGCATTTAATTTTTTTTTTGGATAAAGTTAAGACATTTCCCTGAAAGAAAAAAAACTAGACTAAGCTCTTAAAATATTTATATCTATTTAAAGAATTAATTTTCTATGATGTATATTTTTCATAAGTATGAGTTTCCATTCAAACTTCTAACAAATATTTAAAAAGTATACCTACCAAATTTTTATCATACACATTTTTTTAAATCATAATATTGATATGTATTGATATGAAGTTGTTTTGCTTAAAGTAATGATAAATTTTTATCGTACGTATCACAAGTATTATTCTTCTATCACAATTTATATCATATATATTTAAAGTCAAAAAATTTATTATATATGATAATTTTTATTATTGAATGAGTGTAAAATCATTTTTTACTATCAATTCTTAACCTATTTTTTCTCTTTTTTATTCATTAAATTTCAAAACAAGATTTTGTTTTTATTTGTTATTCACTTAAAAATTTATAATGCATCTTAATTATTATTTTTTTTTAAAGGAGAACAAGGAGAAGCCCTTCAAAAAGCTATTTTGTGATTATTTTATTTATTTGTAGCAACTGAACTTGGATACCAATTATTTTTATATAACAGTTGGTGCATATTATTCAACAACGGAATTAGAGTGCCTTGATTATTATTTTGTGAATTTAATTGGCTTTAATTGTTAGTTTTAAAAAATTTACACTAGAAATAATATTTGTTATTAAATTTAATAAATTTATTATATATATATATATATTTATTGTGATTAGATAATAATGTAATTTTTTTTTTAATTTTTGGTACATATATTTTTTGTAATACATATCCTATTCTCTTATTTAATATTCCTTTTATCGTGAATCATGACTACATTGATGATTTAGACTTGGTACCATTTATCATAGCAGTCCCTTTAAATAACCCGACAGGGTTAGCTCAACGGTTATAGCATGACGATGCATCAAGACCAAGAGATTTGCATCTTAAAATATTTATTAGAAATATTAAAATGAAAAAATAAGCCATAAAGTATTATTACTATTTTTTTACAGAAAGTATTATTACTATATTTCTATCATTATTTTTCACGTGATTTTAATTATTTTTAATTAAAATATTTTTAACCAACATATTTAGAATATTCGCTAGAGAGACTCATAATTTAATTTCAATGCCTGAGTATTTATCATATAAAAAAATCATTTCACCTTAGATTATCTGTTGTTTTAAAATATTAATTATTTTAAAAAAGAATTGTTATCATTGAGCATTTTTACTGAATAATATAGCATATAAATTATTGAAGAGATAGTAAATAAAGCAATTTAATTAAAGTCAATTTGGAATATAATTACATTTTCTTGAGACTGAGACTAATGTATGCTTTTAATTATTGTAAATGATCTTAAACCATGGATATTTTGTAATAGATAAATATGTGTTATTTCATTAATATCAAATATTTATTATTTAATGTCTGAGATGAGGATTTAAAAAAAGAGATTAAATAATCTTAATTCTGAGAAAATATAAGTTCCTTTACTTCACTAATGTCTTTTCATTTCACTTAGTAGTTAGTAACTACTTGCTGCTTGAATATCAGCATGGAATTAAAATTAATTTGCTCCTTTTGAAAATCTTTGACTGCTCTTAATTAATCTAAGAAAATATAAGTTCCTTTACTGTTCTTAAAATAGTTTTAGTTTTTTTAACTTGTACGTATGAATATTCTGTCAAAAAACATGCATGAAAATAAAGATAATTTTTAATTTAAAGTTTCGAGAGAAAAAAAATCAAATTATGTTATGAAAAACAAGAAAACAGAATATTTAAAAGATTTCTACAAAGGATTTTTTTCCACAATGATATTCTTGTGCATAAGTTGTTTCATTGATGGCAATTTTGTTATACTCAAAGTCTTTGTATCGCTATGGATTTAGATGAAAGTTTGAAACTGCGACCTTTCAATATTCCTTTTAAGTTGAAAACTTTGGTGATGGGTTTGATCATCACTAATGTTCCAATTTCCATAGTTGCCCAACTTTTCTATTTGTACCAACTATAATTTGCGGTGCTAAAAAAAAAAGCACAACGATGATAGCTATAGACTTGTATTCATGTGTGTCACACTTCGTTGAATGTCTAGAAGGAAATGGAAATGTGCATAAGGACTTCTTAAATGGCAATGAGCTATTAATAAATGTCCTCTAGCTTTAAAAAAGAATTAGGTGATTATTATTAGTTGTTGACTACACCCCTATGATTATTATAAGTTGTTGACTACACCATGTAAAGATAATATTTTCTTTTAGTTTCTTAACAAATAATTGTTTCTTTTTTTATTCATGAAAATGTGTCATCTGTAATCTTTATTTTCATAAAAGAAAGGGTAAAATGAGATGTTTTTGGTGAAAAATAAGGACCAGACTTAACACAATTTGATAAATAAGGGATTATAAAGAAATTATGTCTTTTTCTTTTGTGAAACTAAAAGCGGATAATTATATATTTATAAGGAATGAAAAAATATTTAATTTTTTGTTTTGATCGAGTAGAATAACATGCCCTAGCTATTTGAATGGTCTTCGCTCTCTGGTTTTCTATAGTTATAGAGCATAATTTAAAAAATTGGATCAGTATACCGTAGTCTAATGAACCGGTTAATTAGTTAGTGACATACATGGATGGTTCATAAAATTGAAATTCTACTTGGACATACCAGTCAAGAGCAGGTAAAATCTATAAATTTTAATTAATTTTTTGGGTGAATTATAAAAATTAATTAATGATTCAATAGTTTAGACTTATTGTTATTGTTTTTTTTTTTTAACGAGTAGACTGGTTCACCTATTCTCACAGAAAATTAAATTGAAAACTTTCTTTCCCATGAATCAAATCACATGTTATTTGGTTACTGAGGCATAGTTTTAC
Source organism: Glycine soja (assembly GCF_004193775.1). NCBI lineage: Eukaryota > Viridiplantae > Streptophyta > Magnoliopsida > Fabales > Fabaceae > Glycine > Glycine soja. The sequence continues at coordinate 7,883,634 of NC_041009.1, read as the reverse complement.
CATCCACTATTTTCCTATCATTTCTTTTCAACGATTATGTGAATTATTTATTAGTATACTACTTTAGTATATTACTTTTCAAATTATATATAAGTGAATATTTTTTTATAATAAAGATATTCATTTAATATATATATATTTATTAATTCAAATTTCATTATTTAAAATACATAATATGTTTAGTTTATATTAATCTTTAATTTTATCTAACTTAATTTCTTATAACTTTATATTATTATATAATATCATTAATTTAACTATAATTGAATTAGTAAACGATGAATTCATATCTTCGTTATTCTAATGATCGTTTTGATTTTAAAAATAACATTGAATTTTAGCCTTTCAACAAGTTTTCCCCCCTAGCAAATTATCTAAACCTTGTTAAGAAAAGGAACAACTTGAATTCTAAATACTCTGAAATAGAGTGATGAGGAGCTGCTGGAGTAATGGACATTGACATTAACGAATATTGTTGTTGCCCCCCGAAATAAGTGACGAGCAACTTATTAAATTCAATTGCCTCTTGGTGTGTTCTAAATCGTACGTAGCCTGACCAACTTGCATGTATCATTAAGGTGGCAACTACACAAATTAATGAGTCTCAATATTGTGTTTGCAAATTGCAATATCTCAGAAATCAAGTAAGATGGGTTCTCTGGCCCGACCAAACTCACTCTTTTTTCGAACCAAAGGACCCGGACGTGCCCGGAAAGTACCAAGTGAGGTTTTGGCTTTTCAGCGTTCCAATTCAAATGGTTCATTTCCCTCATCAGAACAGCTTGAACTTGAAGCAAGCCAGAAGAACATGGAAGCACCTGTTGTTGTAGTCACTGGAGCCTCCAGAGGCATTGGCCGTGCAATTGCACTTTCCTTGGGTAAAGCCCCATGCAAGGTCAGTTAGTTCCTTACTACTTACTACCATGCATCATCATGTCATTCACTTATTTGGGTTTGCATGGTTACTACTTTATTATTACAGGTGTTGGTCAACTATGCCAGGTCATCCATGCAAGCTGAGGAGGTTTCCAACTTGGTACCTACAATAAACTTTCTTCCTTTCTATTTTTTTTTCTTAAATACATTTTTGGTCCTGAAATTTAGTGTTTTTATTTTTTATTTTTGTATCTGTAAATTATTTTTTTGTTTTAGTGTTTTTATATCTGTAAATGTTAATTTGTTAGTTTTGTTTGAAATATCCGTTGGCGGATTCAAATCCGCGACCTCTTTCCTCTCCCTTCTCGTTCTCTAACCATTGGACCAACCTTATATCTCTCCTTCCTCTCTATGTTTGTGGTTCTTTTTATTCTCATGCTTTGTGAGCAAGTGTGGCCACACACAAATTACAAGATACAAATTGATAGTACACAAGAAGATACTAGAGTAACATGTTTGAGGGAAATATGATAGAAAATCGGTTAAGGTAATTTAGACAAGAAGACTACTGAAAACACAGTGGTGCGAACGGTAAGTATGATCATTCCAATGGTGAAAGAGAGTAGATTGCATGAATTTAGTCTTTGACTGAGTTTCAGTGGTGTGTGTGATCCATATAACTGACCTTGGCTAGAGAGGTCATTGTTATACTTGAGTCATATTGATAGATCCACGAGCTTGATCGGATTTGTAGATTGTTATATGCTTACTGATCGTATGAACTCTTATTTATTGGTGTTATTTATAAGTGTTCAAGCTAGCTAGCTCGGTTATGCTGATTGACTAAACTGCATTAATTAATTTATTTGATTATTACTTTCAGATTGAGGCGTTTGGTGGACAAGCTCTTACCTTCGAGGGAGATGTTTCAAATGAGGCCGATGTGGAATCTATGATTAGAACTGTGAGCAAATATTTTACTTTGATTTATTAGACTGATGAAATTATTCTACCTGGTTAAGTGATTAATTCGTATGTGCAATTCTTCATCCGCAGGCAGTTGATGCTTGGGGAACTGTTGATGTATTGGTAAACAATGCAGGTAGCTTGGATAAATAATAAATTAAGCACTTGTGCTATTACTTTTTTATTTATTTTAATTTAAGATTTCATACTAAAATAAATATCATGGGTTCAGGAATTACTCGAGATGGTTTGTTAATGAGAATGAAGAAATCACAATGGCAGGAAGTTATTGATCTGAATCTCACTGGTGTTTTTCTTTGCATGCAGGTATAGCTGTTTTTTTTTTTTTCCTTTCAAATTCAAAATATAGGAGCTGATGGTTTGCTTTTTACAGGCAGCAGCAAAGATTATGACGATGAAAAAGAAGGTGACACATCACACTTTAAATACAACCTCAGAGAACTCTTTGGCCATTAATTGGACTTCTTTTTGTCAATTCAACATTTTCTCCTTTATCATTTCTTTATGCTAACAACAATGTTTTATGTAATTTACTAGACGTTAGTATGTTATACTGTTATTATTATTGATTAGCTACTAGGTTATATTTCTGAAAAAGTTTTGCATTCAGCTATTAACCCATTGCGGGTTTGCAAAATGACATCTAGTGGTTGCTGAATTAAGCTCTATAATATTCATATCAGAGTTTACTTGGTACTTTTGCAGGGAAGGATAATCAATATTACATCAGTTATTGGTCAGGTTGGCAATGTTGGACAAGCCAATTATAGTGCTGCAAAGGCAGGGGTAATTGGCCTCACAAAAAGTGCTGCCAGGGAATATGCTAGCAGAAACATCACTGTAATTTTTTGGTCCTGATATCCAAAGAGGCAAGTTAATTATCAGTTGGTAGATTTAATTAAAACTCGGCATTTCATTACAGGTTAATGCAGTAGCCCCTGGGTTTATTGCATCTGATATGACTGCCAATCTACGACCAGGCATTGAGAAAAAAAGATTGGAATTAATCCCCTTAGGTGAGTGACCAAAATATTGTTAACTCTAAAGCACATTTGATGAGATTTTTAAATAACTGAAGATGAAGATGTACACGTTGCCAATAGCTTACTGTTTTCACCTTGGATTCAGGAAGACTTGGCCAACCAGAAGAAGTTGCTGGACTTGTGGAATTCTTGGCTCTTAATCCTGCTGCCAATTACATCACTGGGCAGGTCATTTATTTATTTATTTATTTCCCTGTTGGTTTTCTAAATATTCAAGTCATGCTCAAATGAAAAATGAGTTTATTATGATATCCTGTCCTAACATCATCTTAATCTTTTGTAACTGATTTTATTTACTTTCTTTGGTCCAATTAATCTATCAAGTGTTTGAATAAACCATAATTTCTATCTAACAGGTGTTCACCATTGATGGAGGTTTGGCAATGTGAGTCTCAGGAATCTGTTTCCGTATATAGCAACTTGAACTTCTTTACTTCACAGTTCATCTCAAAGGCCACAGAATTTCAACTTCTGTCATGGTGCTAGTTTGTTCTATGCTGATTTATGCTCAAGCTAGTAATACGTGGTGACTTATTGTAGAAGTTTAGTTGAGCTTTTTAACAGGTTGCTTCTTGAGATGAATTCGACATATTGCTGCATTTTGGTGACTCTTATGGGTCACATTACATTTTACATTTCCTGCAATTTACCAATTTTGGGCCTTATCTTTCCCTAATGATGAGATGCTTGCGGTCATTTCGGAATAATTATTTGATGTTTCTGGGGGCCTGGAACGAATTTCACCGGTTTAATATTGATTCAATGACGACACCATTAGGTCAATAGTATTTCCGATCTGTTAATTAAATCGATCAGCTACACTAATTGGTTTTAATAACACTAGATAAAACCTGCCAAAGGCTTGCTTACATGGGATCTAGACCAACTATGATCTCAAATATAATGCATTATGATAGTATCCTTAACACATTTAGTAATTTCAACTCTCGAGATTAGAATAAGAGCCTCATCAAGACATGTTCATTCTAGACTCATTACAAAACTGTATGCCAGACTTGAGAGCGTAAGATGCTTGGTGCCTTAAGTATGTTGTCTGCAAAAGGAACTCAATTTAAATGAAATTAAACCTGAACAAAAACCCTAGGCAAAGATTCAACATCATTGTCAATGGCATCAACATCAATCATGTGAACATTAAACCATCTACTAAGAATTACAAGAAAATTCTAGGGAAAAATCAAAGACAACGCACATCTTTTAATAGAATTCATCTGAGTGCAAAGTGATAAAATTCCTGAATTGATAAATAAGGGTTGCAACATGAATGCATGAGTGCAATCAAATTCAATTTTTCCTCTAAGAAAGGGAAATAAAAACCCTAATTACCTACCCGCTAAGGATTGGATGTCTTGGAGGCAGAGAGGTAAAGGAAATAAAAAACCAAAAATTTCGGGCTCTCCCTCTTGGTAGCTTGGTGAACCTGCGAGGTTTGTGGATTTCAAAGGATGGCTCCCTCTCCAAGTTGTGCAAAATTGACTGCAAAGTGTAGGCGGCAAAAGATGGCTTAGTTTTAGCGAGGTTTGATGGACCCGAGTTTGAATGGAAGATGGCATTGATGTATAACATTAATAGTTGTTTAAGTTATATTTAAATTCATAGCAAAGTTAAGAATTGTTAAAAAAAAGAAGTTAAAAAGACGGTAGAGGGTAAAAATGCGTAACATTAAAAGTTGTTTAAGTTATTAATCTACAAGCTATGCTTGTGTCTTTACATTACTGTATCCTAAACAAGTTACAACTTTGCTATTTGCGGGATCCTGACAAACAGGTCCAAAACAAAAAATCATCATCCTTCACAAATTAAAACAGACAAATATTGATGTGGTAATATTATGAAGCATTCTGTATGACAATAACAAGGAAATTTGAATTTCTGTTCCAATCAGTGTATGTCAGTAATCTCTGGACAACCTTCACTAGCAACAACAGTCATAGATGAAACTATTTTGAAAGAAATTATCCAACACATTCCACCTGCAAGGTTACATCCTTGATTCCAGCATTACGTAACAGATGCAAAACCTGCGACTTGGCGGATGTCTTGTCTGTATCTGTTGACACGTGAAGATGCATCGTACCAACTACATCTGTGTTTGTGAAGTTCCAGGAATGAAACTTTTGAATGCCATAAACACCCCTTATCTTCGAAACATTAATTAAGGCATCCTTCAGCTCATGCTCATGCGCCCTTGGCACTCTTTGGAGCAAAACTTCTGCTGAATTTTTTAGCAAAGGTATCACAGAAGATACAATTAAAATAGAAATAAAAATTGAGCAGGCAGGATCAGCAATAAGCCATCCCTTGTACTTAATCAACAGGGTAGATATAACAACACCAACACTCCCCATGGTGTCAGCAAGAACATGCAAAAATATCCCTTCCATATTGTGATCAATATGGCGATGGTCATGCTCTTTACGAACAAGTGGAGCATCTTCATGACAAGAGTGCCCAGTTTGATCATGATGTTCACCATGGTCATGGCAGTGGGCGGCAGCATCATGATGCTTAAAGCTCGGAATGCTGTGTTTGTCTTCATGATCATGACACTCACCATGATGCTTCCTCTCATGACTACAGTGGTTATGATTATGATGATGGCCATGATCACCAGGGCATGAATCGTCTCGGCAATCACTTGAAACTGATATATATTCTTGATTGCTTCCATGGATTGTTGTTTCGTGACCATGGCTATGCAGATGATCATGATCATGATCATGGTGGGTGTGGTGACTATGCGACTCCGTGTGTGCGTGCGAATGGGAGCATGATGATCCAGATAATACATGGCCATGAGCATGATGATGCTCCTCATGAAAGAATATCAAGCCAATGACATTGACCACAAGCCCTCCTATGGAGACAACCAACAAGCTATTAGTTGATATCTCCTGAGGATCCAATATCCTCTCAAAGGACTCCACCACTATGAGTGCTCCCACAAGAACCAGAAACACAGCATTAGTATACCCTGATAAAACCTCAAATCTTCCTCTACCATAGTTATAGTGATTATTTGCAGGCAAACGAGATATATACGATGCATACAACCCAATGGCCAAAGCAGCACAATCAAACAACATGTGGCACGCATCCGATATCAGGCCAAGACTATTGCTCATGAACCCAGCAGCAAACTCCACAACCATATACCCAGCATTGATTAGAAGAAAAAGCGCAATCTTCCGCGACTTCCTCTCGCTCAAAACATGTCTGATAGGCTTCATAATCATGTCACCCGAGAACTCCCCTTCATTGGAAGAATGAAAAGGATCCAAGTCTCTAACACCAACATATAGCAACAAACCACAAAGCAACAAACCCCAGAGGGAAAGTTCAGGGAAATAAAAAAGCTCCAACACCAAAGTGCAAACAAAAGTAACCAGAAACTCCCTCGAACTCGCGAAACTATCATCATCATCATTATCATCACCACTATAACTCTCACTCAAAAGCACACCGAAAACAACAGTATTCACCAATGGCCACGCCAAATTCCCAAAGGCAACACTATCTTCTTCTGTCTCAAACACGAAGAAACTAACAACTGCGGGAACAAATAGAATAACAGTAGTGAAAAGGAGAGTAATTAACCGAACCCGTTTGCGGCCGAGCTGTTTGAGAGTAGTCCCGGAGTCCACGAGCCGGTAGTGGGCGAGAAAGCCGGAGGCGAAAGGGAGGATCAAGGGCCAAATCCGGCGGGTGAGGCAAGCGGGAGAGAACGGGAAGCATTCGATCCGGTCCCAGCCGAAGGAGAGCAGGAGGAGGCCGAGGGAGAGGGAGAGGAAGCCGCGGAGGTTGTGCCTGTAAGGGTTTCTGGGCCGGGCAGCGATGGAGCCCATTAACTCGGCGAGGATCATGGAGGCGGTGCCGCAGTAGCGGAGGGCCTGGAAGCGGAGGAGGAAGACGAGGGCAAGGAGGATTGATTTGGTGACCAAGATTCTCTGCTGGAAGGGTGTGAGGGATGGTGAGAGAAGAGGGTGTTTGGGTTTGTGGTGGAGAAAGGGGTCTTTGGAGGAGGTGGAGGAAGAAGAGAAGAGGGAGAAGGAGAGGGTGAGGGAGAAGGAGAGGAGGGAGACTAGGAAGGAGAAGGGGAAGAGGGAGAAGGAAGGAGAGGAGCGGAGGAAGGGAAGGAGGGAGTAGAGGGAGCGGAGGGAGAAGAAGAGGAGGAGGAAGACTGAGGATCTCGATTTCGATTTCGATTTCGGGAAGGAGAATGAACGGCGGGTTTTGGAGGGGGTTGGGGTTGGGGTTGGGGTTGTGCTTGAGGAGTACCAGAAGGCGGGCTGGGTTCCCGGAGTGCCGCCGAATGTGGTGCTGCGCGGAGGCACTGAGAGGCGATGAGGACGGTGGTGGTGGTGGTGGTGGTGGTGGTGAGGGTGGGAGTGGGAGTGATCGTTATCGGCCATGGTGGCGGCGGGGTAGGGTGGACTGCGAGTCTACGGGCAAAAGAGGGGATATTGCAAGGTGTAACTCACTCAAGTGTTGCTTTATGCACAACCAACAAAATAAGGAATAAAATTATATTTATATAGTTTTTTTTATTTAAAAAAAAAAACTAAAAACTAGTATAATTATATTCTTTTTTGCTAAAATATTTTTTTAGTTTCCGTAACTAAACCAAAATTTGGTTTTAATTCTTGAAAAAAAAATGATCTATTTTTCATCCTGAAATTTATTACAATGTGTCATTTTTGGTAGGGAATTAAGATTAGATGGATCGGAGAACTGGACACATATCCCTTTCTCTATTTCCTTCTCCGAGGCGGTGTCATTACAAGTGTATATGAAATCCCAATAATCCTTTCCACTGTCAGATGAGACAGACCTTAAACAGATTCTGAGTCCAATTTTTACGTTGGATCCAACTTCGCACAAACCCCAAACAAAACCAAATTTGAGGTTTCTCAAGGACTCACTAAGATAAAGAATCGCTTTAGTCACTAAACCCTTGTTTGGTTATTGTCGTGTTACTGGCAATTTAGAATGTTACACAGGATTATTGCGTTTTTTTTTTTTACAAAGTCTTATTGGGTTTTACAAATTGTTATATTAGAAGTAATGTAAATAGTGTACTTTTTTTTTAAGAGAATGTAAATACTACACTTGAATTGTGATTAATCTGCGTATGTTGGACAATGGCTGATAGAGGAAGCAGAGAAAAGTGAAATAAATAAATTTGGATCATATAATCTATAGTCAAGATTTAAGATTAAACTTACATTATTACTTAAGAAACTCATGATTTGCATCCGTTAACAAATCATTATAATGAGCTTATTTATTAGGTTTATTCTCTTAATTAAATTTACCATTATCAATAACACTAGATCAAAACGTGTTTTTGATCATAAGTTGCAACAACATAAAATTATCCTCGTTTACCTCTAGTAGTACTTGAATTCCCCCCTAAGTCAATATATGGAACAATTTCTCTGGTCCAAAACAATTAATATGGTTTAAAGCCATATTTATAAGTGGAGTTTCACCCGTCTCCATGCACTTCATACAATGACACTAAATTCCTCCTTCATTAATAAAATACTATTGTTGTTTAACTTGTTAATCAATTTGTCAACCTTATTGACAAACTCTGGTTTTAAGCCCCCGTCTCTTATAACTTTATCATTCATCCAATTTTACTTGAAGGATAACAATTCAACTTTTGCATATTCATGACACAATATACTTTTTTTTTATACTAAAATTAATGACACAATACTTAATAACATAGGAGTAGACATTTCCTAATTAATAAATAAGCATTTAATTATAGTTACACAATACGATAAATATTTTAAATTTTGAACGTGCAAACCAACATCATACTTGTAACACGAGATCAGATCCTAAAGAAACAATCAATACATCACATACTAAAGCGATTAACTAACACTAAAAGAACCTGTTGAAATAAATTTGAGGGCAAGTTAAATGATTCCAAAAAAAAATTATTACTCATTTATGGCTTCAAATTTTAAGTCAATATATTTGAAGCTTGCCGAATCATTTTGGAAACAACTATATTTACATTCGAATTAGTGGGTTTTGCATTTTTAGTTTTTTACTTGTCAGATCCGTGGTAAACTAATTTGAGAACTTGTGCCATAGAATTTATGTAACTTTGCATTGATAATCATTTTTTTAATGGAATTTTATTAAAATTAAAGGCCTAGAAGCTCCCCTTAGGAAAATTTATACAGGCAAATTTTTTTTGGTAGAGTTAAAATTTAGAAGGAGGAGATGAACCAGACAAAGTCAGCTCTTAATACATTGTAAGTAAATAAATAAAAAAAAGGCATCACATGAAATACACGTGACTTAGACAAAGATTAATTCAATCCGCATATAGCCGATAGCCTGATAGTACATCCGCATAATTTGGTTTGTCTCACACACAAAACATGAACCATGTAATTATGAATATTATGGATGGCTTTAAACATATTGTAATAATTTACAATAACCGTTAATTAAAAGATTAAGTTGTAGCCTTAGTATCAAAGTGACAATAATATTACGAAAACTTCTATTCCAAACCAAATGCAAACCATGAAAGATACCCAAAACTCATTTTAATATAGTAAAACTGTTTGGTAATCGATTAACTAATTATTCAGTAAACGGATAAAAAACAAATTATTGAATACAAAATTTAATAATTAGAGCTTTGCACCTTTTGATTATTTTCGATAATATATTTTAATTAATTTTTAGTTTTTTTACTAGTTAAAAAAATCATTTGAGTTTTAGATAACAAGTTTTTTAGTAACTTTTTTTTTTATAGTTTTTAGCGTTTTTAAAATGAAGTAATATTTTTAAAATACTAACTTTTAATTTTAAATTTTTTATATTTTTTTCTTTTTATCCTTGATATATTTATCAAATTTCATGCTTATTCTTTTTAATCAGAGACATGGTTTTCTTAAATATTGAATTCAAAAGTTTATTTAAAGGTCTATATATTAAATTTTAAAATAGACCAGATAATTCCTGTAAAAAAATAGACGAGATAATTTTCTTAGGGCAAATATATTTATAGCATGAATACGAAAATATTATATTTGTCCAAATTTTTGACAATAAGAACTTTTCTTTAAAAAAAATCTAAGCTTCCTGTAAAAAAAATAATCTAAGCTCTAACTTGTTTAACGTTTTGATTTCCTTTTTCAAACTTGGGACATAATTTATTTATTCTGCGAGTTACGTATTAGGTTAGACAGCTTTAAATACGATTGATCATTTAAGGAATAATTTAACATATTTCTCTCTCTATTAAAAATACTAAATTAATAAGACGATAGACATATATAAAAATGAATTAAACATGTAAATGTAATATATATATATATATAATCTATTTACATATAAGATAAATGTTAACAATATTTTTCTGATATATTTATATTTTGTTAAAGGGTGTTATAGGGACAATAATTAAGGGTGTTTGGTTTGTCCATTTTTTGTTTTCATTTTCAGTAAAAATAGAAAATGCATTTGAAAATGTGTTTGTTTTAAATTTTGAAAATATTTTCAGTGAAAACGTTTTCAAGAAAAGACTGAAAACTGAAAATAAGAATTTGTCGTTTTTAATGTTTTCTTTAAAAGGAAAACGTGGTCGCATGAGTCGTAATTATTACCAATTTCGCTAGCAGTCTCATCTCTAGTACTCTGAATCCACCTTTCCTCTACCTTCTTCTCCTTCAACATTTATCTCCTGAAATCATCACCAGTCCACAACACACCACCACCTACTTCCAAACTCCATTATCAATGCCTTAAACGGCCACCACCCACACCTCCAAACACCAAACCACAATCCAAACTAATTGCACCGTCCTGTCCTCCACAATCATCAGCCCAAACGTCGGCGACCTAACCTCTACTATCAAAATGTTGTGCACCGTCACCTATCACACCAAAACTCTATTGCAACCTAAATTAGTCTAGCTAGTGGTTATGTTGGGGCTTCAATGATTTTGTTTCCTTCTGGGTAGGTTTCGTGGCGTCCTCAATTGCTTGGTGGTGAGGTGTAACGCTGGCGAACAGGGGTTGATTCGATAGCACAGTGGAGGGTGGTGACGGCATAGCCTTGTGGACTAGGGTTAATAAGGTTTTTGTTGTTGATAAGGTGTTTGTTGAAATGTCTAAATTAATTTTCCAGAGCATGCATACATTCTTATTGAATAGATGAAATACCTAAACTAATTTTTAAGAAATCAAATCGAACATGTTTTCAGAATTATAATATTTTGAAAATAAAAACAAGAAATAAAAATAGAAAATAAAAATGCAAACCAAACATACTCTAAGAAATCAAAAAATAATTATTTTATTCAAAAACATAAGTTGAAAGATTTTGGTAGATTTTTTTTTATCAGAAAATTTTGGTAGATGTGTTGATAATATTTTTTATATACATTTTTTTAGCTTTGATTCTTTAACCAATACTCTATAATATATATATATATATATATGACTATTTTATTAATTCATTCTAAAATAATCAATTTAATCATCTCATAAATAAGTCACTTTTGGAAAGAAAAAAAATGTACTACGTTTCCTCGTAAATAGCCTGTAGCCCCACATTTGATTGGGAATTCCATCTCGCTGTTGAGTGTTGACACTTCAAATTGGACTAGCCTGTTAAGCTGTGGGAATTATATATATTATTCATATTTATATTGACTTAGCAATATTAAATAACTTATGCAACGAAAATGTTAAATAATTTAGGTAAGAAATAAAAATAACACGAATTTTCTTATTTTTTAATTTAATTATATTACTAAATTAAATATTTTCTTCAAAATAGGGTGTTAGTGATAAACATTTTGGATTTTTTTATTTGGTTATCGTGAAACCGTCATTTTTTAGGGATATCGATCGTAAATATGATAATATCTAACTTTTTAAAATTATAAAAATAGGTTATTTGTAATAACTATTTTAATTTCATTTCTTCTTTGATAATTATGAGAACCTTATATTTGTTGGAACACTTGTATTAATCTCCATTGACTACGGCAAAATGAGCTTTAATTTTAACGACAATGACAATGTTGTAATTGCCAGTAATTACCTTTAAAAAGTTATTATTTACCGGTTGTTAATATTTATGGCAATCTTATAATAGGGGGACTCACTTGGAGATGTCATCTTATTAATGTTTTCAATGTCCAGTTTCCACAAGGGTTTGATGGTATTGATAGGAATGATTGATATGGAAATCGTAATACAGTTCTCTTTAGTTTAAGTAACGTATGACATGTTCATCGGATTTTTGTTGATATCTGATTCGTTACTGTTTTTGATTCTTGTGGCCTATATGAGATTTAACCTTGTAATACTTTTTCATTTGTTACACTTGTGGAATAGATAAACTCGAGAGGCTTGGATGACATTAATCAAGGTTCTGTTCATATTCTACTAACTAGAGCTTTTGAATTTTGTAAATTCCCATCCTCTGTCAAGGCATCAAAAGCCAGGAAAATCTTATGTAACTTCAGCTAAGGGCTCTCTGACATCTGGGAAGTTGAATGTTATATATGCTAATTGACATTCCTGTTCAACCTCAAACTGAAGCGGATTTGTAATAAAAGGGATATTTTTCAGTTTGCTTGTCGAAATTTCTAACTCTATTGAATTATGTGCAAGACAAGTCTACTTCCGAATGTATTTAACTCTTGTTTTCATCTAATTATATTTTATGTTCTATTTTACTCCATCTTAGTATCATAGAATTATTATCTTAGTACCTTTTAACAGTTAAAGGTCAGCAAATGGATAAAAGAGACAATTGAAGAATTACTAGAATCTAGGCTAACTAAAACTATCATCAAATAAATAGCCTTCTAAACAATTCACGAAAAGAACTTGTAATTCGCCGCTGAAACAATGATTTTTCTCAACGAACCAATTGGAGCTAGTATCATCAATAGCATCCCAAGCACAATGCATGTCTGCAATGTAGTAATAAAATAAGTTAGTCTAAAAAAATTACTAGACACGAGAAGGAATTTTCAAAACCTCAGTTAACGTACCCAATTGACTATCCAAGACAAACTAAATCTCTTTGGTTTGTAGAGTTTAAGCCAGATGATACAGGGTAGCTGCAATAAAAATAATATATGACTAATTGAGCAACTTTGCTTGGTAATTAAAAAGAAAAAATAAATAAATAAAAAATGTCTTGTTTATACTTACAAAGTATGATGTTGGGGCAAAGGCAAATCCTCCTAGAAATCCAAGAAGAGAACCGAAGAACGGGATGCATATGGCAATTAACATTGACATTGCTGAAATAAAAGGACAGTTATACAATGTCTATCTATTTATTTATTTATTTATTTATAATTAATAACTCAAAACTAAAGACAAAGTTCATAACTATCACGTACCTACAAATACAGTGCGAGCAACAAAGCGGAGTGTAAAACAAGGAGAAAACTTTAAATGCTTCACCAAAAAGGTTTCGATGATGTCAAACACCGGCATTGAGAATACCTATTTTTGGCAACTTATAATAATGAGATATAAAAAACCACAATAACATAACAATGTAACATTTTTTTATAAAGTTTAATTACCTTTGGTTACATAGCTACAACAATTATTTTCTTTTAGTACTTATAATTTAAAACATCTTATTTTTTATACATATAATTACAATTTCTTTTACCTCTTGGTCATTTTAGTTAAATATTGACTAAACACTATTTAAAATGAAGTGACATAACCATTTAATCCAGATTCATTTCAAATGACCTTTCATAATATAAAAAATCAAAATAAGATGTTTTAAACCACATGAATTAAAGGGAAAGTGGTTGCAACATAGAAACAAAATGAACAATCAAACTCTTGTTTTTTATTAAAAAAATTGAAATTGACCTGATAGCCTCCAATAACATGGACAATAACAAACATGTTGGCTGCAGCAATGAGCCAAGTTGGTTTTTCTAGTGTGATGAGGATATTATCCTGGACAGAGTTGCCAAATATATAATATCCAATGAAGGCCACAGGGAGATAGCAAAAGGCGACTCCTAAATAGGCAAATATAACTCCTTTCCACATGGCTTTCTTGGAAGGTTTCTCAGGAGTAGAAGGTATTGTTGCTTGGATTTCCAAAACCACATTGTGACCTGCATAGGAGAATGCCACCTCTCCCAAGGCCAACATGAAGTTGAATACACCATCGGCAGTGCTGTGGGCTTTGTAGCCATAGTCCACATCTGGTAGTTTTCCCTTGCCAATGGAAGCCACCCAAGCAATGGTTGAGTAACTATGCATAATATTATAGTAAGGAATTTTCAAAAGGATCAAATTAGTACACCCAAAAACAACAACATGCATAAACATAAAATTGAAGGGTAGAGAGGAGTTAGATTACGCGATAGACATGACTGCTGCGGCAAAAGAGACAGCAGAAATAGAGTTGAAGTTGGGGCACAAAGAGAGGACGAAGTTTACAAAACCAAAGATAGCAATCCAATAGGAGGTCCTAATGTTTTGACACGAGGGGCAAACCGTGTCATGAAACTTCTTTAGCGATGTTCCTCCTGTGACCATATATACAATGCATGTGCCAACCTGAACAAGTAGTTGTTGAGGAATCACAATGTAGAGACCCAACTTCTCTCCAAAGGCATGCTGCCCCAATTCATGATACCTATCGAATCTCACACCAGGTACCATTTCGTGCATCTCAACCATTTGCCATAGGGTAAACAACGTGATCATCCATGACAAGAGCAGTATAACTGTCCCCGGACCCCTGTTAATGCATCACAATTGTTGCTAATTTGATATCATATATAAAGCATCAATTTTTCAAAGTGTGACTAGGTACAAGTTACAATCATAGTTTAAAGTTTAAGAGGATGTAGGTACCAGCCCATCATAGACATGGCATAAGGAAGGGTGAGGACACCAGCACCAACCATGGCAGTGATGTTGTGGAAGGCAGAGTACCACCATTTGGCATTTCGGGAGGCAGTGACAGGAAGCCAATCATTAATGGCCTTTATATCAGCATCATTAGCATTTTCAGTTTCAGTTTCCATCTTGCTCACTTCTTCTACTTTCTACCCAACCAACCACGTACTTCAAAGGTCTTGCACTAGTTTGATGTGCGTAAGTTGTAATTGGGACAACTGGGTCTTACACATTTAAACCCGCATTTCCCATAAAATCCGTAAAGTACATGGTAGTTGAAACATAACTATAAATCTAGCATGTTTGGTGGATCTACTTCTGCTAGCTAGTTTCTCGTTAAATATATTACTCATTCAAACATGCATTTCGATTTGTAGTGTCAGAGTTCCGAGTTATGAGCATTTTTCATGTTTTTTTTTATTATCAGCACGTGTGTTGTTTCTGTTCTTCTATTAATTAGGAGTTGCCTCTTTGTAGAACACTTTCATACTCCATAAATTCACACAAACATTACACAATTTTCATTTATTTATTGGATAAAAGGAATTTGTCTTTTGTGACATGATGGATAATATAGGCGATTTAACAAATCTGAGTTATTATTGTTGTATATCCAACTTCTCTTTCACCTTTTTCTCATCTTCTTCTTTTTTTAAATCTCTCTCTCTCTCTTTTTTTTTTACATTTTTATTGTTACATCATTTATTATATCGATTAATGTCTCTTTTTTCTTGTATTTATTATATCCTCTCCAAATAAATTTTACCAGAAGAGATCTTAGTCCTTTATTAAATACCGTTAATAAAACGAGAAGTTATAATAACATTTGAATGTTAAAGAGAATCAATAGTGAAATCTTAACATTTGAAAATGTCATTTTTTCTTCCAAGTGAGAAAATATCTTCCCCTTTCTCTCGATTTCACTTATACACCCTAAGCATAAGATTTGCGTTGAGTCTTTTTTTTTCCATTTCTTCTCTCCTTCCATTCCTCTCTTGCTAGCCAGAGCTTGCAGTGCATTTTACCTATTCTGGTCTATAATCTTGCTCTGTGCTGTTTTTCTATCTAATAATAGAAGATGATACATGTTTTGTTATTTTTTTAGTCTATAATTTTTTAATTAATTTATAAGATTATTTTTAAGTTTTAACATACACTCACTTCATAATTTGTTATTTTTATTTTATATTTTATCTATAATATTTAATATTTTTTATTTTCTTAACAAAAATATTACTAGTATTATTATTTGAATTGTTAAATTATTTATACTTTATTTTAATTTTTAATCTTTAAAGTAAAATGGTATAAATTTAAAATTAACTTAGAAATTAAAACTATACTTATCAAAATATATTTTTATCTATAAAACAAAAAATAAAACTTATATAAAAAATCTTATAACATATTTTTTAAGTTTGTTTATAATTATTAATTAAATTAACAATTATAATTTTATTAATTACTTCTAATTTAATAAAAAGAATTGTTATCCGAATGGGCCAAATGCCCAAAATCACAAGCACTATCTTATAGTCTTAGATATACAGTAGCTGCCATGTCAGGTTGAAGATACACAGAAAGTAACCCTGGAGAGAACTCAAAAGTTCTCATACCCACCCCATGTCAGCAGTTTTTTTTTTTTTTTTATTGACAAATATAATTATTAATTGTTAGTTTCTTTTTATTAGCAGAAAATCAAATCCACCATATTTCTCTCCTTATCTTCTCCATTCCCTACATTCTCCTTTTACCACTACATCAATCTTATTACTCCAAACATATCAGCGGTTGAGTTGCATTCCCTCAAACCTTATTAGTCTTTGCCAAAAGATTTCATCTGCTACGGATATTGTAGCAAGCATTTCTAATATGGTTTATAGTGTGGTCCAAAGTCTCAACCATGAGAACTATGCTTGAAAATGACACTTGGTAGGGTAGACACATGCAAGTTTGTTGAGTTTATTTTAAATTTTATTTTTTTAAAATTTTTTTACAACTTTTTGATAGAAATCAGACTATTAGAGAATTTTCAAAAAACACTTACCAACTACATGCTGAGTGGTAAATTCTGACAATAAAAGCTTAAGAAGCATTGGCTAACATTACTAGTCGAATTTGGACTTGGCGGTTGACTTTCAAAGTATAGTTGAGCGCCGAACATATATTATCAGTATTATTAATATTAATTATTATTGTTTCATATTCTACATGAACTTTTGAAACGTGATCAACCAAACTTTTTCGAAGCTCCTATTTAACATTTATGCAACTAAAGAACTAAAATGCTTAGAACTGCAATTTGACATTGTGCAGCTATTTGCATCTTCCAAAGCCTGGCCATGTGCTCCAAAAGAAAAGTACCGGTTCATCAATCTCCTATTGAAAGTGCCCTGCTTAAAGTTCAACTGTAGGGTGCCACCCCCATCCATTGGTCGATTGGAGCAAGAGGGTCCCATTATATCAACACGTTTTTGCTTATTATTCGTAGAATTAGAAGAGATAGATAGTTTTTGAAAAAGATTAGATGTTGAATGAACAGGTAGAGGCACTTGTGGCTTTACCTTAATCACGCCTTGCGTTAGACCTGCATGAAAATATTTTTTGGCTGTAGGACTTGGAAGATAAGTCCTTATAGATAGTGTTCTTTTGTTGTTTGGAAGAGAACACATTTTTGAGTATCTTTGCCTCAATGGAATTGGAAAGTCTTCCAAGTTGTTCCTTGAGCTGAAAGAATTCACAGAAACATCATCTTCTAAATCTGAGGCTGCCTCTTTTGTGTCTCTTCTTCTAGAACTTTGGAGCAGAAACTTTAGGTGCCTTGCCCCATAATTGACAGAACTAGACTTGCTGTTACATGGCGAATTGGCCGAGTCATAATTGTTTATTTCACTTGACCATGAATTTGATTCTACACTTGCCTGATCATAATTGTCATCACATGAATTCTCAATGCCTGTGTACAACAATATCTCAGAATCTGGTATTCTAAATGATGTTCCAGGACTGCCTCCAATACCATGAGTCCTAAGATGCTTAACAAGGGCATTTCTTGTCACATAGTCCTGATAATTAGAGATCCTTCCAGCTGAAATTAATTGCTTGATTAAGATTTCAGAAGACACTGATCGTGATTTTTGTCTAAGATGATCCAAAGGTGTCATCCCATCAGCATCGCAAATGTTCAAATCAATTGATGGAACAGACATCAGTAATTCCACTACATCAAATTGGATATTATGAACCACAGCAACATGAAGAGCTGTTCTTCCATCATTGTTCCTGACATTGATGATATCCTTCATTTTCACAATTTTTTCACTTGTCAGTTGCTTCATGAGCTCAGTGTGCTTGTCCAGTCTACAGAAACCAGGGCTTCTGAAACCAACCACTGCCATGTGAAGAAAAGTATCTCCATAGTGATTGGTTAACGTTGCTAACGAGTGAGATGCTCCAATCAGAATCTCTACCACGGGTAAGTAACCTCTGTAAGAGGCCACATGTAATGCTGTATTGCCTTGAGCATTAGCTGAGTTGATGATATCATAGGATTCAATTAGATTTCTCACCACCTACATCATCATTAAAATAATGAAAATAAGTAACAATAATTTATTGACCGTGAAGAAGATGCAAAAAGTTTGGACATACAAAACATTTGTAGCATCAACTGCCCCCAGAAATATTTAACATTTAACTCTGATTGGAATAAAGCATTGAGAATCACTGAAAGAGGAATTCACACAATTGTGTGTAGTACCATCTGAACAGTTCACTAAATATTTTATATTTCACAACTTTGAGGAGCCTGACCTATTGTGAATCTTGATAATTGAACGAACTAGATGTTCTGTAGTATCTATAAACATTTTTCATACTCTACTTATGTAGTTATTAAGCCTCCCTGGCCAAATAAACCAGGCTTTTCCATAATTTATTAAGGATCTAATATCTCTGTCCTTAGGACTTCTAAGTATAACAATACCATTAAACAAGTAGGGCTTCCGAATTTTCTACTAGCACATTCAAAGTGTGTTTTGGTTTTTCTTTGAGAATCTCCAAACCATGATTTAGGCAAAAGATACTTTCGCCCAAATCATAATTTGGGACATCTTCACCTAAACCAAAAATGCACCAATTACTAAGGGTTGTGTTTGAACTTCCATTTAGTGCATGCTTGATTTGGTGTTGGAAATGTTGTGACACGTGTTCCAGTGCAAATCCAACAGACAAAAGCAAAATGAATGCAAAAACAAGGGTCCCGGTCCATCGGCAAAATTACTTTTACCTCAAATGTAATTTAGTAATGGATTTCCAAACATGCTCTTACTCATGTTGAATGCCAATGATCCATAAGAGTGGAATTGGAGTTCAAATGTGCCTTGGAAAGTGGAATTTACATAAAACCAACACACTCTTAAGTAATGAGCCTCACCTCAACTTGGCCTCTTGCAGCTGCTGCATGCAAGACAGTACATCCTTGTGAATCTCTATAAGACAAAACCTGAGAAACAGAAACACTTGCTAGAATCTGCTTCAGTATTTCCCAATTCCCTCCCCTGGCAGCAGCATGGATGGCCCTATTCATCACATCCCTCTTGAAAACCTTAGAACCCTCATCCAACTTCTCTTCCAATTCTGCTTCACTTCCACCAAGGCACTCCTTTCTTGAAAGAGCAGAACGAAGCAGCAGCTTAAAGACCTCACAGTTCTTTCCCCTGGCTGCAGCATAAAACATATCAGTGACACCATACTCTCCCTCACCAAACACCAAAAGAGGGTCTCTCCCCAACAACTCAAGAACAAAGTCCACATCCCCGGCCGAAGCAGCAGTGTAGAGAAGCCATCCACCATAGCCTGCAAGGATGAGAGAGTTATGCTTATGCCCTCTTCCTGTCTCACACTCAATCATAAGATTCCTTGCAACCTTGGACCGGCACCTGGCAACATCCTCAAACTTGGACTCGTTGTCCCACACGGCTTCTAGGCGGCGAATTCGACGAAGGGAAGTGAGCTTAATGAGGAGGTTGGTGTCAAGGTGGAGAAGCTCAGTGACCAGATCATAGAGGCCATTTGCAGCAGCATAATCAATTGGAGATGCATACCACCATCGGTCTCCTGTGCTCTCCCAACGAAGAGGGAATTGTGAAGGAGGCATAGTAGTAGTAGTACTTTTAGAGATGACCCTTTTACAACAAAGGACACTCACTACCACTTTGTTCAATTCTAGTTGCAAAACAGCAGTGAAAAGATGCCTATCAGACCCGTCATAAAAGCAAAAAGTGAAAGCACACACCACTAACAGAATATATGCTTATTCTCTTGGACTAAAAGTTGTTGAAAAATGAAAATTCTAGGAAGTGAGATTAATTAACCTAGTAAACAGTGAAGTACAAGGAAACAAAAGTTGGAATCCGAAGTTGGCCAACATGACATGAACTTAAACAGTGTTCTGGCTGAAGGGTGGCAAAGCAAAACGCTCAAGGGAAGAAAAAGAGATAGCAACAACTATAAACTGTTATGGCAATGTGTTAGATGACAAAAGGAAAATGGCCACTAGATAGGATTTGTGAGGGAGGCCACGCACTTAGGAAAAGTTAAAAAGAAGGCTTAGAATGATTGAGATTCTCTGATGCGTGAGATCACAGCCAAAGATGATATTTTTATTAAAATTATTGAAAATTCCGTAGACCCCACAATGCTGGAGGTTGCTTTCATATTCACTTGGGAAATTTCAAGGATCGTGTCATCATTTGTAGTGGGACATGGAGCACACGTTTAGCTGGGCACATTAAAATGAGATTTAGAGGGGGCACAAATTTTGTTGTTGTTACTTCTTCGTTTTAATTAAGGCGGCGCAATTTTGCCTTCCGTACATAATTGATTTTCAAGACTTGGACATCAAAATTTATCGGCATGCTCTGAAATTTGGTAGCCATTATTAAGTTTTGTGGTGTTCAACATTTGGAGCGTGAGTTTTGCACACCAGAAATAGAGATGCCGCTAGGGACATAATAACGTGAGTTTTACGCCTTGAGGCTTGTTTGGGAAAGATGGGAGGGAACAAAGAAAGGGACTTTAACCATTTTGTCTGTGTATATGCTAAATGGAATGCATGCATGTCGTATTAAAAAAGATAACAACAATAATGTTTAATAATTATGACATTTAGCATATAATTGTGACATTTATAATTATGCACATCTTACTGTTTATGTAATGATATCATTGATATGGTTGCCCTTTCTTGGTACGTACCCATCTTAGACTCAAATGGCATGACTTATACATGCCAAAGAGATGGCATTTAGCATGTACTGCCTCCTGTAAAATATACTTTTTTTTTTACTGAAAAATATTTATTGACTGTTCGTCTAATACACTTGCTAGTTAGAAAAATATTGTATAAATATTAGAGGAGTAAAGCAAATTCGATTTAAAAAGTTGTTAAATTACATACTTTTTTGTTACAAGTTAAATTGCATATGAATTTAGCGGAAGAAAATCTTTATGCGATCTTGTACAAATTAAGAGAAATTTATTACAAAAGAGATAAAGTTCTCTATCTTTTTTTTTTGTTCTGCTCACAAAATTAGTATCCTGAACCTTGAAGATTTCTTATGATGGTCAATATTTAAATACGATTACCTTGTTTGTTTAAACTATTGATATAATTTAAAGAAATAAAGTTCTACGTATATTAGTTAATTACTCTTTTTTTTTTCCTTTGGTGCGTCTAAACCAATTACTATAGGTTGGCCTGCATTATGGACATTCTCCTTGGGATTGAATGACACAAAAGATAAAGAAGACGGCCCACACTGATTATATTCTCTCAAACTCGATGAAAACGGAAGAAACGCAGCAGACCCGTAGAATGTCGCTTGCGACTACAAAAGGTTTTACTACTCTTCATTGTACTACTAACTAATGAATAATCTTTTACTTCTTTTATTATTAAGACATTTGATTACATTTTTTTTATCAAAAAAAAAAAACAAGAAGTGCAGTAATTACAAGAGGAAGACATTGAATACATTATTTCCAGGCTTGTTTGTTCCTAATAATTGAGGCTTTATTGCTTTTGATGTTTGTTGTCCTGGCCTGTTTTGTCAAAGTCTTTTGTTGTTAGCCAATAGGCAGGTGACGTGAGGTTCAATACTTATGTTTCTATAATTTCCTTAAATTTTGATAACTGTTTCGATTTTAATTTGTTGTGATGGTTAGTTTTGAGGCAATAGGTTTTCGTGCTAGTCAATAGAATTTATTCTATTCTTTTTTACATACTGTATTTTAATTGATTCTATTGGTTTTCAAACCGTAAAAAAGTTAATATATATAAATTAATTTAAAATAAATAGTGACATTTTGTTTTGTTAGATGAATATAAATAAGAAAAAGAATTTGGAAAGATAGCATGACAGTGTAACTCATTGACGATTTCAATGCAACAACGAGATACACCAATAGTCAGAGACAACGGGGAAAATAAGAAGTTTAAAATCTGCTGATACATATTATACAAAAATATTTTTCATTATAGACAAAAAAACTCACTATAACGATAAAGATACCTAACAATATAACAGTTATATAATTGATTTATTGACATATGCAAGGACTGCCATTGTATACCATTCTAGTGTATATAATAGGTTTTTATTTTTATTTTTATTTTTATTTTTATTACGGTAGTATATAATAGATTTGGTTGTGTACAGTACTGTCTACACACCATTCTTGCTAGTGCAAACAGTGAAAAGTTGTAACTCAATGGTTTCAATAATGAGATACAGTGACAGAGACAATGGGGAAAATGAAAGTTGGCTAGCGCTTCAAAAATAAAAGGTGGCCAAAGTTAGAGGAGTTAATTATTAACGAGACACTAATTAAAAGTAAAAGAAAACACTATTAAAATGTTTAGATGTTTTATACAGAAATGTATTTTTTTATATAGAAAACAGTCCATTAAAATCTGCTGATATATTATAAAATATATTTTTGAGAAATATTATATGTACAACAATTTGTATAATAACAATTTTTTTTGTCTATCTCCCATAATTATTTATTATTTATTACATGTCATAATCATTAAGGAGAGATAGACAAAATGAAATGTTGTAAAAATTTATTATTATATAAATTATTGTATATGTATTACATTTCAATATTTTTTTCATAATAAAAAGACAATTATGCCTCAAAATGGAGATGATTAATTGGTATGATATCCCCTAAAAAAAAAAAAAATTGGTATGGATATAGTTGTGAAAATAACTGCTTGAATCATTGTATCGTCCCGTCCATGACGTGAGCCGCAAATATAGTCAATGGCTTATTATATGTGTCAGAAACCAGTGCCTGTGCCATCTTTATACAACGTTATATTCAATCATTGAATACGCCATTAACATTTTGCAGATTCTGCTTTTTGATTTCTTCTTTATAAGGTTCAACTGAGTAAATGAGTGAGTTAGACAAAAGCAAGTGTGGCAATTTAGCATTCTTGATATGAGTTTGGACTCTGTGTCCGTGGCTTGTTCTATTCAAAGAGGATCAGAGTGAGGGAAAACAAAAGGTTTCCGCAATTCCGTATTTTATGGTAGGCATTTGCTTGTGACGTCATAGATGCACGATCTTACTGCTACAAATTTTCTAATCAATGAACTTGTGTTTTTCTCTTATCAGATTATAACATAGTTGAACTTGTGTTTGATTTAGGTATCTAAAAGGATGGGAACACAGAACTGACAGAAGTTGAGTCTGAACTCTCAAGGTTTTAGAAGTTTACCCAACTGGAACACTGGGGACACGTGGACATGGACATTCGACAGATGAAGAGGTTAGTTTACATATTCTATCATTTTAATATTTTTATCATTGTTATTAATATATGATTATGGAAGTTTGAATTATTATTTGTTAAATTATTTGGTTGATTTGTTGATAGGAGAGAAAAATGAGATGGAACAACTGTTACTCCAGAAAGAGGTAATTATTTGTTGGCTCAGGTGTGTCGTTATCTTCTTTGGTTGGGGTGGTAGTCTGGTAGGGGTTGGTTGCAGCCTATAGTCATATTACATGCAATGTAATTTCTTTTACTATGATGTCATTTTCATATTTTGATCAATAATAGTTTGATCCCTCTGGTCTTGTTGAGAGAACCATTTAGCTTATCTACTCTAGAGAGTAGAGATAAACATGTAAGGCTGTAAGCTACCTGGACAGCATCTCAATTCTCATGTAAAAAAGAAATAGTTTTTGGCTTGCCATCGGACTAGTGGGAGTGGGGAGGGTTTCTGAATACAATACTGTTCTGTGCTTCTTTATGACTTTACAGGGTTGGCGTAATTTTGCATTTCAAATGGAATGGATTCACGTTTGGTTTTGGCGTAGTTATTAGTCGTTTCTGGCAGTTTTGAAGGTTATGGGACCAATATCTGTCAAAATCTTATCATAATGAACTGAAAAGATGATAGGGTCAGCTCATGTCATGATGAAGCCTCATCTTGTCATAAATCTCTGCATGACTCAATCTAGTATTCTAGTGATGAAGTTATTTATTTTTTCAGGCTTATTACCTCACAACAGCCAGGGAATTAGCCAGAATGGCAGGGATTTGAAAGGCACCAATCTTGCAACACTTCTCAGAATCAATTGTTGGGGCTTCCACAATCCACTGTTTCAATCAAGAGCAACTATTCTTGATCAAAGTCAAGGCTCTAATTGATGATTATTCTCAGGTGGCCTTTTACAATTTTGGCACCTTGGAATGGTTTTCTGTCCGAATCAATTTCCTCTTCAATATGGTCTTGTATTTTGTTCTTGTGCCATCTTCGTTACTTTGCCAAGGTCTACCATTCAAGATTGCAGGCCTGAACCAGAGTGGCCAAAGGAGGGAAAAGTTGAACTTCATAACCTTCATATACAGAATGACCCTGCTGCTCCTATGGTCCTCAAAGGTGTCACTTGTATCTTCCCAGGACAAAAGAAAATTGGTATAGTAGACAGGACAGGGAATGGAAAATCTACGCTGGTGCAAGCCCTCTTTCAAGTGGTGGACCCTTATGAACGATGTATACTTATTGATGGTGTTGATATTTCCAAGATTGGTCTGCAAGTTTTGAGATGTAAGCTTGGTATAACCTTGTTTCTAGGTACTGTAAGGACTAACTTGGATCCTCTGGAACACCATGCAGATCAAGAACTTTGGGAGGTTAGCATTAGTAGTCACAACACTTTCTTAAAAATACCAATGTTTATCTTATTACTGAAAGAACTACTCTTTTCAGGTTCTCAGCAAGTGTCATCTTACTGAATTAGTTAGGCAGATCAAATTGAAGAGGAATTTGATTCGGACAGACAACCATTCCATGGTGCCAAAATTGTGAAAGGCTACCTGAGAATGATCGTCAATTAGAGCCTTAACCTTGGTCAAGAATAGTTTCTCTTGATTGAAACAGCGGATTGTGGCAGCCCCAGCATTTATTCTGAGAAGTGATGCAAGATTGGCGCCTTTCGAATCCCTACCATTCTGGCTAATTCCATGGTTATTGTGATGTAATAAGCCTGCAAAAATAAATAACTTCATCATTATAATACTAGATTGAGTCATGCAAGAATTAGCACATGCAAAGATTTATGACTATAAAATTGTATGATTTTGTTAGAGATATGAGATTTTGCCTTATTTGAAATTTGATTTTCGAATAAATTCAGATAGAATTTTTGTTTTGTTGCAGATTTTATCTTTTATATTTTGTCTCAATTAGTTAATGTAATTTCAAATAAATCTGATAGCAGATTATATCTTTTAGGAATTTCAAATTGAATGTGCCTATACATATGCATTCTCGTTTTATGAATTTCAATAGCAATTATTAAATTCAATTTTAATCTCTATCTTATCTGCAAGTTCCTATATTTCTATATTTTATTTTACTAAATATTTCCAACAGTGGTTTCATAGTTTATTTCTTATGGTCAGTGAGGCAAATTTTTGATTGAGCGCTAAACACAGTGAGGTTTAGTGCAAACACTACTAAGTGATCCAATTTCCAGGCAGTTGTGGTGAAAATATGTTCACTTCAGACAATTCTTCATCCTCTAATGTTTAATTGTGAAAACTATCACATTTGAGTTGTGAAGATAAAGTTTTTTTTCCCTTAAGATCTCAAAGCTTATGCAACGTTGTAATCCCTGTTGTTGATCCACTACCATTGAGAGAAAATCCTACTATTGCTTAGAGTTAGATGAATGATTATGACAAACAGAAGCTAAAGAAGGATAAAACTATCACTTGCTTGCATTCAGGACTTGGAAATCATATTTTCACCAAAATCAAAGACTTGGAAACACCTAAATAGATGTGGGACAAGATCCAAAATGGATTTGACAGCAATAATAAGGTCAAATCTGTTAGGCTTCTCATATTGAAGAGAGAGTTTGAATCAATGAAAAGACGAAGGACAACAAATCTGCCAAAAAATTGTGATCATCAAGGGGTCTTTATTGGAAACACCTGTGTTAACACCTACAAGTGCAAACTGCAAGCAATGGTTGAAGACTACAACATTTCAAGTTATTTCAAAGACATTTATTTTTTTGCAATTTGGTTTGATTTCATTATGTACATGGGCACAGTTGGTGCCATTTCTATATTGGTGGTGTGATTAGAGAACTTGGTTTTTTTATTTGGTGTGTTTTCAATATGTAAATGCACCAGAGGATGGTTTTGTTTCAGTTGCTGTAAATGCACATGCACATGCACATTGCAGGTGCTCTTTCTTTTGGTGATGTGATTAGATAACTTGGTATTGCACTTGCAGTGCTGTAATTGTCTCTTTTAGTTAAAGTTTGGATTTGGAATATCTTAAATAGTTAAATGTCTTTTGTATGTAAAGTTTGCATTTGGCATATCAGAAATCTCCTACCCCTTGAATGCATCTTTTTGCACAAAGAATTCGTGAACAAATGCACAGTTTTCCCCCCATATATAATTGTTATCATTTCCTTAATCCATTAATCATTTTTACCTGCTATTTTTTTTATGCAAGGAACAAATCATAAAAATAGATTTTGCACCGGGAATTAAAACATATTTAAACTATAAAATTAATTCTTATTCTTATTTTTTCACACTTGGGCGGATGCATCAAGTGACAGATTTTCTCTTCTTTTTTTTTTTTGAGACTAAGTGAAGTAAATATGAATCATTAAATATTACATCAAAATCTTACATTAATAATTAAGATTAAAATATAAAAGTTACGTCATTTTTTAAGTACTACCCTTTAATATTTTGACGATAATGGTGTCTTGGAGCCTGTTCAAGCCTTAAAATAAATGAATATAGAACAACAAAAGATCTGCTATGCCTCCTCCAGGGCTCTTAAATTCAAAGAGCTCTTAAATGTTAGCGAAAGCTCTAAAACTGGAACTGATCAAAATTCCAATATTTCGTTGCTTTTGCACGAATATCTAAACAATAATCAATTGCAAAACCTAATGTTGGAGTACAAGTGAGGTGAAGTCCCATATTGACGTACATATTTCTTTGGAAAAGGAAAATTTGGTTAGAGAATCAGTCAAGTTCTTGACAGTAGAACAGCAACTAAGAATATACTATGATCATCAGGAGCCCCAAATATATGTTAACCTTAATCCTTAAGTTGCTAATGTAATCAGTCAGTGTTTCTTGAGTTGTGGTCCAATGCCGGAACCAATTCTGCTCAGCATTGGGCCTAACTTTTCTCTATGTACAGTATGGTGGTCTGTCACTGCTATACTATCCTCCTGAAAATATCTTATGCCTGTCCTCATTGTCTATCTTTTCTGGAAGCTACTTTGGGATGATCTCCTCAAAAATTCTGAGACTAACTTTGAGAATGAAGAAGAATTGTTCTGCAGCAATTGAGCTGGTTCATCATACTCTACAATTGTCCCTGTACAAGTCAAAATAGTAGTGCTCAGCAACTTACACAAACGGTTGCAATAATAAGCTACCATACTTTAAAACATCAAGTTTAATAAATTGAACCTAACATAATACTCATTTTTAGTTCCCCGCCTCCTCATTAAATTCTTTTGGAAGATAACCTTCAATCTGAGATAATGTTTTCATTATCATTAATGGTATGACCACATATATTGAAGTACATACCTTCATCAAGGACCAAAACCCGATCATTATCAATAACTGTAGGAATTCTATGCGCTACTGTAATAACTGTACATCCATTTGTTTCTTCCCTAATTGTCTTCTGAATTAAATTGTCAGTGGCTGTGTCAATTGATGCAGTTGCCTCATCTAGGACCAAAATTCTTCTTTTCTTCAGTAGTAACCTAGCAAGGCATACAAGCTGCCTTTGTCCAACACTCCAATTCTCTCCATTCTCGGCCACTACATCAGTGAAAGAATATTTCATATCAATAACAGCATTGGGGTGGAAAAGCATCAGAACTGTGGAGTTGGACGGTTATTAAAGTTATACTCCTGAATGACGCAATTTTTCAACAAAAATATTTATACCTGGTGCATCAAGAAGTCTTGGATCCCGCCTCACTATTTCAGCAAGATGGCACTTGCTGAGAACCTGAAAATAGTTGTTCTCTCATTAATAAGATAAACATTGGCATTTTCAAGAAAGTGTGTTAATGTTAACTGCTAATGCTAACCTCCCAAAGTTCTTGATCAGCATGTTGTTCTAGTGGATCCAAGTTAGTCCTTACAGTACCTAGAAACAAGGTTGGATCCTGAGGAATTATACCAAGCTTAGATCTTAAATCTTGCAGACCAATCTTGGAAATATCTACACCATCAATAAGTATACATCCTTCCAAAGGCTCCACCACTCGAAAGAGGGCTTGCACCAGAGTAGATTTTCCACTCCCTGTCCTGCCTACTACACCAATTTTCTTTTGTGCGGGGAAGACACAAGTGACACCTTTGAGGACCATAGGAGCAGCAGGGTCATACCGTATATGAAGGTTACGTAGTTCAACTTTTCCCTCCTTTGGCCACTCTGGTTCAGGTCTGCAATCTTGAATAATTAATGGCGCTTCACTTGGTATGCTAGAGAACTGCAATATTCTCTCAACTGATATCATTTTGTTCTCAACATTGCAAAGATTCCATATCACCCAAGCCTGAAGGACATTCAAGTTCAAACCATAAGTAGCTACCAAACCCGCCAAGCCTGAAAATCAGAAGAAGCAACTTAGCATTTCCATATACTCGTTAGTGGATCTTGTTAGTGGGAATTACGGAGACTGGTGAGAGAGGAAAGAGAAGCATATGTCAATTACTGAGTACTGCCACATGCATCAATCTTAAAGTACCACTAGTATGTGAGTATCATGGCATCACAGTTACAACCAGAAGGATCTAATACAAACAAGCTACTTTTCTGCAAAATTAGTTTTCTTTTTTGGTTTTAAAGTTGTAACCCAAGCTTAATCAATAATGTGTAAGTCCTTCTTTAGAGCTTTTTAAAATAATGCAGTAGAAAAGTGGTTCTCACACGCATGCATGTAACTGCTACCACTGCTGATAAGATGAATAGGGGAAGAAGGAGCTTACTTGGATCAATGGTAGACCTTGGAAGAGTAACCAAGATGACAAGTACAAAATAGAAGACCAAATTGAAGAGGAAATTGATTCGGACAGACAGCCATTCCATGGTGCCAAAATTGTGAAAGGCTACCCGAGAATAATCGTCAATTAGAGCCTTAAGCTTGGTCATGAATAGTTTCTCTTGATTGAAACAGCGGATTGTAGCAGCCCCGGCAATTGATTCTGAGAAGTGATGCAAGATTGGTGCCTTTCGAATCCCAACCATCCTGGCTAATTCCCTGGCTGTTGTGATGTAATAAGCCTATAAAAAACAAATAACTTCATCACTAGAAAACTAGATCGAGCCATGCAAGAGTTAGCACATGCAAATGTTTATGACAAGAGGAGGATTCATCATGACACGAGCTAATGCTATTATCTTTTTAGTTCATGCTGATAAGACTTTGACGGGAAAATGATATGATTTAGTTTGTGTACATTGTCAAAGATTGATACAGTTCTTACCTGATACCAAATGGAAATTGCAAACACCACAAAAAAGAGGAGAATGACTTGCCATGCAACTTGAGACATTAGCACAATGATACTCAATAACTGGATAAGTGCAAACACTAGTCCAGCTAATCTGTATGGTATGTCTGTGTCTACAGTACTTTGATCCGTTGATGACTGTAATCATCAAGAAGAGAATGGTTGAAATCTGATTAAAGCTGATAATAATCAAAAGATAGCAATAATCTATCAAATAAAGAAATAATAGTGAAACTGACCCTACTCATAATTCGGCTTGAAGGTGTGGTGTCAAAAAATGAAACAGGTGCCCTGAAAACTGATGTGATCATTCCAAGAAAAAGGCGTTGAGCAGTTTCCACAGCAACAGCTGCCATTAAAACAGTCCTTCCCAGTATGAAGATGGTGCCACCAAAAGATAGAAGAGCAAATGTTCCCATAAGCTGTTTGTTGTTGACCCTGCCTTTCTGCTCTGTAGCCCATGAAATCCAATAATTGCTTCCCATCTGCATAACTTGAAAGAGAATTTGGCAGAGAAGAATAACCGGAACAAGCACTCCTTTATAAGCAGATATGACAAAAGTTGAGTAAACACTCCATTTCACTCTACCCGTCTCTGCTTCCTCTTCTTTACTTCTTCCCCAATCCTCCATGATCTCTTGAATATTTTCTTCAGCAACTTCAATTTGATTTTTTTGGCAGGGTCTGCAGCTAGCAGAATCATCTTCTTGGCATGGATTTATTTGGTGTAATGTTTCTTGATAAGCAGCCATTTGTTGAACAAGTTCAGAGTTGGGACATGCTATAAGATCTTTATAGCTTCCTGACTCCACTATTTTTCCATCTTTCATTACCTGCCAAAAAGTATTTTAATAGTGAAGGCCCAAAACACTTGTAAAGAAATTTCTTCAGCTAAAGATTAGTGTTCAATACAATAGCTTACCAAAATGAGGTCTGCAGCTTCCAAGAATTCCAGTTGATGGGTAGCATAAACAACCGTTTTATCATATAAAAGTTTCATGAGACATTTCTGCACAGAATTTCCAATTCTTGGTAAAGTTCATTGAAAGAAATAAACATTACATCAGAAAGTGCATCAGTAAAAAAAAAAAAAACACATGCACCAATCATTAGCACTACTAACCTTAAACAAATGAGTTCCGGTATGAGCATCAACAGCACTAAAAGGATCATCAAGGAAATAAATATCAGAATCATTGTAAACAGCCCTTGCCAATTGAATCCGCTGTTTCTGCCCACCACTCAAGTTTATGCCCCTCTCCTCCACCGGGTTCAAATCTCCATCACCCCACATGTTGATGTCTTGGTGCAAAGCACAGCCATCCAAAACATCTTCATAAAAGTCCTTCTTCATTTGCTTGCCAAACAATATATTCTCTCTTACAGTTCCAGACTGAATCCATGGACTTTGGGGCACATAACTTCTAGTCCCATAGACTTTGGTTACTGCCCCAGAAACTAATGGAATCTCCCCAAGCAAACAGCATATCAAACTTGATTTACCGGACCCCACTGACCCACAAATTGCTACCTTCTGACCTTTCTTTATCACTAACTTTCCTGTAATTTGAATTGTTGGATTCTTGTGGGTTTGATCATTTGTTTCCCATACATATTCGCCCGGCTTAATTTCAATAGCAACTGCTGAAATCTTTGAACTATGCCTGTTTATGAATTGGTTTTGATCGTCTTCCTTAATGAACTCCTGGATTCGATCAACGGAGACTTTTGTTTGAATGATCATGGAGATAAGCTCCGGTAAGTTGTAGATTGGTTCCTGCAGAATACGAAAGGTCGCTAAAGCTGAGAGTACTGTAGCTGTCGTCAGTTCTGTTTTCACCAGTATACAAGCACCAAAGGTGACAACAGAAACTAAAGTTGGAGATGTCCAGAATAGTGTGGCTACTGCTGAGCATGTATAGAGGTATTTCTGCAGCCACCTCCTCTCAGTTTCCCTAAGTTGGAGGAGTTTCTGCAAGAATGAAGTTTCCCATGAATGCAATTTTAGAATTCTAATGTTTTTCATGGTCTCTGATGTCACTTTAATTCTTGAATCCTTAGCTTCCATAATCTTGGAGTGCAAACCTTCTTGCTTATTGGCCAAAGGTGTGTTACACACCATGACCAATATGGTGACACCAAATGCAGCAAAAGAAGGAGTACCACCCAGATTTATGTATAAGATTACCAAGGCCAAAATGACCTGAACTGGAAGCAACCAAACTCCATGAATGTACCAGCAGAAGTCCCCAATTCTTTCAACATCCACATTAATCAAATTGATGATTTTACCTTGTGTTGGTCCAGCACACTTCATCAATAGGGACTTGCTATAAATTAGAGATGTAAGAGCCGCACGCACCCGGATTCCAATTCGTTGAGCACCAAAGTACCATTGTCTTTGACTCAGTGACTCCGCAGTCTTTGCAAGGAAAAAAATAAATGCAAGAACCAATCCATATTGGATGCTTGAATCACCATTATCCCCCAGTAAAAAATTCACAAAATTTGTTATCAACAAGGGACCTATATAAGAGGCACCTGTGTTAACACCTACAAGTGCAAACAAAATATATAAATTAGTAATCAATACACTGTACATGAGTGACTAAACTTGAATAAAGGTACACAAAAACCAAAGAGGAACAGTAGTAGTGATATTGAATAAAATATAAAATATACCAGCTAAAACTGCGTTTAAGGCCAAGGACTTCCATATAGAATAGGCAATAGCTTTTGTCAAGGAACCTCCTTTAAGTTTCTGTTTGCGAAGTGATTCTTCCAACACTGAAGAAGCATTTTCTGCCGTTTCAGAAGGAGGAACAGGAGGAATGTGACCAAGTTCAAGTTTTTGAATCCGACCCGTTTTAAAAATGGGATTCAACCATCGAAATGCAAGTTTGCTCCACATGCTTGCATTTGTAAAGGCCTGTTCGTCTTCTTCCTCCATAGAAGATTCCTCCTCTTTTTGAAGTAACATCTGTTCTTGTTCCAAATCACTGTTTTCCCTTGCACACACATTGAAACAAAGAAGTACCAACAAAGGCAAAGAAACCGAATCTACTACGTTATCCTTTGACAAGAAAAACCACAAGTTGATTGATTCAAATTTTTTTACCAGCTTTGAAGACAGCAATAGTGCATCTATGATACAAGCAAAAAACCACCATAGGATCAGAACAAGAGGGAACCTGAACCTCTTGTTCTCCCTCACTTTAGTCCTCATTGAATAAAACGAAACTATAGTGGCCAAAACCCAAGTTAGAACCAAGGAAACAGAGTTAAATCCGATTATTCTCCTAGAGCTGTATTGGTAAAAGGCAAGGGCAATGTTCATAACAGAAATAACAGCACAGGATAGAACAGTGAATACAGCGAAAACCATTGGTCCTCCTCGTTTGAAATAATGCAGTACAACACGAGCATGGTTATTACGAGTGCTTTGTCTCAAACTATCCACCAAAAGCCATATCAAAATGGCATACAAGAATGCCACATTGACCGTTCCCAACAGAGCATCCAAAACGGCCATCATGCTTCTTTTGAGTGATGGTGGTGTAATGATGAAGAAGAAAATAGAAGGCCAGAATCTGTAGAATGTTAAAAAAAAGAAAAATGCCTTGTTGAATAACTTTAATAAAAAGAAATGTGAAAAGAGAAGTGATAAAGCAAAGGAAAAGAAAGCATAGGATGATAATGTTTTGAAAAAATGAAAAGCATTGGCACACCTTGCTATGGAAATAGGGAGGAAGCCAAGGGAGAATTTACAAGTGTTAGTGATGAGATTGAGGGTAGAGTCGGTAGATGGACAGTAAGTAGTAGGCACTGGATACTGACAGAGATGAGATGATAAACCATAGACTATATATGGAGCACACAAGACGCATCACGAGTCACGACGATTACACATAGACAGATCGAGGACTAGAACGGTATAGAATCATATTCCCGTACCAAACTTTGAATATAATTAAATACTTCTAATGTTATCATTGATATCAACAAAGAAAGTTGTTCTAATGGCTAACCAAGGAACTCATTTGATTTCCTTTTTAGATGTGAGGATTCATCTAAACTTTTCCATATTACCATTAATATTTATTTATTATGAAATGCATCTATTATTAATTGATGTGAAATAATGGTAAAGAAAATTTTATCTTTTATATTTTATAAGTGTCTTATTGATCTAAATAGACTATTTGAGTGATAAATATGAAAAAAATCAATTAATGTGAAATTGTTTGACCAGCCATCTTGAATTTGAGTGATAAATATGTTTGTAGTTATATTTATTGATTATGATTTATCGTGATCTATGACTCAAGTGTCGATCAATCTTATCGGAACAACATAGATTAATATTCTAGTCTTATCCCAAATACATGTTATGTGTTACTAGTGTGATTGTCTAGGATGCATATTCAGAGGATAACACCTAAGTGAGGTTTCAATGAAATCATCCTTGAGGATAGCTGAATGTGTATTAGGTAAGAGGAGGATATATTCAAGAACAAATAGGATTAAGTTACACATACATACTTGAATGCTCTAGAATCCTAAGAAAAACTTGCACAGAAACAAGTTTAAAAATATATTTCATGTGTAAATGAAATTTTGACTATTTTTGATAAAAATGAATAATCTTATTAATTAATTGTTAAATTCATGAAACTTAATGTTTATAAAAGTTATTAAATAGAATAAGTTTAACAAATTAAACAGTTGCTTAATTTGACCATTTTTATTACTATTCTAGTCTTTGTTTTAGATATGAATATAATATAAATCTTTAAAAATATAATATAGAATCAAAAAGCTTTTACAGTAATTATATTCAAAACAAATTAGAAATTTGTAATTTGTAAACAACCACGGTCTCTATCACCGGAATCTCTGTCCAGTCCACCAACCTTTGCTGAAAGATTATTTTGTACGTACGTATGTGTATTCCGCATGCCTGGAGCAGATAAGTCAACTAACAATATAATATATTTATGTCAAATTGGTATAATTATTGTGTAATTAAGAATAATATCAACAGTAATATATTTAAAATAAAACTATAAACGACTAAGTTAATTATATTTTTATAAAAAAAGTACAATACTAATAATAAATTAGTGAATTAAAATGTAAGAACAATATTGAAAACAATAAAAATTACTGTTAATAATATATTAAAAATTAAAACTAAATTATATTATTTATATAAATAATAAATATATTAGTAAATTGAATTACACACTTGAAAATAATTTAATTATCTTAATTTAAAATATTTTCGTTAGCTTAATTATCTTAATTAATATTTTTAATTTTTTTAATTATGTCAGCACTAAACTAACTGAAAATTGATGATAAGACAAAAAATATTAATAATGTCAAGATTCTAAAAATAACATTTTTTCTGCAAAAGACTAAAATTTGATAGAATTATATTTATTGAAATTTAGAACATATTTAAGTTGTAAAAATATATGTTTATAATTTTTTTATCTATAAGAATTGAATATCAAGAACATATGTCGCGAACTAAAAAGACTCAAATTCACTTTGATTCACTCAATTTTTATGCAATAAAAAATTGTTATATTTTTTTTAGTCTTGTACGAGATATTTCCTAGCTAGCATGTGAATAATCGACACTATTATTGTATACTTGCTGCTAAACTGTGCTATTATAATATTAACATATAATAATATTTGAATGAGTTTATTCCAATAAAATGCTTTGGGTCAAATTATTGAAAATATTAATTTAGGGTAAAAAGGGGACAAAATCTTGACAGACATTTAGATTTAAATATAGTTAAATTACCACTTATTACTTTTTATATTAATATTTCACTCTGTATATGAATAATTTGTTCTGTGATTAGTACTCGTTCGTTTTAGATTTGGAACCCCTCACACGTTCCTTTGTATTGATACAAAACCAGTTTTTTAAAATAGTTGAATCTGTTTGGGTAATTAGTCAAAGCATTCTTTATTTTTTATGAAGCATAGTCAAATCATTCTTATAAAAACATATATTCATTTTTTTTCTAATTTTTTTTATCATATTACTTATTGAATAAATGACTAATTTAGTGCTTAAATTTTTATCTCACTTTCATTTTTGTTCCTGAAACTAAAAAATTTCAAATAAAGTCCATGAAACTTTTAGAGTTTCATTGAAGTCCTTGAAATGAACTCTTTTTTTCTCTCTTATTTTAGTTCTTAAATTTATGTTTTTTATTAATTAAATCCTAGACTAAGAACAAAACTGAGAAAAAAAGAAGAACTATTTTTAAGAACTTAAATAAAATCCTAAAATATTTGACAGACTTATTTATGTTTTCCTTAATTTTAGAGACAGAAAAATACAAATTGAGAGACTAATTAATCATTTACACATTATTTACTCATCACTGCACTCCTTTTTCTTTTTTATTTCCACTTCTTTGCATTTTTGTTAGTGAAAGCGGCAGAACGTGACGTTTGTTAAAACTGATTTCGCTCCCGAAAGCATTCAGAATTAATTTCTCCTCTTACACCCTACCAAACATGTATAGAAAAGTCATAAAAAAAATTGCCGTCATCCATATTTATATTTAATGACGTGTAATTCTCATTATGGGTGAAGTGAAAGAGAAGGGAAGAATTTATCGCAAAGGCCAACCAGAGAAAGTTGCCTGGACCCGAATTTTTGGTCAATTTCGTCGTCCCTTGGAAGGTTGTGGGAAACTATAATCGAAGAGGTAAAATTAAATTTCAACTGTTGCGCAATGTATCCATAATATTAGAATACTTTACTTTTTCTCCAAATTAAGTCAAGCACACCCTCCACTTGGTATGTATTAGCATTGGTTATAAGGGATACCCAACCATTATTCATTTACATGAAAAAATCCAAAAGCATTTAAACTGAAAACCTACTTGATGCTTACAATGTGACCAACCACCGAAATATTCAGATAACCACCATACCATTTAAAGCATATATATCCCTCTGTATAAGGTTGTACTACGTACTATAATTTGGGTAAAAAGCTATAACCCAAAATCCCTCATCTTCGTTACATGCACTCCACCTCGATCATGTGCCAACCATTCAAGTTTTAACCTCCTCGATCCCCACGTGTATTAATTCCAAACCCACCATAAAAGCTATTTGATCCATGTTATGAAACACGTGATGGCCGAACATCTTCCAGTAGCCGCGTGCTGGCGCAACCGTTCAAAGCCGAATCACCACAATTGATATCCTACTTGCATTAATCATGTTTATAATTTGATACGTTACTCATGATCAGCTACCTTGCTATCCCCAAACGCAAGTTACAAAGAAATAAGGAATAGCTTAAAGGAATAAGGAATACCAGAACACCTTTGATCAAGCTCATAGCCACTAGAGCAGTCAAAATGAGTTCGGCCCGATGGGCCAGCCCATTAGGCTTGCAAGTCAGGTCAAGTTGAACTCTGAAAAGCATAACCTAAATTGAGTTAGGCTATTTCGGCCTAGCCTGTGTAGGGCACGGGCCTAATAATTTATTTAATAATATAATATTAATAATGACCTTATTTAACCCTAAACAAAGCATCCACTCAATCCACATCTATATATTCACTCTGTCACCATTATCTTGTGTGAGTTGTTGTAAACCATTTTACTATCAAAATTTAACTTAATTGGTTTTTAACTTAATTGGTTGAGTAGAATATCTAAGTTGATATAAACTCTCTTGTTATATCTTTGATTCCTATAAATTAAAAAAAAAAATCTATTTTAAGTTTTGTAAAGTTGATTTAAAAAAACATATGTTGAAATTTCTTTATATATGTATATGATAATAATTTCTTTTTATATTTTTTTATTTGTCAATATTAATTGTAATTTTTATTAAAATGTTAGTGAAAGAATTCAAACTCATCCTTGCTCCCTTTAATCCTTAGACCCTTCCTGTCAATCACACTCCATCAATTTCTTTTTATATATTACAACTTTAATGAAAAAACTCACAAGCAAGTAGTACT
This sequence comes from Glycine soja, assembly GCF_004193775.1. Taxonomy (NCBI): domain Eukaryota; kingdom Viridiplantae; phylum Streptophyta; class Magnoliopsida; order Fabales; family Fabaceae; genus Glycine; species Glycine soja. The sequence goes on along the minus strand of NC_041009.1, from coordinate 7,845,633 downwards.
AGTACGTGCCCTAGCATGATATTCTGTCAGTCTTTTGGACCGAAGCCTTTTGGCAATGGATTCGATCAGTATGGGGATCTTATCTAATTAATGTATGTATCAATATCAATATATCATCATATATGAATGGTGAGTGGAGGGCAAAGTTGACAAACAAAACTTTAACATGACGAAAAGGACAAGCTTTCTTTATGCAATAATTTAAATCACTGATCACACTAGCCACATGGTTTCTTATGAATCCATGCCTTACGGTCCCCGGATACTGATGCTTTTAGGGGTTATCTTTTGTTTATTTATGCAAGGTTTTATTAAACACACGTTTGAAGAATGTCTTATACATGACATCCATATTCCATGACTATGTATATGGAGCGATTTATAATTGGACGTAGGTAGGTTAATGTGTTAGGTATTCATTTTGATAAGATAAAGTGTCCATTTTCAATAAATATGGCCGTAATTGGGACAGTGAGACTAACCATATTTTATTCCAATCCTGCTGTATATCAATATGTTCACCTGTTTATTTAGAAACATTCTGCTGTAGTTGCATTATTATTTTATAAACAATTCAAGGAGAATTCGTATTATGTACCCAAAAAAAAAAGTGAATTCGTATTATTTCACATGGCATGTCACATGTGAGCCATATATGTAGTGTAACTAGCTAGCACCAATCCAGCTCATACATCACCGCTGGTGTTACAAATAGTTAAATATTGCCCCTACAAATATCACTCTCATCCTCTTACCAAAAAGACACACATCCTTCACTTGTTGAAATATCTTATTTAGTTTATGGGGACAGGGCAAAAAAGAGAAGGAAAACTTAAATTAATTTAGTGTTATATATTTAAAATGGTTAGATAAATTTATATAATTCAGAATAATTCATTCCAATTAACATACAAAATTCTCTCATTTCTAAATCTCTTAATTGTAACTTGTAAGGTGTTAAAACTCAAAAATTGAGTGAGACAAAATTTTAGCTCCCTCTATCTCTTCCCGCCAAAAAATTTAAACCAAATGTTAAAAGCTTATAAAAATATATATGTTCTCTATTTCTGCATCCAAACAATGCCTGAAATAATGTCAGAATGGATTGAGAGAAGAGTAATTGGCAGCGCTACATGTTACAGTTAATTTTGAAGACCAAAGTCACGTAGCTATCAAATAGCTAGATATGGAATCTTATTTTCGCAAATAAAATGATTTTTTACGATCAAGTTATAAAAGAACAAGTTATCATATATATTATTCTAAAAAATGTACTTGCGCGTAGGCTACAAAAGTCATGATATACATAGTATCAAAATTCAAATCCATTCTCAAAACCGGGGACAAATATCCTTAGCAGATTCTGCCACGGTCCTAGCAACTAGCAAATCAACTGTTAAAAAATGAGCAAACACTAAAAAGAAAAGATGAAAATGTAGAAGAAAAAGAGGGGGTGTTGTTTACTCGTTACAATCTTTATCCATGATTCCATGTCACGATGTACGTACGTGAGATGATTTGGCAGTGTGGATTTCACACCGTCGTTAGTTGTGAACTTATCTTCGCAGCGAGCGAGGCATGTGTTTGTTGGACGTTGACGTGTGTCGCGCACAACAGCTACCTACGCTTGTTGTGTGTGAGTCTCGTGGGGCCAATGCACTACCACACTAACACGTGATTTGATTTTCGATTAAAGGAAAAAAGAATTTTGCTGAGTCAGTTAGTTCACGTATCAGATCAGAATCTTTCAATTCATATTCATATAATGCGATTCCTATCCCCCGTGGCTGTGGAATCTCATTTCAATTAAAGTGGCCATGGTCATCATGCCAGCCATCTTTGCACCACTTGCCAAAAATCACTAATCCATCATTTCATGCCAAAGTTCAACAACCAAGGAATTAAGATCCACTACAGTCACGACACAAATTTCCTACTAATACTTTCAAAAGAATACCAAAATAAATGACATTGACCATAAATAAGTTTTGTAAAGTTTATGAAAGTTTTCTTTATTTATAATCTCACATATTAATAATTAACACGATTCATATGAGTGAATGATTCAAAATTTAAATTTTAACTTTAAATATAAAATAAATCATATTCATCAGGAAAAAAATAATCATATTATATATGTTTATAGTTCATAAAAAAGGCTACTTTTAGAATAACCAATGTAAGAAAAATGACAATGGGCCAAAGTCTCAGGATATATATCATCCGAGCGGGATTAGTACATAATCATAATTAAATTAGAAGTAGTATCAAGAATAGAATCAAATAAGAAAAGTCGATGCATGCATTTAGAATATTGGCTATCCATGTACAGCCCCATCTGTGGAAGAAAGCACCTTAGAGAACAGGATGCCATCCTAATCCTATTGTCCTTTGTTATTGGGGAGAAGTGCCATTGGACCACTAGAGGTTGTTGCAACCATATTTGGAAACTTTTGGCATCGTCGTGTTAACATGATGAAATAATATAAAATAAGGACTTCAGACTCGAAATACTACCAAAACAGTTTTATATTAAATATGAATTTAAGTTACATATATTGATAGTTTATAAGTATTTCTCTCTCTTAAATCACAAACCTTTTAAGAGATACAATTGTGGGAAGACTCATTTTATATATATATATACATATATATATATATATATATATATATATATATAAAAGAAAAGAACATACAATATTTCAAATGTGTTAAATTTAATAATGTAACATATTTAAATGAAACATTAGTTTCAGAAAGAAGACCAACATCACACTTGGGATGATTGATAAGCCCTCTAGCTATTTAACTTGGACTAGGAGGTCATTATTCCATCCCATTAAAATGTCTTAGGTTGAATAAACATTAAGTTCAAAGACAATTGAAAAACAACCTCCTCTTAACCCATGAAGTCTTTTAAGAGACAAAATCATGAAGACTCATGAGAGTAAAAAAAAATATATCAAAATGATCTTAATAATACTATTGAACTTAAGTAGAACATTTGTGTTAATGTGTCTTGAGTCACACATGAAACTTCCTAAACAAATATGTGAAGTGTGAAAGTCAAAGTAAATAATACCTCAAATGAGACTAACCTAACAATACAACATATTTGAGTAATTTGAGTGAAACATTAGTCTAGGAAAGAAGGTCTAAGCCACATGTGCAACTGTAGAAGTCTTCTAGTTTCCAAAAAGTCCATGGTGGTATAAACATTTTTCCCTTAGCCTACAAAGATGTCTTTCAAAGGATAATTGTGAAGGCATACAAGAGACAAAATGGACAATAACTTAAACGCAATGAGTTCATTCATGTAACAAATTTTTTAAGACAAGATTAAAGGAGGGTCAAGGCCACACATGGAACTGCTATGTCCTTTAGCCCTTAACTTCGATTGGGTGCAACTAGGTTTTCATAGTGTTTAAATCAAACCCAAATCACTTTTGGTTTAGGTAATGATTTTTTTTTTAAAATCCGTTAACTTAATGACTTGACAAAGTTTAATTATCAACAAAATAGATATATATTTGTTTTCAAGTATAGACTGTGGTGGAGAAGTTTTATTCCTTGTGTACAATGCATAAAAAAAAATTTACCTTAAGTTTTTTCTGGTATTAATAATTATTTAATATGCTGAATATTTTAATATTTTAATAGAGAAGGACTGTTTTGCCATTAATCAATTAAAAAGATAGTATTGTTCTTCATTTTTTTTTATGATTGTTTTGTTCGAATCTAATTTATTTATTATTTCTTTTCAAATTGTTTTTTCACTGTCCTTTTAAAATAATCTTATTTTGAAAGTTATATTAATATTTTTATAATTGAATATTAATACAACTCTAAAAATAACGTAGTTTTAACAACTTTAAAAGGGACAGAAATCATTGTGAATTAGACACCCAAGATCGACGGATAATGGATTTGAAAGGGAGAGTTTTGGTGTTGATTGGTTGTGTGTGGTGGTTGAAAGCCGTGGATAGTAGAAGCATGTGCTTTGGGTCTCCTATGTAATAATTACATCTTCCTTATGATTTCCCTTTCATTTGTTATTGTTTGGGTGTCCTTTTTTTTTTTTACATTGCCTTGGGCCTAGGCGAAGAAGAAAACCATGAGACTTCAATTTTGTGAAGTTGTTGACTTCATACTAGCGATGCAGTGATGGCTGAGAGGCCGTCAAAGAAGGTGGGGATGGCAGGCAGAATTTGGGTGGAGGAGAAGGGGATGTAAAGAATTGTAGTGTCACCGTGCATCGGTGCACGACACAGAACAGTGACGCAGGAAGAGAAGAAGGGTTGATGAACAGATGAAGGAGATAATATCATAAAGGACAACTATACAAACACATATACCTAGATAAATTTTAATTTAAAATCACATAGAGACAAACTAATAAACAAACAACTCCCTATTATAAAACTATTTAACTGTTTCAATAGCCTTTCACGCGTGTTAAAATAACTCAATGGGATTGAATCGGATTATAACATAACTTAAATCAAATTGATTTTTTTAATTAATTTAAGAAAAAATAAGTTTATTATTTTATAAAATCAATTCAGTTAATCAAATTATTTTTATAAAATCAGTTTCATTAATGGAATTGATTTTTATTTAAATGTATTTTTATTTGAAAAAAATAATTTAAAAATAAATTGAAAACTGATTTGATTCTTAAAACTATTTTAAAATGAATTAAAAATTAGTTTAGTTTAGAATCAATTTTTTAAAATAAGTTCAATTTTGAATTAATTTTTAAATTTGACTATTTAGATATAAAATCAAATCAGTTAAAACAATTTAAAATTAATTTGATTTGATTTTTTTACTGAAAAAAATTGTCCATTAAACTCAAATTTCATTCCTTGACCACCCTAGCTAATTGCCCCTTGTTTTCAATGTATAAAAAAATCAAACTTTTTATTTATTTATTTATTATAGTGAAAACATATTAATCTTGTTTGATCTATAAGAGCATGTCTTTAGACTAATATTTTGACCTTTCTAATATTTTTTACCCATATGACCCATGTGGTCATTAGGTAAAATTAAAGTAGGCCCCCTCTTTAATTTATTTGTTTTTTCTGTTGTTCTGTTGAATTTTACACTTTTTAATTATCAATGAGCTCACTTGCATGTTGTTCATTTATTTTTTTAGTTACAATTCACTTCAAATGATTGTCGATTACTCTTACTTTTGCCTTGCGAGTTGCGACTTCAGTTGAGTCAAAAATCAAAATGAGAGAAGTTTGCACTTTGCATGTGTTAATATAAATTAAGGCGACTAAAATACTTGAGTTAATTTTGACGTTACCGTTTTTTGTTTTTAATGAAACTTTTTTACATTACCGGCTACTACTCATTCGTTGGATGCTCTTGGAATATTTGGGGAAACATTAACAGACGGCAACTTTTATTTATATATTTTTTTAAAAAAACTTTTATTTATAATTCTGTTCTTATTAATTTTATTTATTTCTTAAAATAAAACTGTAAGAACCATCTTGCTCCCTTTGAAAGTTACAAAATTATTTTGCATTGTTTAAAAATTATTATAACCAATTTTCAATTCATTGTCTTCTTGGGCGTGGTTAGTTAAAGGCAAATTAAAAAAATAATAATAAGGAATGAAAATTTAACCCACCGAATCATTTAAGGTCTCTCCAAAAAGTTTTATATATACTCTTAAAAGATTTTTTTGTTAATTTATTGTTTTATAATATGTTATTTACTCTTAACTTTATTAGTAAGATTATATAATTTAAAGATAATCATAAGAAAATATAATTTAAAGATAAACATATAGATGCTTTTTATTTGCACCAAGGATATCCTCAACCAGTACATACTTAAATGATTGCTGACAAACTTAATTTTAAATTAAATTGATTTTGTGAAATTGATTTTGAAGTGTGTGTTTAAAAGAAAATTTTGAAATAATATAATTTATGTTTAGATGTTTTAATTATAAAATTATTCGACATAAATTTTTTGATTTAACGCAAAAATTATTAAAAGTTATTTTAAGTTTATGAATTTCATTTTCGAAAAAAAGGGACTAGAGTTTGTGAAGCATATATGAAACTGTTTTGTTAGGAGTAATGTTGAAAATATTTATTAACTTTAAAAATAATTTAAGTTTTTTTTTTGGTGAAATCTAATATATAGATGAGCATAATTTATTGTGTTGATTAGTTGATTAAATATTCAAATCCCGACCAAAACATTTACTGCTAGGCCAAGGATTATTAGCAAATGAGAAGCAGAATGTTGTCATTAATTGAAGTATTGTCACATCATGACTTGGAGGCATGTGGGATGAAAGAGGAAGACGAAGCATTATTAGTCATTAGTCATTAGAATCCAAATGCATAATTACTCTTGTCCTATTTGGTTTTCGGTTTGCAGACTCAGCCAAATGGAATGGAATGGGGTCACAATGTCCACAGAATCAGAGGATTGGAGAGTAAATATTGAATAGCACCTTAGTCTAAATTTACGCAAATTCACTGACTAGACTCTACAAGCTCCGGGATTTTTAGTTATAACTTTAAAAGTTTTTAAATTATAGTCAGTTTTTTAGTTTTTACAAATTATTTTTACTTTTTTTAATTATTAATTTAAAAATAAACTCATTTTTTTTTAAAAAAAAATTGATTAAGGATGTGTTTGTTTTGTTAGAGAAGAAGACATGTTTGTAGTATATTATGACAATAATAAGATAAATTTAAGTGAATAGGTTAATTTAAAAAAATTATGAATGAGTAGATTTTGAAAATACTATAATATACAGAAAAGTCGTATTTTAAAAAGAATTGTAACGTTTGAAAGTCATATTTTAAAATATGATTTTTTTCATATGAAATTGTGTTTTAACCATAGACTATAATATTTTCATAATCTACTCATTTTTATATTTAACAAAAAAAAAATGATTCATATAAATTTATCTATTTATCTAATTTATCTAATAATGATGACAATATTAGTAACAATGATAATAGTAACAATGACACAAGTCATGATAAATTATACTGATAACATTATTAGTTATGACGATAATGATATTGTCAATGTTGATAGTAACAATGACGATGATTTAGAGGATCATTGTGAAGTGTATTTTTTTAAAAATTAAAAGTCAAATTCACTAATTATTTTCTTCTTAATTTTGAAAATAAATATTTTTTAAAATTAAGTTAAAAATCATTTTAATTTCATTTTAAAAATTATATTTAAAAATAAAAAATATAAAAAAACTCACAACCTCTCTAAATAGATCTTAAAGAATCAACTTTTATACATAAATTTCATATAAATATATTTTAAGGTTTAATTTAATTTCTTTCAAACCTTATGTTATATGGATTAAGGAGAGAAAATGAAAAGAAAAAAAATGAAAGAAAAGAATAAAAGCATAAAATGAGAAGATTTTGTAAGTTGTTTGGGAAAAAAAAAAAAAAGAAAGTTAATTTTTATATCCTCTTATTTAGTTGCACAGAAAGTTACCTCAAAATTGAGCGATAATATTTTTTAGCTCCCTCTGTCTCTTAAGCTTGAAATTGAACCTCAAGACAACATCTGTCATCAGCCGTTGCACCAAGCTTAATTGTGTGTCACTATTCAATATTGTTTAATGCAAGTAATTTATGGTTCAGGACAATTGAAGCTTTCATTTGTATATAACTTAAGGATGCAAAAGAAGAGAAACCCCACCCCCGATATAGATTTAACTCTTAAGGATAATATGATATTACTTTTTGTCCTATCTGCAACACTCAAATTAAAAGTGTTGTTTGATTTTTTTGTCATTTTATTATATTTTTTATATTAATTATTTTCAGACTAAGATATATTTAATTCTAAAATATATTTAGTTAATCGAGAGGTTATAATAGAAAAAAATTAGGATAAAGAGAAAAATGAGTATTAATGACAACAATAAAAAAAATTAAAACATGATCAATTAAATTAATCATTTTCTTTTATTATACTACATTAGGTAATTGAATTTTATAAATAGGATTAGAGGGAGAAATGTTTTCTTTTTGTTTTAATCAACGAAAAATTTCTACATAATCTTCTTTCCACCATGATCATATAGTATTTCCCTCTTTGCTTTATTTATGTCAAAGCTCTATCATGGTACATCTCTCTCTCTCTCTTCCAAGACTTTGTGCAAAGACTCATGTATGCTCTTAATAGTTTTGTTTCAGATTTAATGATTATAGTTCGCCTCAAATGCAAGAGGATTAATTACGTACTTCAAATTTTCCGTATTAAGTTTTGAAAAACAACTCAAGTTCAAAAATGATAAAATTTATTTTGCCCCGATATTTTCTACCTATGAAACACTAGCTAGCTCAGATTATTCCAACCTTGATTTTTCTTAATACTCAAAAAAATCTTTTGCAGGGAGAACAAATTTAAACATGAACCAAAATACTAAAAAAAAAGACCCAAATCATAGAGATGTCCCATAGTCTCTAATCAGGGTAAAATCATATTGTTTATTTAACCAAATTACTAACCATTTTTGTCAAAAGCCATTAAAATTGCAAAGTGACAATTTTTCTTCTTCTTTGGGTCCAGGACTAACCATTATTGACTCCAAATTAGTGAAATTACTAACAACTTTTTTTCGGTCCCAGACTAATGGGCCTACACCAATGGAAAAAGCCTAGGAAGTGTGATTAGTATAAAAGAGGAGTGGCTATAGCAATTTCCAAAAGCCCTTACTGTTGGCCCAAACGAAGGAAGAGAACACCGATTGAATTGATATTTGTACTGTATCGTTTAATTCTTTGCTTCATACTTCATTCATTTTATCGCTCGCAGCTGAAAAGAAACTCAACTCTACTCTGCAACTCATTCCTAGGATTTCTACACCTCGACGAATCCTAGGTACTCTTGTTCGTTTCATTAGGTTTACGTTAGCATCCACGAAAATCTGTTTTTTTTTTTTTTTTTTTTGTGTATGTTTACAAATGAGAAATGTATTTTCATTATTATCGTTATCGTTCGTTCCGTCTCTGATTCTTTTTTCTTTTTTTTAATTATCCGCTTTTGCTTTAGTTGTGAAGTTGAAATTGTTTTCTCTATCATGGTTCTGCTTTCCATGGTTGAGGATTTTAATCTTTAAGCGAATTAGGGTATTTGGGTGGGTCAGTTTAGGCAGGTCTGTGGAGAACCTGAATTGATGAATTATAAAATCAGAACAATACCTTTGTTTTGTACTGATTATAACAAAAGTGCTTTTTAGCTGAGCAGAAGTAAATGTATATTTTATGTGGAAAAATTTGGCATTTCTATTTTGTGTTGTGTGATTGTGAGTGAGTATGAGAACAGCAGCTAGTGTACCAAATGTTCCATAGTTTACGCAGTGTTGTGTTGTTGTTCCTCTTTCAATTTAGGCCTTGTTTGAATTTGTAAAAACTTACATACGAGAAGAAAATAAGAAGATAAAACGAATTAAACTTAAACTTCTCCCATAAGTTTGAAATCAAATTGTGTACTTCAATTTTTATAGAACTTATCTCATCCAACTTACTTGGTGGCTATTGTCATACAATTTCTGTCAGGTACTTCAGAAATTTTGAATGAATGGAGATGACAATGTCAGCAGCAACTTGTTCCAACATGACTAGATTCAGTGGTATTCTCCGGACAACATGTGTATCATCATCTCCCAAGAGGAAGCATGCAAAAGGAATCTTGAGAAATTTTACCATATGTGCCTCACCATTTATATCTTCAGTTGACCCTATAATTGTTAATTCCCCTTCCTTTCAAGTTTTGGCTTCCAATCTTTCGCTTGCCGATGTCCCCCAACGGTCAGAGGAGTGGTTTGCCCTTCGCAAGGACAAACTTACTACCAGCACATTTGGCACTGCGTTGGGCTTCTGGAAAGGGAGTCGTCGCCCTGAGCTCTGGCAAGAGAAAGTGTTTGCATCAGAGGCACAAATCATGGGAGCAAATAATGCCATGGCATGGGGAACACTCAAAGAAGCAGTAGCTGTAGAACAATATAAAAAGATCACAGGTAATGAGGTGAGCTCAATGGGGTTTGCTGTTCATTCAAAGCAGTCTTGTGATTGGCTTGGTGCCTCCCCTGACGGTGTTCTTGGGTGCCCTCCACAACTTGGGATACTGGAAGTCAAGTGTCCATATAACAAGGGCAAACCTGAGGCTGGCTTGCCTTGGTCGAAAATGCCTTTCTACTACATGCCTCAAGTTCAGGGCCAGATGGAAATAATGGATTGTGAATGGGTTGATTTGTATTGTTGGACGCCAAACGGAAGTACTATATTTCGCGTGCTTAGGGAGCGTGAGTATTGGAACTTGATACATGATATGCTACGCGAGTTTTGGTGGGAAAATGTGGTTCCGGCAAGGGAAGCTCTACTTCTGGGTCGTGAAGAAGAGGTGAAATCATATAAGCCTGCATCTACTCACCAAAAGACAGGGGTAGCAATTGCTAAAAGTATAAAATTAGCTCAGGAAACAAAGCTATTTTGCAGAGAACTTGCAGGCCATGTTGAATTTTATAGCTGATTAGAGTTCACTATGCATTCATTTTGTATCCAAAACATTTTCATTTCCCAATGTGTTAGTTGCTTTCTGAGACGGATTTGGTGCTTTAGCTACTGCCTTTGGCGCCCTATTGTATTCAAAGCTAACAGCATTTGTACAGTGTTCTTCAAAGCTAACTGGCATTTTACACTCTTAGACGTTTCTAGGTGAAGCTTTTGTGATATAGTTGATTGGTTTTTTGTTTTTTATTTTATTTTTCTGAAAAAAAAATTGAAAGTGGTTTTTATATTTTTGAAAATTTTCGTTTTGAAAGCAATGTAATTTAAAAAATATTTTTTAAACAAAAAATACCCTCAAGATAAACTGGTGAAAAGATTAATTTGACTGTTATCGAAAAAAAGAGATTAAATTGACATGCATGTCTACTAGAAAAAGGAAAAACATGCTCCGTGCACAAGTACATGACTAAAAATGATAAATCTATTTGAAGCAGCATCAACTTATATTAAATGTGCGAATTGAGATGCATATAACTAAGTTATAATTATAATCTTCGTTCTTTCTTTACCACAATAGCATTTTGGTCGTCTCTCAATGTGGTTCAATTCTCAATTTTTTCTTAGTTATTTTACACCCACCTCAACAGTTTTTATTCTCTTTAGTTTTTCAAATAAATAAAAACTTATCTGATACATTCAATAGATTAGATATTCAAAATATAGAGCCACACTTATTCATTTTTACTTGAAGTGAGATATTTTACCTCTAGAACAATTTTACAAATACTCTATTTATACTTTTTAAAATCTTGCAAAAACCCATCCCTTAGTTTTTGAATGACTTTTACCACACCTTTTCATTTATGCTATGCCTTGGTTTCTCCATTTCCCCGAGCAGCAGAAATTAAGCAACTAGCTTTTTAAGAATGTAATATCGTACTTTCCATGTTTTCATATGCTTGAATAATTGTAGCATCTTTCTAAATTTAACCGAGCAGGAAGAATAACTTTCTTAGGAGGCAAGTATACGCTAAACGGCTGTTAATTATAAGAGAAATACTAAACAGTATGTATGCAAATTAGATAAAAAATAATCACAGGATACATGTAAACACAGGAATCATTCTGAACGATATACTTTCATTTCATTCCTTAAGCAAACAGTTTAAAAAGAAGCAAATAAAGGTTAATTTTGGTACTAGAAGAAAGCTCTTCTAGAAGTCTTATTCATTCCATGGAGGCAAAGCAAATATGTACAAGGAAAACAACTAAACCGAAAATCTCTTACTCATTAGTCCCTGCACTTCATCTCCACTTTCTGTTGTCTTTACCATTTGAGCTTTGGGGAAAATACTGCAAACACAAGAAAGAAAAATGAGTACAAAAAATAGCAGAGAAAGGAGGTTTATTTCTATTGAACAATATATAACTTAAGATACATGCATCTGAAAAGTTTTTCATGCCCACCTTCTCAATGAGCGACATATAATATGGCTTAACTTTTTCAACATCAATTCGCACATTGCTCTTGCTGTAGAGAACATACTTGCTGTGTTTTATATTGCATAATTTATAAGAAACGTAATCAGTTCCGTTATATATGTAAATTAAGGTGAAGACAAGATATACATTGATATGCTAAAACCTAAAGCAAAAATAATTAGCTTACTGAAATATTTCTTGCCACTTGAAGTTCTTAACATCCTCTATGGCCTTTGTATGCTCCTGTCTGGTATAAAGCTGCAAGATTATATATATTGTTAAATACATTTGAGAATGGTTATATTAGTTCATAGTAGAGCTTGGTAAAAATACGCACGATGAAAAGAGTGTTATCGGATAAGGAACAATGCCTCGGAAGGTAAAGTGGTGGTGTTTCCCTTAGCAACCTGCATATATAGATTTCAATGCGTTGTTAAGTGCATAAATTAGATCATGAATAATCTATAACATTATTTTTGTCTCAATTTTTTTATAACATCAAGATCAATATTTGCATGTTTATATAGACTCACCAAATACATGTACTCATCATGTCCCCACGACATTATTACATTGTCCAGTCCTAATCCTGTGGCATATAGCCCTTTTTTTTTCTGTATTATAAGCTGGATTTTTGCCATCTGGGTTGCCCTCGAAGTACTATAATTAATTCAAAGAAATATTGGTGAGCTGAATATATAATCACAAATATTTGCCATATACAAGGTTTCTTTTATTGAGAAAAATAGTATTTAGTACATACCTTAAAGTGAGTATTTGCTTCCTGAAAAGCACAACCAAGAGAAAACGAATCTCCTAGAACCTATAAAATGATAAATTGATCAATTTCTTGCTTCAAAAGCAGGCAATGCATGGTAATTGAGCTAGTGACAAATCTACTTTAATTTTATTTTCAAATCATAAAAATTATATATATATATTGTCATTCTAACTATATTGGTGAATCATTGACATGGTAATCATATGATTTTCATAAATTTTGATTTGTATGAAGTCCATTTATATAGTCAAGAAAATTAGTTGAAAGGTCAATCACGAATAGGATTAATTAGTGGACAACTCTCACCAACAACAGTCCATTGAGGAAGTCCACCAAAGCTTGGAAGGAGAAGAACCTTTCCAAGATCTGTAAACCAATGAAAACAATCAAGTCATTATCAATATTACTTTAAGATAAAATAATTCTCATTTTTTTATTTTGAAATTCTGCCTCTTTGAAACACTAATGTAAATAAGTGAAATCAATATAAATAATTAAGAATTAGTATTTAAAAAAGATCATATATGTGATGAATACCATGAATGAGAGCAGTCAAATGTAACCAATCTTCATTAGGGTAGTCCTTTCTAGCAGCTTCAGCTGTTTGCAGGGCATGTTGAATTTGAGATTTTTCTTAATCGGAATCACTGGCATCCACAATTTTATCAAGGATCTCACAACATTCCCGTATACTCATTTCCACTCTATTCAATTTCCCATACTCCTCCCTCATCTTCTTAGCCTGCAATAAGTTAGTTACGTATAAGAATATTACCTAAGAAGTTATTGTAAATATTAATTTGTGTATGACATTAAGTTTAAAGTTTTGATAGTTGATAATACCATACTGAAATACACATAAATACAAAATTCTTTGACATTATTGTTGAAATTAAACTTGCTTACAAATTCATAAGTTTGCCCTATGTGTTGTTGTCGGTAGAATTCCTTCACAGATTTATGCCTCTCGCTTTCACCATAATAATTTCTAGTTTTTAGAGAGAGAAAAAATTTGTCTTACTTGAACGCCACTTTGCATGGAATTATATGAAAAGAACTAATATATAAAAATGTAACAATACAATTTAATGAATACCTGAAGGAACGACCATTTGAATTGATATCAGGGACTATTAATCCATCATGTGAAGAAGGTGGTTTCAGCAATGGAAAGTCACCATCCAACACCAACCCAAGGGTGATTTTCTGAGAGTGCTCATTGTTCTCCTCAGCTTGAGTCCTTGATGGCTGTGGTTGCTCAATGAGAGAAAACATTTTTCTTACTATGAGAAGTAACTGAAGCCAAAGTGTTAGGGAATAAGAAAAGCTTAATGAAATTGCTATGATTAAACTGAGTGTGAAATAAGAAAATCTTAATGAAAATGCTATGACTAAACATTCTTCCTCTTTTACGTTTACTCTGAATCAGGGAATGTTTACATGCTCAATTAGGATCAAATTCATATGTATATTTTTTATCCATGACTCCATGCCAAAAATTGGTTGTGTCTGTGTATATTTTTTTATTTCTATTCTAATTAACAATAACAGATGAATTGATATGTATTTATAACGTACAAACACTTGTGGGTTGTACTCTTTCCTTTTTTCATTATTCTTAGACAAAAAGTATACACTACAATAGATCAATATTTTCTCATTGAAAATCATATTTACTTCGATAGTCTGATATATATTTTTATACAACTTTCATGTGTAGAATGGAGAGTGCAAGAATAAGCCAGCAGTTGAACCTTCTACTATGTACACTATCATGTTACAATAGCTTTGCAACATTTGTATAAATGTTCAATAACTTAGCAGCATTTTTAAAATGTTACAAAAATAATTTTATAAATATTGCAATAACTTCTTCGCAACCTCCAAAAAAAAAACTTCTTGGCAACCTTTTTAAAATGTTACAAGAAGCATTTTTCTAAATGTTACAATAACTTGCCAACATGTTTTAAATGTTACAAAATGCTAGATTGGTAGCATTTTCAAAATGTTGCAATTAATATGCAATTTTTTTGCTAAAAGGCTTTATCAACTTAAACATTATCCTACATTTAGTAAAATGTCGCAAAAGTACAATAGCAACACTTTCAATGAAAAATGTCACCAAAAGCACTTTTTTTGTAGTGATACTAAATTATAGGGGTACTTTTGTTAATAAACACATAAGCCATTTGTGAATGTTTGAATAACAAAATGTTGCTTCTAAGCGTAAGGAATCAAAACTCAGTTTGCGACCAAAACTTGAGGTCATTTTTTAACGCAAATGGGGTTTTAGGTGGTTTGAACGTGAAAGCAAGCACATTCATAGTAATCCTCCCTCCCTAAAGCTTTACAATCAGGACAAGGCAACAAAGACTTAATTTATGATTTTTGAATGACTTTTACCACACCTTTTCATTTGTGTTATGCCTTAGTTTCTCCAATTCCCCAAGCAGCAGAAAGCTACTAGCTTTTTAAAAATGTAATATCGTACTCTCCAAGTTTTCATATGCTTGAAAAATTGCAACATTTTCTAAATTTAACCGAACAGGGAAGAATAACTTTCTTAGAAGACAAGTATACTAAGAATGTAATATCGTACTCCAAGTTTTCATATGCTTGAAAAATTGTAACATCTTTCTAAATTTAACTGAACGGGGAAGAATAACTTTCTTAGAAGGCAAGTATACGCTAAACGATTGTAATTATAAGAGAAATTCTAGACAGTATGAATGCAAATTAGATAGAAAATAATCACAGGATTCATGTAAACACATGAATCATTCCATTTTTTAAGATGTCCAACACTATTACCCAACAGGTTAGACTTCTATAATCAAAATATAAAATCATTCATCCACTTTTGTTTAAGAGACAATAGAGACCAACATAAAAAGGAAACAGTCTTTCAATAACGAGCAGGAAAAATAAGAACAGAAACGGATTTCCCAGAAAATACCCAAGTAGATAATAAATTGTATTCATTTTTTTAAGGTCCAAGTCCACCATAAATGAATTTCACTTGATACAAGCTAGAGCTAAAAGTGACATCAACATGGATATTTGAACACATCATAATACCACTTTCCTTATTTTCTCCTCCAAGGATGGCAAAAATAAAAAATAAACAGAGTACATACACCACAACCTGGCAAGAGTGAATTTATCAATACAGCTAATGAAGAAGTAACACAAGTCTAAATGATCAGAGTGTTCAAACTGGTTATGCATGCATAAAAGCCAATCACAAATATTATTTGAATGTGATGTTGAAAAGCACAACATCCGGACTGCAGCCCTCATAACCTCATAATCACAACGTGCCACATAACTGAAAATCCATAGTATGCAGTAGGTGATCAATAATAATCATGGTAACATCTGGTTCCTGCAGATTACACTCTAGTAGCTGCAAGAAACACAAAAATGAAGTCATTTCCCACTTTCTCTACCAACAGGACAATCCCCGAAAGAATCCTACTTCCGAGAGACAAAATACAGAATGTCACACAACTCCAACAGCACCCAACATTTCATATGACTTCCATCAGGGACCTTTTTCTCACAAAGACTTCCATGGGATACTATGACAAAAACCCTAGTTTTGCTCATGAATAACAACGGATTTATCTGACCCAATCTTCCTATCTCCCCTTTCTGAACATTTGACTAGCTGCTTAGAACAAGAAGAACAAAGCAATTCCAGACAAAATGTTTCCTCATATTCACTGTCATTGATGCAGCGACCACACTGGCTACACCTGGGTATGCATAGAGTGCATGCCCTGCACACCTGAGTAGTGTGCTCCACCCCTTGACAACTCTCTGCCGGACAATCATATACAAGCCTCAAATTCTGGCATCGTGGACAAACTTCAATATCTATGGCTTGATCATCATCACAGGACAGGTACAAGTTTCCCCTGCGATAATAGTGTGATTTGTGAGAGTGTGGGAGCAGCGGACTATCAGCCCCCAACAAGAACCTCAGCTCTTCAAAATGCTTTTGTGTAACACCATAAAGACCACCTATGTGTAAATGCTTCACCCCTTGGGTATCCATAGAGTTGTAAGCTTTTAAAATAGTCACAATACCCTCAATACTGAGTCTTGTACATCCTGGAACACTCAACTGCATAATTTTGTGAAAAAAATTACTTAGTAGTAAAATATGGACACAAAATAAAATCTGAATCTGTGCTGAGCACAAAAGTATTCAATGCTCAGAGAAGTTAATGCAATAAAAGTAGACACAAGCCAGGAATTATCAAGCAGACCAACAATAAATCACATCATACATGAAATTATAACAAACATCGTCAAAATTACTTTAACGATCCAATATCTGTAAAATTCATAAGAATTATTTAACCTGAATGGCATCAAAGCAGTAAAAGAAGCTAGCATGAATCAAAGTTGACAGGTGAAGAGTTAATTATATTTTTTTATATAAGTTGAAGAATTAATTTGCCCCAACTAGATCAATGATTAATTTTTATTTCATGAATACCCTTCAAATAGGGGGTTTACTTCCTATACAAGCCACAAAAAAGTATAGCACCTTTTCCACCAATGCATTAATTGATACAAATAGCCAACCAATAGAATATTAGAACAGTTAGGTAGGCAAATTACCAACATATTCATACAGTTGGAGTCAAGCATATACTGCTTAATTATTTTTTACAAAAATAAGCATTCCATATACCTACATACCTCTAAAATAACCCCAAATTGATTTTCTGTAATGGAAGACAGAAAAAGAAATCCAGAAATAAATACTTATGAATTACGATGGTATAAATGTCAAATATTTTGCACATAATCTACAGACATTCTAAACTATATAAAAAAAGAGTCGAGCAAACAAGTGCCCTAAGGGTAAAAAAGTGAATAAATAAAAAATTATTATCAGGAACCACATTGAAAATTATTTCAACAAGTGCCCCAAGTGTGTTGAAAATAACAGTCAAGGTGCACTAATAACACTCGTAAAAACTTCTCACGATTGATTCCTTAACTAATGCCCAAAAGACAGTTTCATCCTGCTGTAAAAAAAAATAAAAAAATTCGACATTTAATCCAAATAAAACAACAGCACCAGCTAACGTGATCCAAATTAATTGCACATATAACCACATTTGCATACTTTAGATTAACCAAGTTTCAATTTGAAATTCACCAACAGACACAGATTGCTAATGCATGCTCACCTTGGTTAACTTGGGATTGCCTTCAAGAATCCGCTTCAAACCATCATCTGTTATCCTGGTACACTCGACCAGGCTCAAGCACTGGAGATGACCTTGAGCCCTGTTGGTCAATTGCAAAAGAACATCATCAGTAATCCTCTCGTTCAAAGGCTGATCCACATGAATACTCCTCCACAAAAGCGGATCCCCACGAACCGTGGAATGTAAAGATTTACACACCCTTTCAACAACAAGCAGATCAGACAAACCCAGGTAACCAAGAGAAAAACTCAAGGCCGGGTGAGGAGCAAGCTCATCACCCCCGCCTCCTCCTCCACCCCGTCTCACAACATCACCAGACCCGCTAGTAGCAGGCAAACCCGACACTTCATCATAATTATTAACAGATCCAAACCCAAAATTGTTCGATGCAGCAGCAGCCCCATCATTTCTCACAGAACAGCTCTCGCCAAACCCTCTCTTCTCCTCAACACATGAGGCATGGAATCTCATAGCATTGTTCCAAATAAAATTCAACCCAGCAAAAAGCTGGTAATTGCCATCACTCGCCCCAAGCTCATCCCTACGGTACCCACCATAATCAACAATCTCCAAATCCTCGAGCCACCCGGTGATGGCCGTGACGGTGGTGCTGATGTCCATGCCGAAGGGATCCGACGGCAAAAGATCGAGAATGTCATCGTGGCTCGCACCACCACCACTCCTATCTCTCCCATAATCAAAGCAATTCTCAACAACACTCTTCTCTGGAATCCCCATCCTCATCGGCGAAACCAAATTATCCTCAGAAAAAATCGGTCGATGCGAGAAATTCAACGCCATCGCATGTATCTATCTACTTATCTATGTACACAACCCTAAACCAATAAACAAACCCTAATTTTTTTTTCGAGACCCTTTTTTTTTCCTTCTCAAAAAACAAAACAATACAAGAAGAAAAGGAAAAAAATATGAAAACCTAAAAAAAAAAAAAACAACAGAAAAAAGGTGTGAGACCGGCAGAGATCTAACAAGAAAACCCTCAATTTCGGATGGCAAACTAAAACGACGCACCAAAAACTTCACAGAGTTTCTTGTGAATAACCCAATTGACAATAATTTCCCTAGAAAAACAGCTAGAATATAATCAGAGGACGAAAAATAGAATCGAATATATCCACAGAACAAAAAATAAAATTACAAATCGAAATCCCTACTCTCTTCTTTTTTTGTCTTTTTTTTTTTTGTCTCGTCAACAACCGATAGGCCTGAGGATTCAAAGGGGAAGGGAAAAAAGGAGATAAGATAAGGACGGAAAAAGGAGAAGAACGAAAGAATTTGCGTGCGAAAAGAAACCGAAGAAGATGAAATAAGAAAAGAGGAATAATGAGAGAAACCCTAAATTGAAAATAAGAAAGAAAGCTTATAGGGATGAAATTGGAATCCTGAAGAAGGAGTTGCGAAGGGAAAAGGGAATCGCGTTTCTCCTCGGGTGGGTGCCGATGGATGCCGATCGAGTTCGCGGTAGCGAGCGAGAGAGAGAGAGAGAGATTGAAAACGAATATAATATATACACAAAAGAAATATTACTATGAGGAATAAAAAAGAAAGAAAGAAAGAAATTTGGGGCCCAAAATAAAAATGAGAAAGAGAGAGGGTAACGGTGAAATTGTGGAATGTAATACGGGGAGATTTCGAAGGGTGTGGGGGAGGGAACACGTGGCGCCAAAATGAAAGTGCTTAGACACTTTCTTTGCATCTCTATGGTATGTGGCGGGAGAAGGAATACCTCTCTTCTTCTACCTGCCTTCACGCTTCTCCTGATCTTTTTCTTTCTTTCTTACTTTTCTTTTCTTTAACTCTTTTTTTTTTATAATTTCTTTTCTATTTCTTAAATTCAAATTTTATATGGATAAAAATATATCCTTAAAGGATCTAATAAAGATAATCATTAAAAAAAAATGGTTCATAATTGATTGAAATGTGTAAATTGTGAAATCTTGTGAAATGATATTTTATTTTGTACTAGTAGTTATTTGTGAAATGATATTTAATGTTTTTAAAAATTTCTAACTTGATTTTTGTAACGGTAAATGGATTCCTCTTACTGCGTGCTGCATATTTGTTGAATGTACTTTTTTATATGAATAAAAAATGTTTTAATATTTTGTGCATACAACTGTCATTGGTTTAGTCTTTTTAGTAATAAATAAATGAATATAAATATATAAAAATAAACCGATGAAATATGTATTAATTTGTTAATTTTGAAATAGGATATTGCCATAATGGTGTTAAAAAAAGATCTCCAATGGCCAACTTAATGTTGAAATTTAATACAAAAGATATTTAATATATTTTTATTAAATAGTTACAACGGTAACAATTGCAGTTAATGATGTTCTTTTGTTTTACTTAATAAAGTTATAAAAAGGTCAAAAATAAATTTTTTAAATAATATCTTCTTATTTCTTAATGGCAAACAAAATAACATAAATTTACAGTTAAAAGGACTGATATGATTATTACTGTTACTATTATCTTTATTGGATTGAATTTTGTCAATATTTTAAATTTAATATCAATTAAATTTAATATTATTCTTGCTCCGAATATCTTATAAATTATACATAATCTTTAAACTTCACTTTTACAAAGTTAATATTAAATGAGTTACAAAAGAATCGTTCAATGTGTCATTTTAAAATTTAAATAAAATATTACAAGAACGCATTGACTGCATTTAGTAAATTAGTAAGTTGAAATGAATCAAATCAATTATTTTTTTATGGAAAAATCAATTAATTTTTTATGTTATCTTTGGTAAACGACATGAAACAATTAAAAAAATAAAGAATAATCCTAAATAGTAAAAAGAAAATATTCGTGGTTTTCAGTATAAATGATACGTCTTTAATTTTCTTTCCATAATTATCATGATTTAAATTTGAAATTATTGTTTCTGCGAAATTTGTATAATTGTATTCGTACATTAAAATATTTCGAAAACGAAAATTGGATCATAAAAAATAAAATCTCTATCCATTAACAAGGCATGTTATTTATCTAAAATATTTGAATTCAATTTATTAAGTAATAGTATTTTTTTTTAAAATATCCTGGGTGATGTGAGGTTCCGCCTTAATCTCAGTGGACACAAAGTTTGTTTAAAATTGTTTACTCAAAATGATATCATGAATAAAAATAAACGTTCATTTTGATATTGTAAATTAAAAAAACACTGTTATTTAGTTTTATCTTTTTCAGAAAATTTGATAATATATTATTAAACCTATTTTTAATAAAAAAATCATTTAAAAAAATCAAATAAACAAATTCTTATTGAAGCCAGAATGTGATTTAGCAAATGTAATTATATTTATAATAGCATTAGCATTATCTTTAATTTTTATACAAAAGTTTTATCATTAATATATTAACAATTTAACAAGCATGCACTCTTAATTGAAAAAAAAAAATCAATAAATGATGTTTGATAGTTGAATTATAAAAGTAAAAAAAATATTATATATAATAGTTTGTGATGGATTAGATTAGTAAAAGTTATTGGTTTGAGAGGGGTTGAATTTGATTCTTTTAAGTAATGTATGACATTTTAATTTTTTGGATGGATGAAGAGAACATAAAAGATTGTATATACCAATTTTTTTATTCTCCTAACATATATATTATTAAAAGGAGAAATGTCTTAGAAGTTGAGTGTTTCTGGGTTTGTGGAAGTTGGAAGCATAATATCAGAAGGTGTTAGGATAGGCTCATGGCTAAGAGACAGGAGTGGGCGTAATTGTAATCAATATGGTACGAGAAAACCCACATTGGGTGCACTATGAGGTTGTAGTATTGGAGTTGATTCTTTGTCTGTCTCGATCCAACTGTGTGGTTTGGTTGGTTTCAATTTTCGAATTCATTATGCAAACTCCCACCAGTTTCCTATACAAATTGATCGATAATAGTCAGACTCAGTGAGATGCCATGTCAAATTTCAAATTTCATCTCTAATTATATAATCTTTTATGATCAATCGTGTGATTAATTTTTTAATACTACAAAATTAATAAAGTGGATTAAGAGTGAAAGAAACAAAATTATATAAATGAATACAAATTTAATACATAAGTTAATGCTGGTCCGTGTATTTAACATAAATTCCACCAAATTAATTATTTATTCTTTTTTTGTGATTTACTGTTTTTTATTTTAATTTTTTAATTAGTTATTTTTATTTATTTGTATAGGATTGTTAATGTTTGTGTGATATTTTTGGGTAAAAAAGAATTGTTGTGCTAAAGAGAGATTCAATTAAAAGAATCTTACTTACTTGATATGTTTTGAGATTTTAAAAAGTTTTAAAAAAATATATTGCCATACATAAATGATTAATGTGGTTATTGACGCATTTTGTTGACTACAAGACACACAAAAAAAATATATAAATGTTAGTCCCAAATTAGTTTATATAATTGACAAATTACAGTATTCCTTTAATTTTTGTGTAATTACATAAGCATTAGATGTTTTTTTAACTATTAAGTTCACTTTCTTTGTAAGAGTTTTTTGTAATGTTTTCAAACTTAAAAAGAACAAGATTAGTGTAGAAAAATCAATAAGGATAAAAATATGTTTAATTTTAAAATCATCAGAGATTGACATTTTTTTAGTGGTTTCAAGTTGTTATAAACTTATTTCGAGGATCCAATTATAAAAAATATACAAGATCAAGGATCCGACTATAATTTTCTTTTAATTTAGAAACTTATTTAAAAATTTCTAAACAATTTTATAAAGACCGGGTGATTAATGTGACCTTTTTAAAACAAAACAATTGAGTTAATAATATTTAACGAAACTCTAAAGTGATTAAAAGTGTCATTCTGTAAAACTACTGTTAAAATTAGTATGATTGGATATTTAATAGAGTGAAAGAAAATGCTTCTATCCATAGAAAAAAAATTGCACCTCAATCTCCCGTGATCTCACATGTGTTGTTTTGTGGGATTGTATTATTATTTTCCGGGGCTACCAAGGAAGAGGCAAATGGACAAATTAAGTAAGAATAAAATTAAATTAAAAATTCCATATTAAATGAGCAGAAGATGGTTTTGGGAGTAAATGCAGTTAAAAATCATGCATGGGGGGATACTTAGGACTTCCCACCACTGGGAAATCAAAAACCAAGAGTTTGATTTTGTGTTGGACAAAGTCTAGAAGGAAGAGAAGTTCTAATAAAATGCATTATATTATTCCTAGCTTTGCACTTCCAAAATCACTTTGTGACCACTTGGAATGCTAAATTAACAAATATTGTATTAGAGAGGAAACTTTCATTGGCTTAGCTGATAAAGACTTGCAAACTTCATTGGTGATTGAAATAGAGAAATGATTTTCAGTATTTTTTCTTCATCAGAGGCACAATGTATATAATTAATATAAATACCATTCAGAAGAAGTATGAAGGAGTCATGGTACTCGTATTTTAGACAATAAAAAAAAGCTGCATGTGCCTATATATCTTTCCTTTTGGGTGAATGATATATCCAATGATTTTACTTTAAACCAAAACTTGACACATTTAAACTTCCTTATGCTCTTAGTAAAACGATAATCAAATGAGTGGACGAATATACTTAATATTTTTTTTATAGATTTTAGCGTGATTGATGGAAGAAAAAGACATTGGTTTTATTGTTTAAGCATGACTGGTAATCTAAATTATATTCTTTTGTTACAATTATAATTCTAATAAAGAAAATAACTTTTTATTTATTATGATATGCATAGGGGTGGTACCCATTTTCCACTCTCTCTCAGCGTTAAAATTAAATGAATAAAAAATATTATATGTATGAGAATTCCACATTTTGGGTTGCTTGTAGAAGCAAAGTAGCAAAACGTTGCAACACGAAAACCTATGTAAGAAACTGCGAAACTCCCCCCCATGAAATGCATGCTAGGAATGTACGAGGTGTGTGTGGATCGCGAATTGCAAACATGAAACATGATACAAATCAAATCAATTTTTATTTTCATACCTTTCATGGGTACTATAGAATGTCATTTTGTTGTTAAGATTTTCTTTTTCTTTAATTTTCTGTTCCTGTCATGGAAAACTATTAGAAAATTAAACGGTATGAAGATTCATTATGTCTGACTTGTTCAAAACTGTATTCTCCCCTATTTCTTGGATGTCAAGTATTCAAGGGAGTTAACACTTGGATCAGAAGAAAGCTACTTACAAGTTACATCATGGATGACTCTTATGATAGTCTATTTTTTCAAACAGTATTTTAACTGTCGGGTCATTTTTCAACCTAATAATATAACAGACTATCTAGACATTACTTTGTGTTTGGTTTTACCTTAAATTATTTTAAATCATATTAATATAATGGTTAACATAAATTTAAATAGGAAAATTTACATGTTTATTTTCAAGTTGAAGTGATTTTAGATTCAAAATTAGTTTTGTGTTGAAATAATTTTAGATATATAACTCATTTGATAAAAAATATATTGAATTTTATTGTAAAACTATTTCTATAGTAAAAAATTTCACATAAATTATATCAATTCAAAATCAATTTTATGAAATCAATCGCATTTAAAATTAATTTTGTCCCACACTTATCCAAATACACTTAGTTTGCGCAAAATCTAAATCTTTAAATATGGGGTACAAAGTTGACTCTTAGGTGGATTCAATTCTAAAAAATACACAACCCTAGGCAAATGATATTAAAGTAGACGAAGTTCTTTCTTGAACTACTATATTGGTTTATTAATATGATGAGGAGGGTACACTATCTATTTGCTTGTTCGAGATTGTGGACCTTTTAATTATAAAAAAAAAAAAAACTTTTTACATTTCAAATATATACTATTCTATCATTAGTGATATGATTGGAGATTCTGATACAAGCAGATGATAATGACCTCGTCTCCATTGACTAACTTCTAAGGATTTCTTTTACTTTGTGTTAGCAGAGAATGATATATGAAGGAGGGACTAGTATATTTACAACACATTTTGACACTTTTTTCTGGTATGCAAATTGGAATTCATTAAAAGTAGATCAAACTAAGCTGGACAATAGCATAAGTTATGCCATGTTCTAGCACACAAGTGTGATACAAAAGTCTCCCTAAAGCTATACAGCCCAATTATAACTACAGAACCAAAATTGAGGCTATAGTACCTAATTCAGTAATAACAATAAAATTGCAGTAACAATAATAAAAACAAGAGACCCTGATTATGCTACCAATTCAGTATGGAGTAGTTTTGAAGATCTAGTGTCAAGATGATTCAATATGTCTCCACAACTATGCCCCCATAAAGTCAATCCACACTTTGACACTTACTAAACCAGGACACAAGAAATGAGTCAATGAGAAGGTGATAATACCTAACATTCGTAGTATCTGTATAGAGGGAGTTACAATACACAAGTAGTTGATAGGCAGTGGTAATTTTTCCTTTTGGCACATACAAAAAGAGACTATCCTTTTGGGTTTCTTCGGTTGTCACTTATTTCATTTTGCGATATTTTGGTTCAAACTAATGAAATAGGATTTGTCAACCTTCCTATTTTATTTCATTCAATATAAGAAATGTGTTTTGGGCACATGGAACTTGCAACAAAACACATCTGTCTTATTTTATTATGACAAGAAAAATAAAAAAAGAGAAATTGCTCGCGTGGATATTCCATAAAGTTACGAGCGTTATACTAAGTGTTTAAGTTTATAAAATATTAAATACATTTACCTTTTCACTTAATAATTTTTCTATAAATTATTAACGTAATAATTTAATTAAGGAGGGGTAATCATACTTATTTAATCTACTTATTTATTTGCCGATAAAAAAAATAATAATTTTATTAAAAAAAGTAGGAGTAATCATGAGCTGAATGAACCCTTACCTTCTAAAATCATACTTAAAATAATTTTTAATTGATTCATATAAACATTTTGCACTAACAGTGCATTAAAATTAAACTCTTAAAATAATTAGTAAAAAAATGTTGCAAAAGAATATAACATTCATTTGACAAACCATCAATGCGACATCCTATAATGTATTAATACAATCTTAAAATATTTAAACTTTGATACTTTATTGTAATATATAATTAGAGAATAATGTAATGTAAGTTTACGCCCACAATAAACTAGAGGTCCGGAGCATTGGAAAAGAACACAGCCAAGTCAAAGAAAATAATGCGTTCGACAACAGAAAGGTGATATTTCCATGATTCCCAAAAACTCAAACAAACTACGCACGACAAACTTGCACATTGATGCTTGCATCTAAAAGATATACTCATTCCTTGAACCAAAACTGACGGTTTTGAATTTGAACCCACAGTGTATGTATGGACCCTCATTTTAGTCATTAAAAACAGCATTAACAAATAGTCAAATAAAAAAGTTCATCAAAAACCACGAGTCCTATTTAATTCCTCGACTTCTTTCTTGACTTGGATGAAGGCTTGGTTTGCTCAGAAACCGCATTCTGCGCAGCTCCTTTGGAGGTTCCCTGGTTTGATTTTGGATTTGAATTGTTAGATGAGGCACCAGTATCATGCTTATCTCTAACTACAGCACCCTGAGACCCTCTCACTTGAGCAGCTCTTTTATCCTTCCTCTTGGGCCTATATGTTGATCTCTCCCTCTTGGGAAGCCACCTTTCTGGATCTGGGGCAGGACCTGGATTTGCAGGGTCAAACCCTTTAGGATACCTTGGCTTTCTCTTTCTCTTTTTCTTAGATTTTGTCTTATTCTTTCCTTCCTCGTATGTTTCAGGGACACCAACACGAGGAGCATCAACTTGTTTCACTCCAGAAGTACGCTCCAAGCTGTCCACATCAATTCCCTTTAAACCAGGTAGAGCCTTCAGCTGCTTTTCATAAAGCTCTGCCTTAACAACATCCATGCGAGCAACTGTTGTTACCAGACCAACTAGTGCTTCTATGCTTCCCTGGCTTTTGACGAGCTGCTCATAGAGTTGAGCAGCATCCTCTTCCTTCCCATGCCTGAGTTTGAAAGAAGCAGCCTCTTGTGTTATAGTATTGAGCTTATTGTCCTCAGTCATAGCATTGGACCACCATTTAATTGCAGCGTCAAGCACAGCAGCTGCGCCATCAATGTCACCAGCTCGTTCTTTTAAAGACACAAGGGTGGCAACAGTAGCAGGCATGTGTTGGATATCTGATATCTTAGCCAGAGAATCCGCTGCAATATGTGGGTGGCCAGCAGCAGCAGCTACCTGAGCCCGGGCTAAGTGAACAACTTTGGACTTCTCAGGGAACTTACTAGCAAACTGTGCTAGTATTTCCTCAGCCCTTCCAGCTTTGTTCTCTCTAACCAAGAGGGCAGCTTGCAGCAATATCGGTATCACACTTTCTGGAAACATATCTGGTAATGCAGAAACAAGTTCTCGTGCCTACAAATTTTAATAGTACAGTAATGATCAACAGTATGCTCCCATGCCCAGTTTCAAAAGAAAGAATAAATACACAAAATTGATGATTCAAGAAGGACAAGACAGAGAAAGAAGAAAGACCTGCTCAATCTTATTGGCATGAAGAAGTAACACAACCCTATTTGCATATATTGCTTCCTTTTCTTTTGCTGAAAGTTTCAAGTCTAGTCCAGGAGCTAGTCGGAAGCTTTGATTCTCCTTGTCTTTAAGTCGATCAAGTTTCCTTAGGCTATCAGAAACATCTTTTGGACCTTTCAGTGAAACAAGATTGTTCACTGCCACCGCGATTGATGATTCATCAGCCATATCTCGTTTAATCACGTCTGTATAAGCTTCAATAGCATCTTGCTTACGCCCAAGAAGCTGTTCATCCATGATAAATTAATATTTCCAGCTCTTTGAAAAAATAATAATTGTTTGAAGGAGAAATAATTTTTTTAGATCTAAACTTTTACCTGGTGAACATAGGCTAATTGGACAGCTATAGGAGACAATTCAATTTCTATGTCATCATCGGCCAGGTTATCTTCCATCAGGACCTCTTGACCAATTCTGATCCAAAATATATGAATAAACATAAGTATATGTGGCTTAACTTAATAGGTTATCATTTATCAATTAATGAGTAAGGAAGTAAAACAAACAATAACATCAAAGCAAATTTAAATTAAAATTAAAACAATCAACTATGAAATTCAGATTGTGCCTCATTTCTAGTGCCCAATAAAATAAGTCACTGAATTTAGTGCACAACAATAGTAAATAGCTTCAAGCAATTCTGTTACACAAGGCCCTCTAAATGGAATTCAATAAACATATTATCAATATGCCCTTTACATATCTAGCTGAAAATTAACAGTGAAAAACAGTTTTTTTTTTCAGAAATTTGGTTAAACTACCACATGTTTATTATGTTATCTTCCCCATAATGATGTAGGCATATTAGCATTAGCACAGTATTCACGGTACTTACATAATTCCAATTTCCAACACCCAGCACTTACCATCCTAACAAGTAATAACTCTTATGCAATCTGATATAAATGTCAGCAGAAAGATATCAAGCCATACTCAATGAACCACTGCTGGTTGTGATGTATTGTGAACATGATAGAGATTGTCTTAAAAGTGAAACTCACATGAATCATACTTGGCCGTATTCCAAAGACCTAAGGTTTAAAACTGGAAACGGACACAATACTGCATAACACATTTTTCTTGGAACAAAACTTATACTCACTCAAGCAGACACACAGTACCCAAAATGGTATGAACAGCCAATCCATAATCACACTAGAAAAATCCAAAGCCACAACATAGAATATGGGATAAATGTATTTTGGTCATTAAGAGGAGTTCAAGATGTCAGCAAGGAAAAATTAACAGATGACCATATGCACACCAAAACTCTAGAATTCAATTCGGCAAGTCACATGCCTACATGCACATACCCATAGAATAAAAAAAATACACTGAGATAAAACAGAAAAAGAATAATCACCATGTTTAAAACTAAACCCCAAGCCCCTTGTACAACCCCTCTCATAGTCATAAGTCATAACCTAAAAAACTTGGCTCTAACACTCACATAACTAGGCTATTGATTTTATTTATAACCCAGGCTCCTCGGACTCTAGGTTTACTAACAGATATACCACAATTCAATATTAGTATATTTTCAAAGAACTTCCCATTCTCTCAAATACTTAATCCAACGCCCAAAAGTCTTTTGATAATTTCCAAGAGTTTCAACTTCCCAATGTTTCCAGTTTCCCCATCTTTTTCACCTTTGGATCCAGAACCACAGCTCCCAAATCAGAGCTCCAGTGCAAGGGTCTGGTTCCTCCCTGCCCTAAGGCCCCAGTTCCTTATCCCCACTCACCCAACTGAATTCTCCATCTCACTCATTTCCAACTGCCTCGTAGACAGACTATTATGCTGCAGGTCATTACCACACAACAAGCCACATGACTTTTAACACCATTCATCAACTATAGTTCATCCAATCCTTTTCCAAGTCAAACCATCAGATCTAATACCACTTATTAGGGTCAAGGGCATCCACATTCAAGAAACACCAGGGAGATTTGAATCCAGTGGACTTACCAAGATCACAGCAATGGGCCATATACTATATCTCAACCCAAAACCACGAGGCATTAGGTTCATGGATCTTTTCACTTTATATGGACCTCAATTTGTCCATGCTTTTCCAACGTGGGAGTTCTTTACTCACATCCCACATCTCAATCATATTTGATTTCCCAACATAAAGGACCTAATTACTATTGGTAAAGATAAAAAAAAAATGTAAGTTTGTGCCATAACTTTCAAGTACATTAAAGCTCTAGAATTCACAGGTACAAGCTCAGAAAGTGTCGTAGATATGGTATCTAGCAACTAATAATCAAAATAGCATATCACCTTCGGCCTGACAATAATAGTTGCTCTGCATCTGAGTACTTATTCCTTGCAATTAAAGAACAAGCAGTATTGTATGCCAATTCAAAGCTACTTGTTGCCTTAACCCGAAGTGAATCCAACATTCCTTGAACTTCAGATGACCTGCCAGCCATAACTAGGGCAGCAACAGAATTTATTTCCATGTTATCAATCTTGGAATTTTGGAACTTGCGGTAGATATCTAAGCAAGCATCCATTTTCCCAAGTCGATACAATATCTGACATTCCAAAAGCATAGTTTCATCATTGCTCTCTTGTCTTTTCAAAGACTCCAAGGCTTCATCCAACTTGTTTTGTCTGTATAAGCAGTATGCCTATTTAGAAACAACAAAGTAAAAAAACAGCAATCAATGGTAAGCATTCATCTTTTCTATTAGATCATGCATGAAGCAATTGTATGATGAACTCAAACAAAGTTTTCTGTGAAATATGTACATGCTTGAGTGTATGAACCTTTCAAAACAATTGAATCTGTATGGTTTTCTTTTAGAAGCAGTGGAGCCTGCATATGGACTTGAATTTATAAAAAAAGAATATAAACATATTATGAAGACAATGAAACATTGAAACAATTAATATAACCAATTTAAGTAAACCAAATAAACGGAAAACAAATACACCAAACAAGAAGATGCAAAAAACAACAAATCACCTAAAAATCAAACTATTTTTCTTGACTATCAAGTTCACTCATTTTTAATTTCCTCGTCTAAGTATCCCAATAACAAACATCAGTAGGAAAAAGCTGTTAAGAGTTCCACATACAGCAGCAGAATGGTTCGATTTCATAAAAAACTCAAAATTAAAAGGTCAGACCTCAGAGATTTGCCAATGACTTAATAACAATTTGCATGTTTGAGTTTGATTGGAGGTATGTTGCCTACAAATCTTTCGTTCCTTCTTCCTCAGTTTCTCTTGCAGTCACAAGTTCACACTTAGTACCTACACTATTATTCCCTTTTTTCTTTCCATCCTAATTGTAAAACCCTTCCTTCTTCTCCACTAACCTAAAAGTTCTAATTAACATGCTTTTTTCCATTTCCATCCAGCATCTCACAATTCCATGCTTGTTCCACTTCAACCAGCTTTTTTTTTAATATCTAATTCAATCCCTAACCTCTAAACACACAGTAAACATTCGAAATCTACAAAACTCATATGGCAATAAGCACATCCTCGGATCTGATTCCAAATTTCGACAATTAACCAACGAAAAAGCAGAACAAAAAGCGAAAATCGACGTGCCTTGAGGAAATGAAAATCATCAAGCTGCTTCTTAGAGGAATGAATGGCGGAGAGCGCGTCCTCGACGCGGTCATTTTTTATCAGCGCGACGACCTTGCATCGGAGCGCGTCCTCGTCGCCGGGAGCAATGGCGAGAACTGCGATGAGAAAAACAAATGAAGGTTTATGATGCGATGAAACGAAAGGCGTTTGAAATGAGAAGTGAGATTAATTGACGGACTCTGATCTGTGAGCTTGACGGCATTGTCGTATGCGGAAGCCTGGATGTGGCGGTTGAGCGTGGTGAAGAGATCTTCGAGGGCAGGAGGAGGAGCAGGCTGCGATGGCGCCGGTTTGGCCTTCGGAGCCATTAGGTTTCAGGCAGCGAACCAAATCTCTGAATCGTGCCGACGCCAATTGACTTGCGTTTTGTGTTGTGTGGTATGGTTCAGTCGAGAAAGAAAGAAGACGGGTCGGGTTGGCTGCGGGGGTTTTCTTCTTTGTCTTTTGCCTAACTTTTGTCTCTCCCTCTCTTTTTTTAATAAATCTAGTTGCAGCACTGATTCATGTATTAAAGTTGAATCCATATTAAATAAAATGATGATAATAACAATAATAAATAATATAACATGATAGTATTAAAAAAATATATTATGATAATTTTATAATACTACATATTAAAAGGTTTATTACCTAATAAATCGGTGTTTAAAAACTTTATTTTCTTATAAGTGTTTTCTTTATCTTTCAATTTATGCAATCATGTTACTTATTATTTCTTTTTTTTTTTTAACTGTCTGGTTATGTATGATTATAATGCACTCCTTATGATTCTGTCTTTTGTTGAAAAAATGGTAGAACTATAACTTAGGAAGGGTTTTGAGGTTTTGTCTATATTTAACATAAGTTATCTTAGTGTGGGTGTGCATTTTGTGTGTGCTGTTATTTCAAAAATATGAAAAATGCATGAATACACAAAATTTTAGTTGAAAAAAAAATCAGGATTGACATGCATCCAAGTACATGCTAAGACATCAACAATGATTATGTAATGCAATGTCTCGTGTTAATATAAACTTGAATTTATCTAATTTTGATCTTTATCTTTTGCTACGTGCATAGTTTGATTTATCCATTTTGATCTCTATCTTGTTGTGTTAAATATTATTAAACATAAGCACGAATAATTGATTTAGTCAAATTTATTCATAATCATTTGTGATTCAAAGTTGATCATGCTTACACATGTACTTAACTACATATGGTGTTCAATAACATTATTAATCTCTAATGAATAAAGTTAACAA
The DNA here is from genome assembly GCF_004193775.1 of Glycine soja. NCBI lineage: Eukaryota > Viridiplantae > Streptophyta > Magnoliopsida > Fabales > Fabaceae > Glycine > Glycine soja. Next base: position 7,813,147 of record NC_041009.1, on the reverse strand, counting down.
TAATTTATGATTAACATAACCACCTTATTCGTAGCACGAATAAAAATTTTCATCAAATGATTTGCCTAGATTTAAAACAAAAGTAAGAACTATTATGTGTATTGTATACTTATCAAACCATTCAGGTCGTCATTTTTTGTAATTTTTAGTGAAAGATGGATGTAAAATGAAATTCAATCAAATGTAAAAATTTAAGTTACTAAAATAACCTTAACACTAACTTGTAATTGTAGCTTCCATGATTCCCTTGGTACAAGTAGAATTATGACATGACAAGTTTTGCTCATATAAGTTCAAATTTCAGGCATGCAGTAAAAGAAAATTAAATTCATATGTGACTTTTTCAGTAATAATGCTAGAAGGATTAAAATTAACCACAAATGATAAAAAGGTTAACCATTAATTATTATGAAAACAAATTTACATCATATGATGTGCCTAAATTTAAAACAATAGTAAGGGTTAACATGTATATTGTATACTCATCAAATCAATGAAATCATTTAAGATTGTCATTTTTGTAGTTTATAATGAAATTTAGGATTTAAAATAAAATTCAATCAAATGTCAATCAAATGTAACTACTTAAGTTACCAATGTAATCTTAATTATACGCATAACTAACCAACAAATATATTTTGTTTGATTCTCCTAGTATAGTAGAATTATTTCGTTAAATCTGCTCATATAAACTCAATCTTTTAGACATGAGCTAGTGAAAATCTAGTTTAGGTGTGACTTTTGAGTAATAAAATTATAAGGACTAGAGTTAACCACCATTGAACCAAACTTAACCCATAATTGTTATTGACTTAACAATGATATGAATATCAGGAATACAAATTCCCATACAAAATCCATGTTCATTCATTCGATAATGTGTGTTTTCATTATATGTAAAAATTCCTCATTTACTTATAGAAAAATAAATTTTGATGACCTAGATTTTAACATTAAATTAACTCTCTAAAAAATATGGTTAACCATTTTAATATGAACAATTAGTCATAGTTATAAAACAACATATTCATAATAAACAACAATGTTAATATAAATAAAATCAAAATAAATTCAACACATGTATTATTCTCAAGTTTAGCAATATAAAAACCTTATTCAATTAAAAAAAAATTCAATATGGCCATTGCTGAAAAAGTTGAAGTAAATATAAAATCAAAATAAAGTTTTCATAAATTTTTCTCACAAGAAGTAACTACATATATTATTATACAAATTCAACAATTGTGTGTGTTAAAAAACTCCTTTCATGATTATTACCACAAACAAGAATCTTTTATTATTGACCATATGAAATTTTGTGGCTTTAACCTTGTGTCCAAAGGCCAAAACTCCTTAAATTTTTACTTTGATCTCCTTAAGCACTTGCTTAACATATGAAAATCTCAACTATATAACCATACATCACCCCAACCCTAATCTGTTCCAACTTATTTTACTTTGATCTAAAAGGTTAAATAGAATATTTATCTCAGTAAAGTGTTATAAAAAGAGAAGAGACAAAAGTCAAAGTAAATAAGAACAAAAAATAAAAGAAACAAAATGAAAATTGAAAGGTGTAGGAGAAGACATTTCAAAAAACAAAAAAATGAAGTTGTAGTTTTATTTGGATCGTCCTGCAAGAAGATAATAATCAATGCCCTATAAAAGGTGATTTAAATTGTAAAAGTGAAAAATTAAGTTTTTTTTCTAATGATTTAACCCTAATACCAAGTGCATAATCAGGACTTCTAATGACTTTAGGAGCAAAAATGCAACAGGATTGTGAGATTCAATTTGCCTGCAAGTTTAAAGAACAATGTCTTCATGAATAGGTTTGTTGAAGCAATCTTGATAGAAGTAGGGTTCTATGCAATGGATACCAATAACAAAGTAGGTGTTAAAATTTTCAAATAAGTGTAAACCATGATACCACTATACTTAATTGGTTTTGTATACAAACGTTTATCACTTGTGAAAAAATTGACAAATAATAATATAAAGCCTATTATGTATGGTCTAATTTCTAACACTTGAATGATACTATGCTAGAAGTCCTAGAAAATATAAACTAATGGTGACAAGATAGTAGGTAATGTTAGATAGATCAACCAATGATCATGGTGTAGCACAAGTAAGCATGGCTGTAAGGAAATAAACAAGTTTGAGATCACATTCAATAAAGAAGTCAAGAGGATAATGCAGTTACACATGAAAAGAATACAAATAAAATGAATAATAATTCAACCTTAATCTTTTGAGATATCCATAGGCCAACATATTCGAAAAACTTGTTTCTGAAAGCATTCTATTTGCTCGTGGATTGCACACTCTCATAAACAAGTTCCTGTCATGCTTCTTCAATAATCACGTCGGTTAAATTGTTGCACATAATTAAACTAGCCTTAATTTATGAATATGTTATATTGTGAACAATTACCATGATCAATTTTGCATATGTCTATGTCAAAAAATGATGGTTAACCAATTAATAAGTTTAATTAACAATATTTATATGAAAAGTTAACAACATACGTCTAAAACTAAAACTTAAGTTACATATGAACCTAAAACGTCAATTACCTCAAAAAATCATATATGAATTGAGTTCTTCGTTGACATTATCATTCACACCATTTCTCTTTAAAAACAAAGACAAATATTAAAAGTGGATTGTGCTGAATATAGAGTCTCAAAATTATTTTTTTCTTAAACCATGTGAGTATAACATGTGTGTCCAACATTTGAATTATGCACTAACACAAGCCAAGAGGACTTGTAGATTGTTAGACCAAGTTAAAACTAGCTATCCCAAAAAACTAGGTGTTTAACAAAAATGAATATGAAAGTTTTTCATCAAGTTAACACTTAACAACAATGTGATGTGGATGATAAAATCCAAGTATTCGAAAAAAGTATTAAGAGCTTGTTGACCATTGATCACTATGGACCAAACTCTTAAGTAATAAGACTCTAATAATTACTATCTTGTGATATGAAACAAACCTAGTACTAATGGTCATTTTACATTAATAATCTAGATCATGCACAAGTGTAGCACAACTAACTCAAGTTGAACCTAAAAATACTCTTAATATAACAAGAGCCCCTTAGTCCCCAAATTCCCCTTACCACACGTGCACATAGCGAAACCCCTAAGTCTCCAAATTAATTTGTTGCAAAGTAATTCAAAGTGTTAACTCATGTATGATTTGTGGTTACCTCTGTTAGGTATAAGGTTAATTATAATTTTCTAATAAGTGATTAATATTATTTGTTAAAGTGGTTAACTGAGTGATTTTTGATATGCAACCTGATATATGTGACTTGTGTATAAATACCTCCTATGTGTAACACAGTGGACACAAGTGACTAAGTGATCAATAAAATTTTCTATCATTCCTTTCATTTTCTCTCTAGAATGTGTGTGTTCTTCTCTTCATCTCCAACAAAATTATTTTCCCACACACAACCACAACCATCTAACTCACACATGCATCCACCCAAGTCACAAACATAAGACTCTTCCCAAATAAACACCCAAGCCAGAATGACAACAACCAAAGAGAAAATGAACGATAAACAAGAAACAAACAAAAGTCAAACCTACAAAGGAAGCTCTTTAATCCTTCACCATGTTAGAAATCAAGCAAGTAAATGAACAGTGGAAATCCATACCATAAGTGGAGACAAAAATGCCTAGAAAAGAGGAAGTGAATGCTTTGGATGCACTAAGGAGAAAGAGAAATGTTCTACCCTAAATAAGCCAAATCTCCAATTTCCTTGGAAAATTTTATTTTATTTATTCTTTTTTTATTAAATAATAAATAATATATTTTATATCATGTAAGTAGGTGTTGGATGAATGGTTTTATTGTTAGATACTCTATCTATCATTACTCGTGGAAAAAATGATTAAAGCTTAAACTGCCATTAAATCACAAATAAAATAACTGATATAATTTTAAAGATTTATTTGCCACTTGTACAATCAATATAGCCGTATATATATATATATATATATATATATATACTTACTTTGGTACCACTCTTCCTAGCTTGGCAAATCTCAATAAGGCGCATCAGACAATGGGCCAAAAGTTATTATTTTCCATATTCGGTCAATAAAGACAAAGAAAGATGCTTTCTTGCGCAATTCTAGTGAGTACTAAGTACCAAGTAGTATGTTTATTAGGAAATTTTAAGTCAAAATTTAAAACATATTGAAATTATCTTAATATTGTTTTAAAATTTTCTCACTCCTAATAATATTAATTAATAAATTAATAAAAACAAGGCCGGGTCGTTTTAAAATAACAAGGTAGCGTTGACTATGACATAAAATATTATATTACATATACTTTTTATGATTTAAAATTTTCTTCAGTAAAAAAATGATCTAAAATTTTCTAATGAAATGTTATAATTTATTTGTAGTATCCTTGTAGTTTTCAGTTTAAAAATTCAACTACTTTTGTGGGTTTTTAAAAATTAACTAACGCACTCTTAGAGTAGACATGTTTTCAATTTTTTAATAATATTTTTTTCTTAATACTTTTTTTAAAATTTGAATAAAAAATAAATATATTTTACTATCTTCAAATTATATAAAACATTAATATTTATAATCTAATAGAAATTAATAAAAAATATTTTTGGGGGGAGTTTTAAATTATTCTAAAAATTTACCACCTTCTCATCATGTTCCGTTGGATCCACTTGCGGAGGAATAGACAAGTTGATAAAATTAACTATTATTGAAATAATTTATTTAATGAATCGTGGGTAATTAATAAATATGCAAGTGGATATAATCAGTGTCAATTTGAAGTTCTCTTTGTACATTACTTCCATTTTTGGTACACAGTAGTTGTTTACAATGTTTTTTAAAAATTAAATTGAGTATTTTTTTTAATTACCGTGATGAATATATTATATATACTGTAGTTGTTAATTTAAAAATTTAATTAAATATGGAATGATATTAATAATACAATGTTATATTTAAATTTTGTTCTAAATTTCATTAAGAAAATTATACAATGATTTATATGAATCAGTACAAAAAATAATGACAAGAAGATCCATTTCCATTTTTCTACATTTATTTACACTCTTCTTTATCTCTCTTCTGTTTTAATTTCTTTACTTCATTCTCCACGGTATTGTATCAATTTTTCCTTTTCTTTTTATTTCTCACCTTTTTAAACAGTACGCCATATATATATATATATATATATATATATATGCTGCATAGGAGTGTTTAATTAAACAACTAAACATAATTACATATAGACGTGACAATGAAACCTTTACCCGTGAGTATTCGTCTAAATCCGTTCTGATTTTAATAGAAAATATTCGAGTTGATCAGGTACGGATTTGGGTTCGGGGATTATCGAGGTCGGAGACGGGGATGTCACTACCTATCCCATACCCATTCCGATGATGAAATTATTAAAATTTTATTAATTACTTGTTAATTTTTTTTATAATTTTTATATAATTTAATATTTTTTTCTTTATGATTTTTGTAGATAAATAACTCCAAATACAAGTACGAATATATGTTGGAGAACCAGTCAAAAATTGAAGAAATAATACCCGTCTCCATCCCATTACCATGTCTAATTATATATCTTATAGTAAAAGTGAATTAGAGTGTATGCAGCTACCCTTGCTTGATATAATTAATTCTAATTAATGACAGTAGGATATATCCTATATATCGATCAGTAGCGGTAGTTATCGATGCTGCAGGCAGAGCATCCATTGATATATACCATAGTCCTTTTAGTTATAAAAATTATCAAAGAAAATGGAGTTCATATCAAGAGAAACCATCAAACCCTCGAACCCCACCCCTCCTCACCTCAGAATCCATCCTCTCTCCTTCATAGATCACATCGTTTTTCGCAACTACATCCCCTTGCTTTTCTTTTACAACTCCCCAAACCATGAGCAAGCATCCACAATATCAAAACTCAAGAAATCCTTATCCCAAGTTTTATCCCGATACTACCCTTTTGCAGGCAAGCTCAGAGATCAAGTTTCCATCGACTGCAACGACCAAGGAGTGTCCTTTCTAGTCACAAGGCTGAGATGCAACCTATCAACGATCCTCCAAAACCCCACAGAAGAATCGTTGAACCCTTTGTTCCCAGATGAACTACAGTGGAAACCTATGAGTAGCAGTAGTAGTTCAAGTATAATAGCCATACAAATAAACTGTTTTGCATGCGGAGGAATAGCAATGAGCGTGTGCATGTGTCACAAAGTTGGAGACGCGGCCACACTTTCAAATTTCATCAACGACTGGGCCACACTTAACCGCCAAAAAGAACTAGAACAAGAAACAGCAGAGTTGTTATTATTACCCTTCCCAGTACCCGGGGCTTCACTTTTCCCGCAAGAAAACTTGCCCGTTTTCCCAGAAGTTTTGTTCGTGGAAAACGACACCGTATGCAGAAGGTTTGTCTTCGAGGCCTCCAAGATCGACTCCCTCAAATCCACGGTGTCTTCCCACAACGTCCCGAACCCCACGCGCGTAGAAGTCGTCAGCGCGTTGATTTACAACCGCGCGGTTTCGGCTCTAGGGTTGATTTCCAAGACGACGTCGTTCCGCACCGCCGTGAACCTTCGCACGAGAACGGTTCCGCCGCTCCCGGAGAAGAGCGTGGGGAACTTGGTCTGGTTCCTCTTCGTGCTTAGCCCTTGGGAAACGGAGCTGCATGAGTTGGTGCTCAAAATGAAACAAGGCTTAACCGAGTTTTGTGACACGTATGCGAAGAAATTTGGAGGGGAGGATAAGGACATGTCGTTCATCTCCGAGTGTCTGAAGCAAGCTGCTTCGGTTCCCGAACCACAGCCTGGTGGTTCGGATGATGAGGAGAGTCAAATAGTAACTATGTTTTGTTGTGCGAGTTGGTGCAGGTTTCCGATGTATGAAGCGGATTTTGGTTGGGGGAAACCGGTGTGGTTCACCACTAGTGAGTGTCCCGTGAAGAATAGCATTGTTTTGATGGATACCAGAGATGGGGGTGGGATTGAAGCCATCGTGAACATGGAGGAGCAAGACATGGCCAGGTTTGAGCGTGACGTGGAGCTTCTGAAATATGCTTCTCTTAATCCTGCTGTTGGACATGGTAATTAAGTTGTTAAGATTTATTACATGGTTTTGCAGTTGAAATTGTTGCAGCACGTGATTCAACCGATAAAAATAAGGATTCTAATGCTTTAGTGTTTGCTTGGGGGTGTATTGCGCAATGTAATGTGTACATGAATAATTAAAGAAGAATTTGGTCTGTTAAGTTGGAGAATTTGTATTGTTTATGCTATTGTTAACTTGTAATTACTTGCAAAGATAGTTTGACCCGACTCACCTCTGTGCATGTGGCACTAAAAGAATTTAAAGGATGGGATTGATCGATTCATTTTTCTAAAAGAATTTGAAAAATGTTTTCCTTTACCTGCAGCTACGCTTTTCTCTCTTTACAGTGAATTAAAACAGAAAAAACGTGATCAATTAACTGCACGCATAAATGGGTTTATTGAGTGATGGTTTTGTTTTGGTATGTTGAAGCCCAAATGTGTACATAATTGATGTTAATTTGAACGTCAGACGGGTTAATTTGGATCTATTAAAAAAAATGAGATCAAAGCTTGCAATTATCTCATCTAGTAATTTTGTTATGGATAACTCTCTCTATTCATTTGTCGTAAGAGTAGACTTTTGAAAAATCAAGTCATTCTTTTTTTTCCCAATCAACCTCGGTATATTTGATTAACTTTGACATGGTTAAAATAAAAAAAGTAGATCTAAGTTTAAAGACACTTCTCTGGACTATTTAGGATGAGATTATTTAATCTCATTTTTATTTCAAGCGTTAGATAAGAATTTATTTCCCCTATAGTATTTTTTTTAGTGACACTGACACGATATGATAGAGAAAAATATAGATTTTATCAAATACTAGTTTGTTGGTTTTACAACTAATCATACTGTGTCTTTACTTGATAAAAATTTGTGCCTTTCTCTACATGACCAATATGTCAAACAAACAGTCCGTTTGGTCCTGTTTAACAACATGAAATAGTCCAATATGTCAAACAAACAGTCCGTTTGGTCCTGTTTCAGCTGAGATCGAGTTCGATTATTTCACTTAGTTGTATCAATGGTTTTACTTCTCCATTTTTTCAAACAGTCATATATACCCTGTGTAGGACCAATCCAAATACATGATAAGCTCCTTCAATTTGCATCTCTTAATCCAAACAATTCATAATGGGCTACCTCTTGCTTAACTGGATCTAGATTCGGGAACGTGTTTTAAGTTATGATTTAATTTAGCTATGGTAGTAATAAAGTAATTAAGAAAGAGTTTACAAGTTTTTGCAATGCAATGTGGACAAATAATTAGCAAGAATTTGGTCTATTAAGTTATGATCATGTTGAGAAAAACATAATTTTTTTTATCAAATATAATATAATTTCGTCGGTCTTGCAAGTTGCAACTAATCGTTAGTTTTTCTTGATAAAGAATTGTATCTTTTTAATTTATGACCATATTGTATTAACAAGATGAAATAATCCAAATCTGTGAAACAGTTCATTTGGTACTAGATCCCTATCTATGCTAAGGAAACCCGTACCTAGTGGTGTGTTTGTAAGCTTTAGTCATGTTAAAGTAATGCTAATAATTTTTTTAAATCAAACCATGTTTAGTAAAATTAAGTTAAAGGATGAAGTCATAGAATAGGTGCATAATCATCTGCGATTATAATTTCAGGAATTCTTATACTGGAAGTGGTAAAAGGATCTTTCAATTATGGTTATCATAGGACAACCATTTGATTAGGATCACCAGAGCTTTCTATGGCAGGAGCTGATTGCTTATTAGGAATCATGAAAATATGCATTGAACTATGAACTATTCAATACTGCAGAAGCGAAAAACCATCAGTTAAGCTAGTTGATCAAAGAGATTAACGCACCTGTTCTAGTATGTCTACTCTCACGTACCCTGACTCTCAGCAAATTGCAAATTTAAATGAAAATTTTGTGGACCTAATGTCTTCTAAAATACAAATTACATGTAGGCTTCAGTAAGTTTTGTCATAGGAGAGGAGTATTTCGAAATTTGAACAAATTCTGCAATTGAACTAGGTTCCATCTGATTATGTAAAGGATATAGGAACATATATAAATGATCTTTAGTTGCATTTTCATGGACAAAATTACCTTCAACTCTTTGCTGAGAATCACTGTGGGCTTACAAACACAAGAAAATGCTTCTCCAAATATTCAGTTATTAGTATTAAAGGAAGCAAGCTTATTGATAAGCTTAACGTTTGTCATCACACATCATCCACTTTTATCTGTGCTTCAATATCAAAATCCTTTCTAATTGGAAAAAAGAATACCCCAGCCCCCTAAAGTTGATATTCTTGGAAAGGAAAAAGAAAGTTCAAGTTGTGACAGTAAATCGTCCTTTCGTGCATTTAGTTGGATTTTTGTTGAAGATGCAGAAAAGGGAAGAGCAGGACCGATCATGCAATGAATAGACTTTGATCTACCGATGAATAATCTGCTGAATCATAAAAGTGGCTAGGGACTTCAGCAGTAAGCCTTGGATCATAATACTCTGACATATCTATATTCTGCAGTCCAAAATTCATGTTGTAGCATTCACTTTGTAGCAAAAAGAAATTCAGGTCCTCATCCAAAGGTGCAGAAGCTACCTCACCACCCAATAATAGGTTCCTTTGGTAAAAATCCAGATCAGAAATGCAATCTAGATTGAATCCCTGAGTCTTCAAGCTCAAATTCGAGGTGAAAGTGGGCTCTGAAGATTGATCACTCACCATAAGGCTTTTGGACTGACTAGGAAAGGCTTCAACTGCAGATCCTATTGAACTCACAGGATTCACATAATCACTCTCGTAACCAGCATACAAAGGTTTGGTCTCTAATTTGGCAGCAACCTCTTCTTCTGTTATAGAGGGATTGGAATTAATTGAGGCAATTGATTGTGATTGATCAATCTGAATGTGATGCTGTGTACCATGCAATGGCAACTGGCAGAGGCTATCCTCTAATTGAACAGGTGTCTTCTGTTCTTCTTTGAGTGGACCTTTTGGAAACTCACTCCAAGAGTATTCTGTTGGTATGGTGCAATCAAAGACTGCATGGTTTGCTTCTGATGACTCTACAGATGTAAAAGGTTTGTTGAGGCTCTTCTGCGAACTTTTTTGTACCTTTGGATCCGGAATTTCACTAGTGGAAGCTCTTATTTTTTCTGTTGTAGGCTCTGACACAATTCCCTTGAGATCACCTTCATAACTTGTAGCATCCATCTGAATTAGTAAAGTTCCATCTGAATAGCTGAAGCTGTCAGTGGCAATATCATTTTGTTGCTTGTTTGCAGTGTTCAGAAAACTAAAACTTCCTAGATCTTTCGAAGGTGAATCCGAGTGCTTTATTCCACTTGATGAAGATTTCTGATCATTTTCCTTTTGCAACCTACTCAAGTAGAGCCTGTATTTCTGCAGAACAATTTGTTTCTCATCAAAGACCATCAAACAGTTTTTTCTCTCCCATTTCTCTGTCTTCATTTTATGAGAGGGTACATCTATGTTGTAATATTTTTTAATCTAAAAAACATACTATTTGGCTCAAAGGACGGAAAGGGAGAAGAAGGAAAATAAAATCTTCCAAACTTTATAGGGGCAGAAAAAGTTGGAGAGGGGAGTTTCCTTCCCCTCCCCTCCAAACTTTTAAACCAATCAAGAAGATTTTATCAAAATCTCTCCCTTATCCTTCCCTTTTTTCTCTTCCAATCACACAGTATCTTAGAGTGAACCTACATTATGATTCAAGGTCTAACATAAACAGCATATCAGGTATGATCACTATGGAGTATTAACATACCCAGATGTTTATTGAAATAAAGGTTATGTGACTGAAGTGTCCTATTAGGCAGTCTTTCAATCATAATAGTTGAGGACTGTTAATATAGTATCACTTAAGCAATGCATATGAGTAAGTGATATACCTGCAAGTGACTAGCAACATTTTCTCTAGTCAACCATGGAACATTCATCAGATCTAGAATTTTCTTGGGACCAACTTCTGTCCAAAAGAAATTATGTTATATTTTTGTACATAGAAGATAAGATGGTTAGCATTAATAAAAAGAATATGATCACAATTCAAAATTATACTTTGTAGGGAAGGTTGATAGGAAACTTACTATCAAATCCGATTTGATTCACTGCTTTGACAAACTTCTGATGAAGATCCACAGACCAAACTACTCTAGCTTTCTTTGTGGGAAAATGATCTCCAAATTCTTTGTCATCATGTTTGTTATCTGCATCTTTTCTTTTCTTAATTGACGTAGTTTCTTCTACAGCAAACAGGTTACCGTCATCAGAGTGATCTGATCCATTTCTCATTAAGTGAATGCCCTCAAAGTCAAAACCCTCATGGCTTTCAAAATCTCTTGCCTCATGCATCCTTTTTCTAAAGACATGTTGCCATATGTTTCGCAGTTCTTTCATCCTTATAGGCTTAAGGAGATAATCACATGCTCCATGTTGAACACCTTTCATCACCCTGCTTGTTTCTCCATCAACAGACATCACTGTACAACATTGCCAAGTGGGACTTGTCAGCATGAACTTTTTAAGTCAATTTGATAAAAATAAAATAAAATTATAGTGACATCATTTAAAGAAAAAGTTGAATAAATTATTAAAAGAGAACTGACTGATAACAGGAAGATCCATCTCAAGTCCTACTTGCTCCAGAAGTTTGAAACCATCCATGTCAGGCATGTTCACATCGCTGATCACTATGTCATATGCTTCTTTCCTTTCACGAAGTTTTTTCAGGGCCTCTGTTGCTAAACAACATGTAGTCACTGAAGCATATAACAGAAATGAGTTAGAAAGAGATATAATGTTGGCTTAGTGGTGAAGGGAGAAGGGAGGGGTGAAAAATCGTGGGTTCAAATCCCCCCACTTACAAAAACTAACAATTAACAACTAAAGGAGAGTAACAAGTAACAACAATCAAAAAGATGATTTGAATTTGGAAGTTACTAAAGATGTCCACTGAATAAAAAGCATGAGACACCTCCATCTTATTATTGAATTACATGTAGCCTCAGTTTGTTGAGCTCGGGCTTTTGGATAGTCCAATCCAATCCAACTTCATGAACAGCTTGAGTGCTTGACAGATATAAATCTCTTACTGATACAGTGATACCAGTCTCAAGTGGCATGGGGTTTTTATGTGTCATATATAGTATGTACTTGTAAATCAGTTTCTACTGCTTACTTGTGGCTAGTCAAATTAATATAACATCGTACATAATGCATATAAAGGTAGCAATTGAGAAAAAACCTTATTCTTGATTTCCATTCTCTAATTAAGGAGGCTAAGAATTGAAGCTCGGCTCAACTTATCCGTGCAAGTAACTGAACCCAAAGTACAAAGATGCATAATGAATAAAAGTCAGCCTAAGGCTTATTTTCTCTACCAACCTAAAGACAGGAAATTTCGAACTCAACTACAGAGGACAGATGCTTGGTATTTCCATCATTGTATTGCACACACAAGTATTCGGCATTTCTAAAACGCCACAAAAAGTGTACACAGAGTTTTGTTTGTTCAGATTAATTCAGTTACTTGATATATTTTATAAGAACTAATCTCAAATTCCACTATCCTCTCACTGACACTAATGCTGACATATGGTAACACATAATTACCAATGGTAACCATGTGTGTAGGAGGCAGTAAATTCTAAAACCTCAGGAATCAAATTCGACAAGGTCACTTCATTTTTTCCCTCTCTGGCTTTTCGTAGTGGCAATTTGTTACTTAAAAACTTCACTTGGAACCATATGTTGCCGGAAGCCTCATGGCAACAGAACCCTCCTCCCCCCCCCCCCCGAAAGTTTTGATACTTTTATTATAACCACCTTCAATCTTAATAAGTTTTATCATCCAAACTTCCAAGCTTTCTACTTTCAGAAACACCAAGTTCAAAATCACAAAGAAACAACTTGAACCGACCAAAACAAATAAATCAAACTCAAAACTCAAAACAACCACCAGAATACAACTCAACATGAGCACATCCCCTCACACACTCAAAATTCAGAACAAATAATTCAAAAACCAGAAACCAATTATAGAACATATATTGAATAAAGCAACAGTCATAGTATAAATTTCAAAGTCCTTTTTTTGAGCAACAAAACAATACCAAAACAGAAGTCGAACAAACCAACCTTCATATAAGCACTTCTTGAGCATCTTTTCAAGGATTCTCAACCATGTTAGATCATCATCAACAACAAGAACTCGCAAACCAGCTGGAAAAGCATCGTGGCGTGGAGAACTAGAGAAGCAACCATTGTCCATGTTGTTTGAGAGAAGAGTCCTATGGATCACTGCGTGTGAGTTCAAGAGAAAAATGGGGTTGGCTTCTTTGGGTTTTAATTAAAATTTTAAGGTGAAGGGAATATTATGTATATTTATATGTGTATAAATTTTCATGCACTGTGACAAAAAGCACTAACGAATATTAACGGTCCCAGTGGCGCACGTTATTACATGTCCCCTTTGAGTTTTGGCCTTCCAATCTTTGTGCTGAAAAGAATAGTACTATACTAGGAACAAGGTCCAAGGAAGTTGTTTTGATTAACAAGGAGTAAAGACAAAAAAAAAAAAGATGCATGGTGAGATTAAATTTTAGGAAAAGATGGCAAATTTAATGTACAAAGATGATGGGAATTAGAAGAAAACATTAGGTTGGTTTTTGCTTTATTGCAAATAAAAAGTTAAAAACAAAAAAGTGAGATGACAAGATTGTTCAATTGAAAAACAAAAAAGACAGAGTCATGCTTTTTAAAATGCAATAAAAAAAAGTTCATTTTTGCAAAAAATGGTTGAAAAGAAAGTGTGTTTGTATTAGCGGTTATGGTTGTTCAGCAAACTCGATAGTACCTTTATTTTTAAATGTAAGACTTTTTCAATTAACTCTATCTTTTAAAAAAATTAATTAATTTAGTTAATAGAAATTATTTTATCCAAATTATCCTTTAAAATATTGAGATTTATCATCTCACTTTTTTCACTTAATTACATTTTATCTAATTAATAAATGTATGTTAGTTATCTTATATTTAAGGACGAATGTAATATATAATAAGATATGTTCTAATTTTGAAGAGGTAAGTTTATAATATTTATAATAGCTAGCGGGTTGGTTTCTGTTTTCTTTATATAATGTTGATGAGGTTGAAGTGGGTGATATACGGTTTAAATTGCAAGAGCAAGAACAAAACAAGTATCAAGCCGTATTCTTTTATGGAAAAAGATGTTTGGAGAAAGGAATTTATCAGCAAAGGGGACAAGAAATATGCATAAAGAGGACATCACCTCTATGTTGTCTGCTTAATAGTAAGTATCTTTGTGAAAAGGAAAAATAAGAAGATAAACCGTTTGTGGAAAGGCACGTACGTGGAATGCATTCCAGAGACAAGAGAATATGGTTAGACAAGCCAAGACATTAATTGGAACCCAAATTTAACACGATCAGTTTATTCAAGTTTCTTTAATTTAATTTATTTCTATGAACACTTGCAAAAGTATTTTATAATTTAGAAAAGGTTATCGGAGTAATTTTCAAAATATGTAGGAGTTATTTTAGGGTTTTTTCCCCTCATAAACTAAAATCTGAAGTTGATGAAAATAAGTCATAATTGAAAATAATAATAATAATGTAATTCTGTGTTTAAATTTTTTTATCTACTTTTTACTGTGGTCAGTTTTCAAAATTCACAACGTAAGGTGCCAAAGAACTAAGTGTTATTTGTTTCGGTAGACTATTTAATGGGATTTTGAGATCTAAAAAAATATGAGTAGAGGAAGAACCAATTTTAAACAAAGGGAGGTATTCAGAATTTTATAAATTACAAAGGAAATAAAACTTATGAAACATACTATGAGATTATAATTAAGAAGTCCAGGTGATTGAGCTTAAATAAAAAAAGATAAGTAGTGTTTAAAATTATAAAAATGGCTTTAATATTTCTTAAGATATTATAATTCATAATTAACATAATTATGATAAATTTAAATTCAAATCGCATGTTATATTTAAGCAAATGTAATCACACAAATGAACAAATGAAGCATCCGCCAACCCCATTTAATTGGACAAATATTAATGCCTTCTTGGCCAATTTGCTTGCGACATGCATTCAAATTCTCCATCCTTGAGATCTTTTTTTTCTCTCTGATATATGTTCCTTTAATAAAATAATAAATTAAAAGTTACCCATTTCTTTTAATTAATAGTATTGAAGCAACACAATTAATAGGAGATGGAAAGAGAATGGAATAATTGAGTCCCTTAATTTCAGTAACTCAATGATTTCGGTCCAAAAACCTTAAAATATATAAGTGGGTGCATGAAAACCTTTTTTTTAGTGTCTGATGCCCAGTAAGCCCTTATAATTCAAAGCAACTTTATGTACTTGGAACTTTATTTTATGGTTAAAATGGTGCAATTTTATACGACATATGTGTCTTAGCATAAGCATCCAACATTTTCAGGTTTAGAAACCCATGATGTTGTCAACGCGTAAATGATGACGAGCTTCAAAAAGAAGGCATTCTAATTCTAACCAAGACAAAACACATCAAAACGCAGAGGGATAAAACATCAATGTCAGGTCAAGAAACACTAATAAGTAATACATCAAGTGAATTGTTTGTCTCCGCACCATTGGTGCGTGTTTTCTCCGTTTTGTTGATTAATAATAGCATTTTCTATGTAACCACGTAAATATGACGAAATAAGGATTATAGCACGCGGCAAAAGAGGGAAAATTAATAAATAGTCTTAAATCACGTAGTTGTTTCGAGTAATATTGTATTCAGTCTTTTTTTTTCTTCTTAAGTTTAAGTATTATGAATAAAAAATACGTAATTGAAATAAAAAAATCTTATTAAAAGTATTTAATCAGATTAAAAAAAAGTAATTAATAAAAATTAATTATCAACAAAATTGATGGATACTTTATATAAATTTCATGATTAAAAAAACACCACAAATTATAATCTTAACTCATTTTTATGTAATATGTAAAAAAAAAAAACTAATAGTATTCAAGTAAAGAATAATTTTTTAAAAAACAAATGTAAAGAATAATTAGAACTAAGGTTGCTCTAACAAAAAAAAAATAAAACTATGATATTCCTAGACTATGTAATAATTTTTAAACTCCAATGTTGATTCCAAACCAACCGAAGAGCCGAACCTTGTACAACTACCTTGATCATTTATAAAATTAATTTAAAGTAAATGTTATGGTGGAAACTTAATCACCACAATGAAAAATAAAGGTGATGACCACTAACCAGGCAACAATACTACTCCTTAAATGCAAATACTATAACATAGTTTGGTAAAAATAAAAGGGTTGATGTTGGAAGTCACCATGGATGATTACTAAATATTAATGGAGGTTGCACTAAAACAAACCAAAATAAAAATCAATAGGTATCTAATTATCCCATCGCATTATAATCAATAGACCCAATACGTCTCCATAATGACATAAGATATCCAATCAACGTAAATTAACAGACCCACATTATATATTATATATACCTACTAAAAACATGAAAAGAAAAAGGGGAGAAAACGAAAGAAATAGTGTTACAACTTACAACTGTTACGCGCGTACCGATGTAGGGATGGATAGGTAGCTCTAATCACGTTCATTGATAGAGGCCACGATACCCCTATCAATATAACATTTGAAGGCTACGATAGCTCCATTTGCAACGCATAAGAGGCCTAAAAGGTGGCATCTTCTTTAAACCTCTTTTAAACAGTGGTTTATTTGAATCAAATGCCACTAATTAAGTTCCGTGACCAACAGAAGCAAGAGCAATGGACACTTGTTTTATATCTCCTATTTATTCTCTTTCATTTTCTTTGTACAATATAAAAAGTTTAAAGAGATGGGGGACTTGTCACATTTTAAGACCATGGTACACACTATATATATTGTCTTAAAATTTAGAGCAAATAATGTAATGCATGCAATAATTTATATTGTCATTTAATTATGAATTCATTTACTTTTATAATAATAAATATCTTTAAAATCATACAATAATATAGATTAATAATGTAAACAATTTACATTTCATAAAATTAAAGTCCAAAAGTTTACGACAACAACAAAAATTACCAATAAAAGCTACTCAATTTTTTATATCTTATCATATAAGCTAACTCTTATTCACTCATTATTTTCTTTTTGTCCGGGGAAAAGTTTGTTTTGGAGGTTTCTCTTTCATGTTTGGGGCTAAAGGTATACTTTTGTTGAGTGGGATGGAGTACGGAGGGGGGGTTTCAGTGTAAAAGGAAAAGGGAAAAGAAGTGTACTAAGCAAAAATTGAATGACCCTAAGAAGGAAATTCCCACTAAGAAATTCTTTATGAAAAGGAGAGAATTATTTTATGTAAAGAGAGGGTGATGAGGCGGCGAATGATTGGCAACTCACAAAACACAAAGTGGATCAACTCCATGCAACTTCTCCTAAGTGGAATAGCTTTTCATTAGTTTAATTAATAATGCAAAGTTAAGAAAATGGTTTTGCCTTATATTCCCCCTCTATACATGATGCTTCTTCAGTTGCTCTTTCCTATATATATATATATATAGGAATTTATTTACTTTTCGTTGTGAAATTTTTTCACTGTTCTTATTGTAACTGGGAGAATATGCTGAATAATGCAATGGGCGACTTCAATTGGGAGAATATGCTTGCCCCTAATCATTTGAGCCACTTGCTTTCACATATTTTTCTGGTCCCATTGTTATGCCATAGCAGATTTTGATTGTTATATACGGAGGGTGGGGTTGTGTCATGTGTGTTTATATGTACTTGAATGTATTCAACAAAAAAAACTGTGTACTTTTTTTAGGGAGAAAAAAACTGTACCTATAAATGTATGTAATATTTTAACATGGAATTTTTTAAAAATAAATACATTTATTTATAAATAATTAAAACTGTATACGGTGTTGTAGAGGTCGTTAGTTTGTTATTGAATTTTTTTTAATGTTTTGTCAAGATGAACGAAAATCATTGGATATATGACAACATAATATCTAAAGAAGTTAATATAAATGAAGACAATGAAGATGAACCTAATGTGTTTGAAAATAATGATTATTCTTATGCTTTCAATACTTCTCAGGTATTGATATGATTTTGTATTTTGCTTAAGTAAGTAAATGAATGTCCCTTGAAAACTAAACATGTATTATCCCTTTTGTAGGTGTTTGCTACCTGTGATGATGTTTTTCATTGGGTTTACTCTGTTGCGTATGATATTGGTTTTGTGGCGATGATAATGAGGTCAGACATAAATACTGGAAAGAGAGAAAATACCTCATATGTTTTAATTGGTTGTGAAAGGAGTGGAAAATATAAGGCATATAAGAAAAATTTAGTACGAATAGTGACTGATAGTAAAAAAATGTGGATGTCCCTTTAAGTTGTTAGCGAAATCAGTATTGGGAGGTGAATGGTAGATGATGAATTAATATGTAGGAGTCTTAATCATGCATTAGCTAAGTTATTTGTTGGACATCCATATGTTGATCGACTGAGTGAGGTTGAAAAAATTATTATTGGTGATATGACAAAGTCAATGGTCAAAACAAAGAATATCCTTCTCACTTTGAAGGAGGATGATGTCAATAATTGTACAACAATGAAACAAGTACACAATGTAAGATATGCATACGGTTCTTCTATAAGAGGTAGTAATAGTGAAATACAACAACTAATGAAGCTTCTTAAACGTGATTAGTATATTCATTAACATAGACGGAATGATGAAGATGTTGTACATGATATATTTTGGAGTCATCCAGGTGTAGTGAAATTAACCAATACATGTAATTTGGTATTTCTCATAAATAATACCTATAGAACAAACAAATAGAGATTGTCTTCACTTTTAAATATTTGTAAATGAATGAAGAAATTAATTTTATATTTTTTTAACTTTGAAACAATATTTATATAAATATTTAATATTATTAAATATTTAATATTTATACAAATATATTAATAAAAAACATTTTTCTTATACAATATTACCTATTTTTTTTTAACTACAATTTAAAATATATACATTATAAAAATTTGGAATTTTTGTTATTTAACTATTTTAAATATATAAAATTAACAACAATAGTTATTTATAAAATAATTAAATAACAAAAAATTCAAACACTAAATTTTAAATAAACAATTTTATTAAATAAATTATTTATTTAATAAAAAAATATAAAGTTAACAAAAATACGGATTGAGAATCCGTATAATTCATACGGATTGACAATGTGTATGGATTATACGGATTCACAATCCATATGGATCATACGGATTGACAATCTGTATGATCGTATACATTCAATACACACAAAAAACAAAGAGGGTGACAACTGAAGTCATAGTGGCGATATCGGGACATGACGGACACCAACGAGAAGCACACACGAATTGATGAAGATGAACTACGGATTGATAAAGATCAAACATGGATTGAAGAGAAGATGAGAGAATTTGAGAGGAGAAAACCAGTAAGTGTGAATGAATGATGCAGACGGATGGATTCCCAATCCGTATTTCACTTTTTAAGCGTCAATGAATGAGGGATAAAATTGATTTTTCATTGAAAATGCTGGGTGTAGAAGAAATTGTACGGGGTGCAGGAAGAAAACCCCTTCAATAGATACCACAGCCCATTAACACGCACATAACTATTATTGGGCCTAACGACAGTGAAGACCTGCTAAGCAGAATTGTCCTTTGGGTTCAGCGCTACAGTCTATTCAATTTTAAGAATAATTCATTTTTTAATAAGGCTGCAAAATTTTAAGAATAATTTTAATTTTTAACTATTAAATATAAAAATAATGCATATTTTTATGTTTTTAAAATAGTAAAAAATTTTGTTTTTATTTAACATCTTTCATTAATTATTGAGATGTTATTATTTATTAGAACAATATCTTATAAAAATATAATAATGTTTTATGCATTTCTGATTAATAAAGGTATATAAGAATATCATGAACTCAAATAAAAAAGAAGAGATGGCTTGTGAAAAAAACTATTGGAATAAGAATAATATCTGATTATAGAAAATGAATCAGAAATTATGAATATAAAATATCTTTCATTACTTATATATGCTTTATAACTACCATAAAAGAAAATTAACCACCTTTAACTAATTATAACAAACTTAATTAGTTAGGTAGCTAATAACTAACAAATTTAATTAATTAGATAACTAACAACTAACTCAAGTTATATTAATACTGATCGTTAAAAGTTTAACTTTAAAACAAATACTTTGGAGTCCATCATGCATCGGATAAGATCGAGACAAGAAAGAAGATTAGGTTTGGTTTATCATTCGGTAACAATGTAGTGGTTAGACATGCTGCTTGTGTTGTGTACACTTTTATTGATTATTATTGAAAATCCATTTATTTATTTTTAAAGGCAGAGGCGGTTGTTGCTCTTGAGCTTGTTGAGCTCCAAGTATCTAACTTTGAGTCATGGCATGTTGCCTGAGGAAAGAGTTTGTGTTGAGATCCTATGTGAACAATATTGTTTTTTAAAATTTAATGACCAAATTTACCAATATAAAATTATATAAAGAACTTTAATCATATTTGATCAAAAGTTTAAAAATTTAAAATTCTTTTTTTCCTATTTATAAGTAATTATGCACCGAGCGATACAATGAACTTAAGTACACATTAATATTAACCTCTTGAAACAATACCTCTTATAAAGAAACATATATAAAAAAATACTATAAACTTCAAAATACATTTGACATATAAATATTTTTTTACTATTACTCAATTTTTCAACATTATTTTTGATATATACTCACCTCGTAGATATCATCTCTTAAGTTTTAATTTTCCATTTTTTTTATGTCTCGTATTGCATGCCAAAACTTGCAATCCTAGGAGTCAGAGGGATGCTGCCATACGGGAAATAATAGAGAACAAACTGAAGGGCTTTCCTTTTCTGATGGCAAGTTGCAATTGAAAAACACTTGGAACATGTCAATGTGAAATCTGTTACTTGGACAACTGGATTGATTCAGCGATTCGAGATGGACCACACTCTTCTAGACTTGGTCTGTCTTGATGCCGAGGTCACACACTTTTTCCAACGTTAAAAGGCTATGTTGGGTAATTTTGAGGAGGATAAAATGAGGGTGTGGTTTAACCACACACACAGAATTTGAGTGATTAAGGTGAAAATTGTAAATGAATATCCAAAATGGTAAAAGATGAATGCTCCACTACAAATCCCAAAATTGAAAGTAAAAAAATATAGAATTCTGAGAAATATTGGGTGGTTGGGTTCTCCCACTTAACCAAATCTTCACAGTTAACATGGGTCGAACTTTTTTTACCATTTACTTGTAACCCCTTGTTCTATCCATTCAATTGTCCAAACATAAAAAAAAACACAAGACAACATGGTCCAAAGTTACACAGTTAACAAAGATTTTGCGGTCTGCAAAAGCACAAATTAAAGTACATAATTTATGGCCCTCCATTGTAATCACGTACCTCCTTTTTCAATCATATTTGGCATTGGCCATTCTTTTTGCGTAGTTTAAGCCCTTTTCGATTCATAACATATTAGTACCTCATAATTTCGTTAACATTTTCTTATAGTATATATTATCAACCTATAAGGGTGGTTTTAAAATTCAAATTCTGTGTAAAATATTGCTAAAAACTCATACCATTAATGTGGCGCATGGTGGCATCAAAGATACAACCTATTACCAACACGACATCGTATGTCTTCGTGTTGTCCCGAAGCCCCAAGACAAATTGTTAATTGTTTTTAGGAGTTTCTTACAATAAAAACAAGTGCATGGGTCGCCTTGTAGCTTGTGCTAGCTTGTTCTTTTCGTGACACTTCTTTTTAGAAAAATAATAGAGAAGAAAAAGAAAAGGTGAACCTAAAATCTTCTTTTGTAGGAAAAAGAGGATTCCAACATCAGATTTAGATAAAGACACGAACGTGAATGAATAATCAAACATTCAACAAAGTCATCAATCCAAAAAGTTAAAGTTAATTAGTGGGAGAAAGCTGGGTCTTGTTGAGATGCTGCCTGAACTGACTCAACTCACAAAACAAAGAGTTAAATTAATCGACCACTTAAAATTCTTGTAGCAAAATTATTATTTTCTTTTCCTTACATCCATGGATTTATCTTCTCTCTTTCTTGTTTTAATCCCTCTATTGACATCACTTGCTGTTTGCCAACTTGAAGGTGAGTTTCATGTACCTTTTTCCAATTCAATTTCAGTTGAAGGAACCATAAACCATGATTACTAATTTAATTTTTTTTAACCATATTCATGTCATGTAATGATACAAAACACAAAATCTGACTTCTTCACATGTAGAATTTGTTAGCATTGATTGTGGAGGGACAAGTAACTACAGTGATACCAGCACGGGGTTGGCATGGATCTCAGATTCTAGTATCATGCAACATGGCATTTCAGTGGAAGTGGAAAATCCAAATGGAAGAAGCATGTTGCAGTATCAAAAGCGAAGAGACTTTCCCATAGACAGCAACAAGAAGTACTGTTACACACTAAGCACAGAAGAGAGAAGAAGATATTTGGTGAGAGCAACGTTTCAATATGGAAGCTTGGACAGTGGAGACACATACCCTCAGTTTCAGCTCTACTTGGATGCAACAAAATGGGCTACTGTGTCAATTTATGATGCCTCAAGAGTATATGTTAAGGAAATGATCATCAGGGCACCCTCAAATTCTATTGATGTCTGCATGTGTTGTGCTACGACTGGTTCTCCTTTTATATCTACCCTTGAGTTGCGACCCTTGAATCTTTCAATGTATGCCACAGATTTTGAGGACAATTTCTTCTTGGAAGTTGCTGCAAGAATAAACTTTGGTGCTCCAACTGAAGATGCTGTCAGGTGTGATTTGTGAAAGCTCCCTCAATTTTTATTTTTTTTAATTTGATGTTGCTTTTGGCACATAAATGAATGAAGACTTTCCAAAAATTTTACTTGAGAGAATAAACATCAGTAAAAGTATTATTGCCTTATCAAGGAAAAATTGCAGCATGGTTAACTTGATTGGGAAGAAATAATCACTAATGTGATGGCATAAGTTTGGTTTAATCTTTTTAAACAAATTTGTTTCTCAGGTACCCGGATGACCCGTATGATAGAATTTGGGATTCTGATCTTATTAAAAGGCAAAATTATCTTGTTGGGGTGGCGCCAGGCACAGAAAGAATTAGCACTACGAAGAACATAGATATAGAGACTAGAGAATACCCACCTGTTAAAGTTATGCAAAGTGCAGTTGTTGGCACAAAAGGAGTACTCAGCTACAGATTGAACCTGGAAGACTTCCCCGCCAATGCTCGAGCTTATGCATATTTTGCAGAAATTGAAGATTTGGGTCAGAATGAGAGTCGAAAATTCAAACTAAAGCAACCTTATATAGCTGACTATAGCAATGCAGTAGTTAACATTGCTGAGAATGCCAATGGGAGCTACACTTTATATGAACCAAGTTACATGAATGTGACTCTCGAATTTGTTTTATCATTCTCCTTTGTTATGGCCCCAGATTCTACTCGAGGACCTCTTCTAAATGCATTGGAAATAAGTAAATATGTACAGATTGCTTCAAAGACAGACAAGCAAGACTGTAAGTTCTTAATGTTAGTATTTGTGAAGATAGATCTTTTGTTGCTTCAAGCATACATGGCTGATGTATGAACTGATTTCTAACCAAACTTTCGTCTTGCAGCAACCGTTGTAACTGCATTTCAATTATTGTCTGCTGAAAGTTCCCAAACAAACAAAGGCGATCCTTGTGTCCCAACTCCCTGGGAATGGGTGAATTGTAGTACCACCACGCCTCCAAGAATTACTAAAATGTAACATCTCCAATCACTTTTGTTCACAATTTTGTTTCATAGCAAGTAAATTGTCATTCTTTGAATCACTAATCTCTGACAGCAGCTTTTGAATACTTAAGAATGTTAAATTCCAAAATGCATCAAAAGAGTTTGAGTTATAGAATGGCAAATACTGCTGTATCATTTATGTTTGGAATAAAATAGGCTGGGGCATTATGAAAATCATGATCAAACATTTCAAAAAGTTCACTGAACATTTTGCTATGCTAAACACTTATTGGAAGTTAAAGTTGAACAATTTTTACTAATTGCTATTGTTTGTATTAGAATTCTTTCGAGGAGGAATGTGAAGGGTGAAATCTCACCTGAGCTTAGCAATATGGAAGCTTTGACAGAGTTGTAAGTACATTTATCTTCATGATAAAAGTACTTGAAGTTTTTCTTTAATGAGATTTCTTTTGTAATTCATTCTGATTTACTAAGGTGGTTAGATGGCAACTTGCTTACTGGACAGTTACCTGACATGAGCAAACTTATAAATCTAAAGATTGTGTAAGTTCTTCAGTTTGACGCATGCCCCTCCTTGGAGGGTTGGAGTGCAATAAAAAAACTTCAGTTCATATTTCAAATTTATTAGTTTTTAACCCCAAAACATTCTTCTTTCTATGTTTTCTTTTTTCTTATTTTCATTTCTTAATTGATGACATGCAGGCATTTAGAGAACAACAAGTTGACAGGTCGACTACCATCTTACATGGGTAGTTTGCCAAGCTTACAAGCATTGTATGTAGCACTTATTCACAAATGTTTCTCATCTCTAATTTCAGCACTTGAAGTACTTCCCTAGTTAGCCTGACTTTTCCTAATTGAGCATAATTGATATTGCTATCCTCGTAAGTTTATTAATCACACAGCATCTGTGAATTTGTGACAGGTTCATACAGAACAACTCATTTAGCGGGGAAATACCAGCCGGATTAATATCTAAAAAAATCGTTTTCAAGTAAGTATGCTCAGCAACAAAACAATTTTTCTTGTATAATGTTAATGTAAATGCAAATTCTTTAAATACTCACTGATTTGACTTGACAATGAAATCATTATGAACATAATAGAACAAGGATCTTTTCAACTAGCCTTGTACCAAGATTGAAGTAACAGACATATTTAATTTCTGTTCCAGCTATGATGGTAATCCTGAACTATACAGAGGAAACAAGAAGCATTTTAAGATGGTTGTGGGAATTTCAATTGGAGTACTAGTGATTCTATTAATATTATTCTTAGTAAGTTTGGTGCTATTGCTTAAAACACGTAGAAAGGCATCTCAAAAGAAACGTGAGGAAAAAGGTTTGCCATCCAATTTAAATTTAATGCTTTTGTTTCAACTTGATTACAATCAAACGTCTTCAACTAAGCATTCTTTTCCCCATCAGGCATTTCTGGACGCACTAATAGTAAACCTGGATACTCATTTCTTCGGGGTGGAAATTTAATGGATGAAAATACTACTTGCCATATTACACTCTCAGAGTTGAAAGAAGCTACTGACAATTTTTCAAAGAAAATTGGCAAAGGAAGCTTTGGATCTGTCTACTATGGGAAAATGAGAGATGGAAAAGAAATAGCAGTTAAAAGTATGAATGAATCATCTTGTCACGGGAACCAGCAATTTGTTAATGAGGTAGAGTTTAATTTTGTCCCTTCAGCATTTTCAAATTTGAATTCTGATAGACAACAAGTTCTGTTATGAGTAATTTTTACCTTAAGAAGTGCATATCAACCAAAAAGAATTGTACTCCATGAATTTCATTAGTATAATGTGAACACCTCTCTGTAACAACCTTCTTGATTCTTGCTCGTGTCGAACTGCAGAATGCCTGCTTTAGAACATGATTTTCTTACATAGATAAACAGAACAACAATAACACATGAATATCTTGATTTTCAGTTATTTGACAATAGAATCACAAATGCAGGTGGCCCTCCTATCCAGAATTCATCACAGAAATTTGGTTCCTTTGATTGGATATTGTGAAGAAGAATGTCAGCATATTCTGGTTTACGAGTATATGCACAATGGCACTTTACGCGATCACATTCATGGTCTAGTGACTAACCTCACAACCTTGTATGCATTTTATTAATTAATAGTGAAGCTTGACATTTATTTCCAATGTTCTGCAGAGAGTTCCAAGAAGAAGAACTTGGACTGGTTAACTCGTCTTCGTATTGCAGAAGATGCCGCTAAAGGTTGCTCAATGACTACCTTCATGGTCCATAAGTAATTATAGTATGGTTTAACATGTTTGTTAGTTCTTGTAAATATGGCAAGTTTTAGTTTTAGTCCTTGTAATTTCTTTTTGTTAGTTTTCGTCATTATAAATTTTAAAAGTTTTGACAATGATTTCATCAGTTAATCATATGGCACATATTTAGACATGTCATGGTCATCTGATGACATGACATACATCTAGACATGTCACATTACATGTCATTTTAGAGTGATTGTCTACATAACATTTAAATTTATGAGTATTGAAACCAAATTTCTCATATTTACACAGATTAAAAACATATTTAAATTATTTAGTACCAAATTTTGATTTCTACAGGTCTTGAATATTTACACACAGGATGCAATCCAAGTATCATTCACCGTGACATAAAGACAGGAAATATTCTCCTAGACATCAATATGAGAGCAAAAGTATCAGATTTTGGACTCTCTAGATTAGCCGAAGAAGATTTAACCCATATATCAAGCATTGCACGAGGAACTGTTGGCTACTTGGATCCTGAGTAAGTCATGAGTCTCATGTGTTTGTCTTTTTTCCATTGAATGTGTTAAATTCAGTTAGTATTTATTCTCTACAATTACAGGTACTATGCAAGTCAGCAATTGACAGAAAAGAGTGACGTGTATAGTTTTGGAGTTGTTCTGCTAGAACTGATATCTGGAAAAAAACCTGTGTCATCTGAAGATTATGGTGACGAAATGAACATTGTTCACTGGGTATGTTTCCCTTTCATTAACCACAAGATGAAACATTGGCATCAGTAAATGATGTTAAACAAGAACTAAACATGAGCATGTACAACATCCTACGTCGAATGCAATTAGTTCTTCCCGGAGTTTTTTTTTTCCGACAGATATTAATTGTTAGTTTGTTAATTTTTTATTAGCAAAGAGGAATCAAATTCATGATCTTTTCCTTTTTCCCTTTTTTATTAACCACTCAATCAACCTTATATCTCCCGGTATTCGTTTTGCTAGGAGTATATTGCAAACATATCTTAAAAATTTTACTAGTTTAAAAAAACATTGTTTTGCAGGCAAGATCCTTAACTCGTAAAGGAGATGCAATGAGCATCATTGACCCTTCTCTTGCTGGAAATGCCAAAACCGAGTCCATTTGGAGGGTGGTAGAAATTGCCATGCAGTGTGTAGCACAACATGGTGCCTCCAGGCCAAGGATGCAAGAAATCATTTTGGCTATACAAGATGCAACCAAGATTGAAAAAGGAACAGAAAATAAGCTAAAATCATCATCATTTTCAGGTAGTAGTAGTTCAAAGCCACAACATTCTTCCCGGAAAACTCTACTCACAAGCTTTCTTGAAATTGAGAGCCCTGACGTGTCAAATGGTTGCCTTCCATCGGCAAGATAATTAAATTGGACATACCTTACAACATTCCATGGGTTGATTTTGTTTGTATTTTTACTTCTTTTTAACCATTATTATTCTACCATGTTTACACCAGTAACAATGTGACACTAACTAGTTACAACATTCCATATTTTGGAACCAATAGTAATCCTCTTCCAGATTTATTTTTTTGTTTAACCTGGTTATTGTAAACTGGAATGGAAAACTAGATTTATTTATATGAAAAGTCATACCTTTAATAAATAAATATATATATATATATATATATTACATTTATTAAATATAGTTAATATAATATTATGAAGTTTAATTATATGTTATCTTTAGTAATTAATTTAATTAATACTATATTAGAAAAATATTTTGATTTGTTTATTTATGTAAATATCGCACTAATAAAATTAAATAAGGCATTAAAACTTTTTTTATATCTAATTTACTATATATATAAACATCAGTATAGATAGATTATAGAGTAATTATCTTTGTTATCCAGAATCTTCAGATTTTATCGTATTTTGATGAATTGTGCATCTATGCTCACCTAATCATAATAAAAACCTAAGATTATTAATAATTTAATAATAATTGCCAGTTTGTCTAAAATATTCAACGATATGCTTCAAAGGTGATGACATATTGTTTTCTATTGAGTAGCCACCCATGCATGAATCTCCCAGAAGCAAATCAGGATAAGATACATGATTTAAAAAGCTATAAAAATAAGCATCTAATTTTTCTTCCACTTCAACCCATTTACAAAACCTCGTTGAACTCCATAATATTTTTTAACGAATTTATATTGTACTTTAATTTAAATCTTCACCTAATGTGTTACATGTGCAATATCTTAATTAGTGATAGTTTGACTGTCATTATAGTTCCCTCTTACATTATAATTTATTTTTTAAAAAAATAAAAACTAATTCAATTGGTGGAAGGGGGAGCAGAGAGAACTGTTAATTCTTATGAAGAGATTTCTTACTATAAATTAAATAATGAATGAGTAGGATATGTTTTGGTATAATTAAAAATAAATAAAAATTCATTAAAATTAATGCAAGGAATCTATGATGAGACAATAATCTAAAACAAACTCTTTGAAGGTAAACGTCTAAGCTTGGCAACTTGAAACAAGGAAGCCTACAAATACCCTTTCCTTTTTTGTAAGGGAGTAACTATAATACCTTATCAATAGCCACCATACGATCAGATATGATGAGGAGAGAGAAAGCGATAACCAGTAAAATATTTTTTAAGCAAAATTTAAAATAAAAAATTAAATAACTTCTTAATTTTTTTTTTTGGTGAATAAATAACTTCTTAATTGATCCTTGTGAAGATGTTATATGGAGATATTTTGGTTCTTTTTATTTTAATTTTTTTGTCCTTACTCTTTATTATATACATTTTTTTTTTATATTTCATTGTGACTTTTGGGGTTAGGTTTTGTGACTTTTGTCCGTTAAATGTAACAAAGGTTCAACTCACAGGCATTGAATAGAAAGAAAAAAAAAAAGAAAGAGAAATAAAATGAAAAATTAACAGGATCAAATTAAAAATAAATCTTCTATTATAGGGACTAAAAATTTATTGAAGCCACCTTTATAAAAATCAAACTTTCATGAAAAAGTATTGTGTGGTATTTCAAAAGATTGGGTGAGGTAATTCAATTATTTTTGGTTGTGGTATCCTGAATGGTAGAATTGTTTAGTGAAGTATATCACACTGCACTATCTACCGCGTGTTCTATTAGAAAAAGGCGTGTGATATCTTTTGTTTTGCTTCATAAGTAGGATTCCAAGAAATTATTTCTAAATCCAACAAGAATTTGCTAATGATTTCACTAAGATTTATGATGGATTTTATATTAAGATGGAATCTTATCATTTACTAGTACTTTGTTTCTTATATTAAGATGGAATCTTATCATTTACTAGGATTTGCTATTATTAAGATTTATTTTCAATTATTATGAGGATTTCTTTTCTATTACATGTTTTTTCTACCATTTTTTTTTCATATGAATAATAAACACTAACATGAATTTGAATGAATATTATTTTATTTTTTTAAAAATTGCGAGAGCTTTTCGTTGATCTTGTGACGAAAAAAATCACATGATGTATCACTTACATTTTCACACATGTCAATATCTTTTATTATATAAAAAAAATAAACCTGTATTTTTCAAGGCATGTTCATGTCTATGTTCATATTGTAAAGTAGTTTGAGATGGTTGAGATTGCTTTTTGCTATTTATGAAAAAAAGTGTAAAATATATATTTAAAAAGAGAAGGAAAATAATATTGATAATGTTTAAACAAAAGAGTGAGAAGAATGAGACTACAAGAGTCTCACCTTATAAATGATGCATGTATTTTAATTTATAATATAAAAATATATCAATTATATGATTTTGTCTTTGTGTAATGAATTTTACTATTTAAGTATGGATCTTGTCATAGAAAAATTTATTTTAAATGAATATTAAAATATAGGGTATCTCGTTAAATAATTAATAATCTTTCTTTTTTGGAACATCGATAGTTTTGATTATCTAGAAACAGTAAAATTTTGAAATGATTTTTACACAACAAACACTCTTAACAAAAATATGTTAACTTTTATTCTCTTAATCAGTTGCTTAAAGCATTTTTCCTAAGTAGCTAATCACAACTAGGGGTAGAATGGATCTCTCATATTAAAATTTTACATGCTTGATATTTTCTTTGTTTCTCAAACGATATATTATAAGATTTTGTTTAGAAATATAAAAATAATCAGATAATTATGAAGGATGAAGAAAGAAGAAAGAAGAAAGAAAAATTCTCTGTTTGAATTCTTATTCTTTCACGGACATTTTTAATAAATTTTAAATACTAACTGATAAAAAAATGAAATAAAATAAAAATTTGCACAAATTTTATCTCCTGAAAAAAATACACACAAAATTTACGTATATTATTAAGATCTATCTATCCATATAGATATAGAATTATAGATACGGGACCCTTTTGATTCCTTTCCCTCTGCAAAGAGACGAGCATGAATTAATTAACAAGAAAACACAGTGTTTGAGTGTGAGCCAGCACAGTAAATATCATCACACTCGTGTTATCTCATGTCTCATGACTCCTCTCGGTCTCATCACATCATATGACTCAGCATTCCACACAATCATAGAAAGCAACGAAACGCAACACAACACATCGTAATACGGCATTCCGTTCATTGTTTCTTTCAACTCAACTCAACTCTCTCTCACCCACCACAAAACTAGCAGCAAAATTTGAACAAACTACCGAAACAAAAACAAAACCAAAGCAAAAATCGTTTTTTTTTTTTCTGTTCCCTCATCCTCATCTATTGGATTAACTGATTAATATTATTAGGGTCCCTTGTAAAAAGAAGATTCTTCATCCTTCCACACACCCCCCACAACTACTGGGAGAGAAAAAAGGAAGGAAATTTTGCTATTTTCTGAGACTCTTGATTTTATTTTATTTTTATATTTTTTCTGCTCTGAAGAAGAAAGATGGAAATGATGGCATACCAGTTTACTCGGTTACCTTACTCGGATTCCCTCAAACTGCTCGAGGCTGATATACAGCATGCAAATGCTTTGTTAGTTTCATCTCTCTCTCTCTTCATCTTAACAACTTATCTATTACTTTCTTTCTTCTTATGTGTAGTTTTCTATTTTATGAAAATTGAAAAAAAAAAAAGAAGGATTTTTTTTTTGTTTGTAGAGAACGGGTTTTGACTTTATTAAAGGCTATAGGATTTGAAATGGGGTGTCATAATCACTTGATAAGCATCTGCCTGTTACTGATTGAGATTGATCATCTTTAATTGCTTTCTAGTGGTTGATAAAGTGGGAAATTTGTGCTTTTTCATTGAAATTGTGTCAGACTGGAATTTGGTGGTTAATTTGATTGTGAAATTCTTTGTTTGGGACTATGAAATGTACTGTGTGTGTGTTTTACTTTCTTTTGTGTTGTGAATCTTCTGAATTTCAATACTGGGTATGTACTCTCTAGGGCTGCTGCAATTCCCAGAGCCAAGGGTGGGACTCTTCTCCAAATGAAATTGGTTTACAACCACTTGGCTCCTCTCTTTCTGTTGTTGCTACAGTGGATGAAATGTTCTTGTACATGCTTTCTACATAGATATCTCGACCTCTTCCACATAGTTGTATACAAGGTAAACTCCTTGGTGGATGGATATTTGTAATTCTTGTAGTAACTTGTAAGGTTAATCTATTCACTTGGTCGCTATAGTTGTCTCCATTTTAAGTTTTGGTCCCTATAGGGAAAACTGTAAGTTTTATTTCTCCACACATGCTTAAAAGTTAAATTTTGGTATCTGATGCTTACACTAGAGACGGATTTCTGGCAGTGTAAAACTGCTATAAAATCTCTGGCAGTGATAAATCACTGCTAAAACTTATAATTTTCTTAAAATGAGGACAACTATATGGACCAAGTGAATAGTTTAACCTTCTTGCAATAATCTTTTGATTCAACGAAATTGGTTTTGTGCAGTTCTTTTTCTCTTGTTTTTTTTTTTTTTTTTTTTAAGGTATAGGATTGCCAGTGTTTGTAATTGACCCTTGTTTCTGTTTTGTTGTTGCTCTCCTATTTTTTTACCAAAGGTACACGATGATGGTAGATCAAATGTGGCTTCTCATGGGAGGAAAGCAAGCATCCGGGACTTTTATGGTGCGTGAATCTTTGACTTTCAAAAAAGCACCTTTTATTTTAGTTATTCCACCCTTAAAAAAAGTGCTAATTTTTGTGGCTGCCTTTATTAATTATTCCTCACTGTTTTTTGGGGTTAAATATTGTACTTTAGCTGTTATCCTTCCATCTCTCGAGCGGCTTCTTGGTAGCTTGGAGAAGTTGGACATTTGTAAGAAAAGTCATTCTAGCATAGATGGTATTAGTTATGGCAAGAAAATGATGGAAGGTGATGGGAAACTAATCAATATCGATCTGGAAAGAGAAGATGAATGTGGCATATGCTTAGAGCCTTGCACCAAAATGGTTTTGCCTAATTGCTGTCATGCCATGTGTATCAAATGCTACCGCAAGTGGTATGTATTCATATTAGACATGCATATTTAGTCGCCTTACTTTATATTCAAATTGGTTTATCATCATTTTTTTTGTGAACAATGGTCGCACTGAGGTTCGATCCTAGATCTCACGTATATTACCCAAACCCTCCCCCACTATATTGACCTAGTGATTCTAGTTTAGCATCAATTGTAACACCCTCATGCTGAATCTTTCCAACTTGCAGGAACACAAGGTCAGAATCTTGTCCTTTTTGCCGTGGTAGCTTAAGGAGAGTTAATTCTGAGGATCTATGGGTACTCACTTGTAATGAAGATGTTGTTGATGCTGAAACAGTTTCCAAGGAAGACTTGTTGCGTTTCTACCTTTATATCCACAGCCTACCTAAAGATCACCCTGATGCACTTTTCTTAATGTATTATGAATACCTGATTTGATATTTTTTTTACTAAATAAGGAGAGAAAAAAATTGTACAGATAGGAAAATTCGAACTGCAATTGTGAATAGAGTCTGGTAGGTGTCCATATTTAATGTTTGAAGGAAGATATATGTAGGGGGAGACACATAATACTCTTGCTCCCCATTTCAAGGGTCTATATCCTAATGGAATTGATAACCGATCCATAATTTGACCAAGAAATTGATATTTGTTTTTTATGCATTCCAAAGAAAAGCAAACAACAACAACAACGTTCGAAAAGATTTGACTTGCAAGATCTATTTTAACTTGCAGATCTATTTGGAAAATGCATGAAAATTGAATAATATGCATAATTAAAAAATTATAAAATTTAATATCAAATTCTTTAACAGGTGCTAATGAAATTTATTTTTCACGCTAGTATTCCATGTTTTGGATATTTTTAGGCTTGAAAATCAGTTATTTTCATGGTTTTCATTAGCTGAAATGGTTAAGAGTTTAATGTCTTAAATTAGTAAAAGAAAAATTACAAAAGCGTGTCTCAATATAAATAAAAAAATTATGACTATCTCAAAAAGACCAACTTAACCCATAAAAAATAAAGGATCGAAATAATT
This sequence comes from Glycine soja, assembly GCF_004193775.1. Taxonomy (NCBI): domain Eukaryota; kingdom Viridiplantae; phylum Streptophyta; class Magnoliopsida; order Fabales; family Fabaceae; genus Glycine; species Glycine soja. The sequence goes on along the minus strand of NC_041009.1, from coordinate 7,779,284 downwards.
CTTTTACAAGATGAAGGATTAAAATAAATTTTAAAATTAAGATAAAGCTATAATTTATCCTAGTTTCAGGGACTCATTTTTCGTTTCTTTTTTTAAGTATTAAAATTAAAATTTGAAAAGGTAAAAGACAACTTCCGAAGTCCGAAGTGACATACCTACAAAAAATGAAATATTGGAAACTTGTTGTGTTCCCAGATCAAAATCTTGTTTTGGTTCAAAATTGGCAAACAACAACCTTACATTCTCTCTCTCTGCTTTTTTTCTCAGGTATTTTCTCTTGTTCATTTTCAGGGCTTTGTTTCACCAAGGGTATTTCATCGGATCTACATCCGTTGCTTGCCCCTTGTCTTCAATTCGCTCTGATCGTGTAAAGTTTTTAACTTTATTAGATAATCATGCATTTGGGTATTGGGGTGGATTTGTTTTTATGCTTTTTTTATGGGAAAGCCATTTTCTCGGATGGGTTTATTGTCTGAGATAGTTTGCTGCATGCTTTTACGTATATCATGTATGTGTTAGATAAGATTCTTTAATCCCAGATTTTGTTGAGTGTACAACTTTCAGTGCTTAGAAACTTCCTCAGTTGTCCATTTTTCAGGCAGTAACTTCCAGTGGGTGGTGGATGTATTTGTTGATTGTAATTTGGTAGATGCATTTTGTGAGGTCATCTGAAAGATGGATCTAGAAGGCAAAAAATTTGGGAGGGGTAAGAACTTGACATTTAGCTTATTGATTGTTTGCTTCTCTATCATATGAATTTGTGATTACTTCGTTAGAATAGTTGAACAGGAACACTGTGTGAGCATATGCAATATAATCATTCACAGAATACAAATTGGATTTCTTTTGTAATTCCCATGATTAAATCAATGGACTGTTAAAAACAAAAGATTGGTAGTTATCAGCTTTCTGTACCACAGAAAATGTTTACAGTAGAACTTTTTTTATGTCTTGGTTCACTGTTTATTGGAGCCACACGAACAGAGAATTTCATGAGGTTTAAAGTCAGTGATACAGCAAATGGAGCTTAATGGTCCTTATATGATCATGAGATGGTTATTTATAAGAATCCTGTTGAGGGTTCGCTCTAACATTTAAAAGTATGAATTCCCCACCTTTCTTTTGACATTAGGTCATTGATGACTAGATAACATTGTGGTCAGGCTCTATCATGTATGTTAATTTATTATTTATCCTCAGTGAGTTATTTGATAAACTAATGTCCAATGCCCTTATTGACTTTTATTACTACATGCATATGGCCATATGTGTAAAATCTAGTATGACTGAACTGATTGTTCTTTCTTTTCTAGTAAAACTTAAGCCTGTTTGATGTTGTGTTTTAGAGGTTATTTTCTTTATGATCCCCTACTTACAAGTTTTCACCCCATTATGATCCTATATAATCTCAAGTTTAACAACATTGTGTAATTGTAACTGAATCCCTTCTTGGCATGGCTCTCACTTGTGAAAACCTTTTCCTTTCTAAATCCCTTTGAGAGTGTTGGCCTCTGGGGATGCTCAGTTCAAGTATTTTGATCAGATTTACTTTTTAAAACCATCACATGCAATATTATTATATTAGCTGTTATTAGGTGCTGCCGATTAATATGTCAGAACATTGATTTAGATGGCGCCTCAATTTCTTTTCTTTCTTCTTGAAAACTTGCAATCAATGCATGAAATTCATATTTCTTTAAGTATATTTTGTTTAGTAAGGTTATTTCTTGGAATCAGGCAACAAAGAACTTGGAGGTACTCGTGATCTCATAAATCAGTATAGACTTTGGCCCTACTATGAATTCTTCTGCAAGAAGTCACTCCCAGTGTCAATTTCAGAGACACATTATCTTCACAATGTGGTGGGTGACACAAAAATCAGGAAGGGAGAAGGAATGGAACTGGATCAGCTCTGTAAAAACACAGACACGAGTGAGAAAAAAGCTTGCTTATGTCCTTTTGACTTGGATGTACTCAGTGAAGCTTTCCATATGAGGGATATGAATCCAGTCCACCTTTCTTCTGTAAGATTTTTGTGGCTGCACATTTGATCCTATATTCTTGAAAGAAAACTGAATAGTTCAAATTGCCGTTTGATTTTTGTGTTAAAAAGACGCATTGAGCTGATGTGTTATACTCTGCCAGAAGGGGCTACCAAATGCAGTGCCCAAGTTAGAAAACCAGTCTAGAGATCATGAGAGGAAGAACAAAAAGGTAAAAGATAAAGGTGAGGAGTATAGGAAGCAGAAGCATAGATTACATCGAGTAAATAATGGAAGTTGTATAGAGAACATCAGAATTAGACCCCATGATCCTCATCCCTTGCTGCAGTTGAAGAACCAACGAGGCAAGGTTTGCTCTCAGTCCTTTATCCCACTCTTCTATGTTGTTACAATATTTCATAGTTTACATGACAATGATGACATAACTAGTATATTTCATAGTTTCTGATTGAAAGAGGAATAGACAATAGTTATTAGTATTAACCATATTAAGGTAATACATGATTTTGGTTTGACAAAAACATTAATGAGCCGTGTTATTCATACAACAGCTCATACGACAACAATTTTTGTAACCATCTCTCTCCATTGCATCATTTATTACATCTCACATTTCTCTCTTTTTCTCTTAATTGTATACTTGGTTGTACAAATAACATTTCTCTATTAACATATTGAGGTTACCATTTTTTATTGTTACTACACATGCGTCAATGTTTTGTTCCTTTATTTTTTGAAGTAGAAAATGATATTTATTTGCAGCTTAAATTGCACTTAAACATAATTTTATCTTTATTTAACTCTTTCAGAAAAGGAGGGCAGAGACAAGCAATAATGATCCTTCTGTTTGCAAGCGATAAGATACTGGAAATATGTGATTAATTCAGAAGCTGACAGTGAACTCTGTTTTTGTCACATTTAACATTTTTTGTTCTCTCCTACTCTAAATCTCTTGTTTCTATTTGGCTCACCTAAATACTTAATTTCCAAAGTGCGGGAACAAAAGAATTTCATGTTCTGGAGTTTGTTTATTAATTTAATTAAAGCATTATCATTTTCTTTCTTTCGATTTTAAGTTTTTTCTTATTGTTTATCACTAGTTTTTCCTAGTATTTCAATTGTATTTTTTATTAAAACAAGTGATGGTGTTAATGTTTTTAAATTGGACGGATCATTAAATCGGGAAAAGTATTAATCCATGATTTATTTGACCATCTTTGGTAGTAGTAATTATGTGTACATTTTATTTATTTAATATTATATATTATAAGCTCATAAAAAAAATTAAAAAATGACTTACCCCACTGTCAAGAATTTTTACACTGATTAATATCTTTTCATTATTGCTAAATTGAGACTCAATACAACCCCTGCGGCCTTGAATCCTGTTGAAAATCAACTTACACACGTTAGTTTTTAGATAAGTTAAATAAGCATTTTTTTAAAAAAATTAAGTGCATATGTTAATTTTAATTTATAAAAAAGATCAGTTGGTTTACTTTTTAATTTTATTCTCCTATAAAAAGGTTGATAGAGAATTTAATCCAAACAATAATGGATGAGTTGTTTAAGCTTCTTTTGTTATATTAAAAAAGCACTTATTTTAATAAAACAATCAATTTTATGTTTTTTAAGTGTTTATTTAAATTGGTTTTACTTAAAATAAACAATTTTCTGCTTATTTAAAAAAATAAATTCCATCTGTTTGCTAAAATAGACTTTTTCCAAAACACTTATTTTAATTTTTTTTTTTTAAGTTTAAACAAACTCACTCAATAACTAACTTAAAAAAAAAAAACTAACAGTTTACCTAAAATACAATTCATTAATTCTAATAAAGGTTTCAGCAATTGAAAACCAAATGAATGAATCATTTTAATTTTTTTCCACCATTGGTCAAATAAGAGATTATCACCTGTCGTTACATTTCTAACCTACTAACATAAATGTTTTTTTTTTTTTACAAATGTTTTTTAAATATATAAAAATTCGTAATAAAAAAAATTAAACATATACACTAGACTTGAACTTTAAAGTGGCTATAAAACTATTTTGGTGGATGGAGTCACAAGTTCCAATCTTGGGAATTATTTAGCACACCCAACATTTTTTGATACACCCAATAATTTTTCATTTTTTCAAAATTACCCCTTAAAAACATACAGATTGCAAATCCATATGAAAGAATCATACGGCTTGTTAATCTACGGATTCGTAATCCGTAACGGCAAATTCATAAGACCATTACTTTTCGCACCTCCTCATCAACTCCGCTACGCCACCTCCGCCACGCCACAACACTACCATCGCCCTTTGCTCCAACCTTTTACATGTCGCAGCACCGCCACCTCCTTCATGGCCATCACCCTCCCTCTGGTCGTGTCACCGCCAACCTCCTTCGTGTGAGGTCACTACTACCTCCTTCATCGTCACACGAGGTCCCTTCACTCCTCCTTCATCTCACACGAGCACCTCCCCCTCATGCCGCACACGTCCTTTGTCACCGCCAACCTTGTTGCGAAGGTCCATGGCCTTACGAATTGCGAATTCATAATGGTCTTACAAATTGTGAATCCGTAGTGACCTTACAGATTGACAATCCGTATAGGTTATACGTAAGGGTGCTTTTGGTTTTTCACCCTAAATGTTGGGTGTATAAGAACAAATGTTGGGTGTAAGAAGAAAAAGCCTAAATCTATTGTTTAAAAAGATTGGTGCAATGCCTACCAAGGAAAACCCTAGGAAAAATAAAAACATTAAAACAAAAGAAGTCAGGGCTTTGAAGGCAAAAATCAAATGCAGCACTATTCACTAAGGTCATCATAAAGGAATTTAACTTTTGCTCTAGGTGATGCTCGATCCATTTGCAACAAATCACATGAAATACTTAACAATACAGATGCATCTGATCGATTTAGACCAAGACCAACCCTGAAAGTAAGGATCTTCAATGCCGGTGATCTTGCAAGCACAAGCCGTATCAAATCAAGTGCAGGCTTATAGGAAGTTTTAACTGTGATTTTCACATCTTGAAGCAGATTAAAGTAACAGTTACTATAGTCAAACACATCCAAAATCTGTTGTAGCTCCACTGCCATGCTATTGCACTATGAAACAAACAAAGAAAACTAAATCAAAATATGACAATTACAAGAACAAACTAAGAAGCATAGGTCTTCTTGGTCACCTTTATAGTAAATGTCTCTAGGTTAGAAGAACTTCCATGTAATAAACAAATAGTTAACAAAAGTTCTCTTGCTTCATTGAAATCCACACCATCCAATTCCAGATATTTTATAGCTCTAAGCTCCACTTGCGGATAGAAGCCTGCAGACAAAATCTATGCATAGAAACAATGCAAGGGTGAGATATATTTGAACACATCCATCTCAAAATACAGAGTTCTTAGTATAAGACAAGGCATCAAATTAAGAATGTTGGTTCATGAACAAAAATACAACCTTGTTTCTCTTCCTGACCAACAAATAAATGAATAGGATAATTTTAGAAAATAAAAAAGGGCAACCAAGCTAGGTAGAAGAAATGTGAACAATTGTCAATTTGTGATGAGAATATAAAGCACTCCATGCATGATGCATCGTTCATTAATCTTTGGGTTTCATTTTTGTCATGCATAACATAACTTAGCAGCTTACATTCACTTGTGGAAAAATCACTCCACGGAGCTGTGTAATTAGACAGAACATGTCCATAAGTCAACAAATTACAAATTACTACATTGTTCAATAGTTTTAAATGAAATCTGCCAGGCTAACATAAGAGCCAAAAAATCAAATCCAACTAAACAAAAGTGAATAGACTCAGATATGTGTCACTCTTTACTCACCTTAATGTAACTTGTTCCCAAAAATAACCTCTCAACATTCGGCGAGTCTTCCAACAGATCAGCTACCCAAGCTCTATCAATGTTATCCCCAGGACCATCAGCAAAGAGTTGGATAAGAATCAAATCATGTGGTTCCTTCAAACAAATTGACTTGATAACCTCATCACCTTCTATCATTAGGAATTGGAGAAAAGGAGCAGAGACATCAATATGTTCAAAACCAGAACAGTAAGAAAGCTGGAGGTTCGTAAGTAAGGGACAACCAGATATAAGACTCTCAAGTGCACCTGACTCAAATATAATGCCAAATAAGTGAAGTTCAATCATACTTGGAAAGCCACGGAAAGTAGCTGCAACTGAGAATCTAAAATTATTAAGTAAAAGGTAAATCAAGTCCCTACAAGAGAAAATATGAGTTGGCATTCAATAGGGATCTTCTTGTTCACTCGCAAGCCCAATATATTTAACCCCTTTCCTCGACAAAAACAGAATCCACTTGTTGAGGCATTCTAATTTGATAGGATAGTGCGGAGGAGGGATGACAGCAAAGACGTGTATGGGGCCGGTGTGGAGAAGAAGAGCTTCCGTAATAATGGCGGAAGTTTCAAGGTATCCAAGATGGTTACACTTCTCAAAAAAGTCATCTCTAAATTCACGCCGTGGGGTCGACGACCACATATACCTCCATGCCCTTGCCAGTACACTGGTCTTCACTAAGTCTTGGAAGGGCAGGCGTTGTAGGATGCTAACAATCACATTCATCGGTAAGTCGCCAATTCGATTAACGTGTTCATCATCACAATCAGCCATCTTCTCGCACCTAATCAAAAGCAAACTAGAAATTCAAGCAAAGGGTACATGATATATATTATGATTACCACTATAAAAGTAGAAGCATCTGTGTTCAACCACATTACACACCATACGTAGATTTGATACTTACTACTTTTACAGAGTTAACTTTCCTCCAACCCTTACTCTCTCCTTTTTCTTTTCTTAATTTATATTATTCCTTACCGAAATAATGTTCCTAAAACATAAATTACTACTTAGAGAACATAGAAGCAGAGAAGATGATAACTTGCAAAATTACACAGAAAAAATTGAATTGCATATCCCATTCGGAACCAAAAGCGAAAAAAATGTGAAAGACGGGCGCAATTGCAGAATGAACCAACCTGTGCGAGAACTTTAACACCAAACGGAAGGCACTGCCAGAGCTTCTACGATGTGTGACCGCAAAGGGATTTTCGATTTTGAATGCGACGGAGATGCAAAGACTAAATGCGAGATGAATCAGAATGGGTTAGGGTTAGAGCGATTCCAAGGAATTTGTAACCCTCTGTTTTCATCTCATCTTGAACCAGGGCTTTTCACATTTTCTTTTTTAGTTTTTTTAGGGCATTTTTTTAGTTAAAATAACATTTTAGTCATTTTCTGATAATAGGTTTAATTTTTCTTTTTTTAATTCAATTTGATCTTTTATTATTTAAATTTGGTTTAATTTGATCATTTCTTAACAATAAGGCTGAATGTAAGAAAAGAAAAAATTGAATGTCATTTTTTATCCTTTATGCCTTATTTTTTTGTTTTTCTATTCATAAATTGGATACAAAGATTTATAATATTAACAATTAAGTTTTTTTAGAAGAAAAATTAAATATGTAAACAAAAAAAGTGTAACATATCTATTAATGTTAATTGGAATGATGATATAATATATTAATTGAAACACATCATTTTAAATGATTTTATTTTGATCATATGTTTTTAAATTATTTTATTTTGGTATTTTAATTTTTTTAAAAGATTTCATTTTTATTTATCAAATTTACAAAGTGATTCATTTTAATATAAACTTTTACACATGTCTAGTGAATATAATTAAGGATATTCTATCAAAATTTCTAAGGTCCTAACTATTTTGGAATGAATTTAAATTCTTTTTTGACTTAGTGAAGACATATTACATTCATGTAATGTTTGAACTAAAAGGTTATAAATATGATAAAAAAAATTACTTGAGTGAATTCAACAAACAATAAAAAAAATTAAAAAAATAATATCAAATTCTTTGTTAATTATTTGTGAAACTTATTTTTTATATACATGAATGGACAAGTTAGTTTTACGTCTAATAAGGAAAAAAGATTCAAAAATATGTTCTAAATTTACAAGATAGAGGAACAAATTGAATTAAAAAAAAGATAAATAATTAAGTCTATTTTAGTTATTGCAATGATGTAAGACTTTGCTGTATTCATCTCTGGGTTGGAAAACATCCATGATTTCTGACCAAGGACAAAAAAAGTGTATTTTAGCTTTTTTGAATTTTACATTAAATTTAATATATATTTTTGTTGTAGGATAAAAGAAGGTTCAATTGTACTTTCATCTTTAAGAAGATTATAATTTCAACAAATTTCAATCAATCAAGCAGGATGTTAGAAATGAATATCACTACTAGCATTCTTTTTGTCAACCAACCTATGACGTTTATGTATTTTGTCATGCAACTTTTTAAATTTATTGCATCTTAAATGTACTAGATAATCAACGCTCTCACAAACAAAATTATCCACACCTATTAAGGATCATGAGAACACACACAAAAATTACACCGTAAGAAAAATAATAACAAACATAAGAATTTAACGTGATTCGGTACCTCTTACTTACGTCCACGGAATCGTCTCAAACATATTTTCACTATCACAAGAATGATTACAAGATTGTAACTCACCCCAAATAGTGTATCGTTCTACAAATCCGAATACATCACTCAATGGTTACAAAAAATAATAACACTCTCATACAAAGACACTTTTTTTCAACAAAGTGACTTTGGTTTACAATTTTTCTTATCGCACATTCTCTGTGTTGTGTTTCTCCACTAATTTTCTTATCTTTTTATAGTGAAGATTGTCATCAACTATAATAAAAAAGTTCTCTTGAAAGTTGAAACAAAAATAACTTTGAATGCATCCATTCAATTAAAATTCATCTAGTAAAATATAATCTTTTATTTTGCATTTAAGTCATCTAAACCTTAGATATAAAAAATCAAATTTCTAATATGTATGCACTTTATCTTTTTGGCTTGAAACTCTACAAAATGTCAATCCTTTGATTCTTGTTATCACTTTGAGAGTTGTTAATTAATCTTTCATAGATCCAATGGTTGTATAGTTAGCCAAGATCACTCTTAACTTTGGTTGATTTTTTGTTATTGTTCACTTCATATTTGGTGTGTATGCTTTTCACATGAGTTATTTTTTTATTCTCCTTTTTTTTGTAATATTTTGTTTACGTGACTTTGACGAAGGTTAGAGAAAAAAAGAATAAATGAAATAATATTTTGGTATCAATATCATGATTATTAAAAAAATGAATCATAATAATAATATTATTATTATTTTAATTGATTATGCCGATTTTTCTGCTGAAAACTCTAATTTTAATTTTGAAAGTAATAGTGATAATTTTAAAAACCCTCCAAAAATTATATTTTAAAATTTTTAACTTAGCAAACTACCTAATTTCAACAATAAAAATAAAATTCCGTTAAAAATATATTTAACCTTATTTAATTTTTTCCATAGTGTCGCAAGTTCTGAAAAACCTATTGTTTAAAGAGATTGGAACACCTATAAAAAAAAAAAAAAAAGAAATTGGAGCATAACCAAACATCAAAAAGGAGTTGGGGCGTTGAGGGCCAAAATCAAATACAACACTATTTACCAAGGTCGTAATAAAGGAATTTAATTTGTGCTGTGGGTGAGGCTCAATCCATCTGCAACAAATCACACGAAATACTTAACAATACAGATGCATCTGATTGATTTAGACCAGGATCAACCGTGAAAGTAAGAATCTTCAATGCCGGCGATCTTGCAAGCACAAACCGTATCAAACCAAGTGCAGGCTTATAGGAAGTTTGAACTGTGATGTTCACATCTTGAATCTGATTAAAGTAACAGTTACTTTAGTCAAAATCCTTCGAAATCTGTTGTAGCTCCACTTCCGTGCTATTGTACTATGAAACAAACAAAGAAAACTAAATAAAATATGACAATTACAAAAACAAACTAGGAAGCACAGGCCTTATATGTCACCTTTATAACAAGTTTCTCTAGGTTAGAAGAACTTTGAAGTAAAGAAATAATAAACAAATGTTCTCTTGCTTCATTGAAATTCACAGCGTCCAATTCCAGATATTTTATAGCTTTAAGCTGCATTTGCAGACAAAATCTATGCATAGAAACAATGCAAAGGTGAGATATAATTGAACACATCCATCTCGAAATACAGAGTTTTCTAGTATAAGGCAAGGCACCAAATTAAGAATGTCGGTTCATGAACCAAAATGCAACCTTGTGGTAATTTAAGGCAATAAAATAGGGTGACCAAGCAAGGTAGAAAGTAATGTGAAAAGATATGATACCCAATCTCTATGTATAGAAAGTAATGCATTTGTCTTTCAACAGATCAGATACCCAATCTCTCTCAATGTTATTCCCAGGACCATCGGCAAAGAGTCGGATAAAAGTCAAATCTTGTGCTTCCTTCAAACAAATTGACTTGATAACCCCATCACCTTCTATTTTTAGGTATTCGAGAAAAGGAGCGGATACATTAATACATTAATCTTGTGCTTCAAGATGCTTACACTTCTCAAAAATGTAATTTTCAAATTCAAGCCGCGGGTCTATGACAGGCAGGCATTGTAGGATGCTATCAATTACATTCTCTGGCAAGCCTCTGATTTGATCAATGTGTTCACCACAATCAGCCTTCTTCTCGCACCGAATCATAAGTAAACTAGAAATCCAAGCAAATGGTATATTTTGTGATTAACATTATTAAAGCACATGCATCAGTATTCAACCACATTACACACCCACAAAATTGAAATACAAATTAGCTAATGGAGAGAATTTAATTATATATGCACAACATGTAGGTTTACATTATACCAAGTCAGTTTGGCATCCCTTAAAATTTGGGCTTGAAAAAAATTCTCAGTACAGACTTTCTCGTATAATTCTAGCCTAAATTTGCATTTTTATCTTTAAGGGGAGACCAAACTCATCCAATATGCTCACATTACAACTCCAAGACCAGCATTGAATACTTCGCTAGCATGTGAAGGAATATCATCATTGTCTCTTTTGGGCTTAACCCATCTTCCATGAGCATTACAAACCAATCCTTTGTTGGCCAATTGGTACCAACAATGTGGGATTCTAAGCTCATCAACTAACATATCACATGACTTGTTAACTAGTGCAATATCCCTCCTAGCTTCTGACCTAAACGGTGTCTCATGACTCAAGTACCCATCAATAAGATGAAGGTAAGTCTCCAAGCTATGAAACCCTGACAAGTTCATTCCACCTTTAAGATAAGGAGATGAATGAACATCAAGCGCCAATTCAGCCCCAACGTGTGTGTAAACCCATTCCAACCCCGTAATCTCATCAAACATTTTTAGCTTCTCATTGAACAAAAGCCCAGGCATTTTTGGTACCCAATCTTGTTTCACCACCACACGCAACAATTTCACCCCCATTTGATGCAATTCATCTTTGAAGGCAATGTTTCCAACTCTTGGTGCCCCAAAAGAAATCACACTTACTGGAAGGTCAAGAAAAGTAGTTGCTACCTCGTAAGCATTAATCAATGCCAAAGCACCTCCTAGGCTATGCCCTGTGATTGTAAGGCTAACTTCCTCACCTTTTTTTCCCTTATAAAAATTCACCAATTTTGTCACTTCCTTCATGACTTGATCTGAGGCACTTGATTTGTTGTACCTTGTAGTCTCACTCTTGGATTTATAAATGCTAAGAAATCCATGTTCAACTTTGGCATCCCCATGCCCAATTGGGTCCAACTTCCTTTGAAAATCCTCGTACCACTCACACGGTGCCACGGTGCCACGCCACGCCACCACAATGTCCCTCCTCCCAATCCTACGTGTCTCGTCATCGTCACTAACCGCCACAAAACCGATCCAATTAGAGTCTTTGCTCCACGTGTCAGCAACATGTGACCTCTCGAGCCAACGTGGTAGCTCTATGTGTGACATGGCATATATGTACCTAGTCACGGTGTAACTGTTTCTAGTGAGACCCAATTTCTCAAATAACTTGTTTTGGTTGTAACGACAACTTCCACAATATTCCGAGAAAGAATCATAGTCAAAGGCATCGTAGGTTGCTTGTGCAAATTCTCCATACTTGACAATTTCTCTACGTAACCACGGCTGAAGAGGGTCTAAAATGTCCTCCCAATTGTGATACCCTTGAATTTCACGCCATTTTTGTGATATGTTCTCTCTTGGAGACATGGTTGGAGTTGAGTGCTTCTCTTCATGAACACTTAGCAAGTCCAAGTTTTTGTGTGAAGTGGGGTCAATGTGAAGGTGAAGGACATGTGAAAGGGATTCAGCTAAACGTGTAGCTCTATTGGGGGTCTTGGTTTTGGGGTGATCAAGAAGCACATGATGGTGTTGGGCTCGAACCATGTTGAACCGGTTCAAACCGGGTTCGCGGGTGGCCAGAAAGTGGTTATGTCTCACCGTGGAAAGTGCCATCAGGGGTAAACAATGTGTGTGCGCCAAGCAGATCAACAAGAATAGAAGCTTGAATATTTAGAGACAAAGAAGAGAGAGTTTGGTGGTTGAAAAAATTGAAGATTATTAATTAGAAGAAGTATAAGATTATATATGGTGGGAGGTTAGGTAGTGAAAGCACATGCAACGCGGGGTCGTAGACAAAAACAAATTATAAGGCTGACTTGTAAATACAAGAAGTCTTTAAATTAATGGAGTATAGTATACTTGGTCTTTTCTTTTTATTTATTTATTTTCAAAGTTGGTTTCTTACTTTTACTCTAGCTAATTAAATAATTTATGTGACTGTTTCAAAATTATACATGTATTTGATTATACTTTTTTCATGAGATTTCTGTAATATTTCTGGCCTAACAACTACTTCGGACTAGTTATATTACCAATTTCCAATCAAACCGATCCACATCCAATTTTTACAACACTGGCAATCCTTTATGACAATATGTAACATCACCTTATGACTAAATCACTTGTTCAATATTTTAAACCTCTTTCACACTACACCAAACACATGTGGATTAATTAAACACACACGGCAACACCATTTTGTTTTATTTAAATAACACAAATATTTTACTTCTAATTTTTAACCAAACTGTCATCTCGTCATGAGCTTTAAAAATATATATAGCATTACTGTAGTAAGTCATTTTAAGGATATTAAATCAATTTTTTATACAATTAATATTATTGGTAATTGAATAGATTTAACTTGATTTTTTTTATTTTTCTTTTTTGAATTAGACCAAGTTTTATTTTAATATTATTGGAAAGAATATTTTAACTTATATTTTGCAGTACAAGTATTAGGGACTAGTTCATGACCTTATTAATTTATAGTAAGTCATAAAAAAAATATAAGATAAGCGTGATGGAAGGAAAATGATAAAATAAATGAAGTCCATGATAAGATTAATGGCTTGACTTTTACATTTTATATTTTATTTTTTAATCACAAATTGCAAAAAAAAAAAAAAAAACTATAATTATCGTCTGCCACTTTAGTGTTTTTTTCTTTTTAAGTATTCCTTGAAATCGTAAGCACCTTGTACGACTTATAATTAATTTTACCAAAGTTGTAAAGTTATGTATGACTTTTAATCTATTTGCTATAATATCTTATAAAAGTCTTTATGATACCATACTACTGTATGTCTACTGACATTGCAAAACACAGAATTTCCTAATCGTAAAAGAACACAGAAGTCCAAGGGGAAAACATCACTGGCTTTTTTGCTGTTAGTGTTGCTAAACATGCTATCCTTTATTCAGCTTTTTTGCAAATTTCCTTAATAAAATAATTAGCTGGTTAATCTTATTGCTGCTGTCTAATGCTTATGACATAAATGCATAAGCATGAAATTCATCTCAATTTCCATTGTTTTTACTTTTTAGTGATGTGTGTCCCAGAAAGTCCTCTAATTTTGTTGAATGTCCTATTTGCCATCTAAACAAATTTCCATGGTTCTTGTGGGAATAATATAATTTGCTCAAATAATTTTATTTGTTTGCATATTTGCAGTTGATTTAGCTTTAAAGGGATTAAAAGTCGTTGAGGGTGAGACAAAGTTATAGTTTCAAGGATCGATACAATAATAAAATTTAGAAGTTGTGAATCTTGTGACGACTTTATATTATATTAATAAAAATAAATAAATTTTAGAAGTTGTACATGATTTTACGACATTAGCAGTATAATAATAACAATACATGACATTTACGACGTCTAAAGTCTTAAAAAAATAGAATTGTAAATAAAAGTTATAATTTATATAATTTTTTATTAAAAATATCATTAATCCCGTAATCAACTTTATTTATTTTAGATTTAAATATATTTTTAATCTTTTAGGATAATTATTTTTTAGTCCTTTAAAATAAATTGTGCAGATTTTAATCCTCCAAATCTTCGAAAATCTGATTTTATTGCTTTTGTGTTAAAATCTTCCTACTTAAAAAGTTAAAATTTTGTTTAATATAAATCAAATAATACGATTTCTGGCGGCTGAAAAACCGCTAGAATATGTAACAAAAAAAATGATTGGTGCAGCATAACATACCATGACCATCTTCGTCGAAAGAAGCAGATCTTGATTCAACGGAAGCATAGACCCCCAAATTCAATCCCACATCCCCAAATCCTCACCCTCCTCTACACAAACTCAAAACAAAATAACGCACTCCTACTCTCACGTCCCTCATTCCAACCCCATTATCAAGAGTTGGTTCATTCCCCTTTCCCCCATGTGGAACTTTGAATACTCTGTTTAATTTTTTGTTGCCATGGTGTTTATGTTTATTTTCTTTTTGCTTAATTGTGTGACTAAAAATTATATTATTTGATTTAAATAAATGAAAATTCACGGTTTGCCAGATAGGCAGCTTTTGTAACCGAGTTAACACAAAAGGACTAAAATGATTTTTAAATTTAGAGGCCTAAAAGATTTTTTTAGAAACTAAAAAAAATTGTTCTCAAATTAAATTAAAAGGACTAAAAATATATTTTATTTAAGTCTTTATTTTATTAGTCCCCTTTTATTACATTTATTTTAGAAGTGGTGAGGATGGGAACTGGGAAGTACTAACCTTATCCTAATTTAAAAAGTTTCCCTTGACTTGACCACAAATGTAAGAGTTTGCAGATAAAAAAAAAATGTTAAGAGTTTGGGTCAAATTAATTCGCCGGTATCTGGCGTGTGTAAAGGTCAACTGAATTTAGTATTGAAGAAAGAATTGTGAAGTTGGGCAAGTAGAGACTCGTCTTGTCTAGAGTGCCAAAACGAAGCTAATTTTGATCCCATTCTACATAGTACATACGCAAGGGTGGAGTGTGTTCACATTACTGTTTGTTTTTTTAGTGATGTTCATATTACATTTTAGTAATGACTTTTTTTTCTCCCTTTGTATACTTAAACTTAAAGAAACTTTATCATTGAAATATAATATGTTAATTAAATTTAATAATGTGTCTTTTCCATCTGGGACTTTATATGAAATTATTTATATTGCTGCAATACACGAAATTTAATTCAGATCTAACATTAATTTATTTATTTTTGATGGTATTATCCACTCATTTGTTAGCATAACTTTAAGATACAGTTAGGCTCAATTCTATTTTTAGGCCCTTAATTTAAACTGATTTTAATCCTCCATATTGTTTTCAAACTAATTAAATTTATCTATACTTAAAAATTAATAATTTTAATCTACTTAAAATTCTCAAATTGTAATTTTCTACAAAATCTTACACCTAAAAAAGAGAACATCAAAATCTCCTCTTTCAAATCCTAATGTCACATCTTATAAAATCCTTCAACTTTTATCAAATTTCCACTAAATTTCTAACCTCTAAACATAAAAAAAAATCCCATATATTTGAATAGAGATTAAGAATTTAAGAGTTTTGGATAAAAGAAAACTTCCAGAATGACCAAATTTGTTTAATTTTAAAAATAAAGGAACTTAATGCTAAAAAAACTTAGAGAATCAAATTTCACTGGGTCTAAATAAAAGAAACCAAAGAAATAATTAAGTCAAAACAGTAAGAACAAATAAGTGATATTAAAAAAATACATAAGCATTATTTAAAATTAAACCCTAATACACAACTGTAAAGAACAGTGCTAACTAATAACTCAGTAAGATTGAGTTTTTAAAATAACATGATATTAGGTACAATTTCTACTACTATACTTTCATTGCCATAAGCCCTAAATAAAGCATACCTTAGCCATGAAATAAGGCACTCCCCTCCCCTCCCCTAAACTTTTACTAATAAAAAATGTATATTGCAGTTGTCAATTTGGATGGACAGTAAGAGCAGTCAAACTGTTCAACTGCGCCACCACCTAAGTAAATGACCTTAGAGATCCTGGGAGGGACAGTAGACACTAAGATATGAAGCAAGGAAATACCCACAGAATTTAACTCTCGGCCAGAAGAAGTATGCACAAGTATCAAATGGAAGTGGTCTAAAACTACTGTGTTTTCACCTTTTCCCCCTCCCCCAGCCCAACCATATAGTACTGTACGATGCTTCATCTGATCATCTCAGTTCTTTTTTTCCCTCTCTTTTGGAAACATTGGTACAAAATTCTATTGCTTGCAAATTGAATTTGTGGCACCTTTTGTTGTCATTGTAGTTTTCTCCAGATATTAACCTAGGTGGACTTAGGATCAGCACAAGGGTATAAAGAATACAGAGATACAGTGACACGTCCAAGAAGCAAAGTTGTTCGTGTGGTCATCTGAAGTTGCAGCAACGAGCTCGACCTCTTGACAATTTGTCCCAAAGACAGATCATCTGCCTTGGTGATTGGTAATGTGCAGTGAAGTAGCCCTCCATGCATCCATACTGACAAAACTTCCAATTGTGGGAGTACTGGACTGCTGCAATGGTATTGTTATATCGCTCAACCCACATTCCCATGCTTACATCCTCCATTTTAAACAGCTGCCATAAAAATATATTTCAGTCACCTATGATTTTGATTGGTGTGGCAACTTGGAAAGGGAAGGGGGGACTGCAAAAGGTAAAAATACAGATAAAAATTTAAAGGTTAACTATAACTAACCCTTAGTTTCCTATCCTTGTGTTGAGATCGGATGAAAGTAACAATATCACTAGAAATTACATATGCAGGCCCATTTGCATAAGGAGGATATACTTCTTCTGGCCATTCCTGCAACAACAATGCACAACACCTCAGAGAATGGAACAAGAACAATTTATAACATTCTATGCATTCTCTGTACTTGCCACCAAATATATTTTAAACAACCACAATAACCAAGGACAAAAATCCAATTACAAAACAGAAATATAATTATGAAACACTACTGCATCCTACTACAAAGTGTCAACCAAAACTAGCAAAAGTGTGGCACCAATGCACTGGCACATTACAGTAATATATAAAACAACTAAAATCATATTTACATTCCTATGCTTACTAACTAGAAGTAATGGCATTGCTAAATCTTGGGTTTTTAGCCCACCCTTTAGGACCCAATTTGGGCAAACAAACATCACCCACACAAGTGGTCATGGCAGCAAAGCAGTTGGTCTAGAGGTTTCTGTTCTCCCATGTTTTCAAGACCCTATGTAAGGCCAAACAGACTTCACTAACATGTGTTAGGGGGTGTAATAGGATATGAAGGGAATTAAAAGCCTAATCTCTACATACTATATTTAAGCTCGAAGGAGAGCTGCCAATTGATTGTTAAAATTAACAAACAAAAGAAATAGAGGATACACAATTCATGTATGTAGTAACTATCATACCTCATAAGTGACTGCCCATTTGCCATTCCTCAGAGGCCGATGCCGAAGATTGAGATTGCCCATATAAAGGGATTTTCCCTGGGGTACCTTCTCAATTTCTTCCAAGACAGTATCAACCCTAATAAATGTATCATCATCACATTTCATAACATATGCAGCAGTCACATTCTGAATCTGCATAAATGAACCTTAACTTCTTTACTCTAGAGAACACAAACAAAAGAACTTAAGGAATCCGAAGTGGGGGAGAATTGAACTCACCCCAAACTCACTAATTCCCACAGTTTTAAGCACAACAAGCTCATAGCGGTCCATAAAGGGCAAAATGACAATATCACCAAAGTAAGCAGCCTCCTTCTTCAGCACTGCATTTACTTCCGCCCTTGGATTCTTTAATTGTTGTTTACAACAGGAACAAAAACAGAAGTTAGCCTTACAATATCACTACAAGGAACAATTCTTATATTAAACACATTCCCTCATGCAAGATCCCTTTCGGCTTTAAGCATGGACTATGGATAAACTTAGCCAACTGTGTGCTAAAATTTACCTTTTATTAAGAATAAGGGAGGCAATAAGAACTCTGGACCACATGGTCATAAAGGCTCTTATACCACACCATGAACCAAATATCCAAAAGCATAAGTTTTTAGGAGAGTGAAAAAGCAGATGAATGGTTTGTATATCAAACACAACTGATGTAATGATTTATGGTTTAACCTAAAACATCAATCTTGTCTCATGCATTTGCAATTGATTTATAGCAACAACATTATGTGTAAGAATAAAAGTTGTACTTGTAGTCATCTTATTCAATGAAGCTAGCTTCATGGAACACAAAATAGCTTAGTCAAGGTGGTAGTTACTCCTAAAAGTCTGTTATCACTCATATAACATGCTTAAGTCACATAACAAAGTCAATGAGTTCCATTGCCAAAGAGAACCGTGCTACTACATCTGAAACCTTACCAGTGCAACAAAGAACCGTGCTACTACATCTGAAGACTTGATTGCAGCTGATTGCATCCATGTCTTTCTAACTGCCATACGTTCTGCAAAGTGATTTGAAGCTGAAAGAACTCCAATAAAAAGTTTAATAGGATGTTTAGGTAAAGGTGAGGCTTTCCAGGTCTCTGACATTTCCAGTACTCTTTGAGGTGAGAAACTAGGATGGGAAGTAGGAAGAGAAGTAGCATAAATTGAATGAACATCCACATCCCCTTTAATTGCCAATCCTGTAGCATCCTCAAGTGTAAACCCCTGAAGATTAGACGGGGGAAAGCTGTGACCACAGAAGCAGATTATAGAAAAACGGAAATATATTCCATGTATTTTCAAATTTTAAGCTATAAGAGTCACCCTTTAACATGTAGAACAGGAGTTATTACCATTACCACAAATTATTGAGGGTAAACCGAAATTCTATATCTATAGCCCATAACATATACAAAAGGAATTCACCAGAATTTTTTGAACTCTAATACAATAAAATTAAAGCAAATAAAAACTTATATCTCAACATATTATTGTCATTAAGAAGCTAGATATCCAATTTCACACCATCTAGATGTTTAGCAAAAGCATTAGATGGAAACACCTATATTATCTCAAGAAACTTACAGTCCGATATGGAAATGAAGTTACATGGCGACCCCCAATATTAATATGGTATCCATCAACACCAGCACGCAATGTAAGGACAAACATTCTGCCCTCAACTAAAGGAAATGGCCAGGTCATTTCGGGCTTTTGCTCACGCCCTATAAACCGCTTAAACCAGGATGTCGTCTTGGACTCTTTAGAATCTATAATATCATTCCGCAACCATTTCTCACACCGTCTGTATCCATCAACTGCCAAATATAATAATAAAAATTATAAGGATAGAAACAGACAGATGTTAGACATCACCAGACTTCACCATAAATAACTGGAATATCATATTGACAATAAAGTAAAAATATTCATAAAACAACTAATTTTAAAGACATAAGATCCTATTACTAAGTAAATGATATCAACGCTAACTACAATAACCATTACATGTAATACGATGTATAGCTTTATATCAAATACACCAACCAGGAAGATAAACCTTATCTTTCTGTTGACCATGCAATGACCAAGAATTAAGGTGTGCATATTTTCATGATTTTTTTTTTCTTTTCTTTATTCCACCTTTACAATGCTATCAAATGCTTTTTATATTTTACAATAATGACAATGGTGGAGACTAAATTCTGCAACACTTTTTTTCTAAACAACACATCAAGATGAATATGAAATATGATATATCATACCAAGCATTTCTTCTTCATCCCCAGACGGTAGACCATCACATCTTTGAGAGGTTCCCCAGTGCATTCTGTAACAGGTATTATGCTCAATTACTGGCTGTCTGCTCCAATCCCCCCTTATTCGAGGATTCAAGTGAAGAATCTTCGGAGGATCCTCCCCATCCACTGACTTCAGCCCTTGCAATTCAACCATGAATTGTGAAACTAAAACCAACCCTCCACCTCTCTTCATCTTGGCAAGCTGGGGAACATACTCCTTATGAGCATGATGGGGTGTCCCCACCACAGTGATTGAAGAACCAGCTGCAAGCCCACAGGGAAGAAACATCAAACTATCTCCTTTAATCAACTCATCCCCATTCATTGACACCCAAGAAGGGCATGACTCGGGCTTTCCATCAAGGACCGAGTTTTTCATCGAACCCTTCTCATCAACCTTATCTACTTCCTTCCAAGCCTTCAATCCCAATATCCACGCCTCATCCGCCATCCTCTCAAGCACAGACAAATCATTGGTCCTCTTATATTCCCGCATTATCTTCCCAGTTATCCTACCATATCGCAGTGGAATCTGCTTCGGAGATTCCGGAAGACGCTCTTCCTCCTTCTTTGGCTCCGTGTTTGGTCTCAAGGGGGCACCCTCCTGGTCCCTATTATCTTCCAATCTCCTGTGAAATGCATCTTTATAAACAGAACTCACAAAAGACTTACTCAAATCTGAATCTTCAGAGTCCCCAACAGCTGCCCCCTCCAAGCTATCTTCACTCCCATCCCCACTTAACGTTGATACAATTCTCAAAAACTGTGGAAACTTACATGACACAAACAACAAGTACAACACCCCAATGCCAAACAAAAAATGAGACAATCTAAACCTCCTCGAGTTGGGAGGATCACTTTTCGTTCTCTTCATCTTCAAAAACAAGACACTCTACAAACACAAGCAACAATCTCCTCTCCTCACAAGACCAAATTTTGAAGCCAAACCCACATTCAAATTTTCAACAACAAAAAAAAAAAGGTCATGCATTAGGCAATATAACCGAGCATTTTTTTTTTCACGAGAATTTGAAGAATCAATCCTCAATGAAGAGGGAGAGATCGAGTTTCGGAAATCAACCAATGTAACGAGGAATCAACAAATTGGGAAGAAACCCGTTTCAATTGGACTCCGGAGAACCCTTAAAGCTTCAAGCTTTAGACAGAACTCCGCGAAAAACTCGATCTCCACCCTGAACCCTATTGCACAACCCTGACGTGAATGGCGCTGACTGAGCCTGAAAATGAACACTGTAATGATGACACTTGAAATGAAAACGAAGAGGAGGGGACCCAGAATTTTAAAATTAAATAAAAAAATTACAAAAAGAATGTTCATTACTTTATTGTATTATTTTAATTTAATTCTTATTCTTATAGCCGAATTTCCGATACTAACTGTGTACCCTATTATTTAATGTCTTTCGTTTGCAAGGAGGGTATTTGGAATTTTTTTGTACTGTTGCCGTTAGTCGGGGGGGATATTTTTTTGTTTTTTTGCTGGATAAGGAGGAGAAATATTAAGAGTGACATAAATAATCCCATGAGAATTTTTCAGGCTTTGAAATTTATTAAAAATTACTACTACATTAGGTGAGTTTAACACTTTTACTTTTACTTCTAGTTTTGTAATAAAGTTTATTTATAATTTTATAATACATTAATGTCCTATCAAAAAATAAATGTTAATTAATGAATAAGAGTGCGCGAAAAAAATACAGTATATGTTTTTTTATATTTTTTTGTGATTTTTTTTTTGTTCTTTCATATCTAACACAGTATTAAAAAATAGTATTATGTTATTAATATCTCTCTAATTATTAAAGAGAATTGAAACTCACGGCATTTTTAATTTGCTTACAATTTAGTTTTCGTGTAAACTGGAGTACTTTTTTACAAGGAGGGAATAAAATACAATTTGCAACGTTGGTTAATTCAATTGGTATTTTTTAATTTATAATAGTAATAATAATTTATTAACTTTACTAAACCTCTAAAAAGAGAGCACAAGACGTGCGTTTTTAAGATATATTTTAGTCTAATCATTTCTTCCACCACTTCATATTTCTAATTTTATTTTTATAACAAAATTGGTATTTATTTACTTCTTAAGATCGGGAAAAACAGAACAGACGCAACAAGTATAGATTTTTTATTTAATTGAAATTATTTTAGCACTAAAAAAATAATTTCTTTAATGGAAAAAATATGATTTGTTAAATGGAGATATGAACAACACAAAATGTAAGTTCCTTCTCATTATTAAGCTGAAAATTTATTTAAATTTTATTTATTTTTCCTTTCTCCGATAATCTGATTATACATCTTTTTGGTAAAACCCTTTTTGTTTTTATCATTTTGGGCATATGTGTCTTGCTTCAACACTAATTAGCTGTTCTCATGTATTGGTACCTTGTGCAACTTTCTTTATTAATTAAGGGAACCACGTTCTCATTATTTGCTGGCCTACGTTTCTCAGTTTCTTGGTATTTAGAAGTATGCATCAAACAAAAGGAAAATAATGAAAATATCGATTAGCTGGATTTTCTCCATCCATTTCTGGTTGGCAAATTGGCAAGGTCATTCTTTACCTATATAAGTTTAAAGTAAGATGCTAACTTAAACTTGATATTTCATTTACTGTAGATTTTTTCATTTGGAATGATCTTTACTGAAAAATAAAATTTGAGATTGTCAATAAAACTTATTTAAAACTTTATATCACATGAAAATATTTTAACGTTTTTAAATAATTGTATGACTAATAATTTATACAAATTATAATTTTAAATTATATTTAAATGATAAATAAATGAGTTAGCCTATTAGTTGAAATGACTTTTTAAAAAGTTCTTAATAATTTACCTCTTCCAATAATGATATTTCTTAGTCGACTATCAGATAACAATTATTTTTTTTTACCAAAAAAAAGAGTAATTATTTTTTTGACATAAAGATTAATAAAATGTGTCTCTTCCAATAAAACATAATTTTAACATGTATAATTAAATAGAATTTTCTAAAAACACAAATTTCATGTTAAACAAGTTAGATAATGGGGTTTTCTTATGTGTTTATTATTTTCATCCCTGCATCATTATAATTATTTTTATATTTAAGATTATGGAAACGAATAAATATTATTACTTTATCATTTTACTTGAACACAGATCGCATTGATCAATTGGTGTTACATTATTTCAATTTCATCATATGTCTTGAGTTCAAATTTTGGTATATAATTACATCAAATATTCAGAGGGAGAGTTTTATCATACATAATAATTTTATTTTGTTAGAACAAGATTGAGGATACATGTTTTGTATACCATTTTTTTTTAGAATAGAGTAAAATAGAATTGAATCAAATGATATTTATTTCATTTCATTCCACCTGATAGCTCTATTTTTGTTCCCCTTAATTATGAAGTATAAAATATAATTGACTTATTCGTTATTCATTTTTTAATTTTAATAATATAATAAAAATATTTCAGCATGATGACAATCAGTGTGCCTAATTTTTCCCTCCAAGAAAATTCCAAACTATAAAGAATCATCTGGGATAAAAAAACAATAAGTGAAGAATCGAGATAGAAAAGCAACAAAGTCAAAAATGGTTAGGGCATCTTGTCAGACAACAAATGGTTTATCTCTTTAATTAATCTCACTTCACACCAAAATGCATAAAAAAATCACTAGTACACTAAAAACTTCCGAGAAAATTATGATTTAATTAGAATAGTGGTTATGATTAATTCATGACTACTTGAAAACAGAAATTTTCGTACATATTAGGAACGAATTCAATTTTGAAACTTATGTACCTATAATATTTCTTGCACGAACTCGACATCATTTGGCCCTATCTGACCTTGTGTGTTGCTTTGAAAACGAGTACATGGCACTCAGAACAAAAGGTAATGTAAATAGTAATGAGAATTTAATTCATACTCACAATCCCTATTGTATTTGGTAGTTTTTTTTTTTCAATTACTACTAAACTCTTCTTGCGTCGCATTATTAAAATAAGACAGATTTTCCTCTCTTAAACTTTCCTATTAAAATGAGTTATTTACTTCTCAAAAACCTTTTTTTCGCTAAAAATATTAAAAGTCACAAAAGTCCAACACAACCGATAAAAAAAATGCAAATTTGATTCTCCCATTTTTATGCTTTTTTTTCATTTTTATTCTTTTGGTTTGTATCATTTATTAGAGCTTAGAACATTGGTTAACTTTGCCCATTTTTGTTGGCTCTGTGCTGCCATAATTTCCAATATAGATATTACATGAGATTTCATGGGTACTATTGTCACTAAATAAATTGGAAGCTGACTAAAACCAACGAGGCAACGACTACTATAGAGGTATTGGCTTTGCTTGAAATTTCGCCACTTCCTTTGTCAAAACTCAAAACTTGTATGGTGGGGTCATTTTGTAACTATGGCTTCATTATGCACACTGATGAGCCTCTCAATCCTAACTTCATCTTTAGAAACGAGGATGTTGCTTCCTACACACCCACTATTGCTTTCCTTGTGTCCCATTGGACTCCAGATCGTAAAGACCAATCCGGAATGCAAATTGTTATGATTTAATTAGAATAGTAAGCATTGCATTTTGTATTAGTCCAACTCTAGCAAAAGCATTACCCGTGCATTTCAACTAAAAATTTGCTTGCGCTGCACACTTGGAACAATATCAGAAAAGTTCCATAACAACGTAGTGATGCAAGTATTTTTATTTATTTATAACGAAAAATTGACTGAAAACAAATTCAAAATTATTGGAAAGATTAAACACACGGTATTTTAAAACTGTGCTCACTCCTTTTCAACCCCAGCATTCTCATTCTGTTTTCACACCCACCAAAATAAGAACAAAATCACAATAGTAAGCCTAAATTTCAATAAAGTAGTGTTTAGTTGAACTTGAATGTGGAGGAACAAATAGTATTAAAAAAGAAAAGTCTCTAAAATGTTGAGAGAAAAAAGCTATTATTTCTTCAAAAACAAACTTAATCATACATGCACTAACAAGTAACAAGGTGGTAGCAACATACCTGGGTTCGAAGTAAGCACTTGACCATAAGAAGAGAGTGTGGCCCTTGGCACCAAATAAGCAATTATAAGTACCAATATGCACTCAACCAAGCATATACATAAACAAAAAGTACATATCATTTCCATTGTAGTAAAGCCCTTTTCCCCGATACTCACAAGGCCATACTCTTGAAAGGGGTTATTAGGGATTGAAAAACGTAACCAAAGTTAATAATCCATTAGGCCCCCAAAACAGGTGTAACATGTCATGATTAAATACTACATTTCTCAAAGGCACAGTTTAATGCTAAACCTGGCCAAAACTAGAGGAGGAGCAAAATCAAAGTTTTCCCTTGTCTTCCTCCTTCATCTTCTTCTGCCACCTTCTCTTCTTGTAATCCAGCAACATCTGGGGCATCTTCTCCATCAACTTGGCAGTGTTTGCGCGCTTCTCAGCGGATATCCTATCACATTTGTGTCCTTTCCTCCTGGTCTTCATCTCCTTCCTTTCAGGATCATACGGCCAATCTTCCCCAGCAAGGAGGACTTCCTTGCGAATTCTAGCGCGATGCCGAGCACCGATACTCAGCGGCTTCCATGCCCCCAGCTCCCAGTATCCCCACACACCCTTAGCAAACTCATCCTTATATTTCGCCAACTTCTCACGCCAAGGATACTGATATTCTGCTACTGCCTTAGCCACTGAACCAACACCTTTGCCCGCCATAACATAACAACCTCTCTTTCTCTACACATAACATAACAACCTCAATCAGGCAAATTCACAAACACCTCCTAGGCTAACATTTTTTTTCCTTTTTAAGACCAAATGAATTGATGTTCCAAACTCATTTTTCACAGTTGTTCTCTGAATAACACATTAGTCAAAAAAAGGTACCGTTCAAATAAATAGAGGAACTAAATTTAATTTAAATTAATTATAATAAAAAAAAAGTGATTATGTTCAAGGGAGGTAAATCAGACAGTCAATTATGCCAATTTAGATCACGATTTCAACACAGAACAAATGGGATCTAGTTCACAAGCGAGAAAACTGGAAGAGACTAAAACATTACCGAGTAATAATAAAGTGAGACTTACGCTTTGTGGGATTGTCGGGTCCTCTTGAATAATTCACCTAAGAAACCAAAAAAATTAAACAAATAAGAAGAGAAATTGTTAACGATCAAATCCTCTAATAATCACTACAAGAAGAAATGAGCACTTAATTTGGCACCATTACAGTGTCAATAGATGTCTCTCTGCAACACCGGATGAACCCTAGCTCGCTTAGCATTCAGCCATGTTGTAAGGTGGGCCAAGTATTTAGACCCAAAACAAGTTAAGCCCACGAACTAGCCAGTTATCTTTTTTATTTATACTCGAAGCAAATGAGGTTGATGGGCTCTCATTGGGCCTAGATACAACAGTTTTTTTTCCTTTTAAATAGGGGAACTGCTTGGGGCACCCTGTATTTTCGCTGGTACATCCAGCAGTTTTCCAACATACCGAAAATATGGGTATTTTTAGTTACAAATAAATATATTAGTTTTTTCATTTTTTACAGTGCCTTTTCTTTTGTAAGATCGCACTCCCTTGGTGTAACTTGTTTCCGTTAGCATTCTTCCGTGAGTGTTTGTTATTGTCGGTGGTGCACATGCGTTGTTTAGAGATATACGGTGAAGTTGGGTGGTTTTTCGTCACCGGAGAAGAAGAAATGCGTATTAAAAAAAAATCAAAACATACGGATTGGCAATCTGTATGTTTTGAATTTTTTTAAAATTATAACTTTTTCATACCTTATTTTATTTACAAAATTTGATAGTTAAACAAATTCGATATTTAATTGGATGTTGTATTTAGATGTTTATTAAAGTAATTAATAGTTAAATAAATTTGATATTTAATTGAACGATGTATTTGGATGTTTATTACAGTGATTGAAAATTAAACAAATATGATATTTAATT
Source organism: Glycine soja (assembly GCF_004193775.1). Taxonomy (NCBI): domain Eukaryota; kingdom Viridiplantae; phylum Streptophyta; class Magnoliopsida; order Fabales; family Fabaceae; genus Glycine; species Glycine soja. Next base: position 7,752,163 of record NC_041009.1, on the reverse strand, counting down.
GAATGATATATTTAGATGTTTATTACAATAATCAATAATTAAATAAATTTGATATTTTTTATATATGTAAATTTTTATTAAACCTATAAGTTTTATTTATAATTTATATATGTAAATAAATTAATTATTAAATAAAAATTAATTATCACAAAATTTATTATATAAATTTATATGTGTATTAAATATACATTAAAGAATTTAATATTATATATAACTATATTAATTATTTTATAAAATAACTGAATGGGCTCTGGCCTAAAGATAAAACAGTGAATTAAATTCCAACAATAAAAAATTATATGAATAGAACATCATCTATTTCCCCATTAAAAAAAAAGAAACATCTATTTCTAATCCTATAATATCAACATTGTTCTTTTATTTTTTGGACAGAATATATCACCATTGTTCTTGTTCTGGACAATTCCGAACCACTGTCTTTCTTTGAATAGATTTTGCCTTTTAATCTATAGATGTAGGCAACTGTTTGTGCTTCTTCTATTAATAGTGATAATTTTAGTTTGACTAGCAAAACCATGCTCCAAGTCTTGTCGTTATATGAAGCACTTCAGGCCAATGTTGAAGTTCCTCTTTCTCAGGTCACGAATGAAGCAAATAATAGGCGGCATGAGCACTTGTTGATATTTTTGACCTAGAAAAGTGATTCCAGCATCGAGAGATTGCAGCTACGTACGCAGTGCCTTCTTTCTAGTCTATGCCTAGCTTAGCTTCACTGTCAGAGAAGATCATATCCAGCTATCAATATATTTATTATCAACACATTAGTGATTGCCATAACATGTTTGATTAATCAATCATCAACAAAGTGAACTACTCTGTGTTTTTTTACCAGACAATTTTCACATATACTTTTATGTCTCTTTCTTTCTCACTGTTTTACTTTTGCTGCATTATGTATATAAAAAAAAATCTTTTTTTTTATCACAATTTATTTAGGTGTATATATATAGTCTTTGACGGGATGAAATCATGGTTTTTAAACAAGAATTATATTTTAGTTATTGGTTCGAGGTTGAATCATAAATATTTGACAATTATAATAATTTTATTTGATTTGAATAATACATATAATATGTGTACTTAAAGTTTAAATTCAAGTATGCATGATAATATTTTTAAGAGTAATTTTAATTTTAATGTTAAAGGCTTGTATATAGATATTATATTTATTATTGTCTATAAAAATTATTGTATTTATTATTATTGTACATTAATATATTATTATATTTCTGTTTTTTAGAAGCCGGGAGTTTTTTTTGTCTGAGAGATCATTATGTTTGGAACAGTAGTGAAAAAAAATGTAAAAATTTAATATAATTATGTATTCAGATTTGATCATAAATTAAATATAATTTTATATCAACTCATCAATAAATTTGATAATTGTTGTTACTTTAGTACGAATGTATAATATGTTATTAATATTGTAGTACCTTATTATATAATAAAATAAATTTTAAAATATATTCAATTAGGAATTAGGACGTTCAAGTTACAAATCTATAATTAAAGAACGGTGAAGTCATGTTTCCATTGGTTTAACTGCTCCAATTTTGTACACACCAAAACAAAAAAAATTAACAAACTACTCCAATTTTGTACAAAAATAAAACAAACGAACTACTCCAATTTCAAAAGAATTATATATTTGACTAAAATCTAATTAAAGCCCAAGTTTGTTCGTCTCAAAGCATAGCCTTAATTTATTCCCTATGGCCTACACTATCTAGTTGATTCCTCAGCTAGATCTTAAAGTGCTTTGTACATTAGAATACCATACTTTGTAGCATTATTAAATCCCAACAGTTGGTATTCCTTGGACCAAAAGATATTACTAGCATATTGTAGTAATAAACTTTACTGGTTAAAAAGGTATTGAAAATTACTACCAGTATAATATTGGAAGTGTATCAATATTTTTTTATAATAATTTTGCACTATTAATTTCTTAACCATAAATTCTTTTTAGAATTAATAGCATCATCATTGTCTAACATTTTCAAAAACCCCACTCGCCATGCTTGAAATGTGGTCCCATCGTGTGGATTCGTTCATATATAGGATTTTCACTTGCAATTTTAAAACAAAGAAGCTTTCAAACGTAGTACTCCAATAGTCTTAAATGGAATTTAGTTCCATGGAGAATGCCAATATCCTCAAAGGAATTACTCCAATGAGAAAAAAAATGTTGACCATCCCATCTCTAGAGGAATACTAGTATATTTTTCCTTTTCCATGTGACGCTGAATATTTTATATATATGCAACCCAAAGCTGAAACATCTTAGTTTAGGCGTCTCAAAATTCCCCCCACTAGGTTAAGGGAACATATATTTGACTAAGTTAAGGGAACAACACATGTTTGACATCAAGCAACACGGGTGACTTATTTGCTGCTTATATGGTATAGATACAAAGTGTACAACCAATGCAATCATGCCACATGTCCAAGTGTATAAAAGAGACAAAAAAAAAAACAGTGATACATAATTAGAGCTTAACAAATTGAATTGTTAATGTAAATGATATGGATTAGAGATTTGACATGCGTGAAAGACAGAATGTTTAGTGTAGGTCCATTTTCCCTAAACCATGTATTATAGAAATGATTAGTAAGTGGGGTGATTAGCAAACATGTATTATAAATTGAAACAAAAAATTGATCCTATAATGAGATGTTTTATCCTTTATGATACGTTGGAATCTCTTATGTCACCCAAAGCATGGCCAAGAAAAAATCTAATAGGGTTGCTGGCGTGCTTTAATGCTGTGCCCCCCTTGGTTGCCAATATATACCTTTGAAAAATGGCAAACAAAGAGAGCGTGAAAACACAAACATTTGGTCAAACATGTTTCATTCTTTGCTCGTCTCTCTCTAGCAATGCTTGGATCTAATTCTTTGGGGGCTGGTTTGGTTTATTTTTTGAAAAAGGGACATGCACACTTATGGATAAACCCTTTTTATCTTAGCAATAATTGTGATTAGCGACCCTTTCAACTTTTCTTTGTCACTAATTAGTCATATTCGGATTACACTCCATCATGATTAAGATCATGGGGCCCCCACTGGAACCTTCCGTTAGGGTTGCCTCTTCATCATAACCTTTCTACTGTATTGCTCTTGGCTTGTAAATTAAAAATTAATAGAAATACAATTAAGCTGGCGCTGCTAATCTCATCTTAGCTTCAAGTTAGCCAATTAGCCGTATGCACTTATGCAAATAGGATAATAATGTTTGTTTTTACATCATTTCTATTTCTATTATATCGTTTGAATTTTAAGTAATGACGTAGAAAAACATACGTAGTACATATTCCTTTACTTTCTTTTTCTACAGACCAGCATGGATCGATGTAAGAAAATGTGTAAAAAAATATGCATACAAATTATCCCCATTAAATATCAATATACAGGAGTACAGTATTTTTTTTAGGAACTTAATTATAGTCCCTTGAAAACGCATCAAGTTATCCAATATGTGTATTTGCATGAATTTGTCCACACATATTTACAAAAATATATAAGTGATTTCAATACGAAGATAACAATTACTACTCTGTAATAAAAATTATTTTACGTATTTCTAAAATGTATAATCAAATCATTTGCCATATTAAAAACAGTTAGCACAAAAATGACAATCCAACTAAAATATATTTGTAAAATACTTGAGTATGATTTTTCGCAATAAACTTGTGTTCATTTCATGCCAAAAAAAACTTTTCATTTAATGAAAACGATACCTCATTATTTTATGAAATGAAAATTTTTAATTACAATTTGATAAAAGATAAAGCAAAATTATGATTCACCAAAAAAAAGCAAAACTATGAAGATAAATATCCAAACTTAGAATAGTGGATACGTGAAATCTCAAGTGATTAGGGTATGTTTGACCTAGTTTTTTTTTATTTGGTTTCTTCTCTCCTTAAAAGTAAAAGTTTGATTAAACATTTAAAAAAAATACTCTCCGACTTGGACTACCGCATTTAGGTTACATCTCTTAAAAGATAGACACACATCAAGGAAACTATTGTTTGCCCATCACCACCTTTCAGCCATTTAACTATGGATTCTTTAAATATTAAACTTTCTTTATAATTTTCAAATATCTCCTTAATCAGCTAGCTTGTTCCTTCTAATACTAAGCTCTTTCCTAAAATAAGATTAATTGTTGCATTTCTCTTTAAATACGTCTTTAAATAGGCTTGTAAATCAAGTTAAATTTTTATGTTGTATTTAATTTAGAGGATGATATATATATATATATATATATATATATATATATATATATATATATATGAAACTCATAAAAATTCTCTCTTATTTCTCTTTTCTCTTCATATAAATCAAACAAAGCCTTCTGTAGCGTAGGTTTTTTTTTTTTTATCGTTTTTCGGTAACTACTGTTTGAGATCTCAAGAGGGGGAAACAAATTGGGTGGACAAATTTGAATCACAAATTGTGTAGGATCCCCAAAATTATTTCATAGGGAAAGGTCCCTCAATTATAACATACCTTTTCTCTCCATTTGTGTACAAATACAGTAATCAGTATCTTCAAAACACTACAGGCACCAGGTTATTATCATGGGTTTGACGTTTTATAGGATAGTTTCCTTACATGCACTGTCGCCATGCCAGCTATCCCGAGTGGCATTATTTTTCCCAAAATCGGTTGCTCATTTGATTGTTACATCCGTATTTTTTGGCTTTATTTATTGAAGCCTATTTATGTGAATCTTTACACTAAGAACCATGAACCTAGCTACAATTTAGAGATGTGACTTCTTCAGCCCAAGAGCAAAGATCTTACGAGATATAAAGGTTATTGAAAGGATCTCAATGTTAACTAACGCTTTTGGACTTACATGTATGTGCAGTTTATATAGCTTAGCTTGGAGATATTATTATAGCATTTATTTTGATATTCTAATTCAAAAGGCAAAGTTAAAAGTCTTCTATGTGACATTACAGTAGGTTCTATACAAATACTGAGAGATCACGACCTACTTACAACTTATTTTTCCTCTGAAAATCACATTGCGGTGAATAAAATGGAGGATGATAGTAACGGTAGATTTTGCTTAACGTTTTTCAATTTGTGGTAAATAAAATTAATTTTCAGAGAAATGTTTTTTATTTTATTTGAAAAAAATACTCATTGCAATTACTTTTTTCCCTATTAGGCACAAAATACAGGATACCGTGGGTAAACTACTTTTATAAAGATTAAGTGCACGTTTTTTATTTCATTTGTTTTACTGCAGGGCACATCTCGAGGTAGATCCAACGGATGAATGAAGAATGAAGGGGGAGACCTATTGATAAACATACGTTTGGAGCTCGCCCAGTGAATTTTCAGCCATGTTCTAAGTCTAAATTCATTCCTAATTATAAAGTTTAGTACGACTTGTTTATCCGTCATAAGTATTTTTTTACAGGTTTGAGCCAGTATATTTAGAAGATTGGTGTGACCTAAATAATGGGTCCAGATTAACCAATTTAACAAACTAATAAAATGCTTGTAATTATTTATAATAAGAATGATAGATTAATAAAAAAAATATTAATTTTTTTGTCAATAAAAAATTTAGACGAGTTGAATCTCGGTACTTCATTAAAGTCAGTGTATATCTCAAGGTAATACTTATACATCGTCTATTAACAAAGTTCTGGTATGAAAAATATTAATTGAACCTATGTCCTCGAAGGATATAAGTTAAATTCATGACATGATAATTAATATTTAATCATGTTTATATTAACCTATACTTTTGGTCTTTTATAATATTTAACCTACAAATTTGATCTTTTTTTACACGATATCAGTACTTAAATGAAATTTATGATTTAGAAAAAAATGTTAAAAGAGATAGAAAAGGAATTTGAACTCATAACCTTCTCTTTTTCTTTCATCACTTAAATCACTTAGTCACCTAGGACTTTTTTGAGGATGATTGTGAGTTTTTTATTTTTAAATGTAATTTTTGAAATAAGATGTGTTTGACAAAAATTAAGGTTGAATGATTTTTAATTCAATTTTAAAACATTTTTTACCTTTATATTCAAAATAAAGATAAAAGATTTCTTTATGTTCAAAACTAATAATTTTTTTTTAATTTTGATTTTTTATTTTAAAAAAATACATTCTTCCTATATTTGATAATGATTTTTTTCAATATCATCACTAATATCAACACCACCACCAATATCATTAATATTGTACCATTATCACTATCGATATTATCATTATCATTAAAATTATTATTATCACTACAATTATGAATTCCAACATCATTAATATTGTTATGATCACTAGTAATATTGTTATGTCACCACCAATATTAATACTATTTTTGTTATCACAAAACCACACTCTTTTTGGTAAGTTTGAGAACTTTTCAAATGAGTATGTGTTGAAACTAAAAATTAGAGACAGAAAATTAAAAATAAAATTTTTTAAAACTGGTTTAAAAAATTTTTGGTATCTCCGACCAAGCCCAATAGCCGCGGCTGAACGTGTGTCACGACTCACTCATTCGTGAGTGGTCTGACGCTGGAGTCCCACTCCCTAAGTAAAGGCGTCACGTCAAAAAGGAAAAAACTACGGAATCTATCAATCTATCTATCTTAGACTCAGAGCCTGAGACTAAAGAAAGAGAGAGAGAAAATTAAATTCAATTTAAAAGGGCCCGCAAATCCTACACGAATGAGCTGTTCCATTTTCTTGATATCTTTCAGCCTTTTCCACTCACCCCTCTCTTTCTTACATTGAATAAATAACCATGAAAATGAAAGGCTACCTAGATGTACATCATGATGATTCACCCGACCCGATTATCTCTTCCTCAATATGACAAACATTGGTTCAAAATGCAGCAGAGTTCACAGATTTTTATTCCAACAATATATTCACTCAATACGTGTTCTCACTTCTCTTTCGATTTGTGGCTTGCAACATAAAAATAATAGTTGAATATAATTTTAATTAGATCAAGAAATTGTGTTTTTTTTTATAATTTTATAAACATAAAAAAAACGAGTCAAGGATTTACCAATTACCAGTGATGATGCTCTAAGGGGAGAAACGTTAATTAGTAATCCGTCTTTTCCTTTCTTCTGCCTGAGATAGATAGATCGATCTTCAGCGTCCTAACGATTCGTTCAATAGAGTGGGAATAAATGAAAACAAAAGTGAATTGAAATAAAAATATTAAATTAAAATAAAAGTGTAAAAGTATAAATCCTATATTATTTTATTGATCATTTATATTATTTCTTATTTTTTTCTCTCTCCAAACTAACACATCCTAGTCATAAGTACCTCATCAAATACTAATACAACAATTTTGGCCTGTAAAATGGGATTACACAGTATTTAGTATTTCCTTTCATCTCAAAGATAAACAACAAATTTTATTTATTTTCAAATATAAGCAATCTCAATTACTAATTTTAATAATTTATCAAATTACAAAAAAATTATATAACCATGATTAGTTTAAACACAATTTTTCATTACACATGTAACAACAAAAAATTAATTTTATCAAACTATAAAATAAACGTGTATAGTGAAAATTATTGTGCTTTTACATCTAGCAAAAACTTGCAACAAAAGAACAATACATTTTTATTTGTTAAAAGGGAAAAAGTAATTATTCCTTTTGTTCTGGTTTTAATGTTTGATTGAATATTCAAAGTTAAACAAACTTTCATCAAGATGGAACTAGAAAGCATAATGCTATATACACTTTACCTGAACTTCTATTTTTTTCATAATTCTATTAGTACTATTATGTTTGTGTTAGTGATTCGGTCAAAAGTTTAGAACATCCTATTTGTCGTTAGTGGTACTCTTTAAACTTCTCATTATATTAAACAAGATTGATGTGAGTCTTTCCAAAGCTTCAGTATATCTATCAATATGTATCTAGCTAAAGCAAGAAACAAAAATATAAATTAATATTATTAATGAGACTAGAGATTTGATTTAATAAGGCATAGTAGTTAATCACGGATTTTGATACTACAAGACATTAAATTTCAATCATATTCCGCTTAAATGCATTTTTCATTTTATAATATACTAGTTTTTCAATCCTATTTAAAAACATTCTAATAAGAGTTTTTATCATTCTTTTTTCTTTATGTTGGTCTCTATGGTTATTTGTTACTCAATTATCATCAGCTCATCATTACTAGTTTTTCTGTCCTATTTAAAAAGTTGAGAAGTAATGGACTTTTATATATATATATATATATATATATATATATATATATATATATATATATATATATATTTGTTTTGTCCATTATTTTTTAAACTTTGGTTTTCTCTTTTTTACTCTACTTTCCATTAAATTTCCTAACAATTCATCATTTCCATTGCATTAGGTTCACCAAAGCCACCATCTTCTAGAAATTAGAGAATAATCATTGTCACATATCATTAATTAATATCGTCAAAGATTTGTATTCTCGCTATCACGACATTGCTACCTCTAAACCTCCACCACCCTCATATCTCTTTCTCATTACATTGGGTTGGGTCGTCATAAACCATCAAAGATATCTTAGCGTCTTATTCTCCCTTAATTATCATTTTCCTTTTGCATCATGTCATGTTGCAAACACAACCCTGCCACCATGTCCATTCGTCTGCAACCATTCCTAAAAAAAATTGTGATGTTAACTTATTAAAGTCAATGGAAAAATAACCCTTGTTTTTATGAAATTGTCTACATGGTGTGGTCAAGAAATGCAAAGGTATAATAACTAGTTTTTGTTGGTTGGTTCCTCAAGAGGGCTTACATGTGTGTAGATGTGTCATTTCGGCCTTAAGCCCTAATCTCAATCCACTTGACCCATTATAACGTGTTAATTTTTTGGTCCACCTAAAGAAGGGGCCTAAAAGCCTTCAACCCATTTAATAAGGAGCTTGGGTCAAGGCTTAAGGATTTGCCCACATGCTGTGACTATTTAAAAATGTATTTTGCACAATCATCCACAATATCTATAACTCAACCTCGGTTAGGATAATCTTAATTCAACCTTGGTTAAAATACATTCAACTTGACCTTAATCAAAGTCATTTCAACTCGAGATCAATCAAAATAATATAATATCTTTATTCTGGTCTTAATTAGAGAATCTTTACTTTGATTTCAACCTCAACCAAATCATTTTCAACTCAATCTTTACAAGGCATCTTTAGTTCAACCTCAATAAGGACACTTTGGTTCAACCTCAACCATGATATCTTTAGGTCGACCTCGTTCAAGACAACATGTGATAACAATGATAAGGCGTGGCAATGAGACACGATTGTCGTAGCAAAATGTTCATTATTTGATAGTCTTGATTTAAGTTTTCTTCTTATAATCATGAACTTATTGTATCTAGTTTTCATTTGGTGATTAGTATTTTTGTTTAGATTAAAAAAAATAATAATTTAACTAAATATTTGGCTTTGACTTTTACCCTGTGCACTTGGCTCAGAATATATGTATTTGGATTTGTGTTTAGCCTAAAAAAGAAAGGAATGGGAAAGAAGGAGAAAGAGACAACTAAAAATGGAAAGAATATCCGAAAAGGGAGGAAAAAAGTTGTTGAAAAGTGAAAGTGGAAAGAAAAAAAAAATAAGGACTACAATAAAATATAGAATATTTAGTGAAACTACAAGTAACTTTGTGAAAAATATTGTGTCATGAGTTAGTGATCACATTGTAAGCAGAGATTGTTAAGTTTATTGATTTTGACAAATATATTGACTATGCAAGTAATAAGTTGGAAAGTATATACAATTCTCACAAATACTTGTTCTCAACGCCTACTGCACCATATTATAATTTTATCACTAGTACTTTATATGTTGGGATGTGTTTTACACATTAGTTCCATATTATCAAATTTGATATTTAACCTTAAAATAATGATAGCACACTACTTCTTATCACAAACCCTATGTTAGTTGACCTTACTTACCTGAGCTGGCTCATGCATAAGGCAACAAAAAAAAAATTATTTAGTATTAATATTTACACGATTTTTATAATTTTATAATTAGAAGGTATAGTATAATGGTAAATTGGTAACTAAAATATGTTTTTCCTCGGTGAATGGGGTTCAACCCAAAGCAAAAAATCACTTTTATTTGTTTGTAAGACCTTTAATTTGATTTTGTTAAGAGATCAAAATATCAAATTACTTATAAAAATGAATTTTGTTAATTATTTTTATATAGAGAGAGAAAGAAAAGATCAAACTATATTAATATGACTATAACAATTGTTATATTATTTTTATAATTTAATATAAAATATAATTTTGATTGATCTAATAATATTAAATTATATTTACATATTACGATAGTTTGTATCAAATTTGAATAATAACAAAAAGATAATAAAATAATTTATATTTTAATATATTTATATCGTTGATATTAATTTACATAAAAGTGATAAAAATGATTTTTATTAATATCATATCAAATTTTATATATGTGGAAAAAATTTCAATTTAATAGTAAATTTAAAAAATATTATTCAGTTAATTCCCCATATATATATATATATATATATATATATATATATATATATATATATCACATAAGCTAAATCAATATAGTAAACAACTAAAAAATAATACCAATTACATTTGGTCCACGTGATATAACAATTCAGAAAGACATATCAAACAAACAAAAACTCTTGACCAAGAACTTAAGGAGTCCAGGTCTGAATCACTTTAACTAATCATAATTTGGTCGGCACACACTTATAATTAAGTTATAGTCGATGATCATTTAATTTAATTCATTTAATTATAAGATGGAGCAAATTACGTGCACTCAAGGATCTTTCCATGAAGACTGACCATTTGATTGCAAAACAGTGAGCACTGCAGTAAATGTGTTTTTGCAAAATGTTTCTACATTTTTTTGCCACAAGCATCGGACAAAAGCTTAATTTGGCTTTTAACATAAGGATTGCATGTGTCGGTCTGTTGCTTTGCGCAGTTAAAAGTGAAACTTAATTAAAAGCATCCATAGTTTATATTTCTCTGTGTGAGTAAAAATCCCTACAAAAATGTGACCAAATAGCTGAATAGTTTGCATAGCCGGCGTCGGATAGGGATATGCAAAAGGAGGTTGGTGTTATTCCACTTAATAATGATGGGTTTCTCATACCATTGCTACTGAATATGGTGTTCGCATGAATTAATCCGTATAAAACCAAAAAATAAAAATAAAAAATTTAAAAGGACTATAAATAATGATTTTTTTTACTAAAAGTTTTAGTCATTAAAGTCAGTGATGAATTTCAAAAAATTTAAGTTGTAGAAGTAATATTTGTACATATAAACGTGTGAAATATTATAAACTGATCTATTTTATGGTATTTGAAATTATGGAAATAATATAAAACAGTATATCATATTAATAATTTTAAAAAATCTTGTAAGGATAGATAGCTGCCCAAAAACGGACAACGTAGATTAATCTTGTACTATTATTCAATTAAGGTCTCGTGTTGAAGCGAATTAAGGTCTCGTGTTCATTATTTAATTTTTGTTACTGTGACCTTATTAATTAATGTTGTACTATTAATAAGCACACCATAGCATGTTTAAATACAAATATAACCACAAAATGACACGTAGAAAGAGATTAAAACTAGTGTGCTGGAAAGAAAGCATTTGCGTATCTCCAAGTTTGTTTGTGTAAGCGGTTGTCGCAATCGAGTTTGGGGAAATTACATGGATGCCACCAACAAACTGTTCCGCATTCTGGGTCGCAGCAATAAAACGCAGGGTATGCGTGTGTCGTTTTCCTGAAAGCGACCAATAGAAAAAGTGCCGTCAAGTCCCATCAAGGAACTCTTTTCTCTTATGGGACCTACCTTTTTCTTTCTTCTTTTCCTCACCCATCGGATGCCATTCATCCTTCGTTTTCGTACACTTCTGTCCGTAGGATCAACGTCTTCACGTTGCTGTGTTTATCTTCCTACTTCAATTTCAAAAAATATCATGTTGGCTTAATTTTTTTCTCTCAAAAAGGTATTTCTTTTTATATATTTCAAATCTTATAAAAAAATTATTTCATCTCTGGTTTATTATTAATAATAGTCATTAACTAGTAATAACTATTACATTTGTTTTATTACATGATGCATTACAAAACTAAGTTTGGTCACGTGTTGATAATTCATGTATTATATATATCACCATTTAATGGAATTTATTTGAAGACTGAAATTAAAAAACAAATAAAACTAAGAACGAAATGAAAAAACAAAGGTTCAGCCATTTATTTTTTCATAAGTTAATCCTAAAATTTTAGTGTTTGATTTAACTCAACTCGTCTGCACCTCTAACACCAACTATTTTATTATATCATTAATAATTTTAGACAAAATATGGTATTTATTGATTTCTATATATTTTTAAAGTGTATCATCTTATATGTTAAGGTGTTTTAACTTAATTGATTAAATAAAGTTTGATGACAGTTATAGTTCATCGTATTTTGTAATTATCACATTTTGGTTTATTAAGTTTTAAATATTTAATTTTGATTCTTTATGTTTTCAAAATGTATTATTTTAATCATTTTTTTTAATTTTTTGGTTAGAAACGTTATTATTTTGTTAAATTTTAAATTTTAAACAAATGCCAAAACGATATATTTCAAAAATATAATGAAACAAAATAAAACTTTTAAAACTTAGTGTATCGTAGCGAAATAATTTTGAAATATAATTAACCAAAAGTAGCATTAAACATTTCTAAAATAAGTAACTTTACATAATATTGACTAAAAATTGTCACTATATTTTATTTTTTTTAAATAAACAACTAAAAAAATCATCATCTCCTATAATTCTGAGTAGTTTGATCGATCAAATTTCATCCACAAACGAATGTTGTCGATCTTCTTCGCCTTCATCAATGTGTTGTTGCCAACATTGATGATGAGACGATTGTTGTCATTAGGTGAGACAACAATTCTAGTAGAAAGGTTGTGGCGGAAACGGTAGGGGGGTAATGATCTCTTAGGATCGATGGATGGCCAGAGATAGAACAATGGAAGGAGAAGAGACTTTTACCCATTATGATTCAAAATAATTAGTGAATGAAATTATTATCGTCATTAAATGATTAAATATAATAATAATAATAATAATAATAATATGAGAGTGAAAATTGTTGTTGTTTATGATTTTAGATCCATTTTTTTCTTCATTTACTTAGTAATCTTTTTAAATAAAAAAGATAATAACCATTTTATCAAAGCAACATGGAATTCAACCACAACTAAGTTGTTTATCAAAGCATGCTTGAATGAAGTATTAAAAGGAAAGTGCAATTGAGGTACTTTTACGAGGAAAGGGTGGAGTGGTATCATGTCAGAGTTTAATGAAAAAACTATAAACAAATATGACAAAAACCAATTTTGAAACAAGATGAATAGTCTTAGAATGAATTGGTCAATATGGATCAAACTGAAGACAAAAGAAACAAGAGTAAGATGGAATGATGAAACAAATACTATGAAAGCATCGGATGAGTGGTGGGAAAAAAAACTAGTGGTATGAATTTGTGATATATGAGATTATATTTTATATAATTTTGTCTTAGTGGTATACTATTAATTAGTTGTAAATATGCGGGAAAAGCCATAATATGGAAAACCCACGTATAAAGGACTTGTCTTTGGTGATGATTTGACTGCATTATTCAAGGATGTGGTAGCTACTGACTCCATCTTCAGGGACGCTTCCCCACTAACATTGAAGAGAATGATGATGTGTATCGTCCATCCTTGGAGGATATTGACGTGTCGACCTTGAAGAAGGATCAGGAGATAGTGAAGAAATTGAACATCAATCAAGTGCTGGAATTAGTAGTGATTTAGGAAATATAAATATAAGCTTATCACAAGGAACTAACAGTGAGATGAGCCATGGGAATAAGAAAATAGATGGACCTATTGAAACACCAGAAAGTAAGAAAAAGTTGAAAGTTCCTACATCAAAGAAAATAACGGATGCAATAAATAGAATTACGACAATCTCTGAGTCACGCTTAATTGTTGTAAGCACACTCATGAGTCGTGGTACTTCTATTGGTGAAGTCATGGATGAAATCACACAAATGGAGGTTATCATAAGTCATATGGATCTGTTTTTACGTTGTTGTCAACTAATGATGTCTAATGGTTAAAATTTACATCTTATAATCCATTATCAAAGTAGTTGGATATCAATATTTGAGTGAACTTTTTGTTAAGACATTATATGAAATTATTGTTTTGGAAGTGCTGTAATGAAACTACTATTTATATGACTAATGAAAGTATATTTTATTCCATTTCCTTGTCAAATATTTATATATTATATTTTTTCATATATATATTAATGGTAAGTTATATTATTGCTTATGTGTCATGTTTTTATACTCTTATTTATGGAAAAGGTTTTTGGGAGGCAAATACACATAATTATGGGAGAAAAAAAAATTCTAAAACTTGCATAGTTTCAAAATAATTATTTTCAAAATGGTTGTTTTGGAACTATGCAAAACATATTTAACCTTTTGCTTTTATCTATATTTATTGTAGTTGTTATCTTTGGTACAATGTCATACAATTGATTTGTCTTTGTTGATTTACATGTTAAAAATACCAATGGAAAATTAAAATAGAGATTTTAGTGAGGACGAAAATGAAAATTCTAATATATTTCCCATCTTAGAATATGAGATATCTGAGGTTGAATATGTTGGTGCATTAGTTAGTGATTAGTTAGTGAGTATGCTGCTAGATATTTATGCAAAATATCATGTATAACTAGTGACCAAACAAGTCATTATTGGATTTGTGAGATTTTGGAAGGTTATATGAGTCGATGCTATAAACAATTCTGAATGAAAAAACATATATTTAGTCAATTTTGTATCAAATTAGTTGAACATGGTTTGAAATGAACTAAGCGAACTAGAGTTGAACAAATGACTAGAGTATTCTTATGCATAGTTGACCATGGAGAGGGAAATAGAGTGATGCAAGAGAGGTTTTAACACTTGGGAAAGACTATAAGTAGATAGTTCCATAAAGTATTACATACTTGCCTTAACTTGTTGGTTGAATATATCAAACCATAATATCCCATTTTTTGTCATTTTCCTAAAAAATTAAAAAATGATTAAGGATATTGGCCATTTTTTAGAAATGCCATAGGAACAATTGATGATACTTATATCTAATATGTAGTTGCTGTTAAAGAAGAATCCAAATATACTTTTTTCATGTCCTTACAAGTTTTATTTCACCAAATATACTTTTGAACATAAAAGTATTCAAACATAAATTCGGTTGTATAAACTCATTTTTTTTTTATCAAACTTAAATTTTAAACCTACTTTTAATTTGAACTTAAATTCATAAACTTTAATTCAAAAACGCACCATTTGCTTACTAACCTGACTTGTTTTTTATGAACACCTATATAAACTGGTCCTATTCGAACTAAATTGACCTATTATGTATCAAGCTATAATATGATACGAACTCATAATCCAACCTTTTTTTCTTTCGTAGAGGAAGTGCAAAAGTTTCCTTGTTTTCCAAATAGTGTATTTTTTCTATCCTAAGACTTAGCTGGATATAAAGTCAAAATGAACCATAATTATATTTCAATTCAATCCAACTCGCTGGTAGATTGGGTTGTAAAAAGTTATTTAGCTTATGACTCTGTAATTACGTTGTATCAGCCAAATAACTCATTAATGAACGGGGGTCGAATTGGGTTTAACTTATTTTTTAACGTAATTATTAAATTAATATGAAAATAAATCTCAGCAAAAACAATTAATACCAACGTGGTGATTATAGTGAGTAATTGATAAATTGTTTTTTTAGAGAAACTAGATAGATGTTTCATTTGTGTTGTTGTGCTATTCTATTTGTTTTTTTGAATTCCACTTTTAATTTGTTTTGTATTTTTTAATGCTTTTTTTCAGTTTTTTTTTACTAATTATCTTGTTTAACCTACCAATCTGAGATGATCGGGCTAGACTGATCAATTTAAATTAGCATTAAAGTGAATTGAATTAAATTAACTCATTTTGAGTTGAACTCATGACGGCTAAGATGGGTGACAAAATGACTTTACTACCTTCTAGCTAAATGGCTCATAAATATTCCTTCAAGGTGGCTTGCTATAAAATGATAGATATGAATAGATTTTTATATTATTTCCGGTAAAAAAATATAAACGTATATAATTTTTAATGAGATTTTTTATATAAACATGTAGGACATTTTTATATAATTTATATCTTATCATTATACATAATATTATGTTTGTGTAAAAAAATACATAAAATTAAGTAAGTTAAATAATAATTCCTTATAAACTGTAGAAAAAAATGTTTTTGGCATCGATCTGAAAAATATAGACAAAAAAAAAAATTAATAGGCTAGAGTTTTTCGTTTTCTGGTCTAGAAAGGGAAAAAAAGTCTCTAAGTTTAAAAAATACTTACAAAATTACTTACGTAACATATACAAAATTTTATCTTATTGCACTTGAGTGAAAGTTTGAATCTGTGATTTGTTAAATGCAAAATAATATCTTGTTCCACTCAACCAACCTCTAATATTATAAACTAGAGTTTTTCAATAAAACATAAAAAATAAATTAGACTATGTAAAAATATAAGAATCAATAGTAAAATTAGGAGTTGAGCAAATTATAGATTAAGCTGAGTATATTTAATCCTAACTCTTTCCTAGGTTTTACTGGACCAATTTTTAGATTCTAACTTTTGTTTATGGTGATTCTTACCTGTTTTTAAACTCGAATAAATGGGATATACTTTTGGATTGGGTTTTTACTTTTTAGCACAATCCTGGTATAAATTATAAATTGCTCGTTCGGCTTGATCGACGTAACATATAAAAGAAAGTAACATAATAGAGTTTGTATTTCATACTTTTTCCTATGTTTTTTTTAATACTTTTTTACCATCATCATGTGTGACTTTTTTATCATTTGGAATATTTTTTTTTCCAAAATTACTAAATGGAAATATTTTTGAATTAATTATAAAATCGTAATCATTTTTACGATTTACTCCTAAAGTAAAATTAATTTAAAAAATACGTTCACTTGATAATTTCGAAAGAAAATTACACTAAATGGTAAAAAAACCATCATGTGTTACATGATGCTACTATAGTTGAGAAATTATAATTTTCATGAAGCACAGAGGCCTTGACACTTTTTGACTTTGTTGGCCACTGGGAATTGGGCATGGAGAGTTCAGTTTGAGTCCCAAGTTGGACCAGATAATTATGTTTGACAAAAATATAACCATTACATATGCAAGCTGCCCAATTCTACCCTTGCATGAGTGCTTATCGAACAAGTTGCCTTGCAATGATGCTCCAAAATCCTGAACATGCTATTGCTACTACTCACTTATCCTTCCATGCATGTTAAATCAATCCCCTAGTTTTCTTCTCCCTTCATAATAATTAATACTACTACATTAATGCCATCATAAAAATTATAATATTATTCATAATTTCTTTTTGTTTCCATCGGACCAGAGGCCACATTCATACTATAGTGTTTGATCTTGACTCAAAATGCTTGATTAGTTTGAGTTGCAAGTATTGACCAAAATTCAGTACCTCCATACATCCATTATAATATGTATTTTATGAATAATAGTAGATTATACCTTAAACTCAGAATTAGATTACTTTTTTTGGTAGGGGAATTAAATTACTTTATTGTTCTACAAAGATAAAAAAAACTTACAATTAAGAAACAATATTAAACCTTAATTCAGTCAAGGGCTCATCTCCAACACCATTGATAAGAGTTACAAGATGACACTTATTTTAATTTTTGACATCAATAAAAATATCATAATAAAAGTTGTTTCGTAAAGTCAGTCTAAAATAATTTTCGTATACTATGTTTTAAGAGGGATAATTATTGGTATTAATTGTATAAATCATTTATAACGAGATTATTTAACTCTATTTTTATTTTACACAACTTAAACAATCTCCCGTAAATAAAGTAAACAACACACTTATAACCACACAGATTAGAGTGAAAATTTACTTAATGATAATATTTTGATACATTAAAATTTATTACTGTAATTCAACAAATCAGTAACCGTCATTTTCACATTAAAAAGGGAAAAATAATTGCACGAGGGCAGCTGTAGTAAAAATCACTGAATGCAGAAGCTGATGTATTTTCACATTAATTTCTTTTCCCTCGTTGATTGTCTGAAACCGTGGACACTCAAAAGGTCATATCGCATTCACATGTATAAGTACTAAATATAAGTAATATATATATATATATATATATATATAAAGCAAAAATGCGAAAAATTGTGAAATGAAATGAAATTATGAAACCTTCTCTCTCTCTTTCTTTCTCTCCCTAGAAAAGATAAATCATCTGACACAGGGACACAGTCTCTTTCTCCTCCTTAAAAAACACCCAAAAACAATGGCGGTTCTGTCTTCATTCGCCCAAGCATAGAAAGAGAAAAGCAACAGTAGCACGACCATAGTCGCCGCCGAAACTGCTACCCATTTTCCCTTATGGCTGCTTAGAAAAAAAGAAAAAAAGAACA
Organism: Glycine soja; assembly: GCF_004193775.1. Classification (NCBI taxonomy): domain Eukaryota; kingdom Viridiplantae; phylum Streptophyta; class Magnoliopsida; order Fabales; family Fabaceae; genus Glycine; species Glycine soja. The sequence goes on along the minus strand of NC_041009.1, from coordinate 7,733,467 downwards.
GACCCGGTTTTTTTTTAAGAAAAAAAAAATTCTAAAGGTGTGTATCACACTGTTTTCTTGTCACCTCCGTGAAAAAGGAACAAGTACCTACGTTTGTAACCGTGGTCGTTTTCCGTTGCAACGTTTGCTTCGGTTTTTTGTACTGTGGAGTGAGTGCTTGTGCTGATTCCCAAGTCCCATTTTGCGCTTTTTTCCCGGCTTTGCTTGAGATCCGGTTACCCTTTGGGATTTGTAGCTCCTTTCGCTGAGATCTGTTTCGTTTTGGAGTTTCTTCGCTTGTTTGGTTTTTCACGTTGTTGCCAAAAAAATGTTGGTGATATAGAAAAAGGGGTTAAAAGAAGGTGCTGGAGCGTGTTACTTGCTATTGGTGGTTCAAGCGTTGTTGTATGATGAAGTGTTGGGTTGAAGATTTGAACTTTGGGTGGTGGTGTGGGTTGACGAGGGTTGGAAGCGAATGAAAGGTAGGAGTAGAACAATTGTGTTTTGTAGTGAAACTGGTATTGGTTGAGGATTAAAAAAGGTGGGAATTTTCAGAGTTTCTTAGCGTTTCTCGTTGATGGTTGAGGGAATTTGGCATCTGGGGTGTTTGAGTTTTGTTTTGATTCATTTGGGTTTTGGTTGGTGAAGGGGGGGTTAAAGGTAAAAAAAGAATGCTATTGTAGAGGAAGGAGGAAGGGAAGAAAGGGATTGTTGTTTGGTTTGGGGTGAAGGTTGGGGGAATTTTGTTGCTGCTAAATTGTTCTACTTAAGAGTTTTGCTTCAATCATTGATTTCGGGGCTGGGTTTTAAGGTTTGAAATTGCTGAAAGTTTACTGAAATGAAACTTTCTTCACCTGGTTTTAGTCCTCCACCCCAGGAAGGTATGTGTACTCTTGTTTGCATATTCTTCTTCCATTTCCTCTCTCTTTGTATTCTTCATTTCTATTTTTTGGGAACTAATTATTTCATCCTCAGTCCTATGGGATTTGTACTCATGCTTTTTTTTTTGAGGTGGGGATGTGGAAATTTTGGCTCTTGTGGCTACAGTTTCTCTTCCTTCTGCTGTAGCTCAGAGATCAGAAAAGGATTTTGGTTTAATTTACTGACCACCCTTCTATTGGAGTTTTCCTTTGTTGTTTTGAGATCTTGGCTGTGCCATAATCATTTGGTCCTCTGAGGCATTTAAGGGGGCAGTTATGAGCTTTCTGTTGCATATTCATGACATTGGGATGGGGTTTTGCAGGAGAAAAGCGAGTTCTAGATTCAGAACTTTGGCATGCTTGTGCTGGTCCTCTTGTTTCTTTACCAGCTGTTGGAAGCCGAGTGGTATACTTTCCGCAAGGTCACAGTGAACAGGTGAGTAATTAGATTATAGCTCCTGGACATGAAGATGCTGTTTTTGTTACTTGCCTTATTGTGACATGAATTGGTTCTTTGTCATGTCTCTTTGGTCTCTAATGTAAGGGTGGGTTACTTCGACATGCTTGTAACAAAACTGGCTTAGTTCTTTCACTATGGTGACCCTTTTGTATACGAATGCTTAACTCACTTTTAAGCACAATTCTTTAGTCTTGTATGTTCTTTTTCTTCGTAAGCTACATGCATATGCATAACCTAACAGCATTTTTCTGCTTAGGTTGCTGTGTCTACCAACAGGGAAGTGGATGGCCATATACCTAACTATCCAAGCTTACCACCGCAGCTTATTTGTCAACTTCATAATCTGACTATGCATGTAAGGCTGGTTTATTTATTTATGCTTTTTACTGAAGTAGGCTTGTTTATTTTGGTTTCCTTCTTTCAAATTCTCGCATATGCTGATTTCTGCTCTCTCTTATTCTTTAACTATTTGTTCATTTCTTTTGGATTCAGGCAGATACTGAGACAGATGAAGTATATGCTCAGATGACCTTGCAACCTCTTAATCCTGTATGATTCCCTTGCTTAACTGATAACTAGTTGTCTGGGTTTTATGTTTCTATTCTAATATCAACTTTTGACTATGACCGTGTTTTCAGCAAGAGCAGAAGGGAGCATACCTTCCAGCTGAGTTGGGCACTCCGAGTAAACAGCCAACAAACTACTTCTGCAAAATTTTGACAGCCAGTGACACTAGCACTCATGGGGGATTCTCTGTTCCTCGCAGGGCAGCTGAAAAAGTTTTTCCTCCATTGGTAAAATATTGTCACAGTGTCATGCTCTAAAATTCTTAACTTGTTCATCAAATCCATTAATTTCTTACACTTCATAATTGTGACCTATAGGACTTTTCACAACAGCCTCCTTGTCAAGAGTTAATTGCTAGGGATTTGCATGGTAATGAGTGGAAATTTAGACATATCTTCCGTGGTGAGTAATAAAGCTCTTTTTAATTGCAAATGTAGGATTTGGTTTTTATTTTTTTGTTGATTAATTTGTTTTTACTTCAGTATGTTTCTAGCTGGGTGCTGAAAATAAGTTTCACTTTCCATTTAAATGTTTGAGTTCGGTGTGTTTTTCTTTTCTTTTCTTTTCTGTAGGCCAGCCCAAAAGGCATCTACTTACAACAGGATGGAGTGTGTTTGTGAGTGCTAAAAGACTTGTTGCCGGTGATTCAGTGCTGTTTATCTGGTAAGTAATTTTCTGCTCCTCTCGTTCCAAGTCTTTCATCGTGTATATTGAAATTGGCCTTTGGCAGTTATGTGACTGACTGACTTGTCTCCCTGAGTCAAATTGTTATGTCATTTGGCCATTCAGAAGAATATAGGGGAATGTTTTAATTGACATATTAAATGTATTGTAATATTTTTATCAGTTTATATTTTGAGGGAGGGATCCTTAATTAGGTTGCTATTGAAGTATGGTCTTCCTGTTAATTGTGATGTTCAGATGGTTATTGTGTTAAGCATAGTTACTTTCATTATTAATTATCTAATAATTGGTCTGATAAACATAACAGGAATGAAAAGAATCAATTGCTTCTTGGAATTCGGCGTGCTAATCGACCTCAACCTGTGATGCCTTCATCAGTGTTGTCAAGTGATAGCATGCACTTGGGGCTTCTTGCTGCTGCAGCTCATGCAGCTGCAACTAATAGTCGTTTCACCATCTTTTATAACCCACGGTACAACAATCATACATTAGAAGAGTTTTAAGTTATTTGATATATTGCTTATATTGACAATCTTCTTTTCCAATTCAGTGCTAGCCCATCAGAATTTGTCATACCTTTAGCAAAGTATGTTAAAGCTGTATATCATACTCGAGTTTCAGTTGGTATGCGCTTCAGGATGCTGTTTGAAACAGAGGAATCTAGTGTGCGTCGGTAGGTTTTTGAAACTTGATGAAAATGATAGTGGAAATGCTTTCCTTTATATGCTTGACATTTTGGTAAATTGAGGTGAATATGCAATATGATTTTAAAAATCAAACATGGTTTAAATTTCAAAATTGATACAAGCCACAGCCTAAATTCGTAGAAAAATTCTTGGTTTGTGTTGAATATGAGTGATTGCTGTGATTTTCTTGTGAGTTGCTTTTAATCTCATGTTGTTATGCATGGTATATTTGGGGACCCAAACATGCTAGGAAGCTAGGAGCAATGGAAAACATTAATCTGGTCATTATGGACTTGTGTGATAAATATTAGATTAATTAATTTCATTTTGTGCTTATCTTGTTAAACAGATATGCAACTTTAATTGGAATATTCATATCTTGTTTCCCATGGCATATCAAATATGGGTGCATGGCATCATAAAGTATTATTATTTATCAGTACTTAAATTCAATGCAACATATACATTTTTAATTCATTTATCTTGACATGTTATAAATCAATTGCCTGAGCACCACTTTGCTTTCTTTTATTTATTTTTTAATGATGGTCTGTAATTTGTTCCAATGAGATGAACTGGAGACATTAATTTGAATGTATGATTATTCTGATCCTCAATAATGCTCTAGCATATAATCTAATGCTCAGTCAGTTTGTAGAGTTGGTGATACATGTTTGTAGTGCTAATTTGTTTATGTATATACTCATGCAGATACATGGGCACAATAACTGGCATTAGTGACTTGGATTCTATCCGGTGGCCAAATTCCCATTGGCGCTCAGTCAAGGTCTGTTTGGAAACATTTATGATTTATCGTTGATGTTATTTAATTTATATTGAATGTTACTTGTGTCTTCAGAAGTAATATGATTATCTTTCTTGGGGAACATTTTGTCTCATTAAGGATCGAGGAAGGGTTTTAAAGATGGTATTTATTTGAGTTGCAGGTTGGCTGGGATGAATCCACAGCAGGAGAGAGGCAACCTCGAGTGTCTTTATGGGAAATTGAGCCATTAACAACATTTCCAATGTATCCATCTCCATTTCCCCTTAGGCTTAAGAGACCGTGGCCTCCAGGACTGCCTTTGTTCCATGGTATGCTTCTTGCCACATTTGAGCTGACAATATTCACGAACTTTCTGGTGACCTGAGCTATTTTCAACTTAGAAAGCTGTTTTATGTTTCTAAGTCAATATCATTTATGCATAAATGGAAATTCATTCTCATTGACTCTCCCCTATGGATCATAGCAGGCTTGAAGGATGATGATTTTGGAATAAATTCTTCACTAATGTGGCTTCGAGACACAGACAGAGGTCTTCCATCTCTTAATTTTCAGGGTATTGGTGTTAGTCCTTGGATGCAGCCAAGGCTTGATCCCTCAATGGTGAATTATCAATCAGATATGTACCAAGCTATGGCTGCCGCTGCACTTCAGGATATGTGGACTTCAAATCCTTCCAAACAGCATCCTACTTCCTCAATTCAGTTTCAGCAACCGCAGAACTTCCCCAACCAGACTTCTCCCTTAATGCAAACTCAATTGTTGCAGCAGTCTCCATCTCAGCAGGCTTTTCCAAATAGTCAAGAAAATCCACATCCGTCTCCATCTCAATCTCAGGCTCAAACTCAAACACACTTTCAGCAGCATCTACAGCATCAGCACTCATTCAATAATCAGAATCAGCATCATCTTCTGCCGCAGCAGCAGCAACAACCACAACAACCGCAGTTGCAACAGCAACAAGTGGTAGATCATCAACAGATTTCAAGTGTTGTCTCTACAATGTCTCAGTTTGTTTCAGCAGCTCAGTCTCAATCACCACCCATGCAAGCTATCTCTTCACTTGGCCATCAGCAAAGCTTTTCTGATTCAAATGGAAACCCCACGACTACTGCTATTGTTTCTCCCCTGCATAGTATATTGGATTCATTTCCTCAGGATGACACATCTCACCTTCTCAGCCTTCCTAGATCCACTTCTTGGGTTCCTGTTCAACATTCGACTGCATGGCCACCCTCCAAGCGTGTTGTGGTGGATCCTCTCCTTTCTTCTGGAGCATCTCAATGTGTTCTGCCTCAAGTGGAGCAGTTAGGGCAGCCACATAGTACCATGGCTCAAAATGGCATTGCATTGCCAGGCTTTCCTGGTAGGGAGTGTACAATAGAAGGAAGCAATGATCCACAAAATCATCTTTTGTTTGGTGTCAATATAGAGCCCTCGTCACTTCTAATGCATAATGGGATGTCAAGTCTTAAGGGAGTTAGCAGCAACAGTGACTCACCCACAATACCTTTTCAATCTTCTAATTACCTGAACACCACAGGACCTGATTCCTCATTGAATCCTGGAATGACACACAATATTGGTGAAACGGGCTTCCTGCAAACTCCAGAAAATGGGGGGCAAGGAAACCCATCCAACAAAACCTTTGTGAAGGTGAGCTTATCCAGTGGGAGTATTCTCTTTCAGTCTCTCAAATAAGCATTTCAATTTTTTCTCATCACTATGTTGTGATTGATCACAATAAAATTTGGCTTATTCATTCATGTTTTGCTTTTTTATTTACAGGTTTACAAGTCAGGGTCCTTTGGAAGATCCTTGGACATCACTAAATTCACCAGCTACCCTGAGCTACGCAGCGAGCTTGCTCGTATGTTTGGCCTTGAAGGTGAGTTGGAGGACCCTGTGAGATCAGGCTGGCAGCTTGTATTCGTTGACCAAGAGAATGACGTTCTGCTCCTTGGTGATGGCCCGTGGCCGTAAGTATTCTTTGTTCCTTTTATTTCTAAATGAAATCTCATGCCACTTCAGAATAACCAGGCTTTTCTTACATCTTTCATTCGATATCTTTGGTGTGACAGGGAATTTGTAAATAGTGTAGGGTATATCAAGATACTTTCCCCTCAGGAAGTGCAGCAGATGGGCAACAATGAACTTGAGCTTCTTAACTCGGTCCCCATTCAGAGGCTCTCTAACGGTGTCTGTGAGGACCCAAGAAATTTAAGCACTGGGATAACAACTGTGGGGTCTTTAAACTACTGAATGATATGACAATCAAATACTATGAATCTCTTCTCTCTTGTATTATTGCTCCTACTTCTCCACCCTTTGTCAAATGGTGGGAAGTACTGCCTAGTTGTAGTTTATAGGCTACTTATTAAGCCTTTTTTTTTTGTCTTCCTGTTCTTGCTGCCTAGGACCATTCTTAAGATAAACAATGTAAACATATGGCATCTTGGCAATGTGCTATCTACAATATATTAATTATTTAGTGTGTGTTTGGCTAGAAGGTTACAAACGTATGTTTGCAGAAGTATCATCACCCTTACTTTTAATTTATTTTTATACATTGAATTTGCGTAGAATTGTGTGCATCTCATGTTTAACTTAAATCCAAACACACCCTAAATCTGTTAGGAGTTCAATGCATAAAGAGTGAAGATAGCTCTGTCTCCCTATCTATATCTATATTGTTACTTTTATTTTAATCTTGGCTATAAGATCATTGGGGGCATGAATTTGACCAAAGAGTATACTTGACAATTTGAAGGTAGTATTATTGAACTTCATTGGTAAAGCGTCTTTCATGCATGAAGATAAAGTAGATGATGATTGAGGAAATTGCATTGTAGGACTTGAACTTTTTGATAACTAAGCATTTTGGGAAAGGTTGATGTGACACTTGGAACATGAAGAGGACACCAAAACCATGTGATGTGTCTCAACATAAAAGGACGGTGAACAGATCACTTTGTGCTTCCATTAATTTGAAAGTGGTCTGTTTTGTATTCTTCCTGGTTTTGGCCATGCACCCTTTTACTTTAACTTGTGATGGATTTGCTTCATGAATGGCAAAGATTGAAAGCTGTACATTTGTCCATTTCGATCTTGTTTATTCCTTCACATACTATTATTATTACTATGTATTTGGAACCTTAAACCTAAAAGCATCCGAATTCCGTGCCACCACTAAGGTATCCTTTCTTGGGAGGTTGACTAATTTGTTTCTTAATGATGGTGGTTGGCTCATGGCTGGCTTCAAAATCAATTACCTAAGCTTGAGGGACAGGAACAGTGCTAATTGAACTCAATAAAATCTTTCACCTAGAAAGTATAGTTTTGGTTATGATAATATATCATGTACAAATTCCACAAAGTAATAGCTTAACTCGAAGGAGGAGGCAGGGGAGAAAGGAGATATGCACATATTGACACCATTTTGAGAAAGTTGTCTCATATGCTAGTTAGTAAATATTATTCATAATTATAATATTGAATGTAGTGGTTGGACTTATAAACAAACTCCCAATTCCTTATACTTTAACAGCTACTGGCCGTGTAAACTTTCTTGCATTGCCATCTTTTACGCGAGGTGTATTAATAGAAATATAAAATTCACCTTAAAAATTTTTAAAAAATATTTTCATCCTTTTAAAATTTTTTTGGAAGGCATTATTACCTTTGACAGGTGAGAAAGTTGTATACAAATTTAAGATAAAATTTCAACTGTTTGGAGCAGTTTTTTCGAAGGAAAATAATCAATTCCTTTTAGGGAGAAAATAATCACTTATTTAGTAAGAACTTAACAAAAATAAATGATTATTTTTATTAAAATAAATTGAACCAATTACACATTAGGTTTGTCACTTTGTAAAAGTCTATATAAAAATCAGTAATAATAATAATAAGTAGATCTCAAAAACTTTTTCTAAATGTATTAATTTGTTTAAACTTTAAAGAACGGAAGTGAATTATTGAGTTAAAAAGGACTAAAGGAGTGAAGTCTAATAGCCTAGCATGGATTTTGTACGAGATTGAGCTCATCCTGGTACACGATCTTAAACTAAGTAAACGGCTGAGATTACTTTAAACATTCAGAATACAATGAAGACACATTTTTCTCCTTTCTCCTAGCTTGTGTTTGTGGTATGAGGCATATAAAACAGACATGCTGCTATTTTGTTGAATATAAAAAAACTCAATTGCGGCACATAGAATCCTCTCCGACAGTACTCATTCATGTTTGCCAAACATCTTTGGTTTCGAATCTCACTTGAAAATCAATTATGGTAAGTAGACTTCATTTAGAGAAAAACGAACATATTACGCATCTGTATTCACACTTGAAAATCAAAACTAATTATACTTTATTACTAAAACAAAATTAACTTTTTAACTCTTTTTTAAAACGTCCTTTCTGAAGAATACTAACCATTTTTATGTTTTTAATTCTTTAAACATTAATTCTTATTCTTTCATATTCTTTTTTAACAAGCACACTCTAAACGAAGGAACCCATTAATTAATTTAATTTGTTAAGTTGGAAAAGTCATAGTTGGATCGCATGGCAATAATAGTTATTAGGATGGCGTTAGCAATTATTCCTGGGGTACGTCACATCTAAAGAAAAAAAATATCCGAGGGAGTGAAACAAAAAAATAATAATTAAATTTTAAAAGATAATGTAAGTAAAATGTTATTTTATTAAAAAAGAAAAGAAAACTACAATAATACTTTTTTAGAAGGTGACCTTAAGCTATCCCAATATTTTGAGACATGGTGCCCCTGAATACAATGATTTATCTTCTTTCGTTTCTTACAATAAGTCATAATATAGGAATATGTTTCTAATACTGTAAAAATGGAACGATTTTTGTATATTTTGTTATTTTAGGGAAGTATTTTAAAATTTGTATATGTATATATACAAAATTATTTGTTGTTTAAAAAATTATAAAACGCATGCAGCCGATCTTATAATTCATATGATCAATTTAAACTGTGAACAGTTTTTAGCCGTAATTGTTTTTAAAAAAAGTACTAATTAAACCGTAATTAGTCGTAGAAAGTAAATTTTAATTTTACAGAAACTTTAGTTATGATATTATGATTCGGTTACGGAAAGTGTAACTCTAAAACAGTCTTACAGATACTAAAAAATAGCCAGTCAAAAAGCTCAAATCGAGGGTTTTTGCAATTGTCCTGCATAAGAACTAGGGCAAACGAGTTGTCCTTTTTAGCTGTGGCATTATAGCTGTCGATCCACTGGGATTGGGTGGATAAAGTTGGACATGAGTGTGGGTTCAATTGAGCAATTTTTCGATGCATGTTGTGGGGTTGCCTAATTTGTTATGATCTTTTTATTTCTGGGTATGGAATGGTGACAAGGACACTATCCACCATAATAATACAAATGAGAAAAGGTAGGGTTGGCAATCCAACAACCCTAGCCCACCTTTATTGTTGATCATAACTTACACTCTATCTTAAATCTCATCACTTTCTTATCTCTCTCTTCCATTTTTCTTGCGTACTCTGGTTTATGGCATTTCTCTATCACCCACGACATGATCCAAAAGGTTGTAGCAAACGGCAACCTTGTATAACAAGTGCATGGATGTGTCGTTAGCTGTTTCCACCATAATTGATTTTATATATACAAAGAAGGTACGTATCAAATTACTCTCTTAGTAAAATTATTCTCTTTAAAAACTTTATGTACATATTAAATTTTCTTGATCCAATGTTAAATTTATAGTTTTGGTTGAGTAGAACAAGTCTAGGAATTTTATTACATTTTAAAAATTGTTTGATACTTTGTTAAATAAATTTAATTTAACATGTAATATATTTTATATATATATATAACCAAATATTGACTGTAAGATTGTGCAACTATAAAAGTCTGATTAAATAATTAAAAATAAGTGTGCATGAATCATGATCATTAAATTATCAATATCAAGATATTTAATTATACAACTATAAATGTTAGATTTATCTAAAATTTAGTGTGTATGATTGTTGAATTAATATCAAAATATTTAATAGTTAGATTAGTAAATTTTAATGTATACAAAGAGTAGTTGAAGTGAGAAATCTTATAAAAAAAATTAGAGTAAATTAATCTCTTTTCATCATATATGTACATATAAACTTTTTTTTATTATGAGAAATAAAAATTAAACATTCGAGTCATACAATTATATACAAATAATAAAGCTTAAAACTTATTAAAGTCACGTTACCACTCTTAAAAAAAGTCATGCACATTTTTTCATAATGTTAATCATTCCAATATTATCTAATGATCAACATTTGCAGTACTCATTTATCGCATCTAAATCTTTTCTTTTGCAATGGAGAGGGATTCAGTTATCCTCTTGATGAACCCAATGTTGTGTTTATTGTAAGGCCAATTGGGCCTGTGCATTAGGCCCATTAATAAAAAAGTAATTGATATTATATATATTTTGTTGAGGGACACGTATATGATTGCATCATTAAATTTTCAAAAATCATGCATTCCTATATATGTGTATGTGTACGCGCACACAACAAATTATTAAAAATAATTCTAAAAAAATTAAAAATTAAAAATTTATCTTTAAATATTTTTCACTAACTCATTCTTAATCTTTTTTTTCTTTTCCCCCTCATTTATTAAAGGTTTAAAGTCAACCGTCATAACGGATAATATATGACTTATATCAAAATGTTCAAGATCTATTTTTTTTTCAAAGTGGATAACATATTTCTTTTCTTATTCCATTTATCTATCAACATTATTTTTTAATTTATGACAAGAAATTATTGCTCAAAATCTCTTTCTTCTTTGATTTTCATTGACTAAATGAATTACATGTTATGGGTGATAAATTTTTAATATATTAAAGAAGGTTAACCTTCAACAAAGGAGGCAACACAAAATAGAACAAAGAAGAATCAATCCTTTGAGACCAGCTTGATAAGAACAAATTACTACTAGGAGTTGTTAAAAGATGGATGTGTGTGTGTGTTGTGGGCGTGGGTGGGTGTGTGTATCAAATCCATATCCAATTCATTTGATTGGATTTAAAATTCAAAATATGAAATTAGACCATTTAAATGAATTTAAAGTGGATTAAATTGAATTTATTTTATATATTTAGATTTTTTTTCACAACCTTATTGACAATACCAACGCTGCGACTGCGAGGAATATATTTTTTTTGTCTAAAAAATTTAAAAAAGAAGGAAATTACTTTATCACATTTGGGCCATTGAAAGAGGGCCACGATAGTTTGGGCTCGGGGATCAGCCCAAACCGGGTACCCGAATACGACTAGGGTTTATGTAAGAGAAATCGGGACACCACCGTCTACATATTGAAGAAGTGCCCAAGGAAGCTCGTTCTTTCGTCGTCGTCACAAGTCACAACTCGCAAACCACAATGGTAATTGCTACTATTTCGTTTTCTTGTCTTTGATTTATACAATGTTTGACTGTGTCTGGAATCCGATGAATAATGTTATGTGTGTTTTTACAACACAAAACAGCCTAAGCAGATCCACGAGATTAAGGATTTTCTTCTGACGGCGCGGAGGAAGGATGCGAGGTCGGTGAAAATCAAGAGGAGCAGGGATGTCGTTAAGTTTAAGGTTCGATGCTCCAAGTACTTGTACACGCTTTGTGTCTTTGACCCTGAGAAAGCCGATAAGTTGAAGCAATCTCTTCCTCCCGGTTGGTTAATTTTACTGTTACTTTTAACACTAGTCGTATGTTTTATGTTATACGAATATTATTTGATGCAAGTCATTTCATGTTTGCAGGTTTGAGTGTTCAAGACCTGTAGAGCTGTTGAGTGTGGCAGCATGCGTTTGTTTCTCTTTTTGTTACCTGATGCTCTAGATTTTGTGGCTTGGTTTTATATGTTGGTGATTTTTACGAGGACATTTTTGTTTTAATTTGGTACGAAATGTGAAAGTTTGATATTGAGCACAATTGAAATGAATTGCCCATAGTGGTTTATTTTATTTATTTTGATGAGTACTGTGGTTAGCCGTTTGCCTAGATAGAGCAACAGGATGCCAAATTCGCGATTTGGCTTAAAACTCGTACAATTTCATGGTTCCAACGATAGGATAATCGGGTTAATTTCGCTTGCTAAGGTAGATATTATGCTCAGACTAGGTTGGACTCGCATGGAATTGTATAAAGTTGCACATTATTTTGAGTCTGTGGCCAAGTGAATGCTTCTACAAAATCCAATTGTGCCTGGAAAACGGCTATGTTTAACTGTTGAAATTCCACTACTGCACGAACTCAACATAGTTTCATGGTAAAGGTATATCAGCAAATAGTTCTATATTTTCATGGTATCTCCATGATTTCATTAATGGTACCCACAACTCTTTGCATCAAAGAAATCCTCCTGCCTTGGTCATCACTGCTGTAAAAATGTAGGCACACTCTTCTCGTACTTTATTCTTAGTTAAACACTTGTGTCATAAATTCTCGTATTATAAACTGTTTCTTCTTTAAGGGTGCAAATTTCATTATCCAATAGCGTAGCTAACTCAATACCTTGGCTCTGAACTTATTCGCTAGTAAATGATACTCAACTCATTGGGGAGTTGTCGACGTCTAACAATCTTTTCTGCTTACGTAGAGTTCTTTCTGCTTGCTGAGATTGATATCGGTGTCAATTTGATTAGCTGCCACAATTCAAATTGTGCCAAGTAATTGGGGCCGATTTCATTACTGGTGGTGGTTTGTCTGATTTCATTAGACAACAAAGGAAGCTACGCTTAGATGGGAGAGAACTTCAGAGTAATCAAATATATCTCAATTTTACTTTACTAACTTTTGGGTTGATTGATTCATGGTCATGTAGGATGGATAAAAGTTAAATAACACAAGGAGAAAGTATCATCAACATCTCTAAATTGCTGAGTAGTGTATGTTAAATTGGTTCTCTCATTTTGAAAATTTAACATGAACTTGTTGCGTGAAACCTGTGTATATCCTCAAAAGAGGAGTGCTACCAAGAGGGTTTAGTTTATTTGGTTGAGGAGTGTGTGTGAGTTAAACTTTTTTATATGTGATATTTGAATTTGATTCCTAAGAATATGAAAAAAAGGAGATCTTCATTAATTTATTAAATGACATTTTGTTTGACGGTTACCCTTCACTTTACCTTAAAGAAGGAATCGATGAAACTAGACCAATTTATTACATAAATGTTTCAAGTTAATTTAAGAAAAAAGAAAAGTCCCAATCTAGCTGATTGAAGACTAAACGAAGCATCAAAGATTCCATAAGCATGCATCAAGCATTATGCCCCAAGTTATTTACTTATTTAGTTAGAGTGCCTTAAGAATATCTTCTATTTTGACAAGGAGAGACTTTAATTCTTTTTTATGCAAAGAAATCACCAAAATAGATAGTCTCTCCCAAAAAATTATTTTCTTATACCAAATTGGGATCAAATCTCACTTAGCAGCATAAGAAACACATTCATATACTAACTATGGATCTAAAACTGTTGAGAGTCTCAACTCACCTCTGAATGTTCAAGGAATAGTTCAACATACATTTGGCTTAGGAAGACATCAAGTGCTTACGAAGAACCGTATCTTTAGTATAAGGCTCTATCGGTATGGAATCTCAATATCTATTGGTAATTTCCAATACAATGATATGCTCCGCGAAAAGATGCTAGAAATGTATAAACATTGGTTCAACTGCATAAGTATGCTATGGTATGAATTACCCACCTTATGTTCGAGATGGATTGTTGATTTAAGACTAAGCTGTTGGTAAATACTGTCTTTGGTGTACTTTTAATGGAATGAGGTGTAAGGCCTTTAGAATTTGGTTGACACTTTGATGAGGTTGAGTCCGTGAAAAAAAAAAAGGTACATGTAAAAGGTACTTCCACACTCAAGTTAATAAAAATTTCATAAAGTAACTATGTATATTAAATATTTACCTGATTCAGTGACATTGGTGTTATATATAGTGGATAAAGATGAGCTTAATTCTGACAGAGAGTCCAAGGCTTCTCATGGACAATAATACCTGACTTGGTGTAGCAACAGAACAAGTATACTTCAAGATGTGATATGACCCACACTATTCCTGAGTGCATGTTAAGATTCTTGTTCTTGGTGTTGACTTGGTTAACACAAGCGATTTTTATTTTATTTTCTTGTTGTTAACACTTGTGATTTTAGACTGATAGACAAAGATTAGTCATCATATAGATTGAGTCTAAGCCCAACACATAACATGAACAAATACATGTATAATTGATTTTTAAAACATTGCCTATAATTGTTGAAAGTGTTTAGAACCGGAATGTAACTTAAAGAAAGCTACTCGTTTATTGTAAGGGAAAATTAAAATGAAATAAAGTAAAATTATATTATATAGGCTAAATTATAAAAATCATGAAACATGACTAGACATGTTATTTCTAGTGACTAGGATCCAAATATGTTTTTTTTCCTGTTAATGTGAATCCAAGTATGTTTTGGAGCATTGCAAATGTTGCTATGTAGGACTAGACCCCAACGCCCTAAACCATAGGCAATTCTAATGAGATCATGATGAGATAACAGAATTTATGTGCAATTATGTGTAATTATTATCCTGTATTATTAGCATGTGATCATGTAAATCAATTTGTTTAGTCTAGACGTAATTTTAGGAGTTTTATTTGGAGAATCAATCTTTATAGCTCAATCTTAGGAGATCTTGTTGTAACTCTCTTGTATATATTTATGCCTTAGTAAAACATGAAATACAAAACAAAATTATTATGCCATAGAATCCTTTATGGTATTAGAGCCAACAAGTTTTGTTTGAAATTTAGTGGCAATGAGTCATCATAAAGAGGAGGTTCCTAAGAATGAGTCCATAAGCAAGAAGAACATAAGATGGTGAAGAAGACTTCATCACCGTATGAATTGAATTTGAACGACAACCCGAAAATTGGACGAGAAAAAGGAGGAACAGTGTGTGCAAATGTTGTGTATAGTGGTGGAACAAGTGTAGACACCAGGATCTCAAAAGGAGATAGTTCATGTTTGACTGGGCTTACTATAGAGCAATGGCAAACGCTAGTAGAATTACTAAATGCTCAAAAAACAAATTCTAAT
The DNA here is from genome assembly GCF_004193775.1 of Glycine soja. Classification (NCBI taxonomy): domain Eukaryota; kingdom Viridiplantae; phylum Streptophyta; class Magnoliopsida; order Fabales; family Fabaceae; genus Glycine; species Glycine soja. The sequence continues at coordinate 7,718,243 of NC_041009.1, read as the reverse complement.
TACAAGATGACAGGTGAGCGTGATACCAATACATGGATAATTGATACAGGGACTTCCAACCACATGACTAGAAACCTGAATCATATGTATGAACTACGAGATATTCAAAGTTTTCCAGTTGGACTTCCTAATGGACAACATACAACAACGATTAAAGAAGGAAGCGTGGTGCTATATGTAGGCTTAAAACTTACTAATGTTCTCTATGTGCCTAAATTGAATTGTAATTTGATATATGTTTCATAGATCATGGATGAATTGAAATGTGTTGTTCAATTCATAGATAAGTTGTGTGTTGTGCAGGACCGCATTTTGAGGACACTGATTAGAGCAGGTGAGTGGAAGGATGGACTCTATTTCTTCAGAGGAGTTCGAAATGTGAGAGCTTACAAAACTGATGGTTTGCATTCCATGGACTTGTGGCAAAAACGATTGGGACATCCTTCCTTGAAGATCACTCAATTGATTCCTAAGATTAGAAACCACAAAGATAACAATGTAGTGAATAAAACATGTGAAGTCTTTTTTAGAGCCAAACTGACTAGAGAGAAGTTTCCTTTGAGTGAACATAAAGCCAGTAATGCATTTGAATTAATTCATTGTGATTTATGGGGACCATATAGAACTCATTTTACTTGTGGTGCTTTTTATTTGATGACAATAGTTGATGATTATTCACGTGTTGTATGGGTACACCTATTTGTTGATAAACGAGAAGTATTGACAATGCTTCACAATTTTTTTGCTCTGCTTGAGAGACAGTTTCATAAACAAGTCAAAATATTCAGAAGTGATAATGAGACAGAATTCACATGCATGAAAAGATATTTTCTTGATTGTGGAATAATTTTTCAAACATCTTGCACCGAAACACCCCAACAAAATGGGAGAGTGGAATGAAAACATAAACATATTTTGAATGTGGCTCGAGCACTGCGATTTCAAGGTAATCCTCCTATTAAGTTCTGAGGGGAATGTATTTTAACTGCAGCATATATGATTAACCGAACTTCTTCCACTGTTTTGAATGGAAAAACTCCATATGAGATGCTACATGGGAAGCAACTTGCATATGAACATTTGAGAATATTTGGCTCCTTATGTTATGCCCATAATCAAAGAAGGAATGATGATAAATTTGCAAGTAAGAGTAAGAAGTGTGTGTTTATTGGCTACCCATATGGTAAGAAAGGGTGGAAGTTGTTTGACTTAGAAACAAAAGAGATTTTATTCTCTCGAGATGTTGAATTCGTTGAGACCAAGTATCCTTTTTCTATTAATGTTACTACCAGAAAAGATGTTCCTCCTAAAAATTGGAACTGTGAAGAAATTGTTGATGATGTGACTGATGGTGTAGAAGAAACGAATCACACAGGAGGTACTGAAGAAAGTGGTGATATGACAATGGATGATAGAGAGGGTGAGCCAGATGCGGGGTTCGATGAACAAGATGTTACTCTACAAAATATGGACACACAAGATATAGTATTTCCATCTATATCACCAACATAGCCATTATTGGGTAGAGGACATAGAACTAAACAATCTTCTACTCGATTGCAAGATTATGTGACAAATACCACCAAAAGATTGAGCCCATCCAACTATTCACCCTCTCCAAAGGAAGACTCAAGTGCACCCTATCCCATAACTGATTATGTGAATTGTGACCACTTTTCTCTTACACGTCGTGCTTTTCTTGCATCCATTTCACAGAAAAAGGAGTCTGTCACTTATACTGACGTGGTGAAAGACAGTCGATGAAGAGATGCAATGAAAAGTGAAATACATGCACTTGAGACCAATGGAACTTGGACAGTCACACAATTGCCTCCTAGAAAGAAAGTACTTGGCTACAAGTGGGTGTACAAAATAAAACATAAATCTGATGGAAGTGTAGAACGGTTTGAAGCATGGTTAGTAATTTTTGGCAATCATCAAAAGGAGGGGATCGACTACACAGAGACTTTTGCACCCGTTGTAAAAATGATAACGATACACACAGTGCTAGCCGTAGCAGCCACACGAGCTTAGGAATTACATCAGATGGATGTGCACAATGCATTTTTACACTGGGACCTTAAGGAGGTTGTGCACGTGAAGCTGCCTCCTGGCTTTCTTCCTCAACAATATGGCATGGTGTGTAAAATTAACAAGTCCTTATATGGACTCAAACAAGTACCTCGTTGTTGGTTTGCCAAGTTGTCCACTGCACTAAAATACTACGGATTTCAATAATCTCTTTCTGATTATTCTCTTTTCGTCTTGCAAAGACCGGAGGTACATATTACAGTGTTGGTGTATGTGGATGACCTAATCATTTCGGGTGATAATCATGAAGCTATCACCGAATTAAAGCCTATTTACACAATTGCTTTCACATGAAAGACTTGAGGATCCTCAAATATTTATTGGGTATTGAAGTGACACGATCTTCCACGAATATCTTTCTTTGTCAACGCAAATATGCTTTGGACATTATAGTTGAAGCTGGACTTCTGGGAGCTAAGCCATTAAAGGTGCCAATTGAACAGAATCATCGTCTGGCACTTGCAACATACTTGCCTTTTCCTTATCTTGATCAGTATAAGCAGTTGGTAGATCATCTCATTTACTTTTGTTTTACTAGACCCGAGCTTTCATACTGTGTGCATGTGCTATCTCAATTTATGCAGGCACCTAAAAAGGCCCATTGGGAGACTACTCTCCGTGTTGTTCGATACCTGAAAAGGAATCTAGGACAAGGCGTTTTGTTGCGTAAGGATTGCGACCTACAACTATCTGGTTGGTGTGATTCTGATTGGGCTGGATGTTTTTTAATTCATAGGCCCCTTACCAGATGGTTTGTTCTACTTGAATCTTCTTCAATTTCATGAAAAACTAAGAAACAACAAACAATATCTCGCTCCTCTGCTGAGGCTGAGTATCGATCCATGGCAGATGTAATAGGAGAATTGAAATGCTTAAAAGTTCTTCTCCATAGTCTTGGTATCTCTCATTCTCAGCCTATGCGACTTCATTGTGACAGTCAAACAGCGCTTCATATTGTCAGGAACCCGATTTTTCATGAGCGCACCAAGCACATCGAAGTGGACTGCCACTTCATTCGCAACAAGTATCTCACTGGCAATATCTCACCTACTTATGTTCCTACACATGCACAATTAGCTAACATTTTTACTAAGGCTTTTTGTCACACTCAATTCACCTCTTTGCTATGCAAGTTAGGGATATGTAATTTACACGCTCCAACTTGAGGGGGATAATGAGATCATAATGAGATAACAGAATCTGTGTGCAATTATGTGCAATTATTATCCCATATTATTAGCTTGTGATCATGTAAATCAATTTGTTTAGTTTAGACGTAATCTTAGGAGTTTTATTTGGAGAATCAATTTGTATAGCTTAATCTTAGAAGATTTTGCTGTAATTCTCTTATATATATTTATACCTTAGTAAAATATGAAATACAGAACAAAATTATTTTGTCATAGAATTCTTTAGATTCCCTAAATTTTTCATGCAATTCTTAGCCAATTTAAAGTCCAAACCTAGCGAGCATGTGATTGGGGCGTGGTCCCCTAATTGTTTCTCCATTTGGGCAAGTTATAAGAGGCAACAAGTTCACCTTTTCAGCCATGTGAAAACTTGTGTCATGCTCAATACCAAACTCAGCCCAAGGCATGCAATTGGCCCATTACATAGGTTTCTTGTGGTGGCTAGTGAAAGGGTCGAGTCAATAAATAGAAAAAAAAAATGAACTTGCTTACTAAACAAACTTGTGCACATCTTTTTTCAATCCATGCCTATTTTATTCATAGGTTATTCTTTTCAAAATATTTAAGGTCTTCCTCTAAATGTTGTCAGATTCATGAAAGTGGAGCGCAATAGCAAGTTCTTTATGGGATTTGAAAGAGCCAAAAGAAAAATTGACGTACATATTTGTATATATGACTCCATTGAATCTTAAACACAACTCAGAGATGGTAGAAGTTTTAAACTAGCTGAAATTGGTCAGTACTTATTTATTGCGTGTTATGATTTATGAAAAGTAGTTTTGTTTGTTATTTATGTATTTATTCATCTTAATATATAGTGTGGTTCGTACAAACTTGACATAGCCTACTTTATTTTATTTTCATGAGACAGCCTACTTTATTGTTTATATATCATGTTACACGCACGCAAGCAACCACTTCACATTTAACTCTTGGTTGCATTTTGTAATAAAGCTCACAAAAGGGTTCAAAACATGCTTTTGAACATCACAGAAAAAGAGCCAACAAACTTTTACTGGTCCAAGTCTAACTTCGGTAAAAGAAATTTTTTGTAATGGAACACAATAAAGTCACTGAATCATTTATTAGGTGCTAAAAAGAGCTTATTTTCTTTACAATGCTGTAATAGTCAAATTTAATCCTCTAGAAAGCATGTCAACAAATGAGTGTTAAGTGTCTTATAGCACCAATATTCAAAGTATATGTTGTGATAGATACCAAACTCCGGATCTTGTTGAGATTTTCATAAAAGTTTGCAACTTGTTAATAAAGGAATAGAATTTGTATCAAAAAAATATGATAAACTGAAAGCAAGATCACATGAAAATTTACATTAGAGCAAAATAAAAAAGGCCAGGTACATCACAACAAACATTTCTCTCCTTTTTTTTTTGAAAAAAAAGACAGTTTTGTGACTTGTAAACATCACTCAGCAATCAATTTAATGTAGCACTCAGGTGTTTGAAAATTACAAGGTTTCAAGTAACGTATAAGATGATATGCCAAGTTTTGATGACCCATATCATCCACGGTAAGAAAGATTAGCAATCTTGTAGTAAGGTGCATTTTCTTCTAAAAGCAGTGTTTAAGGTATATATCACAGCCAACCACAACAAATGTAATTGGAAGAGGGCAATCGTCCTGTTTGGCGAATGTATTCTGTTTGAGCCACAGTTCTTTCTGCTTCTCGATTTTTTCTAGCTTCAGCTGCTGCACGTTTTTCTTCCGATCTTTGCCTCGCCATAGCAATCTTTTTTACCATTTTTGCATGTGTCTGGGCTCTCATTTGCTCAACTTTGGCCTAAAATGCATTTAGTTTCAATCAAAGGTAAAATATTAGTAAAGACTTTAGCTAAAGTATTTCTAAGGCCAGATTGCAATTAGATAATGATCAAGCATTTCATGCACTATATTCAAGTAGTTATAAGTAATAATCATAACAAAATTTATCATGCCTCTCTCTCTCCTTCCCTCTCCATATACTTGGTTTAAAATCCTCTGTAAATTGTAATCTCTTCAAACTATATTTAGGTTTCAACTTTTAAGCATGCAGTAACTTTGTTTCCAATGAATATAAGTATGTGAACAAATAACTACCTCAATTCTTCTCATTTCTGCTTCTAATTTTGCCTTTTGCTGACTTTCCCATGCTTGAATTTTGATTTCCTCTCGCTTAAATCTGCAAATGTCATAAATTATAATCACATTAGAAAGGATGAACAAATTACACGGTTCGATTATTATTTTTCATATTAGAAAGGATGAACAAATTACACGGTTCGATTATCATGATTTACATTAGTCTTATAGAGATGTGAGTAAAAATAAAACCTTGCAGTATGTTTAGATTTCTCAGCTTCCTCCCACAGAGCTGCACGTTTTTCAAATTCAATTCTCTCCTGTTCTTGCACACTCATGTCCCGGGGAGAAGATTTGTTCTTTTCCTGCTCATCTTTGCTTGCCCATGCAGCAATATTCATCTTACCAAGCTGCACCCCAAGGGCTGCAATCTCTCTCCTTGTCTTGATCTTCATTTCTTCTTCAGACAAATGCCTTTTGCCATTTTCAACTGGAAACTGGGAATCCTCATTGGTCGTGTTGTCCAAAGGTGTCGGAGCAGGTGCACCTCTCCTAGGAGTCGACGGCATTGAGGAAACAGGGCTCCGTAGTGGTGTCGCAGACCCAACAGGAGTAGCAGTCCGCGAAGGTTCTTGACTTGGCACAGGGGTCATTTCAGTTCCCATGTCTCTCATGGCAACAGATCTTATCCCAGGCATCACTGTATCATGAAAAACAAGTTAATCTTACTATCTACACACTGAGTATGTCACCTATGGAAAGAATCCGGCTTATAATAAGAACATGCACCAGGAAATTCAAATTGCACTTTTTATGTTTCAGTGTTTCACTCAAAATCTCAGATCATCCATCTACTAAATTAGGCAATATATTTTCTAAGGAAATTAATCTTTGTATAGAATCTAGAGCATGGGAAACACATCCATATGAATAAAAATTCCCTTAGATCAGCGGCAGCCACACTGACCCAATGAGTTGGGGGACACACATGGTCTCTGACATAGGGCAAAATAATAAACACATCCACACTCCAGTGCCCAAATAAACAGGTGTGTATATAAAAAATTTCAGCTAGCCATAATTGGCTCATATTCTCATTCTCCAGTTATGCAATGAGGTTGCCTTAAAGTTGCACGAATAATAATTACGCAAATGATTTGTATACTTTTTAATCTTCCAAAAAGAGGATATAAGAAAACCTATGTCATCAATACTGGGGGTCGAATAACATACCTGACTGATCATCTGTACTTCTTGAGCAACATAAACCCAATTCATTGACATCCTTTAGATCTTTGCTTTGGGGAAGAGACTCCACAACTGGATTTCTTCCGTGTGCTTGACCTGAAACCGAATGAGCATCGGAGGGAACAAAAGAGAATTTCTCAAATCCCATATGTGACGTAGGCTGACAGATATCGACTCGCTTTGTTTCTGTGGCCTTGCCTATTGGGAGTTTATGATCATAATTACCAGACTCTGGTGCAACCCTGCCCATATTTGTTGGCATGCGATTTGCTTGGTTATGTGCAGTATTCTTTTTCGAGTGATTAGCCTGTATGTTTTGCCTATTCATTATCCATTTCTCGGCGTCGTTCCACTTAGAAGGAATAGGTCTGAATAGGGATCTAGTGGCAGGATTGTTCCCTGGTCTCTCCCCTTTATCAAACTCAAAACTGGACGAGCTAGCATTGCTGTCATAATCAAGATTTTCATCTTCTATTGCTCTCACCGCATGAATTGCGCTTGAACTTCCCGTGTCAACCTTCTGAAAATGCTGCATCTTTACACGCCCCGTGTCGCTGTTTTCCTTAGGCATTGTCTCCTTTGGTTCATAGGAAATCTGGCCATTTTGTCTCCGGTCCAGCACAGCATCACTCGACGGCTTTAATGACAGAACATCCAAGCTTGGAGATGTAACTGAGAGGAACAAGTTTCCAATTAGTCAATATATATGAAGCTTTATATTCAATAGAAAAATAAATAAATACTGACTAACACATGATAAAAAATGCACATGCAAAAATTGATAAATTGCAATTGAAATTGCAGACCTTCATCATCAAGGTTGTCATTTTTTGAGCCAAGTAAGCTATTCACAAATTCAGCATCCTCAATCCTTGAAGGGGAAGTTCTGGATGAGTTACTGTTGGATCCATCTTTCTTCCTATGATGGAGAGGTCCTAATAACTTCATCCTCAGTTTACTGGGGGAAATTATTCCAGCCTGCAGAAAAAATGGCATACTTTTTCCTCGTCAACAAAATTCTAGAAGAACTCAATTAGCAAATTTCTGAATGAATCCATATTGCAGCACACTTCATAAACAATTATACCCAATACATGACCACTTTCTTCTTTTCCACCAAAAGGCCCTCCCCACCGTTTCAACCCACACCCTTTATTTACTCAGGAGAAAAATAAGCGCAAATCAATTCTACCCTTCTTTTTTTTTCTTTCCCTTTTCAGCCTTTTTTCCCCCTCTCTTCCTCACCCACCCACCCACCAAATAATAATGGCAAGCCCCATCCTTCCATTCATTACAAAAGTAGAAAAAGCAAAAGCATGATTTTTGAAACCATGTTAAAAATTCACTTGGAGGGAATCAATGAAACCAAGCCCACAAAAATTAAAAAACAGAAGGGGGTGTGACCAAGTGTATTCGGAACTCCAAGAACAGAAACCTTTGAATCATATGGACCATTTTTCCACCAACCCAGTTTAAGAAACAAAATAAAGATTTAATTTTGATGAAAAAAACAACAACTATGAGGTTGAATGGAAGAGGAGAGGAGAAAAAAGATGGCAGCAGTGCGGCTAAATGCCAAACCTGAACTTTCTCTATCCTCTCGTACTCCATTAGATCTCTGACTGTCTAAGTTGGAAGGTAGTTCATGCAGAAGTGGAAGGGGAAAAAGTTGAATTTTGCAGCTTGGCTTGGAAGAAGTAGTTATGAGTGGTGAGTTGTGATTGTGAATGAGAGATAATGATAACACATGAGAGAGAAAGGGAGAGTGAGATTATGAATGAATGTTGATGCAGCCAGAACAAGAGCAGAAACAGGTGTTTGCTTGCTCAAGAAAGTGTTCAAGTTGGGTTCCTCTGCAGTACGGGAGATATTGTATCTATCTATCATCTCGCCACGCCATCACAGTGGCCCCTCCTGCTACAAATTCAATTCGCATTTAAATAATCTTTTATGAAACCTCGTGTATTTTTATAGGAGTCCATGATTCTAGATTCGTGGGTTATAAGTTTTTTTAGAAATTAAATATATGTTTCTTTTAGAAGTCACATGTATTCTTTTTTTTTTTTAGAAAAAAATATACACTAATTTTATATTATTTTTTAATTATATTTTATCATGTATTATAAATTTATTAATTTTTATTATAATTATTTGAAATTCATATTAATAATAAATTATATCTAAACAATAAACAAAAATATTTTATACCGTTAATAGATACCATTAAACTCTATCTTTTTTAGAAAGATAATTCTGTTTCAATTAAATTTTAAATCAAATGGATACTATGTAGGAACTAGTATGGTTGTGTTCTACTTTTACTTTGACTTATGCTTTTTCCCCTTCCACCCGAGGATTTACCCATTTTAGTTACAACTTACACAGTTACAGTAACTTAAAAAAAAAATGCAAGGTTAAAGTAGAAGACAGAAAAAGTAATATTTATTTATTTTACTTTACAGGGATTCCCGATCTTACGGATAATCAACTTACGTAACGACGTCAATTGAATTCGATTTGAGAGTTTATATTTCGTGTTTCAATGGAGAATTTAAAATATTTTAAAGATTAAAATGTAAGAAATTAACTTGTTATGATCAATTCTTTCGATGTTGTTTTTTATTCTAACTGTTGTTGAATAATTAAATTTTCTAATATGATTTTTTGTGTGTGCATAAAAAAAATTTGAGTATATAGTTAAAAATTAATAATATCTGTTGAAATAAATAAATCATCAAAATAAATATTTCTCAAATAATTTTTTCGTAAAACAAAAATATAAAAAAAAGGATAAGAAGAGGAGCATAACAAATTGAGTAAAACTGACTGATAATTAATAATTATTGTATAATCATTTAACCATTTTTTTCTATAAACACTTTTAAAATTTAGAAAAGAAAAAAAAAAACTTTAGGCCAATCTTTTCTTTCAATTCTTTTGTCTGCGTGTCAATTAACTAGCTTCATGAATTTATATTTGTTTTTCCATTGCAATTTCTTTTTAACACATGTCAGTAATTTTAGGTCGGTCTTCGAGATCGAAACAGTGGGCATGATCATAAATCAGAAGTTTGCATTATCAATTTTCTCTGTATAGTAACTGTTTATAGTTGTAGGTCATAGACTCATAGTTCATCAAGCACGAAAAATTACTACATACGGAAAAGTAATAAATTAGAAAGGAATTTATTTTCACCCAAGGGTAAGAATACATGTTCAAGTAAAATACCACTCATCTACTAATACCTTTTAGGTCACAATAATTAATTGCAATCATTAGAATGAGATTAGAATTTAATATAACTATTAAATTTTAAAAAAATTTATTAAATAAAGTACTTCATAAAATATTTCAATTATCATTAATTCATTATTATTATTATAACTGTCACCACTTTTATCAACATGATATTGTTACCACTATGACTCTTGTCGTTGTCATTGCTGTTACCACCATTCTCTCGTTAACAATTATGATGCCGATGAATTAATTGAGATATTTAAGAGAGTGATAATTAAAATCTTTGTAGATTTTTTTATTGTTTAGTCAATCTTTTAGAGATTTTATGATATATTAAATTTTAATTTAAAATTTTAAATATTTTAATCTCAATCATTTATTATTTTTAACTTTAATTCAATAGTTGTTATTAGTTATTTTCGTGTTCTTACATAAGATAATGTTCTCACTCATGTCGTGCATGTATATATATATATATATATATACACATGGTTGAAATTAAAATATATAAAAATTAAAATCTAATATAACATTTAAATCTTAAAAAGATTCATCAAACAAATCACATCATAAAATATCTCAGTTATTGTTAATACATATTATTATTATTGTAACCATTATTGTCATCAACACTTCCATCGCCATGATCATCATTGCCATCACTATTGTTGTTGCCACCATTGTTGACGTAGGTGGTGGTGACGACAACAACGGTCATGACGGCAACAACGATGGCAGTTGATGACAATAGTTGTGATTGCAATAGTGATCATGGTAATGATAGCGACGATGAAGGTTATGGCGACAAAGGTGGTGTTGATTGATGACAGTGATGATAATAGTTGATGATGATGGAAATAACAACGACAATTAATATGGTGGCTATAACGATAGTCATGGTGGTGACAATGACAACTATGATGGTGATAGACTAATTGACAGGTTTTAAGGAGTGATAATTGAAATTTTTATACATTTGTTTGTTGTTGTTTGATTAATCTTTTAGAGATTTAATGATATATTAAATTTTAATTTCAAACATTTATTATTTTTAATCTTAATATGATAATTATTATTAATTATTCTCATATAAAATAATGTTCTCACACAAGTCGTACTCCATATATATATATATATATATGATTGATTTCAATATATGTTTTTTTAAAGTAAAAATTTAGATTTGAATTTTGTTTACGTAAAAAAAAATCATTGAAACAACTAATTTCACTATGCTAAGTGTAATTTTTAAACCAAATAGTATCCTCTAATTTGTAGAAAATATATACTAATGATCTAAATATTAAAAAAACCCAAAAAACTTGTATATCATTGTACACAAAATCATAATTGTTTAGTTCTACCAAAAATCATAAATGTTTGGACAAAATTCTCCAATACCGAAGCAAACTCACCCCCTTTAACCTTGTTGACTTTAGTTTATATTGAAATTTAAAAAGTGATCATATGTTGGATTCTCTCTCCAGAGAGGAGGAATTTAGTTATTTCAACAATAACTCTTTTAGGGTTATTCTCTTATCTTCATCCTTTATTTTTATAAAATATAATGATTATAATAAGTAATTAATTTTAATTATTAAATTTTACGGAGATAAAAGGTAAAGATAAAAAGTAACTCTAAAATTACTCATAAAATAAGTAGATTTCTTCTCATATATATATATATGCACACATTAAGTTTATGTTTTAGATAATTATTTTATAAAAATTAGTCATTTTAAATGTAAAATAATTCGAAGTTCAAATAGTATAAGATGCATGAACACCAGCTTAAGATTTTTTATAGAAACGAAAAGTTAATCTCAAAGTATGCCCAAATTATATATTTTGCAAGCAACATTTTTTACTAACTAACATAAGTCCACATGTATTAAAAAAAGAACTCCACAACAACACTCAAAAGGTAAAATGAAGTTATGAAATTTAGTATTCAATTTCTATATCACACCGTATTATTCATGTAAAGGTGAAGCATATATCATAATATTAGAGTTTTTATTTTCCAATATGAAAACATTTTTTTATAAGCTAAATATTTCATTAATAAAAAACAATTAAATCGAGCACAAGATATGTCCAACTCAAGGTGTCAAAATGATACTAGTTAGGGGAAAAAAAAAGAAGCAAGTAGCATAGTGCCATTGTTTAGGACAAAAATCCAAAAGACACGCCCCAATTGAAAACTACAACGAAAACATTTTTTTGTTTGTTTGTTATATTTTACGTCTCTGTGGCGTGCATATTCATTATTACTTAGCAATTTTTATATTTTAAAAAATTATTAATTATTTTATTAAAAAAAACATGCTATTATTTTTCTTTAACTTTCAACTTTAACTACTTCTAAATGTTTGTATCGAAATATATTTTTTTTCATTTTTTTTCTTATTTCAAATCTCACTTAATTTTATTTTTAAAAGTAACTATTTTTAATTTTCAATTTTCAATTTATATTTTTATCTTAAATTAAATTTTGTATTTCTTATTTACTTGTTTGAATTAATTATATATTTATATCAAATTACTTTAAATTTTTGTTCTACATTTTAAAAAGTAAAAAAAATCATGCATTGATGTTTTTTAATTATAACATCTTTAATGAAATTCTTGAGTTTAAGAATCCTTATCCACCCATCTATTATTATTCTTGCTAAAAAAATTCTACACGGTGGACGTTGAGTTTCAAGGAAATAACTCTCAAAACTCTTTTTTTTTTAAATAAAATTCAATAACTTAAAAATTTGATTCTACCATTAGAAAAAAATATAAAAATTCTAGGGTGAACCTTTTTTTTCCATATTTTTTTATGTTATATTTATAGTATTAATAAATCATATTTTATTTGTTTGTTTCAACAAATTTAATTATAACAAATTTTTGGTTATACTAAAACTGATTTTAAGAAATTAATTGGTAAGAAATAAGTGTAATTTATATTATTATAATAAATCTCTTTGAAAAATATTTTATTTTAGTTTATTTTAGAATATTATATTTATGGTGTTAAATGAATCAATTTTATAATTTTTAGATATTTGATAATATTGTGTTGATTGTATTGAATATTCAGATGAATTATGATATAAAATAATAGTTTTAAGAAAAAAAAATATCAAATTTAAATGGATAATCTGGTTTGAATCGAAATAAATTATTTATGAATAAATTGAGTTGGGTTAGGTTTAAAAAAAACTATAAAAATTAAATCAAACTAAACTAAACTAATTAAATTTGATTAGATTAAATCTTAAATTTAATTAAAATTAATCTCAACAGGCTCATCAACAACCATGCTCCAGATAACTTGAACTTATTGCCAAGAGGGATATATATTTGCCCGTATGTGAATTACACAGAATTTTCTACTTGTAAGATCTAAATTTAATTGTTAATGATACTAATAAATTTTAAGTCATTTATCAGTATTAAATTTTGGTTGAGACTTGGAAATATAATGTCGTCTTAAAATGAGATAGCATATCATTTGGAAATTATTTAAAAAAATTACATTTGCTGAAAAATATTAGTCGGTGTTCAACGTTAACAGAACAAAACACACGTGAAGTGCCTCTCATCATCAATTATCAAATCCGTGGATGCCGACATAGTAGCTAACTAATTATTCCGATAATCTCGGCTCCGACTACCTTTCTTATCCTTAGTAGGAAAAAAATATTAGTACGAGAAAATATTAGTACAATAAAGAGAACGTGGTTTGAATTGAATTCCTCGAGGAGGAGCTAACAATTGTTTGGATACTTTTGATTGGATAGAAAATATTACCTTTTCTTTTCTCTTAAAAGTACGAGAAAAAAATATACACCAATGTAAAATTTTATACAAAACCATTTAGTTATAATTTATTGTATATGATAAATTTATTAATTTTAAAAATAATTATTTTAAACTAATTCAAATGATAATTTGTAATTAAATAATAATATAAAATTATTTTATACTATAAGTGCATAATCAATAAATTCATTATTTTAAGGATTTCAACTTTTTATGTATACATTAAAAAACATACTCTTTTCAAGATTCAATTAACTAATTAATCAAGATGAAAAAAATAGTTAATATTATTTAGATTATTAAATACATTTTAAATTGGTATTTAAAAAAATTATCCATGAGAATAAACTATTAAACATTAATAAATTGTACACCACTATAATACTTTTAATTACTAATGTACCAATTAAATATATATGATATCAATAAATTTTTGGTTCAAATGGTACTTGACTATCTCCTTTTAAATAAAATATTATATTTAAGTTTTGTAAATGAAAAAAATATAATTAAAAGAAAAGAGTCTCACAAAAAGTGGTAAGTTAAATTCTTCGATGAAGATTAATTCTCATCAAAATTAGTAGATACTTGGCATCAACAATATTGTCATCCAAAAATAATTATGATGAGTACTAATGTACCAATTATGTCTTTTTTCCCTACTCATAAAACCTTTTTTTATAATTTTATTTGTCTATTTTTATAAGATTATTTTCTAATTTTTAGATATATTAATTATTTTTCCTACATATTTTTACTTAATTTTTCTCTTTCCAAAAATTGATGAAAAAATAATTAAATAGATAAAAATATAAGAAAGATTTATTATAAATGATGCTACAAATAATCAATAATTTTAATATAATTAACTAAATTAACTATTTTTTAAGGTATATAGATTAGTGGAAAGAATCATCATGTTACTACTCTCTCAAATGTCAAGAACAGATATTCTAACACATTTTTTTATTGTTAAAATTTTATTAAAAATGAAAAAATATTATAAATCTCATCATTTTTAATAATTTTCTCTCTAATTTTATAGATTTTAATATATTTTAATCAACAAAAAATATTTACAGAAAAATATGTTAGAGAGGGTCATTCTAATTCATCGGTAATATTCATCTTCGTAAATAAATACTTCTTTTGGTCTTGAATATAAAAAACATCTTTTCTCTTAATTTTAAATATAAAAAATTTAATTAACTTTATCTTATTTAATATAATTATTTTTAAAATACTTTTCATTTAATAAATATGTAAGTTTTTATTATTTTTTCTTATCATTCATGTCAAATTTTAATAAATAATATAATTAACTAATTTTTTAAATTAATGTGTCATTTTTTTTTTCATTCTTATATTTAAGAACAATAGATGACAAAGAAAGCATGAATATATTCCCTGGTCGGTCAAAGATACTTCTGGGAACACATCCACGAACGCAGGCTCATAGTTACAGATTTTAATTTATTTGACAGAGGAATTAAATTAATTAGGGCGTCAGAAGACAGAAGCCCAAAGATCAGAGTTCGGAATTCTATAATGTGACTTCTCCTTTCACTCTGCCCTATCTCTATTTGACCACAGTCATCACCCTATCAATTCCACACGCCCACACCATTTCAACTTTCAAAAAACTCACGTTTTTGCTATGCTGCCAAAATTCTACAAATTTATTTTAGTGCTAGTACTTATCAAACAATACAAAATAAGAATTAAATTAAAGATTTAAAAATTTCATATATTTTTAAGAATTATTATTTTTTCCTAAGTCAAAAAGATCATTTTTCAATTTATTAAGTCGGAAATTAATGATACCTATGATACATAAAAATAACTGATTTAAATGAATTTTACACACAGTAATAATTAATTTAAAACACTTTTACATCTTCTGCTTTCAATAAATAATAAGTATAATATATTAATATTTTAAACTCTCTGGAGTTTAACTTTGTTTTGTAAAAAGAGTATTTAAAAAATTTGATTTGATTTGATTTTCCTTTTCTTTCTTTTTATTTTGAATATTTCCTTCTCCCCTTGCATCCATGCTCATATATTAGGCATAAAACTTGATTTTCAAATGCATTTACTCATTAACATTCTAAAATAATTAAGGATCTTGGGTAACAAAATCTTGTTTCAACACTTTCACAACACAACTTGAAAACTTATTTTTTAATTGGTTATTTTATAAAATAAGCATGGAACATATGAATTAGTTAGCACAAGATTATTTAATCAATTGTCTCAAGTTTAAGTCCTTAAAATGTAACTATAAAAGTATCTCTAACATAATATATATATATATATATATATCTTTTAATAAAACACTTCAATATAATATTATATATCTTGCATTTGTTTCACTTGATCGAAACTACTGTCAACTGAATAAAAAATTTAGACAGTAACTTTTGATGCTCATAACTTGATCCACAGATTCTTACTCAGAAGTTTCACACGTAAACTTCATGATCAATAATTAATACTCTGCACTCAAATAGCATAGTACTATACCATTCAATATAGGCCAATATTGTTTAGTTTAGTACATTAACAAACTTTTTTGTTACATCTTTATTAAAACTAATCTCTAATTGATACTACTTGGAAGCCAGGTCTTTTGAGCCTGCCAAACACTTTCTAAACAACCTTCTAAGCAACTCAATTCTTAACTTAATTAAGAATAAACACAAAAGGGCTTTTAGTTTTCAGGTTCGAAATTTTGTAAAGCTTGCAATTCAACGTCTCTTGTTGTGATTAAAATATTTTCTTTATTGATTTTTTATGCATTTTTCTTTATTGATTTTGTTGTGTCATGAATGTGACCTACAGGCTGCAACTCTATGGATGATTGATTCAATCCAAAATAGACTAGTTTCCATTTAACTCAGAATTTCCTCGCAAGTTGGTGTGTATTTTTAGGAGATTCTCCGTTCTTTTTGAAGATTAAAAAAGCAGTAGACAGATGATATCACAATCATAAAAAAAGTTCAATATCAATAAATGATAAAAACAACATGTGAATTAAAAGTGGTTGAAAGAGATTTTATCCAGTTGATACATGCGCTATAATCAAAAGTCATACAATTTTATTTTCATAATCAAAGCAGTATTGCAAATAGCCAAATAGCAAAGAGCATAGTATTTTATGAGTGGATGAAACATACTGAAAAACATTATTTATGCAACTTATATTCCTTCTCATATAGTCATTCTCAATTAGTTGATATCTTCTTCAAGACCTTAGACAAATTTGATATAGATATATACTGGAAAATTTGATAGATTGAAATATTAATTTCGTTTTATTATGCAATGTACTCTTGTATCAGTTGTGTGTGTGTGTCAGTGGGTGTGTGTTTTATAAATAAACTATATGTAACTTTTTGTGAAATATGTTTACAAAGTAATGTTATTTAAATTTATCAATCATTCATGTGTGTGCAAAACATATAAACAATTTTCTTTATATTTCTTTTTTAAATTATAAGCTTTTTGATGCAACAAACTAAGAAAGTTAGAAAAAGAGTAATGGTGGAATAAGTTGGAGTAATTTGTACACAATCTTATACTCAAATTTATTATCGTTACATAACAAAAAAGAAAAGAAATAGAACATGCAAACATACTTCAATGGAGGGGAAAAAGAAGAAGACAAAACTCATCTTGCATGTTATCAAGTCTAAATAAATAACTTAAAAAGGACGGATGGTAAAATAATAAAATAAAAAATTAAAATTTTAAATGAATATAAAGAACCATAAGTATAATTATACATTCAAAGATGTCGTTGAGATCTTATTTCAGATTGTCGACAAGCCGTAACTTCCTTTGACTAATTTGAAAGTGCAAATGAGCTACACTTAGTAGTCAAATAAGGAAGAGAAGTAGATATAAGTCCTTTTATGACGTACATGCACGATCCAAATCAGTTTTAGCTATCATTTTACAAATACTCTATCTATATTTTTAAGGTTCTGATAACATTTGATTAAGAAAAAACTGATTGATAAGGTGAAGAGTATTAATAATATTAACTACTTTTTTCACAATTTACTATTTATAATTTATTGATTAGAAAAACTGATTAGCCCTCTTTTTACCTCCTTAATAATCCCTCACTTCTATTCTTTGGCTCATTAATTAAGATGCCATTTAGAAACGTAGCTAGGAGACCGTTGCCAATGAATAATTGAATAGTAAGTACTCCTCATTCTTTTAACTCTATTTGCAAATATATTAACTTCCCGTATCGGTCTAAGAAAACATTATTTTAAAGGCGGTCTAAGAAAACATAATTAACATTATCCAAGATCTAAATAAAAATTTTAAAGCTCAAAACCCAATGGGAAAAGTAGGGAGGTTATACTACGCTTTTTGTTTGCCTTTCATTAAGGTATATGGTCCTATAAAATGCTTCTATTTAAGTAACGTTACACTTTTATATTGTTTACTCCTATTAGGAGCTCAAGAAACATTATTTTATTAGTGTTAATTTCATCAATTCATTAACCAAAAGTTAATGAAAGAAGAGAGAATTCCGGTCATAGACGCCTACTACTTCACACTTCACATGGTGTGTTCTCATTTTGTGTGGGGCCCATTCTCTTTTGAAGATTTTGGTATGAGGTGTATTATGGTTTTATGCCCTTCAAAGGGGCTTTGACCAATTTGTCTTATATATTTTGCATTCGTTTTGGTATGTGAACTCATTGATTCGCCTACATGTTTGACCACCTTCAAATTCCACACTTGAATTCAGGTACAGATCGAAAATGACTCCATAGTCCATACTAAATGTTTTATATATTTTTCTGCTCATTTTTTTTTTGTTGAAACATATTGGGATTAATAGAGGTGGGGAAGAAGTGAAGAGTATCTCTTTCACATTTTTCAAAAATAATTCTTATAACTTGTTAAAAAAAGGAATTTTAGATCGCAATATATTTTTAAATTGAAAAAATATAGCCACTTGTTTTATTTTATACTTTTATCACATAAGTATATCTTCGTAAAGTTTTGTAAGCTAATACAGTTCACCGCTGTATTGACTTTTTTAAATGGAAGAAAATCCACCAATGAAAAGGATGATAGATTTTTCAAAACTAGAGAAATATGCAGCGAAGCAAATAATAAATGTAGAAAAATAAGCCACAATGAAGAACAAAACAACCGATATGATGTGTCATAGTTAGCAAATAAGTTTGTCCTTGATTAGTAATTCAATCTTTAGATTCATGCATTGAAAAGGTATTTGTTGTAAGATTCATTAAATGAATTTTAGAAATTAAAGGAATTAGTTTTTAACAGAGTTGACAAAATGAATTCGGTGAATTGGATAAACCCAAATCTGTCTGATAAGATAAAATGTAGAAGAACTTAAATTTTTTAGTCTAAATATATGATGACTTAATACGGGTTAAGCCACAAAAAGTCCATTAAAAGCCCACAAAAATAGACTTTTTATAAAGTTAAGTTTTATTTTTAGGCCTAAATTAAATTTGATCTTTTTTTACCCGACCCATTATAACATGCAACCTGCATTGGATTAACTTGTAATGAGTTGGATAACTTGTTTTACCACCTATAAGCTTTAATTATATCATGGATTTAAAAAAACGAATAAAATAAAATCAATGAAGATCAAGATACTAAAATTTTATGTGATTTACTCAATGTGCCACATCATGGGTACTACGAGAATATATAAAGATTAAGGCTCAACAAAAACCATCTCATAACTTTTTTCGGTAATAAAAGAAGAAATCCTATTTTTTATATTTTTTTAAGAAGATGACGCTAATGATTTTCTCCTCCTATCAAGTTAATTTATTTATTTTAGGTTAAACAACATAAATGTCCTCAATTAATTGGATCAGAGATTAATCCTGTTTGGAGTGTGTAATTATCGTTGACCAAAAAAATTTCACACATAATAAAACAAAAAAATCTCCTACTAAATAAATTATTTTCACTCACGTAAATAAAATAGAATTTTACACTATTACATTAATCTTTTGAGTTTAAGTCAATTCATTTTGAAGTAAAGTATTCCTTTGAAATTTCATTCTCAAGTTTGGAAAGATCAAATCTTGTTTTAAGAAACCAGATGCTGATCCATATGCAATGTAAACCACTTTTGGTAATATGAACTCTTATTCCTTGTGAATTTTCAGGCCTAACATATTTGCGAATTTTCAATGTTGATATAACAGAAGTCCTTTTGAACTTTGAAGTGAAGGTATATTAATTATAACAATTAAAATTGTAAATTTAATTGCAAAATATTATCCAAAGGTAAAGGTCTATAAATTTGAAAAATAAATCTAATGAATATATTATCACATATAGCATAAAGGATCCTTTTAGTATCAGACTTTCAGTTGTCTTTCTAATTGAAGAACACTTCGCTTACAAGTTACATCCCAACTACGAACATTAAAATAGGTACAATTTCCTTTAAGAAGCTAGAAAAAACAAAGATGTTAACCTATTTTATTGTTTTCGTTGTTTTTTTTTCCTTGGCCCAAATTATTTTTTTGAAAGCACAAAAGCTTGACCAGAGACTCTAGTCAGAGTGTGTTTTGACTAAATTGTGTAAAATTAAATTTACTCACATGATCTATAACAATTTATGTTTTAAAAGCATACATTAATTGGATAAATTTGGATTTGGAAACAAAATCAACTTTAATACATTCCACCATGACATCAAGCAACACTTATATTCCAAACTAAGCGACAAAAGCTACAGTCATATTTATTTCATCTTTAATAATAACTCTCTATCTTAGAGATAAAAGCAAACACTACATTAACAGACTTTTTAATGGCTTTATGAGGACAATGACCAATGATAGTATCAAAGCAACAATTAAACAAGGGAGGTAATGAGCAGAAGAAACACGAGTGGGTGGGAATCTACTGATAGTTTTATTTGTGTGGTCGCCATTCCAACATGCAGATAGAAATGGTTCCACTTCCAGCTCTTAGTCAAAACAAAAGAACCCTTTTAGTTATAGGGTCGCATTATCCCATCTTTATTAATGCTAAACTAAATCACTTATCTTATTTATTAACTATTTATTTAATTACTTTAGAAACTAATTTAATTAGTTAACTCTTTTTTTAATAATAAACATGTTTAAAACATTTGATAATCAGTTAAAAAAATATTTTTTTGATATATTAAATACTTTATTTTTTATTTAATATTTAATATTTTCAATTTGTTTAACAAGTTTCTTTAATTTTATTTTTTATGGCATTGATTAAAAATACCAAAATGCTTACAAGTAGGTTAGAATCTCCCGTACTCAGTATTCAGCTTGGACTGTACTTGCTTTGGAGAGAATTATTGAGTATCTTTCCAAATACTGTGTATCGATCTTATCGTGAAGCAATGCAAATTTGTCAGCACTATCATATAACCAATGGCAAGTCGTTTTCTCACATTAGATTCAGGCACATGGTCTGGGCATTTGCGTTGTTAGTTTGCAATATAACGTACCAAAACTATTGTTTTTTTTTTCTTTCTTTCTTTCTTTCTATTTTCTAGGTTAATTTATAATTACTAAGTATATTTCTGATTTCTCCAATCTCCATGGCATAATTTTAATGGCACAGGATAAATATCTTTTTGAAGTAAACACTCGATCAACTTGTTCTTAATTTTTTTTAATAAATTGATTTAGTTTCTGATTAAAAAAAATATTCTCATTATTATTTGAGGAATCAGTTTGAGTATTCGCCTAAAATAATAGAAACGGAACTTGGATCTCCTTTGTTTTACATATTATTTTACACGAAATAATTTAATAGAATAGTTATTTATATGGAATGTTTTACGGTCGGGTATACAATATATCATATTAAAAAAAAAATCTAATATCCATTATTTTTGTAAATCTAATGTAACATACAATACATGCTTTAATATACCTTTCTTCTAATACACAATCTATTATTGGTTAAAAATTGTTCACTATTACAATTTTTTTACTGCTATTGCAGATTATAAATGAGACTATTTTTTTAAAAAAAAATTATAACTGAGACTCGTTAATTATGAAGTTGTTTTTTTTTTTTCTGAATTCATTAATTAAAAGTAATATCTACAAATTTGTGTGATGTCTAATAAATTTAAGTCAATAATAGTAAGTATGTTCAAAATAGATTGTTAGAAAATACATTTCTTTACATTTAATTGTAGTAATATTTAATAATACCAATTTATTTAATTTTTTATTCCAATTTTTATCTAATTGAAAAGTTAAACACAAATTTAATAAATAAAATAAAATTTTAAGTTTAATATAAAATTACACCTTCATAAACTATGATAATATTAAATGTCTTAATTTATTTACTAATAAAGTCTATATAAGATGTTAACCTCAGGGGTCTAGTTGAGTGAATCAGTACAGTGTTTCATATCTCACAAGTTGTAAGTTTAAGCTCTCATTTATATCTTTGAGATTATGTATATGTAAGTATATATATACTATTTTTATAAGCACTCGAACCTAAAGATTTTTAATTTTTCTTGTCTTGAACTAATGCGTTATCCTCTTGTTCTTACTGAAGAAAAAGGTCTTTTAAGACTCTCAATTCAAAGATATGAGATTGAATCTCAATTTGAGGAAATTGTGTGTTTGTTGGGAACGGAGGGGGGTTAACCTATATTTTCTATTTTAAACTTGAAATGAGATGAAATAATAATCATGTATCTTTCATTCACTCTATATTTAATTTAACAATACACACAATTTAAATGTAAAAAATGTTTTAAAATGGGCCTCGAACTCATTTCCAATCTTTTTTTTTCTTCTTCTTCTTAAGTGATGCATGTAAAGACTAATAGTATTATAATTCACATTGTTATATGACCTTTAAATACGTATTTTTCTTTCAAGTCAATTTAATTCAATCAGCTTTTATTTGACAAAAAGTTTAAAGAAAGTTACTTCAGGACACTAATGTACCATGTCTCCCTCACTCTTCTATGCTTGTAATCGTAGGATCTAATATGGTAATTGAGCTTTCATAAATAACCTTTTGATATGCAGTACAAAATCTTTTATTGTTCCTTCAACTTTTCTTTGGGATGGAATTCAATCTTCAACGAAGTCATTTTTATAGCTTGGAATTATGAATATTAAGTGGAGGAAATAAATGAAGATTATACACCACACCGTCCAGTATGCGGTGTGGATAAACTGGTGCGAAAATGTTTCAATTCAAATAATTATTTTGAATTTGAATCTCATTTAAATAGTTATGTTAAATATTAAAAGGGAAAAAGTTTTAGTCCATAATTGTGTTGCACTCTATCCAATTTAAAAAGAATTTTTTTCCTACAAATGATATATGTGATCTATTAATTAAAAAAATGAAGATTGTACTGCATCATCATCTGGTGGTTAGAAACTACAATTGTGGGCGATTATAAGTTGCTTTATTGTGTATTTGTGTAACTTTTGTATCAAAAGTTGACTTTGATTAACTTTCATAGATGCATTTGAGCTTAAAAAAGATAGACATATAGTGAATTAGGCTCAGACCCAAACCGTCACAAATGTCATGCAGAACGAGTCATTGTTATAATATACTAACAAGCAGTCAAGCATAATGAAGTATTGCACGATTGAACCAGATGACGTCTACGTAGATTGAACCTCGGATAAAATTACAAATATGAGGTGAAGTCCTATATAGAATAGAAATGAAAAAGTTGAATACGAGAAGACTCATAAATTTGAATCTTAAAATTTTAGGTTAAAGTATGATATTAATTTTTTTTTTATGATTACTAATGCTATTTAACTTTTAACATATTCAAGTAGAATCAATTTTGCAAATAACTATTAAAATAATTGTTATAAAAATAATAATTTTACCATATATAACATTCCATAATTGAACGGAAGTTTTTTGTACATTGAATATGTTCTAATCAAATTCAAAACGAAATAGCATACTATTTGCCAACCAAAAAAAGAAATCATACTATTTGCTTAAGTAGCTAGTGGCATATTGCTGTCAAAATTAATACCCACAAAAAGAAAGAATTCACGTGGGACCTCTGCGGGAATAAAATTCGCAAGGCAGAATACTAAGTTTGTTGGGACCGTAATGAACTTTGACTGGGAAAAAGGAATTGCAGCTTTCTGATTTTGGGACCCTTTGATTGCTAATCTTTGAAAAATCTATCAAATATTCAAATATAGGTGGGGAAAGTCGCTTCCTCATGCTTTAACTAATTCCCCTTTTTTCAAGCAATGAGAAATTTGGCTTGCCTTGCCTTTAAAGTCAATAATGGTTTACAAACTTTTGGAAGCATTTAACGATATGGCAAATCTAAAGAAAATGAAGACCAACACTACCAACTAAAAGGTGCCCTTCAAAGTGTGGTATTTGATTATAATTCTTCAAGGAATCAAAGTAGCCATGGTTTAAAATGATTGAAAAGATCATTGTTTGCTTTGAATAATGTGTTCTAAGCTTCGAATGTGTATCCAAAATTAGCTTTTAGTCTAAACTCGATAAAGGCTAAAATCTTTTCTTTTAATGGGAAATATAGTTCTTTTAACTTTATTTATCCGAAAAGAAACTTTTTTTTTTAAAAAAAGGAATTTCAATGAAGCACAATAACGTTCAACGCATTTAATTTACCCTAAGTTCCTAATAACATTAGGCTTGCTTCTGCTGTTTACTTAGATTGGACGTATGTGTAGTGCTTCCTCTTCAAATGTTCTTTGAGGGCCATGGGTCGAGATGCAACTTGTAAATCAAAGGAGAATGCTTCTTGAGCACAAATTTAAGACGAGAAAAAGATGTTTCTTTAAATTTGAAGTGTATTTTTAAAATGCATATAGTTAAAAGAAAAATAAAATGCAAGTAAGAGATAGAAATAAGCATATATAGTACTTATATATGATGTTTACTTTTTATGTTTTAATAATAAAATTGGTGATTAAATGTAATAATTGTCACTTACCCAACAAAAGCAACTACAGGAAAAGCCACAATTTTCCGTTCAAATGTGTCACAATGTTATATATTACTCTTTAAGTCAGCCCATGCTAATCTCTAGCCCAGCAAAGTATGCGTAGCCCAAACGAGCATCGTGACCACACGCTTGCTGGTTATTGCTTCCTGCACCTCCTTTATGACTTCGGGAGTCGTCAATCCAAATGCACCCCTTTTATGACCTCTGGAATGCTAAATCCAAAAGGTAAAAAAACATTCCAGAAAGGATGCAGAAAGCAACTTGGAGATGCAGGTCCCTCTATCTTCTATCACTTTCTTATCATAATAGGAAGTGTAAGTTCTTACTGTTCCGTACTTGTTATTTTCAAGATGAAACACGCATTCAACTGTGGCATAATATAGTCAGTGCATATCTTTGCACTAAGACCCTATGCAATAGTTATTGTGGACCCAAATCTAGATATAGCACCCAAAAGACAAGTTGTGTTTTTCATAATTAATTTTGTAGAAACTAAGCAATTAAGATTTAATCTAATTGAGAGTAACTGTGTTCAATTGTTCCTTTAGAAACCCCATATAATCCTCACCCTTGGCCTGAGTCAAGACATGTAACAAGAGATATAGAGCAGAAAGAACAGAAAATGTTAAATGTGACAAAAACGGTGTTCACTGTCAGCTTCAGAATTGATCACATATTTCCAGAAAAAAATAAAAATAAAATCAAATTCTGCTCTCATTCTAGTATCTTATCGCTTGCAAACAGAAGGATCATTAGTGCTTGTCTCTGCCCTTCTATTCAGAAAGAGTTAAATAGAGATAAAAATGGATTTAATATTCTAGCAAAAGTTTTAAAAAAAGGATTAGCAGTTATTTTTGGTTAAGATTTCAATATCCTTCAACTGATTTTACAAAAACACATTTACAACAATAAACTAATCTTTGCAACACATGTTGTGTTCTCAGTGGTGCATAAGTTGTCCTTGTGTGCTCTCTTCTTCATCTTCTAACATCCGATGAGGAGAATCGTAGGGAACATTCATCACATTTTCATCACTAACATAAACTACTCGAAAAATATCATGCTTCATCTCAGTGGAGAAGCGTTCAAGATAAGGCATCATCCACTTTCTATGGTCTGAGTTGAGAATCCATGAGTAACAAAATTGTAGGGACTGCCACACATGAATGCATACCACTCTTGGTAAGCATTGGCCTTTCATACAAAGGCCTGAAGTTATGCCTTCTGTTTTGGGAAAACGAGACCTAAAAATTGCTAGGACTGCATAGCACAGGTCATTAAGGTCCTTTGTAGTTGTGACTACTGAGTTCATGGAGATTATGTCACCAGTGCTGAACTTTACAGCCAAAGAGCCATCTCTTGATTCTCCAGCATATGCATCAAGGAAATTGTGTTCAACCAAGACTGCCATTCTTGTTACATTATTGGTTAGCATTGATTGCTGTAAAGGGAAAATTGCAAAAATAAATAAATAAATAATCAGAGGATAGCATGTTGGAGATGCCACGTTAACTAGTATATTAACAAAAAATTTGTGAGAGACAATTCTTATTCTACGAGCTAATTTTTGATGTTGGATTATGCTCCAATCTAAATTCTAAGACATGCGATCAATTAATCAGATTACAAAAATTAATCTAGGAAACTAAGTCTACCCAATTATTAATATATCTACATTTCTAGAATAATTATTCTCACGTGAATATTTAATGGTGAAGATCAATGCACATTGCAATCATGAAACATTGTCTTACTCCAGCTACTTTATAAGTTTTAGATATTGTCATATCAGGAAAGTAGAAAACTAGAGCTGGCTTCTAACATGAAATGTTCAATTATTTTCTTATGAAGAGGGTTAGTTTTCCTTGGCATGCCTCTTATATATGCATGGCATAATGTCTATAAAGACCTGCCAGTCAAATTCTAGAGTTCTTGTCCCACAAATAATATTTATTTAGTCAGAATTTGAAGACATGGATGTGAATGGGCCTTTGGCGCTTCATGATTATGCACTAGTAAAACTTTTTCTTCATCTATATTTTATTCCAGAATTATTCCTCATGAAGAGGGTGTGCCCATGTTGAATTTCATGTAATAATACTTTCTTAACTACTCTTTGAAATGTCCAGGTTTGGGAAAGTAGCACATAATGTGGTTAACATCATCAATTTGTTTCAACTGCATAAACCACATAAGCCTTTCTCTCCAGATGTTGGTGTTTGTGTTATATATAGTTTAGAAGCTGCTAGTCAACAGATTTTGCATTGTGATTCTGCTTGACAGCTGCAAATACATTTTTTTAGATTACATGGTGAGCATTGTTTTGTATTTCATTTCTCTTCTAATAATTCCTTCTTTTATCAAAACACAAACACTCATAATCGTGGTTCACAAAAAGGTTTCATCAGAATTGTCTTGTTTTTCTATATGGATGTCTAAATTTTATTAAGTTGCTGTCTTATTGAAGTACTTCAAAAAAGAAAACCAAGAAAGCAGTCCAATAGTTAGGGATCAAACTTACAAGATTTGCTGTCAGCTTATCTTTTTCATCACTAGACCGTTTCTGCCATGCTCCATACCATGTGATCTGATTACAGGACATGAATTTTTTATAAAACAAAGTGCAAAAAAGAAAATAGTGAAGCGTGATATGCTCAGTGGGGGAAAAAGAACTAGCACTAAGTCACTAACACGTACCAACATATGTACCATGTAACGGAGTAATTTACAGTGACACATTTCACTAAAAAAAAAAAGGAGAGTAGCCTGTTCATTAATCTTAATGATCTGAAAAACTATCAAGTGGGTTGGTCGTTTTGGTTCCAAGAAAAGTTTTCAGCTAAGTAATATTAGGAAATAGAATTTTTGTTTCTAATTTTAGGAAAATGCTTACTGTACGTTGATTAGCTACATGATGAAATACTTTAACACAACTGACTAGGAGTTGATGACATATTTAACCATCACTGATGCTAGACTATCATGGAGGTATGAAACAAAGAAATTCTCATTCACAAAATATTAGAAATATTACAAAAAAAATTACGTGGAATAGGAAAAACAAAGCTAAAAGCAATAATTGATGCTATATATTTTGTCCTTATGTTGTGTCTACTTTGAAGCCATTCATATAGGAAAATCATTACAAATTTTGTGTCTACCCCAGTCAAACAATACATGCATTACAATTTAACAGAATAAAAAAGGGGATTTCATAAGTTTATCAGCACAATTTCAACCATATAGAAGGAAAAGAAAGAACATACACTTGAGAATCGAGATTAGAAAAAATTTAAGAGAAAATTTTCAAAACTGAATTAACAAAATTTAAAATTAGAGAAAGGAAAGAACTTACCGTATTTCCATGTATGCTCCTAAATATAGAGCTTTGTACACAACCAAGATTCTGAGTGAGTAAGGAAAACTGTTGGAGTCCATGAACTAGATGATCAACAATTACTACAGTTGGCTTGAAAACATAGAAGCTTATGTCCAAATCTTTGTTGTTCAAATCCACGGAGCATGTCATCATCCTTTTCTTTATGACTCTAAATTCTCTTCTGCACTACAAACACATTTTATGTTTTATTGGAAAGGTTACAAATACTATTTTGTCTGTGATATTTGTCAAACGAGTCGTGAAGCACAACACACGCATTCTCAGAACTTAATCAATGCCAAGGTTGCTTCCTAGAATTTGTTCCAAATTTTGAATTTCGGTGTAGAGCAGTCCAGTTGGTTATTTCGTTTTCCTTGACCAGAAACGACCAAATATATTTAAATATAAGGTGACTTGGAACTTGGAATTCTACACATTCACAGGTGTTTGACTTATTCTAGATGCTTACATTATTGTACCAAAACTCAGATTTTTACCTATATTGTAGAATTTTTTAAGATTGCTGTCTTTAATGGGAGTTTAACTTTAATTTAAAGATGCATTATGAAATAAAAGAATAAAAAAATTTAACTTGAATTTGAATCTTCACTGTGTAATTACATTAAATATTTAAAAGAATAATTATCTCACCTATAGTGATCTTGCGCCTAGCTCAAATCTCTATCAATTTTTTTTAATGTATTAAACAGAATTTGATTAGTGTGCATCAAGGGTATTCATCACTTCACAGTAAAATACTAATTCCTTTTGAGTTAGAGAAAATGAGAAATAATTGAAATTAATACCACTTTCTCAATAAATATTGTATAGTTCTTTTTTATTCTATAATAAGTGGTCTATATTTATAATAACTAATGCTAAACATATGGCAATATATAATTTATAGATAGTGTACAATATTTTAAAAAACCAACACATATAAATGATATCTTTCTAATTTTCAACTTGAAAATGATCCTTTTTAATATCTGAAAAGCTAGAGTCAAGATGTTAATCAAGTCTTATAATTAATAAATGACCAATAACTTAGATTATATGACAAATAAATAATTATTTCGACTCGATAACTAGTGGTTTTTTTATTTTTTTGTCGTTGAAAATAAAATATTTACCTTTTGACACGTTCAGGTCTACGTGAACGTCGGGCTATTTCATGTTCATGCTTTAACTATAAACATGTATATGGCAACCATCTAATTAAATGCTAGTGGGTCAAATCCATCTTCAATGCGTATTTTCTTTTCGGTTTTGAGTGAGTGAGACAAGATCACAAAGAAAAACATATTTTAATATATTCTAAAACAAATTTAATATTTCATAAAACTTATTAAATAAAAAATTAAATACATTTAGCATTTAAAATTTAATATTTGCTTAAATTTCACGAGTTGCTGTTCACTGTAGACCCACACCAGTTCCTCACGTGTAATCGTCATGGAGGAGTTAATACTTAATATAATAGGTCACACGCATGCCATCCAAAATCAGTCAACACGCCTAATAGACTACAAATATCTTGGCCACTAGATTTTAATATTGATTAAATTAGTTTTTTTTTCCTACTTTTAACGTATTATTTAGATTCACTTTTTTTTATTCATAAAAATTAAACATAATATGAAAAAATTTGTAACATTCACATGTTTTATTCAACCCAAAAACTAATTGAATCCGAAAAAATTATAAGAGCAATTCAAATCCAAACACTAAATTAGAGGACAAAAATTAATTTAACCTTTAATATTTAATATATTTGACTTCATAACTTTTCCACCCACTTCGTTACTAGGCTGTTTAAACGTTTTACTGAATGGAATGGACGAATGAGTAACATAATTAACAACAAATTGTCTTTCCCCATCTTGATTAAGAACGGGAAATAATTTTATACGTAAATCTTCAATATAATTTTCAACAATTTTTATTTTATATAACCAAACCAAATTATAGGGTGAAATAATAATTGAAAAAATTAAATGAAATCAAAACCATTCTCCCTCGTTACACTCTTTAAGGCGAATAAAAATGAAGAGTTTGACAAAGAGCTATCCGCGCATTATTATGACCCCATTCCACTGCAGAAGTTAACAATAATTGAAATACCTCATCAGCTAGATAGGAGTATTTTCCTTTCTCCTCAACCATATTGCTGTTTAATTTGTTTCTTCGTATACAACTTCAAAAGATTTAATTAGAAAAATAGGCAATCCATCACAACAGGTAATCATCCTTTCTCTTGTATAGAACTAAACATGTCTTATTTTTTGGGTAACAATTTTGATTCCTCAGATTGTTGTAGGAGCACATGATAATCTTCAAAAACTATTTCAGTGTACTCCAACCTAACCAAGATCAACAGCATGGTAATATTCTCACGCTGATTACCCTGCAAGAACACGAGAGAAACAATTTTTCGTTGAAATACAAACGTGATCCACAGGAAAAGGTATTGGGGGATCTAGGAGACAATATGACTTAAGGTGAGCTTGCTTAAGGAGATCAGGAAAGTTTAGAATTGAAGTTGCTTCAAATATAACAAGTATAACAAAAATATGAGACTGTTGAATGGTAAGTGCAAGACATTTACTTCTACGAAAGTGAGCTGAAAGCAGATTTTTAACAATCAAATAATGAGTCTGTTTGAAACCACAAAATTAATTGGTAATGGATTTTGTTTATAAATGATTATTTTTTCTTGAGATGTAAAAATTTATGAATTGATAAATGATTTTTTTTTGGGGAAAGTTATAAAATATGAATTGATAAGATTTTGAAATCATTCTGATTTTAGCTGCAAACACATAGAAATTCACTCAAAGTTGGTTTGAGGTAATTGATTTCTAGATCAAATAAAATCAATTCCTATTTCAATAATTACAAATTCAGAGTAATTGAAAATTAAAAGCTTGCTTTTCCATTCTAATTTCACTTCCCATTTAAAATTCTAGCTAGCCATTTTTAGGGGGAGGGAGGAAGTATTTTTTAACGAGTCTCACAAAAATCGCTCACTTTTATAAGTATTTCCATAAATCTTTTTGGAGTAATCTATAATTTTATACTCTCAAATTGTGAAAGAATGTCATTGTAGTCATTGAAATTAAAAATGAATGTTAAATAAATTATTGAAATTAAATTTTTTTGGTCATATTAGTCCTAGGCACTAATTCGGTTAGAGACTGTAATGATAATAAATTGTCCATGTCACACATTAAAATGACAATAAATTTTAATTTTAGGAGTTTATTTGACATTCTCCTAATTCTGAGGATTATGGTAGTAGATTCAATCTTTTTTACTTAAAAAACTTTGCCTACTTAGACTTGGGGTATCATTCTGACTCCCTAAATTTTACTCTAAAAAACAAAAATGTAGAAACTTGATGTTTTTACTACTTGATAGAAAGTACTTATCAGTCCACAATTAACAATGCAAACTTTACAAAACAGAGAAGAAAACAAAAGGCAACAGTACTCAGGAATTTGATAATCTAGGAAGCGCGCCCTCCAAGAAGGGTGAGGCCTCGGACACATGCATGCTACTAATCATAGTGAAGACTTGATAGTTCTGGTACCACGTGTGCTACTCTTGATGAGAAAAAGGGAGATCCATGTCCACAATTACTATAAGTTTATGGGAACTCTCAAACCATCGTGAGCAAGCTGCACTGATAGTCCTTCCCTAAGCACAATTATAGAAGAATCAAGTATGTAATATTCTAAAATTCATAACATACCACTGAGTACAAACTACAAAAGTATCCTCTCATTATTTATCTATACATACATATTTACTATTTACTGTTCACAATGTAAATTTGGTTTGAGGGATCCAAATTTACATTATGTTTTTTAATTTTTTTTAAAACCTGTTGAGAATTCAAGTTCTCCTAGTTCAAATTCTCAACGTGAATTTTATTTTTTTTTAGATTTTTTTTTATTTTTTTTGAAAAATATAAATAAAAGAAATTAATTAAATTAGATCACTTAAACATTATTTAAAGCCTAAAAAACTACCCATATCATGTGCACATGTATGCACATCAATATAAATTACTTGCAATATATCAATCCAGTATATATATTGTACTACATGTCAAGTGTCTAGAAAGTCCTATGTCAAGTGTCTACAAAGTTCCGTTAGTAAAGGTCAACAAAAACATTGTTCAATCTGTATATTAATAGGTCATTCAAAAAAATTCTAGTCAAGCAAATTAATTTTTTTTTTGTTTACTATCAATGTATTTCATTTTACACTATATATAAATCCAAAAAAATTCTTCAATAGTAGTGTTTTAAACTAATTTTCTTTAACTTTATTATCTTCTCTAATTTAATTAATTTCCTTTATTTATATTTTTTAAAAATCTTTTTAAAAAATTAATTTTTCTAAAAAAAAATTTAAAAATCACGAAGAGAATTCAGGTTGTTTTGCAAATTTTTTTCAAAAAACACAATGTAAATTCGGGCCCCTCAATTAAATATGCATGTATTGGTAAATAGTGGAGGGAGTTGTTTGTTTTGGTAAATTTTTTTTTTCTTGTATGTATGAAAAAAAATCTAGTTTTAGCCGTTAAAGTTTTTGACTTCTTTGAAATATGGGAAGTGTACCTTCTGGACCATTCCATTAAAAACTCATTGTCCTTGTGGTGATCAAACTTGTGATTCATTCCTATCAATAGGGTTTGCTTTGGACATAACCTCTTTACAGTTTCAAGAGTCTGTGAAATTACAAATAATGATATTTCACCATCAGGGACATAAATAAATAGTGTAAACATCATTTTGAAAAATGCAGAACTAACCTGTGGAAGACAAAAGTGAACGTTAGGTGATCCAGTCTGTTGTAACGTTAGATGAATATCAAGAAGTAAAGAACTATCTTTTTAGAAAATAAGAAAACTATAAAATGGAATTGACAAATATGTATCACTAAAGGCAAGACTGAGGATGATCAATCAAATAAGGTGAAGCTTCACAATCATGATTACAACAGTGATGATGCATCTTGCTAGAAACAAGTGCAGAAAAAATAAAAAAGAATTGTTTGTTGATGATCGAGAGCACAACAAACATGCAAAGCACAGTTGTCCATTGAGAAACTGATGAAAACAAGTTTCAACTTCAACTTGAAAAGCTGATAAAAGGAATGGTTTATGGGGAGAGAACATTGTTTCCAAATTATTCTGCTACAAATAATCGATGTGAATTTATTATGGCATGTCTTTTCTGCTGAAACTATCTTTTATCTAACTTAAAGAACACTAATAGGATACTATATTTTAATTGTTATATCCAATACATTTTATCTTACTACACAGAATTAGCAATGGAGGGAAATAGGAGTAGAGATATGTGTAGAGATATGTGTTTAATAATCGTTTATTGGCCTTCTATGATCAAGTTTGTTGAGACCTCACATCCAAGATATCACTAATGTAGTTCTTATATAGGGTTTAGTTAGATTCTAAGACTAAATTTTAAGATGGTATTAGAATCAATTATAAATCTATTATTAGAATATTCATATTTGTCTTTGTTCTAAACGTCTATTCCTAGGTGTGAGCGGGTATTATTGTTGGGCCACTCACATTTATTCTCACTCTAGATGACTAGTCCTGATTGAGAAGAGGTAGAGGTATGTTGAGATCTTATATCAATTAGAAATATAATATAATCCTTTCTTATAAGGCTTAGATATATCTCACCTTACAAATCGATTTTGTAGAGTAGAATTAGACTTTAAGCACAAATTCTAAAATAGTTATCTTACTTGTGAACAAGATGTTTTGTTTGTCTTATAATTGAAAATCAATGGAGAGGAACAGAGAAATTGGAAGGAAAAGAATGAAAGAAATAGTGCAACATAGTGAAGTCTTTTCTAAAAACTTTCCGAGATATTTCTACACGTGAGTGCAAGTGGCAAGTGCATTCTTCTAATCTTGTCCTTTGCAATTCAGTGGCAGAATTCACACATTCACATGTAAGACAATATTTACACCCCAAAAACCACACACCCTCTGACAACTAATGAAAATTGAAGTACTGACCTTTTCCAACGCATCCAATATAAGAAGATCCAACTGTCCTGCCTGTCCAGCCCCACTTTTCGAAATGACTGTAGAACATTTTGTTTTTAGAAGTTAAAAACGTCTCATTATGCAAGCTACATTCCTATTGTTTCAATGAGTAAGACAAGGCTACAAATTCAAGCTATTCAGCAGCTATGGCTTTGTTTACAATTAAGTAAATGATGCTTACTGCTTCTTCTTGAAGATATAACATCCATGAGAATTGAGTTAATTTTTAAGGTCTGAAAACTAAATTCTAGGTGATCTTTGATGATAAGTTGCATAGATCAATACTGAAATACTTTTTTTACACAACTAATTTGTTTGTAATTTTCTTATAACATTGTGGTTACTATGTTCAATTGTGACTCTTACCATTTGAGTGATAAATGTTGGATAATATTTTATCCGAAAAATTTTCTTAAAAACCAATTCATAAAGAGATGGTCTATCCAGTTATATAAACACTTATGATGTTCGTTAATCACTCGATATGGGACTCGTAACATTAAGTTCCACAATGAAGGAAAGCCAAAAGCCTCCTCTTCAAGGAATAGCAGGGTAATACTCATCATGAGAAGTTGGAATCAAAGGTATTTCCCAATTGTCTTTACATGACTTAAATTATAATACCTTAATATTTTCTCTGACTATTATAGTCGTTTGTGCCATAAACTATGCAATTATGCCGCTCTTTTGTTTACAAAAACACATGACAATAACGTGCATTTCTGGGTGTAATTGTAATTTCATAACACCATCTCCCCCTCCCTCCAGATTAAAAAACCCATTTTCTCATCTCCTATATTCTTTCTTCACAAATTTTCTCCAACCAAATAAAGTTTAAATGTTATGAGAGATAACACTAATGCAGTAACACACATGTCTAAGTAGAAAGAAATGACTTTAAAACGCACCACACTCTGTACTAGCTGGAATCCGTGAAACATCTGATATATAAGCCACCCTATTTTTCTCACCAAAAAGAAATCCCAAACAGATATAATCCTCTCCATGCATTACCTACATCCATAAATGTAGCACTTAAGTCCTTATAATGTAAAAGGGGTATTGCATTCCTACCACCAATGAGAAGGTTTGCAGTGATTAACTGGCAAAGGAATCAATTTTAAGCCTGATGCAAAAAATGGCCGATTACAATCATCAGCAATTATGTTCCAGCAAAGCAGAGCCACCCTTCTCATTTCTTGACCTTCTTTGTGTTTTTTCTGAACCAAATAAGGGAACCTCTTTTCGACGCTGTTGCAAATGTGTAAACAAGAAATCAGTTTTCTAAAGCAAAATGCATCGATAAAGGCAAGTGAAAGGGAAATAACGCTGACATAACATTTGCATTGTAATCAGAAATAATTTCTAAGCACACTAGCAGCCCACATTTGATGGTTAAGAAGAACACATAACACGCGCTTTCATCTTAATAACTCATGCACCTGCCACTACTCTCATTTTAGAGTATTTTCAGAAAGTGTAATTTAATTGAGTTCTTGAATATAACTGCACTGTGATAACATGAGTTGAATCATCAATGTTGAAACTGAAATTGAAGAGCCATGCAGATCAATATAGTACCTTTTAACTGATTGACCAAAAAGTAATACCATTTTTCGCTTATTAGAACTGATGAGATGTATCATGCGTCAATTGACTGTAGCAAGAAATAGTGTTTCACAATATTCTCTAAGAAAACTAAAAGTTCATCTAGTGTAAATGCTTCCTTAGAGCCCCTACTTTCACAAAGAAGAGCAACATATAATAAAACAGTGTTTCCTAAGCCAATTTTCCCACTAACCAAGGATATTTGAGCAGCAGACATCAAAGAAAAAGGGCAAGTTACTAGAGTTTACCTATCCATTGAATGCTGAGTTAAGTAAACGGGGATGGGATCAATATCATTTGTGGGACTAAACGGCTGCACAGCAAGCACATCATCCAATCCAAGGACAGCATCAGCATGTTCATGAGTCAAAACAATCTGCAACTAAAGAAAGAACAAACTAATTTATTACACTAAAGAACTATTACCAAATCAAGCTTCACCTGCAACAAAATAAGCCAATAAGGCACCTGACTGAACACATAGAAAGTTACATTCACATTGAATCTAAATTTGAAAAATTTAACCAAAAAATTAAAAAATAGAATCGTAAAGAAACAAGGGAAGTTGAGTGACTGACAGAATCTACTCTGGGAATGTGATGGAAAACAAACCACCTAAGTGCAGTCTCCCTGAAGGTCTTACCAGCATCAATCAGTATATATTTGTGAGTGGCATCGCTTCGACAGTAATAATCGATTAACAGAGAGCTATTGCACCTGTAAAGTTAAGTCCATAATATATATAATGTAAGACCTCTATTTAGTTCCTAAAATGAAAATTAGCACAAAATGTATAATGTGTTGAGATGTTAATCCCTGAAACTAAAGAAATTCCAAATAATTTTCTGAAATTTTTAATTGTTTCATCTGAGTTTCTAAACTTAATCACTTATTCTTATTATTGTTTTAGTTCATAAACATATGTTAATATTATCACTTAAGTCAAAAATAACATTTGTTGATAAAAAAAAAACCTTTTGAATATAGGAGTGTACACTTGGCATCTCTCTTCACACAAAACAACTCATTTTGAACTAATAAATTGATGGATAACATTTTGTGAATGATGGTTTGAGGAACTAACGTGACAACGCTATACACGACTTAAGAAGAAGAAGGAACCTGTAGTTAGGATTGAGGTGAGGTGGGAAGGAGAGAGAGTAAGCACATACAGGACATGGAGGATCTGAAGGGTCAATGAGACACCTCATGCAAGGAACCGACCCCGAACTTCCCGTTCCCAGAAATATCAATGCCGATTCCATGGTCACAACACAATACAAGCAGTTAAGTGAGTAAGGTAGGAGGGAAGGAAGACTTCAAGAGGACTCACTTTGAATACACAACCTTTCAATTCAAATATAGCAAGTCTAAATGCAAATATAACGTGGATTGGATGATTAAGGAAAAAAGAAGAAAAAAAATATCAGATCTTCTTTTTTAACAAAATTTTCATTCTAACAAATTAATATTTGTTATCAACAAATATATATATATATATATATAGTAGTCTAAATTTGCCATCTCTCTTCACACGTGACATAGGATATACAAGGCACAAGGCAATTCATTTACGAAATTAATGCATGGCATTGTCATGGGTGGTCTACACAAACCGCACCACATTTCTGTATAAAAAAACATAAATAAAAATATAAAATAACAAAGTGACGATTATTATTAATAACTAACGTTATAATTAAGTACAAGTTGATTAGCATTAGAGCCAAGTCAAAAACTGATGAAACAGCACGTTGATTGTTGAGCAAATAGAATTGGAACCAATCAGAGAAGCACATGGTAAAAACACAAATTGAAGAAAACGTACGGAGGATTAAGGAGGAGGAAGAGAATAATAAAGGAGAAGCATATCTGGTAGAGATGAGCCTGGGGTTAAGGAAACGTGGCAGTAGATTGCGACTTGGGGGAGTTGCAAACAAGAGAAACAAGTTATATTAATGTTTGTAACGAGATTTTAAATATGTTTTCCAGTTAATTTAAAAGAAAAAAAATATAATTTTATGTCATTAAGGTAAAGTTTTTTTTTAGAGGAAAGGTAAAGTTTGGAAAACATTAAAAAAATATACAATACAACATAAAATGAATTATATTTTGTTTTTGGCTTATTTGAAAACAGAACAAAATATTGCTCGAGACTTAGAAGTTAGGTGGTATATTTGAGGTTTACTTTTAAAAAAAGAAGGTAAAATCAAAACAAAAAGAACAAAAACACATCATTCTTATTTTGTGTTGTCATCATGTGGCAAATATTAAGTTTGTATAAGGTGATTCCTAAAATACTCATGTGTTAAATAACATACATTTCCTAAAAAACATACATTTAAAACATTATATGGTATTTAATTTTATCTTAAGAGGATCTCATACAAATTTGGCAAATTAAAACGTCATTTAAAATTCTTTTTAGACTCTAATATCAATATCAATTAGTTAAAAAACTTTGAATTTTTTTATGTGATGCATAAGAATTAAAGACAAATACTAGAGAATTTAATTGAATTAGACCTCTCCATACAACTTTGAATTTTTTTGTACTTCTCTTTTACATTTCATTTACACTCACTTCTTCTTTTGTCTAGCTCTCCTTTTTCATAACATCACTAATTATATCACTCACTTTCTTGTATAAACCGTCACCTGACCGGGCAAAAGGGTAAATACGGGCGGGCTTGATTTTCATATGGACCATAGGTTTATTGGCCCAGCCTAACCTGTTAGCTAGGTCAGGTCAAATTTACTTGTTTTTCTTTCTTGTATTATATATGTGAATTTTATATAGAAAAAAACACATTTATAAATAAACATTGAGTCGGTCTAAGGAGCGGTGCTCAAACTGTGGCTGTAAAATCAATATCTAAACTATTAATCATGCCGGTGGTGACCGGCCAGCTAATAGTAATCATTTATATAAAGCACATGCACTTCATGCCACAGTGAAGGAAAGACCACATTCTACTTGTAAGATTAACCAATAAGAAGCATTCTAAGGGAGGTATAGTGACATGGTATGATATAGGTATAAGATCCCTAAATGGATTAGCTTGAAGAATCTTGTAGGGCAAATGCTAGTGCATGTTCACTTTCCACTAGTATCACATGAGAAGATAGAAATGGGGCCAGGATCTAGCTTTTGGTGATTGAACAAGAATGGCATGCGCGAACCTTTGTACCAATCTGTAACATTGAATGTTAGCTAGGCTGGTGGGGATATACTTAGTTTTGAAGAGATCAATTCACAATGTGCTTTCCTACACCAAAGGTTTGGTTTGCCATTCGGTGGCTATTGTGATTACGTGTTACGTGCGACCATGTAGTAATTTCAACTAAAAAGATGAAAATAATCCAAGGGAAGAAGTGAAAGAATGGAAAGGTCTGGAAGACTAATGATTTGAGAGAAATGCATGCAAGCTTTGACTTGCTTTTTGCTATTTTGCACAGAGGACATGCATGATGAAGGTGGTTTTACTTTTCACATGCAAAGGCAACAAGAAACGGTTTGTGTTTGCTTAAGGGCTGAACTGCCAATGATTTTGCTTCTTTTTTTTTTTTTTCTCTCTCACTCGTTTAATCATATAAGTAAGATGCTCTACCTAGTTTCATATATATCACTTAGGGGTTAACTAGCAAAATGAATTGAACGGAAATCATTTTCAAAATTTGCATAATTTCATCCGGTCATACACATTGATTGTTCTCATACTACTAAAGGGAAATATTAACTACTCGTCATTTAACATATTTATTAAAAACTATAAAATTTTACGAGTTGTATTTCATTTTTGATAAATTATATTCAAAGTTTATAATTTTTAATAAATTTTAATCAACAATAAACAATAAAAAAATATGTGAAGAGGAATTTGTTGCAATCATTTCTCATATATATAGTGCCAATGTTATACTAATTTGCTATATAATAGTGAAGTTAGGATGTGATATATACATAGTAAAGATTATATGAAATGAAAAGAAAAAGGAGACCCTCCAATCCTATATTTCTTGTTCTCAAATATATCCAGGAGGTCAAAGTAAAACACTACTTCACGTGAGTAACTATTAATTCTACTGTGAAACTTTTGTGATCAATGACAACTGATATCATACCTTATATCTCAAAATTGAAATCACTATACAAAATAAGAAATCGAAGTTTCATTATTGAGGAGCAAATTACTTTAAGATTAGCAAGCATCTCTTATAAAAAAATAATTTCTAATTTTATAGTTTTTAGCTATGCTAGCTGATCGGTGCTTGTAAATCAATTCACTTTATGAATGTATTATATACATACATATATATATATATATATTAAGTAGTTAATCTTAATTATTAAATTTTAAAAATAATAATAATTAGAATGGAGATTAATTTTTTTAAAAGTAATTTGATCTTTTATATATATATATCATTAAACTTTTAAAAAATAAATGACAAAAATGATGAATAATTCTAAAAAAATTACTTTTGACATAAGTTGATTTATTCTTTTTCTCTGTGTATATATGTGAGCAAAAAAGTTACATACATAAATAAATAAACTGTCATAACAACTCATTATTATATATGATTACTTGGTTGACTTTTATAATAATCTATATTACATAAAAAGTCATGCATGCCCACTAATATTTATTATTGAATGAATAAAATATATTTTATAAGGTCAATGAGCATTAAGCTCTATACATGTACATAGATAGATGGTACTTCTCATGGATCAAACCCTACTCATCGAGCCCAAGAACCAAAATATCTCAAGTTAACTATTGGACCGCTGTTGGTTCTTGAATTGAAAAGTACTCGAAAATGAGGCATCAGCAACAAAATTCATCCTGAACAGTTCTCAATCTGTCGTATACCGACACCGATAGATCAGTTTTCTTGTCACTCATTTAAGTATTCGACTACAACATCTATATATAATACTATATATGTTCATATGTCCTCATCAGTTATCTCTTGAAATAGTTAAAGGCATAATGACACTCTCATTTGATGTTTGAATACGAGGAAGACATTGCAATATAGCATAGTAAAACATTGTGTTTAATCATAGCAATACTACAGTGTTCCTTTGGCATTTTCCTCATGCATTAGGGCATTGCCGTTTGGTTTCTGTCTATACATATCTCAATGTCTGAAAGTATCTGAAATATTTTATTATAAAAGAAAAAAAAACGTGCCGATCTTTTTAGCTAAATAATCTACACTTAATAAAAAGTTTGGCAGTGTCTATATATACTTATCTCAGTGTCTGAAATATCATATATAAAAAACAATGTAAACCTGCAAATGTTTTAGCTAAATATCTACTACACTTATTTAAAAGTTTGGCTCTGTCTATAGCTTATCTCTGTCGGAAATATCTTATATATATAAAAAAGGATAAAGGTCCTGATTTTTTAGCTAAATCTACACTTTTTTGAAAGTTTGGTACTGTCAAAGCTTATATCAGTGTCTCTGGAGTGCTCATTTTTCAGTTAAATCTACAATTCTAATTTCTTTGGAAGTGTGGCACATGCCAGCTGATTTATATGCCCTGTGGATATGAGTATGGTGTGTGTATAATTGAATAGATGTGATTCAGTTAGAAATTCAAAAATGCACGGAAAAACTTAGAGAAAAAAGAAGCACTAATATTAACTGAACAAAAGTTTTTTTTTTAAAAAAAATGATTTAGTTAGTACCCAAGAGGTACCCAGTCATATCTCAAATCATAACTAGTTTTATTATTAGTGTGTAACCCAATCGTGTATATCACTTTTTAAAAATAATTTAAATAAGTATCTAAGTGTATTTAACATGTACCAATAAGAATTGAGATTAGTTATTACCTGTCTCTAATTAAAACGCGTGATTTCAATTTAAAATTACATGTAGGATTTTGAATTTTCTCTATACTTCTTTTGATAAAAACGCACACACACGTACATTCTTCACCGTCTATTCCCTAGGTCAAAAAGCACCATCCATTACAATAAGAAGTCACACATCAACTAGTAATATAACAAGTTAAAGTATATAAATGGTAGGTAATTTTTTTTTGAAAGGCTAAGTGGAAAGTAATTCTTATATTATAAGTTGATTTTGTAAGAATAAGTTAAATTCAATCTATACTTTAAAATTATATTAGCATCAAATCATCCGTTATAGAGTGTTGTTGAACTGTTAATAAATTTTCAATTTTGCAAAACTTACACATGAGTTAGGTCAATTTAGTAGTGAGTCACTTCATGAGATTATTGTTAATTCGTGTTTCATTATCACCACCACCAGTGATCATCATGAGATTATTGCTAATTTCACATTTGATAATGATATTTTTTGTTGCTATCACTATCACCATCAATATTACCTCCGTCATTACCACTATCACTACACAATTGTTATTATCACCGTCATAACTAGCTACCACCATCATGTCTATCAACACTATCGTCATTGTTACCCTCATTGCTACCACCATCAACACTATCATTAGTGTCATAGCCACTGTCACCACCACCGTCACCGTCATTATTACCAGTAGAACCATCACTAATGTCGTTGCAAACACCATTAACACCATTGTTACTATTACTATCGTTGTCACTGACATCACCATCACTACTAATATTGTTACCACCACCACTATTAATGTCACTGTCACTGTTATCATTACTATCACCACTACTACCAA
The DNA here is from genome assembly GCF_004193775.1 of Glycine soja. Lineage (NCBI taxonomy): Eukaryota > Viridiplantae > Streptophyta > Magnoliopsida > Fabales > Fabaceae > Glycine > Glycine soja. The sequence continues at coordinate 7,675,772 of NC_041009.1, read as the reverse complement.
CAACAACAATACCACTTTCGTCACCATCACCACCACTAACGTCACTGCAACCATCACCAACACTGCTACCACCACTACTCCACACCAACATCACCGACATTGCTATCACCACCACCATCACTAATACCACCTCCATTGGTTGTCACCACCACCACCACATCGTCACTATCACAACCACCAATGCCACCTTTACTGCATTATTATCGTGACCACTATTATTATCTCTGTTGTTGTCGTTGTTGTCAACATTATCACCCTTATCATTATCGTCGTAATCACACAAAAATACTATTAATACTAGTTTTAATATAATATGAAACTTTTAAAATAATTTATTTGAAACTAATTATATTTTAAAAATGGTTTAATTTTTTAAAAAAACTAAAGCTAAAAACTTGTTATTTTTAAAAAATTCAAAACTCAAAATTAAAAACCACCCCAAAAAGACCCTTATAATCCTAAAAATTGATTTTATTTTTTTTAAAAAAATCACAACTAAATAAAACTCACAATCATACTGAACAACACATTAATTATTAGATATGTCATACTTTTCAACATATTTTTTTTTAATTATTAATGTTGTTTGAAAGACAAAAATATCTTTATTGGAGAGCAAATGCAAGAAACACTAAAAAAAAAGACACATGAACTATTTCAAAGGTATAAGTCTTATCTTGCTTCCAATGAAATCCCAAAACTCAATTCACGTAAGCTTTTGTTATCTACCGAAAAAGTATTTTACTAATTCCTCTGTCACACTAAATAATGGGAAGTCAAGCCTACGTATCCTTCTTGCACGTCGATAATGCATTTAAACGGCCAATTACAATATAATGGATCAGAGAAAGAAAAAGGACACAATAAAAATTGAAAACCATAATCATTTAGGCCACTGGGTTAGTTGGTGAGTCTTACATCACCTCACCTAAAAATCAAAAGTATATTGATTATGATCTCTAAATGGAATAAGTGAAGGGTGAGGCTGATCTCAAATCAACTTAAGGCATGCATTGTCCCCTTTTGAGGCATCAATCATCCTTCCCCTAGTCCACTTTTTGTTTACTTTTTCTTCTTCAGCTATATACATAAATCCACACTTCTGACATTTTCAGCCAATCCCTCCAATTAAAAGCAATAATTAGTGACAACTATGTTCTAAGGGTACTAGCTTGTTTACTCATGTTTCTTTTTTTCTTTTTTTTTTCCTTGAATGATTTTTATCCGCATATTCTTTTCCTCAAGTTCAAAATTATACACTCCAAAATAATGGCTTGACAAACTCGATTGGGGCATGAAGACAACCGAAAGGGCAACGCAGAATTGCATGTCCCACACAAATAAAAGAAATTCAAAAGCATGGTGCGAAAAGGAGGAAAAGAAAACACAACTCTCATTATGATGTCTGTGGGGACTTCAATTTCCAGCATAAGCATCTTTCCAGGTAAGGAAAGCAATTCTATCCCACCATGCATTTTCCCTTCAATTATCACACACCATTTGAGAGAAAGCAAAAACAATCGTAGGATATAAACAGAATTAACTTTGAGTATTATTTACTTTTTTTTACAACTAATTTCTACCGTTCTTCTGTAAGTAAATTTTCAATTTATTTTTATTCACATTTGATATAAAAGATTTTTATATATTTATTTTTTTTATCCGTAAAAATGAAGATAATTACCTAAACTTTTACAACTAATTTACATCCTTCAGTTTTTGTTGAGTAAATTTTGAGTTTATTCATTTTGTCAACAACTCATGTACGAGTTAGACCTCTTCCATAGACATTTAACTAATTAGAAATCATATTAAATATCTTTTAAGTAAATTCAATATAAGTTTCTTATAAAAAAATAATTGAAAATGACACCACTCAAAGTAATTAACTAAATTCTTCAAAAAAAAAATAGTTATGACAAATTTACATCTATAAAAACACACAAATATTTTTATATAAACTTAAATGAAGAATACCTAGTATGCCATACAATTACTTTTTAACATCTCTATAGATAATGTGAAAAGTATAAAAATGAAAATAAATTGAAAAAAATATATGGTAGTAGGAAAAAAAAGTGTAAAAGCCTATCAATGTCTTTTTCACAAATCACTTTATTTCTTCAAACTTTCTTTTAAAAAAAAATTGTGCGTGCATTGCTCTTTCAACTATCACTCTATATATTAGCTTCATACATCAAACAATAATAATAAGAAACAAAGCACACGCTCCACATTGTGTTTTCCGGTGAATATTCCGTCAACTGCATGCACCGGTGAACGTCGCTGGAAATGGAGGAATCACAGAGAATTGGCATCGACTTAATGCGTGGTTTCCCTCGCCGGAGATCGGTGGAAAACCGGTCATCTTCCCGGCGAAGACGCTCCATCTTCTCCGGCGCCGGCAATTCGGAATCTGTGGACGCCGACGACTTCGCCGACGTCTTTGGTGGCCCACCGCGAACTCTCCTTGCGCACAAATTCTCGAGCTCCGGTTCCTTTTACGAGGAAGTTTTCCGGCCGCCAGAGTTCACGTGTCCGGCACCGAAGGATGGCCGGAGCTTGCCGGTGTTCAGGATTCCGGCGAGGAATGAGGGATTTTACAGCGACATATTCGGGTCGGACGATGACCGGAGATCGAGAGACCGGTCAAGGTCACTTTCGAAAGAGAATTCGTCGTCTGCGATGAGTTCGGAGGAGTTAAGCCCTCGCCGGCCGGCGATTGCAGATGACGTGGCACTTTCTGGTTTTGCTTCAAAGCTAAGGTACTTTTAACAGTTGGGAGACCGAGAGAACAAAACTAAAAACTCAACTGTTTTTTTTTTTAATTTTACATCCATGCCCTTGGTTATTACAAAAATAAGTTAGTAATAAAATTTATACTTTTTGGATTCAATTCAAAAACTATTAAAGTTGTTTTTAACTTAAAATCAAGTTAATATGGAATCAAACATGAGAAAATCCACTAAAAATCATATTAATATATATTTTAACATGATTATAAAAAATCAAACGTTAAACAAAACACGAACTGAATACATGTTTGCTTTTTACAGAGATTAAAAGTATTTTTACTTTTTTTTTATTTACAAAAAGAGTATTTTTACCTATAAAGTAATTATTTTCCTATTTATTTTATATATTGAAATTAGCAATTGCATGTTGAAATTCATTAAAATACTTTTTTAATTTTAATCCAAACAGAATGGGATGAGAAGAATTTCTCTTATGTCCTGGTTTATTTTCAAAGCTGAATTTTTGGTTTTCTATTTTCATGTTTGAAGTGTTAGAATTTAATTTCGATACAGCCACAATTCAAAATTAGTTTAGATATGATATTAATTAAATTCTTATTTTTACTAATTTTTTAATAGATATCTTAAACTGTAAATAATTGTTTTTAAAAAATTGAATTATCCGAAAAAAAATACTAAACAAATGCTATTGATATGTTTTTTGTGCTTTTAATTGTTCAGTGGCTTGCCTTTTCTAAACTTGTAAAATACTAGTAAAATGAAGTGTTTTGTTTTTTCAGAATAAATTAACCGAATGTCTATACTGACATTCATTAGAGAAGATTTAAAGTAGTATTTGACTGAGCTGAGCTTGATGAAGTTGGTGGTTATAGGAAGTAAACCATTCATGGCAACCATTTCATTAGTCAATACTTGTATGTTACTTTAATCTTCAACTATATATGCTTTCTAGTTTCCACAATAATGTTAATTTTTTAGAATTAGATTAAAGAATAAAAATGATTTCCTGAAACTGTGGTAATGCAGTAATGGAATTCTGAGTGTTCCTAATGATTGCTACAGGCCAATCAATATTCCATGGAGATGGAATCCATCCACTGTGATGCCTGAGGCTGAGGAATACCCAAGTAAACTTGGGGTGCCCCTTTTTGCATGCAAGGATCAGTCATTTGAAATTCAGCATCAGGACAATGAGTACAAGGAGAACTTCAGAAGCCCCCATTTAGGATCCTCAAGAAGAGTCTCATCCCCAGAAACCATTAGTCTTGAATCCAATTCATATCAAAGCACCAAAGTGTTCACTGATGACTGGGAGCTCAATTCCCCATTTTCTGTCGTCTCTTCGCTTTATCAAGAACCTGAGGCAAAATTTTCTGTGCATGATCGAGTGCTTTCAGAGCAAATTATAGAAGGTGATGACAACGACGATGATGATGATATTATGAACTCCTATGTCATTGAACTCAACTCCAACCTCAGAAGGGAAGAGTGTGGAGAATCAGCCATTGATGAAGCAATTGCATGGGCCAAAGAGAAGTTTCAATCGCAAAGCTCTGATGAAGAATCAAGTATGAGAAACGATGGCAAAGAGCAAACTGTTGGAATAGGTGATTGTCTTGGCTAATAAAAAGTTTCATACAAAGTTAATGTATTCTGAAACAGTCAATAGCGGAAGCTTATATTTGTATTGTATGATGCAGGAAGCTCTGATGCAAGTGAATACCATGACAATGGAATTGGAATAGTTCAAACTCAGGAGGTAATGTATTGGATAAGCCTAAATAAGTATCAGCATATCATATCATATAACTGATACAAAGCTTAATCAGATCTTTTATGAAAATAAATGTTTGAAATATGATGTTGGGTTGTAAAATTGAAAAAAAGAGAGGCAACCATTTATTAAGAACGAAACTTTTTTCAAGTGATTTTGATTTAAACCATTCCATGCTCTGCCAATCGTTGAAGATTGATGACACAACCTCCAATTTCACAAGATCACTCTACTAGTTGATAAAAGATATTGTTCAAGAAATTACACATATTAGTGTTTCCTTTGTTTTGATTTCTATTTCCTCACAATAAAGCTTATTGATAGCTGTGCTTTTTCTGCAGAAGCGACAGACAGAAACAGAGAAGTTGGACAGTGATATAAGATTGTGGTCATCTGGCAAGGAAACAGATATTAGGCTACTACTTTCAACATTACATCATGTAAGATTTTCTTTGTTGATGATTTCTTATTACCGAAAATTTATGAAATCTTCTGTAGTTTTATACCCCATTTGAGTATACAGATAGATAACACAGGAGAATTGACCTGGTTATATTTTTTTCATTTCCAGATTCTAAGGCCTGAGAGTGGCTGGTATGCCATTCCTCTTAAGAGTCTATTAGAAAGCTCACAGGTGAAGAAGGCTTATCAGAAAGCAAGGTTATGCCTGCATCCAGACAAACTGCAGCAAAGAGGAGCGACACTCCTTCAGAAGTATGTAGCAGAGAAGGCTTTCTCAATTCTTCAGGTGTGTAAAATTTATAAACCATATATCAAAATTCTATTTCTACTTCTACCATTAAGTTTTTTTGAGGCAATAAAGAATGCTCTGAGAATCAATGCTGATTCCAAATTCACATTGAAACAGGATGCATGGGCTGCATTCATTTCCATAGATGTTTCCTTCTAACCAGTGGATGACTCTAATCTTGATAACTCAGTTTTGTCTTGAGATTTGTGGACAAACACCAAGCTTGACATTCGGAATGTCGGGAGTGTTTGTTGTTGACAAGCAGTATATATAGCTAAATACATGAAACTTGAACACATCAGCTCTTTTGTACAAATAGTTTACTGATGGATCTGCTGTTCTATTTATGTTTGTATCATAACTTCATAAGCTGTTTGTTGCTTTGGTAGGTATTGTTTCTGATGTAGTTAACATAAGGTAATTTGATTGGCCTTAGTATTTGATTTGTATATGATATGAAATGGAAGCAAGAGTTAGTTTGTATGTGATTCATATGGAAACCTATAACCCTATTGCAACTCCATCTCATTGACTACAGCTAAATTACATGTCATACTCAAGAGGTTTCAATCTCCTACATTTTATTAGGAAAAGAAAAATTATTCAATAACCAATATTAACACATGTAAATGCAATTACTATAAATTATTGAAAAAAAACTTATAACTACAATGTTTCAAATTCAATGCAATTATAAAATTAATTTGGATGCCTTTGGATTAAAGGAAGGAGATAATGGAAAGAATAGATTCCGCTGTAACTGCACAAAATTAGGGTTCTAGTACAGTGCTTTGCTTGCATCAAAATGCGTTATCTCCAGGCAATTTTTTCTATCTGTTTATATAATATATAAAGTGTGTGTTTGGACACACATAAAATGCATATGTTATACGATAAATAATGTCAAACAGGGAAAATAATGAATGTGGATTCTCTGCAATCCCTTTTGTAACTACATGATTACTTTAGAGTTTAATTTTAATATGCTATCAATATAAAATATTTACAATGTCAACTAATTAAAAATCTTTGTTACCAATTGGCAGAAAGGGATAAAAGAGAAGATTTTCATAACAAAGTGTGACTCATGCCAATTGGAGGACCTCTTACTCATCTCTTAGCAGTTCCAAATTATCAAACAGCTTTTATAATTAGAACGTTATGGTTGATCGCTACAAAAGTAATCCCTTTTTAACTTTTTATAATTTTCAACTTCCAGAAGTATCACAAATATACACATGCCCACAAGGGAACGATTATCCTGTGCTACGATGTCAGTCTGAATTTTACATTTTATTATAAAAGTGGTTCACTTTACAAAATTAAAAGGAAAGGCAAAGTTGGTTATCTTACATCTAATTGACTTTTATTTGAATTATTTCTCAATCAGCACAAGGTCTCGTAAAACTTTCAATTATAATGTCAAGGAATTTAACTTAATTGGTTAATTCAGTTGGTATTATAAATCCCCAACATTGTCTTTAATTCTCACATATTAAAAAAAACAAAAAAAAAAAAAACTTTCAACTATAACTATATCTAGTTTAAATGGAGAAAAGAGTCCTGCAAGAGTTTCGGCATAAGTGCTGTGGCTTTGAATCAGGCTTTTGGGCTTATCAGTTGGCATCCCCAGGGGTGCAATTAAAAGTGAAGGATGGATAATGGGAAGAGAAGCCGAGAGAAAAGTCAGAAAAGAGTGTAAAAGCAACGAACGGCTCGTGCAACTGGCGTTGTAGACGGAAAATAGGAGTGATATGTCATGCCATTGCGGGATGACATGTTCATGTTTGTTTTGAATTTGACATATATGATCACCTCAGTAATGAAATGACGAAATTCACATTTATTCAGTAGTAAAAATGTACACCACTAGAAATTTAAACAGAACGAAATTTTTTTAAAGAAAATTCTAATTAACACGTTACAAAACCTAGACACAATTCTGCCATAAAAGGAATTTCCAGTATTTACAACTTTCAATTTAATGCTCAAATTACAGACAAGTTTTTGAAGTAAATAAATAGTTTGATAAAAACTATTATTGATTGGCAACACAGAATAATGCAAGATCCCCCGCTCTGCTGAACAACCGGTTTCCCTTGTGGCATTAGCATGTGCAAAAGCCGGGAGAAAAGTAACATTTCTGCTAAAATCTCACTGAGTTTTAGCAAGGGAAACTGAAAAATGCAAGAATACCACGTATAGCTTGGTCCAATACGCCTCTACAATCCTACATAAGTTAGGACAACAAAAGAGTTAGAGAAAGCAGGGCAATGCACAAGTTTGAGTAGAAAAAAGTAAAGAAGGGTTCTTCCACCTTCGATTTAAGGTGAGTAAAGTTTATGAGAAACTTTAATTTAAATTTCTGAGTGGATACATCCTTACTTTTCTCATTTCACATGCTTAGCCAAATCTATAATGTAAAGTAACAACACTCACTTGTTTAAGATATAACTTTAGCCACTTACAAGGAAATGGAAACTACCCAATACTCAAACAAAATCTTAGAGTTGATCATGGCTTCAGCTCATAGAGTGGTTGCGAAAGAGTTTTTGACCAGGTGCTTGCTGGTCATTCTGCTGCAACAGATTCAAGCCAGAGAAAATGTACACAAATTATTCGATGTAGGGTACAAACATTTATGGATTAATTTAATTACAGAAACAAACAACATATGAAGAATTTATTACAAACACAGGTGTCCGTGTCTACAAGGATCAATTATGCCATAAGGCTCTATCAAATCATCAATAAATTCTTTTAAAGCAAGATATTGTGTATTGTTTTCTCCAAAAGTTTTCTGTCTTCCTCAGGTCCTCTCCACTTTTGGTTGGGATGTCTTCCATTTTACCTTCTCCAAAAGACTGATTTTAACTTATACCTAAACTAATTTTAAATTATAGGCGAAACTTATTTCATTTTTTCTTCTTTTATAAGTGCTTACGGAAAAGCTTGTCCAAACAGGATCTTAATGCATATCATAAGAATAAAAAATACATACACATTTTTCGATAAACTGAGAGAGAACAGAGAAGAAAAAGAAGAAGAAAGCTGATATTATTATTGATCTGAAAAAGTTAGTTAGGGTTAGTTACAATTGAGGTATTTATAGACCTCTATACAGCTTAACTAACCATAACTAATTCTAACTAATAATCCTACCTAAATTCTAAATAACTGATCCTATTGAGATGCAATTAGAAAGGTCCTTGCACTCCCTGAATTACTGACTAACACTAGATGGGTGCTGTTAGCAAAAGCTAACAGCCCTTACTGTAGTTATTTATCACTGGATGGGTGCTGTTAGCTTGTCCTTACAATCAATATACAAAACTGTTTTCACAGTTATACATTTACATACACTGATAACTCAAACTTAAGGGGGAGAGTTTTCATTGGAAACACTCTTCACATTGAGTTTGCCTCTAAGAGCTTCAAATCTTGATGCAGACAGAGGTTTAGTTAGAACATCAGGTACACTGATCCAGAGCTGGAATATGAACAATTGAGAGCTGCTTGACCAAAATCTTTTCCCTCACAAAAAACATATCAATCTCCATATGTTTTGTTCGACTGTGAAAAACTGGATTGTGAGGAATAGAAACAACACTCTGAATATCACAGAATATTGCAGGAGTAGTGAAAGAAACTTGTAACTCTGTCAGCAAAGTATGAATCCAAGTCAATTCAGTAGAAGTCTGAGTTATGCTGTGATATTCAGCTTCGGTACTAGATCTGACAGTAACCTTTTGTTTGCGAGACTACCAAGAGACTAAGTTTGGGCCAAGAAAAATAGCAGTCCGGCAGTCCCTGAGGTAGAGCGCCTGTCATCCACATCAGAAGCTCAATCAGGCATCATAGAGTGCTCGAATGGGATTTTAACAAAAGCAGGCTGCAGAAGAAGACCATGAAACAGAGTACCTATGAGATATCTTAGAATCCTTTGCACCACTGTTTCTGTACATTGTCCATATACTTCTTCTGCATCTATCACTCACCCTATGCAAACAAGGTCTAAATCTGGTATTCACAATCCTAGACTACACCCTTCACTTTTTCTCAATCATTCTGAGCCTAAAACTGTGAAACAAGCTCTGGCAAACAAAGATTGGCTCACTACTATGCAGCAAGAGCCTTGCTGAAAAATCATACTTGGGACTTAGTATCATTACCTCCCAAACCTGATACGAATGATTGGAACCTAGGACTCTTGACAACACGGACTTCGAAAGCGTAGACTGCAGCCAAACAAGAAGCGTTTGGTCTTGAACTTCCCAGGTTTCGTACTCTGGGTTGACGCGATCAGCAATGCGATCGTCCTCGGTGAGATAACGAGGTGGAACAACTAGATTAACAACAAATCGCTGCAACTTGTGCAATTTGATCACTGGTTCGACATGTTGTCGCCAGTGAAGATAATTCAAATCATCAAGGTTTTCTGCAATAGAGTTAGGAAACGACTGAGAAATCAGATTTGAAGGAGCGGAAGCCATGAAAGTACTGAACAGGACCTTGCGAAAATACAGCGATAACGAAAAAATGACTCTAGATACCATTTTTGATAAACTGAGAGAGAATAGAGAAGAAAAAGAAGAAGAAAGCTGATATTATTGATTTGAAAAAGTTAGTTAGAGTTACTTACAATTGAAGTATTTATAGACCTCTACACAGCTGTACTAACCATAACTGATTCTAACTAATCCTAACCGAATTCTAACTAACTGATCCTATTGAGATGCAGTTAGAAAGGTCCTTACACTCCCTGAATTACTGACTGACACTAGATGGGTGCTGTTAGCAAAAGCTAACAGCCCTTACAATCAATATACAAAATTGTTTTCACAGTTATACATTTACATACACTGATACACATGGAAGTTGGTAAAGAAAATCTCAGTTTGTCACCTAAAGGAACCTAAAAAAATCTTCACATCCATCAAACAAAGTGGGCATCCACAACATGGGCAAGAGAAATGTATTGGCCTAGTCTAGTCACATTGTATCAATAAAAAGCAGTTTGTAGAAGAAACTCAAACTTCCAAAAGAATAAAATGAAATAAATTCATGGCAATCTGCTCATGTCATGCATCTATCTAAACAAAATTTACAATAAGGCAAAAATGGAAAAAACAAATGTCGAGTGAGACAGACAAACCTTGTACAGGGATGCAGCAGATTCAGATGGTACTGTTGGAATTGCATTGTGCCCCAGCGACAAAGCATCCAAAGCATCTAACGTCAGCTGCCAACCACAAAGGGCAATTGCATCACTACTTGTGCTTGGAACAGAACTAGCACAGCCAGCAGCAGCAACATTGCCATTAACCCAAGGGCAACATTGATTGTGATGCACAATAGGATCAAACTCTGCAGCTTCATAATTACTCTCTCCTTTTGGAGGGCCTAAAGAATTGCTCAATGTCAGTAGCTATGCTCCAAAAATATGTACAACTAATGAATGAAGTGCAACAGGAGTATAGGACCATTGAAGAAATAGAATATCCATTTTCAGTTTGATGCTAGATGAAAAGTAGCAACAACAGTATATATATACTCCTATACTATAAATTAGAATAGATAATTGGAGAGTGATACTCTTGCTCTATCTACTCTCTCTCGCTTAGACACTTGACATTCCCATTCCCGCTCCTCTCTTTTGGAGGTGCATTTCACATACTATTTTGGCAACTAGCCAAAAAATTTGTTTCTCAACAACTCAGCTATCTAAAACTTCCCTCCTTTTATCTTATATATTTGGTTCTCAATGACAATGGTGAAATTTTTAAAAGCAACCTGGTTTTCACTTTTTCAAAGATTTGTAAAGGAAATGGTGGAGACCAAAACAATTGTGTTCACCATCTCCTATACAAATATTTGGGAATAGGAAATAAAAAAATAAAGTGGCATTTCACTAATTATTTCTGAAAACAGAAAATGTTTTCTCAAATAAACAGACCCTAAGTTTCATGGTAACATTTCAACAATAACAACAACAAAAAAAACTTTGCCCACTAGGTGAAGCTCACTACATGGATCATGCAACACAAATATATTCTGTCATGAACCAAGTCTTCAAAATTTATTTAGATCCAAGTCTTTTTATTTGTCTCACCCAGAGTTTTTTCTTAGTCTTTCTCACTTCTAATTATTGGACTGCCTCCATAATCCACTCTTTTTATTGGGATTTCCATTGATTTTCACTCACATGACCAAACCACTAAAGGGTAACAAGAAAAAAAAATTCAAGACCATTAAAAGTACAGAGGTAATACCTATCCCATTTGCAATGGCAAAATCTGATTCAGGGAGAGCACTATTGTTGGCAAATGATGATTTATCACGCTTCATGATCTCTTCCTTAGTATTTTCACAACCAGAGTAAATATTAGCATTACAAGAACGAGAAGGGTGACTACTATTAGCAGGTAGAAGATTGCAGTTTTGACTAATCTTTTCACCACTTTCAACAGATTCTGTAGAGCAGCCAATTTTTGACCCACTGTCTGTTCTTCCTGCAGAGTGAGACATCATCTCCTGGCTATCACCAATAGGATCTTCCCTGTTCATATCAGGGATAATCTCATCCATTAGACCTGGATCTGGAACAGACTCACCTGTCTGTCCCTGGTTTTCAGCATCTTCTACTCTCTGTTCCATTTCACCAACAACACTATCAGCTCTGTGCACATATATATCAGCCCCGTGGATTTCAGCTTCATGACTAGCACACATTCCAACACTCCCTCCACTGATGCCCAAACTGATTCCATCACGAGCCTGAGCAGTCACAGTTTCTGCATTGAAAAGTTCTTCCCCATAGTTTGTACTACTGACACCCACATCACCACGGGCAACTTCAGTAGCTGTTTGTAAGCAAGTGCTTTGCTGAGCTTGATTGCTGTTATTCAGTTCAGATGTTTCATTCATGTCCACATTGCCATACATGCTAGAGGAGGGGAAATGAACATCATCAAGGTCTCCAGGGTAGTTTTCAACACTTTCCATAGAATCACCATTCACACTATGACATATTGTGTCCATTGCAATGACAGATGATGCACGGGTTGAGTCTCTAGCTGATTGGATACCCATTGGGAGGTCACTACCTTGACGGTATGAAGAAACTCGATTTCCAGTAATGTAAGCCTCTAAACCCATTGAATGACTCGGACCGGCACCAGATGAGTCTCTTTGTTGAGGTGAACAATATGTGTCGAAAATATCAGAGTCACGTGCACGTTTTGAAGGACCAGCTGAATATTGTCCACCATCTGTAACTTCATCACCATCACGATCAATGACAGTTCCTTCAACACTATCAGCCTGCTGCTGCAGCCTAAGAACAGGCCGGTTATCTGAGCTTCCACCTTTTTCAAGATTTCTCTTACGAGAGCTTGGCCCACGTGATTCATATGAAGCTGCACGATCACCAATCTCGCTCCCTGAAGGCTGGCCAATCATTAAATCCCTTCCCATATCCTCATGAGTATATTCAGATGTTGCTGTCCTGCCCAAAGGAGTAAAAGGAAAACCCCCTGCCATGGAAAGATTTAAATCTAAATCTGTGTTCGCCAACAATTTCCCCTCATTCGTTGTTGCAACTTCGTCACGGTCTTCAGTCTGATCTTTCTCTGTATCATCAGCTGCAATCCAACCACTGATTCCACTAGCAGCACTCGCTCCACGAGTCAATCCTATTTTTTTACTAGTATCAGGAATATCTATACTGTTAGATGCAAAACGAGCAGGACGAGGAACTGTCAGAAAATCTGAAATTCTAACTGTAGCGCCACATAAGCTACAATCAAGCAAAGGTGACCTAGAGTCAAGTCTAGGCTCCTTAAGAGGCGCCTTGGCCTTTCTGGCATCCAATTTAGTAGAAGCAGAAACTGCCTTTGACCCGGGATCTTGAGTAAGATGAAGTTGAGTCTTGCTTGGGCCAAAAGAATATCCATTTCTTTCAGATTGGGCAGAGTGTTCTTCACAATCTTGAACATTTAAACGCCAGCTTGATTCCCACCCACAAAGGCTTATAAGCTTCTGTGCCTGCCAAAAGGAAGATACATTAATAGAAAATAAGCATGTAACAGAGTAGCAACAAAAGTATTAGCAAGACATTAAAAAGTAAAAAAAAAGAAAAACACTTACGCGAGAGTATAAACAGTATGCCTCATCTTGAGCATTTTCAAGGTCAGATACAATGTCTGGTTTGATATCTACTTCTCCTGACATAAAATTCTGAGACTGTGATAGAAAGCGTTCAATTTGCGGGCCACGAGAAACAGACATCAACTCAATTGCAGAGATGGCTACCACAGGAAGGCTGTGAAATTGTACGAGTCCATCACATCTATCCTTGTAGCCCCCAATTAATGCAGATGGAGGAGTTGGAGGGAACTGCACTAAGCTTTCAGGACAGCTGTTTCCTTTCCAAAGGCAATTAACTTTATGACCCGAATCCAGCTGCCTGGCAAAGGATTCGTTGGCATTTTGAGCTTTGGACATGACAATAAGAAAACAAGTTAAAAACAACAGATGAATATAATCAGCAACAACAGAGAACTCCTTTAGCCTAGTTACTGGATACAGTTTGCTTGAAAGCAAGATCAAAATAAGATTATATTTTTCTAACTCTTTGAAGAAAAAATATATATAAAAAGATCTCAAATGATTTGAACAGAATAAGAGTTGCTTAGATATCAAGAGTAATAACTTATCTTGTATGCACAACTTACATACTGTCCCTTTATTTTTATTTTTTGTAAGCTCTTGCTATACAATACCCTATAGGAACCTTGAAACTAAGTGGTACAAGTAAAAATTGCATCCATTATTATTATACTTACATGCAAACTAGTCTTACATATAAAAAATAACACACATACCCTCCATGGCCCAGTAACAAACATGAGCTGGACACCCTAGAGAAATAAAAAATATAATATTTTCCCCATAAAATATTTCAGACGAATTGTCAAACTAATATGTATTAAATCTCATTTCATAGACAACAAATTATACAACATTTAGCTACACATTTTTAAACATATTAAACTTCACCTTGGCAGCATCATTGTTTTCTATACACTAAGTGAGGAAGGACTATATTTATGTTTGGGGATTTAAATGTTAACAATTGACAGTAGTTCTATTAAAGTAAAGCTACAATTGTGATTTTCATCCTATAATTTTCTCAAAAAAATCCCTCTTCTACATCTGCTCTGTATATAAGGTACCTCAATAAAGCACAACTTTTAACATCCATGATCTGCATGAAAGCATTGCCTGTTCTTATAATTTCTACCTCCAGTTATTAACATGCCACATTTTAGAGAAAACATAAAGTAGCCAAAAGTACTTAGATTACAAATTTGCAATCACCAACCTTCAGCTAATGTCCAAGATGGCAATGCTGTAAAACTCAGGCAAGAACCACATGACTCGCAAGCAATTTTGTCTACACCATTATTCATCCAGCCTTTCTGAGCACAAGCCAATGAACTGATGATCTGGAAGAAATTAAAGAGGACATGTGATCCCTGGAGACTGCATCATATCTACTTAGAAGATTTGGGGTGGCAAGTGTAACATATTAACTATACATACTCAATAGCTAAAGCTTATGCCCTAACAGATCAACATATCCTTGGACAACTACTTCATGCAAATGTAACAGATCCCAGATTTAAATGAATTCAGTAGAGAAATAAGTAGAAAATTCACATCACTGAACACATTCAGCTGGATCCACACTTAGTGTCAAAGCTTTGAGTGTTACTAACCACCCAAATGTACCAAAAATATAAATAACTGCACAATGCCTCCAAAGTTCAGCTGCCATTATTAGATAACAGGCTGTAAGTACTAAGTAGAACCAAGGTTTAAATTTATGGTCAAAAAGTGATACATGATACCGATTTTGTTTACATTGTATAACAATGGAAGTTCCTATCATAATCTATAAGGGTAATCATTACAAGTTTAAAACAAGCATATGCATTCTTGACTTCAGACATACAAGATGCAACTCTTTGTCATCTAGGCCTACAGGATATCATTATTAAGATATTGAAGCATAAGTGAATCAGTAACATACTACCCACAAGGAAAAGATGGACGAAAATGTAAATATACACATGTGGCTGTAATATAATTAGGGAAAACCATGGTCAGTTCAAACCTGAGGCTTCCCAAGCCAATTTGAAGGAATAAATGTAGCCAAACGTCTTAATAAATCTCCTCTTTCCCAAGGTCTACATGAAGATCTTGAAGAACCAAAAGCAGAACCACCAGCACTTGTGCTCAATGAAGTCCATGGTGGTTGTGAACCAACACATGAGAGAGAAGCCGCTTTAGAGACTTGTCCATGACTTGACCCATCTATGCTGCCAACATTCATTGGAACAGCTGGGGATGATGCCCCAGCAGAACTGATAAAATTATGAATAATTTGTCAATTGAAAGGGTCTAATAAACAACATAATAAATAGACAAAACAATTGAGTGTCTTATAAAAATATCACAATTTATCATACTGCTATACAACCAGCTACATACTGTGGTAGTGAATGCTAGGCTTTAGATGGACAAGAGAAAAACGTAGGAACAGCATAAATGAGTATATTAAGATGGAAGAGTGACCACAAAAAAAAAAGGACAGGATGTGAAATAATTGTATAGGGAGAGATATTAGTGTGACATCTATCAAGCACGACACCGCATTTTTTTTGTTAATTAGATCCAAATCTCGAGGTGCAGGAGCAACAACAGCAAATAGTATTGCGTTTTACTGATCAATTGAAGTTGAAATCGCAAGTACACGGCGAAACCCTAATTTGGGAAGAATTGAATTCAACGCTTGCGAGGAAGAGAGAGAGAGAGAAGAAAGCAGTAGTTAGTACCTGGCAGCAGGTGTTGGATCAACGGTGCCTCCGGAGCTGATAACCTCTTCTCTCATTCTCGAATTCCGAAGCAAATGAAAGTGAAAATGAGGAGTGACTGGGAAATGGGAATGCCAGCTTCGCGCATATAAGCAAGTGTCAGAGCGCGTGGACTCCACTGCGAATACGAATATTATTTTACGATGCCAATGCCTGCGCCTGCATTATTTTTATCAAACCAATGTAATAATGTTAAATCTTTCTCTAACAATTTTTTATTAACTTTTTTACTCCTTATTAAATAAAAATATTAAATACAATTGTATTTTAAAATTTAAAAATATAAATAAATAAAAATATTATCATTGTTAAATAGTGTTGAAATTACATATTTTAAGTATAATATAAAATGAATTATTTATTAATAATAAAAAATTAATTTTATTACAAGAAAATAAATTTTAAGAAAATATAGTCTATAAAATGAGTGAGTTTTGATTTTTAATTTTTTTATCTCTTTATAAAATGAGTAAATTTCTGTTTTTGGTTCCTATAAAAAAGTTATTTAATATTCATCCTCCAAAATTTGGAATGCTATTTTCCCCCTAAAATTCATTTTAAGATATACTTCCCATCACACTTACAGCATACAGCATATTAGAGGTTTTGTTTTTTTCTTTCAATGATCACACATTCAGACTGAAGTTAAAACCTAGCTGACCCTAGTCCCTAGGAGCTAGAGCACATTAGAAGTTTAAATTAAGAGCACATAATACTTACCAAAAAGATAAAAACCATTGCACAGAAAAAAGTAAGATTCAGGACAACATATTATTTAATATTCATCCTCTAAATTTTGGAACGCTACAAGGAAAATCATTTATTACAAGAAAAACACAAGGGGAGAAAAGGATTCAGCATCAAAACATATCTTTGTTCATTAAGGTTTATAGAACTTACCTTGTCAAATTTCTCATTATCGCCACCGGCCTTTCGAATCTCAACCGCGTGAAAGGGAGGGTCTACCTCAGAGATCATTAGAAAGTAATAACTTAAATCTTCAAACTGAAAAACATGTACCTTAGTGGATATTTGAGTCTAGCCTTTTCCCCTTCAATCCTCAACTGAGATGCAGAATAAGAAATATTATCAGAAGTAGAAACTTAATTGATAGCAAGTTGTGATTATTACTGCTACAAATTAGGCACTGACAAGGGTTCTGGCTAAGTTACAGGTGCTAAAGGTCCTGCATCTTGTCCCTCCCCAACAAATTTATTTGAATCAAGCACATTGACATCAAGGATAGAACTCAAAGCTCTGCTGAGAAATATTTAACCAAGATCTAGCAGGTTGATGCTCATTCTTGAACCATTCATCCTTCCACGATCTCATCAATTGTAATCTGATGTTTCATGCCATCAAAAAAGTGATAATATTGTAATCTTTATTTTCTTCTTTCTCAAATTTAAAAATCATCAAGAATGGAGATTAAATTAGAAATCACACGGCTTACAATCGTAACTTGTAAAGAAAGAGAAGAAAAATCATAACTTTTAATATCTAATTTTTCGACTCAACAATACTGTTCACTACCGCTTCCATATCAACATATTACAACACACATTTATCACATTTATCACATTTATACACCCAAGTTTTGTATTAATAATATAAACAAAAAAAAGTATAGAATATAGATGAATGAAATGAGAATAGAAAAGTGATCGAGCACACACAACACGTCTTCTTCAATTTTCTTTCTTCTTGATTGCAATCCTAATTAGCCTCGTTCTTTGAAAACTTTCTTGCAAAGGTCAAGAATTAAAACAACAAAATCTTCTTGTTGATGGAAGTCAAGAATTAAAACAACAAAATCTTCTTGTTGATGGAAGTCAAGAATCAAATTAAGGACACTATAGTTTTCGCAGGAAAGTGGATTCAATAGGAGAGGTTTGCACTGCACGCAGAATATATATAGACTTAAAATATCTATGGTTGTTAGTTAGTTATGATTGGTTATTACGTACAGACTAATTATCAAAATTATTAATTAATTACGACACTTTTTTTTAAAATAGAAAATAGCTAGCTATTAATTAATTATCAAAACTATTAACTAATTATCAGACTAATTAATTGCGTACAGACTATATAATGTGATGAATTACAATTCAAATTAGGGATAAGTATTACATTTAATGTTCAACTACTATGTCTCGAAGACTTGAGCTGAATTGTATTTCAAAGAGAAAAAACGTGCAATAAAAAGAGGATAAATTGTAATTTTGATTTTTTATAATTTTAATTAATTATATTAATATTATTTTATATGTATTATTAGTCAAGAAATGTAGTATCATTTTATAATAACTTTTATCTAAGAGAAAAAAGTGTATATAATAAAAATAAATATATAAAAATTAGTATATAAATAAAAATAAAATATTTATTGGTGGATATACCAATGCAGAGAAGTTATATTTTTTTTTGTAAGAGTTATATAATAAAAAAATTAAAATGGACTCAGAATTTTGCTAAAGAAACTAATTTTGTTATAAATATTAAAATATAAGTTGAAAAGTGACTTGAAATGTGATAACATTTATTATGTATAAGAGTAATATTTAATTTTTATATAATAATATTTACACATAAGTTAGTGATTCATGTTTAATAATTAACGAATGGAGCAACTAGTAATAATTAAATAATAAGATTAGTTATATATTTTTATCTCCCTGTAATTTTAATTTGGTTTCTTTTGTTTTATTGTGTACATTTAGTCCCTTAAATTTTAAAATTAAGTCATTTGTATTGTGGTTATATTAGTTGACCATTTATTCACCATTTTTTTCCCTTAATAATGTTGATTATGATGTCGCGGAATATTGGTGCCGTGGCAAGTGACATGCGATTCTTGTATACTTTTTAATGTTGACTATATTAAAGTCATTTAATATATTTATGTAAAAATTAAAAAGAAGAAATGTATTTGAGAATCCCTGGCTGAAGAATAGAGAGGGTTTTCTTTTATGATTAAAAAGAAAAATTGACTATTAAATCTTATTATGAATTATTAATATTAAAATATGTTATTGATGTAAATTTTTTCATAAGTCACATAATTTTTTTTAAGTAGTCTTATATTTTAATCATTTATACATGATTGTATCGTCAGGTATATATACTTATCTCACCCTTAAATAAAAAAATTTATCTTACTAGATATGTCTCATGCGGATGTGTTATATTGAAATAATAATTTCAGAATTTAAAATATTGATATTATAATAAGTAAAATTTACTAGTCATGGTTGGATTGTACTTTCAAGGTGATTTTACTTCCAATCATCAAATCATTTGTTTATAATTACGATTCAATGAAAGGGGAGCTAAACAAATATAAGATCGATACAAAGTTGGTGTCTAAAAGCTAAATTTTAATAAAGCATAACAGATCGAGTCAATGATCCCAAAGGAATTCTGATAGTGTCAAGAGAATGTTCAAAAAGTAACCATAACAAAATCTCTCAGCAAACCTGCCTTAGGCGCAAATATATGTGACACACAATTACTTACGTCGCCTCGTATGAAGTTGTATTCTTGAAGTTAATGTTGATGTTGTTGTATTCGCACCTGCATCTAAAATTGAAACAAATTAAACAGCACATTAGAATTCCAAATAAAGAAAAAATAATAATTTTGAAATCAAGTATAGGAAATTAAGTCCTTAAAAAGAACTTAAAAGAAGGGACACTAGCTAAGAAAATAAAGAAACAAAAAAAGCCATCTTCATCTTTTAACCAACCAAAACAATTTCATAGCTCTTCTGCCACTTTCTACACTCCATGCATGTATAAAGGCAGATTCAGTACATTTTGAGCACCTAAAAACTATCTTTATAATCCTGCAAAGTAATTTTGTATTTTGTTCATTTGTATGATTAAACTTTGAGTATATACAGTTTTTTTATAATACCGATCGAACGTTTTCATGCAGCCAGCTTTAGTACCAAAACAATTTCATTCTACTCATCTGAGGGCATCAACAAAGGCCAGAGTAGCAGAAGAAAAGTATAAATGCATGTTTATTTGAATTTATTTTGAAGAAATAATTACCATTTTATATAACCTCAAAATACTTAAATGTAGAAACAGTTATTTAACTGAAAAAAATAAGGTTCAAAACAATACACTACCACCTAAACCACTTAAAGCACCATGACTTATATACCAAATTAAGTAACTAACCATCTGTTTCTGTATCTATAGGTTCTGCTCTCCCTTTCCAAATAAAATCTGACAACGCAGCATATATATGCTTGCAGAACTGTAAACACAATTTAAAAAAGCCTTAAATAGAAAATAGTTTGTTATAAGAAAAATGTATCCTAGTCCATTAAGGTTTATATAGAGCTCACGTTATGAAATTCCAGAACATCTCCTTCAGCCTTCCGAAGCTCAACCATGTGAAAGGGTTGTGCTATCTCGGAAATCTGAAAAACATAATTTAAAAAATCATTAATTAGAAAGTAGTAACATCCCTCACTAGTAACTTAAATCTTCAACTGAAAAACATATGTACCTTAATGAATATAGCAAGATGACCTTTGCGTCTAGCATTTGCCCCTCCTTCAATACTCATCTAAGATGTGCATAATATAAGAAATTAATACTGGCTATGTTGCAAGTAATGTTATTATTTTGAAATTTGGATGCATGCGTGTGCTAGAGACAAGAATAAGCATAATTCTTTTACCCGAAAACTGTTTATCCTCTTAACATCAAATCCCATAATCCCAGCAACACGCTCAATTCCATCAATTATCTCATCCACGGGATTTTGGGATATGAAGCTTGTTTCCCTTTTATGTTGTACCTAGGTGTCAAAAATCAACCAATCTTTAGCAAATGGTCTTGAACAAATTCCGTCACATAAAATTTGAGAGAAGATTTATTTATGTTCAATAGTGTCACAAATAAACAGAGTCTATTACAATAGTGTCAAAACTCAAAACTCAAAAGGAAAACTTGAATGAGAGTTTTTTCTTTTTCATGTGAATGACTTGAACTTTATTATAGTATACACAGTTATATCCATTTCAGGGATTGATTAAACTAAATACAGTAAAGTCTATAATCTGTTTTCCTGTTCTATTTACATAAGGTTTAATCAATTTAATTTAAGAAGTCTTTAAAAGATATTTAAATTTACTTTTTTCCATTATCCTTAATCCATTCAACATCAATTTATCATGCTATTACAAATTTAAGTACTTGGTCTTACTCTCTCCATGTGATTCTCTTAATGTGACACGTGTTAAATTCATATTTTTCTACTCTTTATTTAGTTATTTATATTAATTAATCAAAGGAGATTTTTACTTTCCTTTCTCTAGTATCTTTAGTCAACTCTTAAATTTTTTAAAATTTATATTTTAAAAACTGTATTTAACTATGTCAAGACTTTTGAAAGACTTCTAACTAAATTGAAGGACTCTCTGTATACCAGCTGGTTTAAAAGCTTTCCAATAATAAGGTAGTAGCCCAGAAATGTATTCAAAATCTCAAACGCATTCATGACTGGCACTGGTGGTGCTGAAGACCCTGCTCCATGCACCTTAGCAACACGCTTTTGTGAATCCTGTGCACCAAATTAGGCACATTGACATCAAGGTTAGAATCATTAATCATATCCAAAGCTCTGATAAGCAATATTTAATCAGGATAAAAGTTAGAGCAAAAGTTCTTACATGACCAAAAGTAAAATTTTGCCTGTAAAATCTAGGAGGCTCATAATTCTCCATGAACCATTCATTCTCAAAGATCTCATTCATTGTAATCCGCTGTTTCATGCGATAAGAAAGGCGATATAGTAAGATATGTTAATTTCGTGAGATGAATTAGGGAAAGAAAGAATATTTGCCAAAAACCATATTACTAACATGGCTCAACCAAATTAGTAAACAATAATATAACATGTCAAGTACTTACTGTAGTAGGATTGGGATCAAGGATTCTCCTAATCAGTGCTACTAAACTTGCAGAGAAAAATGAGGGACAGATGAAGTCAGCCTGGAGAATCTACAAGTCACAGTAAATTTAGAAACATTATGAGGAAGGATTCAATTAGTTAAAAATGACAAGTCAGCAACAAAAGAAAGATAAATGAACCATTACAACTTAATAGGGAGAGTTCTTACTGAAATTGTTTCAATTTTATCTTGAGTTTTTTTATTGATTGTACTTACTTGTACATATATAAAGCACTATACATGCTCGTGATAGAATATATTACTTAGATATCATATGTTCCAGAACATATATATGTGTTATGGCAATCAACAGTAGCATCAAAAACATTTATTAAGAATCACCTGTCTAATTTTAGTATTGCGATCGTCATATACATTTGTGAAGGGCACATCACCAGCAACTAAATGAAACAGAATAGCACCACATGACCATATATCAGCCTTTTCACCCTCATAGCCCCGGTTCCTTATCACCTATATATATCACAAGAGAAATTAATTAAGCAGTAATCTTATTACAGAGAAACTGAATTTGTATTGAAGTTTAAGAAATAAATAAAAGGTAGTAATATATATACCTCTGGGGCTTTATAATCAAGCGCACCACATGCTGAGTGAAGCAGCCCATCTTGCTAATATTAATTTGTTAACAATAAGAGATAATAAATTACCAGCTGAACATATATATATAAATGCCCTTTTAATTTTTTGAAAGATTAGTCACCAATATAGTATAACTCACTCTAGCTTGTTGAGGCAGTGCAGTCATTCCAAAATCTGACACTTTAAGCACTCCATCAGCAGCAAGCAACAAATTTGACGGCTGTAATATATACAGTAATCAATAAAAGGCAGTAAAATTAATAATGTTAATTAACTAGCTCTCTCTTTTTGCCCAATGGGAAACAAAGGAAAGGAACAACATATTAATTAATGATACACCTCATATATATCACTCACATTCAGGTCTCTATGGATAACACCTCTACTGTGACAGTAATCCACAGCACATATAAGCTGATGAAAATACTGTCTAGCTTGGGTTTCTGACATTCCCGAAGTTCGTCCCTGTAGGGGTGAGGAGAAGTTTTGAAAATGTTGGGTTGTAAAGAGGCAATACTAATATTAATTCTGATCCCAATATTACAAAGGTAAAAGTAAAAGTGTCTTACAATTTTATCAAGCAGTGTTGCACCACCAACTACAAGTTCCATTACAATATACACCCTTGTCGTGGTAGCCATCACCTACACATGCAGGAATATTGCATGCATATATATATATATAAGGGAAATTTAAAGATTAGTAATAAACCATGCAAAGGTCAAAGGTAACTTATGCGTGGAAGCAATATAATCAATATTCCTTTTAACCTCAATTATACGCACGACATTAGGGTGTGATCTAAGCATTGTCATTGCTGATATTTCTCGTTCAAGCTGTATAACGGTGAACAACAAAAAATATTAGTATATGGTATGCTTCAAAGACTGAATAAAAATGTATTTTACATGGATTAGTTTAATTAATGTAAACGAGAAATGAATGTGCCTCTTAAACATTATTGATTATTCTAATTAATCACTCTTGGTATCACTAAGAAATTACAAGTATACTATTGTTTAACGGTTAATACTCATTATCAACTTTGTGAATAAATGGGTCATATTGACTTTCCATTTGATATCTTCATTATATTGATTATTTTCCAAATTTGAAAAGCAACAATTAATATAGAGACTAATAACTATAGAGATCATACACAGCTTACAATTGTAGTTTGTAAAGGAAGAGAAAACTAATCTTAATTTATCATATATATCTTCCACTCGTTAATTATATTTTCTACGCAATTTCTTTTTCTTTTGATCATTCTTCTCTGCCAAGGTATGAATATTAATACATATATATCACTTTCTTTTCCCACTCACCTATACATTAATTAACCTTACGTTACTAGCTTGAAGCATGAATACATCCCGCAAGATCGAGAGGTATGTACGAAATAATATATTAAAAATGAAGATGAAAGTTTTGTATGTATAAAAATGAAATGAGAGAAGAGAGAATTGTGAAGTGACCGCGATTTTCATTCGTTTCTTGACAGATTTTTTCTTTCCGTCAATGAATTCCTTGTCGAAAATTTTGATGGCCACGCCGTGTCCGGTGGTAACGTCACTTGCAAGCTTCACAATGGCGGAACTTCCGAAACCCAGCGCCCAGTATAAATGGTATTTTCTTCCCAGAATACGGGAATCATTAGGTCTAGGTTCAGGTTCAGCACTTCTGCTACAGCTACCATGTTCATAAACTGATGGAATTTTCTCGTTCTCCATCTTCTTCTTCTTCTTCTTCTTGCACTACTCTCTTTGTTTCTTGCAGAAAGAACGCCTTTCTTCTTTTTTCTCTGTAGTTTCTTTCTTTCACCACCTTGCACTACTCTCTTTGTTTCTTGCAGAAAGAACGCGGTTAAACTAACACCAACTTAACTCATCACAACTATAACTAACAATTAACGGAATCACACTGATTAAATAGCCGATTAACTACGGACTACGGCTCCATTAAATAAATGTACCGTGCACCCCATAAAAATTAAGTACAGCATAAATAAAAAAAAGGTAGTATTTATTTAATAGAACGCGAGATTAATTACATGTTATTTACATTATTATAAGGAGTAACTGTGATAATTAATTTCTTCACAAACGTGATTATTTTTTTTAAAATGACAATATATAAACCCAACATTATAGAGTCATTATGGTTAATCAATTCTTATTAGATGCATTAATATATATATATATATATATATATATTCTTATTAAATATTAAATTGTTAATATCATTGATTTTACTAATATTTAAAAAATATTTAATTAAGTGATTGAGAATTAAATCTTGATTGATTCTTAAATATAAAATAAATCATGTTAAAAAGAGAATATTTTTTTATATGATATCAAAAAGTTATTTTGGGTATATTGAACTTACATATTACAACAAATTAAAAAATAATAGATGAACAGAGATAGGATAATACTTGAATAACGCATTTGTATATATAACTCATTCATTATGGTATTAGCTTAGAGAGTCAATTATGGTTAGGAAGTAGTTGATAATTGGTAATGGCTGTTAGTAGATAGTTAGTCTTGTAATAGATCTCTAGTTATACTTGTTAGTAGTTAGTTAGACTTGTAACTAACTTTCTGTATGTATAAAAAAGTTGTACTACTAGCTAAACCAGATTGAAGCAATAATTTCATTGAAGTTAATTGTTTTTCTAAATTTCCTTTCTTCTTCCTCACAAAACTCTTTTATGTTTCGGCTCATTTTCTTCATGCTTCCATTCAATTTTATGGCATGGATTACTTGCTAAATTGTAAATGCATATAACATTGACCGTGTGGATCATTGACATTAATTAGTTTTATATTAATGAATGATCTTAAGTTTAAATATTCATTGAAGGGGGAATTATGTAATAGCCTTTGCTCTAGTAGAATTACACTTCGTAAGGGATATGTTAAAAAATAGTAAAAAAAAAAAAGAAAGAGAAAAAGGCAAAAAAAAGAAAGGAAAAGAGACAGAGTACCACGCTCTCAGCTAACACTACCACTTAAGTATATGTATATGACGAGTATTAAATTCATATTTTATAATTTGTGGAAGTAAATTTTCTATATTATTTTAAATTTTTAATATATTATTAATTATTTACTCTAGATTTTAATAAATATATGACAGCAAATGAAGCTATATCCATGCATTATTCATAATAATAATAATGTAAAGTTTTACATTATCATTTAATTAATTATTATCATTTGAATGATTTTAAAATAATTATTTTAAAAGTAAACCAATATTTTAACACATACATTGCATAACTCTTCTTCTCTAGTAATAATCATCTGAGATGCATAATAAGAATTATTATTATTATTATTGGTAGAAATTAACATTGACAAGTATAAAAAAAAGAGATGATTTATGTGCAGCCCAACATCAAATAAAAGATTTGGTAATTGTTGGTTAGTTGCTAAACGAAAGGGTTTAGGGTTTTTGGAAAGAATGGAGCAGCCAAGTGTGGCGGTTCTGCCATGGATGCGTCACCCTGTCGACATCACTCGCTGTCAAGAACTCCCCGTCTGTAGTGTTCCTTTGATGGAACGCAGGTACTCCTCCACCCATTAATTTCAATTTCAATTTCGCTATCTCATCTCAAATTGATTAATTTCACTTCACAACTAGGTTACAGTCGGTACTGGAGGAGAACATGGGAATCTCGAAGCTGTTCCCGGTTCAAGTCGCACTTTGGCAAGAAACGGTTGGATCAGGTGACTTTGAGCGAGACCTTTGCATAAACTCGCCCACCGAAAGTGGCAAAACCTTGGCTTATGCTCTTCCCATCGTTCAAAACTTGTCCACCAACACCAGTGACCGCCTCTTTGCTTTGGTTGTAGTTCCCACTCGTGACCTTGCTTTGCAGGTTAAGCGCGTCTTCGATGCCCTTGCATCACCGCTGGGTCTCCACATTGGCTTGGCTGCTGGTCAATCTTCGCTTCGCCACGAGCTTTCTAGCCTCATTTATCTACCTGGAGAAGACGACGGTCCAGATCCTGGTTTTTTGTCTCCTTTGTGGTTCCAAAGCAAGGTCAACATATTGGTAGCGACCCCTGGAAGGCTAATGGACCATGTCAACAAGTTGTCGTTGAAGCATCTTCGTTATCTCGTGGTTGACGAAGCAGATCGATTGCTACGCGAGGACTACCAGTCTTGGTTACCTACTGTGCTTAAATTGACCCAGTTTAGGCTTGCAAAGATAGTTTTATCTGTTATATTAACTCTGGACCCAGGAAGACTTGCTTAACTTAATTTGCATCACCCTTTATTCCTGAGTGCTGGAAAAATGCGTTATCGGCTCCTAGAATATTTGGAATGTTTCAAACTGGTATATGACATTGCATAGGGTTTTTTGTTTCTTTTAATTTACAGATGGTGTGATTGAGATATGATTTTGAGCCTTTTTCACCGTAAATTTGTCATGCTATTATATAGCTAGCTAGTTTTATTTAATTCTTTATTAATTTGAAATTTTATAGTTTCTACCAAAAAAGTTCCTCGGTGCTATGCTATTTATAATTTTATTGTTTTATAGATCTGTGAAAGAAAGGTCAAACCCTTGTATTTGGTTGCCCTTTTGAAATCCCTAGGAAAAGAAAAATGCATAGTTTTTACAAGATCTGTAGAATCAACACATCATCTCTGCAAATTGCTGAATTGTTTTGGTGATCTGAAAATAGGTATCAAGGAGTTTTCTGGTCTAAAACATCAGCTGGTAAAAATATACATTTTGATTCTCTCTAAACAAATAGTAAATGTTTTAAACTTTGTGTTGAATGCTCTCTCCTTGTAGACTTGACATTATGCAAAACTTGTTCTGAAAGAACTTTTTCATCTTTGTGTCTTTGCTCTAGGTTCAAATCTATTGTCCAAGATCCCGTGAAAGTGGTGAATAGGACGAAAGTGCGAGGTGTGGGCCGAGGAGCATGGATCTGAATGTGTTGGCCTAGGAGGGAGGTTCAATAATGTGGTGTGGGTCGATAAAGGCTAGGTTCGTGATGGTGGCACTACTTGGTGGAAGGGTTTCTCAGATTTGGTTCTATGGTGGAGAGGAGGGAAAGAAGGCCCTTTGATCTAGATTTGGAGTGAGCAAGACAATAAAGAGAGAGATAAAGAGTTGTGAAAGAATTATATTTTATTATTATCTAAATTATTTTAAAATATTTTTTGACAGTTTTTAATCCCTAACGAACAATAAGAAAATTTAATAACTTAATAATAAAACTAATGACACATCATCATTTAATGATGTAAATAGACCAAAGAGACTAAAACCGTAATAAAAAAAATAGTTAAGAACTTTGAGTAGTCAAAGTTTTGTTATCCAAAATTTAACAGTCCAAAGACTAAAAATTTAGTTAAGCCAAAAAGATAATGTTACTCCAAATTGAAATAAAAACTTAAACAGGTACTCAACGAAAGAACAAACACTAGAGCCTTTGCATTTATCTCTCCTCATTGAATAAGTAGGTATATGATAGTTTTTGCTTTCATCTGAATATTGCTAATGTTGTACTGTACTACAAACCGAATGCAAATGGTATTTACTGTTCCTGAAAAATGAATACATCTCACTACCATTAAGGTACCCATGACAAAGATACAAGTTCTTAAATATGAAGTAGGCATCTAAAAAAGAAGTTCCACTAAGAATGGAAGCTGCCGAAGATCTGATTTCATAACATATAGAATTTGCATAAACAAAGTTTTCCACGGGAGCAGTAATTGCTTTCTATGAATATTAGTCGACATTCTCATTATCAATCTCTGTTGCAGGTTCTACAGGGAAATAAAATGATTGCACAAAAAATTACCACCAACAGAATTTCAAGATCAAACTTTTCCTTTAAATTCGGTAAGTTTGCGATCACCCACAAGACTTAACAGGATATTTCTGCAAGGTCCTTCTACAAAAAGGAAACTTAAGTTAGATTCTTCCTTTAATTACTTTTGTAAAATCTATAGAGTCAAGATTACTTACCCCCAAATACAGTATGAAGATATTGAATATCATCACGTGAGCAAGCATCTATTAAAGCATCGACACCCGGTCTTAGAGATTCATCCACTTCTCTGCAAATAATGATGCAATAATTAATATAATTATTTGTTAATGGTTATGATCACTGGCAACACTTTTCTGAAGAAGTCTGCTCATCCTACCAAATTTTATCTCTATTGATATTTTCTAATTATTATTCGGTTCAAAATATGAGCAAGAGAGGCTTTATATAGATGAATTGACCAAAGCTTAATGAAAGTCAGAAACAGAAAAGGGGACTCTGCAGTGTGATGGAAATGTAATCTTACAACTGGTAAACTTTGACAGAAAAAGAAATGAGTAAACAATGAGAGTTGTATATAACCTTCTTCTGATGCCACTTCTCTTGGGATCACCATATCCTGAATAAACCCATATGTAATTGGATAAAAACAGAGAACATTGACGACCAAAGATATGTTTTTGCTTGTTTATCTGCATCATGATTATAAAAACAAACTGGATAAGCAAAAGGAAATTAAAAAGGATAAGCTTTCAAAAGTAAGAAATAAAGATAAAGATATGATTTGTTAAATTAAGGCCGTATTTTTTTTCTTCAACCAAAAAAAGTTTAATTTCTTGAATTTTATCACAAGCAATCAATCTACTCACTACATCTTCTACAAAAGGCAGCAAAATGTCCTTAACAATTACATGATCAAATTCAAACTTTTTAAAATTAAAATAGACTAAAGTATACAAAATTCATGTTAAGATCCCAATTGCAAATGGGACTTAGTCCGACTTGGGAAGTATGGGACTCTTCTGGTATGTGGTTTATAAGGCTTCGGGCTCTGCAACTACAGTGGCTAACTTTTGTGTAGTTCTCCCAAGAATTTTATCATATATATGGACAAAAATCAAATTTGACCCCCTGAAATCTTGCTACCTCTGTCCTTCGTCAATATTAATATCAACAGAAAGCAGGATGTAAAAGCAATTTATGCATAAAAAAATGACTTTCAAAAGGCAGGGCAAGCGTAATTTAGAGGAAGAAAATTACTAATATGCTGTACAGGAAATGCTAATTATGTCTTCATGTTTAGAGTTGGAAGGTATAGACAGACTTATATGGATGTCACAAACCTCTTCATAAATTCTTCGAAGAGAAGAAGCACATGCAACTCCCTCTTCTGAAGAAAAGAAAACTTTATTCATCATTGATTCATCATCTAAAACTTTCTCCAAGCAATTAAGAAGAACAGCAACAGAAGCTTCAAGATGAGCAACACACTGTTTGCACTCACTGGGAAGATTGTAAAACAAGCAGAATGCACAAAATGTGGTGAGAGATCAGGCATAGGAACATCTAATTGTCAGGATCATAATAAAAAGGTATTAAATTGCACATAGAAGCTATCAAAATACATTAAATATATGTTTAAATGCCTTTATAGTCCCTGCAACTTAGTGTTTTTTTTTGTTTTTCGTCCTTGCAAATTATATTTGTTTGGTTTTTCATCCTTTAAGTGGTTTAGATAGTGCTTTTTTCACTTATTCAAAGTTCTATCTAAATCAGTTTAAGGAAGAAAAACAAAATAAACATAATTTGCAAGGAATAAAATAAAAAAAAAAATATTTTGCAAGGATGAAAAGCAAAAAAACGCTAAATTGCAAGGACTAAAAAGATATTTAAGCCTTAAATATATATTCCATAGCAAATTTGTCATCTCTAGCCATTTAATAATATGGGAAGTTGTACTTTGTTCAGTGACTTGAAAGATAAAAAAACAAAGCATACCTTGGACGATGCATAATAGTGGTATACAATAGTTCACAACACACTTCAAATAGGTTAACTAAGAACTGGTGATCTACGTGACAGAAATCCACTCTCTTTACTTGATCACAAATATGCTCATCTGAAATCATCAATGTTTCTGATGGACCAGAAGCTTTAGTAACTCTAAGCTGATAGAAGTTCTGAAAGAGTGCTGCAGGGATATGTAACAAGTGACCCACATGCCACACATCCATCGGGAATAGAGTATGTTTTCTTGAAACTGTAACCAGTACTTCAACACCCAAGAGAATGGCTGACCCAGGATCAGGGGTACTGGCAACTTTTCCAGATGCCAAGTTATCATAAAAAATAGGCAGACTCTGTAAATGTACAATAATGTTGAAAACAGAAGCTACAAAACTCTGACAGTGTCTTTTAATCATCTTCAAGCCTTTCCGACCTTAAAAAGGAGAAGAAAGTCGTCATTGAATAATTATAATACGTATGCATTGTCCTATTCAACATTTTGCATTGATTTGATCAAACATGTAATATGTTGATAGAATAGTAGCGAACAATCAAATGTAATCAGTCTCAATTTGATAATCCAAGTACTTGTCAATTTAGGTTTGCTTAAGGATTATCACATAGGAAATGTGGCCAGCATAATATGGAGTAACAGACAATGTTATGATTCCCAAAAAATAATGTCAAGATAACGTTACATATCAGTGAGTATTTATGACAAAATTACAAGTCAAGTTAATTTATGAAGGGCCTGAGTCTCTCAGCTTTGTTTTTGAAAGCAACATAAGGACAAAGCATGTTACCCATTATCCCACAAATGAATGTCATAAGCAAAAGTGTGTAGAGTTTTTTTCTGAATAAAAACTAATAAAACTGTAACAACTTTTTTAGTTAATATTTATTGCAATTTCCAAAATACTGGAAGTGAATCAGAATATAATAATGATGTACTGACTTTAAGTACGACTAAAAGGATACAAAAGAAAAGATGTAATTTGCAGATTTTAAATACTGATGAAATGAAATGTTAGTTCAAAATTGCCATGATATGTGCTCTCAGCAGATGTTCTTATTACCTGAAACAAATTCAAGAATCATGACAAAGCATTCAATGCCAGCTGTTACAAATGATGAAATTCCCCCCCCATCTTTACTTGTTGTTATATCATAAATCACAGTACATCCTTCATGAATACCAACTAGAGATCTCTCAATGGCCTGTATAGTAGACAAAAGATGCAATTCAGATGGCCTCTCTATATATGCTTTGAATGAATTGCGCAGCCCAATTTTAAATTCATCCAAGGAAAAGCAGTGCAATTCAGTAAAAGAATAAGCTTCAACTGATCCTTTATGAAGTGACTTGGTACTTGACTGTCTTTCATGAAAGGTTAGTGTTGCCCTTTTTCCTTGCAACGAAATGGTCTTGCCTATTGCCCTCATGTGAATCTGTATCAATTTTGTGTAAACTTTTCTAGAGGAGGTAGGATCAGTGAAAGGAAAATAACCCGCTAATTCTCTCAAATAGTTGCAAGCACCATCTAACAAAAGCAAAGCAGAATATTGTGGGACCACAACCATCTCTGTAAATTCTAATAACAGGACTTGTGAAATTTCAATGAAAGTAGGTAC
The DNA here is from genome assembly GCF_004193775.1 of Glycine soja. Taxonomy (NCBI): domain Eukaryota; kingdom Viridiplantae; phylum Streptophyta; class Magnoliopsida; order Fabales; family Fabaceae; genus Glycine; species Glycine soja. The sequence goes on along the minus strand of NC_041009.1, from coordinate 7,643,525 downwards.
AAAACTAGAAGGTAAGAAACCATCATCTTTCAGCAAATTTAACCTCAAAAGAGATGAGAAAACAATTAACAATTGTCTCAGCAAAAAAGCTATTTCAGGGTGATCACCTTTTACCAAGCTTTGCAACAAAGGCTTATTCAAACCCTGTAGCTCAGTGGATTCCACCCTGGCCAAAACCCTGGCAACAGAGTTTTCACCATTTGGATTCAACATTCTCCCATGATTACTGACACTTTTGGAGACATTATCAACAGCTGATGAAGTAAAGCAACTAGCTGCAGCTGTAGATTCATTTTGTGTACCAACTAAGGCATTAGCCTTAGAAACTAAACTTTTAGATGACAAATAATTGGTACTTGACAAGGATAACTTCACGGCTGGATCTTCAAAATGTTGTGTATTGTGTGAACTTTTGGAAAGTTGATTACTCTCGATAAGCAATTTGTTTACAAAAACATTGGTAAGTTCCACAAGAGAAGATATACAACTGTCCAGTTCAGAGGCATGCTCACTTTTCCACATCAACACTTTTTCTTTTTCATCACTATCTTTAGCATCTGTTTGGCCCGTGGAAGATGTGAGTAGGCCCCACAAAAGTCTACTAAAGCAACAAGCTGAAGAGGACAATCTATTAATGCTTTCATAAGTAAGACCAAATCCCACATTGACATTGCAAGGGGTATTGTGAACAGAAACAAGCAAGCTCTGTATCTGCTCTCTCAAATTCTCAGCCATAAAGGTTAAACATTTCAATGCCTCAAGCTTGGGGGAGTCCTGAGAACATGGAAGCAAATGATTCTCCTCATGGCTAATCTTATGATTAGAGATCTCTTCACAAGGCATCTCAGCTTCTTTACTAATGGAAAAAGCGTGAACAATTTGATATTTTCCTATGCCGAACAAGACATTTGATGTGTAATGCATTAAGGAAAACATCATAGATTTACAGAGAATAATATTTTTGGTTGAGTGTGCCTCTTTAATCCCAACAACTACAGATAATGACTTTGAAAGCCACAATACAGGTAGCGAACTTCCAGAAATAATCGAGTTTGGCGAGAATGGGATAGTGTTTGCCTTATCATAAAATCCAATTAATATATGCCATAATGTCTTCCGACAAGAGACAAATAATCTTAAATACTCAAAATAATAATCCCAGTGCATTGTACTCTGAGAATACAGCAAGGCACCAACAAGAAGCCTGCAAAGTTTAAGTAGGCGAAAACTTGAGAATGAATCATTTTGTTTCACAAATTATGCTTCAAACAAATCTTTGCAGTAAACAACTAAAGAATGTGTCCAAGACATTTTATCATGGGTTCACAACTATTTGAATTTCTTTTTCTTCAGCAAGGATCAAGGAATGTGTAACCAAAAAAAAGGTCAAGGAATGTATCAAACAAATTTGAAAATTTCAATGCAAAGAGAGATGATTTTATACTTTCGTCCAATTACTTTCTTGCTTTTGAATATATAAGCAAATAGTGACTAATAAAAAAAAATATAAACAAATAGTCTTGCATAAATATAAATAGGAAAAGAATATTAGTTAGTTAGTTAGTCAGTTGTTAGATGGATAGAGTAAGCTGCCTATAAATAAAGTAGGGTTGAATTTTAGACAAACTAAGTCTAAATGTTAATCAATAAGTGCAGTGCACAATTTCCCAGGACTCTGTTTCTCTTCTCTCTCTATCCTCTCTGTTATTCTTCTCTCTTCCCCTCTTTTTTTTCTCGTTCTGTTCCTTTCTCTTTCCTACCTAAATTCTATATCATATAGCTGCACTGGTTTAATGTCCTCTAGGCTCTTATTGCCAAAGTAAAATTATTTGGAAACAGTAACAAGTCTAGTTTTGAAGTGCTATTAGAATATAAGCAACAGATCAAAGTGAAAAGACTCTCAAGACCGCATGTATGCCAATTATTAAGGCATAGGGTTGTGTTTGGAATTGGGACAGAAGGGAAGGTAATATTTGTTTGGAATAGCTAGAGTAGTTAGTAAGTTAGCTAGTTATAAAGGGTTATTTAGAAAAATAAATAGAAGGATGTGAGGGGCAAAACACATTCTGAATTGTTAGCAATGGGGAATAGAACAAGTACTAAGTTATAAGAGGGGAAACCATTTCGAGGATAGATTTTTTTCCTGGTATTGTTCATTTTCAATCAAGAAATAAAATCTTCCATTTCTTTTCTTGCATTTTTACACTTTTGAGCTCTTTGACACTCTGTTTCCCTTTAGTTTGTGTCTTTTATGAATACCCTAGGTCAGCATTAGTTGAAATGTTTATCTTCTCTATAATATAAGTTCTTTTTTATCTGCAAACAGACAAAAAACCATAAAGTAGTATCCAACAGAGAGATGAGTGTACCGTTCAAGGTTGAAAATACAAGTCAGAAGATGTGAAAATGATCTCGCATTTTTATCTTGCATCCGACATAAGAGATCAAGCAAATGGTGGCAATCTCTAAAAATTTTGTCAGTGACAGGGAAAGTCTTGTCTTTTCTGCTGATATCTGCAGGAAGTTTGTCACATGAATGAGTGGTTGAACTTTCCACTGCAGAAGAATCGACCAGAATTTCTTTATTTTTATCAACAAGCATTGCTGAGTTGTCAAGGGAACTTAAAAACTCTGGCCAATTAGGCAATGACTGAAGATTGACATCAGTACATGGAATGTTACTAAATAATGGGAGCACAGATTTCTCTAAAGCATGGCAAAACATCGAGGCCAGACTCCTGTAAACAAACTGAAACAACAGTATGAAATGAATTAACCTTTTCTTGCTCAAAATATCACACCCGAGCATTAAATAAAAAACAAATTAAAGATTTCTACAGAAAACTGAAATAAGCTAAAAAAAACACTGGCAAAGATTAATATGCAACTCTATTATTATGTGTGTTTGTGTGTGAGGGGTAAAAATGAATTGTGTATAACCAAGGGAGGGTCTTACTTTTTGTTCGTAAAAAAGGGAATCATTCAGAAGTTCTGATGATATTTGTGACAAAGTGACCATCTTGAGCAGCTTACACTTGTCAATTTCTTGCACACCTGGCTCTTGAAAACTACTTGTTACACTGTGAAGGTAAGCATGGAGTAAATGTGAGAAGAATGTTTTCAATTGCTTCTTTGAAGCATGGTTGCTCCAAATATTAACATTTTTGCAAAGCTTTGACCAAATGAGTGTTGGCAATGATTTTTTGTTAGCAGCATACACTCCTAGATCCCAATCCCATTGGTTGCATCTTTCTTTTATGTGGTCTTGGATGCTTTGAGTGACCACAGAAACTACATCTTCACAAGTTACATAATCAGAAACAAAGATTGGGGATTGATACACACACGATAAATACTCCAAAATAAAATTAGTAAGGCCAGCCGCCTCTTCTTTCAGTGTCTTGATTTGAGATCTATAAGACTTCTTTTGCAAATAATGTTTCTTTTTTAAATACTTGAACAATTTAATCTGCTTATTCAAGTAAACAAGCCTTCGAAGAGCCATAGACTGAAATATATAGATCAAAGGGGAAGAATCATCTGAGCCAAGTTTAAGATATATGTCAGAAATAAATTGCATAACAACAAGGAGGGAAGAAGAGGGTTGAACAATCCAAGAAAAATAACCAAAGTCTATCTCATCAATCCTCTCCATCAACTCAGAGGCAGAATATGTTGTGTAATCCTCCACCTCTGCAGACATCTTTGGCATATCAGGAGGCCTAAGGCTTGCTTGCCTATATAAGCTTTGACAGGACACAAACAACTGAAAGAAGAACACAAGGACCCATTGACTGGACCTACCAAATTTCTTTAAAACTTTTCCCTTTCTAACCACCTGATCAACAGTTTCTCCTATGACAGAAGAAAAGAACTTGCAGATTGTATCTGGTTGTTGCCCAACTAGAATACTCAAGTAGGGACGCACTAATGCCATAAGTTCATTTACAGCAACCCCAAGAAGATTGCGGTTGCTGTTGGTGATAATAACCGAACCAAGAACTAAACAATACAGTCTAGACAGCCCTCTACCCAGCAGTTCCCCTTGCAGATTAAAAATTTGCAATTTCTTGCCATCAACCAATGGACAGAAATCTTTCATCCACCTGAGAGATTCTGAAATATCTTCTGTTATTTGTCTAATACAACCACATACTTGCCCTTCGGGAATAGATTCAACAGCTTTATAAATGGCATTGATGAACTTCTCTGAAGATAACAGCCTTTCAACTGCTTCAGAATGAAATTCATTCGACAGAAATACCAAGAACCTGGAAGAACCCTCAGTATTACCCTCGTGAGATATAACAAGCCTTATTGCTTTGCACAATGCTAAAATAGCAATTTCCACCTACATCATTTCAAACATGTAAATACAACATAAGCTGAATCAAAACCAAGAATATAACAATTTTAAAAATATTTCCCCTCACCCAAAATATCATTCCCCTCTCCTTTGCCAAACAATCATACCTAGAATTACACCAAGTGACTAGGACATGAAGTAATAAAACCACCAACAAGGCAGAACCCATGCAAAACCTCTAAAACATAACACTTACTGCAGTCTGGGATATGGGATAAAAATACAGTATAAATAAACAGTAATCAGAATTTTGATACGAACCTGGCGAAGTTGACTGTAGAGATAAATTGTTTGGCATCCCAGGGCAGGTATAGTGGAAGGTAATGGGCATTGGTCAGGAACATTCACCAAATTGCAATTGATGGCAGAGCATGACAACATGAGAAGCCACAGATTTACCAAGTCTTCTCCAATAACCTCATATTCAATTTGCAAAAGATATCCCATAGCAACTAGAATCTCGTTAGCAGGCAAAGTACTAGATATCTCCGTCCTGTTGGTTGTATCATAGTTGGAGAAGTGAAGTACACTAGTGAAACTAGTCATCAGTGTATTAAATATTTTCTTCAAGAAATTAAGACAAGCTCCTCCAGATGTGTCCTCGGTTCTCACATAAACTTTGTCTTGCATAAAACTAGCAAGTAATTTACCAATAGACTTGAGTAAAGCATGAAAATCCAACAACAGGGGATTAGCATCTACTTCAACTTGAATATAGGCATTAATCTTCAGCAAAAGGGGTTCCATAATCAGTACAAAAAAATTGAAAAGTGAGTTTTGAAGGTCTGCAGAAATATTATTTGAGCTACAGTGTTTTCCTGGCACTGGTTGCCTTGAACCATCTATATTCTCCACTGTCTGGTGCCCTTCATCCAGTTTGAATTTTCTTGCTGAATTAACATACAAGTGAAATAACAAGCCTAAGCTACCCATTGCCATATCATTCTTCTTAGCTATAATTTTGTTCAGTACATCAAATAAATGTCTAGTATAACTCTTAATAGTTGCCTTTGAGTCATTTGACTTATCATCACATGAAGCATCATCGTTTTCTGAAACATGCAAGCTTAAAAACTCAGGAATATGCATGTGATGAAACAGTCCATGAGAAAGAACTTCTTCCACCGCCTCCATTAATCTCGACGCCCAAATGGGATTACTTTCATTAACCTGAAGATGCAACTCTCCTGATAAATGCAACAGTGGCTCAAGAAGTTTATCCACAAAGTTATGAAATCCTTTCTTAGCTAGATGGACCCTCAACTTAGAGAATGGCTGAAGCACCGACCACAGAAAGCGTAGTGCATAAGCACCCACGTCGCTGCCATCAAGTTTATTGCTATACATTTTAAGCACAAGTTCAAGCAACACCCTGGCTGTTTCAACCCACAAGTCCAAGTTTTTATTTGACAACCCACCATGAGACGAGAAAACCAATGAAACACAGTCAAGAGTGGTATCACACAGTTTATACCTTTCATCAGATATAAAAAGTTCTCCTGAACTGATAGAGGAATCCTCTAGCAGTGACAGAACATTTCTGGCAACGAACTGAACCGTTTGTAGGAGGTTCCGGGGAATACTCAAAGAGACGTGGAACTTCAAAGACTCCTGCAAACAGAACTTGAATATCTCCCAACAACGAAGATCCATATATGCATCAATTCCCTCAAACTGCGGCGGTGTCTGTCCATCGCCCCAGTTTTTCTTCCCATTTGGAGGGAATAGCAATGTCAATATCCAATCATTAAGATAACACAGTAGTCTTGGCAGTTCTATGGTTTTACGATCCTCACCATTATAGGACTGCACAAAATTGAAGGCCTGATTGACCTTGCTGCATTTTCACACATGGCAGAAGAATAAAATTTATCTCAGTATCCATTTGAATAGCTTACAAGGAGAGATCAAAACACTGTTCAAAGATTACTAGATTTTAACCAAATTGTAACTGCTTTTTCACACACATTGTTCAAAGCAATTCATTTGATTAGAAAACAGAAAATAACCTGGAGAGATCATGGTGTTTGTCTTGGATGCAGAGTATAAGATTAAGGTTGTTCCAGGGACTGTGACGTTCCAAACGGTGCCGTTTAGGAGTTTCTCGAGGTTGGGCGTCGAATATGTCTTTTCGCTTACGATTTTGCATCTTTGCTTTAGCTGGGAGAGTTTTGTTCTGTGTAAGAAGGGTTCTTGAGATGTTAATAAACCCTAAACCCTATTCTATAAATTATTGAACATAGGACCGTGCAGCGGCGGCAACGCTACTCCCACGTTAATCGTGGTGGCACGCGTTCAGGGAAGCCGTGGATTAAATTTTATATATTATGAACGGCTCACATATATTAACAGAACCTCTCCTCTCCTGTTTAAAGTAAAATGGAGAGGACCCAAATCCCTAATTCTAATATCTAAATATCTATATCTTCTGATTCTAAATTTAACGGATAAATTTTCTATAAAAAAAAAAAGTATTTACAATCTACTCAATGTTCATAATGTATTTTTTATTGTATTTCTAGAAAGAAATTATTTCAAACTAGGAATGGGTCCGTGTTGTTACACAAATTTAAAAAAAATCAGGCTGAGAATTTTTTATAAGAAAAAAGTGAAAAACAAATTATTATATGTGACAAAATGTTGGACAGTTTTTATAAATATATAGATAGTATACCTGAGTAATTATGCATATAAATATTTAGAAAATAATTATGAATATAAAAAAAAAATATATATATATATAAGAAGAATATGCTCTAAAAAAATATAAGAAGATTTTGTGAATGAAATGTTCGGTATATTTTATTTATGGATTTTTGTAGTTTTTACCGTTAACTAAAATCCAGAAAGATTGCATGCATGAAAGAGGATCAACATTATAATTCTTTGCTTTCGGCTGATAGTTTTTTATACCAACTTTGTAAGGTATTTCATCGATTTGCACAATTTTGATCTGTGATTATGAGTTACTATGAGTTACCTTTCTTAATTTTAAGAAGCTAGGTTGGTTCCTATTATATATGGAAACAAAAATTTCATTGAAAATAAATATTATTCACACGTGTCAAAATCTAGTTCATATGAATAATCGAACGGTTCAAATTATCCAAATGACATGTTTCACGTTAACCTAAAGAAATCTAAATCCATTCCAATGAAATCTTATTCTTATTTGGAGTAATGATTTTGCTAACTCATAACCTATCAAGAATTCATATATACATCTATTAAATATCACTCTTAATTATTTAAAAACCGATTAATTTAATAGATTTTCTTTTCTTCTGTTTCTTCTTACCGCTACTCCTAGTCATTCTATAAATCAATTAGTGGGAACTGAAAAAAGTAATTTATTTATTTAACTTGGCAGCGGGGTGCATGTAAATTAAATATGAGATTTTCAACAAAAATGTATCAATTTTCATTTTTTAAATGCTTGAAAATACTTCTAGAAACAAGAATGTTAAAAGTTGGTGGCTAAAATTTGGAGAGGAAAAAAAGTTGACCAAACATATTGAATTAATTAACCACTAGGTACAAGATTTGAATTTGACCATGTCATTTACTTTTTGTTCTTACCAAAGATACTAGAGCATTTTACCAAGATTAATCTATTAATTAAGGAAGAATAAAAGGAGAAGTTTAAATCTTTTCTGCTAATAAAAATTAATAATAATGATAATTAATATTTATCAATAAGAAAAACTCATGACAAAATAAAAAACAGTTTTAAGTTTATTCGATAGAAAAATATGAACCTGTACAACAAAATTCAAGGTGCAAGAATTCCCAATCCATGAGCCTCTTTACACTCCCAAGTCCCAAACTATTATTGTTCATCAAACCCATTGAAAGGATATAATAATTACCTAAACAAGAGGGACAATACATGAACAAAAAGATACTAGCTTGCAGCTTTACATGACTCAAAAAAAAAAAAAAAAACCCCACCAAGGTCCAAGGTTGCATGTTGTTTCATTGCCCTGCCTCAAGCTTTGCCTTCACTGATTCAAAATTGAAAGGGATCTATGAACTTCCTTAAGAAAATGCCTTCCCTTAACATTGGTAACAGAAGCAGCAGATGAAGCTGAAGAAGCTGCAACTGCCACTGTTGATTTGGTTTTAGGAGGTAACATGACAGAATCATTGGTACTAATCTCCCTCTCATCTTCAGTAATAGTGTCCAACATCTTCGATGTTCTGTGCCTCATCACAGTAACATACTGTGGTGGTGCTACTTCCATGAAGAACCTAGCAATGCGAGAATTTGCCATTTTTGTGAAAGTGTTTTTTGGGAACAAACAGAAAGCTAAATAGATAGAAAAGTACTAGGATTTCTTTCAAGTTGTGCTGAAATTGGTTTGATTGTTGATGATGGGAATGAACTACAAATGGGTTCAATTTATAAGAAGGGGACTAACTGACTAAGCCTAAGAGTTAGAACTTAACTAGGCTAAAATTGAGTCAAGGGTCTTAATCCATGAAGGTTAAATCAAATTTTTATTGGCTAGTGCCGCCTCTAGCTTTTGATATTAATTGCAATGCAACCTACTTTCAGACCCTTTCCTTGCAATAACCTTCTTGTAGGACCAACTTTGGTATGTGTCAACACGTGGGTGGAAAAATTTGATATCCATAGAGATATGGTTTCTGTTGGGAACAGTGCTTCCAAATATACACTTTTTGGGGCTTAGTGAAGGGGTGTGTTAGTCTGCCACGTTGCTTGTGACCGGGACATGACTTGGACTTTGGTGGTCATGGGTTTAATTGGATAAATTTTAATCATACATTTGTTTGTTTTATGGTGGTTGGTTTTGCCTTCCATGTTTCAGTGACACTGATTATTGGTTATTGAGTTGCATTGATATTGGAGAAGTTTTTGGTTGAACGTAGAAAATGGATGCCAAGTGTAGCATCATGGTTATTTGGCGGTGAGATTTCAGACAACATTAATGGGAGGCAGGGACAGGAGCAGGAACAATGTTCTTAAAATGTTGTATCAGTCTAAGATATTGATTCAGTGTTCTGCTTTGATTTTTAGGGAGCAACTTTAGTAGTATAGTAAGAGAAGATTATACTAGTAAGTGTTTACAAGAGTTATTACGTTTTAATTAACATTATCGATTATTGATAATTTGTCAGTTTTCAGTATTAGTTTTTACTATTTTACGTTATTAATTAAGATAATATGTTAATTCTAATTAAAAAAAATATTATTAAAAATACTTATAATATTATATTTAATCCAAGTAATTGTGAAATTATAACTTATTTAAGAGTTTGGAGTACTTTTAATAGAAAAGTTTTCTCTTACTTTATTTTTTTAATAAGGATTTGGTATGGCTTAATGTAAACTAAGTCATATGTTCCTCTCAAAATAATCTCTCCTATTTTGTATCTCGTTTCTAATCCACCAATTAATTAGAGACTTGTTCTCCAACACATATTATACTAACTTATATGTAAATTTTCTTTTTATTCAATTTAAGAGTTACTTTTAAAAATGTTAGACATACATGATTTTTTTTTATACTAAAAATAGGGTAAGGCTAAAAATATTTCTAAAAGAATAAAAACTTTATATAAAACATGAACATTTGTATTTTATTTTTTTTGCGTGTTTGAATAAATGACCATTTGTATTTTTTTTTTTTTGCGTGTTTGAATAAATGACCATTTGTATTAAACCTAGTAGCCGTGCATTGAGAATATGATCAGAGGCAAAAGAAAATATCTCGCAAGCTGTTCAGATTGTGGCTTTAATTAGCACAAGTTTTACGTTGTGTATGCATAGTCCACGACTTCAAGGGACTAACGTCAAATTATAAAATGGCGAGTGAAGATAATATGGTGGTTCAACTTGTGGACACATTTTCTTCATTATACTTTAACAAATACACACGTTCATCAAAGATTGGCTCAACCATTTTTATTTCGTCTCTATATTTGTTATCCTATATCTATCACCGAAAAATTGAGCATTCCAAACAGGTAATGAATCTTAATAAAGTGTTTATGGATCAAAGTAAGTGTCACTAAAAGAAGAGATAAGGGAAGACATCACCAACTTGTGAATTGCACCTTGTTCTGTTCTTTTTGGTTATATACTAATGCTGCGTAATTCTGACATATATATCATTATATAACATATTTTGCTTTGGGCATTTGCTTATATATCCGTTGATAGTTATTGTATCCGTTCTTAATTAATTAAATTAATTGGTATGTTTTGTTTATGATTTGATAGTTGTACGTTCATAAATCATAATGATTAATGTTCAATGAAACAAACTGAATGAAGCAACAATTAAGGGTAGAGAACTACTATAAACTGGGTAGTCCTGACCAATTTAAAATAAAATCTAATGTAGTTTTTGATTGAAAGAAGTTGAAGTTGTTGCAGTATTTGTATATATTAATGAATGAAGACAAATATTCTGCAACTTCGAAGGGTTTTAGTTAAATTAAAAATGTAATGAAAAAGTCTGATATGATTAATGTTTGACAATAACTGCAGAGATGATGTTATGCATGATTTTTTTCTTCTTACCAACCATATACCACGGTATATTACTGGTATGAAGTATTAAGAGTAAGAAGTTGTGATTAATTTTTCACCGGAATCGTAAGCACAGGTGAATAATCTTTAATTATAGGATTCAAATATTAAACATTATCATTTAATTATAGGATTATAAATTTATAATTATAGGATTATGATTGAATCAAGATGAAAAACTGTTTATATTATGATACATAATTTTTTTTTATCTAGCTTTATCAATAGTCTTAAATTGATCATATTTATGTATCATATTTTTAGTGAAAATAATTAATGAGATATATAAAATTAATGATAATTATAGAAAAATTAAATAAAATGAATATTTATAATCATTAAATTTTATTATTATATAATTAAAAATTTATATAAAATAGGATTGTTTCGGTTTGGATTATTAAAAAAAAACTCAAACCAAACTAATATAATGAAATTTGATTAGTTCGGATTTGATTATTTTTATGCAAACCTAAAACCATGAAAAAGAAACAGAAAGCAAATCTTTGGGAAAAAAATTCAAGACTTTGCTTTTATTTTGGCTTCTCCTTCTCTTATACAAATATTTGATAACAAAAAATATATTTAACTATTTAAGACTTTTTTTTTTAATTTTGGGTTTCTCCTTCTTTTTCTATCTCAAATTTTCAGATTTCTACAATGCACTATTTAAAAATAACTATATGGCAAAAAAGAAAACTTTTAAATTTAAAGATTATATTACAAAGTACCTTTAACTTATTTTTTTTAATGTCAACTTAAAAAAAGTTTTTCAACCAAAAAAATCAAGTTAAATACTACTTAAATCCTCAAATAATTAACGAGGGTTTCAAAAATTATACTCCAATAATTTAATTGTTACGCGAAATATCAATTATATGAGTCAACTTTCATTCATTTTAGATTTTAATTTATAAAGAATTTTAAGTTTTAACCTCTTTTTTTGTGAACATGTTAAGTTTAACTAAAGTATTATCAAGTTTTTTTTTCTCTCTCTCTCAAATTCTATTTATTTCAAAATAAATATTAGCTTATTAATTAATTCAATTTTTTAGCCAAACTTCAAACATTTCATTTTTTAATCACACGCCTCATTTGTAATGTCTTAAGATAGACATATTATTCATATTTATTTTATTTATTTTGGGTAGGGGATGCTGAACAGTTCCTCGTGGAAGAACCCAATATGGCAATATGCCACATGCATGCAAGATGAAGATGTTAAGGATTACGCAACATCTAAATCACTTCCATCACCATCATAACTAGCTTCCATGGCTTCCTTTCCATTTTTATTCCAATGGCGTGTCTTCCAGGGCAGTTACAATCACTGAATCACCATCATATAATACATTGTGGTAATTAAACTTTTTAATCTAATAATATATCAATAATAATCCTTCACACAAAACAATTCATTTTTATATTATTGTTTATTCACTAATTTATATTGAACCACATTAAATGTATATTTTGCATGCAGGATATATAATTTTATTGTGTCATATATATCATTCCTACTCAAAATTATACATGCATATACCACGTATTCGAACAAACTCGTAAGCACTTTTATAGAATTAACCTAATATTATAAGAATTTTAATTGCATTTTTTTTCTTTCTTCCACTAGCTTCTCTCATATCACATGGAGACGAATACTCAGAAAAGGATCGACGTTAACGTACGTGGTGGACCATAACTCTTGGTTAATTTGGAACGGAAGTGGCACTATATTGTAAGAAATATAAGTACGTACTTATTCTGGATAAGGATGCAGAATACCCCAACATGCTTATTCTGGTAAAAAAAAAAAAAGCTCTTTCATTTGATAAAATTTATAATCCTTACGTATGCTTATCCATATGCATGTAATTAACAGCTCAAAACTAGCAAACTATTAATATTTACTTCGGACGGGAAATTAAAAGCTGCAGCCAGAACTTGTTATTAGAATTATTAATTAATGAACTTTTGACTTGAATATGACCTGTTTGTCTAAAAATATCTTAGCATTTTGAATTCTTGACCTGTTACTCATATATTATTTTTTACTTTCTAAGCAAATAATGTAGCTAGGGCTTTCTCTAACTCCTTGAGTTTAACTAAAAATGATGTATATATGTAAATGTGATTTATCTTCAAATTTTTTCGTGAACTTGTAGTTTCAATTTTGGGTCTTAGAAGCCATAAGTCATGTTTTCACATGATGTTTTCCCAAGGAGTTAGGTTATTTCGTATGAATCATTTTTAGTGCAAATTATCATATCGGATTAGGCCGGAAGGGTTTACAAAGGAGAAAATTAAATGCCTAATAAGAGTAACTAGAAGCACGCTATTTGATTTAGGGTAAAAATATGTATATGTTTATTTATTTATAATTCATGAAGAGTAGGCAACTCATTCCTATCCAATTTCGTAAAGAAAAATTTGACGAGCATTTCGCTTTCTCAAATATTGAGTGCATGAGTCGCGCGTCTTCGAAGTTCAAAGAAATTTTATATTTTTCTTTAAAGTGAGCAATGCCGAAAGAAGCTTTTTCTCCACAGGCTTTTTCATAAATGTAAATTGTTCGTATTCAATTCAGCGGTGAAGGAGATGCTATATGTAGTCAAAGTCCAACAAAATCATTCCCACACACCATCATTCTACAGTACCAAATCCACACGTATACACTTTAAAGAGGTTTTATTTAATTAATTAAAACCACCAATAATGTCAGCTGCTTCCAGGAAAGAGCATATAACAGGCATAAACTTGCTTGCTATATAGTACCTGACCCTTCAACCATGACTCCCATAAACATCACATATGCCGTATCAAGCAGGGTATATACAATAAGAGAGAAAAAAGACTACATCACAAGTTGAAGAAAAAATTGTATTATTGTAAGCAATAGTTGCAATCAGTGTAGAGAAATGGAGTGATCCCCACTAAATTTGAAATGTTTGATTAATAAGTAAAAGGGAACAAGCAACCCTAAGAATAATGCCAAACATTACATTTAATTCATGAAGCAAGTTCGGCTGTGCAGCGGCTTTATCTTGTGTCATGTCTCCAACCCTGATCCAATACAACAACTATGCATTGGAAGGACAAAAGGCCTTAGTTTTCTTGCACATCATCAACTAGTAATCATGCATGTATTCCAGTTCTAAGTGTAGCTAGGAGGACATCACTGCAGAAAGAAATATGCATGCTAATTATGCTATGCCACTTTAATTTGTATCCTTAGTCTTTATTAATTTGATATTGTGGAAAAAACTCAAGTTTATGTTGATTAGACATAAGGCCAAAATAATATATATAAATATATAAATTATAGATCAGACAAGTTTTACCTTAATTATCAATTCGCTTTTGGAATTAAGTTGAATTTATATATCTATATTGATAAAAAAAAATGTTAGGTTTGAATCTAATTAAATTCTAATATGATATACATATATTATGCATTTGGAAACTTATCATGTTATTCTTGCATTGATGAATTCCAATAGTATTGGATATGAAAAGATGTATTAGAAAATATTATTCAAGTCTTAATTAGAAATGATGTAAAAAATAATTTGTATGAATGAGGAAAATCTCTCTCTCTCTCTCTCTCTCTCTCTCTCTCTCTCTCTCTATATATATATATATATATATATATATATATATATATATATACTTTTAGAATTGATTCAAATTTTAATAGTTGGTAACACAATTAAATCATCTTCTTGTCTTTAAAATCATACAAATATCTGTTATTAATTTTATAAAATTTTCACTTTAATTAAAATCTATGATTTTATAAAATATTATAAAACATTATTAAGAAAATTGTCATATGCTAATATTGAGACAACATTGTATTACCTTCATTAATATAGCATTTGTCCAAAGAAAAAATATTTTTTAACATAGATTAATTTATATAGATGGTGTATCAAGTGAAAACAGATCATTTTAAGAATATGAGGATTTTAAGTTTGGACCTACAACCATACGGGTTATCAAGATTAAAAATAAATCTTTAAATAATTTTTTTTTGTTATCTCTATGAATAAAAAAATCCTTACATATTTACAGATCTTGGTTTTAGCCTTTCCTTTTACTACACTTTTTATTCATGGCATTAAGAATTAAAACGAACGAATTGAATGGCATTTTATAAAGTTAGGAATTAAAATAAAAGTTTTGTAAAGTAAAAAATTAAAACAATTAACGCTTATAATCACAAGAATAAAGTGAAGGTTTTTTTAACTCATATTGTATTATATATAGGATGGTTGGTCAACTTTATATATAGCTAGTTAATTAAATACCGAGTGAAATTGTGTGCGAAAGAAGATTAACTAGACTTTATTCTATAAATGAAATTTATAGGTGTTCTCGATCGTTATTTGTTTTGAAAGATACAAGAATCTCTTTAGCTCATTCTGTAACAATGCCAGCAAAGTGTGAGAGAAACAATTTCATTTTATTATTCAAAAGTTAATTACACAATAAGTCAATGACGTTTTTTGAACATCATTCTTACGTCATTTTTTAAGAAAAAGACACATTCTACACCTTCTCTCATTCTATTTTTTATTTCCAATAAAAATGTTGTACGTACCAATATTAATCATGCAAATAATGTTAATTGATTGAGATATGATGAGAATTATCTGTCCAAATTAACCTTTGTTTATATGTAGGTTGGTTATATTCCTCTTTCTTGAAATTTAGTTAAATCATAATACTTTTATATTTATTTTTGAAAAAAATATTATCTTCTAATTGTGTGTTTAAAACCTTGTAAGTTCTTTTTTTATGCACGGAGTTTAAAATTGTCAAATACTACTACTATTAACCATAGAGAGGAAAATGATTTTAAAAATACTCGTTTATACTAACTTACAATAATTATAAAATTCATTTATTTTAAATTAAGTTAAAATACTCAGTAACATTCAATTCACGCTCGGTCTAGATTCTTTTTGCCGTCAAGATTTGGTTTTGTTCTGTCTATCATTGACGACGGCGTTCGCTGTCACACCCGCCACCACATTCACCACCACCGTAGCCATTGCCGCCACCCGTCTTTAACACCTTCCTTGATTGCTCCACGACGTGGGTCATAAACCCAATCCTCTCCTTGGCAGTTGAGTTCTGTGATGCGGGTCACACATATCACTTATTCATTCATACATTATTATTGTTAGGCTCAAACCAACCCACAAACAAAATAATTTTACTAACATACCTTTTGTTTTCTAAACTCACCCCTGTTTCAGCTTGTTTTTATTGTCCAACCTTAGAAGTAAGGTTGGTTTTCCAATGGTGGATATTGATAGCAACAACAATCCACCACAAACCACAACAAACACCAAACCAGCCTACACCCATACCAAACTAACATACCTAAATGATTATGTGTGAAGGGATCCAACACTAGTGCCTAATTCCGTTATCATTGTTGCTTGTTAGGGGACAACTTCAAATCACAATCCAATTTTGTTACAACAGAATTGACATCATTATAGTATTAAACATTGTAAACAATATAAAAAGAAATGCAATGAATGAAATAAACAAGGAATAATTATGAATTACCTTTTATTATAATTAGCATAACATAGTGCAATCCTCTGTTCCTATCAGGTACCTATTCTTAATAAAATGTTTCTTTTTTGCTGATAAAAAAACTATAATATTTTTAAGGAATGAAAACATATAATATTCTAAAATAAAAAATATAACTTAAACCTAATTTTCCATTATATACTCCTATTAGCTAGACAACTGTTAATATGTCTGAAAATCCTATATATAGCCATGTTAAAGAGGTGTACGCTGTTCTTGTATTAGTTATGGTTGCTCTATTTACTAATAAGAATTAAAGAAGATATATCTCTTTCTCTCACTGCTCGTGTCAGATACACAATTATAGTCTTAATTTCCTTTTTTAATTATATGAATTAAGGTACGTTATAATAATAATAATATAATCTATATCAGTAACTACATATACAAACTCTTTTATTTAATTAATTAAATTAAATGATCTAATCATATTATTAATTAATTTATTTATTTTGCAAAAGACTGATATTTAATGATAAATATATATCTATCAAACTTACAAAATTTATATTACACAGATATGAACATGCAACTCCTCATCATCCATGGATGGAAATGAAAGTGAGGGGTAAGCATTACTCGCCCCCTACTCCAATTCTCCAATTTATGAACTTACTAAGGCATCATAGCCAACTCTCTTATCCCGAACAAGTCATTATATTATATACTACCATATCTTATATATCATCACACCCCGACGTGCAACGTACGTATTCGAAATTTAATCTAAATTAAGGTAGGATTTGCACCCCAAAAGTATGTAGGGTCATCCCCTTGAAATAATAATAGTTAAGAATCAACATCGGTCGCAAAGTTAAAAGTGGAAAAACAGAAAAAGGATGGGAGGTATACTATCACATCCACTTTTGGGGAGAATAAAACACAAAAGCTTATGACACGCATTAACATCATCATATTAATTAACAAAATTATCTTCATAAAACTTTGGTTTATAATTGAATCCCAGATTATTAGCGTTACATATGATGGGTCTAATCACCATGAAACTAATATATGAATAAAAATAGACAAATTATTATTTATTTTAAATATTTTATTAACATTTCACATTTTTCTTTTTTTCTCATATGTAAATCTTATCATACCTATCACTTCTTCTCTCTTTAAATCAGAAGTGTGACAACTAACATAGCTGATAATCATATGTGTCCATCAAACACTGAAATTTCACGGGTGTTGTTAGGTGCACCCATTATTATTATTGGTGCACCCAACACTTAAAGAAAAAAGATTGAAATACCCTTAATTGATAAGTCTTTTAGATTGATCCGTAAAAGGCTTATGGATCAAGTTGATCCATAAGTCTTTTATAGATCAACTTGATCCGTAGAAGTCTTACAAATCAACTTGATTCGTAAGTCTTTTACGGATCAAGTTGATCCGTATGCGCTTAATATTAACTTGATCCGTAGAAGTTTTACGAATCAACTTGATCCGTAAACCTTTTATAAATTAAGTTGATCCGTATGCACTTAATATCAACATATTGATCAAGTTGATCCGTATCAACCTTACGGATCAACTTGATCCATATAATATATGAACCATCCTCACGCACACACATGACAAATGGGAAGAAAGTCCAGAAACAATTTTGGCATTTTAAAAAAATGCTTGATACACCTAGCAACACCCATACTCCACCGCTAACACCATTTTCTGCCGTTGCTCCGAATTCTTTGGTCCCATTTTCGAAGATACAAATCAAAATAACATTGAAAACCATCTACGAAGAAGAAGACGAAGAAGAAGAGGAGGAGGATGAAATGGAGAAAAGTTCTGAGACGCATGCGTCCTCTTCACCACCAATATTCTTCCCAATTATTCAAGCTGTAGCGACATGTTCGTTTGAAATCACAGCGTTTTTTCATTTTTTGGTGTCGTTCGGTCATAACTACCAGCATGCATAGACCGTAGTAGTATAAAGTTTTTTTGTTTTTTGTTTTTTTATCGATATATTCATTTTTTATTAACAGAAAAAATTAAATTCATGATTTTTTTTTCTCTTTTTCGTCTTTTCTAACCACTCACTCAACCTTAATTATTTATCCGTAGTAGTATCTAATGTAATCCATCATGATCGAGCATGAATATTTTTGAAATTTCATGGTTTATGTAGAACTTTAAGTGTGACTTCCAAGGTAATCAAGTGTGCAAGGTAATTTGTCTTCTTTTTTACATTTGGTTTTGGTAGCTAGGTTGCATTCAAAGTTCAAAAAATAAAAAAATGGAAATAGTACTCCTTTAATGTTTTAATTAAATTTCGAGGAAACACTAAATATAAGAAAAATAATTAGTTTAAAATAATGATATCTAAAAAATATTATTTTAAAATTTAAAACAGTGATGGATCATTAACATTTTTTATGGAAAAGAAAATAAATGGTCAAAATAAAATTTTTAAAAACATAAAAGATTAAAATAAAATTTTTTAAATTTAATATGTCTTAAAGTAAAAAAATACTAAATTAAAATGAATCAAAAGTAACATTTAGCCAGAGAAAACAAACACCAAAAAAAAAATTATTCCTTTAAATAAATTTACTTAAGTTTAACTTACCTCGGATTAATTAAAAAAAAGGCGATATATAAGAGTAAAAAATAAAAACGCGTAGATTTTTTTCTTCTTCTTTTTTATATCACATCTAGACATCTATGACCAATAATTAAACCTGGATTGCAAGTCACAACTGTAAAATCTACAAAATTGTAGACCACTAATAATCTCCAATTCTAGAGCGCGGTTGTGTGCACGTCATTTTGCTATTTTTAATACAGCTTCTAGAATGGAAAAAACGCTTCGCTGTGAAATCTACTATTGTGAAGCAAATTAAGACTTTTTCAGGCATTAATGAGTTGTCACGAATTAATTTCCACCAATAATTCTAACACCTTGGCCATCTCCACCTCCTTCGTTAGTTAATTTTGACTCCCTAGGCCTCAACGTATATATGGTTGCACACCCCAATTCTCCCAAACCGAACCCCCAACCTATTCTCATCATCTTCTAAAAGGTTGAGTTTCTTTGATCAAAAAGAAAAGGTCAAGGAAATCAAAGGGTTAATTTGGTTATAACAATTATTATTATTTCTCATCAAATTAAAGTGTTGATTTGAAGAAGGATATGGTGAAGGAAGTGAGAGGCATCCAAAAGTACTGTGGAGAGGTTGCACCGGCTCTCCTCATAACTCCTCATAAAAAATATTCCCTTCGTTTTCCAAGGTTGGAGCCAATCATTGAAGAAGGGTCTGATAATATTCAAGGCCTCCAGATTATGCCTAAGAGGATGCTGTTTCTTGTTCCTGCATTGATTTCTTTTGGTACATACTACTTCTTGTTGTACAGCAACGTTAATAATTAATAATTAGTGCCGGAAAAAAGAAGAAGAAAAAAAGTTGATGAAAGCATGTTAATTAATTAATTAATTTTAGTGATTTGCACACCGGGAGGGGATGTGTAAATAATATTTATTTTATATTATTATTATTATTATTATTATTATTATTATTATAGACTGATTGATTTTCAAGATCAACTTTCTGCTAGGCATCATGCACCAAATATTAATAACAAGTGGTTTTTTAATTTGTATTTTTTGTTTTGGATTTATTAATTCATTGTCAATCCCCCTGGCCTCCCCCATAAAAAAAAGAGAGAGAAATGCAAGGAGAACAAATTAACCTTGACAATATTAATGCAAACTTTATTTACAAATTAATCCTCTCTCTCTCACAGATCGACTATATGTTTATCATCGTAATATTTTCTGGAGATGAATTAAACTTTATGTGGATCCAGATACACTCAATTGAATTGATAGGAATCGTTATTACGCATCAAGTTTACTAAGTCAAGCCTTGAGAAGTTTCCAAACTAAAGTTGCAAAGATAAGTTTGTTTCTATCGCTTCATTGATCATGCACGCATTAGCAAAGTACTTTCTACCTTTGAAAAAGTAATTAAGTATAGTTTAAAAAAAATAATGCAACTGCATAGATTAAACGAAAAAATTAAATATTAAGATCTTAATATATATTTGAGTTATTTTATATATAACTTAATTGGTCATTAAGATGTAACAGAAGTGACAAGTAACATGAATCATCTAAGCCCGCATATGTTAAGGATTCAATATATGACTATTTGAATAGAATAACACATGTGAGTACATCTCTGTATATTCGGTGTGAGTGTTTACAATAATTGTTTGTTTGATACTAGGTGTCATGAAATTGTTAGTATTTTTCATTGGTTGTGTTGTGTGAATTTTTTTATATATAAGATTTTTTGTTCTTCTCGGTAGAGATTGTTGAGCTAGGTTATGTGGTTCGCTTTTGATGATTATGATCTGTTAATATGGGGGACAGAAGTGCTTGGTGTGCACATAAAGAAACCGAAAGTGAGAGGAGAAGAAGAGATGGATTATGAAAAGATATTGTAGTGGCAACGGTACTAATTAAATAATTAACTAGTTAACTATTGTGTTACGTGCTTGGTTTGGAAAGGTTGCCTAGGGGGCTGGTATATGGATGTTAAATAATTATGTGTTTGGAGGGGGTTTGAAATTGTATGGAGATTGGTTTAATTAGGACACAGTTTTTACATGTAAGTGGGCTAAAAATTCATTAATTGTTACGTTTGAGTTTAATTTGTTTTATGCATGGTGCCTGGGAATGATTTGTCTCTTATTGCATTGTTTTATTTTAGTTTGTGATTGATTTTTTTTTTCTTTCCGAAGTTATTTCTGGTAGTTAAAATTATCAAAAAATTATTTAGTACATGTTTCCATCAAGTAATTTTTATTAATTTTTAATAGCAGGAAAAAGCTGACATAAAATGACTGCCACATCACAATATAATAGAAATATTTAATGGAAGAGACTAAAACATTAAACAATTTTTTTTAAGAGATTCAGACCTATCAAATATTAATTGAGAGATTAAAAATAAAAAGCAACATACTTTATCCTTAAAATAAGTATGTTTTGAATTTTTAGCATTTTAACATAACTTATTTGTCAATTTTCTCATTAAGTATTGACAAAAATTATCATGAAGTGACATACATCCAACTTATCTTATCCTCAAATTATCCTATTACTCACACATTCACTGCTTTCTCGATGGTTCATCAGTTTTCACCACCAATGTTCCCTAATATCTAATATACCCTTATCTTAGTTAACCTATTAATACTATTCTCCTGATACTTCATTATCGTCTTCATCATTAATTTTTCACTTAATCCTAAATGAGTAAATGTTAGCAGCCTACATCAAACACTGCGCATTTGCAGAAATGTCACCATTGTCAACAGACACTTAAGCTTCAGAGAGTGCTAATCTAAAACTTTAGTTTCTACCAATATCGCGCGTTTAAGTATTTTAAATTTGCATGTTTTCATAATGAACTAAACTAATTAAAATGTTTGAGTTAATACTTTATTATAAAAATCCACTTATCATTATTTAATTTTGAAAATTTATCATCTCTATATTTATAATTAAAATATAGGTTTATCTAAAAGCAAAAATAGAGTAAATGAGATCATACTTAAGTCTAATATGATCTATTTTATATTTTTATAGTCTAATTCCAAATACATCGTGAATATATTTTTAGGCTTGAGTCTCACCTTATAAAAGTCTCTCTAACCTATTAATCCATTTAAAGGTCAGTTTCATATTAAGAAATATAAAAAATATTATTTTTTAAACAAAATTAAAAATTTTCATTAGAAATAATAAGACAATTTTAAACCACAATATATTAACAACATTTTTCTACAAATATTACATATGAGATATTACCAAAGTTTTTTACATCTTACAAAAAAAAAAGTTTATATTCTTGTTATCCATCTACTTTATACGAATTAACCTATTTCAAACATAAATTAAAATTTTTTGAATAAAATAATTATAATATTATATATCATCATAATAATAATTTTATTATAAAATATTATTGTTAAATGAACCATCCCATTAAATTTAATATATATTTTTTAAAGCATGTAGTCCAACCTCTTTAACTAAATATGTTTTTTAAAAGTTTGAATTTGATTTTTGTATTAAATAAGTCGAATCAGACCAAACTTTAAACGGATTGAATCACAAGTTTCCAACATATTATTTGATTGTATTTAATTTCATTCCTAGATTTATGGTCTATATTGGTTTTATTTATAATTTACTTAATATTTTATCCTTATTTGTTGACATAGTGTATATGTCTAATTTGTAATTACATACTTTATTTTTATATTCAATATATGAATTAGAAAATTTCAAGATGTTTATATAAAATTTAAAGAGAAATATATAACGAAATCGAGTATTTATAGCATGCTTGGTATCACATCATACAACTCAAAACACACGTCCAATTCTCATCATCTCATGTTAACATAAAAGCTATTTTGGATAGCTTTCAGTTTTCACGTTTTCTATCCATTTTTTTCTTCTTTCTGACGCTGAACTAAACACATTTAATCGATTGATTTGAGGAAATTGTCATGGGTTGAATTGGTTCAAGTTTGCAAGCTATGACTGAATATGGACACTGATATTTCTTATTATGAGTTTCCCCCTGTTTGCTCATTACAACTTTTAGCTAATGTCTCAAGGGTTTATTTCCCTCGTTGTAATGCTTACGACTATGTTTTGTTTTAAATTTGACTTTTAAATATTAATCCATAATAAAAAAGGACTAGTTCAGGTTCATGGTATTGTTCACCCCTAAAATGTAATCAATGTAAAAAAATATTTAATTGTGACAGTTGCTAGAAGTATATTTTTTGTCTATGAATCTTAGCTGACGTGTATCTCTTAAATACATTTTGAGAGAAGACAACCAATGTGCTAGTTAGTGTTTCTTGTTTTTGGTTTTATTTTTGTCCAACTATAAATTTCTTAAATATTTAATTTTTTTCATATGTATATTTAATATTTTACTTTTTAATATATTATATTTTCAACTCATTAGCAAGTAATTTCAATATAAAGACCATTACTTTGGAAAATGATCTATGAAATTTACTAATTATATTAATTGTTTTTTACTTATTTATACCTAATAACATCCCTTAACCAATATTTTGCTTGGCTCTAAGTGCAATTTTAACAATTTCCTCTTATTGATATGTTATTAAATATTAATTACATATGTATAACTTGCAACGTGAAAGGGTAGAGTAGAGTGATGACAATCAGAGCAATATACTAAAACGGACCCCCTTCCCATAACTAAAAAGAATACTAGTTAATATTTGTATGAAATATTTTGTTTTGATTGAAGTTTTTTTGAGAGGAACAAACTTACTTCATATCATTAATAACAAGTGAAGAAATACAAAGAAACATAATCAAAGTTGCGGATGCTAGCATAAGATCTTGTAATCCTAGTTAAGGTGTGGATTACATGATTGACATGCCTCCTAGAGAAACTCACCATTGAATTTTGTAACTAAGGCATCATGGTTTTGCACTTAGATAAAATGCAATTAAAATGTGACAGTCCAGTTTTTGAAGAATTCATGTTATCAGACACCGTTTTGCAGTCTATCTCAAATGATTGAAGTTCACTGACATATAAGCTTAAGAAAGGAAATTTAATTATTTATACTTTTATTGGTACACATAAAGTAAGCAAAATTTCCCCATAACATGCCAAATCAAAACAATCCTCTGTATAAGAAAATGTACAAGAAGCCAGAGAGTAACAAAGGGAAAGAAACAACACCCTTGTACAATAATAACCTGGACCCTTGAGGCTCTTCTTCGATGATAGTTTCTAATTTGAATGAATTTGAGGATCTTCGACTCCGAGAATGAGAAATGAGGAGGGCTGGTGCAACTTCACCCCAATAGTGGACAGATTTCATCTTTCTCACCATTTGAAAACCCTTTGTTCTTTGGCAGAATGAGATTAGATACAATAACAAGTGAGAAAACTTGAGTCATTTATAGATAGTTAAAAAGAATTTAACGAGGTTTCAAACCAAAAATAGTTACAGGACAGAAGGTCCAGCAATGTTAGTTAGGAACCTTGATAATCTAGTTTGCATATATTTTCCTTGACAACTAGAATTTGGTGGCAATTTTGTTTTTGGTACATATTTGGTGGTGATTTTTTTTCTTTTACTTATTTGGGATTCCTTTTACAGATTGGTGAATAGATTCTGTTACAGTTGCTATATTTTTTTCTGGTTGAATTACTCTATATAAGTTTTTATAATTTTTAGAAAACTTATTGAGTTTATCTCTTTTAACATGGAGAAATATGTAGCGTAATAAAGTAAAAAATACATTCAGTAAAAAATATATCGAGCATTGGTTATAGTTAATTAAGCTTATGAGATATACTTTATTAAAATAATTAATAGTTATACAATACCTTTAATTTATTTATACATTTCCACAATTGAAAACACTTAAATCCAAAATTCTTATAATATGCTCTTTTGTCAATATATTTAAAGATCAATTTAGATATTGAGTAAATTCAAGTCGAGTTAAGTAAACACTTAGAAAAAAAGTTTTCAAATTACTTGAAGATGAATAAGTCATCTAATTTCTTGAAGAAGATGAATAAGTTTTTAATAAAATAGTATTATTATCTGTTTATTTTCGTATTACTTATTTTCTTCTAAATTCGCTCTTGCAGTCTTGTGTCGCGAGTCGCAATCCCATTCGATCTTGAAGTCTGCAACCGCCGGACACCGTCGATCTACAACCGCCGGACGTCGACGTCATTGCGGCTCTGTGTTCGAGCATTCAATTTCATTGGTATATCCTCCCTCATCCAAACCGGGTTTTTTTTGCTGCTTCTTCTTTCCTCATCTCAGAATTCAATTTCAGATTTCTTGTTTCCCCCATGCTGTCGTGTGAATTGTGTTGTGCTTCTGTCATTTACTTTATGTCGGTGTGCGAAGGCCACTTCATTTTAGCTATACTTCAATGGTTTATCTCATTTCATGGTATTGCTATCGTGTAAAATCAGCCCTGGTTGTCAAATAAATCTGGCACATCATATCTGAATTTGTAACTCACAGTGCTCTGCTATAAAATTCTACTAGGGAGAATTTTAATTTTTTAAATATTCAATTTGCTGCAAAATTGGAGAGGTGGATTGTGCTCAAGATCTTACCATGCCCTGTTTCTGATGATTTTTTTGGATCTCCAGCTCGGTAGGTGAACTATTATTAGAATATGTGTATTAGGCATCTTCTTTTTTGGAGAGCTGGGAAGGTTTTTAATTCATGAGAAAGTTACTCAAGGGGAGGTTGAAAAATTGGAGTTACTATAAAATGTAGGTATTTAGTTGATGAGAATTATCCAAGTTTTATATGATTTAAGGAATGGAGACACTGCTTCTAGGCTTTTGCATTGAGTAAAAATAGGTAGGAGCCTAGGAGGTATAAAAATCTTTTGAAAGAGTTTGAGTCGGAAGGTTTCTTGCCACATCTTGCTCTGGTATGTGCTATGCGTAGAGCTAGTTCAGAAAGTGACCAATTTACTTTCTATGCTTTCATACACTTACTTATGCATGGAATAATTTGTTTGCTAACTTTGGGCGGTTGTACCACTTTGTAACAGTTTCTTTTAACTTGATTTTATGGCTCTTTTAAGGATAAGGAAACTAAAATTGCAGATTGCAAGTTTTACAGATCTATGGTGAATTTCGTTTGAGTGGATTCCCTCACTTTCAAGGGAGCCTCTTTTCCCCTTAGTCTACTGTCAAACAGGATTATTTTATTTGCTTCTATTTTTGGTGCCTTGCTCATTGATTTTTATAGAGGTGTCTTCACCTCCATTATGTGGAGAGCTATACGTATTTAACAGCCTTGCTGCTCTCTTGAGTCTTAACTTTATTGTTATTTCAGTTTTTAAACTAGTTTTTCCTGTTCTGGAGGATTTCTTATCCTTCCCACTATTTCTTTATCTTCCTTCTCCTAATAGTTCTTTTACAAAAGAATCAAAACTTGTCATGGATTGCATATTTGTTACCATCTCTTCTTCAAATATTTTACCTTCCATAAATGCTACAAACCTAATCATCGGTCTGTATTCTTTACTTGTTACTAGAAGATATGTGCATGAAGTTGATTATAGATTCCTAACTGTTTTGCGCAAATATCCTTTTGCAGCTTTCACATATTGGCTATCAAGGATACTCAGATAAACTTTCTTGCTAACTTTTATGCAGGAAGTTCAAAAGGACATGATTTCCATCAATACAGCCTCCATATTGGGTTGAAAATTGAGCAAATTCTGTTTGAGTGTACAAAACCAGCCTTGTTGGGTTTCAGCATTAAATACAGCATCTACATTCCTTTTATTTCTTCTATCACTCCCAAATTCTGGCATGGGAAAAGAGAAACTAAGCTTCAAAGAAGTTCACCATTCTCATAGTCCCAAAACTACTCTATGGTGGTTCTTTCTTGTAGCTACCTGCATAAAAGTTCTCCTTTTCCCATCCTATCGTAGTACAGATTTTGAAGTGCACCGCAACTGGCTGGCTTTGACTCACTCCCTCCCTCTTTCCCAGTGGTACTTTGATGAGACAAGTCCATGGACTCTTGATTACCCACCATTCTTTGCCTATTTTGAACGATTTCTATCCATTTTTGCTCACCTCATTGATCCCCAAATAGTGCACCTTCAGAATGGCCTTAATTATAGCTCCAACAAGGTGGTTTATTTCCAAAGAGTTACTGTAATACTTTCGGATTTGTCTCTTCTTTATGGGGTTTACAGACTTACTCGGAATCTGGATTCAAGAAAGCAGCAGTTGATCTGGTCATTGGTTATTTGGTCACCTATGCTTTTTATAGTGGACCATGTGCATTTCCAGTACAATGGATTTCTCATTGGGATTTTGTTGATCTCACTTTCATATTTGGAGGAAGGAAGGGATTTGTTAGGTGGTTTTGTTTTTGCTGTTCTCTTGTGCTTTAAGCATTTATTTGCAGTGGCAGCACCCATATATTTTGTTTATTTGTTGAGACACTATTGTTGGGGTGGAATGGTAAGAGGCTTCAGGCGACTTTTGATTATGGGAGGAGTGGTTACAGCAGTGTTTGCATCTGCATTTGGACCATTTTTCCACCTTGGACAGGTAAATATAATTTTTGTATCTTGAATTCATATTTGGTCATCATTTCTCCCATATGTCATGCTGTTTTCCCCTTGTTTCTGATAAATCATCACATTTAACTAATTTGAAATTGATTACTATTTGTTGAAAAAGGTCAGGAATTTTAGGTGTCTTGTTGATTTTCAGAAATGTGTAATGATAAATTGATATGTTTTGTTTCCAACTTATTGAATAATGGAGAACAAATTGGATGCTTGGTATAACCATGAAAATCATATGGGAAGAAGAGTTCTTTTATATGTCAAGGTTGTGTCATGCTGCATGGTTTCTAATGTAGATGACCAGATGTACTGAGTTTTGATCAGGTTGTATAAGAAAACATTTTATTTTTTATAATCCTTCCACAGCACCAGAACAAGAAAGAAGCAATAAATTAAATCCAAAGTAACCACCTGAACTATGTAGTATCCAAATGAGACTACTGCATGAATAGAGCAATCTTACCAAATTATAAATGGCCAACTTTGCATGCTCAAGTGAATGGGAACAGCTTTAATCACCCTTTACTGAATTATTGTATTCATTTTCCTGCGTAAAAGTGAAGATATATCAAATGCACTCTTTGCATTATTGATTTGCTTATTGATTGTTCAAATTATAAATTGCAGATACAACAAGTCATTCAACGGTTGTTTCCATTTGGCAGGGGGCTTTGCCATGCATACTGGGCCCCAAATTTTTGGGTATTCTATATCATGTCAGACAAAGGGCTTGCTTTCATATTCAGAAAACTTGGCTTTAACGTCCAGACACCAACAGGTTCATTCACTGCTGGTCTAGTAGGGGATTCCTCACCATTTTCTGTACTACCTCAGGTAAGATTTACTTTTGTATTTTTATCCTCTGAATAACTTGTTTGTTGTTAAACCAAAAAAAACACAGTGGACTGGATGTTATGACTCTGGTTAAGCTGATCACATGCTTTTGTGGTTATGTCAAAACAGATGACTGAAGTGAAGTTCCTTATTTGCTGTATACATTTCATTAGTATGAGGAGATGGAGGATGATGTTATATCATTTCTTCAAACTAGTTATCATGCACCATGACCTAGCCACTGATAGATTGTAAATTTACTTTTAATCTTGTTGAAAATATATAGCTGATTCACTGGATGATCCTTATCCCATTTTCTAAGAATAAAAATATAATGTTCACATGGAAACCACGACTTGGTGACTCAAAATCAGCACCTGTTCGACATCAATAAATGATACTTGTGAAACTCTATAATTGGTGAGAGAATGCATAATACTAGCTTTTACATTTCACACCTCAGGCTAGCTATTTCAACTTCCAAGGTGCTACCGTTCAAGTGACATCTACAATTGAGCTTGATAACTGGTTATTTGAAATCTATATCAGAAAGTTTATCAGCATTTAGTTATACAACTTTACTTTCCATTATTCAAAAGTTTCATCAAAGCATTCATTTTTCTATTTACTAATATGCAGATCAAACCATCTGTGACCTTCATAATGGTTCTTCTTGCCTTATCTCCTTGCCTTTTCAAGGCTTGGAAGAATCCACAGCCACAGATGATTAGTAGATGGATAGCCTATGCTTATACATGTGGCTTTCTTTTTGGGTGGCATGTACATGAGAAGGCATCACTCCATTTTGTAATACCACTTGCAATTGTTGCGGCACAAACTCTGGAGGATGCAAGACATTACTTTTTGCTGTCAATAGGTGCGCATTTAATGTTAATTCATTTGTTTTCCAGCTTCTAATGCTTTTATTTTTTTTTCTTTTTTTTTCCTTCATTTTTTTAATGATTTAAAAATTGAAGGAAAAAAATTGATATATAAGTAAAATGAAATAAAATATTATGAAAAATGTGTGTATACTTAATTACATGTGATTTTTATATAACTAGTGGAAAACACAAGTGATGCATGTACCCCTTTGATGACAATTTCACTAAATGTGATAAAAAAAAATTTCAATAATAGTTTGCCAATTGCTTTAAGTTTTTGCAAATATGGTCCTTCCTATCCTATTGTCATCTATGCCCTAGGTGTATATAGATTTGTCAGATGCTAGTTTCATACATTTTATTTCCCTTTAAAATGAACGAGAAGCCTTTTTCCATTTGGTTATGTGTAAGACTGAATGAACACATGAAGTTACTCGAGCATACTTAAGGTTTTTGGTTAGTTGTCAATACAAAGGGGGGAAATGAAAAGATAAGCAGATTTTTCGTTCATATCATAGAACCTTGTACAATATTTTATAAATTAGGAGATATGAGTTTGTGATATTTAAGAAAGTGAGAGAATGTCATAGAAAATACAGAGTGAAAAAAGAGTAGTTTCTCTGAAAATGAGATTCTAACAGGTAATGAAACTTGTGATGGGCTCTGGTGCCTATAGGATATGTGACAAATAGGGAATGATGCAATACAAGTGTACATGGATTTTGCACAACTGAATAAACCATGAAAAAATTCTACATCAGCTTTATCTTTTGCAGGTAATCTTGCTTTTTTTAAATATCATCTACAATCCACCAAGCAAAACTTTGTGGTTTGAAAACTTTTGACAATTAGTATAACCACAACTACTACTGCAATTGTCACATAAATCTTCATACACCCTTTATAAGCTGGTAATTCTTAGCCTTGCATCTGTTTATTAGTGTGTTTTGGTGCCTTCTATTATTTGAGTACCCTCTGTTAGTACAGCTGGGTTACAGCTGTCAGTTTTGTTAGTTTTTGATGCTGCTGGGGTTACAAGGTTGTGTTAACGCTTGTCTGTGTATATAAAGAACCCAGGGTTCTCTCTTTGCAAGTAATAATATTAGTTCAGATTCAGTTTCTCTCAGTTTTCTTTCTCTACTTCTCTGTAATACAGTTTTCTTTATACTGTTGAGATTTATATTTTCGTAACCCAACTACTGCTGAGAATCTAAGATTAAGTATACTTGTGATACAAGCAACTATTCCAATGTTGCACAACATTAATCAAGCAGAATAAAAGACAAAAGCAAATCTATAGCAACAATTATTCTATCCAGTTCCTCCTTTAGCTTGGCTATATTGTTTGCCTTAAAAAACTTGCTTTTAATGACCGAGACTGCTTTTGGATGCCAAAGAAAACAAGTTGCAAGTCTCACCATTTTGGTATCAGTGCTATTCTTTTCATATTTTTGTTTCTTTGAATTTACCCATGTTACTTGTGTGTGCAGTATCTTGCTATTCAATTTTTCCACTACTATTTGAGGCACGAGAGTATCCGATCAAAGTATTGTTGCTGCTTCTGCACTCCATTTTAATGTGGTCAGGATTTTCAGCACAATTTTATGATGGGGCTGAAGCTACAAGAGTGCCAACTGCTAATTCAAAGAAAAAAGCTGATCAATTTGGATCTGAAGGTAATTCGGGTGCAACTGTGAAGAAAGGTTTTGCTATTGGCTGGATTGAGAGGATTTATCTGATAGGTCTTGTAGTTGTAGAGATATGGGGCCAAATTTTACACCCTCTACTTTTTGGTGATAAGTTTGCATTTGCACCCCTCATGTTGATCTCAATATACTGTGCTTTTGGGATCATGTACTCTTGGATTTGGCAGTTGATATACATAGTTAAATGTCGTTGAATTTTGGACTGTCTGCAGTTGATATTTGATTTTCTTTTTATGAATTTTATATGCGGAATTTGAAGAGTCAACATTTGATTTAATTTTGTAGTTAAATCAAGTCACTGTTTGACATGATCCCAAAACAATTATTAATCCATAGTTAAACAATTATTTGATCTTGCCTTTGCTGCCTCAATAGGCACATAATTAGGTACTGTCCAGATTCATCTTTTTCTTATGTAGGGTGGCTTAACTGGCATGAGTAGTTTCTGAGGAGAAAAATAACTTTAAAAGTGACCCAATTTAAACATATGCATTAATCTTGATAGATCTCTCTGCTAATAGCACCACAAAATATGAATAAAAAAAATACAATTTTTTATCTGCTAGATAATATTTGAATTGTCTATCTGTTCTACCATTTTTATGAATAAAAAAAGTTAAAATATATTTTTTATCCCTATAAAATAAAAATAAAAATTAATTTTTATTCCTACAATTTTTTTCTTTTTCAGTATGTCTTTCGTCTTTAGCAGAATGTCCACTTAAGGATTGAACATCTTAAATATAAGGATTGAAAACGTAAAAAAAAAATTCATAAGAACAAAAATCAAACTTTTTAATTTTACAAGAATGAAAAATATATTTTTTAAAAAAAATTGAACAAGTTCTGTTAATTGCATAAATTCCCGAGTAGAATATTTAGTTTTAAACAATCTATGTCTAAAATAAAAATAGCAAAATATTACAACTTTAAACATTTCAATATATGTCATATGTGCTACATATATACAAACAGAGAAAGAAAAAAAAAAGTAATCAAATACACCAAAACTTAAAGGAGCTAGCAATGACATAAAGCCCTAAAATAGTACTTCCTTTATGGCAATGAACGAATACTCCCCAACATGTGATTCAGAAACTGGTAAATTGGGGCAAGACAAGCCCTGAATGGGTTTGCATGATCTGAAACCCTCCATCTTGAATAGGAAGCAGCCCTGTTCTTTAGCCTTTCCCAGAAAGTCACAAAGCAGTTTTCGTTTTTGGTAATCAACAACGCGGCAGATTGTAGGTAAACCGAAGCTGCACGCTTCACCAACTCGTTTCTGATAGCAAGGGTCGAGTTAAAGTCATTTTCCTCATACAAGGTTAAATAATAGCTTGTTGGTGTGTTACATATGATGTCCTTCAGGCTCGTGTATTGCAGAGTTTCAATGATATCTGAGTCTCTAGCAACTGAAGAGATTCTGGGGATTCTCAATGAACGTGTGCTCTGAATCTCTTCTCTTTGTGTTTCCATTGTTAACAAAAAGCCATGTGACGTTGAATTGCATGCAAATGAGGCCATGCTGATCAAGTATACAAATTGTTGTTTTTTTGCAAATATTTGAAGTTTTTACTTTGGTATATTGTTGGGGGAAAGAAGAAAAGGGATGTGCATGCATTATTAATTTCTATATTTGGTGCAATAAGATCACCTTTGAGGCATGGAAAGGTAGAGAGAAAGAGAGACAGTCAGAGTTTGGGGGAATTACTCACTATATATGGTTTCCTAACTTTCCTTTGATGTAGGGAAATATTCTCCAAATAGAGGGTTAAATTGCAGGCTTATTAGCATTTATATTGGGAAAATTAAAGAAAACAACCATATTTCTGTCACAACCTTAATACTTGCATTATGATTTACGTGATACTTACAAATCATATATAGAATATCAACAGTGTTAACTAGTTATGATTCATATTTAAGAAAAGGACATTTCTGAACTGCCAATTTTGATATTCTGACTTTTCTTTCTTACATTTTTTTTAAAAAAAAATTATCTCTTTTTTTTAAAAAAAAATTATCTCTTTTTTTTAACATCATTCATTACATTTCTTACTTCTCATTTTTCCTTTTCTATCATTGAGGTGTATACATGCCAACGGGTGTGAAAAAAACCTTTCTTTCTAATCTTGACAAATACATAATGATATCATGTCTTTTGCCTGAACATTAATTAATTGTTAGCCTTGTCTTTCGCAACAAAGTTTGAGAAAAATGAAAGCCGTGAATCTCATCTCATAGGCTAAAAATCTGATTTGTTGATCAGATTGGGCTGCAAGAGAATCTTATAGCAATATGGCCCACTTTCTCATTATATTGGGTTTAGTATGACTCTCAAATAAGAATGACAATGGATAGGATGGGTACGGAAGAAATGATTCTTATCCACATTGGAAAAAAAACTTACCCCTTATTCACATAAAAAAGGTATTCATTGGAAAAATACTCATGAATTTTCTTGATATCATGGAAATTTCAAATTTAAATAAATAATTTTTTCGCATAAAAAAGGTTGTGGTTCGTGCTTCCTATCGTGGTTGAAGAAGAGAGGAACAAAATAGAGGGTGAGATGTTGTTGACTGCTGAGAAGGTGAAGGACAGGGGGCTAAGGGTGTGATTTAGGGTGTTACTTAGATTTATTAACTAGAATTATCTCTTTAAATAATATATATATATATATATATATATATATGGATTTTTTTTTAATTTGATGGATACAACAGTTATCCACCAACATGGATATATTATGATATTAGAATCTTATCTATTAATGAGTATCTATATTCGTCGATGACGGATATTTATTTAAAGTATTTTTTTATTTATCCATGATAGATTTTATTTACAGATATCTAGGAATATGAATTTTTTTGTCATCCCTACTCTCAAACATGAAAAAATTAAAATATAATTTTAATAAAAAAATATAAAACATATTAAAATTGTCTTAAAACTCACTTTAACCTTCACAACATCATGCGTGGAAACTCAATTCCTCCTTACATATTTTATTATTAAAAAAGAGTAATAAATAAACTTTTTATGGGATAAATCCCCTTGAGCTTGAATATCCTACTTATTAGATAATTCAATAAACTCGGTCAAAACAAACACTAGGCTTCAAAGACGTGGCTCCACGACACACATGTCCAGCCAAAAATAGTTTTTAAGGATTTCCTCTGTTTCTGTTTGGGTAGAATCCACAATTCCACATGCTTGCTTTGCTCTTGCATTTGAATTTTAAGATGAATGGAACCTGTGAGTGTCTAATTGGACTCTAAAAGCCCAAGAATGACGTTAGTGTTAGTGTTAGTGATATGTAATTTGTCATTTAAATATTTGATTTATCAAATTGTGTCCCATACATTGGACTTTTGTGATTTCATCTTTCTTTCCAAGTTCGTTCTCTTCATTTTATATGCACATTTTACTCTAATACACACTGCTTTAGTCAGCTAACTTGTCTATCGCGACTCTTTTCTTGACTTGTACAGATATGTTTAAGCCATTGATTTGGATGATGCATTAATATTATTGGATATATTATACATAAGAATTAAATAAACTACTCGATCTACTATCGTATATAATAGTGCAAATGAGACACAGATCAGACAATATTATTCCAATAATTGTATTAATTTAATCAACAATTTACGGTTTTATATATATATATATATATATATATATAAGAAGAATAGTAGACTATTAAAATAAATAAATGGTAGTTGAATGTTTTGTTTTAAAAGAATGAGATTATCTTCACAAAGAAAACTACAAAAGGAGGAATATAATATTTTATAATAAAAAAATGAAACTTAAATGATATTATCTTAACAAAAGATATTTATGTTCTAGAAAGAAAAGGAGTTGTATTCTATTTTTAATCTCTATATATATCCTTCAAAAAAACTCCAACCTGGATGTAGTGTTGTCCGTTGTTATATAGGGAAGGCACTCCAAGTCTCCAAGCTGGTGCTTTGTTTTCAAATTATTGCATTGGGAATATCAATCCATAGTATATTAGTGTTGTCTTTGTTTTCGTAGAATATCATAATTTTTTTTGTCTATCTAGTCGTCCATGAGTGATGACATGCAAACCTAAAAGGTCCAGAGCTTCAGTAGTTTTTTTGGATATAAACTAAGTATCACAACTCATATTTACAAACAAATATCATATATTATTATAATTTAATATTTAGATGAATAAAAATCGTTTCATACATATATATATTTATATATATAATTAATTACTTAACAACTTTAATTTTTTTTTAAAATACCTCAAATCCAAACGATGCACCCAAAGCAGTACATTATCTTTTAATAGAAACATTACTATCAAACAAAACCAATCTTAAGTATTGTAATAACAATATAATATATTTGAAGTTTAGTTGCCAAGACAGAAATTGCATTTGTTTAAGAGTTGTATTATCACAAATTTGATGTTCTGATAAACTCTATATGTAAAATATTGAATTTATAACATTATATATT
The DNA here is from genome assembly GCF_004193775.1 of Glycine soja. Taxonomy (NCBI): domain Eukaryota; kingdom Viridiplantae; phylum Streptophyta; class Magnoliopsida; order Fabales; family Fabaceae; genus Glycine; species Glycine soja. The sequence goes on along the minus strand of NC_041009.1, from coordinate 7,607,899 downwards.
AATAATTTTAATATTAAATGATAAATATATTTTCTTGCAATGTAAAATTTGTATAAATCCGAATTCAACTTTTTTAATGGTCTAAAATTGGTAGTACGATGAATTGTATTTCAAAAAAATCAAGAAAGTATGTGGTGTCAATGCTCGATGCTACCTTAGGTCCCCGCCGTCTACGATAAGAATGCATAAGATAGTAGGGGTAGACTTTGACTTATCACTGGTAATTTCCACATAAATTATTCTAATTTGTTTTATCCTCTTTTTAACTCAATTTTAATATCCCTTTTATAATTTTTTAGATTTATTAAGGATGGTTAAGAAACAAAAATAAATATTTTAGAAAATACGTTATAATATTTTAAAAAATTAAAAACATTTAATTCTCAAATAAATGATAATCAATACATCGATTTAAAAGAAATAATAAATACATTTTATTGAATGCTTGTAAAATGATTAAATATTTTATTAGCATGTGTGGTTTGAGTAAATCAACTTACATCTTTTAAGTCTAAAATTTAAGTCTATGAATAAAAAAATGTGATTAAAAATAGAAATCTTACCATTAATAATAGATGGGATATATCAATAAAGATCCATGATCAACAAAACACTTGAATACTTTACATAAATATTATATTATACTTTACATAAATATTATATTATGATGACTCAAAAATAATATTTTTGGATTATCATATCATGCAAAGTATGCATCAACATTGAATTCAAAGTTTAAATAAAAGATTAGAACTCAGCTTTATAGCTTCATTCACACCAACCATTTGCTAATAAAGTTTTAATATTTTCAACCTCTAGTAAAATAAATGTTTTCTTATTAAATGTATCTTTGTTCCTATTTATAAGAAACAAGCAATTAATTTATCAAGACCAATAAAACTAATTAAGTTAACTATTTTTAATTAATGATATCATTACTTTAAATTTTATTTCAAAAATACTCATTGAATTAATTGATTTACGATCATATTTAATAATATTATTCATTTTGTAAGGAATAACTTTTTTCATTATTAAATATGACTTATTTCATTAATAATCTTTACAATAAATAAGTGTATGAAAAAAAATAGCAATTAATATACTTAAAGTGAGCATATGTTTTTAATATTCAAGAAAAAAATGTACTTATCTTTGAACATATAATAACAGAGGTAGTATTTTAATTATTGTAAATACTTTTATTTTTCTAATGAAAACTTTTTAAGTTTTATTGTCTTGACCAATACTTGTTGACCTTTTAAATTTGCCAATGATTCCATAGTCATCCTAATCATTTTCCTCTATAAATCCAGCTCCCATCACACATATCTTGACTTCTCCCATGACGCATTCGCTAATTTGACCAATTTATATTTTCTTTTGACAATTTTCTCTGCAGTCTCTTCACCTTTTTGCTAATGATATTGTGTGTTTGGAGAGAAAGAGAACAAGCATAGTTGAGGTTGATTGTGTTGTTCAACATTAGAACAAGAAGAAGACAAAATGGAAGGAGGAGGAGTAGAAGTTGATGTCTCTGCTTTCAGAGAATGCTTGTCTCTGTCATGGAAAAATCCTTACGTTCTTCGCCTTGCTTTTTCTGCTGGAATTGGTGGCCTTCTCTTTGGCTATGACACTGGTAACTTTCATAACCTCTATCACCTTCTAACCACTCTCTGCTTTTAATTCACATATAAAACACCCATTTATGTGTAGGAGTGATTTCTGGGGCTCTTTTATATATCAGAGATGATTTCAAAGAAGTGGATAGCAAGACTTGGCTTCAGGTACTGTTCATTTCCAAGGATATGCCAATAACCTCTACCATCCTTCAATTCTATTTTTTTCACAAGTAACTTGACAATAATGCCCCTTACCTTGGCCTGGAGCCCAGCACCACATGACTCTACTTGTGTACAAAAAATAGGGTCCATTCTGAAACTGAAAGAATTATTTTTTAAGTAATTATTTGGTTTTTATGCAAACTCTTCACATCTTGGCGATAACGATGTTTCCTATGAAATAAAAAAAAATACTAGCTATGTTTGAATATTGTGTTCAGGTGTCACCTAATTACATACAATTATTTAGATAACAAAGGGTTTTTTTTTTTTTGTGTCTGGTAAAAAAGATAACAATCATATAAATATTCCTAGTAATATTGAAAGTAAAAATTTTCTTCTTGAATTGTTAAAAAATGAAATGCTTTTATTATTCATTTGATATTTTTAATTTTCTTAAAGATATGCTATAGCAATTAACGACACACATTAAAATATATAAAGAAAGAAAGTTACCCGCGGAGTCACAATTTGTATGTATAGTAACATAACACCGTGTGTGTATCTATATCTATATTGTATGAGCATAATTTCTCATGTATTGTTTAAGGTTCAGAAGTTATATATGATTTTTAAAAAAAAACTTTTATATGAATTATTTTCCTTTTATGTAAACAAATCATAGTTGCTTTCATGTTTACCATCTCGGCTGGTATTAGTTATGGAAGTTTAGGCCTCTATCAGGCTCTACTCTAATGTTCTAAACATTAAGTCGGTGTACCAAAGGTATGGTCCCGGCAGTTCCAAAGTAGGCACAATTTTTTCCACCCTAAAACGTGCCAATTTCGATCTCTATCATATACTCTATGTTGTTCTGATATTATGGAATACTATAAGGGTAGTTATGAAAGAGAACAACTATGATTTAGAGTTAATACTAATAGTTTATCTAATTTTTTTAAGAAAAAAAAATAGGGCTATACAGTGTAAAGTAATTTTATATTATCACTTAATCATAATATATAAAAAATATTTTTATTGATTTTTATAATAAATTTTCTCATAAATCAAACTATTTGTTTTAATTTCTAACATATGACTATTAGTTGTAATGATTAAGGAGGTCTTAGATTCAATGTAACCGACACTTATCTCAATAAGACCATAGTGAGTATGGCAATTGGCAAAGCACTGAAAATCTGGTGCCCTGAAAATGTGTTTCTCCATTTAACAAGCTTTAAACTGCATAGACACACTAAATGGCAAAACATCTTTTTACTAATCTTCCTATACACTATATTAATAATAAAAAATTACATAGAAATATATAATGTTACTCGATTCAATAATTTTAAATTACTTTTGTTAAGACCACAGAAAAAAGTAAACTAAAGAAAAATGATGTTTAATAATATAGGAAGCCATAGTGAGCATGGCTCTTGCTGGAGCAATCATAGGAGCTGCAGTTGGTGGATGGATCAACGATCGATTTGGAAGGAGAAAAGCTATCCTTCTTGCAGACACACTCTTCTTTATTGGTTCTGCTGTCATGGCTGCCGCTACCAATCCATCTATTCTCATTGTTGGTCGAGTTTTCGTTGGCCTTGGTGTTGGAATGGCTTCAATGGCATCCCCCTTATACATCTCTGAAGCTTCTCCAACCAGAGTTCGAGGAGCTTTAGTTAGTCTCAATGGCTTTCTCATTACTGGAGGACAATTCCTCTCCTACCTCATCAACTTGGCCTTCACAAAAGTGAGAAACTATGCCTCATCTCTTCACTGCTTTTGTTGTTAACATTGTGATATATACTATATAGTATGTTTAACTTCACATGCATGCATGCACACACATTTAAGTATAAAGATGTATCTATTCAAAAGAATTTGAGCCATATAACCATGTATGAATGGTTATGATTAAAATATTTTGACCATTAACTACAAGAACTAATGATTAATATCTATTTGAGAAAAAGACCATGCACTAGTTTTGCATTGTTATCCGGTCATAAACCATCCTTTACAATAATTTTGTTGATTTTTATTAAATTACCTTAAAATTCACGTTAATAATTATTTGTGATTGTATTACAATGTAAAATTAAGCGCATCACCAATTCAGCATTAAACTCTTTTTATTTCTCAGTCTCACATAAAAAAGGTTCTCTCATTTGATACATCTTGAATGTATGTATCTATATACGATTCATTCATATTCTTTTGAGATGATTACACTTATTTCAACTTTTAAATACATTATTATATAGAATAGATTATTGGTCCAAACTAATGTCGTATACCTGAATCGTTTGATGATCATTATTTCAGGCACCAGGAACATGGAGATGGATGCTAGGAGTAGCAGCAGTACCAGCCCTGATACAAATCGTATTAATGATGATGCTGCCAGAATCACCGCGTTGGCTGTTCCGAAAGGTACCACCATCTATCATAATTCATAATTGTATGCAGTCAATTTTTTTTTTCATACAATAGCTGTATCATTTCTTGCCTTTCTTTTTTGGCTTTCTATTGAATAATAGGGAAGAGAAGAAGAGGGTAAAGCAATTTTAAGGAAGATTTATCCACCCCAAGAAGTTGAAGCAGAAATTAATACTTTGAAGGAATCAGTTGAAATAGAAATCAAGGAAGCAGAGGCCTCAGATAAGGTCAGCATAGTCAAAATGCTGAAAACTAAAACTGTGAGAAGAGGTTTGTATGCAGGAATGGGCCTTCAAATTTTCCAGCAGTTTGTGGGGATCAACACTGTGATGTACTACAGCCCCACCATAGTTCAGTTAGCTGGTTTTGCATCAAATAGAACAGCACTTCTTCTGTCACTAATCACATCTGGTCTTAATGCATTTGGTTCTATTTTGAGTATATACTTCATAGACAGAACAGGAAGGAAAAAGCTTGTGTTGTTCAGTTTGTGTGGTGTTGTGTTTTCCCTTGTTGTTCTAACAGTTGTGTTCCATCAGAGTACAACACACTCCCCAATGGTTAGTGCACTTGAAACCTCTCACTTCAATAACACTTGCCCGGATTACCATTCAGCTGTGAACCCAGGTGGATGGGATTGCATGAAGTGCCTAAAGGCTTCTCCAGAGTGTGGCTTTTGTGCTTCTGGAGCCAATAAGGTAAACTTGTCCTGTTATTATATGAATTTGTTTATCGTATTGGCGAATAAGCTAATTAGATCATGAAATTATTCTCCCTTGCAACTTATTACTTGAATTTATTTATTCATTATGAGTTAGTCACCAATATTACAAAACTTATATCAAAATGCACCCACTAGGATCAGCCTAATGACAGAGGTCTGAATAGTATACATGAGGTAATAAGTTTTAAGTTAAATGCGATTTTGTACACTTAAAAAACTTGTATCAACTTAGTCATTTTTTTTTGTCTCATTTTAATCCCTAAGAAGGATTAAATTAATTTAAAGTTGGGTAAATTCAAGACAGAAAAAAACTCATAGTTATATAGGTGAATTCTAGGAACTAGGTTGTTTATTTATCCAAAAAAATGCTATAATCTTTATTATTGAGTTGCAACACTTGGACCTATTGTGTGCAGCTCTTACCTGGGGCATGTTTGATCTCCAGTGACACCACAAAAGATCAGTGCCATAAAGAAGATAGACTATGGTACACCAGGGGATGTCCTAGTAAATTTGGATGGCTTGCAATAGTAGGCCTTGCACTCTACATCATATTCTTCTCACCTGGGATGGGAACTGTGCCATGGGTTGTCAATTCTGAAATTTATCCCTTAAGGTATCGAGGAATATGTGGAGGAATGGCATCTACATCCAATTGGGTCTCAAATCTTATTGTTGCTCAGTCCTTCCTATCCTTGACACAAGCTATTGGGACCTCATGGACATTTATGATATTTATATTCATCACCATAGCTGCTATTATCTTTGTTATTATTTTCGTGCCAGAAACCAAAGGACTTCCAATGGAAGAAGTGGAGAAGATGTTGGAAGGAAGAGATCTCAATTTCAAGTTTTGGCAGAGAAGTTCTCGCCATGCAGAAGAAGTAGCCACACAGAAGACTCAATCAACTTAAGTCTGTTGTGTTGTATCATTTGTAATATTGGAGTGTAACTAGGGAAGTATATATAGGTGCGGACAAAGGTAATAAAATCGCAGAATGTAGCTATTAGATCATAAGTATATATATATATATATATATATATACCTTGTTTGTGTGAATGATACAAATTGTTATTTGGGACTCTTTTGAAGGACCAAAGAATTTTCTTTTATGAAAGAGCAGATGAAAATTCATTAAGGAAAACAATTGGCCACCGGTGTTACATCTGGCATAATGGAAGCTCCTCAACACATAGAATCTGAGTAAGTAAAAGATAAGTTTTTTTTGGTTACTAGTAAAAGATAAGTTTTAATTTTTCTATAATCCTCTACTTGTCTTCCCAATTAAATTTGACATATTACACTTGTTATATTCGTGAAACATTAATGACATAATTCTGACTGTTTAACTTTTCTTCTTCAAATCTACTGATCTGAACATAATGGTATTTGAAAAAGACATTTCTTTAACATCATGCTGAAGTAGTATTGAATACACATTACATATTCGCACCTCATTTCTCTCTAGAAAAAAACTTCCTTTTTTTGTTTGCTTTCACAGACAATCTGTATGATGGATTGCTAGTTTTTTTTCTTCTTCTTCTTTTCCCTATTTAATGACGCGTTCGAACCCACACTCCAATGGTTGATTACAACTTAACTCCATGACTTCTCGTTAATATCATAATTTATTTGATACTGATATTAGAAATTATTGTATTTTGGATATGCTTTGTAACTATAATGAATAACAACAAAAAGAAAAAGGGGGTCATGTAACCTTTGACGATATATCTGAGATATATCAATTTTAAAACGTGGTTCTGATATTTCACTATTAAAAACATTCTTATCTTAAAAATTCTTCAATCCAGCGACATGATAATTATATTTTGAAAAGAAAAAACTAAATTGTGTAAAGTATATTAAAAAGTGAGTCCTATAAAGAGGGTAAATTTGTTTTTATTTTTAAAAGGAGAATCAGAAGTATTAAATGCTTTTAGAAGTTAAAGAAATGACGTGTCAATAAGTGAGTAAAAGAATTTACAAGAAGAATTAGTAAGAAGATATTCCAACAAGATAGTAAAAAGATATAACATTTTTTATTCTTTTTGTCAAAAGAAACTAGATTTGGGAGTAGTATGGTAGGACACAGTAAAAAAAAGACTTGCTACCCAACTGCATATTTGATTGGGCTCAATTTTATGGATCTGCTCTCCTTGTGGGATGGCAACGTGTGTAAAAAAACAAAACAATATTTGTAAGGTCGAATCCCACCAAAACGTGAGGTCATGGACGAAATTTGGTCAGAAGATACTAAAATGCTTTGCTCACGTTGGTGATATAACTAGGAATCTTTATTTAAATTTCATACACAATAATAAAGAATAAAGTAAATTGAAAAAGATTAATAAAGCACTCCAATCGTTTAGTTAGTAGTGGAGGCTAGGAAAAATGTACACAATAAGAATAATAAGCATCGAAAAACATTGAGTCTTCAACTATATGATTCTACTCCAGATAATCCTCTACCACATTTCATGTTGCTTTGAATAAGGCTATAAAATAGAGGTTTATATTGAGATGTCTGTGTACTTGATTATTCTCTTTCATTAACTTCATGATATTTCAAATCAATAAAATTTGCCACTTTGCCAGCTTAAGGCAGAATTAGTGTTTGGCTTTATTATGTGATCTCACAATCGTATTATGATGAATTATCCAAAGTTACCTCTATGATTAGACCCTAGTACCATTCAAAAAGAAACAGAAGAATAATCAAGTCAAAAGTATTGTTCACTTGAAAGAATCATTTCCGAAATTGAACTTTGTCTCTTATTCAAAACAATGGTATAATGCTTTTCACCCCATACTCACTCCCGTGAACACATTACCAAGATGGATCGTTTAGGAGGACAATTCATGCATAGAAAATTCAAACTTTAATATATAGTTCAAGCCACCTACCAAATAATTAGAAGAAAAGAGAATATAACTCACGGCTTGAAACTCACCTACATATATGCATGCAACCAATAACAACCCTCTATGCTCAAAACAAAGATTCTCTCTATTATTTTTATTTTATTTATCAATTCTTTAAAAGATAATATATAAATAAAAACATAATTAATATCTTATTTAATATTAAATTATTTTTAAAACACAATTATAATATACTGATAGTGTAAATATTCAATATCATTTTAAAAAAGTGGATAAAATATCTTAAAAATAAACTAGAGATAAAGGTATATAGCTAAAAAGATAATAATTAGTATTTATTTTTATATATAAGTTAGAATAGATATCTTGAATGAGAGCATTTTTAATTGTTATTCTTTATAAAGAACATTTTTAATTGTTTTTCTTTGATAAGAGCATTTTTTAGAGATTTTTCTTATCCTTTTAACTCTTTCATTCTATCATTTTTAATATTTTTAATTCTATCTTGAATTTCAATACTATTTTAAAAGAAATTACTAATAATTAAAAATGACATTGCATCAAATATAGATTATTTACTATAAATCTAAAATATAATTTATATGTGCAAAAATATTTATGTATTATAAATTTTAATTATATAAACTAAAAATTTATTTTCTATAATGAACAAGCTAAAATCCTTGTCAACTTAAATTTTTAAAAAGACAGATAAATAAAAAATTATTATTATTCTTTAAAAATATAAATAAAAAATAGAGGAAAAAAATAAAGTGCAATAGTGATAATTAGATATTCCTCTATAATATAAGAATCTTTTTCCTCTAATGGTTTCCTTGTCTTGTACAAATTAAAAGTTTATTCACAAATGGGTTGCATATCCAATCCTAATATTTAATAAATGTATAGATAAAATGACAAAAAAAAAACATTTAATAAATTGCACTAAATAAAAGTAAGACAAGATGAAGGATTTACATATTTTATTTCAATGCCATTTTTGTTGGAAGCCTATGTTCTCCGGTTCTCCCGTTTGGACTGAATGGAGCATTGTTTTCGCATTAACAAATTATTGCGTTTTGATAAAGCTGGATATCACTTTCCTTGGATTAGATTCTTCTTCTTCTTTCTTGCTCGATATATCATCTATATCAGAGTAATTAAGGACACCGGGAATCAACCTAGCTAGATGGGGGACAGGGGGAGTACCTAGACCCATATTTTTTTTTGTTAGTGTATTATTGAAAGTCTAGGTCATGATCTTGTTTGTTCTTTGCCTAAAAACTTAACCAACTTCACGGTTTTACAATTATACAAATTTTTTACTTTTTGGACACTTTAATTTGTTTGGCCCCAATAGTTTAATAGGGGGTTTTGCGATAATAGGTTCATTACGGGTATAACTCTCATTTTACCATCTCTTTCTTCTCTTCCATTCAGACCATTATCTATCTTTTAGGCAAAGCTATAGCTATTTTTTTAAAGATAAAGAAAAATACTAAGTACCAATGTTCTATACAAGAGAATACGGGTTAAAGAAGTAAAGGTAAACAAAATATTGAGATGCGTAAAAATAAGTTTTCTTATTATTTTTAAATTAATGTACTCTCATACACGCAAACACAAATTAAACTCAATTTTGATTTTTTTTAAAAAAAATAGAAACTTGTATTTGTTGTTGTATTTTTTTTCTTTTTGAATTTTGTGTGTCAATTTGATAAGGTTTGAAGTCCAACTTAAGTATTCCTAATATATATATATATATATATATATATATATATATATATATATATATATATATATATATATATATAAAAGTATATTTAATTTCTTCTATTAACAACTAACTTTCATAAATTAATCTATAATTCACCTTACTAATATTATAGATTAGTACATGGTGTAACTTTTCCAAACTTAGGCAATAAAGAATTAGTTTTGATTTTTTTATTAAAAAAATAGTATAATAGTTATTTACTACTTCTCTTAGATTTAAAATAATTACAAGTTAACCCTAAGTTTAGGAAATTACAAAAATATCCCTAATTAAAAAAAAACATAAGACATAAGATAATGTTTTATGAAAGAATCTGAAACCCAATATGAAATAATAATTTTAAAGAATTGAAGCCAAACAGGACCGATCTTAATTTTAGCTGATAAACGATCCCAAATAAGATCAAAATTGAAAAATATGAATGGTCATATTTTGAATGTATAGCATCTCAAATAAATATAAAGAATTTTAATAAGTTGGATGTAGTTTATAAAAATGGGTTACATATTTTTTTCCCCTTTTTTTTATCAAAATATTCACTTTTAATCCCTAAACTAAATTATTCACATTTTTTGTCTCTGTACACTTTCTTTAATGATATTTTTAATTTTTTTCTCTCCCAAGAAACAACACTAACTAATGATATGACAAGTCATGTGTTTATTCATGAGATCATACTGAATATCCTCAAAATCAGATTACAATTTCATAAAAAATTATTGATCTCTTTTTGTAGTCTCATGAACTTGTTGCACTATAATTTGACCTTCATTTGACAAATTTTTATAGACAATGTGAGTGTATTCAACCCAAATATTCATGAATTGAGAATAGAATTCAGAAATTGAGAGATTATCCTATTAAAATATGGAAATTTCATGTTCCAGTTGGAACCTTCTAGTAGTATTATTTTGACTATAAATCTTCTTGAGATAGGTCCACATCTTAGCTACAGTGATGAATGGTCGGAGATCGAAAACAATATGAGGATCAACAGAGCCTATGATCCATGTCATAACTTGGTTTCCTTGACTTCCCACACAACATATTTGTTTGGCTGGTTTTCTTTGTTAGGAACAGAATTGGTGTCATCAACATGACCCCAAAGGTTCTTAATTATCTTTGACAAATATTTGAAACTGGAATACCCATGCATAATAGTTCTTGCAATTGAGGCGAATGAATAAGACATCATACTTGTCACTAGACAATAAGGCTACGGAAAAAAAGGTAAACACAAGAGTGAAATCACAAAAGAAACAAGGAGCAAAAATCGGATAGTCTTGCAAAACCAAGAGGCTAGGGATTTTGGATAAAACTATGATAGGATCGTAACCTAGGCTAATATTATATTAGACTAAGAAAGTTGCATATGTGTGTTCTCCTATGAAGAATTCTACATTAAATAATATTCATACAATTTGATTTTTACATGCATCAAATAATCAATCTACAATAAATGTTATCCTACAACCGAGGTAACTAATTAAGAAGATAATTATAATTATAGAAGCATGTAAGATATGTTATTTTAAATAACTAATAAATTTGTGATAATAATAACAAATATTCTGTAATTTATGATAACTAATAACTAATATTCGGCTAATCAATTTCGTTGGCATTATATATATTGAGAAGGAAAGGATTGAAGAGGGGATAAAAATGAACAATGTAGAGTATATAATAAGCTAAAATTAAAGGTGTGTACATCATACATGGCCCTCGATTTCTGCTTTCTTTCTTCTTCAACTCCCAAGGATTATACATAGTTTTCCATTAGCCTCACAGTGGAAACACTCCATGGTTCTTAATGCTTTTCTGACAAAGTGCTTCTCGTTTGCCTTTATTAACCCACTAAAAGGACATACATAATTGTAAGTGTAATAATTATGCAAATAGTAGTAATATTGCTATTATTTCACACATATGATCATGCATGTATGAAAGGGACCAAACTCTATCTAAGGGGCACAACACATGGAGGAGCAAAACCTTCGGAATAAACATACAATGCATTCTTCAAATTATCCACCGGAGACGTGGTAGGGATACGCATTCCAACGGGATCGTCGCCAAATTGTAACCATTATGGGCACACGTGTTTCCCTCTCTGAATGTGGCCGGCACAGTGCAAATAGCACCACCGCATTACTCTCTGTCAGTGTTGTATCAGTAAACAAATTATCATTGCGATGCATTTTGTCATTTTTTTAAAAAATATATTAGAGGATAAATTAATGTCTTTTGTATGTTGAAATTTTTTGGATTAACCTTGATTAATTATTGGACTTAATTTTAGATTATTCATATCAATTTTGTTAATAAAATACACGATATATTAGTTAATGAATATTAATTAATTATTTAGGCTTATTATATGAACGTGCTTTGGGTTGAGTCCTGGTCCCTGGGGTCTATACTACCATTCAGTGTCAATTGTCTCATTTAATATTTTAACGTGACACTACATTGTGCGTGGAAAACCTAACCGCGAGATAGAGAGTAGTATTTCTTCATTTGGTGATTTAACTCATCAGCTAATAGAGATGAATTTCATTTTCTCAATACATGTTTTCTAACTGATCAATTGTTACTATTTGTTATGAACATGCTATAATATCATTTGTTATTAATTTTCCATCATTGTAGACTTGTACTAGTTTATAAAAACTTCGTACTCCATTGCCCAGAGGTTTTTGGCTATGCAAAGGTATGAGGGAGGGATGTTGTACGCAGCCTCAGGGAAGTTGTACGCAGCCTTACCCTTGCATATGCAAAGAGACTGTTTCCGGATTCGAACCCATGACCAACAAGTCACCAAGACACAACTTTACCGCTGCACTAGGACTCGCCTTCACTTGTACTAGTTTATACGATAAAAATAAAATGAACTTAGCTCTGCATTAACTATATCAGGAGGAATTTTAGGTCTCTATAGCTACATAGCAAACAAAAATAAACATGACATGATATTATCAACCTGCAATTCCCTCAGGGTACGTTAGTTTCATAAAAACTGCGGGTTAGCTGCATAAATACAAGGGGAGCGCACTACACAGAAGCAAATACGATACAGTATAATATAATATACCCTATCTTAGAAATACCTCCAAGCACGAAAAACTAAATTTGCTTGATTTATATTATACCCTAACTTTTATCTTCTAATTTATTTCTGTTTTCTGATTTCTCACGTTCTTTGTTTGTTCCTTTCCTCTTTTTCAACCTTTACTGTGTAATTACATTTTTATTTGCCACGTGTCTCTGAAAGGACGATGTTATGAAATTTTTAGCCAACACGAGTCTTCTCCAAGAATTTGGTCTAAAGAAATGAGATCTTCCTCCTGCGGCAGTGATTAGTTTTTGTGTGCTACGTGACGTGAATATATGTTCACTGAATTTTCAAATATCATTATAGGGTGATGAAATTTTCCTGAAAATTGCTATGTCAGTTTTTTTTTTTATAAAAAAAAATAGTATAGATAATATAATACTGTAGTTAAATATTTTTAACTTAAAATCCGAGAAAGGAAAAGTAGAATCGAAATTTTACAAAATGAAACTCACGGACCAACCGTGGTAAATTTGGAGTAATATGCAAAAAGTGCATCTAATTAATTAATGTTCGGGAAAGAACTAGTATAAATTTCTCTTTCGAACATGGGAAACACCATCTTAAATTAATTACTTGAAGTTGAAGTCATGAATCTTGTGTACGACAACCTATTCACGGGAGTATTGGATAAGAATGGATAAATATAGACAAATTAATCTACTGGAGGGATACAAATAGAAGGGAGAACCCCGCAAGTATACATATATATTCCTTAAAGAGAAAAGAGAGTTAATTAAAGGGTAAAGATGTTCATACTTCATGAATCTTCATAGCATTACATATTTTTCAAATAAAAATAATAATTTTGCATATAATAAAATTTTATTAATCTATATATGTGTAAAAAATATTTGCAACAGTAGTATAAAACTTTAATTGATTTGGAATTAAAAAAATGCATGAGTGTCATATTATAATTAACAATGTTCAAACTTATGAGTTATGAGTAACGCATTTGTGTAAAATAAGACTCGACTAATATTTGTAAAAAAAAAAAAAAAAAATCGACTAATACTTGACTATAAGATTGCAGTTCCGTAAAAAAAATTAGTATTACGTCCAGTTTTATAAAAAAATAAAATAAAAAGAGTGTTCTTTTGTCTTAATTATAAGATAAATTTATTTTCAAATGTATTAATTGTGAAAAAAAATTATATTCTTAAATTATTATGAAGTCTGCTCACCAGACACTGACAGATACTAGTAGTATATTTCTCACTAAAATAAAATAAGTGTAACATTGACTAAAAGTAAATTTGGCATCATTGTTTGGATAAGAAAAGGGTATGTAACATTGACTCGTGAAGCAATTTCAATTTACAAAATTGAAAGCTTGATAAGAACCTCTTAATATGAGGAAATGGGTACTTATTCGTTTATCATTATATGCAAAACAACCAAGTTGTAGCTATCCACTCTTCTATAGCAAACTATACAAAAAGTATCGTCATTATTGAATGGTGCCCCTTACAAGATCCTTTCGAACCGGAAAAATTGGGCCAAAGCCAAAGAAATTCGCTCCCTCTTTTCTTTTTCCCGTCTTTCTCTTTAATGAATACATTCGCTCACTTTAGTAAAGGCGTTAACTTATGAGGCAAATAACTTGTGATGAACCTTCTTATGGACCTAAAGTTCTTAAAGGTCACACACAACCAACCCCACAACTTTGCACCGAGCTTTATGGAAATAATACAAGCCTTTTACCTCATTCCTCTACCACTAGTGTAGCACTTTCTTGTCTTCATTGTAATCAAACTTTGCCTGCGTTCTTAGCACCTCCCCATGAGGTCTCTTTCTTGCCCTTCAATTCTTCATGTGAAAAAATTCAAGACAATCCCTTATCCTTCTGTTTTATTAACTAAAACCATCAAAGATGATTGGTTGCTGTCATTTTCTTTTCGTCTTTACCTAGTATAGAGTTAAAAATGTACAAGACAAGTCGATTTTTTTTGCTATAACCAAACCAACACGTGGTTAATTAATTTCTTGTCTTTTTATATATCCAAAATTGCATGTATGTAACAACTGATCGAAAAAACAATTAACAGCGTGTGTTAGAAATCCACTTACTCCAATAAGTAAGAACTGATCGAATAGACAATATACATATATAAAACATATGAAACATTTTTTATCAAAAAAAAAATAGTTCTAACCCCAACTACTTTCTTTTATAACTTTATAAAGATGAAGATTTTCACTTTGTTGTTGTTTTTTAAGAGAAAAGTTTGTCAATTTGTTGACTTTACCTTCTTTAAAAAAGTTGGAAGAAATCAAATTGTAGTTACTAGGAGAGCAATTACTCCCACAACGGGAATTTGGAGTATTACCGATCTGGCCAGCTCTTGGCCTACGTTGGAGGGGTGATAACTTAGAATTTCGAGTTACTAGGAGTCTAAAAAAATTATATATAGTTGTACAATATAATTATATTATTTTTATATGTAAGATCTTAAGGATTTTTTTTTTCTAATTCAATGTTAAGGATAATTTTGATTCTTTTAATTCACTACTTTTCTCAAATTTGAACATTGAAGTGCAAGATATATAATTAAAAGAAAAGGCCAACAGAAGAAAAAAAATTGTCATCACGAGACAAAGAAATTAAAGCGTGAAATAAGGGGGGAAATGACATTATTTTTTATATTATTTTTATAAAAAAAATAAAATCAGTCTCCTTTCATATCTCATTCTTCGTATCTTAATATTAAAATATGGTGCGTGATTAAAAAGTACTACTCTTTAGTTGTTAATTTTTTTTATGTATTACATTTTATAAACTATATATTAAATGAATTTATAGTTTACTGTGACATATCAAAATATAATAAATATATTATAATGAGTAAATTTAAAGTGTTTATTTTTTTTAACAAGATGAGAAACAAAAACTAAAACTCAACCTATAAAAATTTTAAACTTGGATAATAAAGCTCTCAGACTCTCACTCTCCTCTCCCTATCAATTCGAGATTTTCAACCTTCTATCTTTCTTTTTATAATATATGCATTTTACACTTTCTTTTTCTAATATATCTCTCAATCATCTCATACCCTCCAATTATCTTTTTATGTATATTTGACTTTCTTAATCACATATCCGCTTCAATTTTAAAATAATCTTATATTATCATTTATTAAATTATTTATTGTAAATTAAAAATATAGTTAATATATTCAAGAATATTTTTATTATAAATATTAATTATAATTTATTTTATAAAACTAAAAATATTTTTTATTACTAATTATAATTATAATCATATAAAAATAAATATTTTTTGATACATTTGTCATGGCAGTTTTTTTTTATAACCTTCAGTTTAATTCAGCTTGCGCGGAATGAAATTAGAAGTCACATTTTTGCTCATTCAATTTCATTTTAAATATATTCATTTCATATTTAATATAAATTCAGTTCAATATATTCGATGAGTATTGAATCGATGATGTGATTCAGTAACTCAACATCCATGGCTCCTTGCCAAATTGATTGTTGAAAAAATTGAACACAATGTTTCATACAATCGATGATGAAATCTATTTACAAAATTAACTTCGCTAAGTCTCAACATATATTTCTTTTAACAAAAACTCAAATTAGATGATTATATTCGATGTTTTTACGTACAGAAGAATAACTCTTTATGCTAAATTATTGCATGCAGTAACTTATAACTACTTTATAACTTATAATTTTTTTTTTCATTTATATCCTCACTAATTTAGTTTTTTTTTTTTACTTTAGAAATACTTTTTACTATAGTCATGTACTTAGGAAAGATCAAGCAAAATCATCAAATCTTCATTTTTTATATAAAATTTAAATAATATTATCATCCTAATGATTTTTAAAATGATATGCTATTAGAAATAAATTTAAGACTAAAATAAAATTTTGATCCTTATCTATATTCTAAGTTTCAATTAATTTAGTATCTAATATTTAAAAAATTTACTTTTCTACTTATAGTATTTCAATTAGAACAAATGTTGTATTGTAAGATCAAATTAACAGTGTCAAATTTAACTAACGTGACATATCTCACATTTTGGTAAGTGTCACCAAATTGATCAAATTAATATCATAATTAAGCTAATGAAAAGATCACTTTCATCAAACTGAGAAACTAAGAAATTAAAGTAAAACTTTATAAACTTTAGATACCAAATTAAAACCTAAAATATATTAAAAGATTAAAATTTTATTTTAACCTAACTTCAAATATTGAAAGCAATCCACACACAAATTCGGAAAGTCCTTTTTGTTTGTAAGACTTAAATAATAACAAAGACTATAAATAACATAAAATGTCAATAAATGGCCTCAAAAGTAGCAAAGACTATAAATATCAATAATAACAAAGACTACAAATATCATAAATGGACTCGATAGTGGTGACTATAAATATCATAAATGTCAATGATGTCCCAATGACTTATGTGCAGGAGAAAAATGACTGTCAACAAAAAGATTTGAGACCCAATTTGATGTAGCTGGCATTCCTCCACATATACATCGATACCTCATCAGATAAATTTTCGTATTTGATTTTGATGTAATAAGTTTATATGACTTTTGATATGTTTTTGTTCTGTTTTTATGATTTTTAGGCTTTCTAATCAATTTATGAAGATTAGTGAGAAGTAAATGTTTAATGAGAATTCAATTCCTAATAGGGAGGTAAAGAATTAATGGACTGTTGGGTAGAAATTAATTTTCTTACAGTATGTTTGGATGCAGAAATTTAATAGGATAATTCAATTTTTTAAAGGATTTTAATTACTTTTCAATTAAATAAGATGTTTGGATAAAAATTTGAAAAGAAATTGAAATATGAGTATTTTGATTAGGGATTTTAGTTAACTTAAATATTAGCATTTCAAATTCTTTTATTTTATGAAGAAATTTCAAATTCTTTTGTGCTGGCTCCTTCATTCTCTCACTATTCTCTCTTGCAACAGTATTCTATTTCTGCTCTCTGAGACTTCTTCTTCAATGCCATTGCGTCTTTGTCTTCATGGCATATAAACAGGAAGCATCTTCTTCGTGGTTGTTGAATTGGTTGTTGTTGGCGTGTCGGAGGCGAAAGAGGTAGACGGTTCTGATGTCGCCGGCGTCGATGCGAAAGAGGAGGTGGAAGTCGCGGAAGGAGAGGGCGGCCTTGCAAAGGAAGGTGGCAGAGCGGATGGCGGAGTAGGCGAAGTCGGAGGAGCAGTGAGGCTTGATGGAGAGACTCTCCGACGAGGGAGGGAGGAGATCGAAGGAGAGACGGCTGAAACTGGTGCTGCAAATGCTCTTGCAGCTCATGGAGCTTTCAAGTGTGGAAGAATTCACGGTCTCCAAACTCATCTCAGAATCACGTTCACCACCACAACCACTCCCTAACATGGTAGTAACACAGTAAAAAACAAAAAAGAAGAGAAAGAAGCTCGAAAATTGGAATGGAAACAGTGGTTTTGAGTGGAATGAATGAAAGTTTCTGTTAGTACAGGCTGTATAAAGAGTTAGGGTTTAGGCAGCACAAAAAAATTGACAGAAGAATAAAAGTTGGTAGAACGAAGAGTTTTAGAGCAATAAGAGAGGCGTAGTTTGGGCCAGAAATAGAGAGAGAGTGTTAAAGAAAGGAAGCGATACAGGAGAGCTATCTATCCAAACACAAAATTTTATAAATGAAGGAATTTAAATGGAAGCATTTGAAATTCTTAGAATTTAAAATTTTTTAGAATTTTAAATTTCCTCATCCAAACACACTCTAAGTGGAATGTTTAGAGAGAAACTTAACCTATAAACAAAGATCATTTTGTAACTTTTTTTGTGAAGATGACTTTGTAACTTTGAGAGTTAGAATAAAATTATATATATATTTCTTTTGTAAGAGCTTCTTTGGTTCTTTAGTAAAAATTAAATTTGATCTTATTTAGATAACTTATGACTATCAAATATATGATTTGTCACTCATTTTATGTGACACCAATATCATTCCTTAAAAAAAATTAATTCCTAAATCCAAAGTCTTAAAAGGCAATCTATTTTTCTATTTCCATGCATGTTTGTGTCAGCAAGCCCTATTATTGCAAGTCATCCAAATATAATACACAAGACATCTTCTGGTGTACATAGCCCATGTTTTTTGTGGCACTGATTCTTTGTGATGTCATTCGAGATCAAGCATGCCCCTGGTAGGAGCTGCACACAATTGGTCCTAGTGTTAAGAGACTGATCAATATATAAAAATAAAAGATTGTAACAATTTTTTGGATAACTAATTAGTTGAATAGGTGATGCATAGTTGCTCACTTTTGTGAAGGCTATGTTGATGAGGCATGAGAGGAATTGTCCTCTAGTTATCAGAAAACCATTGAAACTAACTAAAGCTCCTCAAACTTACTCTGGGTTTGAGAAGTTTCTGAGAACTGATAAGTATAACAGATGCCATGCATTGAAGTCATTCCAACACAAAGACCAACCAAAACTCGACAAAAAATGAGAATATCTGCAGAATGCAATGCAAGAAGGATTGCTTTTCTCCCTATATAATTTCTCCAACAAGAGCCATACTTGTTGTGGCTTTCTGTGTCATGGAATATCATCTTCCTTTAATTTAGTTTTTTTGGTCGCCAAACTAAAAACTGATATAAAATTATGTTAAATTCTGAACTATTTGATAATATTTAATTAGGTTTTAAACTATATTTTTAATTGAGTTTTTGATTTTGTATTTATTTTTATTGAAATATGTTTTTTTCCAATAAGTTCATACTTTTTTATTTAAATTCCTGTAAAATAAATTTATTTATTTTTAATTTTTGTAAGTTTAATTCTTTTTCAATTTTAATTTCGGTAAGTTTTTTCTTTACTTTTAGTTCTTATAAATTTATACTTTTTTAATTTTATTCTTCTTGAGATTCTAATTTTTCGTTTTTTGATTTCTGAAAGTTGGTGCTTATATATACCACAACCAACACTTCTTATTTTTAAATTTATTATTAAGTTTTTTATTCTTTCAAATATACTTTTTAATTTTAATTTGATTAATAACTAGTCCATACTTTTTTTTCCCTAGCGTTTGAAGTCTAGATTATAAATAAACAAAAATGCCTAAATTCAAATTGATTTTATGTGAAAAGTAATATAGAATATAAACATATTCGTACAGATAAGGTTATATCTAAATTATTTTTCGTACTATCATTAATTAATATTTATATTTATTTCTTTTCCGAATTTCCTTATTAGTAATTAGCACCGGGAGTTATAGTCTTATAGCGAGATAGTAACTATGTCTGTAAAAAAATGTTAAATTAATTTTTTTACCTCTAATTTATTATCTTGATTTGATTTATTTTTTAATTTTTTTTCAATTTATTTCTTTAATTTTTAAAAGGAATTCAATTTGATTTGTAACAACGTTAAATTTGGAGTCCATGTAACCATTTCTTTTGTCATATGGACACAAACTTAATGCTGTTAAGCAAATTGGATTTTTTTAAGAATTAGAAGATTAAATTAAACCTAAAAAAATAAAATATAAAAACTAATGATATAAGCAACAAAAGCAAACAAAAAATTGAATTAATGATTATAATATTAATTTGTAAAATTTCTATAATCTGTTTATTGAATTTTCTCGGTACAATTTAATTATAATGGGACAAATGTAATATTAAATGAATGCTTATAAAAATCATTAATAGGCGTCGTATAAAATGCAGTTAACAGGAGTATATTAAAAATAAAAAACATTTAATATTTATGGAAGCATTAATTACTATTATTAATTGTAAAATGAATGAATATATTTACTCTCTTAGTTCTTAGTTTTTATGTATAAGAACCAATAACATAATTTATCAAGATTAATAAAAGTGATTAATATAATTTATATTAACAAATTTGTCTTAAAATGATCAAGTCTTATGAATAATAAAGAAAGTAGTATTATTTAGAAATAAAAATATTTAATACTAGATGGAGAAAAAAAAAAAGAGCATTAAATGAAAGGCTTTATGGGGGAGTGACTAACAAGTAACATGGAAAGCGTGGTCTCCTCACTATATATTTGGCACCTCCTTACTCTCATTCCCATACACTTTTCTTTCTATATTTCTCTGTTCATATATAACGCCCATTGTAATTGTACATGGAAGGAGGAGTACCTGACGCCGATATCTCTGCCTTCAGAGAATGCCTCTCCCTCTCATGGAAGAATCCCTATGTCCTTCGCCTCGCTTTCTCAGCTGGAATCGGTGGCCTTCTTTTTGGCTATGACACCGGTAAATCAAATCAAAACCATTCAACTCTCTTCTTTTTCTTTTTATCTCTCGGAATAGACTATTTTCTCACCATGCAACAATGGCGACTAATGTTTGAATAAGAGGTGTCAATATTTTAACGTCTCAAACATAATTAATTTCTATCACCCAAAGATAATACTTTTTGAGAAAACAATTTTTTTTTGTTTCTCTGCCATTTTTTTTCATTCCTATGTTTTTGCTCTTATTTGTGTGTGTATGTATTTTGATTGATCGGTGGGTGTGTATTTTTGCAGGAGTGATATCTGGAGCTCTTTTGTATATAAGGGATGAATTCCCAGCTGTAGATAGGAAGACTTGGCTTCAGGTAAATTAATGCATGTTTATCACTCTAAGTTCTAAGAGTCAAAAAACTGAAACCTTTGTCATTCATACAATTAAATTATATTCACTCTTTCTTTAATGAAATTTTATGTCCTCATACAATGTTCTCGGTTACAACTTCACAAGCACGCAAAAACAAAAGGCATGGTTTTGTTCATTATATATATATATATATATATATATATATTACACTTATTATGAAAATCACTTAATTTCATTACATTTGTCATTTCCAATTAAAAATAAATAATTTTTGTAAACTATTTTTTATTGGAATTTCCATATCATGCATTAAAAAAATCTTTGATGTTCTTAAATAAAGAATATTTTAAATAGAGTCTCATTAAATAAGACATAAATAAATTATGTAAGGTAATAGAGATTTATTTATATTTCAGATAAAAAATAATAGACTTTATTTTATTTGGTATATTGGATACCAGAGGAAGTAGTTAACTTTTAAATCCGATTATTATATAATTTTTTTACTATCTCTTATCTTATTCCTTTGCTTCAAAAAAATGTTTCTCTTATCTTAATTTTTTTTATTTTCACCTCTCTTGAGTGTATAATTTCTTATTGTAAAGATTTGATGCATTAACACCATTATTCTTTTACGATTACTCTTTTACGAACAAGTTTAAATTTTTATTTACCCTTTCTCTGATGTCAGACATGAATTTTGTTTGATAGTCCATTTGGCGAATTACATTAATTGGTTTCGTTAGTCTTCTGCATTTTTGCTCGATCATCAAGAGAAATGCGTTACTGAAACTTTTAATAATTACATGTGACCCTGTGACTTTTTTATTTTTCATTTTGAGATTCTGTTTTTTTAATAATTATTTTGACTTAACAATATATCACAATTTCATAAAAGAAACAATATATCACAAGAGCCGGTTTAATATGTTTAAATTTATATATTTTTACGTTTTTACACATGTCTTTTTGTTTGTTTGTTTTTTCTCTTCTTCGGATCTGAAAACATCCCACAAAAATTGAAAAATGCTTTTTTATTTTGCCAAACCAAGACATATTCTCAAACTGCATCATCATCAATCAATTCATAAAAAAGCAAAGGCAGCAACTTAGCATATAAAATAGATGGGACCCAGTGATCACTGAAAGTAATGAAGAAAAATTACTGTTAAGAATTTGCAATTCTATTTTTGAAAGAATAATTGCCCAATTAATGGTTTAGGTCTCATTTTTTATATAAATAAATTATTTATTGTTATATTTGACTAAAAGGTTTTTTTTTCAATTTGAATTTGAATCTGTACTAGAAATAGATATATGTGATCTATAAGAAAAAAGTTAAAAATTTTGATTTAAAATCGAATTCCTCAGGTGAGTCTCGTTGGTAATAAGTTTATTTTTAAAGCGCATAAATTGATGTCTTATTAATGTGATTTAATTAAAAATTTGTTATGTTAATCAATCACACTTTATAATATGTAATAATTTTAAGGTAATTAGAATAGAATTCAATTTTTTTTAAATGTGATATTTTATGATTGATTGAAGGTATAAAAAATTTTACAAAATCAAATGTAAATGTGTTACAATTAAATCTTATAATTTATTAAAGATAATGTTTTATCTTATTTTACAAAAAGATAGTTTCTTCAAAAAACTTTTGTAAATATAATTATTAAAAAGGTAAAATATGTTTAGGTCCTATCAAAATTTTGATTCTCTTAATTTTTCAAATTCATGATTTTGATTCCCTTAATTTTTTTAATTGTAACATCTGATTCTCTGATAGATTATTTATTAACAATTATGATTATTAGAGATATTAAATTAATTATAAGTCAAATAAAAATTATTGATTATTAAATTTTTTAATAAAAGATTATTAATCCTAAAATGTGGTATTAATGCTGGTGGGGTGGAATTGTGTGCAATAGTGAAGTTTGCGAAGAAGAGAAACACAATGTTGTAAAAAATTATGATTAATAATTTTAATTTAATTTTAAATAATTAATGATTTTGATTAATTTAATAATTCAATTAATCATAATTATTTGTTAATAATCTATCAAGAGGATCAAAGTTATAATTTATAAGACTAAGAGACCAAATTTTACAATTAAAATGTAGGGGTATCAAAATCATAGATTTAAGAAATTAGGACGAAAAATTATATTTTTTTGAAGTGTTTGACCATCAGAAATCATTTTATTCACTTTAGGAAGTTTCAACTGTCACAAATTATTTAATTCATTTGTAATTAAATTATAGACATCAAATATTTTGTTAGTCATATCATATTACTATCACCACCGAGTACTAATAAAATATGTTTTATTTTTATATAAATTAAATTAATTAATATGAAAAAGATTATGATGACAAAATTATATTAATAGTTTTCAAAAGGGTCTTTTGCCCTTGTTAAAATTATGTAAAACTATTTCCAACATTGTAATGAATTAAATTTTATTCCTTAAACTATACGGTAAGTGCACACGTCACTAAAATCCTAAAATGACGAAGGTTAAATAAAAGAAGAACAAAATGCAAGAGAGAGAGAAATAAGTGAGAAGAAAAAAAATCTCTGTAACAGGAAAAAGGCCTCACCACTTTTTCTTTTCTCACTTTAGGGGAAACAGGGTAGAGAAGAATTTTTTTTACGTCATTCTTAAAATTCCTTTGCCTGCATTTTCAATTCATTATTATTAAAAATGGCATCGTTTTTTTACTCAAGAGAATCTCTCTCTCTTTTCACATATTTTTCTCTTGATATCAATATTCAAAATGCAATTTTTTTCACCACTTTGCTTACGAAGATTATTTTTTATCTTTTTTATTTCAAACTAAACAAATTATATAAGGATTTGGTTCTTCTAAAATGTGTTATAATGCTAAATTAACTGGTAATATTTTGATAAACGTGCGTCAGATAAATTCTTAAGGTGGTGAAAATTAGTTTTTCGTCAAAGGTTCCTCTCATTAATTATCATGGGTATAATGCAGAACATTTTTCGCTCGATGTTCTGAGTTTGAAGAAGCACAAGTTCATCAAATATATTATAATGGGTTAACGAACTACTTGTAAGAAATTGTGAAACTGTGCATGGTTTTCTTTCAGTGTTGATTTGAATTATAAGCAAAGCATGTTCATGTAGTACAAGTCAAATTGTTATGGCCTGATTGTGACACACCTTGTGTTCAAATCAAAGCTCTTTTAATATATATTGTGTTGTGCTTTTAAAAAAATAAATCAGGAATCTATAGTGAGTACAGCAATTGCTGGAGCAATAATAGGTGCTGCAGTGGGTGGATGGATGAACGACCGATTTGGAAGAAGAAAATCAATCCTTGTAGCTGATGTCCTCTTTATAGTTGGGTCAGCAGTAATGGCTGCAGCACCTGTCCCTGCTGTTCTCATCATAGGTCGAGTTTTTGTTGGCCTTGGTGTTGGAATGGCTTCAATGGCATCTCCTCTCTACATTTCTGAGGCTTCCCCCACCAAAGTTCGGGGAGCCCTTGTAGCTCTCAACAGTTTCCTCATCACTGGTGGACAATTTCTCTCCTACCTCATCAACTTGGCTTTCACTAAGGTCAGCACTATGCACAATCTTCTCTTTTACTACTTGCTTCACACTATATAAAAGACATCGTTTTCTTGTTTTTTATTCAGGCGCCGGGTACATGGAGGTGGATGCTTGGAGTGGCTGCTGCACCTGCTATAATACAAGTGGTGTTAATGTTCACGCTCCCAGAATCACCACGTTGGCTGTTCCGACGGGTGAGTTAAATCATAATTCATAATAATACATCTTACCTTTTTTGTTATCTTTGTAAGAATTACATGTTATAAAATCTGTCTTTGCATTATGTAACAGGGAAAGGAGGAGGAAGCAAAAGCAATATTAAGGAAAATTTATCAAGCCAATGAAGTTGAGGAAGAAATCCAAGCTTTGCATGATTCAGTTGCTATGGAACTGAAGCAAGCAGAATCCTCAGATAACATGAACATAATCAAACTGTTTAAAACGAAGGCTGTGAGGAGAGGTTTGGTGGCAGGAATGGGGCTTCAAATCTTCCAGCAATTCACGGGCATCAACACTGTCATGTACTACAGTCCCACAATTGTTCAGTTAGCTGGTTATGCATCCAACCAGACGGCATTGCTCCTCTCCCTCATCACTTCTGGGCTTAACGCTTTCGGTTCGGTCGTTAGCATCTACTTCATTGACAAGACTGGGAGAAAGAAACTTGCTTTGCTTAGTTTGTGTGGCTGTGTTGTAGCCTTGACCCTTTTAACTTTCACTTTCCGCCACACCGCAACTCATTCTCCAATGATTAGTGCGCTTGAGACCGTTCATTTCAACAACACCTGCCCCGGTTTCGGCCACGCTGTCAATGCTAATCAATGGGATTGCATGATGTGTCTCAAGGCAGAATGTGGCTATTGTGCATCCGGTGTCTCTAGCAAGGTAACTCTTAATTCAGTTGATTCAGCAGTGTAGTGTGTGTGACCTATCTTCCATTCCTATATGGATAAAAAAAATTGAATTTCTCCATATAGTAATTATTATTCTTTGAAGTCATTGATACATTAGTGTCTATTTCATGTCCATGCAGAGCTTACCAGGGGCATGTTTGATTTCTAATGATGCAACAAAGGGTATGTGTCAAAAAGAACATAGAGCATGGTACACACAGGGATGTCCTAGCAAAATTGGGTGGCTTGCAATAGTGGGACTTGCACTGTACATCATATTCTTCTCACCAGGGATGGGAACTGTTCCATGGGTTGTCAATTCTGAAATCTATCCTCTGAGGTACCGTGGGGTATGTGGAGGAATTGCTTCTACAACTTGTTGGGTTTCAAACCTCATTGTTTCCCAGTCCTTCTTGACTTTGACCGTGGCTATTGGGACAGCATGGACATTCATGTTGTTTGGATTTGTTGCTCTCATTGGCATCTTCTTCGTTCTCATTTTCGTGCCAGAAACCAAGGGAGTTCCAATGGAAGAAGTTGAGCAAATGCTGGAGGAAAGAGCTGTGCACTTGAAGTTTTGGGAGAAGGCGAGTCCTCCCCAGAAGGGTTGATTAAGTTTGAATTGAACCTGTGTTTAAAGAATAATATTTCACCATCCGTGATGTGAGATAATTATGGCTTCTTCTTAGGTTAAGTAATGAAGATGAATAAGTTTAGATGTTTTCTAGTTTTTGTTTGTAGATTTTTCTCTTTAGATTTGCTTTTTTATTTTAGTTAGTGTTTGGCTAGTATGTTTTTATGAAATCCGAACGGATGAACAAATGAATATATTGTTTTTATAAAAAATATATGATGATCATAAATTATACAATGATGAGTGTTCAGTCATCAGCATTATTATGTGTTTTTTTTTTTTGGTAATGCAAAACTAACTGTAGCGTTCAATTGAGGTATTAACAAAATTGTCATTTTCCAGATATCAGTTAAAGTTCTAAATTTTGACATTTTGAGAATTAATAGATAAAATAGAAAAATTTTTCACTCTTAATTTTTGCTAAACAACCTGATTAAACACCTTCAATGAGTCTCTTCTCCAAATTACAGCTAGTTTCCATCTGACATCAATTTATTACTACTAACGAAATGTTGATGTCCTTAAAATATGAACAAATGAGTAAATAAAATTGGGTATTTCTCAATTTTAGAAAACAAAAAAAATATGTTGAGAAATCGGGGTTGGCTATGTAACACTAACACCCAACCTAATTAACTAATCTAGCTTCAAAACTAATATGTACAAACTTCAAAATAAATTCCCCCCATTACTATTTTATGAACAGCTGCACAAAACATTTCATTATTAGAGTGGAACAATTCTTACTTGGTCACAATGTGTTTGTCTTCTCTTCTTCTCTTAAACTCACTCTGGTTCACTGTTCCTACATTAACTTTTCAAGGACTTCTTACACGTATTGGTAGAGTCCATTTTCCATATATGGCTTCTTGCATTGAAGCAGTCACAACTATAAACGACCCTGCTTTGATCATATTGAACAAAACGAGACAAAAGCATGGAGGGAGGTGTCCCTGAAGCTGATGGCTCTGCTTTCAAAGAGTGCATTTCTCTTTCAAAGAACAACCCTTATGTTCTTCGCCTTGCTTTTTCTGCTGGAATTGGAGGCCTTCTCTTTGACTATGACACTGGTAATCATAATGGTTTATGTCTCTTTACTTGTTTAGTATTTTACTTCTCTAACTTTTTGAAACCGGGACACCCATTTCACTACTTCTGTGTCTGTTTTGATAGTCTTTGACCATTTATGGGAATGTATAGGTGTGATATCTGGGTCTCTTTTGTATATCAGAGAAGATTTCAAAGATGTGGACAGAAAGACTTGGCTTCAGGTAATGCTTGTGGCTACAACTCATAATGAAATTTGGTTTTTGATCACCAATTCTCAAGAGTCCCAGCACTTCCCATTTGGCCTTCATCTTTGTGTTTATTTAATTATTTGGTAGGCACAAGCCAAAGAAGCTGCTGGATTAGAAACTCACTGGTTCATTTTCTTATTTAAAATTATACTTAAATATATTTTTGAGTCATGTATGTAAGTTATTTTTGGTCCTTATAAGTTTATTTTTTTTTAATTTTAGTCATTGAAAGTTAGGTTTTTCAATTTTGATTTCTATTAAATTTTTTTGTTTATTTTTAGTTTTTTTAAATTTGTGTTTTTTCAATTTTACTCTTTTAAGATTATAATTTTTTTTTCATTTATAGTTCCCAACTCTTTGTTTGCAATAACTAAAATTAAAAAAAAATCCAAACTTACATAAACTATAAATAAATAAAATATCTTACATGAACTAAAATTAAAAAAAACACAAATTTATAGAAATTAAAATTAACTTACAAATACCAAAAATTAAAAAAAAATCTAAAAACCAAAAATATATTTAAGCTTCAAACATATTAGTTAGTTGTAACTTTTTTAATATAAAGGATAAACTATACCATATAAAACCAAGCTATATTGAATCCTTTATAATGATATGAGATAATTCTATATATAGAACCAATATATACGAGCCGTTGGAATGCTGCCACATTTTTTAATATATAAGGGACTCATAAAAACGAAAAAATTTATTAGTGATTCAACAAAAATCTGAATATATATTCTAAACCTAGAAGTTATTTAAGGCTCTTATATATATAAGTTTTGTCATAGTGATCATTCATCATAATCATTTCTAAGATACACAATATTAGTGGTATTCCTTTTTCTTTTTTTTTCATGTCTCACTAAGGGTTGCTTCTTGAACGTGTAACAGGGAAAGCAAGAAGAAGGTATACAAATTTTGCGAAAGATTTACCCAGAAGGGGAAGTTGAAGCTTAGATTCAAAATTTGAGGGAATCAACTGAAATGGAAATCAAGGAAGTAGAAACTGGAGGTAAGGTGAGCCTGGTAAAAATGCTCAAAATCACAAGTGTGAGGAGAGGTTTATATGCTGGGATGGGCATAGCCATTTTCCAACAGTTTGTGGGCATCAACACAGTCATGTACTACAGCCCCACCATAGTTCAGTTATCTGGTTTTGCCTCCAATCAGGTAGCAATGCTTCTGTCACTCATCACAGCAGGGGTAAATGCATTTGGTTCCATTCTGAGCATATACTTAGTTGATAAGACTGGGAGAAAGAAGCTTGCTCTTATTAGTTTGGTTGGAGTTTTGGCATCCCTTGTTCTTCTTACTGTCGTTTTTCGCCATTCCGAGATTTCCTCTTCACTGCAGCTACCAACCACGATCAATGGGATTTCATGACTTGCCTTAAAGGTTCTAAAAAATGTGGCTTCTGTGCTACCTCAGATAAGGTGAATAAAAGAATGTTTGAATTTGTTCCATTATTCAATGATATCCTAACATATTATTAGAAGAATCGAAAATGTTAATCATTATTAAACATTCCAATACTTTTTTAACACTATTAATCACCGTGAAACATTAGTTCAATTAGTTAAGCATGTTGCATGAATTATTGTAAATTGATTGATCCTATCTCCGATTCTAATGGATAAAAAAATTACTTGTGAAACATATTTAAGTATTAGTGCCACAAGTGCATATTAATAATTTTGTACACATTTATTTACAACTAATCACTTTTTGAAGTAAAATTGACTTACTTGAAACATTTCAATAACCTCACAACACTGTTAGTATTACAATATACAATCACATTTATTTTACTGTGAAGTAAAATTAACCACATTTACAGAGAAGTGGAGAATTCACACCTATACAAATTTCATTACTCGATAAAAAAAATGTTTTTCATGTCATTCTTTAAATATCAGAAGATTTTAATGATATTGATTCATGTTAGTTCTTACTTACTCTTGTATCAACTGTTGTACACAGCTAAAACCTGGGACATGTTGGGACTATGACAAATCAGAGAATCATTGTACTTCACAACACAGGGATTGGTACTCCAAAGGGTGTCCTAGTAAAACTGGATTTGTTGCAATGATAGGCCTAGCACTCTACATCTTGTTCTTCTCACCTGGAATGAGAACTGTTCCATATGTTATCAACTCTGAGATATATACCCTGTAAGGTTTAGAGGAGTATGTGGAGGAATGGCATCCACAGCAATTTGGGTCTCTAACCTCATTGTTTCCCGGTCCTTCTTATCCGTAACTGAAGCTATTGGGACTGCATACACATTCATGGTTTTTGGAATAATTAGTTTAGAAGACATTATCTTTGTACTTGATTTCGTGCTATATGGAGTTCGAATGGAGGATATAGAAAGGGTTCTGGAAGAGAGATCTCTCCACTTGAAGTTTTGGCAGAAATCTACCTCGTGATCAACTCTTTTGGTCCTGAATTAACTGATTTTTTTTTTCATAATCCTCTTTTTTATTATTAATTTCCATCTTCGTTTGCGTCTCTTAATTTTGCATCACGCACATGAATGTTGTTACATCATTTTGTAATATAATCCATTACTTTATGCGGATATAAATATAAATGGGGTGTGAACTAAGAGTATGAAATATTGTTCATTTCTCTTTTTGCGTAGGACCATTGCTTGAACTTAAACAATGACAGTGTTCATGAGAAAGCGTTATTTTTTAGTTTATATATTTCACCAGTAGGAATTTGTTTATTTGTACAGTGATACATTCTTTACATTTTTATTGTTTTAGAAAAAAATGATATAGGAGTGGTGTAGATAAAACGGTTTCATTATTATTTTGGTACTCTTCTTAATTTTTCAGAATTAAAAGGGAAGGGAATAATACTCTAGTACTCAAGATGTTGTTAGTGTACAAAAGGGAATCAAGAGCTAGCAACAAGCAGAATGCAGCTAAATTTCAGATAGGCATTTTTAATAAATTTCACATTTCAAGGCTCCTATTAGAGATCTACACTTCGGGTGAATCTAAGAGAGTTTTTTTAATCTCATTCGAGAGTGGTATGCTCTTAACCTCTTGTAAATCTCTCCAACTTATTACTTGTTTTTCATATTTGCTTCCTGGAGTCCATGTTGAACAATTAGATAAAGACAGACTCTACAAATCAAAGACTACTGAACTTAAGATCAGTTTAGAAGTTACTTGAAAAGAAGTGAATGTTGTTTTTACTAAAAAGATAATGTGGTTGATAACCGTAAAATTTGAGTTTAATTGATACTCAATTTTGATTAAAAATGATTAGAATTCTTTTCCTTTACTTTTATTTTTTAATAAAATAATGAAGAATTTAATATCATGTTAATTTTTTATCAGGATTCAAAATAAGAAAATTACAAGTGCTTTAGAAAAAAATTAAGCAAAAACTTACATTGAAGAAAAAGTTGAAGAGTGAGATAATAGTCAATTTAAGTTTAGCACGCGGAAAAGATCCATGAAGAAGGTCAAAGGCGCGCTTAGGGTAAATCGCAACGCTAATCACATGATCACAGCCATATTCATTAAGCCCAGAAAGCTCGCTTAGCGCAAGGTCGCGTGAATTTTAAGTTATCGCCTATAAAAGGAGTAGTAAGCAAATGGGAAAGACACACCAAATGAATACATCCCAAGTCTCACTATCTCTAGTAGGAGAAACTTTTCTATGTTCATTATCTTCTTCTCCACCTTTATCCATCCCTCTCCTTCTATCAACGTCATCCCCTAAAGTATAAAGTCTGACAAGACTAAACCTCCATTGTTGGGAGCTTAGTAGACAAATTTCCTTATAATGTAATCTTTCCTTATTATCTATTTAATGCAATGCCAATTTTTATTGTTTCTTTCATGTGCTTTATTGTTACTGTATGACCGAATCAATCATGCATCTGTTTAGGTATTAGGCATTGGGAATTATTTAATTTTTAAAGAACTTGGGAAAAGACATATAAACAACTCATTGTTAAGGATAAAGTGATTTTGTTTTGTGTATGCATACATCTCCAAACTTCATGCAAAGGGATTCGAGAGAGAATAGATAGATTAGTTTCACCGTAATGGGATCAGGATTGAGTATGTTAATAAATATGTAGAAAGTAAAATAACATTAAATAGAGAAACACCTTAAGGTAGGTAGGCATGTTACACTCCAATATATTTTAAATTATGAATTATCTTTAAGCATTCAAACATATCATCATTATTTTTATCTTCTACTTTCCTTATCTTTTACCTTAACATCTTTTATCTATTTTATCTTTTACTTTTATATCTTTAAATCTGTTATCTTTTATTTTAGATTTTTTATCTCTTGGTAAATTGAAATTATACTTATCTAAGTACAAACAATGTCCCTATAGACTTGAATTTGTTATCTTCCATTTTGCTTTATTAGTCATGATAATTTATTAGTGCACTTGTCAATGAATTAATATCGATCATCTTTAAAAAAAATTTTTTATCAAGATCTAGTTGATCTTATTTGACTACAAACTTTAAATTAAAAATAATTTTTTTATTTTTTGAAATTAAAAGTTATGGTCCAATTAAACTAAAAAGTAAAATCAACCGAGGATTTATTTTTCTTCTTAAACTTAAAATATTTTAGTAAAAAGTAAAATCAACCTAGGATTTATTTTTCTTCTTGAACTTAAAATATTTTAGTTTTATTATTCACATACTTAAATATATTTTTATCTCTTTAATATATCACTTTTTTTCAATTTCAATCCTAATAAAAAAACAACTTCACAAAAAAATTAAATTATTAAAACTAAAAATATATTCAAGACATATTTATATTAGAATAAACAAAAAAGTGTGAAAAAAAAAAAAAACAAGTGTTAGTTTGAGGCTTTCAGCTACTGAACTCTTAAACCCTAGTTTCTTAACACACCACAACCCCTCCAATCCCATGGCTCTGCTTTCCAATTCCAAGCTTCTCCGATGGACACCCACTCTCCATCCAAACCCTCTCTCCGCCTTCTCCACCGCCGAAGCTCTCTCCGAAACCGACCACCCCTCTCCGCTCTCCCCGCAGCCCCAACCCCCACCAATCATTCCCCCTCGCGAGAACAATCTCGAACTCACCATCTGCAAGATGATGTCCAACCGCGCATGGACCACGCGCCTCCAAAACTCGATCCGCTCCCTCGTCCCGGAATTCGACCCCTCCCTCGTCTACAACGTCCTCCACGGCGCCGCCTCGCCGGAACACGCGCTTCAGTTCTACCGCTGGGTCGAGCGCGCCGGCCTCTTCACCCACACCCCGGAAACCACCCTCAAGATCGTCCAAATCCTCGGTCGATACTCCAAGCTCAACCACGCTCGCTGCATCCTCTTCGACGACACTCGCGGCGGCGCGTCACGCGCCACCGTCACCGAGGACGCCTTCGTCTCCCTCATCGAAAGCTACGGCCGCGCCGGGATCGTGCAGGAGTCCGTCAAGCTTTTCAAGAAAATGAAGGAGCTCGGCGTGGACCGCACCGTGAAATCCTACGACGCGCTTTTCAAGGTCATTCTCCGACGCGGACGCTACATGATGGCGAAGAGGTACTATAATGCCATGTTGAATGAGAGCGTGGAGCCCACGCGCCACACTTATAACATTCTGCTTTGGGGTATGTTTCTGTCGTTGAGATTGGACACTGCTGTTAGGTTTTACGAGGATATGAAGAGTAGGGGCATTTTGCCTGATGTTGTGACTTATAACACTTTGATTAATGGTTATTTTCGGTTTAAGAAGGTGGAGGAGGCTGAAAAGTTGTTTGTGGAGATGAAGGGGAGGGATATTGTTCCCAATGTGATTAGTTTCACCACCATGTTGAAGGGGTATGTTGCGGCGGGGCAGATTGATGATGCTTTGAAGGTTTTTGAGGAGATGAAGGGCTGTGGGGTTAAGCCGAATGCGGTGACTTTCTCCACACTGTTGCCGGGGCTGTGTGACGCCGAGAAGATGGCGGAGGCGAGGGATGTGTTAGGGGAGATGGTGGAGAGGTACATTGCACCAAAGGATAATGCTGTGTTTATGAAGTTGATGAGTTACCAGTGTAAGGCTGGGGACTTGGATGCGGCTGGGGATGTGCTGAAGGCGATGATTAGGCTGAGCATTCCGACCGAGGCTGGGCACTATGGGGTGCTGATTGAGAATTTTTGCAAGGCAAATTTGTATGACAAGGCGGAGAAGTTGTTGGACAAGATGATTGAGAAGGAGATTGTGTTGCGGCAGAAGAATGCTTATGAGACAGAGCTTTTTGAGATGGAGCCTAGTGCTTATAATTTGATGATTGGGTATTTGTGTGAGCATGGGCGGACTGGTAAGGCAGAGACTTTTTTCCGCCAGTTGATGAAAAAGGGTGTGCAGGATTCGGTTTCTTTTAATAATTTGATATGTGGGCACTCGAAGGAAGGCAACCCTGATTCTGCCATTGAGATTATAAAGATCATGGGGAGGAGAGGGGTTGCTAGAGATGCGGATTCCTACAGGTTGCTTATTGAGAGTTACTTGAGAAAAGGGGAGCCGGCTGATGCTAAAACAGCTTTGGACGGCATGCTTGAGAGTGGGCATCTACCGGAATCATCGCTTTATAGGTCAGTTATGGAGAGTTTGTTTGATGATGGCAGGGTTCAAACTGCTAGCAGAGTAATGAAGAGTATGGTGGAGAAGGGGGTGAAGGAGAATACGGACTTGGTTTCGAAGGTATTGGAGGCCCTTCTCATGAGGGGTCATGTGGAAGAAGCTCTGGGACGAATTCATTTGCTTATGCTTAATGGGTGTGAGCCTGATTTTGACCATCTTTTATCTGTTCTTTGTGAGAAAGAAAAGACAATTGCTGCTCTCAAACTGTTAGATTTTGTTCTTGAAAGAGACTGTATCATAGATTTTTCAATCTATGATAAGGTTTTAGATGCTCTCTTAGCAGCAGGGAAGACACTCAATGCTTATTCCATTTTATGTAAAATTCTGGAGAAAGGAGGATCAACAGATTGGAGCAGCCGTGATGAGCTGATCAAGAGTCTTAATCAGGAGGGGAACACAAAGCAAGCAGATGTTTTGTCAAGAATGATCAAGGGAACAGATGGAGGTCCTCCAAAGAGAGGAGGAAAGAGAAAAACTACTGTATCCACATAGTTTGTTCTCTCTTCATTTTCTTGTGTTTTAGAGGTGAGACAGGTATTACTCCTTGTTGTTTTGGTTTTGGTTGTAACAAGTTATCTTATGAGGAAGAGAATTCATGAATTGTTCTTTATTTCAAATCCAAATTTGCAACTCCTGTGCTGAGTCTTCTGACTGACTCCAACATTCTTTTGGTTTTGGATCAGAGATTTGTTATGACACTCATCACTTGTTTTTTATTTTACTTTTTTAATATTGTTATCAGTCTACTCCTATCAAGGTCTCCATTTATGTTTTTTATATTTAACTCAATTCTTTCGAATAATGTAACAGTGAGAAGTTGGAACTGAACTGTAGTTTTCAATCAAACTTTTCTCGACTTTACAGGATTTTGAATCTTTGGATTTCTCTTTAATTTTGCTTTTCAAATCCTGTTTTGCCATGTTGAATACACCTGATGCTGAATCCATCCCGTACCAAGAACTGCCATCATCAGTCTATCCTGCTAAGTGCTGACAATACAACCACCAGCCACCTGGCATTATATCTGCTCTTTAGCCTAAGTCTTGTGCTGTGCTGGGCATTTGCAGTGTTTGCTTGTTATACTGACTGAGATTCTAAGATCTGCCACTTCCCAGAATCAGCTATGCCCTTGGAGAGCAAGATGGGATTCATTTTTTAGTCCTGCTTTCTACAGCTACTGGACTTCTGTTTTGCAGGTTCTATAAACAATGAAGTTGTTCTGCTCACAAGCTAAGAAAATCTGGGTGCAGAGATAATTGCATTTTCCCTATTTTTTGAGAAATTAGGTAATGTTTCTAATTTCCTCACAAGCAGGATGACATCAGACTTCCATTTGGTCTCTAATTTCCTACCTTCTCAGTTCTTCTGATGTTTCTGCATATAATTCCTCATTTGACTTGAATTTATTTTCTGATTACTGTTTTTCCAACTTCTATATGATGGTATGCCTGGAATGTCTTACTTCCAGATTTGGTTGGCTTGGAATGATTCGCCTTGCCTAGGTTGTCTAAATCACATGTTTAGTGTTTACTTGTAGGTATGTCTGATCCCACAAGTTTCACGATACCTTCTGATCCTGTGAGGGATTGCCGGGAATCTTAAAAATGCTGGAATCGGTAGTCTTCCACAAGTTGGGCTTCTGCAACGAGCATAGGTTGAACTGTGCAATCGACAACCATAGTGAATACTGAATAGTGTTTTACCTGATTTGTGCTCATTGTTTTCTATCAATCTCAATCCTCTCTCAGTTTGTCAATCTCTGTTCTTTGTTGTCTCTCACACAGGTGGTCCAAACCTCTCTGTTCTTTGTTGTTCTCAGTTGAAACTTACATCGATCCCTTACCTCAAAACAAAGTCACTAAACTGGAATAATTTCCGGTAATTGCATTCTCAGTAGATGTCTAAAACCCAAAACAAGGGATTCAAGTCATCTTATGCCATTTGTATTGAGAGGTTGCAGAATGTTTGACGGTTGTGAAGATAATAATGGCATGGTAAATTTACTTTGTGGATGCTTTTATTGTGCCAGTTCACTCACTAACTTGGGTTAGTATTCGATCACAAGAGATGGGTCAAGGATGCATTGGAGAACGTGATAAACATGTTTCAAATGCATTCACAGTTACCCTTGATTCTACTGTATTTAACTATGGATTTCTACCACGAGAGACCTCTCAACATAAAGTATATTACATTTGGACTTGTGTATTAGAGGATTTCTGTTGGGGATCATAGAGTACCTGTGAAAAATTATTAGCAATTGGTGGCCCCTTGTGTAGGGGTATTAAAAAAAACGGTTGGACCAAACCGGTTTGTAATCAAGCCTAAACTGAACTGGTTTTAATCCTAATTGGTTTGGAATAAAATTGCATTTTTGTACGAAAGTTGTTTGGTTAACTAAATTGTTTATACAAAATGGATTTAATTAATTGAATTGATTTTCAGAAAAATCATTTTTTTACAAAAAAGTAGTTCAAAAATAAGTTTGAAACTGGTTTAATTCTTAAATTAGTTTAAAAATTATTCAAACCCATTTTGGTTAATCAAATCAATTTTTAAAATCAATTTGATTTGAAATTGATTTTTTAAAATAGTTCGGCTATTCGTATCTAAAACCAAATCAATTTAAATAGTTTTGGACCAAATTGATCTGGTTTTTGCACATCCCTATCTTCATGTTATCCTCTCATTTATTTGTGAGATCAATTTCGCTTTGCATTTAATGCGGGTGTGAAAATTAGATTATTTCAATAATTTCAATGATTATTTTGTGGGATTTGCTAATATATGTTATGTTCAGTAGGTTATTTCAGTTGCCTTTTAACTTTATTTATTAGTTGAAAACTTATTTGACTGATTGATAAATAATTTTTTAAAGTTATCTTTAGTGTTTTTTGAAATGCTATATGAAATAGTATTTTTTAAAACATTAAAACATTGACTTTTAACTTTTCATATTTTATTTTGTTTTAATGCTTGAAATATTTATTTAATTTTGTTACTATTTTTTTTAAATGTCATTTTATATTTTTTAACTACTTCAACAATTAGTTTTATCGAACATTAATTATTTAATAAGTTAGCTTAAAAATTTTCTATTATCAATTAATTTTCAACTTCCCACTAATTTTTTCGAATAGACATATGCTCATCACTTTTCAGTTGGAGTGCATTATAATTGATTGTTGTTATACTTAATTGTATGAATAAGTTACAAATTTGTTTGAAAGTTATTATAAGATTTATTTTGTTTGGATATAGCCCAAAATATTAGGTTTTACATAATAAATTATTAAAAAAGGGGTATCAAGTTGGAAGGGAAAAAAGTTGTTGAAAAAAATAGGAGTAATTTAGGGATAACATTTTTTAGGAAAAAAATTGAAAAAAAAATATAAGCTTTAAATTTTAGATTGTTGAAAAACCACTGTTTTTTTTTTAAAAAAAAAAGTACCAAATTTAGGTTGATGATCCAAAGCATATATTTGGGGAAAAAAAACTTTTTTAAGAAAACTAAAATCCTCAATTTCAGCTACCTACACAATGTGTTTGGACTCCAACCTAGGACCATCAATGAAGTGAGATAACCCTACATTAGTTGATTCTCAATGGTATATTAACTAAACCATGAGTTTGGACATTCTCAATGGTATATTAACTAAACCATGAGTTTGGACATGCCATTTTTATGGATCAATTCATTTATTTAATGAATTTAAAATACCATGTGGTTAAATTACACGCTTAGATAAAGAATTTAAACAAAAATGGAATTTGTAACATTTTAATAAGGAACTTTATTTAGTTAACAAAAATGATAGAATTGAAATCCTACTAAAACTAAAGAATTTTAATTCTTTTTCTAGTGACTCGGTACTCTTTTTCTATGAAAGCTTGACTTGTTCTGCCGTCACACTCACTTCCTTGTGACTTTAAAACTCTAGCTCTCTTTCATGATGACGACCACACTCGTTCTCTCTTGATTCAGAGCAATCACTCTCTTAGTGCTTCATACAAGGTTATCTAGGGTTTCATTTTTTATTTTGTTAATTTGTGTTTTATTTTTTTATTTGGTCGTTTGATTTCATTGATTTCATTTTTTATGTGATAAGGTTTTATCTACTTCTTGCTCATTATATTTTTTGTTGTTGGATTTCAATTTCTTTTCTAGCGACTCACTCATTTTTCTCTATGCAAGCTTAACCTATTCCTTCCTCACCCTTATTCCTTGCGATTTTGAAACCCTCGCATCTCGCTCTTTCGTGATGGTGAGGATGCTTATTCTTTCTTGATTTAGAGCAATAACTCTTTTAGGTTGGTCTCCCATCTTTATTATCTAGGGTTTCATTTTTTGTTTTGTTTTTTTTATTTGGTTGTTTGATTTTAAAAATTTCATTTTTGATTTAATTGAGTTTTGTTGGCATTTTGCTCTTTGTGCTTTATTGTTGTTAGATTTCAATTTCTTTTCTAACAACCCACTCTTTTCTCTCTGTGCAAGCTTGACTCACTCCTTCCTTACTCTTGCTCCTTTGCAACTTTGAAACCCTTGCTCTCGATTTCTCACATGATAGCAAAGCTCATCCTCTCTTGATTCAAAGCCATAACTCTTTTAGTGCTTCATACAAGGTTGGTACCTCATCTTCATTATTTAGGATTTCATTTTTCATTTTGTTATCTTGTGTTTTGTTTTTAATTTGGTTGTTTGATTTCATTTATTTTGTTTTAAATTTGTTAGGGTTTTGTTGGCTTCTTGCTCATTGTGCTTCTTGTTGTTGGATTTCTCATTGTGCAAAGATCCAGAAGAAGGTATACACTTGATTTGATTTGTGCTTTGTTTAAATATTTCGTGACTTTTACTTTATGTGTCTAATTTGATTCTAGTTCATATCTTAGTTGTTTTTACTCTCTTTTTCTTTTCCTTTATGGCTCTGATTTGCTTTATTATGATTAGTAAGGTTGGTCCTATGATTTTTGGTGTTATAGACAAACCAAAAAATTTATGGTCCTCATAATTATTGAAATATTATTCACTTTGATTTTTTTTTTACAAAACTCATTAATAATTCATTTATAATCAAAATTATTTAAAACAATGATAACATTCGTAATTAATATTACTTTAGAAGTCATTATTAATGATAACATGAATAATTAATAATTCATACAAAATTATTTAAAGCAAAATAAAAATATTTAATCTATTCATGTTATTGTTAATAATAAATTTTAGAATAATATTAACTATTCATGTTATCATTTTTTTTATAATCTTGATTATAAATGAATTATTAATCAAATTTATTAAATTATAATATTATATAAAAATATATTGACTAAATAAAAAATTTGGTGTTCCTCTAACTTTGAGACCGTGCCCACGACCTACTCTCACTGTGCTCATTATCATTGATGATTACAGTATATTTTGAGGAATCAAACAGATTGTTATTTTTAACTGCATTTCATCGTGAACATTGAAATTTAAATATAAGCAATTTAAATATCTAACATTTCAAATTATTTAAAAATTTGGAATTCCTCGTCCTAACACATGTAAAGTATTTAATCAAATTAGTTTATTCAAGTTGATAGGTGATATTTCAATGAAATTTATGAAGCACTTTTATATAATTAAATTAATAAAAAATGATAGTAAATAAATGTTTAAATACTATTAAAAATAAAAATTATATTGTATCTAGAGTTTACTGATGAATAATAGAAAAATTGAGCCGACTACTGATATTTTAGAACATCCAGCTAGAGAGAAGGAAACGAACAAGAAACGCGTCTGGATTTAACAGTTGTAGAGAGAAGGAAGAAGATGGTGCTTCCGCAAGATTTGATAACTGAAATCCTGTTAAGATTGCCGGTGAAGTCTCTAGTTCGTTTCAAGAGCGTGTGCAAGTCATGGCTTTTTCTGATATCTGATCCCCGCTTTGCAAAATCACATTTTGAACTAGCTGCAGCACTTGCAGATAGAATTTTGTTCATTGCATCTTCTGCTCCTGAACTCCGGTCCATAGACTTCAACGCATCACTTCATGATGACTCTGCCTCTGTTGCAGTAACGGTGGACCTTCCTGCCCCCAAACCCTATTTTCACTTTGTTGAAATAATAGGTTCCTGCAGAGGCTTTATACTTTTGCACTGTTTATCCCATCTTTGTGTGTGGAATCCAACCACTGGTGTCCACAAAGTTGTACCCTTGTCACCTATTTTTTTCAACAAGGATGCGGTGTTTTTTACGCTTCTTTGTGGTTTTGGATATGACCCATCAACAGATGATTACTTGGTGGTTCATGCATGCTACAACCCAAAACATCAAGCAAACTGCGCCGAGATTTTCTCACTCAGAGCTAATGCGTGGAAAGGAATTGAGGGTATCCATTTTCCTTATACCCATTTTCGTTATACCAACAGATATAACCAATTTGGGTCGTTCTTGAATGGTGCTATTCATTGGTTGGCTTTTCGCATTAATGCATCAATTAATGTTATTGTTGCCTTTGATTTGGTGGAAAGAAGTTTTTCAGAGATGCATCTGCCAGTTGAATTTGATTATGGCAAACTTAATTTTTGTCATTTGGGGGTACTTGGAGAACCGCCTAGTCTATATGCTGTTGTGGGGTACAACCATTCAATAGAAATGTGGGCAATGAAAGAATACAAAGTGCAGTCGTCTTGGACTAAGAGTATTGTTATTTCTGTTGATGGCTTTGCTATTCGGTCCTTCTTTCCGGTATGCTCTACAAAAAGTGGTGATATTGTTGGAACAAATGTCATACCTGGATTGATGAAATGTAATGACAAGGGAGAACTGCAAGAACTTCGAACCTACTGTGATAGTCCATATCCATCCGAGGTGGCTGTGTATACAGAGTCTCTATTTTCACTCCCTTGTGATAGTAAGTGAGCAAGTTGAAGAAGATGATTAGCAACAGCGAACAAGAAGAATTAGCTTGTAAAATATTTTCTGACACCTTTATTATACTTTTGATACTCATTTTATATTATGATTTGTGACTTCTTCTGCTATTTCATCATGTTCTGTTTTATGATTATTCCAACATGATGTTATTACCGTTTCATTGTTTGCAATTTATATCCTTCCATTCTTTCACATGCTTTTTCTCTTAGCCTTAATAGGAATTTATTGCATTTCTAGCATGATATGCAGCCAGAGGGCTATCAGTTGATAGTTGCTGACACTACTGATATGAACTGAATACAACTTTAACATTATGGTGATGTCTAAGTTAGCCTAAGCTGCATGACATGTTGTGAAGTCAATATTATCAATCTTAGCTTCAATGCCAAATTAAAGGTGCTTATTTTTATATTGGTATCTTGAGTCATGCATAAATTACCATTACTTTTATAAAGAATATTTTATCAACATAAGCTTGAATATGAAGTAGCCAAGTAGTGCACCCGAGAGGCAGGAATTACTCTGTCTATTTTAGCAGGCTGACATGCTACACTAAATACTTACTAATAAAATTAAAGTAATTAGATTTGTAATTGCTAATTTATTAAATAATATGAATTTTCTGTTCTGAGTGTGGTTCTTTTGGTTTAGGGAAAGCATATTATGTTGGTTCAAAAAAACTAAATTTCTTAAATTAATGCCTATGATACCAATAGGGAGGTTATGCATAATGGGTTGGTTCCTCTCATGATTTCTTTTTAATCTAAAGTTTACGAATTTATTAACTCAGTTTTCTCCTTATTTTTCCATGAACATTGCAGTGGGAGTATCAAATTAGTGCTAGCTTAGGTATTGAAATTGGACCATTTGATATAGACAAGTCCATTCTTTAGAAGATCTCGTCAATAA
This sequence comes from Glycine soja, assembly GCF_004193775.1. NCBI lineage: Eukaryota > Viridiplantae > Streptophyta > Magnoliopsida > Fabales > Fabaceae > Glycine > Glycine soja. The sequence continues at coordinate 7,565,640 of NC_041009.1, read as the reverse complement.
CATTTTACAACTGCTTAATTCTTTTGTCTTCTTCCTTGCAATTTTCCTCCTTTTTTCACAATATTTTTCTCACTCATTGGTAATCAAGGATTAGGGTGAGTTCCCACTCTCATTTTCTTGTTCCTTTTGCACCAAATCTTCTAAAATATTAAGCTTTATAATTGCAAAAATATTGAGTTTGTATACCAAAAATCAAATCTATCTGAAAATGATTCTTTTTCTTAATTATTGTGGGAAATCAATTATCACCTAGAAGTTCCACACAGAGTTTTGATTATAACTTTTTCAAATACAAAATATGTTAATCCTAACATTTACTAATTGCAATGATTATGATATAACAGTAGATGCCAGCTTAATGTCTAATAAGAAAACAAGTGTGACACTTTTTGACGTATTATTGTTTCAGCACAAATGGATTGTGAAGTGTAACTAGATGAGTATATTTGATACACAGAATTGGGGTCAATAAGTTTTTCTCGTGTAGTGTGGTGCCGCAGTGGTAATTAAATTTGGATATGATGCATTGGTTACTGCAGGGGGATCTCAGCAGAGCTATTTCTCACTTTGCTTTAAGATTCAGTGGATGTTATGGTTCTATGATTAGTCCATCTGTGGTAAATTTAGACTCAGCTTATTATATGATTTCTATATTCGGTTGCAGGGGTAACATATATGTGTGGTTATTATCAATTAAATTTAGGGGCTGGTGTGATTTGTGGAGAGTCTAGCATTTTTTTCAAATTCAAAACACATATATGGTGTGGTTACATGGAATTCACCCTGTCACAAACATTTATTTTTAAAATATACTGTCTAAAAAAATGACCAGCATATACGAATTTACTTACTTGACCACGGTAGCCAGCACCTAGATTTTGTTGTTTATGTATTCCCTAACATAAAAAAATCTAAAGATTGAGAATTCATACCACGGATGATATAAGCTGGAATATAATTTCACATAAGCATATGGATAAGTACGTATTTCCCAAGTTCAGGCCTGACACTTTGAATTCATTCCCTCTTATATAGCTCTCATTTTGTGTCTAACCTACCAATATGAAATTTGTTTTCGAACACATTTGATTAACAGGAAGTGTGTTCTTAAGAGTATAATTACGTCAATAAGAAGGTTTCTATTTTTAATACAGGGTCCATTGTTGTCTTATAATTTTTCAATTTTACATTCAGACTTGTCACCTGCCAACATTATTGTCTTGCATCGCTCAACGACATTGTCAACCGCCTCATAAATTTTCAGTTGCATCCTTGAATTACCGAAATATATCTTCAAATTTCCAACTTCTTGAGGTTACAATCATTGATAAGAGAATGGAAAAAAAGAAAGGGAGAGGGGGAGAAGTCCTTGATAAGGTTACATTGTTTGCAATGTTTGAATTTTTTTTAAAAGAAAAATTATACCGATATTTGCTCAGCTACATGTGCCACGACCCTACAACTAGAAGTACATATTCAAAGAGACATACTTCTTTTTTTAGGCCCAACACACAAATTTTATGTAGGGAACTACTATGGGTCCTTACCTTCTTTGCTACTAGTCCCTAAAAACCTAAGAAAATACCTTCTAACCCCTCTCGGTTCTCCCTCCCCGCACCCCCAAGGCCCAACTCTTCTTCTCACCCCCACCACACCATCTCTATCCCAGATCCGAATCAGTGTTGCCCATCTCTGCCATGATTCGAACAATGTTGTGCATCGCTCCAGACTCCAAATTTGCACATGTGACCCCCTTGGCCCAGCCACCACCGCATCATCGTCACACCATCATTGCATCTCCATCTAAGTGTGCAAACCAATCTCTAAGGCTCCCTACTCTTGCGCAACCTCAACCTCTGAGGCTCCACGCGTTCGCGGCTTCCTAGTTGTGCGGTGGTGTTGTGGCACATCGATCTATTGGTGTTTGGTGTTGTTTGGGTTGCGCGATGATTTTATTGGTATGATGGTGTTGGCGTCACGATGATGTTGTTTGTATGGTGGTGCCAATGGCGACACCTGACATGATTATGGTTGAGGTCTCAGGATGTGAAGTGCAGAGGAAGAAGAGGCAATCAAAAACTCGATTTCATTATACATTATACAACAAATCGTATTTCTAAAGGGGTGCAGAAAGACGAAAACTCAATTACATTGTATAAGTATATAACAGAATTGTGTTTCCTTTTTGTTTTCGCACCCCTCCATAAACACTGAAAACATGTTTCCATTATACAACAATTGTACAAAAGGAATCATGTTTCCATGAAAACAATATTTAGAAAGGAAAAAAAGAGTGTCAACCCTTTGATATGAACCGGTAATAATGACAATGAAACCAATAACAACTCTTTTATGTATTATTAGTCAGGCTGGGCCTGCTTCCATCCACTATGACCACAAATTAGAAGTACACTTTGGCTATGGGCCTCAATTGGGGCAATTTTTCTTACTCCAACTTTTTTCCTTCTTTTCTTTTATGCACTACATTAGAAACCTAAATTTATGATCAACACGCGCTTGGAATTGTTTCACATCTCATAAAGGGTATTTTAGTAAGTTTCAAAAATTATAATTTGTATTTTTCTGAGTGTAAAGTGTTTGAATGTATAGTATAGAGAGAAATTACAGTATGATTCCAAAGTCGATCTTCATGTAACACGATGTAATCGATTAAAAAAAAATTGAAAAAATCATGAATAAAGCATGTGGAGATTGGTCATGATTATAGATACGTGGTGGTATTCAAGTATACAATAATTTTTCCTGCATAGGATCTGACCGAATTTTTTCATTTTACAATTAGATACGCACAACTCAGTGGGATCTGACAAAAAAAAAAAACAATATAGAAAGCATAACGTGAAGCTGTGCAACCGTCTCTTTAATTCAGTCTGCACCTCTGGTTTAGGTCTAGTGCGGGTGAATTTCCTTTAGCAGTTTTAATTTGGACCCTAGAAAATGCCTCTAAGCTACCTAATACCTATCCCCCCAAGCCAAGCGTTGAATTCTACTGATAACAGTTTGTGCATGTATTTTCCTCCATAATCAATTTGAAAATGACCTATCAATCGGAAAATTAATTTGTATTATATTGTTTCGCAGTAGGTCTATCCAGACACTTCTTTTCTTATAGTAAAATTAATGTTCTTAATCTAATTTATTAAATATATACTAAATCACACTCAAACTTTTTAATCTTTTCCAAAGTAAATTTTTAATTAAATTGTTTTTTTTTTCATACAATACAAGTAAACATAAAAAAATTCAATAAAATTAATGAATATTTTACATCAATATCATAATAATTTAAAAAAAAATGTTTCTTCGGAGAAGAGGACGTTCCCAGAGTCAAGTTGCATTTAACATGCATGCGAACAACTTGCCTGCTAAAGTTTCCATCTATGATCTATCTAACTTCTTTGTCTTCCAATTAAGTTTGGCAAAAATCTGAGGTTGCTTATAGCTTCTTCATTCTCAAGTCAACTATCATACTCAATTTGGAATTTTCACTGTGCTATTTAATTTGGGGACACACACACACAAAAAAAAGGGTAAGCTAGCGACCTGTCCCTAATTAACTTATGACTTTCTTCTTTAATTGCATAATATTGTAGACTATTGGGATTAGAAAATGACAAATTTATTGATTGTTTAATTTAGAGTTCACTTTTTTATTCTTCCCCGCCACCCCCAATTGTAAGCTCTTGTTGATTGGAAAATTGTCTTGCCAGCTCACTTTCAAAATGATAAGCAATAAGCCATCCATGAATAAGAACTCAAGTCAATCTTTCATTCTCATACTTCTTTTTTATTGTATTGTTTATTTTGCAAATTTCCAAATACCAGGCCCACCTGTGTTTTGTTGTGCAGAACATTGTTTCGCTTCTGATTAGATATTAGCGTATCAGAAATCAGAATAATTGACATGTTCAAAACAACAACGGTTTATTATATTTTCATAAAATATAAAATAGAGATGAAATGAGATCAAAATATAAATCAAACAGTTTTATACTAGTACCTTTCAACCTTAACAATTAATAAATGGTTTTTTTTATTAAGAATTTACAATCTTAACAAGTAGATTGCGAGTACCTTTCAATCGATTTCTCTTGCAATATTTAACAGGAATGAAACGCTAAGTTTTCGAGCCTTTATTTTAGCGTAATGAGTATTTAGTAACTAAGATTTAATATTCTAAGAGTCCAATGTAATATCAGTTGACAAGGATAACTTATTAGACTTAATAATTCCTGCAGCCATTTTTTTTTTAAAGTGACTTGTAAATATTATTATAAACTTCTATTAATGTCGATGGCACGCAATGCATGACCTTACAATAGAGTAATTTTTTCCGCCCTCTAAACTTATAAATACAATTTCTATTGCCATCAATCCAATATATATATCTTTTAGTTTTCTACAGATATATTACATAAGTACTTCTATTCAAGACACACAGAGTCAGTCAAACACCAAGGTGGATGTCTCTTTAATATGTTGCTTATAAATATTTCATAGAAGTATAAATAGATATACAAACAGACAAATAAATTCATTTATTTTAAAAGTAACTAAGTATTAAATACTTCTTCAATACAAATTTAATTAATCTAACTATTAAATTATATGATACTATGTTAATGGTTATGATATATATATATATAATCATTCAAAAGTATATTAATTGATAAAAATATCAAATAGTTTCTATTTTTTTTTTTCTAAAATTAATTTATTGAATGATAATTCAGTGGTTGAAATGAAACTTTATTAACATGTTTGAAAAATTATTAAATCGTCTCTTTTCAATCATGCGGGCATGGCCCTGGATTTCCACCTCATGAGACTCATGAGGATTCCTCCTACGATAGCTATAGGTGTAGTTTTAGGGGGGAAAACACAGCAATATATAGGTTAGAATATATATGTGTGTGTGTGACATTAATGTTTGAAGATTCTACGCGAGCATGGCAGGGCGAGGATATGTATTAAATAACCAAACTCATGCGATTGTCTTGTACACAGCTAAATAAACAAAGGTTTGGAGAGAAAAGTAATCAAGGGCTAAAACAGCTTTTATTAAGACATGATGTGTGATACCCGTAAAGGGGAAGCATATTGTGCCAGAATCATAACAATTATTAGAAGGAATACATGTATTAATCATATCTGTTGATTCTGTTGGAATCACCCGAGCAAATGCTATATTCTACTCTACCTTCCATCATTAACCAAATCCATCAAAGATTTTAGAGTTGTGGACCAATCTACCTGTGTGATTTTGAACCTAAATTAGTAGTTTATATAAAGATTAAAAGTTATAACAAGCTAATTAAACAGATGGAGATAATAGTTCTAGTCTTTTCCAAATCAACACTTTCTTTTATGCCACGGAATATTTGGGCAGTCAGTTGAGTTTAATTATTTAGGTGGTTACAGAATGAAATGAAATAATACACCAACAGGCCCAAACATAATTGCTAGTTAGTCAGAAATTCAATTTGTGATCATGTAATTATGTAGAAAAGACAAAAATTATTTTATTAATTTTTATGTCTGGAAAGAAATTAGTTTTCACGACTTATAAATTGACAGAAATTACTATTGAATGTGCAATTCAATCTAGTGACTTTTGTTTTTATTTATTATTATTATTTACTGTGAATACCTATTTTTCTAATCAAATAGTTCAGGATAAATAAATTTTGACGAAACATGTTATCTGCAAAATGACAATTAGTCATTATATATTGAATGATTGAGGGTAACTGCTGCATGAATGATTAATGAAGGGGGTTTATTTTATTTCTTTTACATAAGTTTTTTTATAATAATAATTAGTTTTTGCTTGTACATAAAAACTCAAACTTATATAAAATATAATGGTTTATTCAAGTGATTGAAGTTTGGATGTATTCTGACTGGTACGTATGAAGATATTAATGTAGAGGAATAGAGTTTGATCCTAACAATATACTTTAGTTATTCACATTCCCCCACGCCCCCACCAGCCTACAACAATGTCCAAACAATAAATCAATTTCTAATTCTGCCTTGGTCATATATGCCGACCAAGACCATCCATCTAGCATGATATGATGGATTCAACATGGTCCTCCAATAATCATATAACTTTATCACATTCTGCGAGACTTTGAAAAACTTCCATTCGCTCCATCAATATCAAATTAGCTTTGAAGTTGAAACTGCTGCTTAAGATAATAACTTGTTATTCATCTACCACCTTTTTACTTGTAGGGTAGTTGTTCGGAGTAAAATATTTCATAAATATATTTATGAGATATTATATAATTTAATAATAAGTAGTTTTGTATCATTTATAAATTGATACAATTAAAATAAAAGTATTTAATAAATATTCTTTTATCATTTTGCCTTTTAATATTTTTTCATACAATATACATGAAATCAAAATTGCAATTAACAAATTAAATATAATAATATTATATATTGAATATACTTTTTATAAACATCAAACAAAACAAATGACTTAGAATGTGTTTGAATTCACGTTTGAGGCGCTTCAAACGAAAATTCTCACTTTTCCTATGCAGTAAACATATAGAAGAAATTCGTTTATCCCAATAACATGAAAGCGAGTTATATGTTAAATGCAACTATTACATAAATACACCCTTGATGATTTTGGTGGTTGTGGAGAAGGAAGGGTTAAGGATTCAAACCTCATCTCTAATATTATTTACAATTTTCCAAAATGCACAAAGTTTTGAAGGCAGGGAGTAATAAACTTATAGAACAAAATGTGTGAAATTTTAATAGTTAGAGAGAAAAGTGCAATTAAGCTTTTTTTAAAAAAAATTATGATGATTTACAATTTTAAAGACCATTTATCTATTTGGTCATCTACTGTAATATTAGGGATTAATTTGATTAATAATATATAATTCCAAAATTATTTGATCACTTATATTAATTTTAAGGATCAATATGACCAATTTATTTGTGGGTTATAAGATTGATTTAATAGTGAAACAAAAAAGAAGGAGAAAGAGATTGTCCATTCAAATCTTTTCTCTACCACTACATTAACAATTAATATTTATTGATTAAAAAATATATCATCACCAATTTATTCTATTTTAATTAAGGACTATCATTCACTCAATAATTAATTATTGCAATGGCCTATCATTCACCAATTTATTGATTAAAAAAAGTTATTTGAAAATAACCACAAGCTAAAAGAAATTAGATTCTTGAAAACAGCTTATTTTTTGGATTTTTTATGCTAAATTTTAGTTGATTTTCCAAATATCTAGCTTATTTGATAAATATCTTATTTTTTTATATATAAAAACAGTTGAAATTGAAGAAAAATAAAAAAAAAGCTTTCCCAAGCTTCACCGAGTTGCTGTTGTGTCTTTTGTATTTTTAACGTGAAAAGGTACGTTAACGTGTGCAAAACTGAGTGTTTGAATTGGATGAGGATTGGCACCAATTGTTTCTGTAAAATTAATCTTAAAATAATATAATTTATATTTAAATTTTTATTATAAAAGTAAGACATTAATAAAATTTAATATTTTTATTTAATGTAAAAACTTATTTATAGTTATTTTAACTCAAAATTAATTCTAGCTTAAAATTAAATTTCAAAATGTAAAAAATTATGTAAAATTATGTTAATTAATATTTCAACTTGATTATCAATAATAATGTTAAATATATTCAGCCTCTAATTTGCTATCCACGTGTTGTTATCAGCTTTGTTTGTCATGTGTTGTACAATTGTCCTCCATCTGTTTTATTTTTTTACTTTCTCTTTATTGCATGCTCTCTCAGTCTCAAAAGTTAAACCCTCCATTATTTTTCAATTTCATTTTCTCTATTATTTTTTGTCCTCTCATTATTTCTTAAAATCGTGCAAATGCATGAGTTCTCTCTAATTTCAAGAGAAAAAAATCAAGTGTCATATCAACAAGAAATAATATTAAAAATAAAATATAAATAAAACATAACTCATCTTATAAATTGATTTTGATATTAAACAAAAAAATATGATCAATATAAATTAGAAAATTAAAAACAATAATAATGACTAATGGTATACTAGTGTATAATTCTATGTTTGATAGAGAGAGAGAAAAAAAAATAAACTTTTGAATTTTAAATTGAAAAAAGTGAAAGAAAATAAAATGTTTAATTTTTGCTTGAAGATAATTTTCTTTATAATTTTTCTTTAATTTTTTATTAAAAAAAATATCATTATACTTATTTTTTTCTTCTCAACTTTATTTCTTTGAAATGGACAGTAAATAAATATATCTAATACTGCTAGTAATGTTAATTTAATTGGTTGAAGAAGTATGATCTGAAAGATGCACAAAGACCGTGACACGTGCAATGCTGGTCTATGGTCATGACTGGTATCACACTCACTCCCTGATCGAGAAGTCAGCCACAGAGCCAGAAAGCAAAGCATTCTCTCTCTTTCTCTGGATGTCTAACATTCACACGTGCCCATGCTTCCTCATCACTGTACCTTCTCTCTCGTGCGTGTCACAAGCTCTGTCACCCAACAATTTCACTCCTCACTCTCTTCATAAATCACATACAACAACTCAATACAACACACAACCACTTTTCCCCATCTTCCACTTATTTTGCATCCTACCCCTTTTTACTTGGTATTGCTAATTATTATCTTTAAGATACTATTGGTTAAAATTTTTATAAAAATATTTAATGTGAAAATTATTTAAAAAAATATAAAAAAACTTGAATACCGTTATTTTTTTCTCATAATAAAAAAATTTATGTTTAACTAACAAATACCTAAGACATTAGTTAACATTTGCATTATAATACAAGGGGCACATCCTTGTGTTCGTTTTTTGCTTATAATAATAAAAGGCTAACGTGACGTGTTAAGCTTTAATTATATTTTAAAGTGAGTTTATGGGTTGGATTAGTAATTTAATAATGGAAAGTGGGTTTTATGGGGCTGTATTAAAATAATGTTGGCTTCTTTTTACCCGGCAAGTGATTGAGCATGGAATTGCGAGAACACGGCAACACGCCCTCTTAGTTGTGTGTATTATTGCCGCTGCAACTACATTTGATTTGGTTGTATTTTTTAGGTCTTTTCAGTGGTAGACATGGCCATGATTTCTATAAGAAATTAAGAATCATAGTACCACGACTCCAAACCCAATGTGTTTCCCTTTTTCTATTTACTATTATCAACCTCGATTCTTTCCGGATATGGATCTTCTGCGGTTAAGATAAACGATAAAGAATCCCAATCGTGTAAATTTTTACTCCATATTTTTCTATTATAAGACACTGGACTCCATTTTTTTCTTAAATGAAAATAAAATTTATTACACGTTTTATCCCTTGTCTTTGATGATTTTATAAATTTTACTATTTTTTTTTTAACTTTTCATCCTTGTACTTAATATTCCACAATTTGTCTCAACATTAGTTAATCATTCGTTGTCATTAGTTGACCATTGACGTCACAATGTTAACTATCGATTTGATCATTTAGTCGTCTTGGCTATTAGTATTGACATGACATTTTAACATTGACGTGATATATACATGAAAATGACATGATGATGAATACGAATTTGACACTTTTGGTAAAAAGAAACTCTTTAAGGTTATGAGAATCACAAGGACAACAACAATAGTAATAATAACATTGATAATAATGAAAATCATAAACCATAATGATATAGTGTTATGAAGAGAAAGATTATCCTATTTATCTTATTGTTTTTTATCCTAACTCCTTTTTCAACATAAGAAATATATTGCACCTCCCATAAAGGAAATGCAAGAGAAGGGTAATGAGTAACAACCGTAATCCAACAATATTCCCTTGAAAAAAACTAGATATTTAGTCATTTACAACTACCACTAAATGACAATCACTTGATCCTAAGGGCAGAGCCTCCCAAAGACAATGAAGAACAATATAAAAGAGAATATCAACAGATATTGTTAAACACGTACACTTTTTTACCTAATAACTCTTATATTGGAGTATCCACTCATTTGAGTGTTAAGAGTAATATTTACCGATACACATTTAACTTCTTACTAGAGTTTTGGGAATTTGGAGACTAGAATTGACATACGTCAAAGGATTGAGAGAAATCAGCCATACGTTAAAATAATTTAGATATTTTTTTATAGAAAAAATAATAATTTAGATCATAAAAAACATCAATTAATTTCTTGCACAAATTTAATTTGTACATATGGACACCAAATTAAATATATTAAACACTTGGTATTTAACTATTATCACTTGCCATACCACAGGAGAAAAAACTGACCGTCAAGTATTTGTCTTTTGGTTAAAAGGTAAAAAAGAAACTGTCATGTAAAAATTTTCCTAGCTATGGTGCCATTTTTATTAATAGATTATTTTATGGTAGGGTTTTTGGTTTGCTGGTTGCAATTGACAGTTAATCTGACTACAATGCTAATTAGCAAAAGAATTGGTGTTAGTGATATGCTGGGAGGGCTTTAAAAGAGTAAAAACTTTTGATAAAATGAATCATTGAGTGGGCAAATCAGTTAATATAGAATTATTTAAATTTAAATTTTGAATATATAATTGTATTAAACATTAAAAATATTATTATTTATAATAATTCTACAGGAGCTTGAGAATAATTATATTGATTCTCTTATACATGCTGTTGGAAAAAAAAAAGTAAAAAAAACTTGTCAAAACCCAAGTTAGTAATATTAGTTAACTTATCTCCAATAATATAATAATCACAAAAGATGTTCCATTTGAACTACAAAATGATCATGGAAAGTGACCGAATGGTTGGTCTCTCCCCAATTGCCGTTCTGGTTTCCAGCAAAGGGATCATCTTAGTGGGTTTTTGCTGCCTCCATGGCCCATCAAATGCTGTTCCTGCAATTGCATATACCTTCCACATGACACTTGAAAGTTGAAAGAGAGAGGGAAGGAAGCAAAGACACACATCATTGGTCGTACGGACATCTACAACCTTTGCCCATTAATTAAATCATAAATGCCCTCAAATCTTTGCTTTATAAAATCTAAATTAATACTACATGATGTACATTTAAAACTCCAAACAGCTTTTCAAAAAATAAAGTTGTGTTTAATTGGAGAGGAGCCCAGTTAGTTCTGAACTCGACATATGGGTGGTGGCCAGGGAAGAAATTTTTTACACTACTTTCTGGGTAGTGCCATCCTTTTCATCTTCATCGGAATTAACCCTTTTGTCTAATTACAATTACTACTCTACCATGCATTCACAAACGAATTTCGATTAATATATTTTGTTCTTGATCGATAAATTATGTAAATTAACTTAACGGACCTGGCCAAGCGAAGTATCTATTTTTTTTTTTTTTTTGTGAGCCAAGTGACTTATCTTGTTTTTTTGTTTGTTTATGGGAGTATTATATTTTTCTGTTAAATAAATGGTTTCTTCCTCTTTATTTGATATCTATATATTTTTATTTTTATTTTTTGCATTTTTGGTACAGAAAGGGGAGGGGGGACACAGATCACTGATGACCTGCCACACCTTTCAAGTTTTATCTAGCAAAAACCACAGCTCACCTAAAAACTTTTATCTATAAAAACAGTAAAAGTTAAATGAAAGGACACGGCAAATAAATTTTTAACTCAAAGAAGTTGTAATTTCATTTATGAGAGACTTTATTCATTCAAGCAAAACCAGTGGCATCTGGTGTTATAATTAATTAGACTTGTGTTGCGGCAACTTTCATTAAATTGATGAATGTTTGTAGGTGATACGCTTTTGATTTCTGAATGATTCATTCAATGCTTGTTTCTACATCCATATCTAGGTTGAGTAGAGTTTATTTTTGTTTTTATCTCAACTGTTTTTTGCTATGGTCTTTTATTTAGACTAAAATTTGATCCAATAAAAAACTAAAATATTTATATTAAAAAAAATATTTGGAACAAGATCGGATTAACAGATTTGGAGAGATAAGATATCAATATTAACAATCTATAGCTAAATCGTAAAATTTAATAAATATATAACTTATAATATTTAAGGTATATTTTATAATATATATTTTAAAACAAATAATATCAACATAAATATAATATCATGTTATGTAGAACAATATATATTAAGTTAAGAAATTGCATTAATAATACATAATTATTTGGACGGAGTTGGGATGACTCGAAGTACAATCCAAATTGTTCCTCAAAAGATATCATATCTAATTTTTAGTTCAAACTAGTCAAAATTAACTTTACATTAATATTGGTTAGTAGAAAAGCCAAGTCATGAACACCCTTAATTATTAGCAAGCATGCGTTTGTCCAGTACTTGATTTTAAATGTAATCATGAAATAAAATATATTAAAAATACATGACAAAAAGTATAAAAATGATCCTATTTAAATAATATTTTGCATGAATATCTATAAGAAAAATAATAATAACAAAGTAAACTTAAATATTAATAATATCTTCCTTAAAGAATCTACCATGTATAAATGCATATTAAGTTGCTTAAAAACTTTTACGGGGGCCTTGCAATCCATTTTAAACTTGAGAATTTTATTATTATTATTATTATTATTATTCTCCAATGATAAATATTAATTGCATTGTTCAAATGGGTCCCAAAAATATATTTATTATTGTTTAAAATTGATTAAGTAATAATATTTATATAATTAACACTCATGTCACCTACTCTGGTGGTAACATTTGTTAAACAACATTATTTACTTCGAAGTAGCTCTTATATATAAGCAACGATACTCTAAATCATCTTAAGAATTTTTATTTTTATTACAAATAAATATAAAAAAGAGAGACGTAATCTCATTCCAATTCGAAGTGCAATTTACAATAACACTTAGGCATGAAGTATTAATGAAGAATTATCACCTAAAATAAAATAATAAATTATTTTTTGGAGGTTAATCAATCTTATGAATTAACTCCACCATATCTCATTGAATAAAAGAAATATTTGTGCATGGATTACCATTTTAAGACATTGAATTTTTATATAGAACACTTATAATTGCTTGGAGAGGTATCCTTATTGGGTGTGTGTATATGATGAATAATATTTTTCAAAGAAACATATGATAATATATATATTTTTAATTTAATATTGAAAATTATTTATACATTAAATTAAACTATTACATAAATTATTATAAATTAATCTATTAATTTAAAATATTAAAATATTTTAAAATTAATATTATTATATATATAGTTTATTATTTATTTATTTTTGAAAGGAGTAATTTATTATTTATTAATTACTAGAAAATTGTAAAAAATAATACACTAAAAAAAATTATTGATACTAGTTTTAAAAATTAATTTTAAAAGTAATTTAAACCAAACATGCACAGCATATACAATCTCTCTGGACTGTTATTTTACTAGTTAGTTTCAATCTTTTCAATTAATTGCAGGGTCCCATACTCTTTAATTTTTGTAAGGAACCAACTTCTTAATTAATGTAGTCAGTCATTGACCTTGTTGGAAGAGCTCAAGATATTTTTTTTTATCTAAATAAACATATTATCTAATTAAAACACCCTATGCAATAGTACAATACTTCACTGTCGTGCAATTTCTTCAAGTGCAAGTAGCAGGATAAAACCTGTTGAGATGTGGGACTAAGAAATTAAAACTTTATGCTTTTTCATAATTCAATTATACACTTTGACTACTTAGTGCTTGCTAGTGGCACATCCTGTTCTCAACAACCTATTTGCTAAAGGACAGTGATAGAATAATTATCTAGCACTTTAGATAATAATTAACCATTGTGTTGCTTCATTAGGTTTTACTGCATTTGAGGTATTATTATTTACTTTAAAACTTGTATGAATCTCATGGTTGTCTTTGGAAAATGTTTCAAAGAATTAGGGGAAGAGAGCATTTATAAATAAATACTATTTGTTTTGATTTTTAAACAATGTAATCGAGACTTTTTTAAATACTACTATATCTGAACGGATTTCAAAATCACAATTTTATCAAAATGAATCTTCTCTGACTTTTCTCTTGAAAATTCAAGACACATACATCAATATATCATTCACAGGCATAGTTATTTCAATATATATGACCCGTCTTTTTCTGTTGATGTGTTAGGTTATTACAATTTTCATACATATTATTATGGTCCCCTGCAGTCTTAATTTGGTCCCCAATTCATGCAAGCTTTGTATTTGCGGCTTTCCGCGTATGGTTGTTTTTTTTTTTGAAAGATAGCATCCTATTAGCATTACCCAAATAGTATAACAATTAGTTCATCCCATTTGTTACTGCATGCGGATATAAATGAGGTCATTTCACAACAATGAATATCCATATTACCTTTAATTATTGCAAATCTTAGTGAAACAGTTGTTTATACAGAATATGGTAAAAATTTCATAAAGGCTCTTTCCATGTAAATGCAAACATCTTGTCAATTGAGTGTATACTTCTTGAGAAAATATAATTGTATTTTAATTTTATACGACAATTTATAAAGAAAGGAGAAGAATATAATTTTATACAACAGAAAGAGAAAACAAATAAAGAAAGGAAAAATTTATGGATATATTCACATCTTCTTTTGTTATCACTGAATTCTGCTATAATTTGTTAAAATAAGGGTATTTAATCTTAACCAACTATAAGGATGTTTTTTACCATCAAAGTCCAGCATTTTTTTAGTAGACATGTTCCTGGTGCATTTAGATAGACAATTTATATAATATATCAAATCACGAAGAATAAAAGAAATTGAAATTTGGGAAACACTAAAAAAGGTCACTACCCACTTAAAAAGAAGTCCAATTGCATGCTGCCTGAAATTTTATTTTTTATTTTCTAAAGGTGAGAACTATAAAAGAAGAAGAATACATGTACTATAATTAATTTATTTTTACAAATTTAATTTGATTTCTAAATTTATTTTATAGTTTGAGTTTGATTGTACGGATAATCATGAAAATTAAACTTTGTTTAGTTGATAAGTTGATTATAATTCACTATAAACACAACATTGACAAATCACTTTAAAAGAAAAAAGAATGGGGCATTTTGTTTTCTTGTAGGATGAAAACAACATTTACAAAGCTCAATTATAACTTATGGTGGTTAATATATATATATATATTAAAAAGAATCCAATCTGTAATTTATTTTCCACATTATTTGATCAAATATAATATTTATTTAATAAAATATACAACTCATGTTCACATGACACGCTTTCAATAATTAGATAAGACAAGAATGGAACGAACTTATCTTTAAAGCTAGTGAATGAAAGAAAGTGTATATTTATTTTTTTAATCTAAAATGTTTATAATTTGACTTTAATTTTGATAAGTATAAAATAAGAAGTTACGGTACAATTTTGTAAGATAATTATTATAAAAATAAATAAATTCACTTATACATAATAATTTGTGATAAAATGATAATATATTTTTTTTATATTGTGTGTACATACATTATTGTTTTCTTTAATTTTAATAAACTAAAAATTAGAAAATAAATATGGATTGAATGGTCCAAAGAGAAGAAAAGAAAAAAAATATTACAAGTTTAATTATTTCTGTTAATAAAACTAATGAAAATTAATGACTAATTTTTTTTATAAAAAATAGTATTAGAAAACAAAATCGGGTAATAATTAATGGGATAAGGTTAGGAAGTAAATACAAGAGAAAGGAGGGACAAATATGAAGGAGTGGAGAATACATAAAGAGATGAACAGCCTTGTGTCTTGCCTTTTCCGATAAGCCCGGTCATTGTTCGAATGGGGAACAGCAACAACAATCCTTCTTCTTCTTCTACTTCTTCACAACCACTTTGAGTTCAACTCACCCTTGTGCTTTTCTTCTTCTCTCTTTCTGTTTAGTGTTTTAGTCTTTACCTTTCGCACACAAAAACACATACACACACTTGTCTCTCTCTAGAAATCACGCAATTCTCATATACCCCGATTTTTCTTTCACTTTCTTTCCATTTATCACCCACCAAACTACCAACTTAATGTTTCTTTTTGCTAAGAGAGAAGCACAAACAAACTGTAAGTTTCAACCAAACTCCAAATTCACCTTTAACAAAATGCTAGCATATGTTCTTTGGTAGTGGATTTCAGGTCTTGTTTTAACCATGTTAAGCTTGAGAGTCTTAAAAAATTGATTTGAAAAAAAAAACTGAACCAGGTTTCCTCTTTTACATTTGAAGGTGCTCTTGAGAGTTGAGACATAAGAAAAGACCATTTGGGAAATTCAACAATCTCCTGAAATCAGGCAGCAAAATAAGGTTCCATCTCATATTTTGTCTTTATTTCTCTCCCCATCCACACTTTGATCTCTTTCATTTTTGTTAATACTGTTTTTCTTTTTAAAAAAATCTATAATTTTGTTTACTGATCTGAACAAAAAGTATTGTGTTTAAGTTCGGTTTTTTTGTGTTTTTACTTTGTTTCAAATAATAAGGGAGCTCTAGGGACACAGATCTGTAAGCTTAACACCTGGGTTTTTTTTTTCATTATTTTATTTTGTCTTTGATTAACCTGTCACGGAATCTGAGCCAACATTGTTCAAACTAATGAGACTCCAAATTTTATTTTTAATATTTTTATTTAATTAAGACTATTATTGAGCATTTCAGAAATAGTGTTTTTTTTAATAGTGAACCTTGCAGTGCCTGATGTTGAGAGAATCTGCACCCTTCCAATAATCAAAGGGCTTATTTAGAGCCACATATCATCCTTGAAAATTTCCCAGCCAATTTGGCGCCAAATGTTGGACCTTTCTACATGACTTTGCAACCACGTTGAAGGAAGCCACAATTGTCTCATATTTTCATCCTCTGGTACGTAACAGCAACTCCTCTATGCCCTTTGAGATTTTTCAGAAAGCTTTTTTCTGCATGTTATTTTAGTGTTGGTTTTGCAATTATTACAAGTTGTCTCTGTTGCGAATTATATATATAATTGATGTATCTTGAGCAATAAAATTATCTGACTTGCCAGTATAACTAACAAAGCAGTAGTTTTAGTTTTACCCATACACAAAAAAAAAGAGTTGAATTAAAAATGAACAATTACCTTAGCAATTTGCATTAACATAAAGGGCTAATTTATAAGTATCTATAAAAAGCATTAATTTTTTATATTGAAAATAAAGTATTTATTAATTACGTCAAAAATATAAAAAAATTGTGTCATTTATATTTTATATAACAACTCATACAATATTTTGTATCCCAATATTTTGGGTGTTTATTTTTATCTATCTTATCATTTATTACATTCTATATTTTTCTCATTTTGCAAAAAAAAATGTCCAATGAATTGTTGTGAGAATAATATTTTTCTTATAAAATATAGTAAATACTTCTTTATAATGCTTAACATTTTCCAGAAACCAAAATATATGTGTTTTCTTAAGTTAGTAAAGACTTATTATTAATGACAGTTTGTAAGTTTGTACAAAGGGCACATTTCAATTCAACCTTTTCTCAAATCCTTGTTTTTTCATAATATATATTCGGTTTTTAATGTGCTATATACAAACTATGCTAGACAGTAGACACAGTCAGATCTTATCTACTGTGTACTTACTACTTAGTGAATCTAAGAAGTGTACGAAATTTTTGATATTTTTTAATATTTATTTTTTTGGAATTTGAATGGTAATAATTAATTAACAGAAAATTATTTGGTTGTTTATGGTACTAGCTGGGTGTGATTTTGCAGGAAGGGTGAGTGAGAGGGTGCTGAGTCTGAAACCTAGTTCAGTGTTCTGCTTTTGAAACTGCAAAAAGCTAAACAAGGGCCTCCTGATTTGGACCGTGATATATCAGAGCGTGAAAAAGGCCTTTCTATCACTACCCAACCAAAGCAGTCTCTGAATTATCATCATCATCAATGCAAAGGACTTAGTAGACAACCCCACACACTTGCACTCTTTTTTCTCTCTCTCTCTACACAAGTGTAACATAACATACATAACATACATAACATAAAGAGAGAGACAAAAAAAGTGTGTGTTTTGTGCAAGGCATGATTGTGATATGGAGGAGGAGGATGAGATTCTTCAAGCACGGGCGTGTAAGTTGCCAAGAAGAAGAGGCAGTGATGGGGAGAGCACGAACAGCAGGTTCCACAGCAGCAGCTGGCACCACCACAACTCTTCGAGGATCATAAGGGTGTCTCGAGCATCTGGTGGCAAAGACAGGCACAGCAAGGTTATGACTTCAAAAGGGTTGAGAGATAGAAGGGTTAGGCTTTCTGTGAACACTGCCATTCAGTTCTATGACCTTCAAGATCGCTTGGGTTATGACCAACCTAGTAAAGCTGTGGAGTGGCTTATCAAATCTGCTTCTGATGCCATTTCTGAACTTCCTTCTTTGAACAATTTCCCTGACACTCCCCAAAGTGATGATCATGAGAAGAGGGAAAACACCGCTGATGTTGCTGTTGGGGTAGTAGATGGTGAGAATGGCAATGGCCAGAACTTGAGTTTGGCTAAATCTGCTTGTAGTAGCAATTCTGAGACTAGCAAAGGTTCTGGCTTGTCCCTCTCAAGGTCTGATATTCGTGTGAAGGCTAGAGAGAGGGCAAGGGAGAGAACAACAAAGGAAAAGGAGAAAGAGAAAGAGAAAAATGATGAGTCTCATCGTCATCATCACAATGTTGTTGTTGTTCCTCATCACAACCACAATGTGAACCTCGTTTCACAAACAGCTTCTTTCACGGAGCTACTCACTGGCAGTGATCCCAACAAAGGGTGTGATGAGGCTAATAACAACATGATGTTCAACAAAGCAGCAGGTAGACTGCAATGGTGTTCATCAACGACACCTATGGACTACTTTCTGGGGCTTTCCTCTTCTAGAACAACGACACACAATCACAATCACCTTCATCATCATCAATATTCTTCTTCTTCTTCTAGTGGGTTCTCATTGGCACAAATCCAACTAGGACATTCTCTTCCTGAGGCAATGAATCATGTTTCAGCATTCAACAACAATGTGAGTGGTGATAACCACAACCACTCATCATCAGATCCTCATCTGCAGCAGCAACACTTGTCATTGATACCGGATCATCTTATGTCAGCTGTGGTTACTTCTTCTGCTGCTTCTTCTCATCATCATCATCATCAGCCCAGCGGGAACGATTACAATCTGAACTCCACCATGTCTTCGGGCCTCGCTGGTTACAATAGGGGGACCCTTCAGTCCAATTCTCCGTCTCTGCTGCCTCACTCGCAGAGGTTTTCGCCTATAGACGGATCCACTGTACCTTTCTTCATTGGAGCTGCTTCTTCTGCTGCTGCAGTTGCTGCTCCTGCCATGGAGAACAACAACAACAACAACAACCATCACCAGCATCAGTTCTCTTCTGTTTTTGATGGCAGCCGCTTGCAACTTTACTATGGCCATTCTGACCAGAAGGGGAAAGCCAAGAACTGACTTTTGGATTGCTCCATTTTCCTCCTGGTAAGACTATCTTCATCGATCTTTTTATTATCTTTTCTCTTTTAAATCCTTTCATTTAGAATGACAAAACATTGTCTAATTCATTCTAACACACTTTACTATGATACCAAGATTATAAATTTGAGGGTTTTAGTATAGTTGAATTTTTGGCCAATATTTATGAGTTTGGGCACATCAAAGGACAAAAAGAAAAAAGGTGAGTGTATTTTCTCAATAACGTACAGAACTAAAACCCGTAATTTTTTTGAAAAATTTGATGATATCATAGAATTTCTCTTGTTATTAGTTAAAGTTTATTAATAAATGTTTAAATCTCATATTAACAAGAGATATAATATATAGTTTTTACAAGGGTTGTAGAAGTAGACCCAAAACGAAATTTTTTAGAGTAACAAATAATATCATATTGGTTAAACTTAATAAGAAAACATGTGTCGGAAAAAACAAGTTAGATAAAGTCCTGAAATTTATAGCTGTTTCTTTTATGTTTGTTTGGCTTTAATGTGCGATAGTACATTTGCACTCCATTTTGATTATTTGATGTGGTGCCCCTTAATCTTCTTCCCCAATGAGATCCTTTGGCGTTGGTAAAAGAAAAATAATCCTACTTGTATAGACAGCACGTAACACGTAGTAAGCTTTATACACAACCAATCACGAAAGTCTAAGTGCCCAATTAATGCATTACGTGGATATGACGTGACTTTAATTATTTGATGGTGTGTAGTTAGTATTGCTTACTTGAATGATGTTGTTTTTGGATTGATGTGTTGTGTTGTGTGCAATACCACGAACCGCTTGGCTTCTAGGTAATGATGAACAAGTTGGCCATTGGGCATAAGTTTATGGTACCGGTTTTGCTATCCGTTGTGTTGTGTTGTCTTTTTTTGTGGATTCCTATATGGGTTGCCGTGAATATATAGGATATCTATCGGCTGGTTGTCTCCTTGTTTGTGCTCTCATTGGTTCCCTCCTCTATAGCATGTCAGGTGTAAGCTTTTGTGTGGCATATACCATGTGTGTCACTGATGAGTGGGGGCAATTTTAATTATGCTTTGGCCCAAAATCAAAGTCTAAAAATGACTTTACAATCCCAATTACTCCAATTAAGCTCATGCTGTACACCCACATGACACGATCCTCATTGGCTCATTGCCTTGGTTAGAGGATAGCTAGGATTTTAACCACACATGGGGTGGACTTTTTCATGTGTTGAAAGGTCCATGCACGTAGTCAGAAACTTCACTGCTGACACTCACGCTTAGGAAATATTGAAAGAGGAATTGTATTTTTATATGCATTTTCTTCCACTTTGACATAACAAAAAGTTTGAATTTATGAGCTGATGGAAAAAAAAAAAGTATTGAGCATAGATTCAGACCCAAGAAGAAATTAATAACTCAATTTTTTTAAGAATAATTTTGCATCTTCTCATAAAATCTTTTAATAAATTTTTTCATTGGGTGAAAATATGCTTTTGATATTTGTAAAATATTAAATATGAAGAGTGTTTGCAGCACTCTCTTAATTTAAATTTATTGAAAATTACCCTCAAATATCACCAAATTTGGAAAAACTTAAAATAAAATACATAAGCTAGACTGCAAGAGTTTTGGATGGTTTATGAAAAATTCTAATTTCCTTTCTCTATTTAAAGTTGACAACTATAAGTGATGATTAAAACACTTTGCTGAGATTATTATAAAAATACATGTACTATGTAGTTAATTTTACTTCCTGGAATTTTCAATTAATAATTATTACTTTCAATTTTCTCTCTAAAGTACATGTTTAACTTTAAACTAATGACCCAATATTTAAGCAAAAGAGAAACTGCACACCGACCATGGAATCTTGTTTGGGAGCTTCAATTTATTGAGAAGAGCATCGAAGAAAAGCCATCCTTTCACTTTCAAATGTTGAAAATTCTCAGTTTTCTGAAAATGAAAATTTTTACATGGACTTGCTATTTCTGAGTTATATAAACTATAATAATAATCGATTGGCACATAATCATTTTGAATAAAAATCATAATAGTGTCACGTAGATTTGAGTAATTATTTAATATAAAATGATTATGCCGCTTTATTTGTTAGCTTAGTTTTGCATATCTTGTCTAGACTTTTAAACTTGAGTAGGGTATCTTCTCTAGCATATTAGGGCTAACATTTTTAGTATTTTATGATAAAAAGGTCCACCCCATAATTATTACTAATACTTTAGGATTTGAACATTAATTCTTTTAAACAGGTGATGTGGGTATTCTAATTGATACTACTATTGAGACTGTTTTAATTTGATGGTCTTCATTGGTTGGAAGAACTTTATCCCTTGTGATAATTATTTGCTGCTCTAATCAAGTTAGTTGGATGTCTGATGTGATGCTTAAATGTTTGGATCCTTGACAAAAAATCAGATCATATGATTTATTTAAGATGAAGTAGTATATCGTAATATAAAGTAGTATATCATAATTTGGGCTGTGAGTTATATTGGGCACTGTTTACCTCAGTAGAAAAGGAAAACACGCTTGTTATATGACACGACTGTTCCTCTTGCATTAGGGTTCTTTCATGTTGAGGGAAAAGTCTAATATAGTTAAAATATTGAGAGGTAGAAACTAGAAAACACTTATTCTTTTACATGTTTTTTTATGCTATGTAGGCTATTGTCGTTGTAGTTTATAGAAAGATAAAACAATTAAGAGGTAGGATCACTCAAATATTGAATTGGAAAAATTACTCATTTAGTTGTTACTTTATCAGTTTAGTCCTTGCACTTAAAAACCATCTCTTTTGATCCATTACATAAATTTTAT
This sequence comes from Glycine soja, assembly GCF_004193775.1. Taxonomy (NCBI): domain Eukaryota; kingdom Viridiplantae; phylum Streptophyta; class Magnoliopsida; order Fabales; family Fabaceae; genus Glycine; species Glycine soja. Next base: position 7,543,292 of record NC_041009.1, on the reverse strand, counting down.
CTTCTAGTTTTTGTCATTTTGTATCGATAGAGACCAAAAGAAATCTGAAGGTGCTTTTACATGAACTGAAAATGATGATTTTTAAGTGTAAGGATTTAAAGGTAAAATTTGTTCAACTATAGGGATCAAATAATTAATCTTTCTTATTGAATTGGTAGTTTGGTACATAATTGAGTTGTAGATTAGTCAATAGCTTTGCTGCTTGTGTTCAAATACTGTCAGCATTCTTCCCACATATAAATCCTTCTCAAAAAACCTCTTTTTATGAGGCCCTACTGAGTGCCTTTCAAGGGTTAGCAAAAAAATTGTAGGGGCTGTTCCTGAAGAGGTTAGTGGTCATAGGGAACTGTAAAAATTTGAGCAAACTCTATTGTGCAAGTTTAATGGAGCTTTATGAAACTATATGGCTGCTATATAAACCTAGCTGGAAAAGTCTTTTTGCAAATGAAACCAAATTCAATATAGGCGTAAAGATGGCTTTCTTTATTCACTAGTCAATGTAGGTAGTCAGTTTTGAAATAATCATATTCACCCGTCTAGTATAATTTAAGATATACACAAAGAGCAGAGGCTGTGTGAGATGGTAATGTAAGTAAAATGAAGAAAGAACTTATTGATATTTCTAGTCACCTTATTTTGTTGCTTTCTCATGTATGTTCTTAAATTCTCTTGCCCAGTATTTTTAGATTGAACTTGTGAATAGACATCGATTCACAAGTCATTAATTGGTTTAACTTGGGTTGAATGGATAATAATAATAATAATAAAATGTATAATGTGAATTTTGGAATTGCTCAATGTTCATATTTCTAAACATCACAAGTTTCAATACACGTGTTACTAAAATGAATTCTCTTTTGTTCTTTGGTGTCCTTGGTCTGTAGGACTTAAAGCTTGCTTTTGCCAAAAGGGATGAGATGGCGTTGTCATCAAGTGTTGGTATTTCTTGTTGGAATATTTTAAGTCATTCAATTACATTCAGTATTTGGATAAATATTATATTGATCTATGCTTGCGAGATCATTGTGTGTTTATGGAGAAATGTAAAAGCTACTTGATTCAAGATATTCTTTTACTTTCTGCAATTATTTTGGTATTATTGTCTATACTATAAATAGAGAAAAGAGCTGTCCATCAGCACACTAAATTTCTAAACAAACAATGCCTGTTTTTTGGCGTTTATTTTATTTAGACGGTTTTTTCAACAAAATATATATTCGGTAATCAGAAAACAAAATATATTTCTTTTCAAAAAGGAGGTGTCAAACTTCTGTAGCGAGGAATTTACGATAACTTATGCTCATTGCTCAACGTTATCTCACAGTGAGTTAGTGACTACTATGTCTCTACAGGGGGGACGCAAACAGCAACAGCCAAAAAGATGTTATTTGTAGTTTTGTAGAATAAATTATGTACAATAAGAGTCTCTTTTTATTTTTTTTTCAATCACATTATTTATTATATTTTTTTTCCACTTTTTTCTTCTAATAGTAAAATTTATTATGCAAATAACATTTCTATTGGAAGAAATGGTTTTCTAACTATTTTTGCATGAACAAAAGAAAATCTTTGCATTTTAAATTTTTATGAATTAAAAATTAATCAATCTACAATGATGGATTAACACAAATACTGTTAACTCCAAAACCCAAAGAGATCATCCTAAAATTTTGGCAGATTAAGCAAAAGTTAAAACAAGAACTTAAATTATTATTAAAAATGATAATCAGACTACTACTGACTAGCCTGATCCTTTACACGTTATTCCATATCGGGATAGTTAAAAATAAAATCAAGCTAAAATTTCAAACTTAATCAATATTTTTTGGCCGGGTAAATGGGTCAACCTATTTTCAAAACCCAATTAGTGAGTTTGGTTACGTGTCACTTATTTATTGTACCATAAGCTGCTTATTTCTTCTCATTTTACTTTAGCTATAGGGGTTTGGTCAGCTCACGCAGTTGAATTTGTGGGGTACTCTTAAAAGTAACGAAATTTGCTTGGAGACTGAGATTCCGAAATATTATTGTGGACAGAAACTCAGCTTCAAGAATAGCTACACTTAGCTCAGAGAATAAATAAAGACTTACCATAATGTAACAAATAACAACACATATTGATGCGAATAAAGTAGATGGAATGGCAAGTCTAGAGAACTTTGTTCTAGCGATAATAAAATCATATATCTTATCTCGCAAATTAATCATTGAAAGTTATACAATGAGTCCTCTAACTCCTATATATTTATTTATACAGCTACCTATCACATATATCATGAACTTATATTATGATGATATATGGAATATTGGAACATAGTTTCCAGCTGTTCATGTATAAGGAGTAACATTCTTCATGTGATATATTTTTTTCCAAGGAAAACTAAAGGCACATGCAATTCATACGTGTCTTTTTATGGTTAATACAAGACTCTCCCACAACGATCACATGCACTAGTGGCAACTGGAGCAGCATCTATTGGCTTTGTCTTCTGCAACTTTGGTAGATCAATTTCCAGAACATCAGCCAGTGCCTTGGAACCTTGTTGGATCTCATCCACACTGCAAACATTACTTTAGGTCACATCCTAGAACAACATACCAAAGACACTTGCAATGGACAATTCAAAGACACTAGGTAGTCCTACTTCATGAGCCTTTGGGAGGAAAGGAGATTATCTAGTATCTACCATTCCCAGTAATCTATCTTTGTTCTAAACACCAAATATCATAAATAATCTTTATAAACATAACTAGAGTAATGATTATGCTTGTGTTAGTTTTTAGGTAGTAAGAGAAAGATATATCTTAAAGTATGGCCATAAATTTCAGCCTTAAAATTTCCACATTAGTTTATGACTTTATGATGGATCAATAGCCCAATTTAATACTGACACAACACACACATACTCTCACTTGTTTTTTAAAAGGAATAAGTTCACAAGTTATAAATTGAGATTAGTCCGAGTACTCCCAAAGGTGTAGCTTGTTAAAATATTCCTCAAACACTAGGGTGAGTATATAATATACTCCCACTTGGGAAAGTTTCAATTCTTATTGCAAAAACCAAGAATTATCAAGAAATCATGAAACTTTAACAACGATGATAGAAGAAAATCACAAAAACTTGGTTCTGCTAGATGAAATTTGAAAATATAAAAAACTAATGATTGGCTGTGGTGACACAAAACTATACTTCAACAGTTCAACAAATTTAAAATATAGTCCCATGCCTGAATCAGCAGAAAATAACTGAATAATCATAGTTTGGCTTGTGTACAACATGGACACTCCTCAATTTAACCATCTATCAATCCAATTTTTTCTTTACTTGTCAGCAGATTTTGCTTCCTATTTATGCTTTGCCGTTTGTTTTCCTGTTATTTATTGATCATAGTTTGACTTCAGTAAATATTTGGACTACACTGTAATCCAGTTTTCATTTCCAATAATTATTCTAATATGAACTAATAATTTCCAAGATGCAGAACTTTAACATACTATAATGATAACTTGATATAAAGACAATGCTTCTTGTTTTCATAACTTACCTTATGCAAAGTGGGGGAGTAAAGCGGATAATTGCATCATGTGTTGGCTTGGCAAGGACTCCTCTATACTTCAATTTTTTGCATAGCTCATAGCCTGATACTGGGAACAATTTTTTGCTGTTAAACTCCACTCCAATGAACAATCCTCTTCCCCGTACCTCCTTCACATAGTCTGGGTATTGCTGCTGAATCTTAAGCAGCTGACCAGTAAGCTCCGCGCCCATTTGGGCAGATCTGTTCAAAAGTAATACATCATTTGCAGATTTTATATATTAATTGTCAATGAGAAATTCACAGTAGAAAGAATAACTGAACCAGATTAATAAAGCATTTACTGAAACTTGGAAAATTTAAAGTTTGAATTCAAGTCAATACAGCTAGAAAAACCATTCAGTGAAAAGCCAAATAAAAAAATTTAGAACATAAATTGATGAACATAAGCTCTGTAACTCAAGTTTTGAGGGGGGATGAGTAGAAAGTTAAAGAGCTTAGAAAGAACTATTAATTCCCTACATTTAAATTTTCTTAGCAAATAAGTTTTACCTCAGAAGCTCCAAAACTTGTTGCATTATTTAGTGTCTTCAATGAACATTCATTCTTTTTTGCACGCAGACACAGTAGTAACTTATGTGATTAAAAAAAATATATAATACCATATTCTCATGAAGCTTTCTAAACATCATGGTCTGAAACTTGTAAATGAGGTGAAATTAGAAAATGCACGGACTGAGAATACAAATAAATGATCAAGCCAGGTCTGAAGAGTTGTGGTTATTTTTTGGAAAGGGTGAGGAATACGATCTGAAATAAAAATAGGTACTGTTGAAAGTGCAAATATTCAAGATAATGGATGAATAGAAGTCCCTAACACAGGACATCCTAAAATGATACTTTAGACATGATAGGATTTCATGACCCAAAAAATGCACAACAGAATTTGATTAAAGTTACAGGGATTTATTTGTAAAATTCTCTGAAAAGCACAAGAAGCATGGAGACAAATTCTCAATCATCTATAAACAAATTTACCCCAAGATAAGAATAAGATTATATTTTATACAGTTATTCAACTAACAGATCCCAGACCTTAGCATTGAAGCTTTTATTTCACATGCTGATGATGCCTGATGAAATGAATAAAATATACTTGTCGAGACTTGTATTTAAGTCTGTATTATAATATGTATTGACAATGTAAGATTTGGCAATGCATTTGATACCTCTCAACGAGTCTCTCATTTTTTATTACTTCTAGTGAGGCAATTGCAACTGCACTGGCCATTGGATTTCCACCAAAGGTACTGTAAACAATAACAGAGAAGAAGAAAGCTTCAGCACTATTAGTCTTAGTCTTCATACTTTAATAACATTGAATTGTATTGTAATAAATGAAATAATTGGAAAATTACATAAACAAGAAATGAATGCAAAACTAAAAGCAAAATTTCTTGGGTACTCAAAGGATGGCAAAAATTTAAAAATAAATAGCAATTGAAAGTTCTTAAATGAAGAATGTTTAATAAGAAAACAGAGGGCTGCTGAATTGGCTCGTTAACCTGGAGACCTTCCATCAAATAGGAAATGATTTTACCATCCTGGAAGGATCAAATTTTTTTTAAGGGCATTGAAATAAAAAATAGCTGACTGTTTAATGTGCTGGTGATGCTACAGTTCCTGCGCTGAACATTGGTATTTACATCCATAATGACTTTGCAATGGAACATAATAAGAATCCTACCACAATAGTAATCCCAATATTCTAACAATATCTATCTTAATTTTCACATACTTCCTACGATTAAAAGTTATAACTTATAAGCCCATATAAGCACAATATGGATAACCAAGCCAGTGTTCGTAAGTATCATCAGCTACAAACTTCAAAGTATCACTGATGGGAATTTACGATGCAGTAAAATTATTATCTCAGCCAATTGTTTCTCTTTTGGAAATATAAATGGTTCTGTTCACAGATAGCTTCTGCAAATGGAGTAGAGTAATCTAATTTTGTCGCATGATCCTATCAACTTGGACAGAACTAACATCCCTACCCGAAATAAAACAATCTATATATTATAAGATTTCAGGTTCCAACAGAAGGGAGAGTTCTGTCTCTTCACATGATCTGACTAATAAAGGGCTTTAAGGATGAAAACAGATGTCCGTCATAACCCAGAAGTTTGACAACTATAGGCAAGAAAGTGCTAAACAAAAGGAGAAGATTAAAATAAATTATAAGTTTATAATAAAATGAAACCTTCCATGCTGTCCAGGTTGTATACAAAGCATCACATCTTTGTCTGCAAGAACTGCACTAACTGGTATAACTCCTCCACCCAATGCTTTCCCTAGTATCTGAGTAAAGAGATAGTTAAAAACACTTACAGATGGTAGTATAGAAAGAAGATAGAACCTTAAAAAAGGTGACAAAGAAAGAGTTTGCACTTTGCAGGAGAGGTAGTAAATTTCTCATTTTCTTGAAAGAAAACACAAAGTTGGGTGGTCAAGTCTTTCAAGTGGAAGGTAGTAAATGCATCAAAATACAACTGCATACTTGCAAAGTGCAATGACAATTTACATTGTCTAAGAGTTGCCTATAGATTTTGTTAACCCTGTGATGACAGGTAATGTTTATATCATTGTTTTGGAAATGAATCTAGACATATAAAGCACACAAGAAGTAAAGATGATTGCTAACCAGAACATCTGGGCGAACTTCTTCCCACTCACAAGCCAGCATCTTCCCCGTTCTTGCTAACCCAGTTTGAATTTCATCAGCAATCATCAAGACATTATATTTGGAGCAAAGATCTCTAACAGCTTTTAAATAACCATCTGGAGGAAATATCACCTTTAAACAAAAAATATCATATGTTAAAAGAAAGTAGAGAAGAAAAAACATAACAAAAAAAGGTCTACCGAATGTTGTAGCCATCCTAGAGGATGAGTGAGATATACAAGGGTACCAGAGAAGTTTTCCTTTTAAAAAGCAAATTCAAAGAATTTGAACAAGCAATACAAAGTACTTTTTGCCAATCAAAACCAGTTGTCAGATTAATAAAATGAAAGAAAAAAAAAAGAAGCTTGATTGCACTTTTTGCTGCCAAAGTTTTCACAATGTTGCAAATTTTGCCCCCAATTTTTTTTTCCACAAATTTTGTCCCCCAATTTACAAAACATTGCATGAATGGAACAAAACATACAAACAAAGGAGCACAGAATGTCAAAAACAGTGCCTTATGTACTATGTGGTATTGCGAGCAATAGAATTTCTAAACATTGGTAGATTATGTTTAAAACATGACTTCATTGAATAACGAATTTGTGGTGTGCTTCTGATTTATTATCCATGTAAATGAAAATGCCAAATTGCTGTAGAAATTTTCCATTCTAGAAATGCATTATGTATTTTACTAAAACATGCAACAAGGAAAAAAATTCTGACTGAAAACATACATCATCAGTCTTTTCTGTAACTAATAATAACAGTAAACGGACAAGAGAAAGAGAGAGAGAGAGGGGTATATAGCAACTGCCTTAGCATCACAATTCAATCAACACAAGTGTTGACAAGCTCATTAAATATGCACATCCATAAAACTTACCCCAGCTTCACCTTGGACAGGTTCTAAAATAAATGCAGCTATGTGTTCTCCTTTTTCTGCAGTTCATAGAGGATATTTAAATAGTAAACTTCAAAGATCTGCTTTGATAAAGCAAACTACTGATGAGAAGTAAAAAGTATACAGAAGCACAGTGCAGAACCTTTAAAAATTTGTTCAAGGGCTTCTGCATTACCAAAATCAACTTTAAGATTGCCAGGTAATAAAGGACCAAAACCACGGGTAGCTTCATTGTCACAGCTCAAAGATATGACACCTAGTGTACGACCATGGAAGCAGCCACAACATGAGACAATAATAGCCTGGAACAAGTGTCCATGAGTAAAAAGGTTCATACGTAAAAATAACTAAATTGATTCTCATAAAAAGAACAACCAAAATAGAATTAGCAACAAAGGACAGATGATTGTGCTCAAGTATAGCAAAATAACTTTCAGGCTGTAAAATTTAATGGTAAATTATTGATATTATTACCAGACAACAGAAGTGGAAAAATATATAAATACATAAATATTAACTGTTAAACTTCCTAAATCATATAAAACAGAAAAGATGATGATATAATAAATTTTCTAATTTTCTCTTGGTACTGGAAGAATACCATATGTTTAATTAACCGTAAAAAATTATACATCTCAGATGCATCTAGTTTGCAAAATCTTTCATAAGAATATGTCACCTGATGCCTCAGTCATACTTAAAATGTATTCCTTCAAGTGTTGTCAAAGTTCACATCAACAGATGCTTAAGTGTTCCACAGAGAAAAAATTTATAGGCAATTAGACTTGTCAAGTATTCTGGGTTCAATTTAATGTATTCTTAATTGTATTTTCCATATGAATGGTCAAAGCTTTGTGAGTTGGACCCCTCTGTTTGTCTATTTTAAGCCACACAACCAACAACATGGCCTCAAATGGTAAACATATTTGAAAATGTCTACACTGTTATAGTACACAGAACATGTGAATTATAGGTTTTTGAGAACAAGTTAACATTAAAAATAATTATGATTGTTGAATCACTACCAAAGGCCCATATTAAGCAAATATTTAGTTGGACCCCAAAATTTTGCAAAATTGTAACGTATCATGATCTTACAACTATTAGCATGCTTCATTCTCATATTTATACCTCATCTTTGGGAATTCTTTTCTTTTCGTAACCCCACTTTCGTGCTAACTTCAGTGCTGTTTCCACACCTTCAGCACCAGTATTCATAGGAAGTACCATATCATAACCAAACATGTTTGTCACATACTCAGCAAAGTCTGGGAAGCGATCATTGTAGAAGGCTCGAGAGCTCACAGTCAGCCTTTCTGCCTGTTCTTGCAATGCTTTCAGAATTTTAGGATGGCAGTGTCCCTAAGGCAAAATGAAAAGCACTTAGATTATTAGAACTTCAATGCCATTTGTTTTCCCAAAAATCAAGGAATAACAAAAGGAAAAGTATTAGCAACAGTGGAAGGGATCTGGCCACAGTAATAAACTCACTCTACAAAGGAAACAAAAAAAAATGTATATAAGCATCATTATTCATTAGGGCACCATTCTGAAGAAAAAAATGCAGATCTAGAGCATTGGGAATTACCAAGATCCAGTCAATTTTACCTGATTAACAGCAGAGTAACCTGATAGAAAATCAAGATATTTGTTTCCCTCTGGATCCCAAACAGAGGTTCCCTTTGCTTGAGCAAATACAATCGGAAGAGGATGGTAACTGCATTTGAGACAAGAAAGATCATTTCAATATTTGACCAAAATCAAGTAATTAAACTCATTAACAATTAACAATCTATACAAAAAGAAAAGTGAGAAAAGAGAAGCCACCTAAGCAAGTAACCAAAAGAAAGCTATGTTCAACACCAACCAGATAAGCTGACAGCCACAAAATAGCAAATCACCACCATCCTTTTATTTGTAAAAATTCTCAGAAGAAACCAACTGATTATTTACAATTCAGAGTGATTTGAGGAAGCTCCAGACATAAACAAACTTAAAAAGAAAAAACATAATTTTTGCTAAATTGGCAGCGTGCAGCTGGTATTTTTTATGTTTAGGTGATGAAAAAACAGAATAAACAACATGATTACATTAAAGTACAGATTTTGGAAGGCACTTTCAGCTTACTACTACTCATGATTAGTTTTATGTCTTCTTTTTTAATTATACAATTAAAATATTCCAATTCAGATTTGAACATGAAAATTTAGAGTCTAGACAAACTAAGACAACCCAGATATCAAAATCTTGTCTTTGGGGCGTAGCAACATATGGGGTGGGTTGAGAGAAGGAAAGAAAGAGAAACGTACTTGTGAGCACTGTGTTCATATTCCTTGTCGATGATTTTCTGAGAAGAAGAAGAAGCATTAACTTCTGTGGCAACCCCAATAGTCCTACTTCCCCTGCAAACCCTTCGTAACAAACACTGCACCGGTCTCGTGGTAGCCATTGATGAGAGACAAATGTTCCTCAAATTTTGTATTTTTCAGGAATCACGCGAATGTAAGATGTAATGAAGGTGGTAAGTTTAAATAATTGTCACTCAACACCTTTAATCTATTAAATAAAGAAAAAAAATGATTATAAGGAGAAAGTCAAAAGAATTTTCCATTATTATTCAATCAAATCGATCAAAAATAATTTATTATAATTAAATGATGATATAAAATTAATACATAATTATTAAATTTTTATTTTGAAAAAAAAATGAACTATCAATATATCTTTATTATAATGTTTAGTATTTCATGGTTATGCACTGTCGTTAAAAAAATTATACAGTTAATTAATTAAAAAATTGTTAATCTATATCAATAAAATTATATTAACAATATTTTTAAAATAAATAAATAATAGTGTAAAATAAATTATATAATCATTTAATTATAATTTATCATATATGATAAATTTATTAATTTTTCAAATAATTATTTTAAATAAATTTAAATAATTTATGATTAAATAATAATATAAAATTAAATTCTATAACCTATTTCCATTTTTGAAGAAGTGAAAGGAGGGAGGGAGGATTATGATGCGTCAGCGGTGACTGTCGTTTTGGCCCAACATTCAAAGCATATCAACCCCCTCGAACTCCCACATGTTACAATTGGATAATGACAATAATTTTTCATATCTGGATCTTCATTCCCACCTCCATACTCCAATTCGATTATTGGATTTGGATAATCAAAATTAATACACACCCAACAATCACCACGATACACTGTCGATCGATTCACTTTGTATCATTTTCATAATATTTTGTTAAAAATGTTGTACTAAAAAATGAATTTGGAAGCATAAAAAAATTATTTTTTATTTCTATATTATCCTTCTATCGCATTCATTTTTTTTTATTGCATACACGTATAAAATCATACACTTGACAGCCTACTACTGCAAATTGCTTTTTATGTTGGATTTCCACTTTCCCGAACTAGACGTTTGATACAATGAAAATTTTCATTTTTCCGGAAATTTTAGGTCGGGAATATATTATAAATAAATAACAAAAATTTTGCTTTGCCTTTTATGAATTTTAATTTTGAAGAACACTTACAAACATTTTAAAAATTTGTTCAATATATTCTAAATTAAAATTTTTAGTAGAAATATTGACTAATAATTCCAGAATGGTTTGTAAATCACTTCCAAAATTGTAATTTTGAAAATAATACAAAACATCCTAAATTAAATTTCGAAAAGAATATTTAATACGTATTAGAGGAAACACTGCTACACTGTGTGTCTAGATAGAGTAATTTCAAAATAATAAATTTAAAAAAAAAAACAATGATGTTATCAAGGAAAAAAAAAAGTGATGCAAAAATAATAATCATTTAACTGGTGCTAACCAGTGGTTCCCAATTTCAACATGATACATCTTCATAGACTTATTCCTATATTTTTTTTTCAATTATAATATTAGTACAAAATTATTTTCAACTAAAATAATAATAAATTTTAATCAAAAATCTTAAACACACAAAATAAATATTTTTCTTCTAATATAATTTATTAGATATCTAAGACTTCTCTAACCTTTTATGAAAACACGATGTGCTGAAGATAAACGGATAGAACTGAGGCGGGTGGAATCAAATCACAACTCCCCAAAGTTTGTCTGTCCATCTAATCACATTTAGCAAATTTTAAACGTTTTTATATCGTTTTAATTTTCACTTTTATCCTTGTGCCTTACAAACCAATCTCTCTTTCACATTAACGCCATTAATGATACTAAAATTTAAAAACAAAATCAGTGTAAACATCTCAGGCGTTATTTACATGTTTAAACTCGAATTGCTTGAGTAGATGCTATTCCATAAATTCACAATTTATATTTCTCCACCATGATGAGTAATAACAGCCATACACTGTTCACGGCCATTCAAGCTGTAACATAATTTCGTGGTCGTGTTTTAAAAAATAAACCTCAATTTTTTTTATATAAAAAAATCAATCATTCAGTAAGTTATGATGGAACGATTGCTAGTGAAATATAATGAATAAACAGGGAAACTAGTACCCACACCAAATCAAAAGATTAACGATCACACTAGCCTTCCTACGTTCCTACCAATATGAAGCGGCGTACAACTTCTTTTTTTTTTTTTTGCACGGCAAAAATTAATATATTATATATAAAATTCAGTACTACGTGTACTGAAATATACAACAATAAAAAGCATAGGCAATGAAAAGCCAAACCCCTCTAAAACTTATAATATTTAGTATGATTGTCACTTTTAAGTATCATGGAATATTGAGGAAAATATGCGATACAAAGATTTTAATTTGATTTTTTTGTTAATTTGAAAGTTAATATCACAAATTATGTAAAAGATTGATGCCTATATAAAAAAATGTGAGAAGCCACCGAATTGATTAGATTAAATCAAGGTTAACACCAGTTGCCCAAAAAATATATGTGCAAAATCAAAGAAATTGCAGCGCCAAACATATACTAAATAGATTAGAAGGGATGAAGTTTAATTAAATACAAACATCAAAGCAACTGTCATGAAGCTAAGCTGTATATACAATGGACCATCATCTTAAACTACTTAATTGCACCATAAATGTAAAAAATCATATACAGAGTGATCTAATATTTTAACTTTCCCTACGTTCATCCCCCCAATGAACCATACTCATCAAACTAAACCTCCAAGATAAAATGTCTCAGAGCAGAACATTATCAACCTATCAAATTATAAAAAACTTCGTACCCCATTGCCCGGAGGCTCTTCGCTATGCGATCCATTAAAAATCAACGGCCAGACTAAACTCAAACTAAACCAGACATCTTTACTCATAAGAATGCTAGCCGAATAATCAAAGCTTAGGCGAAAAAGAATGGACATTATCCGTACAGGATCAAGAATGGGGGATTGTACATTTCGGAAATCTGAGCTAGCTATAGAACAAAGGGAGAATTAATCCACATGCATAGTATATTGATTTTAAGATTCAAAAATATTATAACCAACATAATTGTGCAGAGTTGATTGTGGAGAGTTCAATAGATGGATAATGAAAAATAAAGAAAATTTGTACTTCAAATTTGCTACGAAAAGTGAAAGTTTGACATTATCCCAGAGAAGTATCAAGTTAATTGCATAAATAGAATGGAATAAAGAGGTCCGTCACATTTGAAAAAGGGAAAAGGAGTTTTGAGCACTCAGATGTTGCAACTAGTATTCTGGATGAGAGAATGTTTCACAAGATGGCAGTATGGATACAAGGGAAATGTTGCTGAAATAAGATTTGTTTAATCTTGCTGCATCTTATGATTTATAATAAACCCCAAGCTATTGCCCATAAATTTAATATTATTTGGGTTGGGTGAAATCACTACTAGAGCAGGATGCTATTCATGTCACGTAACTAATCCATATTTAGTTGGAACACTAAATGTTATGCTACAAACAGGAAAACAAATAAGCCAGAAACGGATCAATCAGATCATTGTATAAATTCAATAGCCCCCTTCATAGAACTTAGGAGTTCGAATGAACAATTCTGAATCATATTGGAAGAGAAGGCTTGCTAAATTAAAATGTGACAGCTAGCAAACATAAGGTGTGGCTCAGCTGACAAACTGAGCACCATGTGAACAAACTTTACCTCCAGTGCAGAGGTTCAAATTCCACTGGAGACACCTTTTAGCAAAATATTATCTTGTGAGTGACATCCATCACAAGACATAAGAAATGGAAAGCATGTACAAGTTCCGAAATAAAACCCAGAGGCTTTTCAGATAATATGCATGAGTAGTGCTGCACAAGCAAAAAAATATTGCTAGAATTCTCACACTTGTTGGATCAAGACAGTAATAGGAGACCATTCAACCATCAAAGAGTCAACTCACGATCTTTGTTCTTTGATGTCTTGTGTTTTCTTTATATGCCAAGGAAGAAGAAGCTGTATCTTCCTACTTTGTATTTATCTTCTGTCTTAATATTTTAACCACAAAAAATATGGCTTCTAGCATTTTTGTACATCATGTTTGGTGTGACAACAAGATGGTTATATGTTATCTAGCTGTAAATGTCCTCATGCATGACAGAATTCCAAGACATGGAAGTAGAATTAGGGCGAAGAAAATGATCTGAAATCGTTTGAATTCATGAGGCAACTTCCCCACTTTTGAATAAATTACTTGGATAACCAAGGATATGAGAAAGCACAGATTGCTAAAGGCCCAGAATCTCATTTTGCATCAATAGGGAAGATATTTTCAGCAAGAAAGGAGAATAAGAGTGAGTCATCAGAAACATAATAAATTCCGATTTATGGTTCCACAGAATAATTTATGGAGATAGTGATGACTACACACTAGTCAAAGACAAACATCATGAAAGGACAGAGAGATCCTAGATTTCTAAGATAAAACCCAGATGAGAGTAGATTAAGAGGAAACAAAAGGAAAGGAACTATAATTTCTACATAAAAAACCAGCAATGGATCCTCAGGCACGGTCTTGTTAGCCACTGTTGTGGAAGAAGCAGGTGTCAAGCTGAAAAACACTAGAGAACATTGTCTCTCCAGGACCAACCTAACAGAATAAGGAGGAACAAGAACATACTTCAAGAATTAAACTTTTCACCTTCAATACCCCGGGAAAGAATTTCAATAATTCAGGTTGCCATTATAAAAGCCTGGATCAAGTTTTCAGCAGCACGCTTTTGTTCAGGTGTGCCTGATATAAGAGCAATACGATCACCACGAGCAGATTTGTTGTCAGATATCTCAATTGATGCTCCTGAAATCTGGTGTGAAACAACAAAGCATTAAATAGATGAAATGAAGCAAAGTTTGTATAGTTTTACCATGTATTGGGGTATGGGAGAATAAACAAATTTTCATAAACCAAAGTTGAGTAAAATTGATTATACTAACTAATCTAGCCCTTGACATTGTACAGAACGTTGTATACTCATGGATAAAACAGCACAGGCAAGGGAAAACATTTCATAAGCAGTTTGCTAAGAAGGATCTCATTAGATTATAAAATGATACTGTGGCCTAGCAAATGTGAAAAACTGGAAAGAAACATTGCCGATCAAAGGCTAGGTAAGCCCTTAACCTTCTTTTTTTCCTAATTAGTTACATCACAAATTATTTTAGTCCAAGACAAATCACTTGATATGATAAAAATTCGATGTCCCTTACCTCCTACAAATAACTGGACTAAATGGAACCAATGCAAGTGAGCAATCAATAAAACCAATCAACCATGAAGAACTAAATTTAAAAAAACATAAAAATAAATAATACAACCTAGCGCTATCCTACTGGGTGAGTTGGTAAGATGGATCAATCAACAACCAAAAATTCAGCAAAACCATTTAGAGCCATTCCTTTTACTCACTGAAATGCATGATATGGAATTTTCAAGAAAAGTAATTGTTTTAAGCATACAGTGTACAGCAGCAAGAACCAAACCTCAAATTAAGTTTTCAGATAAATAAAAATAATCGATAAATTTCATATCAAATATCAGTTCCCCCTGCAATTATATAAAAGAATAAACCATTCAGAATGTGTGAACCCACCTTCCTGATATTGGCTATATTTGCCCCTCCTTTACCCAACACTTTACCAACAGCATTAGCAGGAATCAACATATCCAGAGTTGATGGGGGAGGCAAACTGTGCACAATAAGAGAACAAAAATATAAGTTCAACCAATTTAATATAAAGTTGAGGAAAGTAAAATCAGAGATTAAGTGTATGATTGATTAGCCCAAATCCACGATTAGACTTTAGAGTTTAGAGGGTACAATTGTACAAACCATGATTAGGAAACACTTCATTCTCAATTCAACATGTTAGGCAAAAGTCCAGTTGGGGATGTCAATGGAATCTCACTCTCAAACCATGGTTTTGGTGAAAGTGAGAGTTGCTTTTACATAAAATTGGAAATGTTCATAACAAAATATTACTTTTAAGATAAAGGCATCCAAATATAAATCACTCAACTGCCTACCCAGTTTTACAAAAATTGAGTTTATCCAAAATCAGTTAGGCAAATTTCAATCCAAACACTAAATCAGCTGTAAAATTGTTCACATAATTGTTATATAAATTATGTATACTAACCCGCCATACAGCTTGGTGGCATATGAGGACATAGATCCATAGCCATTATCCCCCATCTATTACATACAATCAAACAAAAAGAGAAAATAGATGAGTGGCACAATATTTGAAACTAAAAATGGAAAAGACATGAAACAAAAAAAAAAGACTGAAAGCTGTTTATTAGCATTTTGTATTAGAAAAAGTGAAAAATATATCATAATATACCAGCAGAAAATTATCAAAATATTATTACGACCATACAGCAAGAAGAAAATGCAACATACCGACAAAGATCCATATCCACCATAAAGACTGCTTGAAGAAAGCATGCCAAGGCCAGCTCCACTTTCAACCCTATGATCATAAACCATCGGAGCAGCAACAGGAGGAACTGAATGCATCATAGATGGCAATGAAAGACCAGCGCTACCTGGGTACAAAGATTCAGCACCTATTGAAGGATTATGGCCAGTATCCCTTTCTCTCAGTACATCATCTCTGAGTCTTAAGATAATCTGGATTAGTGCATCTCTCACACAATCAACTGAGCCACCCACCTAAATCCCAAAAAAAAATGAATGAAATAAATATGAAAAATGGTAAGTGGTATCCCCGTTGTGAATGGGTTTTCATGCGTGAAACATGAAT
Organism: Glycine soja; assembly: GCF_004193775.1. Lineage (NCBI taxonomy): Eukaryota > Viridiplantae > Streptophyta > Magnoliopsida > Fabales > Fabaceae > Glycine > Glycine soja. The sequence continues at coordinate 7,526,881 of NC_041009.1, read as the reverse complement.
GAGATTTTAAAAAGAAAAAATGGCAGTTACCATTTACTTTAAATTTTGATTTTTTCCCCTCTCGAATAATGATTGGTTGGTTGTTAAAGAATCACAACTCTCCTATAAAAGCTTTCATTCCAAATAGAATTGCTGAATAAATATACTGTTTAAACAAGAAGTGAAACGAGTCATACCTCAACAAGTTCATCATTCGCATCTGCACATTTTGGCTTATCACCTTTAGAGATTCGAACATCAGCCTTAGTTCTCTTCCGAATTTCATTTATGATTGAACCACTTTTACCAATAATACAACCTATCACCTTGGATGGAACTAGAAGCCGGATTGAAACAGTGGTATCGTCTTCATCATTTATCTTCCCTTGCATCAGCAGAACAGCTTCAACTGCCATGGACTTCAGATCACTTGGCGACTACAAAATACATATCCCCATGATCATTATCCATTTTATGATAAAATAAGACTATAAGTATAGAGTCAATATGTTTTGGAAAAGGATAGTTACATTATATGAAGAAAAAAAAATAGAGAATCTGGGAACACACAAACCACAAACAAGTAAATCATACATAAAACTGATCATGAAATTCAACAATTTGAAGAAGTTTCAGGTAAAAAAAATTAGGATACCAAAATTATCTACTTGTACAACTGAACTTGCTGTACATTAACCATATTAGCCTAGGGGGGAAATTACTTCAGAACATAAAAGTCATGACAAAACTGTATACTTAATTGCCACCTAACATAATGCTCAATAACTATTCAGGTGCCAACACAGTGAAATTAATGTACTTTAGTCTTAACAGAACACGTAAAAATCATGATCAAAAAATCATGATCAGCCAATATTTTTTGAAAAACACCCTTTGTTTCATTTTCCCTCTTGTTTCTTTCCGGAATGCTGCTAACAAGTACAAGTGTTGACTTCCTAAATGAGCATCAATTCTCATTGTTGTAAGGGATGGCACTGCTAACCATAAGGTTATTGACTAGCAACAACTATGGATCTAACCTGTTTTAATGGAAGATATGCATGAAATTTATAACATTATTTTTCTGTTTTCTGATTCTTGAATATAATTTTGAGAAATATAACTATAAAAATAAGTCAAAAAAATCCTAGATAAATAGTAAGGGTCAAAGCTTTCCCAATTGAACAGCAACATGCATATAGCTTTGATTATTTTTCTCTCAAAGTTTTTCAACCCAAGGCACTCTCGCATTTTGATTATATACTTTCCAGAAGCAAAATATCTAAGCTAATCAAACATGCGCTAGGGTACATCATGAACTCCATCAAATGCAACACCATCAATTTTTGGATGAGCAATTTTATGTTATAGGAAAAAAAATGTAACAAGGAAAGATACTGCACCTCTGTTGTAGTTATAATGATTAAACACTCATCAAAATTAGCCTTGGAATCATCAACCTCAATATGGGCACCACTAGCCTGCCTCATACTTTTAATTGTACTACCACCCTTCCCAATGACACGTCCAATCTTGTCAGAGGGACACAACATTCTAATAATTAACTCCTCAGACCGGGAAGCACCAACACCAGAAACGACTGGAAGGGCAGATGAGTACATTGGCCATGAATTTCCTGCATCAGCATAACCTTGCAGATCTGGTACATTTGTTGCGCCTATAATTTGAGGAACTGCTCTAGGTGTGACAATAGGATCTGAAGCTGGATACAGTCCGCCGGGAGGATAAACTGGAACATCAGAGGGAATAATAATACTAGGAGGGGCTTCTGGTACAGCTGTGTCAAGTGAGATGTCCTCCCTGGGACCGAACTTGTACATAATAGAGGAAACTGCAAATAGTGCTCTTTTAACTGCTTCTGATTCACCAGTGATCTACGCACAGAGAAAGCAACAACATAGTAAGGTATCAGTTTACTGCAAAAGAAATTATCGTGACATGAAAAAGAAATGATTAAAAATATGATAAAAGATATAGTAATTTCAGATGTTTGTAAAAACTAGATGCAAAAAGACAAACTAGAACGATACTGTACATTAAATGTTCACGATTAGAAAGACAAAATGTAAAAAAAAAAAAAAACTTCTACATCATAAACCATAGTATGATACTAATACATTATTAGTAAAATAAATCATTAATATTGGCATGTGTCAATGAATGGAGGATTAGATGCTAGTATTCTAAAATGATTACAAACCAAAGCAATAAATCATTCAATGGTAAGTTTTATAATACTCAATATACTAACCACAACAAAATTATCAAACTCCATAGCACATGAGTGTGTCGGGTCAGCTGCATCCTTGGCAGTAACCTTGATATTTGCTCTTGTCTTACTTCTCAGCTTTTTAATGGTAGCCCCAGCCTTACCAATGATATTTGCAGACTGGCTTGATGGAACAAGGATTTGACATTCATCTCTATCCTTTCGTTTCTTCTCGGAATCTCCAATAGCTGCTATGGAATTCGCAATGGCTACATGAACCTTTAGAAGAGCATCTTGAGCAGCACACAGAGGTTCTTTACCAGCAAACTCATCATCAATCTCAACGTCTTCCTTCTCCTTGACATAGCAGTAGATCGTTATTACCCGATCCTTGGAGCCAGGAAACGGATCGACAACCTTGACTTTCGCCCTGGTTTCTTGCCTTATTGAATTTATCACTTTCCCATTCTTCCCAATAACACTCCCAATAACTTCATCTGGACAGAGTATCCTATATACAATCAATTCATCATTGCCCCTATCATCTCTGTCAGTCATTCGTCTCTTTTGATGTTTCCTGTCCCCATCATGGTCTCTCTGCGAATGATATCGTTTTCCAGTCTCACCCATTTTACTAAATATCACACAACTCCTGAAAGCAAAACACAATTTTAGTTATATACATAACCAGTGCAAAATATACTTTTATTTGTTAGTCTCTGACCATCCTCCCTCCCTTATTCCCCTTCTCAAAAAGAAAGAAGTTAAATTCAAGCAATAAAAATCAAACCTGCATAAGCCCACTAATAAATATACTATTACTTATCACAACGAAACATCAATACAACCAAATTGAAACTTTTTTCAAACTCGACAACGTCTTTTATCACCCAAAGTGCGACCAAAATTTGGACAAAACATCTTCCACGGAGGAGTTAGAATTATTCAAAAAAAAAAGACGCACAGAACAATATTCATCATCAACTGCACCGCAAACATGAATTAAATAGATAAGATAAATAATTTTAAGAAAATTAACAAGATCGTCTCTTCATCAATTTGAGCCTTGATTACATTCCAACTAAAAGAATAAATAAAATCTGAAAACGCTGCAACTGATAAAGAAGGAAAAGAATGCGGGATATAAGATGGATATGTCAAACCGAAGATTTTGAACCTACCTGGTTGTCAGCACACGAAACCCTAACGACTGAGAGAAGAAGGTGGGTCAAGGCTGCGAGCAATCCAGGATTCTCAGTCTCGGAACCCTAATTAATTAGGTTTTACGTTTTCTCTTCGCACTACTGATTCGTTTCTTTTCTTTTGATTATATATATATATATATATATATATATATATATATATATATATATATATATATATATATATTTGTTCAACAATTACGGCAATTAACTTTAACCAATCTTTTAGCCCAGAAATTAAACCGGTAATATTTTTGTTCAATAATTACGGCAATTAACTTTAACCAATCTTTTAGCCCATGTAATGGATAGGATAAATATTTGTTTTTATAACTAATATTTAAAATTAATAAAGAGTTCAAATTTAAAATCATATTAGCATTATAATTAAAAATTTAATAAATTAAATATTTTTAAACATATAATTATATTTTATATTTAAAATAATAATTCATATTGTGATATAAGTTTATTTTTAATAATTGATATTATTTTTTAAAAATATTGGAATTCAATGGAGAAATAAAGATAAAAATATAAATTAGAAGAAATAATATTTTTACTTAAATATATTTTTAGTTCTTAGAATTTAATATTTTTTTTATTTTTTTGTTATTGTAATTTTTTTTGTTTTTTATCCTTAAGCGTGACTTTTATTGAAACTCATATTCAAACTTTTTATAACGTAATTCAAATGGTTGATGTTGTAGTATAAGATTTTTATTTATATGAATGAAAATAATTTATTAAGTGGGTTAGTTCATATTTTGATTTTTATCGGATATAAAAGATTGATCAATGACATATAAAATATGAACAAAATTAATCTTATCCAGTAAATTAAGGAACACTCATAATCCTTGATAAATTGAAGAAAAAAAAACATACTATAATTTTCACTAAAAATGTTTAAGTAAAACTAACTCACTTTTAAAAAATGTCAAATATAATTATTTCTTATTACAAATATGACAAGTTTCCATCAACAACAAAAAATGCTTTTGTATTTCTTTATTAATATTTGTAACTTTTTTTTTCTAATAAGAACTTTCAATTTTGTGTCTTTTAACTTCAACTTAGTGTTAATTAAATTGAAACGTTAAATATCTGCCAACAACGATGATGTTTTTTTTTCTTAAATATATTTTTTGTTATTGTAATCTTTTTCATATTCGTTCATGTAATTTTTCTTTTTGGTTTTTTCTTTATAAAATGTATTTATAAAATATATTTATCTTATTTTTTTCCTTAAAATATTTTAGATAATACTTTAAAAAGTAAAAAAAATATTTTTAACTGTGAAAAAATTAAGTTTTGATGTTCAATTAAACAATTTAGTCTATATTATAAGCATAAGGGATATATCATATACATATTACAAGGGTATTTCAATGTTAAAGATAAAAATAGGTTTCTAATATTCAATTACACTTAAATCACCATTTCATTGATATTAGAAGTACAAATGTACAATAACATATATTCGATGCATTCAGATTAGGGGATTGAAGAAGTACACCATTCCATGAGAGGAGACGCCTCCATGAAAGAAAAATATTAGTTGATAAAACAGTACAAAAAAATTGAATAACACTTGACTTGAAAATCTTTTATTAGTGAAAAATACTTCTCTTTCTTGAAATTTGGCCATTACTTTTTTTAAGGTCAAATTAGTCATTTGGTTCTATCTCTATAGTTTTACTATTCTTAATTTTTTGGTCCGTATAAGTTGAAAGTGGTTTTTTTAGTTTCTATAGTTTACATTTTAATTATCTTTTAGTCTATATAATTTTGAAAGTAATTTTTTAGTATTTATAATTCGTATTTAAATTATCTTTTAGTTCCTATATTTTGAAAGTGATTTTTTTAGTCTTTATACTTTATATTAATCCCCTAACTAATATCGTAAGATCATTTGTAATAAAAAAATAATTGATAATTTATAACTAATTTGTAGTTAATTTTTTTATTTTTTGTAGTAAGGACTAAAAGATAATTAAAATAAAAATGATATAGACTAAAAATATCACTTTCAAATCATAGGAACTAAAAGAGAATTAAAATATATGTGATGAAGACTAAAAATAACACTTTTAAACTATAGGAACTAAAAAAGAATTAAAAAGTAAACTATAAGAATTAAAAAATCATTTTCAAACTACAAAAACTAAAAAGTTAAGAATCATCAAACTAAGAACCAAACATAATTTTCAAACTACATGGCCATTATTTTGTATATATTATCTTCTTTTAATATAAAATTATGGGTCTTACTTTGTGCACCCAACATTTTTGCTAGGACACTCAGCACCGAGGGCAAAAAATCCAAAATGCCCTTAACCCTACTTATATAAATTTGAAAAGCTAAACATCCGTACATTTCACTCTTGTGCGCTTTTGTTCCTTTTCTGCTGCTTCTTCGACTTCTTCTTGTTCCTCGTCTTTTTCGCTACATCTGTTCGAATGTGGTGGTGTCGGTTCGTGTTCTTCGTTTTGCTTTGTCGTTTTGTATTTGTTGTTTGTAAGTGTTTTTGGATGGTTTTTGGTATTGAAATTCCTGTGAAAGCTTTGCTGGAAAGTTGAGTTTTTTTTTGTTGGAGAGGAAAACCCATACGGATGATTTTGTTTATTTTTTATTTTTGATAAAAGATATGGATCACTGATCTGTATGGCTAAATTTTTTAAAAAAATTTGTAACCCATACGGATCAATGGCTAAATTTTTTAAAAGTTTTATAAACCATAAGAATCAATCACTGATCCGTATGGTTTATTTTTTTTTTAAAACCTTTTATAGCTCATATGGATCAGAATTCATATGGGTTTTTTTTTTTTTGAAAAAGAAATTCACCCAATGATCCGTATGAGTTTTTTTTTTCTTAAAAAAAATTTAACCGATCCGTATGGATTTTTTAAATTTTTTTTAACCCATACTTCGTATGGGTTTTTAGTATGACCTTTTTTAAAAAAACTTTTTGTAACCCATACAGATCACTGATCCAAATTGTTATTTTTAGAAAAACATTTTTTTAACTAAGATTAGATTGCTAAAATTAACATCAAATTCGTGAAACAATTAATTTTTAATATTGTTATAAAAAAATATGGAAATTAAAATTTAAGATATAATCATATTGTTAGTTTAAGATAATGACTGAAATCGAATTTAAAAATATATTAGTTATTACTAAAATTAAGATTAGATTGCTAAAATTAAGATTAGATTGGTGAAACAATTATTTTTTAATATTGTTATAAAAAATATGGAAATCAAAATTTAAGATATAATCCGATTATTAGTTTAAAATAATGATTGAAATCAAATTTAAAAATATATTATTTATTACTAAAATTAAGATTAGATTGCTAAAATTAAGATTAAATTAGTGAAACAATTAATTTTCAATATTGTTATAAAAATATGAAAATCAAAATTTAAGATATAATCAGATTGTTAGTTTAAGATAATGATTGAAGTCAAATTTAAAAATATATTAGTTATTACTAAAATTAAGATTAGATTGCTAAAATTGAGATTAAATTGGTGAAATAATTAATTTTCAATATTGTTATAAAAATATGAAAACCAAAATTTAAGATATAATCAGATTGTTAATTTAAGATAATGATTTAGTAGTTATAAAAAATATATTAAAAATATTGAAACCAAAATCGTTATATATTTAATTTAGTAGTTATAAAAATATTGAAATCAAAATTTAAAATTTAAAATACGATAAGATTGTTAGTTTAAGATATTTATTAAAATCAAATTTAAAAATATATTTAATTTTGTATTTTTAAAAAATATTGAAACCAAAATTTAAAATTTAAAATATAATAAAATTGTTAGTTTAAGATAATTATTGAAATCAAATTTAAAAATATATTAAATTTGGTAGTTATAAAAAATATTGAAATCAAAATTTAAAATTTAAAATTTATTTATGAATCCATATGTTTTAATTTTTTTAAAATTATTTTTTTAGAAATTTTTTATTCATTTAATTTATTTACAAATTTCCATAATTAAAAAAATTTGATATTTAATTGAATGATGTATTTAAAGATTTATTATAATGATTAAAAATTAAATAAATATGATATTTAATTGAATGATGTATTTAAATGTTTTTTATAATAATTAATAATTAAATAAATTTGATATTTTTTTACATATGTAAATACTTATTAAACCTATCATTTTTATTTATAATTTATATATGTAAATAAATTAATTATTATATAAAAAATAATCATCACAAAATTTAGTATGTAAATTTACATATATATTAAATATAAATTAAAGATTTTAGTATTATATATAGTGATATTATTTATTTATAACATAATTTATCTATTAATTCAATTGATTTGAGTGTTCTATTAATAATGCAGGTAATACAAAGTTCGAATCATTAATTTTAAATTAAATAGTAAAATATATTTTTGAAAAAAAATAGAAAAATCTTATGAGCCACTTAGGAATTGTCCATCCATATGAATATTATAACCAAAAATAATGACACTGGACAAATGAAAAAATAATCCGGCTATTTATAATCGTATGGATATTATTCACATATATTGTAACGTCTCTCTATTTGTTTCTTCTTACTATGCCCTACCTTACTGCACTGCCTCTGCCTCTGCCGCGTTCCTTCTCCTTACTTCCAGGCGTTGCGCTCACTAGCTTCATGTTCAGCTTCGACACTCCAACTCTTACCATGTAATGTACGTTATCTATCCCAAATATCGCATTCCTTTCATTTCAGCCAAAACGCTACATTCCACAGACTAATAATGTTATTACTGCACAACTGACCTTGAACTTGAAATTACACCTTCTTTCCATCCTTCTTGTTGGTGTTGTTCCCTGTAACTGCTCCTTCGGTGAGTGCTCTGCTCATCACATCACACGTCTTCGCATTCGATCATTTTTCTTCTGCATTTCTATTTTCCTTATTATTATTGTTTGCGTGCCAAAGCTTACTGGCTAATACTTCTTCATGCTTCATCAATCATGCATGCACCCTCCTTTTAGGGTTTCAATACTGCAATGTTGTGTATACCCTTCACTTGTGAACAAGTCTCACCATATATATATATATATATATATATATATATATATATATATATATATATTATATAAGGTTTAGTAAAAGAATGTGTGTACCTACATTTCCTCTCCCAAGTCTCCTACACATTCTCGCTGAGCTAGTTTTCCATGTCTTTTATTTGAAGCAACTAGCACTATACTCAGCACAATATAAATAAATAAAAAAACATTGCTTTTTTATTTTGTGTGTACTGTGGGATTTATTTGATTTGACTCGTCGATAGCATCTTTGACTCAAGTTATTAATTTGGTGAGTGTCTTTGACAGGACTTCTTTTCAGAAGAGTGCAAACATGGCTGATAGTAGTGGGTATATGGGGGCAAGTTGTCCCACTGCACCAATAAGGGGACAACGAACTCCACCGGAATCTGAATCACCTGCTGACTCCAACACTCAATCTTCATCCGAAGGTTCGCAGGAGGTGCGTAGCAAAATTAAACGTAGTCATGAGCTTGTGGATCAATTCAACCAAGAAAAATTTAATTCTGCGATTACAAGGATGATTATCGTTGATATGCTTCCATTTGAATTTGTTGAAAATCCCGGATTTAGAGAATTTAGTGCTCTGCTAGCAGCTCCAGTGGAATCATTTGGAGAATTTTTTAGCGCTCTTCTGACAATTCCAACGGAATCACCTGTTGTGGCATCTTTGCAAGAGTTAGGTAACAATTTGACTTATGATGAGCTTGTGGAATTCCACCAAGAGTTTTGTACACAAGCGCTTGCGAAGATGATTATCATTGATGAACTTCCTTTTAAATTTGTTGAAAATAAAGGATTTGGAGAATTTGTTACTGCTTTTCAACCTCAATTTAAAATTCCCAGTCAGATAACCATTGTTGAAGATTGCATGAATTTGCACAGGGTGGCAAAAGCGAAATTGAAATTCAATTTGTCTCAAAACAAACAAATGATGTCATTGACTACTGATACTTGGACTTCAATCCATAATAAGAATTATCTGTGTGTGACTGCCCACTGTATTGATGAACGGTGGGAATTAATCAAGATGATTTTGAGTTTTGTATTGATTCCTGACCATAAGGGAGACACCATAGGTAAAGCTTTAGAGAAATGCTTGAAAGAGTGGGAAATTACCAAAATTTGTACTATTACAGTACATAATGCTGATACTGAGAATTTGGCTTCATCGTATTTAATTCAAAATATGTGTGGTTGGAATGGCACTACCTTACTGAATGGGGAGCATGTGCACTTGAGGTGTTGTACCCATATATTGAACTCAATTGTGTCTGATGGATTACAAGAAATGGATTGTTGCATTGCAAGAATAAGGGCTGCATGTAAGTATGTTAGGTCATTTTCATCTAGATATGCGTGTTTTAAGAGGTGTGCCAATGGGGCAAATATAAACTGTGATCAAATGATTGTGCTTGATGAGCCAACAAAGTGGAATTCCACCTATTTAATGTTGGTGGTTGCTGAAAAGTTTGAAAAGGCATTTAACCTCCTTGAATTTGAGGATGATTCTTATGTGAAATCTCTTGATAATGAAGGGGGACCTCCAAGTGCTGATGATTGGAATCGTGCACGTGTATTTATTAAGGTTTTAAAGGTTTTTTATGAGGCTACACTTTCTTTCTCTGGTTATTTGAATGTAAGTTCTAACTCTTTCTTGCGGATGTGGGTCAAGATTCAAAATGCGTTGAGATCATGGATGGAGAATGATGATTTTGGGCTGCAACAGATGGCAACTACTATGAAATTGAAATTTGACAAGTATTGGGATATTGATGGGAATATTAATAATCTGTTGTTTGTGGCTATTTTTCTTGATCCACGATTCAAGTTTAAATATCTTGAATTCTGTTTTGGGAGAATGTATGGTCCTGAAAAATGCAAGGACATGCTTAAAAAGTTGGAAGATTTCATAAAAGAATTGTTCACACAGTATAGTTCATCGCATCCTATTATTCCTGATATTTGTGAGTCTAGTGGCCTATCCTTTGATGTTACCTCCCAAACAATTGTGAGTAATGATGATGGTGGTAATATGGATATGGATGAGGAGTATGGAATAACAGTGAAGAAAATGCTAGATGAACTTGAGAAAAATGAGCTAGAGAGATACATGAAGGATCATGTAGAGGTTAATTATGATGGATTTGACATTTTGAGATGGTGGAAAGGCAAGTCCACTAAGTATTATGTTCTTGCACACATGGCTAGGGATATATTAGCCATTCCAGTGTCTAGCGTGTCTTTTGAGGATGCATTTAGCACAGGGGATCATGTCCTTGATCGATACCATAGTTGTTTGGATCCTACCACAGTCGAGGCTTTGATCTGTTCAAAAAGCTGGTTGAGCCACAACTTAAGAAAGAACTGGGATTCACATCAAACATTTGATGTGGTGCAAGCTGAAAGAGGTATGATTATTCAAGCAAATTGTTCAAACATTATTTTCATCATCTAACTTTTCATTTTAATGTTGTTTTGTTATGTTATTAGATATGTTAGAAGATTCAGACCTTGAGGAGTATGATGCTACCACACTTGAGGCTTTGGTCTGTTTAAATAGCTGGTTGAGTGACGACATAGGAAAGAATGGGGATTCACATTAAACATTTTGATGTGGTGCAAGTTGAAAGAGGTATGATAATACAAGCAAATCGTTCAAACTTATTGATTTTTAGCTTTTAGCTTTATATTTCATCATCTAACTTTTCATTTTAATGTTGTTTTATTATGTTATTAAGAATATTCAGACCTTGAGGTGTTTTTCACTGATTGTGATTTTTAGTCTCCTGCATTAAGGTGACATGATAATTATTTGCATTTATATATTGCAGGGAGCCTTTTGTTCTTGAAATGAAGATTTTAAGGAAACTTGAAGTGAAGCAATTTATTTTATGGACTATTTTTGTTTTGGGGATTGTTTATGTTGATACATTTAACTCCAGTTTTATTGCTGTGAAATTCAATGACAATGATTATGGTTGATGACTTGATTTGATGATAGGATTTGTTAACGTGTATGGTTGTAATTCTATTTGATCCTAGTATGCTGCTTTTATATTCACTAATAGCTAGATTTTTTAAGTTTGATGAAAGAATGATTGATGATTCGTCCAATATAAGATATGGCATAGGGTGTTGGAACTGTTTGATTCATTCTTATTAGCCAGTCCTTAGAATATCGATAGCAATGCTCATTTCAGTATATAGCCAATCTGTTTTATACTATTTTAGTCGTGGTTATAATAACATAGAGACTTTCCTGGGTCCTCTCTCCCTTTCTATCTACTTTCTCTTCCTGTCAGGCTGCTTCTCTATCTCTACTTCACTCACTAGGTAACCAACCTATTCTTATCTTCATTTTGAAGCTTTCCCTTGCTTTTCGGTTTGGCTTCTTTAAACTAATGGATGTACTCCAGTGTTACTCTGGATAGCCAAGCAGTTTTTCAGTTTGCATGTTATCTGCTTCTTTGCCTTCATCAAAGTACAGAACTGGGAACTTATCGATCCTTGCTTGTGTATGTGTATGTGTGAGGGTTTTTTTTTTTTTCCTAACACAACGTGCTTTGCAGTTACTAAACTAAATTTTCACATATCAAAATGATTTCTTCAATTCATTGCTTAAAACTTCCAAATGTTTTTTGTTCCCACATGCCACAGGGAGAGATGTGGAAACCAAAAAAGTCCTTTATTATTTGTTATAGATATATCTAAAAAGAAATAATTCCTGTTAGTTTGAACAAATATTATCAATTGATAAATAGAAAAACCCTTTAAAACATAACAAGCACCCTCTCCAAAAATACTTGTGTTGACCGTTGACTGATAAAAACTGACTTAACTACTTACATTATACTATTCAACCTGTGCTGGCAATTTGTTTTTTAAACGCTAGTGACAGTATAAACAATTGCTATAGTCAGATTCGCCTTTAATGTCATTTTTTCCTTTTCAATTTTGTTATCCTCTTCCTTGACCATTGTCTTAAATAAATCCACCCATTAAAATTACTGGAGGAAAAAAAATCTGAGTGAATGACACTCTTCCTTGTTGATCATGTCATTCTTTTAGGAGAAGAGAAATGAGCGATCGTGACTTGTGAGAACACAGTCTTTTCCCTATAATGAGTGGTTATTAGTGTCTTTCTCGCAATTATTGTGTTGATCAGTGAAATAGTGTCTTATGAGTGGTTAAATGCATTTAACTCTACTCGGCAAAAAAAACAAACTAAAAAAAATTGCATTTAACTCTAATTCTATACATTTAAATTAAAAAGTACTCATAATATACAAAAATTCTTATTCGTTTTACCTATTCTTTTATTTTTGTATGTTATGTATGAGTACTTTTTAATTTAAATGTATAAATAAAAGTATTTAAAATTATATAAAAGTACGTATAATTAACTCAAATAAATAATAAAAAATACGAGTACTTAAACTTAAGAGGAAAAGAAAATTTGCAACAATTGTTTTTTGACAGAAGTGTTAAATTAAAGAATAATTGATAATTTGTTTTTTTTTATGCTAAAATAAATGATAAACCATGGGGCAATCAAGTATCTTGAGGAAAAAGAAGTATGCTTCAAAAGTCATTATATTATCATTTAAGAAACACTAATTCTTCTAAATTGGAATTTGAAATACTATATTTTAAACTAAAATAAAATTTAAAACCTTTCAAAATCAACCTTTTCAACTGCAATTAAGCCAATTATTAGAATATGGATCATATATCAAAATGTAAACTGATCTTAGCTTTGTAATTCTGAGGTCCATTGGTAAATCAGATTATGGGATCGTGTTAAAAAGATTGAAATCAAAAATAAAAATTGGGAAATCCGACAAGAAAGATACACAAAATCCAAAATAAATGGACAAGAGAAAACTGAAATTTTGTACATTAATAGACGATTCTCTTAGCAAGGTTCAAAAGCATTCAGACTACTGCACAAAACCATATACCACGTTTAAATTTAAACAAATATTCACCGCATCGAATTGATGCAAAGAAATTTGATAATCTAAATTAAACCAGTTAAATTAGCTTGAATTGGTTTAATTGATTGTTTTAATATTTAAAATTTGAATTAAACCAATTATAATTGATGCAGTTTTTGAATTTTTTTTTCTTTTTTCAAAATAAACCAATCTAATAACTTAATCAACATTCTTTTTAAAACTTTTACATTAACAAATAAATCAACTCAATTATATATTTGTTACGTGTATTTTTAGTATGAAAATTTGCACAAAATAAATATTAACCAATAAAAAGATAGTACTATTAGCAAATCATGACAAGAGTTTGGCTTAATTGATAGGAGAAAGAAAATTAGAAACCAATCATATTATTATTATATATGATTGATTTTACCTTGAATACGAATCCAACTAACTCATGAAAACCCCTAACAATTAGTACCGGGATATACAAAAGTAAAAATTTTGAAGCATCACTCTTGATGAACATCTCTCATTGCCTGAAGTCTAATCTGCATTTCTGAATAAACTCCTCAACTCTCCTATTGAGCTCCTCATTTGTCATACTATTAAACTCATTCTCTTCATCTACTTCTGCTTCTATCTTCGTTGTTGCTGACCTTCTCCTCTTCATGCTCTCATCATTCACACGCTTAATTCTATGTGGTCTATCACATTTAAATCTGGCAGGGACATGTTTCTCTTTACATGCTCTATCACTATCATGTACTTCCAATGGAAGTAACGGCTTTTTCACATTATTGGAGTATCCTTCACTAGTTTCCTTTGGCAATTCATTTTGCACCACAACTTCAATCACACATTCAGGAACAGTATTGTTCTCAGTGATGGTATATTTGTTGATCTCTTGCACCATTTCTCCACCCATCTTGGGGTTGATGCATTTTTTATCATCAACTTGTTGGTAGTTGGAGACATGGTATTGTTCATAAGGATCTTGTTCCTGTTCCAATGAAGAGAATACTCCAGAGTCTACGGCTATAATGAGGATGATATTGTTGGATAAAAAAAACCAAAAGATGTAGTTGTTTAAGAGAGTGTATGGGGAGATATTAAAAATATAGAACAAAGAGATGTAGATAGTAAGAGAAAGGACAGAGGCAAAGATGGAAAAACCCTTTGTGTTTTGTGTATGATCTTTTGGTTTGTAGTATTTGATAGAATCTTCCGCTAGACATGGTGGGTTTGGCATGATGATGGGTCAGTGAGAGGAATGCAAGGCTTGTGATTTGTTGGGGTAGTCTCATACGAGTGTAAAATATGGTGGAACTAATCTATATATATAGAGAGAGAACAAACATATTAAGGATTTTTTGTTAGCGTACAAAATAAAATATTTAATGATAGTAATTGAATTAAAATTGACAGTTTAAATTATGTATTTAGTTTACTTATCTCACATAATCTTTAATTAAAAGGAAGGAAATTAAATTTATATTGCGTTAATTTTGTACATAATTAAATGCATAGCCACAAATGCATATGTTTAATATAATGGGTGTAAGATCTTATTATATTTATATATGGGTGAGTAATTTATTTAGCAAGATAGCGTGTTTGATCTGTTTGTTGTAAAATTCTTCGAGTTAACAATAATCACATGCCACAGAAATAAAATTGATATATGATCGAGTGAGTCTCAAAATATCTTTACCCATAAAAAAATATAATCACAAATTGTTGCATGTATTTTTTTTAGAAAAGCTTAATGCACTCTTGATGTGTATGAGTTTGATTTAATTAGTGCTAAATGATTGATTGTCTACAATTACATATGTATCCTTCCATCTTTCTCTCGTGCCATTGACAAAAGTTTGAGAGTGGGTTGCTAATTAAATCAAGAGACCTTTTTGTTTCACAGATCTTGATCTTGTAAATTTGAGTCGGGCCTTTTTGTATTATATTTTTCTCTTTTTTCTTTAGATTAAAAATACGAGAAACCCAATAAACATGGGCAAGCTGACTTAATTATCATGAATAAATTCATTACAAATTTACAACCTTATCATCGTATATATATAAAGCGATATCGATCAAGATAAAGCATCTAAAAATGCCACATAAAAAATTCATGATTTCATTTTTTTCACAACATCTTGCACTAATTCACGGAGATCAACGTCATCATGAAGTATAGAAAATATTAACGTCATCATTCACCGGGGAAGAAACCTACAGATATAATTAGAGCGTGATTACGTAAAAAATGGATATGAGTTGAACAATCAAAGTGGCTAGGACCGACCTCTAGTTGTAGGTAACATTTTGCTTCATTAGTATGCTGTAGAATATTATAAATAATAGCTATGCCAAGTTAAAATTTGTAATTAACGTGTAACACAATATAACATGAGAAGAAGAAAAAAACAACGGAAAACTTGTTTGGATAAGTTTTTTTTAGAAATATTTCTAAGAGAATAAAATGAGAAGAAAAGAAATTAGCTGAAATTTTTTACAAGTTAAAATGAATTCTTCATTAGTTAATTTATAAAAATTCTATTAAATAATTTCTCTAAAAAATAAGCAAATATCTACAAATTAACTAATGTTACTTAATAAAGAACTCATTTGAGCTTATGAGCTTATAGTTGTTTTATTTTTGTCTCCTATAAACACCTTTAGAGAAACTAATGGTTAATTAGTTAATAAATAACTCATTAATTTGAGCTTATGTGCGTAATGTTAAGTTGTGATTGTTCTAACACGTGGCTAAAATGTCCACAAAGTGATCATCATTCAACTTTAAAATTCTTGTAAAAAAATCAACTTTTAAATTCTGATTGACAATTATATTTGATAAAATTAATTTAAATAATTCAATATATTTTTTAGAAACAATCATATGTTTGTCTAATATGTAATTTAGAGTTTAATATATATGCAATGGAAGTATGAATTTTTTTTACCATATCAATAAATTAAGAATAATTTTTATATATTTTTTAAAATAACTATTAAGAAAAGTTAACATATCATATATAACGTTTTAGCATTGAATTACCGATTTTCTGATTTTTGACCGATTGACCGGTTCTATTGTAAGCCGGTTTTCTTATTCAAATGAGTCACATACATGACCGGTTCACTGATTTTTTGGTGAAACAAGCGGATTCAGTTTGGTCTGATTTTTAGAATATAGATTATTAATTGCTCAAGTCTCACGTGCTTCAGAGTGTTATTTATTTATTTAAGATAAAATTATCATAAATAGATTAGTGGAACTATTTATCAGAACAAATTATCCAAGAGTTTTGGACTCTGGTGCTCAAAGCCTCAAACTCTCCTATTGTTTTATTATTTTATTTATAAAAAATAACCTTGAACAAGCATGACACATCGTTCTAAATTCTAAGAATTCAATAGTGGTTGGTTTAGACGTTTTATCCTGTTGTTATTGTTGTTTGCTATTTTACTTTATCATTTATTGGATAAAAGAAAAGAAAAATCCACAAGAGTCCCTTATTCTATTCAATGAGGACGTGTGGTGATGGATTCATATTGTACCTATAAAATGATCATATTAGATTGTCAACAGATTAGTTACATCATTGAGACTAAAATTTTTAGCTTAAAAAAATAGAAGTATAAAATGAAAATTAATGAATTGTCGTTAAACTAGTCCTTATACATAATTTTTACCTAAACTACCGAAATTTCTAGATTGGATTAGATAGAAATGTATTTTTTAAAAGAATTCTTAAAATGGTTATGATTCTTAACAAATAATGATGAAAAACTCTTAGGTGGACACTAACCTATGACAAGATTATTGTATTTTTTGTTTCTCACGTATATTCTTTTTGAAAGTCTTATTCAATATAAAATTACAAGATTGATTTTTAAGTGTGAATATCTCTTTGAGTGAAAATGTATAGTATTGTGAAAGATTAGTCTATTTTACTAGACTCAACCTCATTGATATATTTGATTTTATGGTTTTAATGTTTTCATTGATTTATTTAATATCTCTTTATAGTGATGGTTTACTTTAAAGTAATTGAAGATTGCAAATTATTTTACTAACATTTTTAGGGGAATGGAAGATTAATCATGAAATAGTTTTTCTACCGCAATCATGAAATAGTTATGCACCATGTAATCCAATTTCAGTTTTAGTAGAAAATAAACTTTTTGAGCATATTTTATTTTATTTTTTTACTTTTTCATCTCATTTCCATTTTTAGTTTTTATTTATCTCCATTTTCTATCACATTGTATATCACATAATGTTAATTTCTCTTTTTTTTAATTTTCTTCTTTTCCAATATATTGAAAAATGAGGTATTATGATGCTCATTTTCCTTCTTTGAAGGGTTAAAATGTTTTTTTTTTTACTCAAATGGTTAAAATGTTAAATATGAAAAGTTAGAGTTTTCGTCTAGCTAGGTATAATCAAGAGATGTCTGCTATAATCTAAGTATATGATAAGTTAAAGATGTTATATATATATATATATATATATATATATATATATATATATATATATATATTTTGTTAGAGATCACAAATATTTCATATTTAGATTAAAAATTAATTTTACTTATGACGAGAGTGACTGTTGCTTATCATGGAAGTTTTATTAGTTGATTGAATTTATTTTTTTATATGTATATATATAACCTCCCTCCCCAGAATATAAAATGACAAACCCATAAGCAAAGGCAATTATTTTCACAAAGTCTGCGTAACTTGTGCCGATCTTGGGCTATATAATTGTTATTGTGGGTCCTTTTCTAACAACTCATCTGATTTCATTTTTCAAAGACCCAAAGTTTAACACGTGTGCAGCCGCCAAATATTTGAGCCTTGTTATAAAGACGTGCACACCAAATACTTTTTTTTTTTAAAATAGTTTAACTCATGCCCAAAAGCCTAGTATAACTTCGTAGAAATATGATTTTGTAAGAAAACAAATTATTATTATATTGAATTCGAAATTTTACTGAAAATTAAGAAATTAATAACGTACTAAAAAATATATTATAATATTATTTTAATTAATTAAGATTTAATCCCTTTAATTAAATTAATTTGTACTAGTTAATTCAATTAATACACATTTATTTTTTTTAAAATAAAATTTCAAATTCAAGTCTTAATAAAATATAAAGAAACTCATTGAATATTAAACTCCTTGCAGTATATATGCTTTTAATTCGGGCAGAATTATTTATCGTAAAAAAATATTAACTAATAATGAAGATAATCTCCACATTCGTTTTGACATTTCGGTTCTTCAACTAATTTTACAAACTACTTCACTACATTTGGTTTCCACTCCTCACAATAGTTATTTTTATTTAACCTCCACCATCTCTCTTTCATTTTTATTTTAAAAACGAATGCAGAGAGGCACATTCCCCCAGTACCTATAATCCTAGATAATAATAATAAAAAATCAATCTGTTTGGATTTCTATCTTTATTAATTAAAACCGCCCTTTTAAAATTAAACCACCTTTTTTATTATTTCAGTTGTGCAATTTAATTCCACTTAAAATAAAGAAATTATAAGTGAAATTAAATTTTTTTCACAATCTAAAATTCAGTACATATCATTTCTATCTAATTGAATTGAATCTGTATGCTTCCATCATACTTTTCTCCTTGTTGGTTTTGAAAGTCTTTGTTACTTGTTCTTATAGATTAAGTGATATGAACTTGCTCTTGTGCTTAACTTGTTAATTTATCTAATGCGGGGAACAAAAATTCAAGGGATTACAACATTTGCAGAAAGCTGGGTGCCTGTGTCATTATTTGATTGGTTAATTATCTTTTCCTTTCGTGTGCTCAAATAATCTAAAAGAGTATTACGCCACATTAAGAAAACCTCGTGATAATGTTTTATATATACTAATTAAGAGAACATATTCTAGGGGACGGCGAGATAAAGACGAGTTTAGTTAAAGTTTAGGCCATGATTTGGGTCTGCCTTTTGACTTATCATAGACTTTGATGACATTATTATTGGAATATTGTATATCATATAAATGCATGAAATTATTTGTTCTTATGTGTAGCATAGTCAATACGCGCCTGAAATCTGTTAAAGGTATTCATGAAGTACGGCGGAAGCGTAATCAAGTAATAATCATCCAATAATTAAACACGACAGAGCCACCATAAACAAACAAACAAACAAAAAACAAAAGCAGCATGAATCATTGAATTCACAAGTTGAGACATGTTAGGATATATAATTACATCTTAAGTTTTTTTTTTTTTTTTCAGTTTTCAGTTTTTAATATTTTATAATTTCTTTCCTTTTAATGAGATTTAATAATTTTTAAAACTCAGGGTGAGTGTTTTAGCTTTTATCATTGCATTATACCATATTAGTACAATATATACAACACAGTACATTAATTAGTGAATAAGGTTTGATACTGATATCTCTTCATATTGCTTCATACTTAAAAACTACATATAATGTGTTTGGATCAGTGTTCAACCTCAAAAAATGTGAATCATCTAATTTGAAGTTACAGAAAATATCTTTAAATTTATCGTGTGAATTAGACGTGAATCTTGTGAAAAGCGACTCGCAATCAGACACATTAATAATTTCAATGTGTATGAGTGTACCAGATTATGATTTCATTTTCGCATAATTTTGTCACTTCTGATCAATTCCACCTGATCCTGTAATTGCCTCTGATCAGTTCTGTTTGTAATTCTCATTGCCTTCAACCAGTTTATTGCATTCGATTGCCTGATCCTTAGTTGCCTTGTATTAATTCCGTACAGAAATTGACTCTGGTTATAACACAATTGCAATGGTTTCATCCTAAATATAAGTAATTTGGTCCTTTCATTGTCAACCCCAAATGCTATTATCATCCCCATTGTTTTAGCTCTTCTATATGATTTCAACGTAGATTTAATTTAATATCTCTTCATAAGTATGCATCTTATAAATTATGAAATATTTTTTTTTATAAAGTCCAAAAACTAAATTATATGATTTGAAAGTCTAAAAACTAAAAGCAAGATTCAACAAAAACATAATGTCTAAAAATATATTTTAGTTAAAATAAAGCAAATCCAATGCAGAATGTAAAAAAGGACTCAAAGATCCTTCCATTTTATTGACTCTTTCTTTGCCCAATATTATACTGGTAATTAAAATTTGGTTTCAACCAAGTGCTGTGCAATTTTTTTTAATATTAATTAATTCAAAGAATTAAGAATAAGAAACAGGAAGATTCGAGTTCAGTATAAAGTTGGCCACATAAAATTGAACCTACCCGGGCTCGGGCTTGATTGACATCCTTTTTCCACGAAAATTTACATACTTTTGAAATACAAGCATTAACACGTACATAGTTGGCTTAATTGTAATTTTAATAGCCAATTTATTATTTTCTGGCAAATTTTGTCCCTATTTTTTTCCACGCATTTTATTGTCATTTTTTTAAAATGAAATGATTTTTTCCCCTCTATCAATTGATCACTAAACCCCAAATAATAATAATACTTTCCAACAATGTTATGAACCGTCACTGAATGAACATATTTAAAATACTATATATTTTAGACTTAAATATAAGCAAACATTATTAATTTTATGTTGATTAAGAAAGTTGGTTAATGTCATATAGTTTTACTAATCATATTTAAAAAAAATTATTTTTCCTAAAGTATCTTTCGTTTGAATTTCATATCAAGAATAAAAGAGAGACATTGGAACTAGAATCACAATTAATTGAAAGGTAGTTTTGGAATAAAATCATTAAATACGGTCAAAATAATTCACTGGAAAAGTTGGACATAAAGACGGAAATTAGAGAGGAATAATTTTCCGTCTCTGGATTCAGAGATAGATATAAACAACTGGAGACAGATTTAAATAGCTAAAGAGGGAACAAAAAAATTATAATTTAGGGACAAGAATCAGAGATGGACATTTGCGTCTCTATTTAACTCCATCTCTAACGTTATCAGAAACGAAAGCTTGAAATAGAACAGTAAAGATAATTGTCAACAAATCCGTCAGTCTCAAGTTATCAATTGGAAGAAATTCAAAATTCTAATATAGAGACGGAATATCTGTCTCTATATCTTTTTATTTATTTATAGTAAAAATATTTTATTATCATATCATTTTAACGTTAAAATTTATTTATATCTGAGTTTGATTTTTTATTTATTTATATTTAGGTCTAAAGCGAGTAATTACTTATAAGATAATGTTGTTTTTTTTAGTAGACAATGGTGGCCTGGACTATCACAATTTTCTTTTTGATTTTTTTTAATAAAAGTACACATATTATATTGTAAGGAGTATTCTTGAATGTTTATTGAGTTTAATCTATCTTGAATGTTTATGGAGTCCAA
Source organism: Glycine soja (assembly GCF_004193775.1). Lineage (NCBI taxonomy): Eukaryota > Viridiplantae > Streptophyta > Magnoliopsida > Fabales > Fabaceae > Glycine > Glycine soja. The sequence continues at coordinate 7,505,034 of NC_041009.1, read as the reverse complement.
AATTTTCTTTATATAAAAGAGTTAGGATTCGAGCACCTAATAACTTGTTTTAAGAGATTCAAGTTCATCATGTTCCAACCAAACATTTGCTTCCTTTTCTTTTAAAAAAATTTGACTTGCTTTAATATGCATTTGAAATTTTTATTTTCAAATTTTAAGATTCATATAATATAATAAATGATGCATATATAATAACTCATGAATGCAAGAATTGAAATACTCAACAACGAAACTCTCAAAATTTATTATCCTTCTCTTAATATCTTGTATTAAAAAATACTATAAAATGTGCATTAAAAATCCTACTAAAAGTCTTAATATTTAATATAATAATAAAAATAAAAATATCTAAAATATCTCTAATTTTAAAAAATACTCCGGAGATAATTAACTTCGAATCACCTCCTTCTCTGCCTATATATATTTCAATTTTTTTAGTTCAGGTATCACTAACAAAGAAGGACTTGGAACAAAATACACAAGCAAGACGTGATTAGTACATAGCAATCATCACATGTATCAAACATCTAGTTTCCTCTTCTAATCGTTGTACGTTGAGAATTCCACAAAAGAAACATCAAGATTTCAAAACGTTCACCATACACAGATCAACATATAATTTATTTATAAGAAAAAAAAATAATGCATGAGAGGCACGGGGTACCGGTACTAGTACCAGTTAAAAAGATTCAAACTCATATATACTTAGGAAACATAATAAATAAAACTAGTAATATGCACCTTAGAAGAATGGAAACATCGAAACTGGAAAGGAAATCATAATACTATAGGCTAGTTAATAGAATACTGCCAATCAAACTGAGTAAGTGAAGTGAAAGAAGAGATGCAAAAGTTCATGGATAATGGTGAAAAGTTCTGTCTTTGTAGATGATCCCTGTTTGGTAGCGGCTTTATTACTTTGTCCAAGGCTCTCAGTGTCATGTCTTATGGTTGCAACAGTTTATATGAGTATATAGTATAATATTACTTCTATAATGTTTTTAATTTTCTTTTGTAAATAAATAATTAAGTATTTTATTATATTGTTTTCTTTGTTGTGTAAAAAATTATACAAATATAATTTATATTTCATAAATATACATTTTGACACTTGTGGAAGATTATACTGTCGTTTATGGTAGCCCAATTGTCTACCTATTTCATCTCACACCCTTTTCCATGCAAAATAACAGTCATACTCACACTCAACACAATCTTGGGAGAGGTAACAACAACAGCTCTGGTTTTTCTTTGCAGCCTTCACAGCTAGCTAACACAAAAATGAGAATCTTGAGTTACCTTTACATTGTTCTCCTTTGCATTATTCAAGACTCAAGAGAGCTTAAATAGGGAAAGAGGAACAAGGCCTTTTTCAGTTACCTCTAAATCCAGTTCTTGCAATTCCATTTGTGAGTGAGTTGTTGGAATTGGAATTTGGAAGTAGCTAGGCAGTGTCTCAAATTAATGGCATCCATGTCTCTTATTCTTCTTTGGTTCCTCTTTTTTGCTAGTGAAATGATGTCAATGGGAAATAGTTTACACAAGGGGCACATGGTAATGGAAGAGGAGGAACTGTTGGGATTGTTTGAAGTGATGGATGCTCTTCTGGAAGACCCTTACTGGGCCCAAGCACATCCAAAGCCATGCACTGATACTCCATGGCCAGGTGTTGAGTGTGAACTTGGCAGCAATAACCAACAAATCTTTCATGTCACCAAAATCCACATTGGTCCTGATATAGTCTTCCCATTCTCACCTTGCAAACCCTCAGCTTATCTCTCACACTCCTTGCTGAAACTCAAGTATATAAAAACCCTTTCAATTTTTAACTGTTTTGTTGCTTCACCAGTTACTCTACCCAAAACTCTCTTTGGTCCTTTCTCTTCACTAGAACACTTAGCTTTGGAGAATAACCCTTCCCTCTATGGTGAAATACCTACAAGTTTGGGAGGTGTTGCTGGTCTTAGGGTCCTGAGCCTCTCCCAGAACAGCTTACAAGGAAACATCCCTAGCCAGATTGGTGGTTTGGTTAGTCTAGAGCAACTTGACCTTAGTTATAACAACTTGAGTGGTCAAATCCCAAAGGAAATTGGAGGTTTGAAAAGCATGACCATATTGGACCTAAGTTGCAATGCAGTTGAAGGGTTTCTGCCTTGTTCTCTTGGAAAGCTTCAACTTCTCCAGAAGATGGATTTGCACTCTAACAGACTCAGTGAAAACATTCCTCCTGATATAGGAAACCTCAAGAGGTTAGTCTTGCTTGATTTGAGTCATAATTTTATTGTAGGGCCTATTAGTGAAACCTTCTCAAGTTTAGACCTTTTGGAATATTTACTCATTGATGACAACCCCATTAAAGGAGGGATACCCCAGTTCATAGGGAAGCTTAAGAAGCTCAAATCATTGAGTTTATCAGGGTGTGGATTAACAGGTTCTATACCCTACTCTTTCTCTTCCTTGAAAAATCTTACAGCTCTCTCCTTAGGTAACAATAGTCTTATTGGACAAGTTCCTCCAAATTTGGGTTCACTCCCAAGCCTAGATCAACTGAATATCAGCCACAACAAGCTGAGTGGGGTTCTAGAGCTACCTGGTGACTTCATTCAAAAGTTAGGTAAAAGATTGGATTTAAGAGGAAACAGTGAACTCTGCATCAATGATCAGTCAAAGAAGAAGAACCTCTCTTCTTACTTGGAAATCCCTTCTTGTTTGAACACACGACAGAGAAATGATGATAATTATTTTGCCGGTGGACCACTTCAAGATCTTTCAGGACTAAAGCCGTCTTGGTATGATAGCAACCCAAGTTCATGTTCATCATGGCCTAATGATCTACATGTCATCATATTTACCTTGGTTTTAAACCTGGTTATCTGATTCCTGAATATCATTTTGTGTAACACTAGAAATTAATATTATATAAATGTTATTCTACTCTTTTTTCTTTGGTCAGCCATATAAATAAATGTTCTACTCTTGCCTCCTGAATCTTATAATTAAATATCATCTAAAGATCATTTTCTTGTTGGAAACGTGCATAGAAATTATTGCTTATTATTCGTGTATAAAGTCGCATGCATTGCAATGCTTGGTGGCACCTTATTAGTGACTTCAATAATAGATATAGGATTGCATGCATTACGCAATGGTGAAAAAAGAAAAAGAGAATCAAATTTGGTCTTTCATATTTGATTTTGTTTTATAATTTTTTTGAAAAGCTGGGTCACAAATGTGAAATGTCAAGGCCTTTTACCGAGTGTTGTTGTCTATAGCAGCCTTTAGCAAAAGTAGGAGGCAGGAGTGTCGGTTCTGACATTAATGAGAGCATGCTGCATTGCTGCAACACCCTGGTTACTGGCACCATGAAAAAAGATTCCCACCTCAGCACTTGTTTTGATGTGTTGGGAGAGACAGAGAATCTTATGAGAAATTCTCAATCTTTTTACCTTCAACTTGCAAAGTTTTAACACAATGAGTAGAACGTAGTATATATATAATTTTGTAGTATGATTTTATGCAAGTTAGACTAGAACTTCACAAGTCATCATTCAATCTGTCTTAGCAATGAATGCTACGTACTTATCACTTGGTTAAAGTGAAAAGAAACACTAAATCGATCGTAATCAATCAATTTTTATTTAAATATTCAACTAGTAATTTGTTTGTGTTTTTTTTACAAGAAAAAATGTTTTTTAAAATCAAAAGATGTTTGAAAGAAATTAATAACTATACAAGTTTTTCAAAACCGATAAAAAAAAGCTTAAAAAGATAAGTTATGTTTTCCAGAAGTGAAACACGACATTTGAAAGGAAAAAAAATCCCAAAATTATTTTTTGAGCTGAAACAAACGTTTCTTAAATCAGTTACAAGTTACAACTGTAAACAAAGATAATGTTTTTCTATCTATAATGAAGAGATAGACTTTCATAAACTGATCGTTCATTTCAATATCTCTCAGATGACTCTCCTTAATTATGTTGGATTTATTCGACTATTTTCTCTTGGCCACTTCAGTTACACAGCACACACACTACAAAACTTGTTAAAAAGTTACAATACCTGGAGTTCTAGAATTATATATGCCAATATACAGGCAACTATATATTCCTTCCTTAGTCCTTATTTATATTGAAAAGCAACTTCTAGTCTTACTGGAGAAGAAAGAATAATACGATGATTGGGATATATCTAAAGAAAGATTCAGTAGAAAAAGCCTCAATAGATCTTGGCATTCGTAAACATATTTAAATTTAGTTTGGAAAATATTTTGTGAATTTTAATACACACTAACGAATTCTGATGTGTCAAATAAAAAAGGGAAAAAAGTTTACGGAGTAAAAGTAATTTTAGATTTTCCTAATTACTTTAATCTAAACACATGTGTACTAAATTTTCTAACGGAAAAAAAAAATTACATTGAAGCGGCTTGTGTTGTTTATGCATTTGGATCTCCAAACGATGGTGTCGAACATGATTATAGATGCCAAAATTGTGACTAATCTATATAACTCATTTTTTTAGGCAGAATTTGGCGGGATGTACTCAACTTTTGATTTGTCATAAATAAATAAATGGTGAGTTTGTTTAAACTTAAAAAAATAATTTAAAAAAAATATTTTTTTGAGTAGCACATATAATTTACTTCTTAAAAAAAATACTTATTTTAAGTAAAAACAGTTTGAACAAACATATCAAAAGAAATATAAAACTATTTATTTTATTAAAAATAATACTTTTTTTTCTAAAAAAAATAAACTTAAACAAAAAGACTCGGAATGTGTTTGCAACTAGGCAAGTCGGCCCAGCCCAATGGGTCAAATTGTTTTTAAAGAAACCTTGTCACTGATTCATTTTAGAACTCTATAAAACATGCTGGTTAGAATCCCGTCAAAACACAATCTTGAATCAATTAGTATGATAAAAATTTATGTTACACACACTAAGTTGAAAGAGAAAACATTTGACTTGGGCTGAGGAATACGATGATGCTATAAAGAAACCAGAAAAAGTGTCGAGAAAAGTGAAAGAGTCACAAGGCATATCAATGAGCGAAAGGAACACAAAAGGGAAATAATAAAGAAATTGGGTAGTGACAAAATGATGAGTATACTTGTTTTTATTTAAAGAGGTGGCTTAAGTCAACTACAACGAAACTCTACGCGGGAATCTGATCCCTACAAAATCATAGGAGGCTCCTCTCTGCCCTGGCAATTCAAGAGTAGACAATATAGCACCGAGTTCTGTCATCAAAACAGTGCAAGCCCTTCTGTTACTTTTGCCGATACTTAGTGCAGCGTCTAGAGGGGTTTCCAAAGATGCAAAAGGTTTCTTTAAAAATCTGGGGGCTTGCACTGTTTCGATGGCAGAACTCGGTGCTATATTGACTGCTCTTGAATTGCCATGGCAGAGAGGAGCCTCCTATGATTTTGTAGGGATCAAATTCCCACGTAGAGTTTCGTTGTAGTTGACTTAAGCCACCTCTTTAAATAAAAACAAGTATACTCATCATTTTGTCACTACCCAATTTCTTTATTATTTCCCTTTTGTGTTCCTTTCGCTCATTGATATGCCTTGTGACTCTTTCACTTTTCTCGACACTTTTTCTGGTTTCTTTATAGCATCATCGTATTCCTCAGCCCAAGTCAAATGTTTTCTCTTTCAACTTAGTGTGTGTAACATATTTTATCATAAATTTTTATCATACTAATTGATTCAAGATTGTGTTTTGACGGGATTCTAACCAGCATGTTTTATAGAGTTCTAAAATGAATCAGTGAACTTCAGATATATTCATGCTTGCATTTATTGATATTGCATAGCATCTTTGCATTGGAATGCATTTGATATAATTTCATGTTATTTAATCACACTATGCTCCAAACTCAATTTCAGCAGATCCTGCGGACATTGTAAGTAAATCTTATGAAGACGGAGATGATAACTAATGTTACAGAGTATGAGGCAATTGCAAAGGAAAAATTGCCAAAGATGGTTTATGACTATTATGCATCAGGGCAGAGGATCAGTGGACTTTGAAAGAAAATCGAAATGCATTCTCAAGGATTCTGTAATATACTTTTCTTAGGAACTAGGGCCCCATTTATCTGTTCTGGTCCCCTAGAAACCTTCTCTTGATGCATTCAAAATCTCTAAGTTCACCAATCACCTTTCCTTGGATTACTGGCACACATAAGGATGTCCCTCTGTAATGACATTGCACTCATGCTTCTTTTAATTAATTGACTTAATTGCACATTTTACCACTCAATGGTTTTGTGAAAATTACCACCTAAGTTTCTTTCGCGCACTTTACTATCATGCTTTTAATTTTTTTGTGCATTTTACCATCCAAGCTTTTGCTCTGTGCATTTTACCATTATGTTGGTATCAAAACAATGTCCTTTTGAAAAAATTGGTGACAAAATGATGTCGGTTTTAGGTACACCTCAGTACTTCGTTTCACATTGAATGGATCAGTAAAATGCGTGAAAATTAAAAAATATGATTGTAAAATGCGTGGAAAAAAAAATTGGGTTATAAAATTCGCGAAATAATGATAGTTTGGTGGTTTTATATTCTAATCTCACAACATCTATTTGGTTTACTTCAAACAGGTTCCGGCCACGTATTCTTGTTGATGTAAGCAAGATAGATTTGACTACAACTGTATTGGATTTGAAAATATCAATGCCTATCATGATTGCTCCAACAGCCATTTAAAAGATGGCTCACCCTGAAGGTATGCCATCAGATTTTTTGGTCTTTACCAATGTTTTCATGAGTTTCGCAAATAATGGCTTGATTCCTGCAAATTGCCACAGGGAAATGTATTATTTGAATTTTATTTCCAGCGATTTTTCCCAGAAAAGATGTTACTTTCACACACCATTTCTTTTCCTTCCACACTTCCTCTTAATATCAAATTATTATTCTTCTTGCTTCAGTTATGCAAGCACTAATATGAATATCTCCCCTTATCAAAACTGTCAACAATCTTCAGTTTAATACCTAATATGTTACTGTGTTTTTTTTCTTCTCTCAGGTGTTGAAAGACAAAAATGTGGTTGCTCAGCTTGTGAGAAGAGCTGAAAGAGCAGGTTTCCAGGCAATTGCCCTTACTGTGGACAGTCCAGTTCTTGGTCGTAGGGAGGCTGACATCAAAAACAGGTTGGCAACCATTTGGAAATTTCAACCGGAACAGCCTTTCCACATAACTTTACATGGTTCATCACGATTGAATTAATAACTTTTCTACTTTAAGATATATATACTACTGGCATGCTTCATGGGGTATTTTTCAGATTTACATTGCCGCCAAACATGGTATTTAAGAATTTTGAAAGATTGGATCTTGGAAAGCTGGACAAGGTTTGTGATTACATTGCTATATTCCATTATTGGCATGAAATTTTGAAATTAGGTTGGTTTTTTCCATTATTGGTCACTTTATTGTTGTTACTGTTGTTATTTTCTGTTTGGGATTACATTCCAGACTTGTGACTCTGTTGTTACCACTTATGTTGCTGTACTATTTGATCGGTCACTCAACTGGAAGGTGATATAGATATTTCACACATACAATTTTCTAATCTGTGGCACTGAATGTGGAAGTAATACTATGGTAATCTTGCTTCAGGATATCAAATGGCTCCTTACAATAACTTCATTGCCAATTTTATTAAAGGGTGTACTTACTGTTGAAGATAGTAAACCTATCAAATAGATACACTCTGTTGCTTCCCTGTCCATTTTATCTTTATTAGGATTGTTTTCTCAATCATGAAGCCAATTCCATATACTATGCTAATAATGTAGCAAGGATAGCCATACAAGCTGGAGCTGCTGGGATCATTGTTTCCAATCAAGGAGCTCGGCAACTTGACTATGTCCCTGCTACTATTATGGCTTTGGAAGAGGTACTAGATCCTAATCATTTCTGGAATGTTTTAATTAATTGGAATAGAAATGAACCACTTCTAGTGCTATCATTCTTGGTAGTGGAACTAAACTTTTGCCCATTCTTTGCGTGATTTTAGTTGATTATGCATTAAAACTTCAAAGCTGTTATATTTGAATCATTGCAAATAAATAAATAAATTATTAACCGCTTCCTTACTAGTAATGGTTGCATTTTCGTTTTCTTTTAAATTTTTGGGTCCTATTGAATAATGTAATCTTTCAAATTTCTATACATTCAACATAATGGAAATATCGATTGCTTGAGTTGAATGGGTTGTTAAAGCTGCACAAGGAAGAATTCCAGTTTTTCTGGATGGTGGAATTCGCCGAGGGACAGATGTTTTTAAAGCACTCTTGGAGCAGCTGGTGTATTCCTAAGTACATGAAATTTTGATCACATAATCATAGCAAATTAAACTGTCGAATGCTTAACTACAGTATATGTAAGCTTTCTTGCCTCACTGAAGCATATATTCATCATAGAGGTGCAGTTCCTAAGTTCCACAGTGCATATGATCCTGACTTAGAAATTTCCTCAGAATATGGATTTGTCACAAATGCCAATGAAACTTATGGAATATGAATTTCTATTTCATTGTTTTACTAATGTTACATTAGAGGCAGACCCCACATTCCAGCTATTTATACCTTTGTCTTTCATCTCAAATTTCAGATTGGTAGACCTGTGATGTTTTCATTGGCTGCTGATGGCAAGGCTGGTGTAAGAAAAGTACTTCGAATGCTTGTTGATGAGTTAGAAGTAACTATAAATTGATCGTTCATCCATAAAAATTAATCTCTCATTTTCACTTTATAAGTTGTTTTTAAACCTGACAGCATGTGTGACGTGACAATTACGTGATATTAGAGATTAATTTAATTTCAGAAAGATAAGAAATTATAAGTAAGAATAAGTTAGGTTAAACATAATTTTATTTGAATAGTCTTGGCCGATTTTAAAAAATTCAAGGTCTAAACTTTGCTTGATAATTTTGAAAGACAAACTTGTAACCTTTTAGTCTACTTAAAATCTTATTTCATATTAAAGTTCTTATATAGGTATAACTAATCCTAAATTTTCTATAAAAAAACCTAACCTAAACATGTCAATTGATGAATAATCAACGAAAAAAAACTTATGCAGAACAAACTATAATATATGAAAATTAAAACCTACACTATTACATATAAGCATTGAGTAATATAAACTAATATAATCTTAACAATTCAAAAAAATTGACACAATAGTATAAGATTTTAATGTGTTTACATAAGTGAAAGAATAATTTATTTTAACAGGATAATTTGTATAATTTGTATGTATTTAATTCCCATCATATGTGCGAAATTTTCTCGAGTTTGTACGGCCACTAAACTGTGTGAGAGAAAAAAAATAATCTTCACCATAACTTACTTAAAAATCTATTTGTAATAAAGTAGTATTTAAATAGGCATAAATTTTTAGCAAACTATAACCAAGCACAATCTAAATAAATAGATATAATTTGATTTTGGTCTAACGCGAGTCAAATATAAATTCCAACAAACCACGTCATATATTTTTATCCTTATATAATAGTCCTTGAAAAATGGGAATTAGTCAATTGAGGGAGCAAATATCCTTATATACTAGTACTAAAAGTCCGACTCTTTAAAAATAGCAAGATGTTAAATGGGTAAAAAATAAAATAAGGTGTTTTAATTCAGAAAATATATTTTTATTTTTAGTGTATTCATCATTTAACTTAGAAAAGAAGTTAAATCCTTAATTTCGTGAAAAATGTTCTACTTTGATCTTCTATGTAACGTGAGACTTTTGGTTGAATGAAAAAAAAAAAAAACAATACAAAGCGGGGGAAAGATCAAATTCAGATGAGACTAGCGGAAAAAGAATCTGTCCTTTTGTAATTGTAAATCATGAGAATTAAACTCTTTCTACCAAGACAGAAAAATTACCACCAAGCAATACGCTATTTATTTAAATTTTATATTTAGCTATGAACACCAACAGATGAAGTCTAAAAGAAAAGATACATAGTTTCTCTAATAGTCCAATTCCTTAGTAATTTTGATGTTTGACACACCATGACATTTCAATTTTCTCAGTAACAAAGGACAAACACCCGCCATAGGCCAGCAAAGATCGAAACTTGACACTTTAAGCAGCCACAAAATTTTGCTATAGGGCAAAAGGCCCTTTTAGAGAGAGAGACATTGCAAGTTTTTACACCCAAATTCACATAGAAATTAACAGGTCCATTATGAGCTACAGTACAGCAACCAAATGTACCCATATCAACTCTAAAATAAGAAGCACCACACCCCTACACAAAAGTGACATGCACTAAACTATATAGTACATGCAAGGTTTTAAAAAAGGTCTCCGTGACTGTAACACAATCGAAATTGGAACCACATCGGTCGCATTTATCCGATATCAACGAATATGACCGCGACCGTATTTAAAACCTTGAGTGCATGCTAGCTAAGAAATAAGGTCATGCAGGGAAGGTTGGTAAGAAATGAGAAGGAAAAGCAGAAGAAGAACAAAGGCAACACCCCAAGGGGAACCACCAGCTCTGTGGATGGCACTAGGCTCAGATCCTGGCATGGGGAAGCTTATTTGGGTTGCAGTGGAGAGCCAGTGAACAATGATGATCAAGAACAGTGGAGAAATTACCAGCAAACGTTGCAGCAACTCAGAAGCAGTGGCCATGATTGCATCATAAACTATGTACCCGAGAAAGCCACAGATGAGTGCTGTGGCTACTATCAAGAGCCAGATCTCTGAGAAGCTGAAGCCTGAGGCTGCTCTTGTCCCTGAAGAAGCCATGAAACTGGGAGGGAGAGTTAAGAGTCAAGAGTGTGCTGTAAAGTAGTGACTAGTGAGAGAGTACTTAGTGTGTTGTTGTTAATGTTCTTGTGTTGTGTGGAGGGGTGTACAAGGACAGCTGTCTGTTTGTATTTATTTTCAATGGAAAAAATCATGGGTTTCTTTCTTTTTCCCTTTTTTTTTTGTGGGTCTGAAAAGAAATGTTATGTAATTAATTAGGTGAGAAATTATTACTAGAACTAGAAGGTTAAATATATAATAGGAAAATCTCCAAGCCTTTGTGGTGAGGACATGTGAGAGCATGTGATTATGAATAATAATACTCTGGTCAATGTGGAGCATTTACCAGTCATTGTTTGAGATGGTCTAAAATAATTTGGACTTGCTGCTTAGCCATGATTAAGGAGCTTTTGGATAAGTTTGATAAAAAATCAAAATGTTGCCTTTATTTTTTTGTTTTTCATTAGTTAGTATTTTTTATCTTATAAACTAATCAAGAAAGAAAGAAAACATTTTTTGTAATATAGTTACGTTAAAAGAATTCCCAGCCAGATTTGTATCAAACATGTATTGTCCACAAAATGTTCAAGCATCTTAGGGAACTGCTATTCTTACTTCTAAATTTTTTATTGACATCCAAAGTGTGCTTTAAATTTCATTTTCTAAAAATATCTTTGCACATAAACGCGATTCTATTTATAAAATATATAATGAAAATATAATTCAATTATATATTTTTTCAATAGAATCATGTTTCATTTGTTATTTTTTCCCCTTTCCTTTTACATAACAAAAACATGTTTTCATTAATCAAATACATAATATGATTTTTTTGTTGTGTTAAAATATATCATGGAAATGTATATTTTTGTTGTGTATTTTTTTTACTTACTCTTACACAAAGAAAATGTGTTAAATTTTTACAGAAAGAATTTGTAATTGATTGTAGATATGGCTTATCTTTTTAAACCAATCAAATTAATGGTGATAAGTAATCCTTTTTAAACCAATCAAATTAATGATACTGAATACCATTAAAAAAGGATAAACTGTATCTTAATTAATTTAATTTCAATTTTAAAAAGGATAACTTTTTTATCATATAAATTAATTTTTTAATTAAAATTGAATTAATTATGATAGAATTTACCATTTATAAAAAGTAATCAAATTAATTATTATATAAATTTCCTTTATTAATAATAATCAAATTAATTATAATAATATTAATTTGTATCATAATTAATTTAATTACAATTAAAAATAATAATTTGTATCATTATTAATTCAAATTTTAATTAAAAATAATTTATATCACAATTAATTGTATTACACGCACTGGCCAAACAGTAACGTATGGTAAAAATGGAAATTGTCTCAGCTGTTGACAATATGCACAACACTACACTGAGTATATAAATAAAATACGAGAACGTCAAGCTTGCGATTTGCTTTTTGTTCTGGAATAGCAATAATGCTTAATCAAGAAATTAAAGATTACTGGTCTAGAATAAAAGTAGGGAGGAGACATTGCTGTGAATAACCTCACGTAGTTTTCATCATTGGTAGAAGTGACAAGTAAGAAATGCTGATTGCAGTGTTGTTTAACGTGTTAGGATATCTCTGGATATATTTGATTTTAACTCATCCTGATTTTGTGCATGTTTAAATACTGATTAATTAGAAAGCAAAGAAAGACGTTAATGTAGCACAAAAACGTGAAATTTATAACCAACTAATAGGCCCTCTGGTTAAACTTGAAAAATCATTATAATGTGCAAACAAACATACAGTGACAAGATTTATTGGTTGGTGTGAATTTGGGTGAACGTTTATAAATAATGTATCAGAAAAATAATATTTTCCTGCCCCTGTTTCTGCAGCACGTACTAACAGAGTAGAGGACCACTTGGTTTTTCTTTGTTGGTTACTGATGCTGACAATGCTAAATAACTAAACTACCAAACCAAAGAACCCATTGCAAAAGTTTCAATCAATGTGTTTTCTTTCAGACAAAGTAAATCAAAAAAATATTTTTTGCAGAGAGAATATTGTTTGAATATTCTTAATTAAAATTAATTTTAAATATTTAATTACCAATATAAATTTTAATGTCCATATATAATTCTTTATCTAAACTTCTTTTTCTATTAGCTATTTAGATATACATTAACAAATTAAAATAGTTTTGTAATAAATTTTTTCACTTCATGTTAGCAATTAAATTAAAAATAAAATATATGCATAATAATAATGTTTTCACTTTTAAAATAGAACTCAAGTCAAAATCACTCTTTCTTCTAATGAACCTTGCTCGGACTGCCTTCAGCTGGTCCAACAATGGAAAAAGAGAGAAGACCAGGGCCAGTCTTTGTTGCATGGCATTGTAGATGTGTAGGAAGCTTTTGCCCAATTCAAATTCCAATCCTTGTTTTTACCAAAAGACAGGGGAACCAGACAGTACATTGTTTAGTTTCACTATCTTTGACCTATTTTGATTGATGTTGGATTGAGGAGGTCCTTACCAAGTGGATCAGATAATCTCAAACGATGTAATTTCTGCTAGTTGGTTGCATCAATAATATTCAGCATTTTATCCCTCAAAAAAATGAACCTTGCTCATTCATTGAGACTAACCACACATGGAATACGTGTACCATCATTTTACTCCAGTGACAATTTTAAAAATCATTTCAAATTTTGGCTTGACTATCATGAAACGTGAAATGTTGTGGCCCAGCAAATTAAATATCATATATTAAATTCATCAAAATTGGGATTTGCAGAAACCTAGATGCTTTGAATACCAGGTTTTCTTACATCCAGAATGATCTAGAACTCTGCCAAACTTCTTTACTCTGAATAGTCAATAATCATTACTAAAGTATAGAGCCACCATTATTGTCGGTGGCTTTGCATGCTTTTGGCAACCAAAATCACAGAAGTGGTGCTTCCTAATGTTTACTGCATATGTCATTCATGCAAAATTTGTAGCTTAAAACATGAACACAACTTGGAAAGTTGGAAGGTTAAGAACTACCTAAAAAAAGAGTTGAAACCTGAGTTAAACTCATCTATATTTACAATTCCAGGTCAGTCCTAACTCCTAACATCTAACAGTCAGAGCATCTTAATGCATCTATCTATTCTATTTGCAATCAACAAGTCAATGAATACAGGAAGAATGCACATAAAGGGCTCTAAAAGCCACATTTTCTCTGTACCAAACTTATAGCGGATCTTCTTCTCAAAGGTATATTAAATATCAACTTTGCACCTCCACCCAACTACAACCAGGAACTTTCTTCAACCCTTTCAGTTTCATGGCTACCCTCAAGTCATTGGCATCCTTCCATGAAGCACAGGTGGAAAAAACATTAGCAGTGAGCACATAGTTGGCCCCCAACTCAGACTCCAGTTCAGACAGAAAATCATCATCCAAACTAGGAACCCACCCGTGATTTCTGCAAGCCCCAAGAAAACTCCTCAATATAACATCATTGGGCTCCATGGGCATGCCCTTGATGATATCATAAGCTTCTTGAATGAAGCCAGCTCTTCCTAGCAAGTCAACCATGCATCCATAATGCTCAACACTCGGTTTTATGCCATACACTCTCACCATCCGATCAAAATACATTTTGCCTTCATCAACAAGTCCCATGTGGCTGCAGGCCGAGAGAATCACGGCAAAAGACAAACTATCCAGCCGCAATCCACCGTCCTCCATCTGGGTAAACAAAGAGATAACATCCTTTTCTCGCCCGTGATCCGCGAGAGCCGAGATCATGATAGTGCACGACTGCAAATTCTTGTCACCCATTGAATTGAAAACCAAAAGAGCCTTATCAATCTCCCCACATTTAGCATACATCTCAAACAAGGCTGTTCCCAACGCAACATCCATTTCTATGCCATTGCTTGTAACGTACGAATGAATGGACTCGCCGACCCTGAGATTGAGCGTTTTAGTACAAGCAGATAGCAAGCTCACCAACGTGACTGAGTTCGGCTGTTCATTCTCCATCCCCATTTCACGAAAGACGTAAAAAGCATCCAAGGGGGAGTTGCTAGCGACGTAGGCAGCAATCAAGGAGCTCCAGGAGACAACATCTCTATCAGTCATTTCATCGAACACCATGCGCGCGGACATAACAGCGTAGCATTCCGCATACATGTTCAAAAGGGCATTACCCACATGGCGGTGGGAGCGGAAACCGGTCTTGAGGGTGAGAGAATGGAGGGTCCCACCGAGGGGGAGGGAGGAAGAGCGAGCGCAGGCCTTGAGGACGAAAGGGTAGGTGAAGTTGTCGGGGTTGAGGGGAGAGGTTTGGAGGAGGCGGAAGAGGGTGAGGGAGTGGAAGGGTGTTGGGGTGGCGGCGAAGGCTCTGATGAGGGTGTTCCAGGCGAAGAGGGGTGGGAGGGTGGGGAGGGAGTGGAAGAAGGAGGCGGCGAAAGGGAGGGAGATGGTAGAGGATTGTAAGAGGAACTGGGAGATGAAGAAAGGGTGGTGGTCGAGGGAGGTTTTGAGGAAGAGGGCGTGAAGTTGGAGGAGCTGAGTGAGGGTTTTGGAGCGGTGGATGAGGGTGCAGATACTCATTGTCAGGCCTTATCCTCCATCATCAATTGCACTTTGGTTATCATTTTGCCCTTTTCATTGTGAAAAGTTCATTCTGAAATATAAATTTAAATTTCCAAAATGCAATTATAAGAATACAATAGTCATGCCCAACTTATAGCAAAGGTTGGGTTAGGGCTTAAGACTGGCCAACCCATCCAAATATTTTTAACTCCACCGTGATCACATCTTCAACTTGGCTTTGCTGGAATAATTTCATCTTAGCCTTGATTAGGGTATTTATAACTTTGCTGGAATAATTTAGTTTTGACCAAAGTATATTTAACTACATTAATTTTAACTTGGCCAAATTAAATTAATTTTACATAATATTTTTTTAAAAAATAAATATATTTTTAATTTATATGTTTTCATTATATGAGATAACTAGTTCTTAAAAAATTACAATATTTTTTTACTAAACAAATTTTTATTTAAAAGGAGCTTTTAAGCTTTAAAAAATAATAAACAACTTCTATTTTTTAAGCTCTTATTTTTAATTTAAATTTATAAGTAGCTTTTAAGTCAAAATTAATTAGGCTAAACATATCTAAATATTTGCTTAAAAGAATGGGCCCAGGATTTATTGAAAACTAAAATCTAAAATTTAACATTTTTAAAGATTTGGTTAGATGCACAAGTGTGTTTCACCCAATAATAAGTAAAAAATGCTTACTCCACTCAAATACAAGTAAAATTAATTATTTTTTGCGTTAGTTGAGAAAGTGAGTTAATATTATTAATTCTACTGATCACATTTACAATTATAATCTTTGATATCAAAAATAAAAAATAAAATCTCAAATCCCTAACAAAGTAGTTTTTTTTTTTGAAAGAATCTCATCCAATAGTTAATATTTACTTATCTTTAGATTTATCAAACTTTTTTGTTTTGTTATATTTATAACTAAGCTAGGAGGGAGTATAATTTATTATCATTATGTAGAAGAACAATCAAGTAACCTACATACATACATGGTACTTAGCCAAAAAGTTGCTGACAACATACGTTGTACGTAGGAACGTAAAACCATTAACCCATGAAACAGCCAAAATTGCGGCGGGCAATGGTCCACAGCACGATAGCTCACACTTCCACGAAACAGTTTTGTCTTGTTCCTCACTCCTCTCTCACTTCGACAACAAATTCACAAGTGTTTGTCCCACTCTTTTGATACTATAAGTCTATAATTCATGTTATGACGATTCTGATAATATACTCATCATTTTGTCACTATGCAATTTCTTTATTATTTTCCTTTTCTGTTTTTTTTTTGGCTCTGTTATATAGTACCCCGTGACCTTTTTTACTTTTCTCGCCACCTTTTCTTGTTCCATTTTGCTTCATCGTATTCCACCCACCTCGGAGGCCTAAGCCAAAGGTTCCCTTTCAACTTTACCTGGTTTTCGTTCCAAATTGTTTGCTGTCGTGAATTACATATTTGATCATAATTATTCTGTTATACTAATTGATTATGAACATGATTAACTTTGTTTTGTAGTCTTAATTTACTGCTCCTTTCATTTTCATACTCAAAGAATTCGTCGTTTTGGGTACTGTTTAAGGTTTAAACATTTTGAAAGTGTGAATCTTTAATCTCCTGGTTTTGTTTCCATCATGGGTGTCTTCAGAATCTGGTCCTTGCTCACTAGTCAGAATTTGAGTGGGGTAAATTAGAACTGGTCCTGTTTGTGGAATTGCTCATCAGTATTACATAAAGTAAAATGATCCCATAGGTTGGGATATTTTTCCTCTAAAGTCGACACTTGCTTTATAGGATAAAGTAAGTAATTTTACTTGTTGATGAAAAACCACCTGTCAATATTTTGCGCACATACATAACAAATCATGAAAGTGAAGTTTTGATAAGAAAAATTCAGAAGATCCTGCTTTCATGTGGTGGGGACTGATGAATCTTTCATTTGACATGGAATGGTAACTGTTTTTCATATATAAAAGACTATTAATTGTCAAGTTGACAGGATTCTAACTAGCATGTTTTGTAGTATTCTGAAATCAGTCAGTGAACTTAAGATATATTCATGCTTGCATTTATTGATATTGCATAGCATCTTTGCATTGGTATGCATTTGATATAATTTTATGTTATTTAATCACACTATGCTTCAAACTCAATTTCAGCAGATCCTGCGGACATTGTAAGTAAATCTTATGAAGATGGAGATGATAACTAATGTTACCGAGTATGAGGCAATTGCAAAGGAAAAATTGCCAAAGATGGTTTATGACTACTATGCATCAGGGGCAGAGGATCAGTGGACTTTGAAGGAGAACCGAAATGCATTCTCAAGGATTCTGTAATCTACTTTTCTCAGGAACTAGGACCTCCACTTATCTGTTCTATCCCTCTAGAAACTTTTCATTCAAAAAACCTTTCCTTTTGTTTACTAAGGACACATTAGGATTCCCTGAATCCCTGTTTTACGAGATTGCAACATGTGCTTCCTTTAATTAATTTTCATCTTTTTTGTTCTGAAGCCCTTCTCTCAATATCTATTTGGTTACTTCAAACAGGTTCCGGCCGCGTATTCTTGTTGATGTGAGCAAGATAGACTTGACTGCAACTGTATTGGGCTTCAAAATATCAATGCCTATCATGATTGCTCCAACAGCCATGCAAAAGATGGCTCACCCTGAAGGTATGTCATCAGATTTTTTGGTCTGTGCCACATTAAGATATTGTCATTACATTTTGTGCATGTTTGGATTAAAGTTTACAAACTCAAGTGAATGAACTTTAATTTAGTAAATTGAGTATGCAAAAGCAACTTTTCCTTTACTTCTTTTTCAAACTGAGTTTCAGTTTCCAATCGAATCCAACTGAAAATCAAACAAAGTTTTTTCTGTTTTACTTTTTGAGCGGACTTTAAAAGCCTCCCAACCGAAAACTAAACATAACTTCAGTCTTTTCTTGTTGTTGTTCTTTTTGTTATATACAAGTATAACTACTTCACTCTCATATGGCAAAAGCCAAAAAGCACTGAGTTAACCATTTCCATACCTTGAGGTGGAATGATTATAGGATGAGGTATAGAATGCCATAAAATGTAGCTTCTTAGCATTTAATTGAATGAGAAGGTATCTTGTGGCTCTTTGAAAGAAAGCTTACGGAGTATGTTTATACTGAAACCAGTATAGGTTCTGTATACTTTAGTGTGCTATAAGCACAAGAACATGAAAGGAGATTTAAAGGAGCTTTGCTAAATTACGAGAACAGAACATTCCCTTCTAAACAAAAACTGCTATTAACCTTTCTTAAATAAGATTACAATCCCATATGAAGCAAATGAATTTATCTTAAAAATCTCAGTCAATTTCATCCAACCATTTTGGGGAGAAAATTCCAGCATGTTAAGATTGTCTAAATTGTTTTGCAAAATGTTTGCAAATTGCAATGAGTATGTTTTATACAGCAGAATATTGCTGAATACTCCAACCTTGACATCATTTAACTATTGTGGTGGTTATTTTTTGTATAACTACAAAGTATAAAATTAATCTGAATTAAACATAAACTCTGCTGATTTTGTTAATGCACAAGTCCCTGATTCCTAATATATTTTTAATAGTAGTTTATTTCGTACTGCAACAGCAATTGAGAAAAGCTTCTGAATTAAAACAAATTATGCAAATTTTATGCAGGAGAATTAGCTACTGCTAGAGCAGCATCAGCAGCTGGCACAATCATGGTTTGGCTTTCACTATATTTGTCATGCACTTTGGTTTTATTTCAAGCTGAAAACTATATTTCTTTCCTTGTAGTTTTATTATTTATTTGACTGCAATATGAAATTTTATATGCCTACTGAACTACATGCATTTGTTGTACTTATTCACTTTCCAGCAAATTAAATTTTATAATTTTTTTTTTATCACAGACACTATCCTCATGGGCTACTTCCAGTGTTGAGGAGGTTGCTTCAACAGGTCCTGACATTCGTTTTTTTCAACTTTATGTGGGTATTTTTTCCTCAGTTATGCAAGCGCTAATATTAATATCTCCTATTATCTAAAATCCTCAACATTCTTGTCTTAATACCTAATATGTTACTGTTATCTTCTTCTCTCAGGTGTTTAAAGACAGAAATGTGGTTGCTCAGCTTGTGAGAAGAGCTGAAAGAGCTGGTTTCAAGGCAATTGCCCTTACTGTCGACACTCCAATTCTTGGTCGTAGGGAGGCTGACATCAAAAACAGGTTGGCAACCATTTGGAAATTTCAATTAGAACAGCCTTCCCACGAAACATTACATGGTTCATCATGGTTGAATTGATAAATCTCCTACTTTAAGATATTTTACTGGCTGGTTTGACGGGGTATTTTACAGATTTACATTGCCACCAAACCTGGTTTTGAAGAATTTTGAAGGATTGGATCTTGGAAAGCTGGACAAGGTGTGTGATTACATTGCTCTTTTCCAATATTTGGTTTGAAATTTTGAAATAACTGAGTTTTTTCATTATTGGTCATATTATTGTTGTTACTGTTACTATTTGCTGTGTGGGATTACATTGCAGACTAGTGACTCCGGTCTTGCCTCTTATGTTGCTGGACAAATTGATCGGTCACTCAACTGGAAGGTGATATAGATCTTTCACACATACAATTTCCTAATCTGTGGCACTGAATGTGGAAGTAATAATATGGAAAATCTTGTTTCAGGATATCAAATGGCTTCAATCAATCACTTCATTGCCAATTTTAGTTAAGGGTGTCCTTACTGCTGAAGATAGTAAGCCTATCAAACAGATGCACATTGTTTCTTCCCTGTCCATTTATCTATTTAGAATTGTTTTCTCAATCTTTAATCTTATCCCATATCTAATAATGTAGCAAGGTTAGCCATACAAGCTGGAGCTGCTGGAATCATTGTTTCCAATCACGGAGCTCGTCAACTTGACTATGTCCCTGCAACTATTATGGCTTTGGAAGAGGTACTATATCCTAACCATTTCTGGAAATTTTATATTAATTGAAATAGAAACGAACCACTTGCTATCATTCTTGCTAGTGGAACTAAAGTCTTGCTCATTCTTTTTTTGATTTTATTTCATAATGCTTAATGCATTAAAACTTTAAAGCTGCTATATTTGAATCATTGCAAAATTCTTTTTCATTGCCTGCTTCCTTACTCATAATCATTGCATTTTCATCTTCTTTTTAATTTTTTGGGTCCTATTGAATAGTCTCCTCTTTCAATTCATGAAACATATTGGAAATAATGGTTGCCTGACTTGAATAGGTAGTTAAAGCTGCACAAGGAAAAATTCCAGTTTTTCTGGATGGTGGAATTCGCCGAGGGACAGATGTTTTTAAAGCACTAGCTCTTGGAGCAGCTGGTGTATTCGTAAGTACATGAAAGCTTGATCACCATCATAGCAAATTAAACTATTGAATGCTTAACTTCAGTATATGTGTGTTTGTTTGCCTTATGGAATATGGCAAGGCAATATGTTCTTCTATTGCATTGGTTTACTAGTTTTTCATTGTAGGCAGATGATCTATTATAATCTAGCTAGTCCCATATTCCTACTATTTATATCTTTGCCTTTCATCTCAAATTTCAGATTGGTAGGCCTGTGGTGTTCTCATTGGCTGCTGATGGTGAGACTGGTGTGAGAAAAGTACTTCAAATGCTTCGTGATGAATTTGAACTAACAATGGCACTAAGTGGTTGCCGTTCGCTCAAGGAGATAACTCGTGACCATGTTGTCACAGAGTGGGATCACCCAAGATTTTCTCCCAAGTTATAAGATGGCAGGACTCCACCTTGTTCTTCTATATTCTAAAATAGAAATTTTAGAATAACCTTTGTTCTTATTTCATGCTTCTGTGGAAAACTTTGTTGTTACCGTGAGTCAGGCATTAGTCATCCATTAGTAATTGCTACTTCATTTTGTTGCATTTGGTGCTAGGATTTGGTACTCTAGAAACATGATTGCCAATAAAATGTACTTTTTTTCTTAGCAAAAGATTAAGTTTTATGGTCATCTATCTCCCATTTAGGTACACAAATTCGATTTGATAAGTTGCTTGATATGTCTTTGGATGGAAAATGCTCCTAAGACCATCTCATTTGATGTGATGGTTATCATGGAATAGAGAACAAAACACATACATTTGAATCAAAGGATGCCTAGGACCGCATGACACTTGGGGCCAAGTTCATCCTATACTGTAGGGTGACCTTAAATGTTTGGTACCCCACTCTATCATTTTTGAGGAAGGAGAGGGAGTGGGAGTGAATATGTAAGCAAAGAAAAGAAAAAAAAGAAGAAAAGTAGGCGAAAAATAGGGTAGAAATAAGGGTTGTTTGGTTTTAGAGAAATAGAGTGAAAATTAATTTTTGAGATCATTTGATTTATTATTATTATTAAAGGGAGAGAGGTTTGAATAAATAAAAAAAGAGGGAGACATAACCATGGAGAGAGACTCAGTTTTTTGAAAATTGTGTCATTTCACCTTTTTTTTTTTTTTTATCTCATTTGAGCAATGAAAGTCATCTTGTGAGTCTCACTGTTTTTTTAAAAACTTTTCCCCTCTTTCATCTTAATTTCACTCTTTTCAACTCTTTTTCACTTTCATTACTCTAAACCCTTGTAAATGCAAACCAGGAGTGAGGAGACTTTACAATGCTAGGAGCCAACCACGAACAAAATCCATGGTGAAACCAAACCATAGACCTCCATCAAAAGAAAATACCCACAACATATTGTGTTTGGTACTATGTCTTGTAATCTATTAAGATAAAAAAAAAAACGTAAAAACTAACAAAATACACATAATCTATATATATTAGCTTCACTCTGCCATCTTATAACCTTTGACGCATGCAACAGAAAACCAACACGGACATACAAAGCCAAAGATATGAAAAAAAACAAGTGTGTTCACGAGATCTTCCACCTGTAATCCTTCTTTGAGAACCGTGATATTGATCCATCTATAAAAATTAACTTAAACAACAAATAACATGGTAGTTGCACCATTGTAGTTACTGTAAAGAATGCTGAACATCAAGTGATATAAAGTGTAGCACTTTGCCCATGAGATGATGATCATTGCACTCTAGTTTCAGACTTTAATACGATACATTGGATGGTTGATCTAAATCTAATGGACGTAAGTTTTCAACCTAACGAAGTTATGCAGATTGCAGATCAAGGGGTTAAAAATTCGTTTCTGTTTTTGTTTTTTATTACATTATAAACCCTTCTGACCAAGGAAAAGGTGAGACAAAGAAGGGAGTAAAATTATAACTAAAACAAATGGAGCAATCAGAATTTCGAATACACCTAATGCACAAAGGAGCACAACCTCAGTTTTAATCTCGTTCTTTTTTTGTTGGGGGTAAAAAACGCAATTAAGCTTAAAAAAAGTATACTCATCATTTTGTCCCTATGCAATTTCTTTATTATTTCCTCTTGCACATGTTTCTTTGGCTCTGTTACTGTGTTACATGCCTTGTGACTCTTTAACTTTTCTCCACACTTTTTCCTGTTCCTTCTGAGCTTTATCGTATTCCTTACCTTGGCTGCTTGGTATTCCAAACCAAAGGTTCTCCCTTTCAACTTAGTACCTGATTTTAATTCCATGTTACTTGAAGTATTTGATCATAAATTTTTATTGTTACTAGTTGATTATGAACATGATTAACTTTGATTTGCAGTCTTAATTTACGGTTCCTTTCATTTTGGTACTTAATGATTGCAATTGACCGTTTTGGGTACTGTTTGAAGTTTACACAGTTTGGATTTTCAATCTGCTGGATTGTTTCCCATCATGGGTTTCTTCTGAATCTGATCCTAGCTCACTTAATTTGAAAGGGTAAATTGAACTGATCCTATTAGAGGAATTGCTCATCAATATCACAAAGTAAAATGAACCATAAGTTGGGATCTGTTTCCTCTAAAGTGAACACTTTCTTTATAGGATAAACTAAGTAATTTTACATGATGAAAATATCACTGGTAGATATGTAGCATGTTTGGAAACAAGTTGAGAATAGAGGAATCACATTTCAGATGTAGAAGCTATAACTAATAGTTTTGAAAAATCACATCCGAATCATGAAACCAAACATGCTAATTATGTGTACATACATAAGAAATCATGAAAGTGGAGCTTTGATGTGAAAATTTAAGAAGATCCTGATTTCAATAGGTGGGGACTGATGAATCTTTCATTTGACATGGAATGATAAATCTTTTTCAAAAAAGACAACTCTTCTATTGTTGTTAATTGAAATACCATTGAGGGACACAAAAAGACTTGTTTTTCAGCTTTTAGTTGTCACGTTGACCAAGATTGTGTTTTGAAAGGATTCTAACCAGCATGTTTTATAGTGTTCTGAAATGAGTCAGTGAACTTCAGAAATATCCATACTTGCACTTATTGGCATTGCATAGCATCTTTGCATTGAAAAGCATTTGATATGATTTCATGTTACTTAATAACTATACTTGAAACTCACTTTCAGCAGATCCTGCGGACGTCATAAGAAAATCTTATGAAGATGGATATGATAACTAATGTTACCGAGTATGAGGCAATTGCAAAGGAAAATTTGCCAAAGATGGTTTATGACTTCTATGCATCAGGGGCAGAGGATCAGTGGACTTTGAAAGAGAACCGAAATGCATTCTCAAGGATTCTGTAATCTACTTTTCTCAGGAACCAGGACCTCCATTTATTTATCTTTTCTGGTCCCCTAGAAACTTTTCATTCAAAATCTAAGTTTACCTTTCCTTTGATTACTAAGGACACATTAGGATTTCCCTGTTTTAAGAGATTGCAACTTATGCTTCCTTTAATCAATTTTCAACTTTGTTATTCTGAAGCCCTTTTCTCAATATCCATTTGGTTTACTTCAAACAGGTTCCGGCTGCGTATTCTTGTTGATTTAAGCAAGATAGACTTGACTACAACTGTATTGGGCTTCAAAATATCAATGCCTATCATGATTGCTCCAACAGCCAAGCAAAAGATGGCTCACCCTGAAGGTATGTGACCAGATTCATTGGTCTGTGTTAATCATAATGTTAATGCATTAATACCTGATTCTTAATATTTTTTTAATTGAAGTTTATTTCTTGCTATAACAACAACATAGAAAAACTTCTGAATTAAAACAAATTATGCAACTTTTGTGCAGGAGAATTAGATACTGCTAGAGCAGCATCAGCAGCTGGCACAATCATGGTTTAACTTTTACCATATTTGTCATGCACTTTGGTTTTATTTCCAGACAAAAGTTATATTCGTTTCCTTGTAGTTTTATTATTTATTTGACTGTATGCCTACTGAACTGCATGCATTTGTTGTACTTAATTACTTTCCAGTAGATTAGTTTTCATAATTTTTGTCACAGACACTATCCTCAACTGCTACTTCCAGTGTCGAGGAGGTTGCTTCAACAGGTCCCGGCATTCATTTTTTCAACTTTATGTGGGTATTTTTTCCTCATTTCTTCTTTCCATAGTTCTCTTTTCTGTGATGTGTGTTAGAAGTCTCCCCCGTGAATACAAGAACATTTTCTTGAAAATGAAACATTTCCAAGCAACTTTGTATAAAACAGGAAATCACTTTCATGAATTATCAATTTATTTTTTGCTTAAATATGTTTTTATCCTTGCTATATACTCAAATTTTATATTTGGTCCCTAATAAATTTTGGTTTTGATGAGTCCTTAATATTTAAAAAGTTTTGTAGAGGTCCTTAGTATTAAGAGGAATTCGTATTAATTATTGATGTGATCAGTTATTTGTGATGTCACATCATATTAAATGTGACATGTAAGTGGATCATGCATACATGAAATCATATTTTAATTAAAATTAAATTAAAACTAGAAGATATTAAATATAGAAAATATATTAAATAAAATAATATACTAAAAATAAAAAAACATTAAATAAAACCATATAAAAATATAAAAAAAATATTAAATAAAATTTAAAAAGTAAAAATACATTCATTTATTAAATAATTAAATTAAAAATTTATTTACAATGTTTTTTAAAAAATATACACAAAAAGAATTTGTATTGCACTACTTAAAGTCCTAGAACAAAAGAAAGATTATGCTTTATGACTTTAGAGTCATAAAAAAAATTCTTAGGACTCTAAAGTCTTAATTAAAAAAATAAATTAAAATTATAAAAAAATATTATGACTTTATTAATTTATATGTTTAACTGATCATCCGTTGTGACTTATGCTTAATTTGAAATTTATCCTCAAATGCTAAATTAAAAAAAAATAAAAATTATCCCCTTTCTGTTACTTTTGCCGATACTTAGTGCAGCCTCGAGAGGGGTTTCCAAAGATGCACAGGGTTTCTTTAAAAATCTGGGGGCTTGCACTGTTTTGATGGCAGAACTCAGTGCTATATTGCCATGGCAATTGCCCTTACTGTGGACAGTCCAGTTCTTGGTCGTAGGGAGGCTGACATCAAAAACAGGTTGGCAACCATTTGGAAATTTCAAC
This sequence comes from Glycine soja, assembly GCF_004193775.1. Classification (NCBI taxonomy): domain Eukaryota; kingdom Viridiplantae; phylum Streptophyta; class Magnoliopsida; order Fabales; family Fabaceae; genus Glycine; species Glycine soja. The sequence continues at coordinate 7,479,115 of NC_041009.1, read as the reverse complement.
CGGAACAGCCTTTCCACTTAACTTTACATGGTCCATCATGATTGAATTAATAACTCTTCTACTTTAAGATATATATACTACTGGCATGCTTCATGGGGTATTTTTCAGATTTACATTGCCGCCAAACATGGTATTTAAGAATTTTGAAAGATTGGATCTTGGAAAGCTGGACAAGGTTTGTGATTACATTGCTATATTCCATTATTGGCATGAAATTTTGAAATTAGGTGGGTTTTTTCCATTATTGGTCACTTCATTGTTGTTACTGTTGTTATTTTCTGTTTGGGATTACATTCCAGACTCGTGACTCTGTTGTTACCACTTATGTTGCTGGACTATTTGATCGGTCACTCAACTGGAAGGTGATATAGATATTTCACACATACAATTTTCTAATCTGTGGCACTGAATGTGGAAGTAATACTATGGTAATCTTGTTTCAGGATATCAAATGGCTCCTTACAATAACTTCATTGCCAATTTTATTAAAGGGTGTACTTACTGTTGAAGATAGTAAGCCTATCAAATAGATACACTCTGTTGCTTCCCTGTCCATTTTATCTTTATTAGGATTGTTTTCTCAATCATGAAGCCAATTCCATATACTATGCTAATAATGTAGCAAGGGTAGCCATACAAGCTGGAGCTGCTGAGATCATTGTTTCCAATCAAGGAGCTCGGCAACTTGACTATGCCCCTGCTACTATTATGGCTTTGGAAGAGGTACTAGATCCTAATCATTTCTGGAATGTTTTAATTAGTTGATTATGCATTATGCATTAAAACTTCAAAGCTGTTATATTTGAATCATTGCAAATAAATAAATAAATTATTAACCGTTTCCTTACTAGTAATGGTTGCATTTTCGTTTTCTTTTAAATTTTTGGGTCCTATTGAATAATGTCATCTTTCAAATTTCAATACATTCAACATAATGGAAATATCGATTGCTTGAGTTGAATGGGTTGTTAAAGCTGCACAAGGAAGAATTCCAGTTTTTCTGGATGGTGGAATTTGCCGAGGGACAGATGTTTTTAAAGCACTAGCTCTTGGAGCAGCTGGTGTATTCCTAAGTACATGAAATTTTGATCACATCATCATAGCAAATTAAACTGTCGAATGCTTAACTACAGTATATGTAAGCTTTCTTGCCTCACTGAAGCATATATTCATCATAGAGGTGCAGTTCCTAAGTTCCACAGTGCATATGATCCTGACTTAGAAATTTCCTCAGAATATGGATTTGTCACAAATGCCAAGGAAACTTATGGAATATGAATTTCTATTTCATTGTTTTACTAATGTTACATTAGAGGCAGACCCCACATTCCAGCTATTTATACCTTTGTCTTTCATCTCAAATTTCAGATTGGTAGACCTGTGATGTTTTCATTGGCTGCTGATGGCGAGGCTGGTGTAAGAAAAGTACTTCAAATGCTTGTTGATGAGTTAGAAGTAACTATGGCACTAAGTGGTTGTCATTCACTCAAGGAGATATAACGCGTGACCATGTTGTCACAAAATGGGATCGTCCAAGATTTATTCCCATGGCAGGATATCACCTTGTTAAGCTATATTCTAAGATAGGAATTGTAGAATAACCTTTTATCTTATTTCATGCTTCAATGGAAAACTTTGTTGTTACAATGAGTCTTGCATTAGCCATCCATTAATAATTTCTACTTCTTTATTTTCATTTCTTGGCAAAAACTTATGTTTCATGATCATGTAACTCTGATTTGATTAGTTACTTGATTTTTTTTGGTTGCAAAATGCTCTTAAGACCATGTAAAATATGTGATGATTACTATGGAATGGAGAACAAGAATAAAATAATTTTTATCTTGAACATTATCTAAGAAATATTAATATTTATCTTGAACATTATCTTATCTTGAAAATTATTTATCTTTTGATTTTTTTTACTCCTAACATTATCCAACTTTTTATATTAACACTATTCAGTTTTTTTAATATTTAGGATAATTATGTTAAGCTAAAAATTATTTCAAAGCATGTATAATGATGTATTAATATTCCTTTTTAATTATATACACATAATTTATAAAAAGGTATAAAATTCAAAGTGTAAGGTCTTGTTGCGTGGAAAAATGATTTATTTAATTAGTAATCATGTTTGACTTTTAGTTATAAAATTTTCTTGAACTAGTAGCAACCGTCACAACAAGCGAGATCAACAAGTATTTCTAAATATATCACTAAAAAGAATCGGACACAATATGCCTAGTTGATTGGAATTGAGAAAATTTTGTTCCCATTGTTGCAAACATATAATTCACACAGAAATAAAAAAAAAATAGATAAAATTGCTAGCTTGTGTGTTATCCTTCAAACCAAAGAACTTAACTAAGTCTTTAAGGGAAAAAAAATATAGGAACTAATAATTCAAAATCAAATTTTGATTAGTTTCTAACTAATAGGTTGATAAATATATTTGGCTCATGAAAAAAAAAAGGCAAAATTGTATTTTTGATCCCCTAGTTTATCTTCCGTTTCGGATTTAGTCCCCCAGTAATTTAATTCACGAATTTGGTCCCCCTTATTTTGTAAAATCGTGTAATGTTGTCTCCTATTCCACAATTGGATCGTTGACCATTAACAAGTGAGATTCACTGTCACGTGTCACGTTCTTATTGGATGATGACTGTCACATGTCATGTTCTAATTGGTTAATGAAAATAGCAATGCATTCATCTTTCATGGAGTTAACATCTCATCAAAACACATGACACGTGTCAATCATCATCTAATAAGAACGTGACACATGAACTGTCAACATCATTTGTTAACCGTCAACGTCCAATTATGGCCTTGGATCAAATTCGTAAATTAAATTATTGGAGGACCAAATCTGAAACTGGAGATAAATTGATGACCAAATCCGAAACTGGAGATAAACTGAGGACCAAATTTGCAATTTTGCAAAAAAAAAAAGTGACCCGTGCTATCTACCCTATTAGTGTTTGGAAACATGCTGACAATAGAGAAATCATGTTTGAGATGTTGAAGCTATAATATTATCTTCTGAAAATCACGTCCAAAACGTGTAAAGTCACATACGAAATGTGAAATCAAAAAAATATTTAGCTTCAGTTGAACGCAACAAGAAAACAAACACTCACGAAGCCAAAGAAGTGAAAAAACCAACAAAGAGTGTCATGAGATCTTCCCTATGTCATCCTTCTATATGTGAGTATCGTGATCATGCCATTGTGGATGTGGAAGCAACATTATTCCCGGTGTCATCAAAAGGCATAATGTGTAGGCAATTTGGAGAAGCATTTGAACTGTGTTGGGATGATGCTATTATAAGGACGGACCCAATGGATGATTGGGAATCAGGCCTGGCTTCCTTCAGGGACAAATGTTCAGATTGGTATTAATTATCTTTGGGGATGGAAAGGATCAATGTTTTTATCTGGTCTCTGTTGCATTGCGTGGCTGTTTATAAACAAACGTACGAGAAAAGGGCAATCATGTAATATATGTGCTGCTGAGAAAGAGACAGCTACATCTGTTAAGGGACTGTTCCTTTGCGAAATCTATCTGGAATGTTTTGTTGAACTCACAAAGACATTGGGATTTCTTTGTAATAGATGGATAAGGATGAAGCCTGTAGAGGATTCCAGTGTTTTGATGGCAAAATTCAGTGCTATATACTCTTGAATTGGCATGGCAGAGCAGAGAGGTATTAAAAAGCTGTGTTGAACTGGTTAAGGAAGACTTGAAAATCTACTCACCACTATGCATCTATTCTCAGGAGAGTTAAAGTTTGTGTTCAGAGAAGGGAACTCGGTGCCAGATTGGATGGCTTCATAGGGTCATAGCTTACCTTTGGGATTAGATTCCATGAGCCTCCTGTGATTTTGTAGGGATCAGATCCCAACATAGAGTTTCATTGTAATTGGCTTAAGCCACCCCTTTAAATAAGAAAAATAATACTTATCATTTTGTCACTATGCAATTTCTGTATTATTATTATTTTCCTTGTGTTTCTTTGGCTCTGTTATATGCCTTGTGACTCTTTCACTTTTCTCAACACTTTTTCTTGTTCCTTTTTAGCTTCATCTCGTATTCCTCACCTTGGCACCCCAAGCCAAAGGTTCTCCCTTAGTACCTGATTTTAATTCCGTGTTATTTGCAGTTGTGTATAACATATTTCATCATAAATTCTTATTATTACCCATTGATTATGAACATGATTAACTTTGTTTTGTAGTCTTAGTTTATGGTTCCTTTCATATTTGTACTTGATTATTGCAATTACCTGTTTGCGGTACTGTTTGAGGTTTAAACAATTTGAAAGTTTGGATTTTTAATCTCCTGGTTTGTTTTCCATCATGGGTTTCTTCCGAATTTGATCCTAGCTCACTTAATTTGAAAGGGTGAATTTAAAGTAAAATGACCCCATAAGTTGGGATCTGTTTCCTCTAACGTGAACACTTGCTTTATAGGATAAAGTAAGTAATTTTACTTGTTGAAGAAAATATCACTTGTAGATATTTAACATGTTTGGAAACATATTGAGAATAGAGAAATCACTTTTGAGATGTAGAAACTATAACTATTAGCTTTTTGAAAATCATATCTGAAACATGGAAAATCACATCTGAAACATGAAACTAAACAAGCTAATTATGTGTACATACATAACATATCATGAAAGCGGGGTTTTGATGTGAAAAATTAAGAAGATCATGCTTTCATGTGGTGGGGACTGATGAATCTTTCGTTTGACATGGAATGATAACTCTTTTTCATAATAGACTACTCTTCTGTGGTTGTTAATTGAAATACCATTGATGGACACCAAAAGACTACTTTTTTCTGCTTTTAGTTATCACGTTGACCAAGATTGTGTTTTGACAGGATTCTAACTAGCATGTTTTGTAGTGTTCTGAAATGAGTCAGTGAACTTCAGATATATTCATACTTGCATTTATTGATATTGCATAGCAACTTTGCATTGGAATGGATTTGATATGATTTTATGTTATTTAATTTCTATACTTCAAACTCACTTTCAGCAGATCCTGCGGAAATTGTAAGAAAATCTTATGAAGATGGATATGATAACTAATGTTAACGAGTATGAGGCAATTGCAAAGGAAAAATTGCCAAAGATGGTTTATGATTACTATGCGTCAGGGGCAGAGGATCAGTGGACTTTGAAAGAGAACCAAAATGCATTCTCAAGGATTCTGTAATCTACTTTTCTCAGGAACCAGGACCTTTATTTATTTGTTCGGCCCCGTAGAAACTTTTCATTCAATATCTAAGTTTACCTTTTGATTACTAAGGACACATTAGGATTTCCCTCTGTTATGGGATTGCAACTTATGCTTGCTTTAATTAATTTTCATCTTTTTTATTCTGAAGCCCTTCTCTCAATATCTATTTGGTTTACTTCAAACAGGTTCCGACCGCGCATTCTTGTTGATGTAAGCAAGATAGACTTGACTGCAACTGTATTGGGCTTCAAAATATCAATGCCTATCATGATTGCTCCAACAGCCATGCAAAAGATGGCCCACCCTGAAGGTATGTAATCATACACATTTGTCTGTGTCACATTAAGATATTGCCATTACATTTGGTGCATGTTTGGATTAAAGTTTATAAACCTAAGTCTGAATGAACTTTATTTTGTAAATTGAGTATGCAAAAGCAATTTTTCCTTTACCTCTATTTCAAACTGAGTTTCAAGGCAAAATTAGGATAAAATTCAGTTTTAATTGAATCCAACTGAAAATGAAACAAAAAGTTTTTTCAGTTTTACTTTTTGAGCAGACCTTGAAAGCATCTAAACATAACTTCAGTCTTTTGTTGTTGTTTTATATAACTACTTCATAGTCATAAAGGCAAAAGGCACACAATTATACATTCCCATACCTTGAGGTGGAATGATTATAGGATGAGATATAGAATGCCATAATGTAGCTTCCTAGCATTTAATTGAATTAGAAGGCATCTTGTGGCTCTTTAAAAGAAAGCTTATGGAGTATGTTTATGCTGAAACTGGTATCGGTTTTGTATGCTTTAGTATGCTATGAGCACAAGAACATGAAAGGAGGATTTAAAAGAGGTTTTCTTAATTACAAAGACAGGAGAACATTTCCTTCTCAACAAAAACTGCTGTTATCCTTCCTTAAATAAGATTGCAATCCCATATGAAGCAAATGAGTTTATCTTAAAAATCTCAGTCAATTTCATATAACCGTTTTTGGAGAAAATACCAGCAAGTTAAGTCTGTCTAACTTGTTTTCTAAAATGTTTGCAATAATTGAAGACGATCTCAAGAAACCGATGTTTTCAAATGAAACAGAAAATGGTTTGGGAGCTTCTGGAAATTTTATTTTATTTTTTAGTGTTTTATAGAGTAGAATATTGCACAATGCTTCAATCTTGACGTCGTTTGACTATTGTGGTTGTTATTTCTAGTATAACTACAAATTATCAGAATTAAACATAAACTATGCTGATATTGTTAATGCATAAGTCCCTGATTCTTAATATATTTTTAATTGAAGTTTATTTCTTATTACCACAACAATTGAGAAAAACTTCTGAATTAAAACAAATTATGAAACTTTTGTTCAGGAGAATTAGCTACTGCTAGAGCAGCATCAGCAGCTGGCACAATCATGGTTTGGCTTTTACCATATTTGTCATCCACTTTGGTTTTTTTTTTTTCCAGACAAAAAATATATATATTTCCTTGTATTTTTATCATTTATTTGACTGTAATATAAAATTCTATATGCCTACTGAACTGCATGCATTTGTTGCACTTGATTACTTTCCAACAGATTAGTTTTCATAAGTTTTTTTGTCACAGACACTATCTTCATGGGCTACTTCCAGTGTCGAGGAGGTTGCTTCAACAGGTCCCGACATTCGTTTTTTTCAACTTTATGTGAGTATTTTTTCCTCATTTCTTTTTCCACAGCTCTCTTTTCTGTGATGTGTGTTATAAGTCTCCCCCTTGAATACAATAAGATTTTCAAGCAACTTAGTATAAAACAGGAAATCACTTTTATGAATTGTCAATTTATGTTTTTTTGGTTGAACTTTTATCAATGCTTTAATGAGTTTCGCAAATTAAGGCTTCATTCCTGCATACTGCCACTGGGCAATGTATTACTTGCATTTTGATAGCAATACTACAGCAGCACTAGGCATGATAACAGCAACAACATGATGCCCAATAGCAGGCCCAAAAGATCCACTAGGAAGCCCACCTGTTTCAGTGATTACGGACAACAATGGATAGGCACTGCATCCATTCTGTTGTTTCCATTAGTGCTTATCCACTAATTCTGTTACTGCAAAATATCTCCACTCTGTTATAACCGTAAGATAGGAATTCTGTTACTAGTGTTAGCACAGCAGGACAACGATTGGCCTTAGCCTTGCGCTTAAGTTCCAGTATAAATGTAAGAGAAATTATCCAGTACTTATCTTAGTGTAGTTTAGCATAGCTAGCATAGTTAGGTTCCTAACACTTTTTGTTTCCAGTGTTTTTTGCTAGAAAAGATCTTAATAGTTTCACGAATAATTTCTTTTCCTTGCTCTGTAATTTCCACCACACTTCCTTTAATAACAAAATGTTATTCTCTTGGTTTCAATTATGCAAGCACTTGTTAGGATATAAGAAGGAAAAGTTAGTTAAGATGGTTAGACTATTAATGAGTTAGTTAGTTAGTGAGTTAGAGGGGTTGATCAGATAGATATAAGGGAAGAAGGATAGGAGAGAGAGGAGATTTGTTTTCATTGTAAATTGAGCATTAAGTCTTTGTGAAAGGAGAAATCCTTTGTGAAGGGAAAACAAAACCCTTGGAAGATAGTTTTTTCTCCTATATTCTGTTCTTTTCTTACAATTCAGTAAAGTTCTTTATTTTCTTTCTCATTTCAATTCTTGGTTCCTAACAGCACTAATATGAATATCTCCTCTTATCCAAAATTCTCAACAATCTTGTGTTAATACCTAATATGTTACTGTTCTTTTCTTCTCTCAGGTGTTTAAAGATAGAAATGTGGCTGCTCAGCTCGTGAGAAGAGCTGAAAGAGCTGGTTTTAAGGCGATTGCCCTTACTGTGGACACTCCAATTCTTGGTCGTAGGGAGGCTGACATCAAAAACAGGTTGGCACTTGGCAACCATTTTGAAATTTCAATGGAAAGTCTTTTCTAAAACTTTACATTGGTCATTGTTTGATGGGGTATTTTACAGATTTGCATTGCCATCACACCTGGTATTGAAGAATTTTGAAGGATTGGATCTTAGAAAACTGGACAAGGTGTGTGATTACATAGCTACTTTCAATTATTGTTATGAAATTTTGAAAACAGATGGCTTTATCCATTATTGGTCATCTTCTTGTTGTTGTTATTTTCTGTTTGGGATTACATTCCAGACTAGTGACTCTAATGTTGCCTCCTATGTTGCTGGACCATTTGATCAGTCATTCAACTGGAAGGTGATATAGATATTTGACATATACAATTTTCTAATATGTTGCACTGAATGTGGAAAGTAATACTATGGTAAATCTGGTTTCAGGATATCCAATGGCTCCAAACAATCACTTCATTGCCAATTTTATTAAAGGGTGTACTTACAGCTGAAGATAGTAAGCCTATCAAACAGATGCACTTTATTCCTTCCTTCTCCATTTTATCTTTATTGGGATTGTTTTCTGAATCATGACTCCAATCCCATATAATGTAGCAAGGATAGCCGTACAAGCTGGAGTTGCTGGAATCATTGTTTCCAATCATGGAGCTCGCCAACTTGACTATGTCCCTGCTACTATTATGGCTTTGGAAGAGGTACTAGATCCTAATCATTTCTGGTGTGTTTTAACTAATTGAAATAAAAATGAACCACTTCCATGCTATAATTGTCGATAGTAGAACTTAAGTCTTGCCCATTCTTTGTTTGATTTTTTAGCTAATCATGCATTGTGCATCAAAACTTTAAAGCTGTTATATTTGAATCATTATAAATATCTTTTTTTTGCCTGTTTCCTTACTTGTAATCATCCCATTTTTCATCTTTTTATTTTAAATTTCTTGGTCCTATTGAAGAATAATGTTACTTTTCAATTCATTAACATGTTGGAAATATTGGTTGCTTGAATTGACTAGGTAGTTAAAGCTGCACAAGGAAGGATTCCAGTTTTTCTGGATGGTGGAATTCGTAGAGGTACAGATGTTTTTAAAGCACTAGCTCTTGGAGCAGCTGGTGTATTCGTAAGTACACTAAAGTTTGATCACACCATCATAGAAAATTAATTAAACTGTTGAATGCTTTCTTGCGATACTGAATCAAAGCATATATGCATCATAGAGGTGCAGTTTCTAAGTTCCACGGTGCATATGATCCTGATCTAAGAAATTTCCTTAGAATATGGATTTCCCAAAAATGCTAAGGAAACTTATGGAATATGCTTTCTATTTCATTGTTTTCTAGTGTTTCATTAGATGCAGATGATCTAAAATAATCTAGCTAACCCCACATTCCTGCTATTTATATCTTTGCCTTTCATCTCAAATTTCAGATTGGTAGACCAGTGCTGTTTTCATTGGCTGCTGATGGTGAGGCTGGTGTGAGAAAAGTACTTCAAATGCTTCGTGATGAGTTTGAACTAACTATGGCTCTAAGCGGTTGCCGTTCACTCAAGGAGATAACTCGTGACCATGTTGTCACAGAGTGGGATCGCCCAAGATTTGCTCCTAAGTTATGAAATGACAGGAGTAGGACTCCACCTTCATAGGAATTTTAGAATAACCTTTGATCTTATTTCATGATTCAATGGAGAACTTTGTTGTTACAATGAGCCTTAATGCATTAGTTATTGGTAATTGCTACTTCTTTCCTTTCACTCTACAGAATAAGTTTATATCTGTGGGCTCAATTAATTCATTGCACTTGGTGGATTTGGTAAACTATAGAAACATAATTGCCAACAAAATGTACTTTTTTTCTTAAGAAAAGCTTAAGTTTTATGATCATGTATCTCCATTTAGGTGCGACAATTTTGATTTGATTAGTTGCTTGATGTCGTTGGATTGAAAATGTCCCCAAGACCATGTAAAAGATGTGATGGTTATCATGGGATGGAGAACAATACACATCACATTTCGAACAAAAGATACATAGGACCACAAGACATTCATGGCTAAGGTCACCCTCTTAAAATGTTTGGTACACTGCTCTTGACCAAGTGAGATGAACTGACCTTATCACCTATTTTGTCTTTAACCCAAGCTATTTGCCACATTCTCTTTTTTGCCTTACACAGAAAATTGCATCCTCTTAAATAACTTGATGTCCCCTTACTTAAATAGCCTTACTCATAAATAGCTAAAAGGAACCTACCACACTCAAAAGGCGACTTGTCATTGCTTTAATTTCTAACCCCCAAAGAAACCCATTGATCGCATCATCTACAAGACAATACTTTTTCTTTCAATTCCCCCCCCCCCCCCCCCCCCCACACACACTTTTTGACTCTAAACCACTGTAAATGCAAACCATGAGACTTTACAAAGCTAGGAGCCAACCATGAACAAAATCCATGATGAACACATGGACCTTCTTAAAAAGAAAATACCCACAACATATTGTGCTTGATACAACGTCATGTACATGAATTAAGATACAACGTCGACAAGCACCACTTTCATTTGCATGGGATATAGTGTCTTCTTTGAACAAAAATAAGCCAAATTATTGGTGCTTGCCGACGAATCAAGTATATGGCACCACTTTTTCAGAGCTAGTTTCGACAAGTGCCTAACTCTATACGTTGAAGATGGACTGGAAGGTGTATACCCAAAACCTTTGCAACTTTATCTATTTTTTTAGAATATATTCTACAAGTAGAGAAGAAATTTTTAATTTTAAATAAATGATATGTCTAGAATCCATAAAAATTAAGTTAAACAACACATGCTAGTTGCAATTGTACCTTTATAGTTATTTTAAAGAATGCTGAACATTAAGTGATACACAAACTGTAGCACTTAGCCCCTGAGATGAAGATCATTGTACTCCAGTTTCCGACTTCAACATGAGAATTTGGAAGGTTGATATAAATCTTATGAACATATAAGTTTTCAGCCTAATGAAGCAATGCATGCAGATTGCAGATCAAGGGGTTAAATTCGTTTCTGTTTTTGTTTTTCCTTTCCTTTTTGTTACATAGGACATAGAACTTTCAGACCATGGAAAAGGAGAAGCAAAGAAGGGATCAAAGTTATAACAACTCAAGACAAATGGATCGGAGCAAACAGAATTTCAATTACACCGAATTCAAAAAGGAATGCAACCTCAGTTTTAATCTCGTGTTTTTTTTACATGGGAGCAATCCTACTTGAACTCGAACTAAATAAGATTATTATAGATAACATAACTTTTCTTTTAAGTATTTAATTATCACAGTTGTACATATACCGAAGACTCAAACTCAATATCAATGATCGAACTGGCACAATTTTGTATCAGTTGATTTTAATCTCAGTTTATTCCTAATCCTCTTTGTTTTTATCTGATACTGGTATTCAGGTTTAACATCGAAGAGCTTATAATTAATATATTGTAGTTGTAGCTTATATTACTGACGAATCTGGCGATATTGTTCAATCCTGATGAGTAATGAAAGCAAAGAATATATATACAACAAATGATAGGTAATTCAGTTCCTCGATCAAATGCTATCCTCTTATTCTCAAGTAAGTCAAGAGTTGTGTTTCATCTGCAACCATGGTTCCCAAACGTCATTTTCAAGAAATGTGTCACTGTCACTTTGAAATAGAACCAACAACACGTACAAGATTCCATGTTAAAGGTTCACGAAAAATATACCCCTATTCATTGGTTGGCTTATGGATTTGGGGTTAGTGACACTGACACAATGATGCGATACAGTGCAATATTGAAAACGTTTTACTTGAGTGTGTCACAAATCACGGTGTCTTTTTCAATGGGTTTAGTGAAATTCATACATTTTAAATTTGATGTGTATGGTGGAATGGGCAGAAGAAAATACCCACAACATGGACATGGATTGTCTGCTGTCACAGCATTGACTGCATGTAATCCTCACCATTAAATATTTAAATAAAATATAAGTGAAAAAATCTGGTCCTTTCGATTGTGACTGCAGGATCCAAGGCAATCCGGGCCCCCCGGCCCACAACATAGCCAAAGATAAAAAAAAAAAAAAAACCAACAAAGAGTGTCACGCGCGAGATTCTCTCCATTTGTATGTCCATTTTCACATGCCTCAGAAGTTCACAATTCCACGATCTATTTCCTCATTATCTATGATAAATAATTTTCCTTTAAATCCATCCCGAAACAATGAGCCAACCTTATCAAGCATGCATGGTTGAGTAACTTAGGAGTTACGAAGACCGCAGCAAGTTTTTTTTTTTAATATATATATATACATATATATTTTGGTAAAAACTTCATCTGTCAATGACAGACTGTCATGCTCCAAGCAAAGCTTTTTTCTTTCTGTGATTTAGGTAAGAGAAAGCATATATTTGCATTGTTGCATGGGATAGGGTCAAAAGAATGCTGAACATTAAATGATGGTAGTTGCACCATTACTAGTTACAAACTAACAAAACTTTTTTTTTAATTTCTATCAGCATTTAACACAACTGTATTCAAAACTTAAATTTGAAACTATTCCTAGTTATACCGAAATATCAGTATCTGTTGGCTTGTGCTTTATTCTCGGTTTATTCAAAATCTTCTTTCCAAACAAAATTATAAATTTGGTTTCTTATTTGTCTCATAATTTGATTTTTTTTTCCTCCTATAATTTCATTTACGAATTTAATATTCCAATTTTTTTAATCCCGTTATTTCAATCAGTTCCAAAATTTGACATTAACTATTAATTGTTTATCTGGATTGTCATGTGTTGTATTTTTATTGAACATTGACCGTTACGTGTCACGATTTTATTAAAGGTTGTTGTTGTTAATTAAGTGCATGAAATTTAACGTTTCATAAATATGTGACACGTGACGATCAACGTCTAATAAAAATATGACATGTGGTGATCAACAGTAAAAATAACAAGATTGAAAAAATAAAACAAGAAACTAAATTTGTGAATTAAATTATAGACACCAAATTTATAATTCTAAAATAGGAGACTAAATTTATAACTTTATCATATTTAATATTGAAAGTATTCAGGTTGAACAAGGATGAAGAGCCTATAAATATATATCCTAGTTTATATCTAGCCATATTATTCAATCCTAATGAGCAAAGATTAATTAATGAAAGGTAAGCATATATAAGTACAAACAATTAAGGGATAGGTATGTAGTTCAGTTCCTCGAATGTTATACAAGGTAGTACGTCAAATTAAAGTTGCGTTTCATGTCGGAATCATGGTTCCTAATTCCAAAACGACATTTTCAAGAAGAATGGACACTGACATTTAATTTTAAAGATGTAGCAGCACGGTGCAATTTTAAAAACGTTTTTATTCTTGCAGTGTGATTACAAAGGTTCAGCAAGTCTTTCGCCGACACTTCTTAATTGCTTTCTAAGTTTCCTTATTAAAAGGATTATATTAGTTATACAATTTTTTTTATCTAAATTTCTTATATATCGACCATCTTATTATACATTTTTCTGTTTTTTAATCTCTATTTTTATTTCTTTTTATTCTATAAAATATATGAAAAATTGTACAAATTCATAAAAGTCACGAATCATGGTATCCCTTTTTATAATAAAATTATGGAAAAAAATATTAGCGAATACCTTGAAGCAAGCAATAAAAAAATCCAAAAATATTTTTTATATAAAAAAAATATAACATGTAATATTATGAATATACCTTTGTTACAACTGTACACTAAAAAATATAATGATAATCAACATTTTTCACAAATAAAATTACAACAACAAAATTTACATCGTAGAAAAAATAATAACAAACACATGAATTTAACATAATTCGACACATCTTGCATATGTCTATCGAACCGCGTCTCAAAAATATTTTCCTATCACAAAAATAATTACAAAATTGCAACTCATCCTAAATAGTGTATCACTCAATCCGAGTATCTCATCCAATAGTTACAAAAAATTATAACACTTTTGCATAAAGATACTTTTCTCTCAATAATATGACTTTATTTTACAATCTCTCTTCTCATACACTCTCTTGTGTTGTTTCTCCAATAATTCTCTTCTTTATTTATAGTAAAAATTGTCAACAACTATAATAAATAAATTTTCTTAAAAGTTGAAACAAAAACAACTTTCAATGCATGCATTCAAATAAATTTTATCTAGTAAAATTTAATATTTCACTTTGTATTTAAATCACCTAAATCTTAGTGATAAAAAAAAATTTAATTCCCACTATACATTAAATACACTTTATCTTTTAACTTGAAATTCTAAAAAGATTTTAAACTCAAAATTATCAACTCATTTAAATTACTTTTTTTTTGTGTTTCGCCAAACTACAGATAAAAGAAACAAGAAAGGTATATATCCGTTCAAAAGAGAGAGTAGTGGGATGAAAAGAATTGATCATAAGAAAATGATAGGAAAGGAAAGAAAAGGGATTAGGAAAATAGTAAAAGAATAAATACTAACTTCTAATATGTCTATTTTTAAGTGAATAGAAAAAATAACTTACTTATAAATTATTCTTTTATAAATAACATATATATTTTTAGTATGTATTCTTTTAAATTTTTAAACCATAAATAAGATTTAACAGGTCAGTAAACTGTGAACATTCACATGAGTAATGCTAAATCCTCCTAAATGTGAACACCGCTAAGAATTGTTAAAATTATTCTGTGAGCTTTAGGCAAACAGGCAATGCAAATATCGATCACTTTGAATTTATAAATTAAAGAATAAACAAAAAATAATCACTTTAATTATTTTTCTAATTATTAGTAGACACGCGAACACACCCACACATACATCCACCAAACATGTACATGCGCATGTGTGCGCTCACAAACATGAGAAATTAACTTATTCTAAATTTATTTATTTATGCTTAAATTAAGCTTTATATAAACAATAAATTTCTTTGATTTGAAATTCGAGTTAAATAAATCAATTATACAAAATTTTATATAATTTATAAATTATTTCATATTTTCATTAATTAATTTTATTTTAAACATATAATATATTTTTCAAAATATATAAAAAAAATATCAGCTATAAGACTATATATAACTATAAATATTCAATTTATTCAAAAAAAATTAACATATATATAAATTACATATTTTAACAGTTAATTTTATCAAATTTTACATTAAAAATATATATATATATAACACTTATGTAAAAATATATATAAATTACATGTTTTAAGAATTCATCGGATTGAAGTGTACTATTTTTTGGTATAGATAAACTAGATTAAAAACTTTTTTGTCATTTGGAAAAAGTCAATTAGCTAAATCTTGAACTCCAAAAAAACAGTATATATACACATACACACACTAAGAAACCATACATTATTAACGAAGAAATTGTATGAGTTTCATAACCGCACTTAATTAATTTACAAGCCCAACTGTGTTGGGGAAAAAGGGATTTCATTCATCATAGATAGTATAGTCTTGCAACAAGGTAGCCAACAACCAACCCAAATTTTCATTTGTTTTCCCTTGATGATTTTGATAATTTAACATTAATTAGCTCGTGATGGTATGGGGATGTTTCTTGGACACGATTCTTTCTCTTCTGGAGAAACCTCTGCAGTGATCTTTTCATGGAAAGTCCAGTGCCGGGGCTATACATGTTATGAGGTGATTGCAGTAATATTGGTGAAGATGGTTCTGACCCCGTTGGTGTCATCACTCTTTTCTCCATCTCTTTATTTGCTAGCATTAATATGGATCTGGCCTGCATGCAATACACATGACCCCACTCTTTAGAACTCTTTTTCATAATCCAAATAATTGACCTCAGGACTCCTGCACCATGTGAATATTCTGCGCCTAAAATTATCGACTCATTTATTATTTTTCTTTATTCAGTAGTAGTAGTATTATGAAATAAGGTGACTCGATAAAAAGAAAACCTCTCGAGAAAAACATGCACCAAATTAAAGGCAAAAGTGTCGATAGGTTCCACTGTTGTGTCCAAATTTTTTAGGTCTAATAATGAGTCTTTGCTTTTATACCCCGAAA
Organism: Glycine soja; assembly: GCF_004193775.1. Classification (NCBI taxonomy): domain Eukaryota; kingdom Viridiplantae; phylum Streptophyta; class Magnoliopsida; order Fabales; family Fabaceae; genus Glycine; species Glycine soja. The sequence continues at coordinate 7,462,875 of NC_041009.1, read as the reverse complement.
CTTCTTGGAAACCCAATTCTAACTAAGCAGTCAAATAGTCATAAATACGACCTTCAACCTTTTATATCTTTCGTTTGTCTTGTACTGGTTTATCACCAACTTGTCTGCAAGACTTTTCCCTAAATAAATATCTTTATTCTCTCTCAGGGTATAGTCAAATATTATATTTTATTACTTACTCATCTCATTATAACTCACTATCTGACAAATTATATAATTAACCACAGTCACTGTGGGCACCTCTTTATTTGTAAGAACTTATTAATATTTTTTTATTTTTCTATCTCTCTTTTTATCACATTATATACTTATATATTTCTCTTTCTCCCTGGTTATTAATTAGCACTTGAGTGTCCAAGTATAGTTTTCCTAATTATTTACCCCATGAATGTTCAGTTTAACAAAAATGTTATGCAGTAATGGATAGCTGCTTCTTTGTTATAATAAAATACGTAGAATACTATACCATTAAAATTATAGACAAAATAAAATAGATATTTAATTATATTTTTCCATTGATGATAGTAGATAAAAAAATACACTTATATAAAGGTGTCAACAACTGAATAATGATCATACAAGTATCATCTAGCAAATTTTAAGGAATTAAAAGTAAATAAAATTAAAAGATATCATAATATATTCTACTATACTATATCTAGCTTAATTCAACAAGGTCCTTTTACCGTTTAAGCTTCAAGGTGTTTTTTACCATCCTAGACTAGCTATCTTAACAACACCCAATAAATGTAAACATCTTATCCAAACTCTTCATTTCTTTCTCTTTTTTTTTTTTTTCAAATCACATTAACAATCATATCAATTATTTGTCTTCTACCTCTTCTTATTTTTTCCCAGGTGTCTACACCACCAAATCAAAGATTATATATTTTCCAAAAAATATAGAGAAAGAGATTACTTAATTAAATGGAAAAATAAAGAAATAAATAAAGAACAGTGATAAACAAAAGGAGCATATATGTATATACCTGAAGCTCTGTGACATCTGAAACTGAAATCTTGCCATCATAGAAAATGGTCAGCGGATGTTGTGGTTGTGGTTGCTGTTGCTGTTGATGGTGGGCGACCTGTTGTTGGGGTCTCTCACTAACTTCTGCTTCCATCCTTCCATTCAAACACACAAAAGAAATTAAAAACTCAGAAACCATGAATTAATCCAAAGTACAAGCTTGTGCAAATTAATATATAGACAAATATATCAAAACTCATCACAAAGTAAAACCTTAATTAAAAAGAGAAGAGAGAGAAAACCAGCTTACATGGGGCGAAGATCGGAGAGGGAAGGAGGGAAAAGGCGAAGCTCCAAGTTGCAATTCTTCCTCATCTTCTATATTCTTTGAGTAAAGATTGAACTGTGATGAAGAGAAAAAGTAAAGATAACGTGTATACAAATACCACATATAGAAAAAAAAAAGATATGGAGGATGGTAGATGTATATATATATATATACATATATATATATATATATATGATTGAAGAATTTGGAAAGCACTGGTATACAGTGTTAGTTGTAGGCAGCGAAAGCAAAAGCACGTTAGAGTTGTAATATTTGGTGGGGGGGGGGGGGGTTTATTATTAAATTCAATTTGAGCACATGTTTCACGGTTTTTAATATTTGTGACAGAAGGCGACGGCGTGATGAGTGACGAATGAATGTGTTGATGATGGCATTGCTGCGTGCGGTGCGGTGCGGTGCGGTGGGCAACACCCCTGACGTTGTTTGTCACTCTTGCTTGCCAATGAAACGACACGTGCTTTGCGCCAAACCATTCATTCATCAAATATATTTTTTTTTATTTTTAACTACTACTAATTTTATAAATAATTGTCACTTTTTTAAGTCTTTTTCTTTTAACATTATAATATACTGGTAATAAATAAGATCTTAAGGATAAAGATGCGAAATATATAAAAAAAAAAAGAGAATCAAATACTTTAAACTATTGTTAATTTGATACTCCGTACGTATGATGTGAATCATGTGATATATTATAATACGAGTTTCATTCTGGTTACATTCAATCTAAAAAAATTATAATTTTAATTCATGAGAAATTATGCTGATAAGAATTTTAAAGTAATTATTTACTTTAAAAGTTGGAAAAATTATAAGTAATTATATACTTTTTTATACTATTGGTGTATTTAAATTAAAATTCTATAATATAATATAATATAAAAATTAAGAATATAAGAGTCATGCATTATTAGTGTAAGTGTTTTACTATTAATTATTAGAAATTATTCTTATGAACATACATAATAATTTATAATTATAATTGAATGATAATGTAAAAAAAAATACATATCAACACATTATATTATTCATTAAGAGATTAATTTTTCAAATCTAATTAGAATATGTTATCACTGTAAAATAATTTTTTGTACTATCATTTAATTATAAAGTACTGTATATAGTTAGATTGTTATTTTTTTTTTTAATGAGTGCGTTTGGTTTAAGGAGCAAAGGTGAATGAAAGATTTTGAAAGAAAAGAAAGAAAAATTGTAGAGTCTCAGATAATGCTTTAGGTTATTAATTTGACTGTGTAAAAAGTAAAAAGAAATAAAAGAATGTATTTAAAATGATACAAAATCATATCTAAAATATTTTTTGATTAGTTCATTTAGTATAAACAAAGTTTGCATTGATATTGTATATTAATATTAATTTTAATTATATCTAAAAACAAAATATTAAAAATTTAAGAGATATTTAAAAAAAAATTATGAATATTAATTTGTTATGTATTTTAACATTCGTTTCAAAATTTCAATAAGATATCGAATATAAATGATTTTTGTAATTTTATTTTTTCTTTTAATATTTCACTTAGAAAGGAAAAAATAAAATAAAAAAGAGTATAATTTCAAAAAAAAAATATGATTATAAAATTATAATATATAAATTCCATATTTTTCATTATATGTTTTTATGATTTAAAATTATTTTTCTGCATTTTTTATTAACAAATCTTTCTATTTGTCCAAGTTGTTTTTCACGATCAAAAACTACATTATACATTGTTTAACGTTTTAAATAACTTTATGAGGGTCGGTATGAATAAAACGAAATTGTAAAATGTATATACATATCCATTAGGATATTATAAATGAAAATGATTTCTTAATATATTTTTCTTCCATTATTATTTGGTTCACGTCAACAAAAAATCTGTCGGCTTAGAGCTCATTTTTTGGGGGGACGGGTAACAGGGCTGATTTATTCTAAATGTTTATAAATTTAATTTAAAAGTTAATGTTAAGAATTAGTTTTAAAATAATCGATATTAAATTAATTTGTACGTAGAATTGTTTTTTAAAAATAAATTTAGAATATTTAGTTTTATTAAATAATGTTACGAAATTAATTTTTTTAAGAGTTATGAAATTACTTTTAAAGTATAAATATAAGTATTTAAAATTTTACTTACTAAAAAATTGATTTTGGAAGATAAAAAATCTAAACATGATTTATTAATGTCAAAATTGTTTTTTTATCTAACAAACGTCATTTTAACTTTATCCAAACAAACATTTCGACAACTCATTAGAATTAGCCTAGTGGGGAAAGTATATTTTTATTGCCTTTGTAAATTAAAAAAAAAACACTTAGGTCTTTAGAATTTTTGTCTTTTGATTTAAGTTTTAAATATATTTTAAAAAAGATCTATCATTATTTATATTGGTTCTTTCTCATTCTTATTAAATCTTTATATGACTCGACTCTAATACCATATTAATTTAATAATGCAGCAAAGACATCTAAATGATTCCTTTAAAAACTAATTCATAAGAAGATGGTCTACTCAACTATATAAACACTTATCATGTTCATGAGTTATTCGATGTGAGACTATTCTTAACACCTCCATTAAAACAAAAACAGTCTAATAGTGTTTCTGTTGCCTTAGGGCTCCTAAATTTACTCTTTTTTTTCATAATTTCTCCTTTATTCATAATTTCCTTGGGGCTCCTAAATTTACTCCTTTTCTTTTCCGTTGTCTTGTTCACGGATAGTTTTGATATTTTCCGTTGTCTTGTTCACGGATAGTTTTGATATGTTGGACATAGTTGCTTCAGTTGGCTGCCACAAACTATCTTCAGAAAATACAATTCCCCCATTCGAAGGAAAAAAGTTAGATGCAATCCATTAAGCATTGTCTAAGGATTTGTAGAACACAAATAATTAACATCACAGGCATTCTTAGACTACTGAAGTAAAACTATAATTTTAATTAAAAATACACAAATATCAGGGACTAAATTTGAACACAGATGGATCTTTCTTCTCGTTCTTTCCTTTTAAGAAGTATTTTTTTCTCTCTCTCCCTCTTTTTTATGGCCATTCTCCAATTAGATTCAGTTCTTACAAGAATTTTTTTTTTATCTTATCTTAATATATATAAAAGTAACAGTAATTGAGATAACCAAATGCAACAATAGATAATACATCGTAAAAGTAGAAATTTGTATAGTATAATAAAGTTACTAGTGGTTCTGTCACATTTTATTTTGACGGAAAGTGGTTCAGTCGCATGAGATCCATATTTTTTAAATTTAATTTAATAAATTTTATTTACTAGGTGTTCTGTCATATTTCACATTCCCATTAACATCAAATTGAATTAGTACTATTAAAAATGACAAATTGTTAGACATTTTCGGTGGTTTATACCATGTATGTTTGCCTTGAGGCGACTGGCAATCATTAACCAACTTTGACCCTTACAAAACGCATCCAACTTGCTTTATTTTTAAACATTTTAAACATTCATTCTTGTTCACTAAATTCCTTTATTCATAGGTTCATTGCATGATAGATAGAAAGCATCAGAATAGGTGGAAAAGTTTTTATATCTTTTGTGCTTGACGGAGGAAACTTAGGCAAACTTTAGACTACTTTTGTTTTTTGTTTTTAAGTCAAGTTGGAAAATTGCGAATTTGCACGGATAGGTTCCTTTAAAATTTAATTATTTAATAATTACTGAGCATGCAGTGTGAGGTCCCAACTCCCATGCCTTATAAGGCCCACGCTTCCTGCACCCCATATTTTTTGCCTGCACCCCATATAATTTTAAAGAAAACTGAAAATCCCAAAAAAAACTGTGTCCCTCTTTCTTCTTATTTTCATACAGCATACCTAACCCTAATCTCATTTCCTTCATGCAAACCGCTGTGATGGCCACCCCCACACCCCTCTTCCATAGCCCCATTTTTTCATTCGTCCCTATTATTATTCATGAGGTGAAATCACCATTGAAGACCATTCCTGAAGCTAGTAGCATAGTAGTGAGATAAAAACAAAAATCACCTTTGAATATGCACCAGTTGATACGTGAGGATGGAAATTGAATGTCAGAGAAGAAGCTGCATCAGGAAAGAAGGGGGAGAGGAACTTATAAAAAGAGAGGGCAGTTTTGGGATATTAAAATCATGGAGGTGCAGGTAGAAATTCGTAGAGTGCAGAAAGCAACGGCCCCATTATAAACGGGGGTTAGGTCCAATTAGGCCACCAACTAGACAAGGCAGAAAGCATCATCGTCCACAAGAAAAAGAGGTGGTGCTGGCGATGGAAACTATGCTCACAACAAGTGACAGAGACAGAGTAGAACCAAAAGATTCATAATAACTAACATTAGAAACTAGGTGAAAGTAACTGCACAGACACACAACACATCTTCCTTAATTTCTCCGTCCATTTCCCTCCCATAAATAAATCTTTCATTTCCATCTTTCTTGGGTGATCCAATGGCGACCCTTTTCCAGGGATTGGGAGTTGTGAACCCATCATTGGCTTCTTCAAACTCCAACAAGTTCCATCTTCCTTCTCGTACATCCCTCTCAGGTTCGCTTCTTAAATTTCTTTCCTTTTCTTTCTTCAAAATTTTCAAACTGCTTCTTATTGAGATTTTTGTTATTGACTTTTAAATGTTGTTTCTTTTCATTCTGTGTGCAATAATTGATTGGTTCAGAGAGGAAAGATGGCATTTTTGTGGTCAGATCTGATGCAACAAGGGTAAGCAGCCAGGTTCTGAAGGCTGGAGCTCGTAAGCATGAATTGTTAGTTACTAATGCAGTTGCAGTAAGTTTTCTCATGACTCTCATTCCATTCCCTTTTGTTGAAGTTTGGTTTGGGATCAATGTTGTCATCAAGTTTGTAAATTGTGTTTGTTGGTTGTTTTATAGACAAAGGAAGGCCGTCCTGCGGCTTCTACATCAAAATCTGGGTATGTCTCATTTTGTAATCACTTGCTAGTTACTTTTGTATTTCCATGTTTTACAAATTTAAGCATTTTAATTTTTTTTTTTTATGTGAGATGAATCTATGTTAATATGTTTAGTTTGTTTACCCTTTTGCTGATTGATTGACTTTATTTTAGTGAAAAACTGTAAATTAATGGCTGTGTTTCACTTTTTCTAATTTGGTATTGTCTACAAACACTTGGCCTATGGTTGGATGGGTAGTGGAAATGACAATTCATTTCAATTTTCAACATAAATAGAATCTACATACCTTTGCAATTTCATCTTTTTTCTTATTCATTCCAATTAAGCATAGGTTTAGGGTGTGTTTGGTATACATGAAAATGGAAGCATTGTAAAGAAGAAAAAGCCTAAATTCCCGTATTTGTGGATGAGTAAATAATATGGGGAACTGGCTTCCACATCATCCCATCATCAGCACATTTTTACCCTTTGATAAATGACATAAAAGTAGGTCTAGATTGTAGTTATAATGTAATTAGTTAATTTAGTTTATCTTCTGGTTTGTTTATAAATGCTGCTTGAAAGTACAAAATGATACTGGACAATTTTATGCCTTTCACTTTATGCTTTTAATTTTGTGATGAATAAGAGGACATATTCCATCAGAAAACAATACAACACTGAATCAAAAGAACAGACATGCTCTATAGAGTTGACTATACAAACCTTTCCCTGTATGGCATATTAACACAGACTGAAGAGTGAAGACATCCTATTCCTATGTGTTAAAACATCTAGAGGACATCTCATAATCCATATCAAATAGGAAAGAAATATGAAAACCACTTGGAAGAGATAATCCTAGATACTTTAAGATATTCTATGATAATAATGTTATGAGATGTATCCTAGATATTGTTACATGTTAGTGTCAAACCATTCATGTGCTTTACCCAGCAACATAAGCTTTTGGGGTAATTACCTGATATCAAAGCTTCTTTACAAGTGACGAGTTTGATTCTTTTTTCTAAATATAATTTAATTTTGAGTGCAAGGTAGGGTGACCAGCTTTGAATAAAATCATTCACATGTTCTTACCCAATATTTTTAAGTTTTATTTTTAGGAGAATATTTTAAGCTTTTGGAATAGTTGTGTACTTGTCACTTTAAAATTCCTTGTAAGGCAACAACTCATTGTCCCATGACACCCACAATACTTTTCATTCTTGCTAAGATTAGTAACAATATCCATACAATGTTTACCTTTGTTCTCAACAGTCAATCAAGACTCTTACAGTTTTTCTTTCACTATACTAAATGTCCATAAAAGGTAATCAAATTATAAGGCAACACCTCTCAGTTAAGAGACAGGTTTTGACTGACCAAAACTAGGAACTGACAAACAAACACAAAAAGAAATAAGATAGATGAAAAAATAATCTGGACTTCCTTATTTAAGGACCAAAACAGATAAGAATGCAACAAAGGATTATATTTTAGATAGATTGATGGATGAAGAGTCTCAGAAAAGATTGTTTGTGGTTGGTAGTCCCTTGATGTGATACTTCAAAACTTTTGTGTAGAAAGCCTTAGGCAAACTCCCTGCAGAATGTAGACCAAGGTGTTACCTTGTTACGGACAAAATTTAGGGATGACAACTTCTTTAGGTCTGAAAGAATATTGCAGTAACAAAAAAGAGTTAAGGTGATGATGGTTAAAAACTTTTGGGACGTTCTAGTGACATGTAATTCAGAGTTTTTTTTTTTGACAGCAACAGAATCAGATACTTTCCTTGATATAAAATCAACAATACAATGTGGAGTATTAAGGAAGATTCGGTGTTGCTCAAAAAGGAAGGAATTCCTAGCTAAAGAGTCAGCCACCAAATTTGCTTGCCTTCTCACATATTCAATAGAGTATGAAGGATAAGATCTCAAAATATCTCTAATTTGGTTTAGAATAAACCCACAACCAGTGATATCTTCCTCTTTACTCTTAATCTGATCTACTATCTGTTTACAATCTGATTAAGTAAGACATTAGGAATGTTCTGATTTGTAAGCCATAATAAACTTTGTAATATTGCATGTGCTTCTCCCTCCTTGACTCGCAATACTGCATTCATCCAGCCCATCTTTGCCATCATAAACTCTCCTGTATCATCCCTTAGACAAGCTCCAAAACCCGACTCTCCTGTATCATCCCTTAGACAAGCTCCAAAACCTGTTTGGGGGCTTCAACCACTGGACGAACTGTTGATGGCTACATTCATATTGGTGGAAACCACCTGCACCGCTTTCCATTCCGACAAGACAGTATCAGCCCTCTGGATAATCCCTATCTTGGTCTCCTCTTTATTATTCCAAATGTATTCATTTCTACTCTTCCAGACACTTGTCATGGTTATTACAAAAGAACAAAATTTCTCTGGTAATGATATCATAAGTTCGAATACCAGATCCTTAAAGGATTCCATGGACAGAATCAAGCCATCAATATCAGTCCATAATCCTTTTGCTATCCATACTTCTACACTCCAAGGACATGTTAGAAACAAGTGCCAAATTCAAAGTTGTTAAAAAACATTTTTTTTGTTTGCTATTACCTTGTTATGCACTGATTGTAACTAACTATATATGCATTTTATTTTTAGGCATGAACTTCTCCTTTTTGAGGCCCTACGTGAAGGTTTGGAAGAAGAAATGGAGAGGGATCCTTGTGTATGTGTCATGGGCGAAGATGTAGGTCACTATGGAGGATCCTACAAGGTGACTAAAGGTCTTGCCACAAAGTTTGGAGACCTTAGAGTTTTGGACACCCCTATTGCTGAGAACTCCTTCACGGGCATGGGCATTGGGGCTGCCATGACTGGTCTGAGGCCAGTTGTTGAGGGCATGAACATGGGATTCCTACTTCTGGCATTTAACCAGATCTCTAACAATTGTGGCATGCTCCATTACACATCTGGAGGCCAGTTCAAGATACCAATCGTCATTCGTGGACCTGGTGGAGTTGGGCGGCAACTTGGAGCAGAACACTCGCAGCGATTGGAGTCGTATTTTCAGTCAATCCCTGGAATCCAGATGGTGGCTTGCTCAACCCCTTACAATGCCAAGGGCTTAATGAAAGCTGCAATCCGGAGTGAGAACCCTGTGATTCTTTTCGAGCATGTTTTGCTTTATAACCTCAAGGAGAGAATTCCAGATGAAGAGTATGTATTGTCACTCGAAGAAGCTGAAATGGTTAGGCCTGGGGAGCATGTCACGATATTAACCTATTCCAGGATGAGGTATCATGTCATGCAAGCTGCTAAGACACTGGTGAACAAAGGGTATGACCCTGAAGTAATTGATATCAGGTCTTTGAAACCATTCGATCTTCACACAATTGGGAATTCGGTGAAGAAGACACATCGTGTGCTAATTGTGGAAGAGTGTATGCGAACAGGTGGAATTGGTGCTAGTTTGACAGCTGCTATTACTGAAAATTTCCATGACTATTTGGATGCCCCTATAGTATGTTTATCCTCTCAGGATGTGCCAACTCCTTATGCTGGAACATTGGAGGAATGGACAGTGGTTCAACCTGCTCAAATTGTGACTGCAGTCGAGCAGCTCTGCAAGTGATTTCTACAAAACACTAGCAATTAGGATATGGTTTTTGGTAAAGCTATTGTGCTTGTTAAATTAAGCTTGAATTTTCATTATAATTTTCTCTTTTCCTATTATTTCTGAAGTCTAAAGCCCATAACTTTAAATTGTTGTTTAATTTCTGATATTCTTTTGCGTTTTTTTATTTATAAAAAGAGTATTTAGAACTGCCAACGCAATCTAAATCTTTCTCAGCTTGTTCATCTGCATCATTTATGTGGTGTGTGTGTAAGAGTTAGGCCAAGCCTTATAACTAGGGAGATATTTGTAGTCAGTGCTGAACTGCTGAAGCAAGCAAATATCTGTTATAAACCTTGTTTATTTTGAATTAACTCTTTTGGATGTAGTTCTTACAGATTTTGAATATGCTATTCAATCCTAGTGTCAGGCTTCTGAGTTCTCGTGTTCTAATTGGAAGTTTTCGTGTCAGTTTCATATATTATATATAGTTTAGTTAGTAATAGCCGTGGGATTGCACTACTTCTAAATATTCACCTGCACGAAACAGCTAAAATTTTTGTATTCACGTAATAATATCTTATGCGTATTTATTATCTTGACGATAATAATTGAGGAAATTCAGTATTTGCTATTACGCTTCAATTTTTCATATTATTGCTGCAACTAACTTTTAGCACTTCATCTGTGCATGGAAATTTTTATTGTCCATATGTATTAAATTCATATTACATAGCAGCTTAATGCTCCCCACCAATGACAAAATAAAACAACCATTGAAGAACACGAGTTGTGTTAGAGTTAAGGGACTTTGCCGTGAATATGGTAATGATAATAGCTGTTTGGCAGGTTGTCTCAAAGCCCATATATTTTTTTGGTATAGACTATAGTCTATAAATATTTTTTTCCTAAAAATAATTATGTTTAAATCGGATAAGACAAAACAATTTTTTTTTCCTGAGTCTTTAACATAGATTTATATTCAAGACTCTAATATGAGGTTTCTGGTAGCTCAAACAACTCTACTCTAGTTGATGCATGTGTTAAGTGGTTCAAAGCCCATTTTATTATGTCCTATAGCTTCTTTTTCTTTTTTTTTTTTAAGGCTATCAGCCTTTACAACTTTTATAAGAAGGGAGTTGCTATTGGTTCCAATGTATTTTTCTACTAGCTCCTACATCCTTCAAAATTTCAAAATTATCCATCCCTAAAATACACTAGGGAATCATGTTTCTGCTACATAATAGGGGTACAAAAAAGTTATGCACAATGGAATCATGTTATGCAAAAGTATAATTAAATCGTGATTCCATTGTACATAATTTTCACATCCCCTGTTATGCAATGAAAACATGATTCCATTGTGAAAGGGGGTTAAAAATATAGATTGTACAACGGAAGTGTGATCCTGTTGTATGATATGTAAAAATATTCAATGGAAATATATTTTGATGTACAAAATCTAAAACAAAAACATGTTTTCGTTGTGTAATTTTTTTGCACCCCATTGTTATGCAAATGTGTTTTCGTTAGGTATTTTTCACAAAAATTTAATTGTAGAACTAAGTTACATTTTTTACTTGAATTAATTTTTATACAAATTATATTAATGATAACACACATTACTTTTTTTAACAGTAATTAAATTAATTGTTACATAAATTACCTTTTATTTAAATCTAAATTAATGATGACATAAATTACTCTTTTTAATTGTAATCAAAATAATATCATGAATTGATTTGATTACGATTAATAAAGGTAATTCTTATAATAATTATTTTGATTACCTTTATAAATGGTAACTTGTATCCAATTATTTTAATTTTAATTAAAAAAGACATTGAGTATTATTAAAAATGATAATTATATCACAATTAATTTGATTACTTTAAGAAAATGTAACTTGCATTTATAATTAATAAAAAAATACACTACGGAAATATGATTTTGTTGTGTGTCACAACAAAGATCACAGTTTTCATTGTTTATTTATTTTTTGTTTTAAAAATACAAAATGGAAATACAATTATGTTGTGTATCTCAACCAAAAATCACAATGAAAGGAAGTAAAGGATGCCATGAAGGGGAGGGGTGGGAAAATTTTAAATGGGGGCAAATTGGATATTTTACCTTAGTATAGGGCCAAGAGCAAAAGCTGTAGGGATCAATAGTAATTCCCTTATAAGAATATGGCATATAACAAAGTGGGTTGGGCTATGAAATCCATTGATCATTTTGTAAGCGGAGGAGGTGAATGAAGGTTTTTTTATGTCTGGGTGGACCTGGGAATCCTTGCAATTGAGCTACACGCCTTCTCTAGTTCTCTAATTAGTTGCCAAGTATCAGTCTTGGTGAATCAGAATCAATCTTCAATGTTTTTGCCTTTTCTTTCCTTTTGTAGTAAAACCAGTTCTAAGATACTCCTCACATTCTTAATTATAAGATCCTTTTAAAAAAAATTATCTATTCTTTTTTATAAGATTTTTTTTCTAATTTCTAGACACATTAATTATTTTTTTATATATCCTTACTTAATGATTTTCTCTTAAAACATTAATGAAAAACAAATAAGTGGGTAAAGAGAAAATGAAAGGATAATTTTGAAATGATAGTATAAATAATTGATAAATTTAATGTGATAACTACTTTTCTGAAGAGAAATGATATAGTTGTAAAAAATCTTATAATTAAAGATATAAGGAGTATCAGAAATGAGGGTGAAAGTGCGTAGATAGTTAACAGTATACTTTGGAAAATGTCTTATTGTATGTGCCAGTTAATTATTTGACTGACTTACTGAAAGTTGTCCCAACTTTGATGAGGTTTTGTTACCACTTGTTGCTGCTTTAATCGAATGTGAGATCATCAAATTTGGAATATTTCATCAAACCAATCAAACAGTTGCAATAACATAGGTAGAAGCCTTTGGGAACTAAGATAATGGCAAAGCTATACTTTACTTGAAAAGTACCATGGAATGGGAATCATTTGACAGCTTTTTTTATATATAACTATGATATAAGTACGAAGTTGTCCTACTAAATATATCTTTGTTGAAATCTTATCTTTCAACATGATTTATTTCATATTTAAAAATTAATTATAATTTAAATCTTAAATCACAAGACACAAGTTATTTTTTCTTGACATATTAATCTACTCTCATGCACAAAAAGTTTGAAGCCCATGTTCAGTACAAGTTCTGGACACCCATATGGCCTATGGGCTTTGATATAGATGATGCACATTTTTTTTCGTATATTAGATGATGCACTTTATTGATGCTATGTGATTGTGATTTGCGATTGCCAGGCTAATTGAGGAGGAGTAAATAATTTTGTCTTATCTGGCCTCCATCAAGATTAAAATTCTAATTTTTTTTTAAAAAAAAAAATTTTGCTTCTAGTATTTTGCTATGCATGTCTTTTAATAAAAGCTATTACTTATCCTTTTGTGCTTGTAAAAAGTGGTAATCATATTAGCTCTTTTTCTCCCATTTCGCATAAGATATCCTCATACTCTTAAGGTGTATTATATTATTTAATATTAGTATCATTTTTGGATAATATCATTTTATATTAAATTAAAGAAATAATAATGAATTAATATGATTTTAAAATTCGTCAACCATGCAATATAGTCTGGACTGAGAACATTACTCCATCCTTTTGCCTTTGTTTGTTTTGAACATTAATTCCATTTGTGATGCCTCTCAAAGATAAAAATAAAAATATAGCATTAGTAACATTATTCCTCTCTGAATAACAACAACAACAATAATAATAATAATAATAATAATTATTATTATTATTATTATTATTATTATTATTATTAATTTTGTGTAAAGGTGGCTGATATACTTATTGACTTAAAAAGCTTCTTGTGTGACTGCCGCAATAGTGACAACTAAGCTGGTGACGTTTGATTAAAAATGTTTCTAAACATTTGTAGTATGCAGCCACTTGGAGTCAATTCAAATTCAGAGGGATGTGCTTTTTTACTCTTCTTTTGTTCAAAAAATAAATAAAAAATCAGCGTAACAGGGAAGTTAAATAAATTTGTACAAAAGAAGAAAAAAAATATCCTGGAAATTGTACGTTATTTTATATATATATATATATATATATATATATATATATATATATATATATATATATATATATTCTTCATATCTTCTCCTCCTGTCGGGGTTTCTCTTATAAAAAATTGGTTTTCTTGTTTCTTTGGTGGCACTGATCGATCAATATATAGTCCTTTTAATTATTTGATATCCAACAAACTGAATTCCAACATAAAGGGAGGACATGAAAATAATTTTTTTAACCTACATGTGAAAAGTACATTGATAAAATAATATATTGTGCAGCGAAACCTGAGTATCTGATTCGAGGGCATGGCCGAGACATGCTCAAACATGTTGTCGTGGATATTGTAAATATGCATGCATGTGGTCTAAAAATAATTGGATCAATGCTGGTTATTAAACATACAACTGGGCGAAATAATTAAATATGCATGACACATCAGGGTCTTGGTGGTCTATTAATCAACTGAAATAGTAGTTAATATCTTGAAGCCAAGATGGCTACCCTTTTCCGTTTTTTTGGCAACTGCTTTTCTGCTAGGTGGGCATTCAAATCTAGCCATGTGGAAAAAAATGATAGAATAATATCATGATGTGATTTGAGTTGTGGCGGTACTGCAGGTTTGGTTTTGATATGTCTTTTTGGACAAATTTTTAATATTCATCATATGAATGAAACCAAGTATCATTTTCTGGCACTTGTGTGTGTGACATTTTGGGCCACAAGTATCGCTTAATAGTCTCACTCCACAACATGATCTTGGAGATTCTCGCCTTAGAATTTGAATTCAATCTCCTCGCAAAGAAACAAAAAGGAATTGGATTTGAATCTAGCTACTTAAATTATTTACAAATGTTTCTATACCTAGCATTTGCACAACTAGGCTAAACTGAAGTAAAATATATAGCATTGTGATATGCAATATCTATCAGTAGGTACAGAATATTAAATACTCCAAAAAAAAAAAATAGAGCGAATTTTATTTAATTTTCATGGCTCTGAACATGCTTCATGATGTTTAGGTCCATGACCACTCTAACCACCATATTAAAAGAATATGCTTATCAAGCATTTATTCAGTTACATGCGCATAATGCCATGTTGTTGCAGGCAGCAACAGAATTTCGACCTAGATCTTTGTAGGTAACAATTTTCCTAATTTTATTATGTAGTCTAGCTAGCTAGGGAGGTTAAGGAAAAATATCTAGGAAGAAAGGTGAGAGAAGTTAATCTAATTAATTTTGACCACACAATCATATATGAATAATCAACATCTTGGAGCACTAGTTGCAAGGAAAATATTAGTTGTGTACTTTACATGCATTATTATTATTAATAAATTAATTTGGGAGGGGACAACTCATCTACATGAGTGTCAGCAGATACTTCAGAGAAGTTTAAAAATTTAAATTACCGATTAAGATGCTTCATTGCAATCATATACATAAACAAAAAAAAAAAGTAAATTAGTCTTAACCAGCAAGGGTGTGTGTGGGCTTTTTAAAAAATCCTCCCCGCTTTGCTTTGAACTTCTCATTATAATTAATAAGCTCGCAAACGGTTATCTTATTTTAAAAATCATAAGAGTTTAGACATTAAAAAGAGTTAGATAAATGCAACTATTCACTTCGCATATGCAACATACAATGTATCTTGCTTATCAATCATCATTACTATATGAAGTTATCATGAAATAGTTTTGCACGTGCCTTCTAATAGCTAGCAAGGGTAATGATACAGTGCTGGTTGATTCGCAAAAGTTAACATGCGTTACAATATTTATCAATCATCATGTAACTTTTTTTATAAAATAATAATGAAATTAATGGCTTCCAACATAAAATCCTTTTAGATATGATTTGTCTCCTTTCTTGTCCATGTGCGGCTCGAAAGATGATCAATCTCTTCATGTGGAAAACATGTGTGGTTCTATCTAACATTCATGTTGATGCATTATCATTTCTCAAACAAATTGTCAAAATCACGGTCTTTCATTGTTTCATATATCTTCCATTTACTCATATGCATGCCCATTGCTCCAATGGTTCTGATGACTTGTCGTTTTCAAAATGTAATCAAAGCAATTTGGTCTTATCATGCATTCATGCGTAGACAGATTTTGCGTATATTTGACACATTCAAATGAAATACATAAAGAAAGTGCAACATTAAGATCGAGCTCATTATTCAGGATCAGATTTATTAGTTTGCGGGTTAACCAACCAGTCCATAGACTTGAACAGTTTACTTAAAAATTATACTATTAAATATTAAGCTGTTTTTTTTTAACCGTCTTTAAGGTTGTTATGGAAAAATCAAGAAATTGCAAGTGGTTATATGCATAAACCACTCAGCAGAAATTAAAATAGCCGATCCTATCCAACAAATTGTTATTTGTCTGTCGACAGCTAGGTAATATTGGTTCTTGTCTCTATATTTTGAAAATAAAAAATGGCAAAAAATTTGGTAATCGTTCCTATCGGTATATGATATTATTCGAGCATCGGTAACAATATTAAGTCTCTTGAAGCATGCTTTAGACAGATCTCAACGTTTTTGTGGCTGTGCATGAGTGTGGCACACATTAATAAACCCGCGTTTTGGATTCTCTGAAATTGGAACAACCACTTGCAGCTATAGGTGTTTAGCTTGATTTGTAAGGTTTTGACCATGCTTTAATCACAATTATTAATTAAAGCCAGTCCCATTTATTATATACACGAAGATATATATCATCAAATTTGGTAATAGGCTTAGTTACTTGTTGGATCAAGTGCCTGCCATTATACCAGAAATTCAAGTTGTTAGTGAAATGTAGCTGTCTATTATTAAAGATAAGATAACAATTATTTAATTGTTTCTTAGAGCCACATCCACAAGAATACTTCCCATTATAAAAATCATATTCCAAGGGGATGCTAATTAATCTAAAAAATCTAAAGAACGATGTTACCCTGATTAGGTACAACGTTACAAACAATGGTCCACCGATTTTGGCTGCCTCGCTTTGCATCATGTGGAAGACTTATGGAATTATATCGCAAGCTGGCTTTAGATATTTGGATAATTAAATTAATATATATCATATGTTCTGTTCCTGGTTGCACTCATCGATCAACTAGCTGCCATGTATTACTTAATTAAGCCCTTTTGCCATTCAATAGTAGTCTTCCTTTGTCAATGAATCTGCTAATTGGATTCTCAAATTATCCATAGATAAAATTATGTCTTTTAAGAAATATGTTGTCATGAAAAAAACATGGGGTGTCAAATACTCTAATTTGTGTCTGTTATCATAGAGAATCTTTCTGTCTAACAAGCGTATACAGAAATTTATAGGATCAGCAGGTTGTAAAAAATATAGGGTTAATTAGTAGTTATCTACTTATTTTGTGCCATTTGGGGGTAATAACTAAATTCCTTAAAAATTCAACATGTTCAGTGTGTGTTTTTTTTTTTTCCGTGTAAAACCAAATGTTGATCTTGGGGACCATTAATAAGTTGTGTCTGTGCATCACATGGAAGGCACTGCATGCGCGGGCATGTTACATTGGAAAACTATAGTTGATGCATTAGAAAGAACCCGCAACAATCTTTTGATAGTTGTGATGATTATTTCCTTAGTCGTGGGATACACATAAGTGAAATGTTGGCTCTTCCAAAGATTTTAGATTGAGTGCCTTCAATTGATATCATTGTATTTTATTGTTTATATATATATATATATATATATATATATATATATATATATATATATATATATATATATATAAAAGCACAAGAAAATGGGGAAATTTTATTGCTGAAAAAGATAAACATATATATGACAACCAAACATAAGCGACGTGAAAATATTGGATGGTGACCCTTAGCAGAAAGGCTCATCCTGCAAACTCTAATCATCATGATTGATTTAATATATACCTAACATGTTTGGAAGCACGCAATCCATAAAAAGGCTCAATTATTCCCATGATTAAGTGGACTTAACATAATTGGGAAATGCGTTAGTTTTGAGAAATAATAATTTTTTAAAAAGATTTTAAAGAAAACCAACAAAATAATTTTTAAATAAATTATAAGTTAAATGAGTTCTTTTCTTCTAAATTATTATTTAAATTTAATTTTGATTCTTTAATTTTTTAATTTTTGATCTTTTATTTTTTTCAATTTGATATTCTAATTTTTAAAATTAATTATTTTAAAAAATATATATATATTTTTTGTATTAATTTAATTAAAAAAATTTAGTAACGATTTTAAACAACTACAAAACATAATTTTTCATAATTTAAACCCAAACAACAAATCGAATCGATTTTAAAAATTAGAGAACCAAAATAAATTAATGGAACAAATTAAATTAAAAAAATAAAGTAAAAAATTACAATTTACCCTAAATTATACCAAAGATAAAAGAAATTTATATTTAACACTTTCTTTTCCATAATATCTTTCCATCCGGTAAATGACTGATCTCTGAATACGGCAAAAAAAAATTGAAACAAATTCTTCTCTATCAATATAGGTACGTGTTTTTCATCCACATAAATTTCAAAGTCAAACCAATACCCTATGCTTAAAGAATTAAAATCCATTTTACTCAAGACAATACATATCAGTAGTCTTAATCTTAATATTACTTTAGTTAGCTAGGGTGGTTGTAGAGAACAAATTTAAATTACATGGACTGTGGGTGAACTTAAGAGCCAACTACTTTAAAATACATGCATGAATGTGAAACATTGTGTAACAGGTTGGAGCCAACCAAATTTAATTCTCTTTGATCGAAGAGGTTAACTAACTTCATGATTGTTGAGAATGCCTCCTTTCTCTCCATAAATTTTTTTTGTATGCAAGGTCATCCTCAGTTATCATTAATTCGGAACTTAGCTAGACATCCTCTTGATTCCCACTTTACAGGAACATTTGAGCTAGCTTCAACACATTACAATACTTTCTCTTGCACTTTTATTCATATTTTCTTGGATCAGCAACGTAAGAACGTAAGATAAAGATATGGTGCTTACATAAGAGAATTATTGTATATATAATTTTTATATGTGTTTCTCATTATCAAGTTTGAACTAACAAGTCTCTTATATGTTTTTATTCAATTAGGATGTATATTTTGAGATTCTAAAAAAAAAAGATGAATATTTTGAGAGTTTATGATACCATTTTTTTTTATTGATTACACTTTTTTTTTACTTTAATGTTTTAGTAATGAAGTATAAGGTATGAACCAACTTGTGCATTGACCTACCGTTTCAATATATTAAAAATAGGTATATAATTATTGTTTTTTGGTTAAGTAAATGAATTTTATTGAAGGAAGTACAAATAATACTCTAGTCCATAAAAAAAGACTCACTCTATCTTTCAGCCAGTAGAAGACATGGAGCATTGAATTGGCCATGGACATGGACAGCTAGCTACACCATGTAGACAAATACACTCTAGGAATTTCAAATTAGCAAATCAAAACCTAACCTTAATCAACTAAAAAATGTGGACAAAATCAACAAAACAATTTCTTTTAAAAGATACATTATTTTTCAACAACAAGGGGCTCCAAACTGTGGAATGTCAGAACACCACACCATCCAAACCTTTTTTTTTACCTTATAACCTCTAAGTAATCCTCTATATGCTGATTAACATATGTAATGTTCATCAGGGGCAGTGGCTATACTTTGTATGTGGACCTATGTATTTGATTTTTAATAACCCCCACCCTCTCCAGTTTTTGTAGCATGATATGGCTATACTTTGCATGTGGAGCTATTTGATTTTTAACTTGATCCCACGAACATATGGTTTTAATTTTAAACTCATTATTTTTTTTATAACTAACCTTTATTATGTAAGGTAATGAGCCTAAATGCGTATACGGTATATGAACGGCATGAATGATGGTATATGCGGATAGGGGTGAGAATAGGTCAGGTCGACTTACAGGAACCTACAATCTGGTCTACATAAAGCTTGATCTGAACTGACCTATTTAATTAAAAGTTTAGGCTTAGGTTTTTTTAAAAGTCTATTAAATTAAATAGACGAGGCTTAGCCTTATTAAAAAGTCTTATAAACGTGATAGGTCGGTCTATATATATATATATATATATATATATATATATATATATATATATATATATATATATATATATATATATATACTTATATTATTTTTTGGTACCAATATATAATATTATTTTTTGGATACAATTAATTTTTTTTTAAAACTATCATATTTTTATTACATATTCTATTCCTGTAATCAAGGACTTTAATTACAATTTAGGTGTGAGTTATGTGTCATTTTATATTCCTTATTATTTTGATTTAACTTTTCTTTTTCTTTAACTTTCTTCTGCTCCATAAAATATTAAATATTTATTATGGAGAAGGCTTTTAAAAAGACTATCAGGTCATGTTAGGCTTTTAAAAAAGTCAGGCCGAACCAAAATAAAAACCTTTAATAGACTATAGGTCAAACTCAGGCCTCAAAGATTCATCGTAGGCTAGACTCAAACCTTTTAAAGCTTAACCTGCCTTATTTTAAGCTTATAAGCAGATATCTAAACTGCAGGACACGTGCATGTTATGTGCAATGTCCACTTGTTTCACTCTGCAAAGCACTGGAGTATCGGTTCTGCAGCGTAGCAAAGGCAAAATCCTGACAGCTAGCTAGCTAAGAGCTAATAAACGTTGATTTTTTTTCTTCAAACATACATAAAAAAATAATTAATACCAAACCATACATTTATTATTCACAATGTAGATTTAGGTTGGGAATCCGAATTCAGATAAAAAAAATTCAAAAATCCGTTGAACCCGAATTCTGAACGTTATTTTTTTAAGAAAAAATATTTTTTTAAAAAGATTTAAAAATAATATAATAAAAAAATTAATAAAATTAGAAAATATTAACATATAATTTTTTAGTTACCGGTCTTAAATAAATTATAAACTTAAAGTACTTGAACATGAACATGTTATAAATTTATCTGAAGTTTAATTTTTATTTAATTTACGGTTTTGTTTTCTTATGTATATTAATTAATTAGTAGTTTTGAAATAAATTAAAAAAAGGAAATGATTTAAAAAAAATTAAATTGAATATTACGATAATTATTTATTTACTGTGTTTTTAATTTATTTATTTATTTTAAATCATTTTATATTTTTTTTAATTTATTTCAACGCTATTAATTAATTAATTAATGCACATAAGGAAACAAAATTATTAATAAAATAAAAATTAAACTTCAGGAAAATTCACAACATATTTAAGTGTTTTAAGTTTTATTTAAGTAACTACATGATAACTAAAAAATTATATCATAATATTTTATAATTTTATTAATTTTTTTTATTTATATTATTTTTAAATCTTTAAAAAATTAATTTTTCTTAAAAAAAATAATACGAGATGTGTATGTTTTGCTAAATAATGGGAGATGCATATGTTTTGATATTTAATTATTTTTTATGTATGTTTGGGGAAAAAAAATCAATAAACGTTTGCATGCATGAAGTGAAATACCAATGGGCTGAACATATGGTTTTAATTTTAAACTCATTATTTTTTTATACCAAACCTTTATTATGTAAGGTAATGAGCCTAAATGCGTATACCGTATATGAACGGCATGAATGATGATATACGTGGATAGGGGTGAGAATAGGTCAAATTAACCTACAGAGACTTATGACCTGACTTACATAAAGTCTGGTCTGAACTGATCTGTATAAAGTCTGGTCTGAACTGGCCTATTTAATTAAAAGGTTAGGCTTAGATTTTTTTTAAAAATCTATTAAATTAAATAGACCACGCTTAGGCTTATTAAGAAACCTTATAAGCCTGATAGGTCATATATATATATATATATATATATATATATATATATATATATATATTTATACTATTTTTTGGGTACCAATATATAATATTATTTTTCGGATACAATTAATTTTTTTTAAAACTATCAGACTTTTATTACATATTATTACTCCATAACTTCTATTCCTATAATCAAGAACTTTAATAACAATTTAGATGTGAATCATGTGCCATATTATTATCGGTCTTAAATAAATTATAAACATAAAGTACTTGAATGTCAACATGTTATAAATTTATCTGAAGTTTAATTTTTATTTAGTTTACGGTTTTGTTTTCTTATGTATATTAACTAATTAGTAGTTTTAAAATAAATTAAAAAAAGGAAATGATTTAAAAAAATTAAATTGAATATTACGTTAATTATTTATTTACTGTGTTTTTAATTTATTTATTTTAAATCATTTTATATTTTTTTAATTTATTTCAAGACTATTAATTAATTAATTAATGTACATAAGAAAACAAAACTATTAACAAAATAAAAATTAAACTTCAGGAAAATTCATAATATATTTAAGTGTTTTAAGTTTACAATTTATTTAAGTAGCTACATGATAACTAAAAAATTATATCATAATATTTTATAATTTTATTAATTTCTTTTATTTATATTATTTTTAAATCTTTTAAAAAAATTATTTTTTCTTAAAAATAAAAAAAAATAAAACGAGATGTGTATGTTTTGCTAAATAATGGGAGATGCATATGTTTTGGTATTTAATTATTTTTTATGTATGTTTGGGAAAAAAAAATCAATAAACGTTTGCATGCATGAAGTGAAATACCAATGGGCTGAATTCAAAACGTTACTTGAACACCCTAGACCGTTTACTTCGGGTATTCTCTCTTCTTTCTTTTTTTTTTGAATGAAGATAAAAAAATAGTAATAATGAAATTATGTTTGATTAGCTTTAATACTATATTTTGGAAATTAAGCCAAAATATTTTCTTTAAAAATAATAGCTCAAAATATTTTCACTAATGGATGAGTTCTATTCCTATTCCTTCATTGTTTAGTTCCTTTCTTTTTCCTCTCAAGTATATCCTCGAATCTTTTAGATTTGATTAATTGCCCCTTCCACAAGGTTTTCATGCATCTACAGTGCGTTCCGATCTTGAACCGTCCCCAAGAATATAGGTTGGAAAATGATGTATTGGACACTATTATATACTAGTCGATATTTAATTAAAGACAAGAAAAGAAAAGACAGAAACTTGTGATAAATGATATAATTTAGAAAATACATAGATGTTAATAAAAAATTTATAATGTAAAAATGTTCACATTAGTCGGAGAGAAAAAAAAAAAGTTCACATTAGTAATTACCCATTTCGGTTCTAAGTAATTACTTTGCCCGTGGCAGTTGACTCTTCAATAAATCTATTGATCGACTCGAAGTATGTGTCATTTTGTATAATCTCTATCATTTGTCAAAGTGGAAGAACTATAACAACTTATTAAATGTGGAACAGAGGCTTTCAATTTTCTTTGCTGCAGGGGAAGCCTATAGAACATTCCATAGTGGATTATGACACGCATGAGAAAGATGGTTCCACACTCATACCTTTATTACTTATAAAGATATTTAATAGTTTAAATTTTATGAAAAAAAACACACTCATACCTTTATTATTTATAAAGATGAAAAATCAGACAATTAATAACAATAAATAATAGTATAAATGAAAAAAAAATTACAACTTTATTTAACATGATTTGGACCCTTATTCTTATCTCTATATCATTTATTTTATTAACAAGATTTAAATTATCATTCTTATATCTACGGCCTTAAGTTTATTTAATATGGTTCATACTCTCATTTTTACCTCTAAAATTTATTCACAATAATTATTTGGAAAGAACCAGACAAATTAAACTTGGAAAACCAATTTCCTTGGTATATCTTATTATTTTATACCAGTTAATTATCTTAAACCCTATAACAAATTTTTGTTTGTTTTTGTATGTATGACCAAAATGGTGGGACAAGGCACTTAATGATTATAAAAATAATATTATTTGACCGACCAGAAACGGGGCGCAACTTTTGGACATTGTTTTTGGTTAATATAATCCTTGGTATTTCGTCCATGCCCCCAAATCCAAGCGCAAATATAATATTTGCAAAGTTCTGCATTAACTAGCGGATCGGACACTTTTTTTTATTATC
Source organism: Glycine soja (assembly GCF_004193775.1). Taxonomy (NCBI): domain Eukaryota; kingdom Viridiplantae; phylum Streptophyta; class Magnoliopsida; order Fabales; family Fabaceae; genus Glycine; species Glycine soja. The sequence goes on along the minus strand of NC_041009.1, from coordinate 7,438,863 downwards.
CTTAGAAGGCAATATTAAAGTTAATTTCAGCCTATCAACCATTGGAAGTGGACAAGGCTAGAATGGCCACTCTCCCTGCTCCCAACGTTTCAATTCACAACTCAATAAATTAAATTCAATCAATTGAGAAATGCAATTGAACGTGCATATAAGGAAGTATATAAATACCAACATCTAAATTGGCCTCAGTTAACTTCCTATATATGGTTGACATAGGAAAAAAAGAATAATGAAGTTAAAAGGTTCAAGTCATCATCACAATTTCTTGGGTAAACATCATTGTAGCAATTTTTAATAAGTTGATAACAAGATTCTATACTAAGTTGGCAACACGTGAAGTTATGTTATTCTAAAGAGACAATACGTACTAATAATCTGAATTTAGTAAAAGTAATGGAAGGCTATTGCTATCTCCTCACTCCCTAATTAGTTATATTATTTTTTTATATATAATAATTTTATTCCTAAATAGAGATCAACCCACAGCACAAGGTGTATTGCACAGTTGCAAATATATGGAAATAAAAATGGGTGTATATTGTTATATATATGCAATTGCGGATTGTGAATGTTAAAAATTGATGACACTATATTTAATTTATACGGATAAAAAATATGCAATTGCAAATATCTGAAATTAGTTTTATCTTTACAAGCGAGATAGCAAAAATAAATGTACTAAATTATTTACATCAAAATTATTTACATCAGCCAGTTCGTCAGTCCATCTCTCTCACTGCCTCTCAAACTAACATACACATGGATATACTTAATATGGAAATGGAGAAAAAAACCCCAGCAATAATTAGGAATGTTTATAAAAGATGAGTTTATCTGTTTTAATCTAAAATTTTGAAAGATTTATTTATTTAAATTCGATTCTGATTTAATCAAAACCTAATAGCATATTAAATTAAATAAGGTCAAGTCAATCTAATTTGTTGATATATATCATTTCTAACAAAATGCACAATTTTAAAATTAAAATGTATAAAACTTAAATTAATATATATATATATATATATATATATATATATTATGGTATTTAATTTAAAATAAGTGATATCAATATCATATCAATATAATATCATATTACGTAAATTATTATTTATTAAATTAAAAAGTATTAATAATACATAATTATTAATAAAGTATATTTTTATAAAGAACATAGAATATTAAAACTCAAAGTATATCCTAAACTCGTCTTTAAAAGTCAAAACAAATGTCCTAAATCTAATTTTTAAAACCTGATCTTAATTATTAAAGTTAATTAACTTCAGATTAAGTCAAATAATTAATAGGACAGAACAGAACGGATTATAAAGTAATTAATATTGTATAGAAATAGTTTTAGAGAACAAGCATAAATTTCTTTCTTTAAGAGTTTAATGTTTATATATGGATAATATAAAATAAAATTATTTTATATCGTCATTCAGATAATCATTTTAATTATTTTAAAAATTAATAAATTTATCATACATAATAAATCTTTGAATCTTGATTGAAACTTTTTTTTTCTTAATTTAAACCCTCTTGAAACCTTACCCCAACAAAAACTCTATTGAATAATACAAGTAGTGAAGTAAGATATTTGGTGTGTATTCCACTTAAACACCCTCTTGAGGTGGGAATGTATACGCGCGCTGTTTGGTCCTAGACATGAAGCAGATAAAAATGGGAGGGGACACAAACTTTAGGTTACTCAATTACTCTATTTCAGTTAGACTGAAAATTAATTAGTTTAAGGTAGTCTCCGAACAAAAACGAATCACGTGTATGCATAATGCGAATTGTGAAACGTGAATACAAGAATGGTGTAAACAGTATCATCAGTTAAAGGAGAATAAATTATATGCAGTCGATTTTGAAAGAAAAAAAAATCGTACATAGATAATGTGCAATTAAGATTATAAACAAGAAGAGTTGAGAACTAATAAGGGTACTAATAAACTCCTAAAAAGGTTAAAGGCCAATTTTTTAATAAAAAAATATTGTTGAAACTAGAAAGGTTGTTCAGCACAAAGATTAAAACAATTATATAATAGAAGAATTTAATTGTTTTGCGACTTCGTTCGTCCTGAGCGAAACAAAGGTAAGTCGTTCTTGGAGGACAGTGTCTATAGAAAAGACATCGATTTCATCATGTCCATCACCAGCAGAAGTTCTATACGCTACGCTTATTTCAGTTTTTGCAATCTCTCTTTCCACATGTCTCGTGAAGATCACGTGAAGTTCATATCTTTTATGGATAAGCTCTTCAAATTAATTGCTTTTAATTTAAGCAAGAACTGCATATTAAAAAAATAATATTATATATTTTAATAGGATTATTTCATTAATATATAAATTTTATATTTAGCAAAATTAAACTGCTAGTAGAAATATTATTTTAAAAATACGACGTAATATTATAGATTCATTTTTTACACCAACGAAAATGTCTAATTAAAAATAAACATGTTATATCTATATTAACCAATTAATTTTTATTATAATAAAAGTTGTACCAATGAAGATAAAATCAATGCCTAATCGTTAATTTATGACATTTTAATTTATTAGATAATACATTAATTATTTTCACAGGATACATTTAACATAATGAAAATTATATTCATTGGCTTGTTAACAATAGACTAAGTCACACTGATTAGTAAAAAAAAATCATTAAATTACAAGTACTAGTCATTAAATATCAACATCACTTAAACCATTTAATCTTATGGATTTTTTTCTAATAAAATTATAATTTGATATTATAAATTAAATTAACTAACTTAATTATTTTTGTTGGTCCTGACATATAAGTTATTTGTTAATTATATGAAGGACCAGAGACGGTATTTTCTACATTGATTTTTGGTACAATTGATCTATAATATTTTGTTAGAAATTTCAAAACTTAAAAGCGTAAGTTGTTCCAATAATGATTTAAAAGACTAAGTTATAATACGACTAACTTAAAAAAAATCTTATTAAAAAATTAGAAGTTGTAAAAATAGTCAATACTGGATTATTAGTTATTAAAGAATCGATATAAATTAACTCCTAGTACGATTAACTTTAAAAATATTTTTAAATCTATTATATAGAAATCAATCTAAAATGTCGTGTTAGTAAAATCTCATCTCATCATCTTACCTATCACATCAATTTTGTACTATCCGATATAAATTTCTAAAGTAAAAAACGTTTTTTTAAGAAGTGTTTAGTGTATATAATTAAGATAAAACTTAATAAAGCTAGATAAAACTTTAGATTAACGTGGAAATTAAAAGTGGAGGTGGAGATCGAAGTGGTAAGTGAGAACAAAGGCAGTAGCATAGCATCCAATCAAAATAAACTTCTCCCGGAAAGGATCAAGGAAAAGCACAAGAATAACAATGAGTGAAAAAAAAAATGGCTTTTTGGGGGGTCCATCATTGAAGAGGTCTTTTAGGCAGCATTAGAAGAAATACGACTTTCTTTGACTACAAACCTACGATAAAGGCAAGTGGGACTTTTTGTCCCTGTTGTCTTCTGTCATTAGACATGTAACTTTCAATGTCTTAATAAACCTTTTGCAAAGTTATGGCCAATATTGTTTCTTCGGCAAAATGAAGAATAAGTTTATTTTAATTATAATAGAACAGACGTAACAAATAATATTATTAATATTACATTGTCACCATTTTCCTTTTGCTTCTGCAGCATGCTCTCTAATTATTGTCAGAAGAGTCACGTTTTTATGCGTTTTTTTTTTCATTTTCTTACAAACATTTTTATGCTATTGATCGAAACACTAACTTTTTAATTTGTGTGGTAAAGATCACGCCTAAAGGGAGGGAATCTTGACAAATAAAATTTACCTAATTCAAACAAGTAGACAAACGATATTTAAGACTTTGTGATTTTGTAACTTTATTCAAGTACTACTACTAGCATATGGAAGAAATTGGAAAATGATATGCAGAAAGCATTGGTAAAAAATTTCTTATTAATGAATGCGGTGAAGATAATTAAAATAATCAAATGTACGGTTTGGTGGTCTTTTTTTTCTTTCTTTCATGGAAGAGATATAATTTTTTTTTTGTGCCACTTTAGTTTTAGACGAACGTCAACTACAATAGAAGGATGAAGACAGAAGCAAATGTATGTGTGAGAGCAAGCTATGATAAAAAAAGGTAATTTGGGGATATTAAATTTTAGGGGATGCAGGAAATAATTATCTCAATTCAGACCCCTAAAATAAGATTCAAGCCCTATTATTGATAGCTAGCTAAACTTTCCAACTGGCTTAACACAAGTAAAGTCAATAAAAATTCTTATGTTGTGTTATAAGAAATTTCTAAAATTGGTAATTACTAATTAGTGTTTTGGGTATGATATATGGACTCACGTCCTTGTTATTATCATAATAGGGCACACTTGCAATTAAGTATATTTTAAATGCATCAATAAATTCTATAATTATTGTCGTTTCAACCTTGCCATTATTGGTGGATAATTTAACTGAAATCTATTAGTCTAAGATTTTTTATTTTAAATTTAAAGATTTGTATTAATTACTTTTATTCTCACTTAAGTTATATATATAGAAAATATTTGGACTAATGAATATTTTATAATGACTCATTAAAAATAAAATGCATATTCAACATCCCATTTGAAAAAATATATTAAATAATATTTGGAAAACACACGTTAATTACAATAATAAAAACTTCTAATGACACATTAAACAATAGCACTTATTTTATAAAAAATATTAAAATGATATTTTATTTTATTCTAAAAATAAAAATATTTTTTTAATTTTTTTTCATATGATTTTATTAACTGAAAAATTAAAATTCTTAAATATAAAAAATGAAATTCACATATTTAAACATTTTAACTATAATCTTTTATGTTGATTTTAATTGTTTTGAAATTTTTTTAAAAATAGTGAAAACAATATATGAACAAGTTTAAAATTCTATTTTTTTTATAAAAAAATAGCAAGTTTAAAATGAAAGATAAAATAAAAATTATAACATTTTTGGAAAAAGACTTGTTGCTCTCAATATGATTCTATTGTCTTGCATGGCTATTTTGGATGGATTGCGTACTCGAGTTAATTTGTGTAAAAGAGAAATATCGTCTCAAGTACATACTATATCTTATATGTTTTGTTTTGGTTTTATGGAAGATAGTCATTAATTATTTTTATACTGTCTAGTGACGAATTGGACTTGGATTGTAGTTTATGAATGACTTGGCTTTTTTGGAATATTTCCTAATGATTTGTCTTCTCATTATATCCAATTTAATTCTATCTTTAGAAGAAAAAATATATATTTTACTCGTCATATTATTTGAATTATACAAAAAAAATATTGTATAGTGCTCGATGTATTTTATTTTCTAATTAGTATATTAAGTTATTAACTATGTTGATTGTTCTCTTTTTCACTGTCATTTACGCTTATAAGATTTTTTGCATATAATTAGTTAAAATATCTTTGTACTCTAATTCTTGATAATATGTACTTAGAAAAATACTACATAGTAATATTTTAAATGATAGAAAACAAACTTATTTTTTCTCGAGTCTTTTTATCTTTTGAAGCATCATTAATAATTATCATTTGATTGTTTATAAAGTGGGCAGTTAAATTGAGTTGAATATATTAATATTAGAATAAATAAGATGTGTGAATATGATAAATTTTGAATATATATGATTTAATTTTGATTTATAAGAAAATATTAATAGAAAAGTAAACATTCCACTGCGTGACGTAAATTGGTCACCGTCTGGTGATGTAATCACGTAGCTTAACACGTGGGCTACCAAGCTTTGACCACCGTGTAATTCATAGGTTGTCCAGTATGATTAATTTAGTAATCCAGTATCAGTTTTAAAATCAGTGTCAAACCCATCTTTTAAGAAAAAGAATACTAGTTTTTGGAATTGGATAAGCATATACTGCTTTATAAATTCCACCGGCTATTAACCGCTAGGTTATAGTATCGTTATTCCTTTTTATAAGAAAAGGATGAAATACATTTTATACTATAACAAGTCGTAGGTGTATTAATGAAATGTTATAAGATAACAAGTATGTATGATCATGATCATTACACCAGTTAAAGAGGATCTAACTTTACTTAGAAAGCTGTTTAGAGTGACAAATATGTATTTTTTTAGTGTTATTCTGACTGAATGAGATGATAAGCGGTTAGTTAACGTTCAGGTCCAAATGCAGACAACACTATGACATATGACAAGAGAGTCAGGAAGGCAAGATTGAAAATTGAAGAACCAAAAGCCAAACAGAAAGCGAATTCTTTTTTAAAACAAAAGAAAGGAAGCAAGAAACAGAAAGCAGCTGAGCTTCATCCACAAACTACAAGCTGATTCGCGAAAGCATAGATAAATATTTATTATTGAGAAGGGTAGAAAAGGCAACAAAATGTTTGTTGTCTGAAATGTGTTTTACCGTTTAAGCGACCAAATAAAATAGTCCAGGTGGACTTCAATGAGCCTCCACAAACGTGCCATGGAAGCCATAGGGCACTCTTGAAGGCAGCATGACAGTGGCCTCCAACTTCAAATCAAGTGCATTCAGAATCTGCAACTCGGACTGCCACGTCATCTCGTCATGCACAAAAGCCATCACGTACCCTTCATCCTCATTCCCATTCCCTCCACGTGTTGGCAAGAAGAATGGCTCTCCACCGAACCTTCTCTCTCCGTACTCGTGCCTCTTCACTTCCCCACTCTCCAGGTCCACCTTCGCCACCCCCGACACCTTCGGCCACGGTTCCGCTATGCACAAATATGCGAACCGTGTTTTTCTCCCCAACCTTTTCCTGTTCACCATCCCTGCCTCCAGGTTCATTTCCTCCACCAGCACCCTCCTCCTCGCCTTCCCGCTTCTCATGTTCAGCCTTACTTCTGTTAAAACGCTCTTCAGTCTCTCTTCTCTGTCATTGAATATTGAATCTGGTGGTGTCATGCACGAACCTATTACCACCACTTCGTCTTTGTCGCGTTCCTCCCACGCGTTCCAGAAGTGGAAGAAGAACGTGTCTGGCGAGTCCACCCACACGATGCTCGACGCGTCGGAAGCGTACTTTGGCAGTATTCCGAACCGCGATTTCTTCTCGCCGTCGTAGATCACCGGCGATCCTCCTTTGATCATTTCGCCGAGCTTGAACACCACCTGCTGGTCCGGGATCACCACGAAATTCTCCGTGATCGCGAAGTCGTGCGTCATCGTCGGCGCGTCAAGGGGAATTTCTATGTCCGGCGACTTCCTCTCGTCCTCGGGCGAGAAATGGAAGTATTTGAGGATCTTGCTCGTGACGTCGTAGCTTAGGGTAAAAAGCTCTCCGGAGACAGGATCGACCTTCGGATGCGCGATCATGGAGGAATTGAGCTGGCCGTGAAAGCTGTAGCGGCCAATCGTTTCGAGGTCGCCGGAGGCGGTGATTCGGAGTTCGTAGGGGAAATCATCCTCCGACATGGCGAGGAGTTTTCCGTTGAAGAAGACGAGGCCGGCGTTGGCTGCGCCGGCGCCTCTGCGGTGGTCGACGATGCCGCACAAGCCTCTTGCGTAGAACAGCATCAACCTCGCGATGCCGGAATGGCCGTGGAGTTCGCCGATTGCCTTGGGAAACACAGGTTTTCCCAATTTGCGCTCCTGCATGAGACGCTGCGTTTCGGTGAAGCGGCACGCGTAGCTGGCGGTGCCGTCATTGAATTTAACGGCGTGGACCATTCCGTCGCCGTCGAAGAGGTGGTGGCCCGCTTTTGGCTTGAACAATGGGTTGGCGCCGTTACGGAGGTAGACGCCGTTAATGGCGTCGGGGATTGTGCCAATAACGGGGAGAGAATGTTCGACGGGGTGTTCCGGAACGGGGGCGAAGTTACCGGCAATTTGGACGCGTGGGTCAGTGGTTTTGGGAAAGGGTTGGTTGAGCTCGCGTGAGAGCAACGCGCTCTCGAACATGTCGAGGGCCTTTGCTGCGGCTTTTTGGAATGGGTTCCACTGAGGCCTTTCCGCGGTGGAGGTGGTGGGTTCTTTGGTAATTTCAGGTTTGTTGTAGGGCTGGTTTGGGAAATGGATCACTGGGGGGGAGTGTAGAGCACAATCCACCACCTTTCTAATGGGCTTCTTCTGAAACCTTGTGGGGAAGCCCAAATCTCTTGTTAATGATGAAGAAGAAGAGAAAGAGGAGGAGAGAGGGTGAGGGAATTGAGGTTTGGCACAAGTGCTTGAATTGAGTGCTGCCATGATCATCGAGATTGATTGAGGTGTTTTCAAAGGGAGGGGGAGAAGTGTGGTTTGTTTGATGGGTGTTATTATTTTAATTTTGATGTAAAAAAATAAAAAGACAAGGAAAGGAAGGGAAAGAGATTGAAAGTGAAGAGGGGTTTTGGGGGTAGAAAGGGAGAGGGAAAATTCGGTATAAATAGAGTGGGGAAGAAGAAAATATTTTATTTTTATTTTTATTTTTTGTTAGGGAAAGGGAGGATTTGAATTGCTTCAAACCTATCGCCCCACCAAAACCCTCACGCAGTCTTACACCGCTGCTCTTAGGAGAGATCAAATTCGGTCCATTTTAAGATCAAAAAGGTTTAAAACAACAGGTTCGATTCAATCAACTATGCGTCTGCGGGTATTGAATACATCTTTTATCTTTTCTTTTATTATATAAAATAAAGTAATAATATACACTTGCCAAAATAATTTGCCCAAAAAAACTTCAAAGGTCATTTTGGTAAATTCAATTGTATTCATTAAAACAAATAATAATTAAAATAACATAAAAACAAAAAAAAGTAATAAGTATATTCGTTGAAAGTTTTTTTTGACAGCTATATGCGTTAAAAGTTATTGCTATCAATTATGTGCAATTAATGAATTAATAAATTTAAAATAAAATAATTAATGCTTGATTTTAATTACATTCAGATCCAGTAATAATTATTTTGGTATTCAGATTGAGATTTTTATAGCAATTTTTTTTTTGTTCCTTATAATCTTGAATCTTTTATATATAAAGTTAATATACACTTCCCCCCCAAAAAAAAAATCTCCCCAAAACTACAAAGGTCAGTTTGCTAAATTCAATTGTATTAAAACAAGTAATAATTAAAATAAAAGAAAATAAAAGTATTAAGTATATGCATAAAAATTAATGCTACCATTTATGTATAATTAATAAATATAGAATAAAATAATTAATGATTGATTTTAATTTTAATTACATTCAGATTCAGTCAAAATTATTGTGGTATTTCGATTGAGTATTTTATTGTAAAATTTATTTATTCCTTCTTATCATGAATCTTTTATTTTATAAATGAGGTTAAATTAATTTCTTAGTAACCTATTTTATCTTTTAAATTTAATTTGATTCTCTATTTTTTTTTAGATCCAATTTGGTCCTCTAAATTTTTAAATTGATTTAATTTGATTGTTCAGTGAAAAATTCTCCCTTTATGACAGTTCAAAAATGTCAATAAGGGATTTTTGAATTAGATATTTTTTATAATAATGAACCGATTTTAAAAATTAGAGGATCAAATTGGACAAAATACAAACTAAAGGATCAGATTAAATTAGTTTTTTTTTTTTGCACTCATACCTTTTAGGTTAAATTAGTTTTTTAATCTTTTAATTTATTTTTTTAATTCAATTTGTTCTTTTAATTTTTTTCTTACAATTTGATCCTTTAGTTTTTTTAGGTTCATTTTATTGAAAAATAAGTATTTTGTGGTTGTTTAAAATTACTTAATGATGGTTTTGAACCATCACAAAGTATGATTTTTTATAATTTAAAAATAACTAAATTGAATTGATTTAAAATATTAAATGATTAAATTGAATAAAAAAATATATTAAAAGATTAAATTAAACCTAAATAATATATTAGAGGACTAAAAAATTAATTTAACCTTAAAATTAAAATAAATGTAAGCTTCAAATTTTTAAATTTGCAAACAAAAATTGAATTCTGTATACAGTAATTGAATTCTGTACAGTAAATATTTATGACATATACGTGAATAATTAATTAAGAATATACTTGCGTCCTTATAATATTTGGCACAAATCATCGTAATTAAATACAACAACGAGGTCTCATTACTTTGTGAAATAATGAAATTTCTAATAAAATTTTGAAATTTTTAAGTTGTTTCCTTTATGTCTCTAAAATTAACCCACTTAATATCATTTTGGTATATATGTTAATATGATTACTTAAATTATACTCCATTGAACTAATGTGAACCAAATCGTTCCATTCTAAAAAGAACGTGGCCTCATTACTTTGTGAAATAATAGTATATTTTTTTAATTTTGAACTAATGTGAACCAGATCGATCCATTCTCAAAAACATTAGAAGAAATTAACCTTTTCTATTTCATTTTTGGCTTAATTATTAGTAAATTTGAATTTCATTTAAAGGATCAAATTCAGAAAAAAAAATGACCAAAAGAACTAAAATTACAATTTTTAAAAGAGAAAGACGCAATATTGTAATTAAAAAAATAAGAGACTAAAATTATGAATATTTTAAAAGTGAAGGACAAAATGTCTCAACTAAAAAAATTATAGATTAAAAAAATAAAAGAACAAAAATTGTATTTCAACCTAATTAATAATAATTCATTAATGTGAGTGTTTTAAAAAAAATGTGTAGTTAACATTTTTTTCTAAAATTATTTGAAATTAGAGATGAAAAAAACAAAGATGAGGCTTTAAATTAATGGACTAAAATGCATTTCATTAGTTTATTACATTTATATTTTAAATAAATCTAAACAATAAAACTTAATATATTTTATTTCATTCGACTAAATTATATATATATATATATATATATATAAAAGCTGAATATAAGATTATTGATTAGTCTTTTCAAAATACATATTTCAAAATAATTTAAATTAATTAAGTAGAAGATTAAGCCTTGTTTTTAAAGTTGGTGTACTCTTTATAATTACCATAATTTATTTCTTCATTTGCACGTCTATAATATTCTATTGTGAATTTCTGTAGTTTCCCCTATATCCTACCTTTATTGATGAATATTGCATAATTTTTTTTAGATAAATGTTAGGTGTTAAAATATTAATTTTATTATTAGAAAGGATAAATTTATAATATTTTTTCTTTTTTTAATCATTGAACACATTTTATATTTTAAAATATAATATAATTCAGAGTTAAATATAAAATGGTACCCATAAAAGTAAGATGAAAATGAGATCGATAGAGAGAGGCAGTTAATAAGTACTGTTTCATTTGGAGTAAGCTAAGGACTGTTTTATTTATTTATTTTCATATTTTTCAGTTTAATTATCTGAATAGTGGGGGATCAACAAGAATAGGAATAGGTGTGCTATTATTATATGGCTATTTGTTTTCGACCACGATTCTTAGTCACATCATTAATAACTGCATGCTATAGTTACCCAAATACACAGACACTTTAATTGACATCGATCTCACTGTTTCTTCCTTCTCCTGATACTTTATACAAAACTATATATGGTGTGGCCCATGCAAATGGATTACTACGTATTAATGTATCTGGTCCCTGCTGTTTTCTTCAGCTCTGGGACGACATTCAGAATCCCTTAACCCAAACTGTATTATACCATTAGGTATTTAATAAGAGAAAAAGAGTAATGTTCTGCCATTATAAAATTTAAAAATAGTTTAATTACTCAAATTACACTTTATTGGATCAGGATTAATTTTCTTATTTTTTAAATTTAAGATACCCGTAATGATATAATTTTTTTTAAGATAGGAGTCCTATTTATTTATTAAATGCACGTCTTCCTTTAAGATCTAACCGTTTTAAAAATCAATTTTGATATTTTTTTTATAAAAAAGTCTAACCTAATCTATCTTAAAGTTGATTTCATAAAAATTTTGCTTGTAATAAAATCTTTTAATAGACTAACAAACCTATCACTAAATACTTCGATGGATCTAAATTTATATCTAAGCTAATCAGTTTAATAGATAATAATAATAATAATAATAATAATAATAATAATAATAATAATAATAATAATAATAATAATAATTTGATTTATTTTAATATGCATGATAGACTTCAAAAAATTCTTAAATGTGTTAGCATGATTAATTTGAATAGAAAAACCTTTAAAAATATCTCAATTTGACTTACAAATAAATTCATATAATAACCTAGACCTAATATGAGCCAGCTACGCCATAGGTTTTATGCGTGACATATCCCTTTCTCACCCCAAATTAATTATTGAAATACTGATAAATTAATTGCACTATGCATCAAATTAATATATACTTAGCAAATTATTTGTATAGGTATGATTTTTTTTATAATGGTCTCACTGATATTTGAACATATCACCTCATGCTTATTACTCTACACTGATTGACATTGAAATGTCCAATTACTTTTTGTATATCATTTTTTTATATCTAGAATTTGAATTTTTATACTTTTATACTCTTTTATCAAAATCTCCACCCAAAACCTCCCAAAATCATCAACATTGAGTGTAAACTTCTACTATGAAACTAATTTGTTCGTTAAAATCAGTCCCTGATGGTCTTATTCGTCAACATTATTTTTCTTTTGATGGAAATATTTTTGCATGGCCACAGTCTATCATTAATAAAGTTATTATAATGATCTATGACACACTCACGTAAAAATTATTATTGGTCCTGACATAGTGTTAGAGGAAACCATCGTAGTCATAGTTAGTGATGGATTCACGACTCTTCCCACCTCATAATTTTTTTTTTCTTTTTAATTTTATGGTTAGAAATTTTTTTGGATTAAGATTAATGATGCCTCAATCCAAGGGAGCAAAAACCTCTAGGTTAAAAAAAGAAAAAAAATTCAACGGATTTGGATTTACCTCACCCTTAAGGAAAATGAGTGAGAATACTTAATAATATATAAAGGACCTATGTGAGATGCACAATCTTGTCTTCTCTATTAGACCAACCTCATGGGATTAAATTTCTTTTTCTATGAGTAATTAATTATGCTTAAAAAAACCGTGAATGTAAATTTAAGAAGAGAAGGGTTATTCTTTTCTACGAGTACGTAATTAATTATGCTTAAAAAACCGTGAACGTAAATTTAAGAAGAGAAGGGCTATTCTTTTCTATGAGAAATATATTTGCATGGCCACAGTCTATCAATAAATTTCTCATTCAAGGGTTATGAAAAATTATGACAATTAAGTAAATTTAAGAAGGAATACATTTACTCACTTCTTCAAAATAAAATAATTTTGGTTAAGAAGTCAATATCAGGCCTTACCTGCCAAATTATCCGTTACATAATTATTCAAAAAATTCTGATATACAACAAAACACGAATGAAAGTAACAAATATATATGTATTTGACCTTTTTTTATTTGAGGTCCCCTACAAATGGTCGTGTATAAATGTGTGAAGAAGCGAATTCAAGTGGTTGAATTGAAAGAGAGACGCCATTAATGCCCTCATAACGGATGGGGCGGGTAATTGGTTTCCCGTTTTGGACTTTTGTGGGCACATCCTGTTGAGGCCAAAGCCATGGGAGCCATTGTCAAGGGCCATTGGACAAACTAGTATGATAACGAACAATGATATATGGCTGTTGCCCTGTCACTAATTAATATCACCTTTGTTTCTTCAAGTTTCCTTTCGAAAACGAAAACTAGATATTGTAGTGCACATGGACGAGACCGGCCTCTACTTTTTATTAGGATTGCAAATGCTATATACCTTGTCTCTAGTATTTTGTTTTTTTCTTATACAATTTTTTAGTTCGAATATTATTCTATAGTTGGAGTTATTATAGCTTGTTAAGAGGGCCACAACCTATCCACAAATTATAGTGTTCTTATTAGATTCTGAAGTACTCGATCTCTTTTAACAATCTGATATCTTACTTGATATGTCGAGTTTCTTCGAATGATAGAAGTAACACTTATATAGGTACTCTGATGTACAGATATTTATACCTACATATATCTTTGTATTTATAATGGTAGAATTTATCAGTTAGTGAGAGAAGAGATTAACTAGTTATGAGTTAGAGGGATAGGTGGTTGAGTGAAGTATTCACTAATATCTCATAAAACTAGGTTATAGACTTGGCTAGTACATATTTCTTTTTTTAGCATGCTAGATTTTACCAAAGTAAAAGATGAATTTCTTTTCTTTACTTCGTTGTCATGGAATATCAGGGATATTAATCAGAGAAGGACGTACACTTGACAGTTGATGGGTAACTTTGTTCGTTTCTTATCTGTACTACCAAAAAGTAAGCTCAATGTCTGAAAATCTTAATGCCAACAAAGTATCCGGAGAAAGCTATCTGATTCTCTGATTAGAGAAACATTTTTTTTTCTTTTTTTTATGCATAATTTTTCATAAATATCTTATGATGGGCAGGCAAGTGTATCGTCTGATACACAATTACAAACATATAACTGTATTATAATAAAAAGCATATATTCGTCCATATATTCATATGAGCAAATTATCAAGGGAAGATATTTGTCTCCAATAGCATTCTTGGCAGTTATGATTCTCTCTTTGATGTAAGAATATCTTATTATTAAGAAATGTTCAACTATTTTATTTTGATATTTTAAAAAGAAACCTGTTTGTTCTTGCAGTTATGAACAACAAACCATAACAACAGATCAAAATCAAAGTGTGATTTCGATTGTTTGATTGACGGTCGCTTACGTACTAATCAAGTAAAATTCATATCCCATCTGTTTAAAATTCAAATGTAATTGGAATTCTGCAGTACCAGGTCCAAAGGTGTTCACACAATTAATAAACTCAAGAGGATAAATAATACTACGTAGTATTATTTGTCAAGAGAAGAGAGAAAAGTGTGGAATAAGATAAGTGATGTAATGAAATGAGAAAACGACAGAAAAAAAGGTGATATATATAAAAAAAAAATATTGTAAAAACTTGTTGTGATATTTCACTATCAATAAAGAATAATTCTATTGCTAATTGCTATGGACTTTTTGAAAGGTGTATGTACAAAAAGAGGTCAATTATAGCTTCTCTCAATTTTATAAAAGTGTTAACGATAGGCACAAGAAGAATGTGTTAGCTGATATAAACGTAATATTTATTAAAATAAATGAAAGGAAAGAGAATGACAACTAGTAACCAAAAGAGACTAGCACAACGTACAGTGACTTCTCCAAACTATATCATGATTTTTATTTATTCTAGTCTTCACTCTCAACAAGTAGTATTTTCTTTTATAATACTAGCTAGCTCATATATTCAAGCAGGAATTAAAAACATAAGCCCAAAACACGTATCATTTTTAAAAATTTACAACAATCGATCATAGGCGTTTGAATATTAACTCGCTAACACATATAAGAATGAAATTTCCTTTCATCACAATGCAAGAGCCTACTTGAGATCATAAATTAAAGCATGGTATCATGTAACAAACAAGGCTGTTAGCTAGGTCTATAACCCCCCCCCCCCCCCCCCCCCCCACACACACACACACACACTTAAATATATATTCATTCATTCATTGTACAGTAATGTACTCAATTGTGTTCTGTTAATTTTACTGTATTTTGTGGTTGGTTGCTTATTGTATATCCAAAACTTTATCTTGCTTATTCTAAGCACAACTTGGAGAAATTCAACATGCATGATACCTTTTTCATGAAGACCCGATGTTTCGCATTGCATTTCATTGGTCTTTGTCCAATCCCTTCACCATTTCTCCATGGCCATCTGCGCAGCCTAGCTAGCATGCTAATCTCCATAAACACATTTTATTTCATAGAATAAATAGCACTAGGTGTTGATGGTGGAGTTTATTTCGATCTTTTATAGAGTTTCAATTTTAGATAGAACTCCAAATCTTTAAATATTGTTCCACAATTTGATTCTAAACGATGAAGTGTATTTGAGACTTTTTAAAGAAACCAACCAAAGGGTTTTTTAATTTCAGCCAAACTAACAACATTTAGCTTTCAATTGAATAACATGTAGTTGAGTCAAAATCTCAATTTATTATTTTAATGAAGACCTTGATGCACAAACAAATATCAATATTCGATGAACCTAAGATGTAATCAAATTTGATTATAATATTAGCCTTGCAACCTTGCAACCTTGAACAACTATAAGAATTTATGAACAAAACATTGATTTCGATTTATCGACTTTTTCCAATTTGTTGATTTAAAGTTATAATTAAAACTTGAATTAGTTTAAAAATAAACTTATTTGGCAAATTCTAAAGTGAAAGTAATGCAAATTAAAATCATGAAACACTAAACAAATAATTAAATTGCGTGAATTGTAAAATAAACTTATTTTTTTAAAGTTTTATTTTAAAATTTGCAAATAAATTATAAAATAATATTTTTATTTAATTTAATAATAAAAGACATGTCTATATAAAATAATTAAAGAAATATATCGATTAAAATTTGAAAAAAAAAGTCATATACACTTTCCATTATCATCTAATCATAAAGTATCCCATATAATAAATTTGTTGACAATAATTATCTTATTTAAAAATCATATTAACTATAAATTCGAATTAATTGACACTTCACGGAATAAAAATAGACATTGAACATTTAAACTCAACTTTTTTTTATTTTTTAAAAAACAGAACCGAAAGCAACGTTAACCCAATTAATTTAGTGCTGAAAGTGAAAATGTTTCCTTTTTCTCTTTGGTCCTGATCAGTGATCAGCTAGATAAGATGCGTGCTTTATATGGTCGGAAATTTATAACAAATGGTGAAAGATTTACAGGCAGTACAAATATCTATGGCTGAATTGATTAATTCTTGAACTCAAAGGCAAAAATGTATCACATGCTTAATATTTTAGTCAAAGATGATCAGAAAACTTAGTGTGGGTCCTTTAGGGTGCATCAATAGATATATACACTGACACACCATCGTGTTCATGCCTAACCAGACCCAAACTCACCTTTCTTTATGGAGTAATGACAAACCTCTACCTCATTTTGGAATGAATTGTGGTGAAAAAGTGTGATAGAGAAAAGGAAGGAAATGTAAATAAAAAAATAGAAAAAAGATAGATTTGATTACTGATGTGATGAAAAGAAAATTTAAAGAGGAGAAAAGAATGAGATATATAGAAGAGAAAATTGATATATGTTGAGTATTTTATTTCTTGGAGACCCACGCTTAAGCTGAACCAAGATGGACCATAGATACCACTAGTGAATGATATAGTACGTTGCAAGCCCTTCCAAAGAAGTACTAATTAATTAACAAAAGAAGTCATCTAAAATAAGTACTGATATGAGTGAAACGAATTAAAGGCATGTCGTCATCAAAGTTTTCTTGCTTTACAAATTATGTTTTCAAAGGCATGTATCATTACGTACTGGCATGAGTGAAACGAATTCTTTTAATATATAATAGTAGTAAAAAAGAAGAAGGGGGTTTATTCTTAACTATTTTACCCAAAGGTTTTAAGACTGATTATGTCTCACCGGCCTGAATGCCTGATATAAAAGAAAATTCCTGTTTTATTTTTGCTTTTTTTTTTCCGTTTATTTTGACCTCATCATATGCTATTCCTGAATGGTTTTCAAATAATTTCTTTCTTTTCCCTTCCGTTTTCATATCTTTCTGTGGTTCCAAACGATGCGCGTCTTTAGTCATGTTTGTTAACTTCATGATTATGTTTTGAGTAGAGATTAACTAGATATATATGTAATATTATAATTGTAAAAAATGTAAATATCATATAAAATTAGTATTATCAAAGTTTCCTAACCCAAAAAAAACTATTATCAAAGTTTGAAATTAATTTAATTATTATATAAATTCATTGAGAAACAATAAACTTTTTTAATTTGCAGGAGCATAGAATATGCAAATTTCATATCAAAAGGAAGATACTATGTGATAAAAAAAACTTAGATAAACTATAATAATTTTTTAATCTTAATTTGATCATCCATATCAAATTAGTTTAATATTGTAATTCAAACTAACTCATAATAAATATTTATAGGCATGATCAGATACCTAAATTTAGATCATAGTTTATCACATTATTATCATAATCAGATTGAACTAGCTAATTAAATCGAACAAAAAATAGACTCATAATCAATTTGGTTAAGCATAAATTAAAAATCATCTTTTGAAGAATCTAACATCAGAAAGTTTATTCAAATACTTAAAAATTTATCCAAACAAATCATATATATAGTTGGTCCAATAAGAATCGATCAACTTGACTTTTAAGAAATAAAAACCACTAAAATATTTAAGGAGCTAGTAATGTAACTAATATATATATATATATATATATATATATATATATATATATATATATATATATATATATATATATATATATATATATATATATATATAACTTTATGAAACATAAACACGTGCATATAAGATCTGTGGAGATTCATTTTCCTGATTATTTTGGACATCTTGTCAAACAAGCATGGAAGCATTACATCCATTCCCGTCAACTTCTTTTCCTTTCAACTCATGTCACTTTGCAATGGAGACAAATAAAGTTTGCAAATGGATTAACATTTGAAATTAGGTAGGTCTAGAAATCTTTACTAGAAGTCCTTTTGAATACGATGACATAAAAAATCCCATTTTGGACCACTTATTTGGGAATATAATTCTTAAAAATGGTCTACAGAATAATGGAAAAGTTATTTAGTTCACCAAAAATTTCTAATTTATAAAAGTTATTTGCATATACCATTTTAACATTGAACAATTAGATGTACATTAATTTAATCAAATATGTAATTAACCATTTTTTATATATAATATGGTTTATATGATACATGTTGGAGGTTGTATATAAGGGTAAAATATTTTTTTTTATATCTAATCTAATTTATTTTCCCTTGTTTCTTCCATACCAAACAACCTCACAGTATTATTTCTTTTCATTCTTTTTCTTAAATCTAAACGAAAAATTTCACACTATATTTTCCTATTTATTTCTCTCTATCCTTTTTCCATCCACTCTATATTGTGAGGTTTTGAGTACCATGCTATTTTATTGAAAATAAATAATATTGTGAGATATCCTCTGATATAAACTAAATTGAGATTTTATTTAAGTAATTTTTTTAAAAATCTAACTAATTAAGCACTTTTAGTAGGATATCCTTTTCAATCATATTTTTATTTTATCCATGAGACTCAAATTAGATACTTTTGTCAAAAGATTTAAACTCAATTCTACTCATACTAATTAATGTAATATAGGTTTTTCACAAACAATTAAGATTTCACGAATGATAATTATACTCTGAATGAGAAAAAATACTACATATATATATAGTTATGATTATAAATGAAAGAATAATGAAATGAACACCAAAAATAAAGAATAAATTATTAAAATATATATACTCACTTATTTATTAATCAACCTTACTCTAAACTTTTTCTAAAATACACATCTCACTTTAAAAAGAGAGAGAAATTTGTTTAACAGATAATAGTTAATGTATATCTTTTATGAGAAAAGGATTATATGACAATCCACTATAAACTATCATCTATAATAAATTTGTTAAATTTTTTAATTATAATAAATTTGTTAATTATTTTAATTATTATATTAAAAATTATACTAACCATGATTTATAATTATAAGACATTATCAAATCCTGAAACTTATCTTTTATGAAAAAAAGCTTTTGTCCTAATTTAAGCTGTGAGGGTGTAAGAGTACGTACTGCATGTAATAAAATTTAAGCTGTGAAAAATATTTAAATTTTTGTTGAGGCTGCACGAACTCGCAGTTCTATGTAAAAATTATTTGAACCATATGAGTCTGCAGAATCTGCAGTCTGCACGAATATTCGGCCATATATATAGATCAGTCTGTGTTTGGTAATCAGCCAGTTTCATCGTAGCCCTTGTTAACTGCTTTTTTTTTTTTTTTCTTTCTCGTTTTCTTGTCTTTTTTATTTTCTCCATGATATATTTTATAATGTGATTTATATGATTTTTTCCCCTCTTAATATAAACAGCTTCAGAACAAACATCTGGACATCATAAAGACCTAGGAGAAAAAGGGCATCCAAAGTTCACGAGACCCTGACATTATATATATATATATATATATATAAGTTCACGACACCCTTATATTATATATTATATACACTGTAGCTATACATGTATTCAACCATCCATGAGACCTTGCGGATTCAATGATTAATTATGATCAATTTTTCCTAATCAAATCACACACACATGTATATAGAAGCATTTGTTAATCAATATGACAGAAGTAATACTTTAATAATGTACAAACAAATAAAAAAAAAAAGTCTATCAGTAAGTACTGCTCCAACTTGAAGACCTAAAATTAATGATTAATCTGCATATTTTCATACAAGTTGTTTCCAACTTCACATGCCTGCTCGTACCACCAACACAGAAAGCTATTATAACAACTTTTCAAAAGTACTAGGTGGTGTAAAGTAACATGATGATGAAGAATTAGTTGCACATTTTGGAATTGGATGAACCACGCTAGTCTGAGATTGGTTATCAGTTTGTAAAGTTTTGAGATGTAAATAAGTACAATAGTTAGTCATGTTCCCACTCTCTCCACTGCACCACACCACACCAACTTGCTCAGCTTTGACAATGACAACGAAATGTGTGTGTGTGTCCCAGTTTTGATGACCCAATCCTTTCTATTCTCGTACATTGATGTTACTTACGCCCATTCATTCCCTTCCCTCTATAATATGAATTTAATTAATTAAACACTATTTATTCATACTTTTGTGCGGATGAGGAAAAAATAATGCATTCCACTAGTGTCAAGCTAGAGATAATGACTTTTCTGTAGCCCATTGGCATCATTACCACTTATCTTTAATTTTCTGATTGACAAGAAAGTGACACTGCCCACATTATTTGGAGAGACAAATGATGCAATTGGATGCTAGCTCATTTCATGTCTATCTTTCAAATTAGGGTTTTCTTTTCTTTAGCTAGATAACTTTTCGTTGTTTTCTCCCCATTAATCAATGTGTTTTTTCCCTCTACTTTTGGGATTTAGTCCTAGACTTGACAAGGTACAAAATAATATTCTAATGCCCAATTCGTAGGATAAGATTTCTTTTTAAGAAATTTGTATTTGCGTAATCAAGTGGATTGAGCGTAATCTTTATTGTTGTCATGCTTAAAACTAATTAAGTAATGTCAACAAGGTTGATGATTCACCGTCACAAGCACTTAAGCAGCAAGAATGGAAACCTATATTAAACTCAAATGAAAGGTTTGCTGCTTTATAGTGATTAAGCATTCAAATTAATGATAGATAGAAAACTTAGAGCATATATGTGTATAACATGTACTTCTTTGCCTGTTCCCTTAGACCCAAACTTTCTAATGAAATAGATAAATTCAATTATCTGGTTGTTTTTTAGTACCCCGCAGGTTGCATTGTGGGCACATGAAACCCATTATTAAGATGTTCACTCGTGGGTGTGCTTATCGTTATCTATAAATATTATTGCATCGATGACTTTTATAATATATATACCTTTCGAAAGGAGAACTATTACATGATCCGGGATTATCCTAGTTTTGAGCAAATTTTAAGTATAACATAATCGAGTTTTATTAAGTGTTGTAAAATGAAATAAAAATATATGATGATCTTGGAGCATGTAATCATTTTTCCTTAAAAATTGCATATAGGTAATTAGTATCATATATTGTTTAAAAAATATAGTCATTAAATTTTATTTATTTTACATTTGATAGAAAAATTTAACAAATTTTATCATTTAATATATGTATATAATGTTTGTAGAAGTTTAAATATATATTTAGTTTAAAAAGTATTTTATAGAAGTAAAAGGTTTGACAACTTTTTTAGCTAATAAAAAATGTTAAAAATTAACTAAAATTATCAACCATAGTCAGGTGAGTCTCATATTTTTTCCCACTTTTCTCTATATCTTTTCACACTTTAACTATTGATCTTATTTTTTCATATTTTTTTTATTCAGTTTTCTACATTCTTCTCATAACTCTTTGTATTTACCTGTATATTAACCTTCACATTTTTTATAAATAATAAAAATTTTAGTATATGATAAAAAATAATATATAAAAATAAAAACTGTGAATATACAAGCATTATGAGTCTTTCTTTCTGCTAATATTTAATGAAATGGTATTGATTATTTTTAGTTTAACCATTAAACTATTTATAATGTTAATTTTAATATTTTAACATTATACTTCAAGATATTGATAATGATAGATTATAGATTTATTTTATTTTTTCATTATTTTTTAATATTTTTCATATTAAACAATTTATTAAGACCATTACACTATCCACAGCATTATTTGTTCTATTATTTTAACATTACACTTCAAGATAATTTTTAACATGATTCTAATTAATATAATGAAAGTTAACACCTACTTAAGTACATATTGTTTCTATTTTATTTTAAATTTGATTTAAATGTTTTTAGATATAAAATAAGATGAGCAGAATACTGTACAATATAAAAATATTAATTGAAACTAAAGATGAAATTAAAATGATTGATCAATAAAAAAATACAAGAATTTAAAACTAATTCAAACTAAATTATAAATAACTCCAAAATATTTTTTTATGAGAAAATAATATATATATATATATATATATATACCATATAAATATTTTATTTTTTATTATTTTATATTTATCATAAACTTCATAAATCATTTTATGAAATACTTATAAAATAAGTTAGATTAATAATTTTTAGCTACCAACTTTTACCTGAACTCTCAGGTAGTTTTTAACCTTTAGTTATTTTTTTTTTAAAAAAATTAGCTACTTTTACTAAACATAAAATAATGAATGTAAATAGAATTTAATTTCTTATATGAAAAATAAAACAAAATTTACTTTAATCAATAATAATTTGGTAAAAAATATTAGGCCCACTTCAATTCACGTCTGTACATGAAGAACATTTAACATCAACATCACATCATATGATCTTAGATCATTTTTTCTTCTTCTTCTTGAATACAACTTAACGGCTAACACATCCTTATGAGCAAAATTGATAAAGGATCAGAAAGAAAACACACACAAACAGCAGTTATCAAATTTTAACTAGGTTAAATTATAATTTTGATTCATCTTTAATTTTTTTTATTTGTGATTTTGATTTTTTTTTTATTTTTTTCAGCAATTTTGGTATCATTTTATAAAATTTGTAATTTTCATACAATTCTTAATTTTACATATATTTCATTTCTTTTATTTTAGTCTAATTAAATTCTAAACCTGACATATTCGCTTAGAGTACTGTCAAAAGTATTTGTGAGGGTGTACGTATATGCAAATTTGTGTTAGAGTAGAGAGATTTGTTTATGAGAATTTTTTAAGCTACGGGTTAATAAGAGTATTACTATTCAATCACTGGAAACAATATTAATTAACCAGGATCATTTTATGTAACTAAACTATGGTGTCTTTGGTACCAATAATATATAAATTTTTTACTGATTAAAAAAAATTGTGAAAAAAATAATTTAATTAATTAAAATTTTTAAAAATAAAATAAATAAACATATGTAAAATTCCGAGAATTTTTAAGATATAAAAACCAAAATTGCTGAAAAAAAGACCACCAAAATCGCATATCAAGAATTAAAGTAGACTAGAAGTACAATTTAGCCTATTTTTGAATTACTAAAATTTTATTAAAATAACACTCGTGTAAATATAAATTAAGTGAGAGAAAATTATCAAGATTAGCAAGAATTTATAATAAGATTATATATAAATAAATTATCTTAACATCAAATTAATCATCACAAAGTGCATGACATTGTTTCAATTATTGTGAAACATGTAATTATATGATTAAATGCTCACATGTGTTAGACCTGACCTTTTAAAATTAACTTTACAAAAATCTTTCAGAAATTTTCCTATATGTCACTAATTAAACATTATGCTCGTGACCAAGTCACAAAAGTCAATTTAGTACCCAACCATTATAACATTCCCTTTTGGAACTTGGGTGCCCCCCACCTCATGCCATGACCCCATCGCTTTTATTTAAAAGCAAACTGGATAACTAGAATTAGTTCAGAAAAATATGTTTTTTTTTTGTTGAACTTCAATTCCAATGCTCCACTCAATTATTTATGTACTAGCAGGTAAAGCTAAATCTATAATCTAGATATATAGGTTTATTATGCATGTACGATCATCTCTCGTCCGGAGAGTCCAAACTTATGTCTTCTTATACTCAAATCTTCTATTAAATTAACCAAAAGATCTCCAAAATATATGTGTCGTGTGGGTATTCTGGTGCAAATCATGTACATATATAAGTGGTCCTCTTCTACTTGCTTTCATTTACTATATTTTTAATGGATCCAAAAGAGAGGGACATACATAAATAGTATTGAATGTATACGTAAAATAATTTAGAGATTCCTTAACTGATTCTTTCAACCAGGAAAAAAAAACTACCAACTGTTGAGAACCACCAATAATTTTGTTGCGAGTATCGTACAAGTAATATGTTTTCCTGTGGAGAAAAAAGAAATAGTATGAAGGCCATTTTCTTCTTTTTCTTATTTTTCTACTTTTAATTATTTTAGAGTTATATTATTACATACTTGGTTTTCTTTCCTGAAAGAAATGAAGTAGCATTTTTTTTCTTTATCTCAAGTTTTTATTCTCCTATATATGTCTTCTAAAGCTGGGCTCTTCGGATTCCTTTCAGTGTTGCGCATGCAATCTCAGAAAAGAAGGTTAAAAATTCAAAATGGACTAAAGCAATCAACAAAAATCAAAGAATTAGGTAACAAAAGACTAATCGGGTTTGGTCAATATGTGCCGATTGAAAAGAGTGCAAATGAGAGGAACAGAGGAGATTTGTATTAAGATTTTTGCACATGGCATGCAAACGTATGTGGACACTCTTTGAAGTGGTTGGATATGTGCTATCTCAAAAGTGGGTCATCTTTTATCAAGGACATGCTGGCCAGAGACTCTGCTTAATTAGAATATGTTTCCCTTTAATTTGTTCTTAATTATGTGCTTGGATTAGACCACGCAGAATACGTATTCCATTTGTCACATTAATGCATATTTTGTCCCTTTAGACATTATTATTTGTAGTATAACACTGCATTTAATTATTGGGTGCAACTTTTCATTTGCTACCAATTAAATTTTTTAAAGTCCTTTCTTAAGAAAATGAGTTGATCGTGCATAGGTAAGTGTAGAACACAATAAGCAGAGATTGGAGCTGAATACTTGGAATAATTCTTTCCTTTTTAAAAGAACTACTGGGTACTTTTTTCTTTGACTATTTCACTTCTATTTTCTACACCGTTCTCCCACTCCCACTCACAGATGGGAATGTTGCACATTTTCATCTTGATTATCCTTTTCCTTCATACTTATTAATAAATCGTCATTGAGATCGTCACTGAGTGTTTATATCATCCAGATACATGAATCGGACATATTAATTAACTTTTAAGCACCGGGAGACATCCTTTTGACTAAAATTTTCCTTCCATTCCCATGTCCTTAGTTAATTGCTTGAGAATTATATATACCTTTTTTTATGATATATATATTTGTATGTATATATAGCAAGAGCATACATGCATGAATTTAAAGTGCAATTTGCGTTTGATTCACGACATCCTAAAACGATAAAGTATATGCTATATTCTTCAAGAAAATAAGAAATATTATCATTATAAGCCTAGTTAAGTGAATCATTTAATTATTATCAGTTAAAATAAATGAATGGTAATGATGAATTTGGTATATGTTAGAATAGAAGTCATGCATGGTAGGGTTTTTTCATCAATATGAAGTAATTTACTTTTAAATTTTCTAAATTAGTTTTTTTTTTAATTATGGAACAAACTTAATTATCCCGTTCTTTTTTTTCATGTAATCAATTTACTGTCACAAAAGTTGTACTCATACAATTTACACCAAGTATTGATATATTATTTTAAAATTACATTAGTTTAATAATTTTAAAAGCAGATTATATTAATTAGTTTAATTAAAAAATCCCGTGGTAGTGTTTGTTAACAGTTTTGTATTGCTCTCTGTTATATCTTTCTCGTCAAAAGCTTTATAGACCTAAAAAAAATCAAACAGTTTTCCAGTTCTTTTTTAACTGAATCTTCTTGAAATTTTGATGCAGTTAACCAATCTATGTAGTTAATTCTAATGAGTACATGGATAATGATGCTTATTTTGCATTTGAAACGATGATCATCGTGGAAAAAAACGTGATTGGTGTTGCGACAATAATAATTGTACGTTGACATAATATTCAAACTAGAAATAATAGATATGGATGTTATGTACACACAAAAGAAGCTTTGAATACAATCGTATAATAAGAAGATTATTCACAACTCACAAGTATCTTTCCCTCAAACATTGGAACTATCAAAATCCACCACGTAATTAATTCCTTAGTGATTCAGTTAATGTTTAAACACATGTGGACCGTAAGGATAAGAACGACGTACTATAAAATATCTGAATCATTGTGATAATGTTTTGTCTAAAAAGGTCCTGTTAGTAAATAACAGATTCATATCATATAAGGATATGCGTTTTATTTCGACTTCTAATGGAAAGATCTTATTTGTAGGTAATATATAAATATTTTTGTAAGTACTAATTGAATTTGAAGGTTTGTTGAACTTTTGATAAGTCTCTAAAATCCAACTGATCTAAACTTTGTCTACATGTGCATTGTGATAATGCTTTCCCAGTCCCACCATGCATTCAGAGAACTTTTAAAATGGTTTGGCTCCTTATTCGTCATTAACCGTTATTATTACAAGTAAAATTAGATTGAGACATTCGAACACAATTCTTGTGATTAGAGAATTTCCCATAAATGTACGTATCCCTTGTGTAGCTGTAGTTAGAACTTGACATTAACAGTTGCCATATTGATATAGCACGTTGCTAACAAATGCTTATGAGTTCTGCCATAATTTGACAGAATTAAGAAAAAAATGTGACATTGCTGTTGGTGCCACTTGTGACCTGTTGATCTTTGTTAGTTACATAGAACAAATTTGGGTGTGGTATATTTCGATGTGGCGCGAGGTATTCTGAAGAAGCAAATTGAGTTATGCATTGCTTATAGTTACATCAAAACCAAACATCCATATCAACAGCTTTTTGTGGCAGAAAAGCATATATATCTATCTAAAATTGATGGTAGACACAACACAAACCAGAGTACAAACTACAAAGCGACCACTCATCCTAGTGCCATGTCACATTCCAAAATGAGTTCGGCTTAATGCATAATGGCGTGTAAATGCTTTAGGTATAATTATGTTTTATAATTCTTATTTTTGGCACAATTTCATATTTAATTTTAAATTTGGAGTAAGTTTTACGAAGTTGTGAATCACACTTAGGATTTAGTAAAAAGAAAAATTAAAGGTCATAATTGTAATATATGATTTATTGTAAAAGAAAGTATAATAAATTACGTAACTTGTTCGTACGTACATGCATATACTAGTTTAAAATTTGCAGTAAAAAATAGTTTAAAATTTAAATATATTTTGTCTCTACAAATATGTATCTTTAATTTAAATTTAATGTTAAAGATTAAAAATGCATTATTTTATAATTTTAAAAATTAAAATTATGCTATTTCTACAAACATTTCCTTGCTTAAATTATTGGCTGACAGTGAGGATAACCTCCCTGCAACAAACACAGAAAATAAATTCAATGCTAACTACAGTTCAAGTTCAAGGTACAGATTACAACCCTCGAGAAGAAAAAGGGTATAGGTACAGAAAGTTAGATTTTTTTTTCTTAATCCTTTCGATTTATCTAAGAAAAATGATTTTGATTAACTTACAGTTTGATGAAGAGAAAAATAAAACCTAATTAAAAAATATTTCTATCGAATAGTAATAAAATAATTCTATCTTAATTTCATTATACAGAAACTTAGAACTTAATTCGAAATCATTAATGTGGCTAATTAAATTACAGCATATATGCTGCAATGTTGTTACATGTATCACTGTGTTCCTTATGTGTTCACCAAAAAAAAAATGTATGTATCTTATATATTGTACAATAATAATCTATCAGTCTGGTTGAACGCTCATTGTTGTGAACTTGCGTTAACTTCAACTAAGAAACACTTTTACATTATTTAAAAAAAATTATGTGGATTCTCAAATTCAAATGAGTCATGTTGCGCATCAAAGGCAAATAATCTTTTCTGTAATTTTTTTATTCAATATTAATTGTTAATTTATTTATTTTTTGTTATCAGAAAAAATTGAATCTCTAATTTTTTTTTTAACTATTCAATCAATTTTATATCTTAACTGTAATTGTTGGGATTGATATATATGATGTTTAGTCTATCGTTTACTTTTCATTGGATCCACATATATCTATCTCGAAGCAACACTTTGTTGCTTCTGAGTTATCTTGATATATATTTTGACGTGCAAAAGGTGGTTGCAATTGAAGACACGTACAACTACAAGACGTCGAAGTAGTAAACACGCGGTGAGAGACCTCAGGTTATTCGTTTCAACTTTCAGGTTTATTTATCCTTGACCAATTTTAAGGGTGGAAAGGTAAATGAAAACGAAAACATAGCTTATAGTTAGTGGCTTCAAAGTACTGACTTTTTGGGCTGGGGAGGTGCCAGACTACCGTTTGATTCGTGAAACCTACCTGAAGTTTGTCATTGTCATGATTGATATTGCGCATACGGAAGAGAAAGCCATGAGGCTTAGTGGGTATTACTGTATAGTTTGCGTGAAAGCTATACCTAACTGAAGCATGCCATCTCAGAAGAATGTTCCTATGCATTCACGTATACGACGAATTTATGTTCTACTATGTAAGGATACCAATTCAAAAGGTTTGGAGCAAAATCACCTTCATAATTCTCTCTAAACTTATCATTTTAAAGATCACTTTCACCCAAAATACGTTAGCTATCGGATTATGATCCCAATGTGTGTGTGTTTTACAAATATCTTCTATAAAAGTTAATCTTGTTTGAGTCAAATATGTCCACTGATTATGGATGTTTAGTATGACAAGGGTTTTAAAAAAAACTCATTCTCATTTGATTTATTCCATTCCTATATAACAAATTCGAAGTCTTTATAGAACTTTTCAAGATTTGGAGATCTTATCAAAATGGTTTTATAACATTTGACAATAGAGTCTGAGAGAAAAATGTGCTTTGATCACATTAGATAATGGAGTTTTGACCATACTCTTAGAAATTTATCATTTTGGAATAAGTTACTGACTTTTGAAGGTCAACACTTCTCTTGAAAAGTCATGTTGGAAAAGATACCAACTAATTAAAGAGGATTTAATTAAAAAAAGGTGCAATTAATCTAATAAATGAATCTTTGTATTATTCGTGGTCCAATTCTAAAGAGCAAGGACCATTTTGCTTCTAATCTGAAAAATCTTTGAAGGTGTGAAATAATTATTTGTAATGTTTAGATTATGTACCACATTTCAAAAGTTGAGAAAAGAACATTACTTTCAATTATGCACACAAGTTTATGGTCCATAATTGGGTTCTTTCAAGCCAAATAATTCAATTCTACTATTCTAGTAGTACTTTAGACTTGGTATAATGTTTAGATTACGATAGCGGATTCCATCAATTAAACCAAATTTATGATTTTTCAAAATCGAATGTTTGAAGGGTTATACAACACTTATACGGCAATGGCATTTTACTTCTCTCTGTTTTCGGTCTATTAAAAAAAATTATAAAAGGAGTTTAATCTTTGATACAGTGGTGGAATGGTGTTAGGTTTTTATTTATGACCTATGATCTACCAAAATCTCTTTATTACGAGTCAAATTGTATAAGTCTACATTGTCCTCCCATGGCTCGCATCCTGCTATCCCACGTCCAGTTAAATTCTAACTAGACTTCAACGTAGGCAACAGTCAAAACACAACTTCAACTTTATTAATAGTATTATTCGGAACATATATAGAGAGTAAAATGAAAGGGAAACGAAAAAATGAAAATTGTTATGAGAAATAAATAATGCATAATAACATTTTAGTTTTGTTTTTAATACACAACACTTTTAGTGGGCATTGTTTTGCGTATGAATTCATTATGGATTGTTAATCCGTATAATTTTTAATTTAAAAAACATATGTTTTACAAATTAATTTAAAATGGATAACTCATGTAAGATTCAATTTTAGGTTATTAACACGACGCTCTAACTAATTGAACTAATAGATCAATTATGTTTTAAAATAATTAATATCATTATATATAATACTAAAATTTCTAATGTATATTTAATTCACATATAAATTTAGATAATAAATTTTGTGATAATTAATTTTGATGCATTAAATATATTAGAACAAAATTAATTGTTACAAAATTTATTATGTAAATTTACATATGCATTAAATATACATTAAAAATATTAAAAAAATAATTTGCAAAACATTTTAAAAAAAATTATAATGGTAACACAAGACAATCCGTATGAACATACGGGTTGTCAAACATATGAATTAAATTTTATTTTTTTAAAAATATTTTGCAAATTAATTTTTTTAAAATTTTTAATGTATATTTAATGCACATGTAAATTTATATAATAAATTTTGTGATAATTAATTTTATTTTAATATACTAAAATCAATTATCACAATTTATTATATAAATTTACATGTGAATTAAATGTACATTAAAAAATTTAATATTATATATAATGACATTAATTATAGTTACAAGAATAACTAACTTGCGATCGAACTCTAGTTAACATGATGAACTAACCAACTAAGCTAACTAAGTTGCATGATAATCTATGCTAAGAGTTACTTCCTGCACCTGCAAATTGCTTCCTGTACCTTCTCCAGGATGTTTACTACCTTCCGGATCGGTCATTCCAGAAGCCAAAAAAAAAGGGGTGCATTCCAGAATGTTATTTTACATTCCTGATTGATCATTCCAGAAGTCATAAAGGATGTGCAGGAAGCAATAGACCTGAAATTGACTCATCTAAAATTTGGGCCGAACATTTCTTTTAAAGTAGGCTCTTTTTATCTTTTTTGGAGACTGACTATTTTAATTATACGTTGTAACTGTGTGAGAATGCTTTCGTGAAAGAACACATTATATTTTTCTGAAAGCCGAAGGAAATATCATTGATAAAGAGCACTCAGGATATTTAATTAGGAAGTCTGTAAATGACAATTAAAGTGGTGGAAACATTATTGTATCATTAACGTGAGCATGTACCAACCTTAATGCAATCATTACTTTAATAAGTTTAAACTCTTGTATTTACTAATGCAACAAATGAGAATAAAGAATACTTTTGTGATGTAATTGGGAACAAAAACGATTAATTCTCTAGAGTTACTCAAATATAAAACCTGTGTAATTATGAGGAGAAAAACAAAATATAAAAACATTATATTAAAGTTGAATAGTAAATTAAAAAATAAATGCACGACTGTAAGTGGTAATGTGACTAATAACTTATAATATTTATCATTAAATTTGATCCAAATGTTTGTGTATGGGTTTGGGTCAGTGACTTTTAATTTGAAGAAAATAGTAAAACTTAAAAGAGAATAAACATGCTTTTATAATTACAGTACAGTTGCCATCAATGAAAGGGTGGAAAAGATTAAAAAGAAACCCTTCTTGCTTACTGTACATATAACAAGGGATTGAACATCAAACCCTCTCTCCCATGTCATTTACAAAAGAAAATTTAATTGTAAAATAACGCAGAATATGCTATGCGAGGTAATTGTATATTTGAGGATTGCTCTTGTCCCTCTCTAGATACTCCCTGTCAATGAGGCTTTCAATCCTTTTTTTCAAATCAGCTGGTTTTATTGGGAATTTCAGCTGTACAAAAAATAATAAATACCTAAAGTAAATATGTATCTCCGAAAATCAGACAAAAGTAGCATCAGAATTGTGTCGTTTTTATTTAATCACAACAGAAGGGATCATGATGCATTAGTAGTAAATCGGTACAAAAGTGGCTTCCTATCAAAGTAACAGGAACACATTATTTTTGAAATCGAAATATTTAGGAGTTGACACAGATACAATTTGAATTAAGAAATGAAAGATAAGAATTGAGTTCACCTGTTGGAAGAGTTCAGTAATAAGAAGGGTGTGACTAAGCACTTTTCTAGTCTTCATTATCCTCACAAGAGCAGCATCAATCTGAACCATGACAATAATGAAAAATTTAGTTACAGATGATAACCTGTTTTAAGAAGATTTGGTTACATAAACATTTGATATTGGATTCTATACCAGAACATCCTGGACCTAACATAAGTATAACAGGTTTCCTGTGTTTGGCATTGCATTGTTATATGTCCAAGCATAAGTCATAGAGATATATATGTGTATATATAAAGACAAAATAGAAACATTTCAACTTTAAAATTAGTTATCATTTTTACCACAAAAAAAATATAATTATTATCTGATATTCATATTATGTAAAATAAAGTTAATGAAAATATATTTGGTAACTAAACTTCCTTTGGTCCTATTTATAAGATCCAACTATCTAATTCATTAAGATTAAAAAAATAATTAATTTAGTTGATAACAATAAATGTTTTAATTTTTTTTTTAAATTATCATTGTCATCAATACTCCTCTCTTCTAATTGTTTGTCATTACAACCTCTCTTTTAATTAGGTATATTTTAGTCAAAAAAAAAATTAATGCAAGGGCATTTGGTCTTATAAAAATTACCACTTTTAATTTTGGTCTTATAAATAGGACTGGAGAGAGTATATATAATATCTCATGCCTATGCATCTTACATTCTCATGAATTTGAAAGGGTGCCAAATGTCAGAAAAGATGGCACCGCACCAAACAACACCTTGATTCTATGAGCATCTAAGGTTGTGTCAGATACGGGTGAGTGAAATTAAATAAATGAGATCTAACGAATTAAAGAAAAATGGATAAAATAAAATAAATTAACCATTTTAGATACTTTAATGATGGAATGGTAAAAGGACCACTTCCATCCCATTTCCCCAAATAAATAGAAACGGGAGAAAGAGGAATTGGATGGAAATCATAGAATATACTGGAATGCATTCTATTTCTATCAAGTTCCATTCCAATCCATTTCATCCCCTTCTACCAATCCAAAAATTACCTAAACTACAGCATCAGCTCCAAAAAAGTGGGGAACATTTAAAGGGAAGAACATTAACCTGATACTGACGGTCTTGGAAAACTCTTTCGGTGGTGCTTGTGTTCTCCTCGACTGTCTCCTTCAATTGAATTGCATTCACCTGCATTTCATAACTTCAAAATTAGTATGAAAACAACCTGATTAAAGAAAAATTTATACTGAGTTTTTAATTTTGAGGTTGAATTAAAACACAGTTCAGATTCATCCAATATATGAGATCAAGTGTTCAAAAGCAATGAGTAATACCTTTATACGGTAAAGAGGAGCTGTAAACCCATCATTAAAAACAAATGAGTCATCGTCCTCCACATCTCTTCCTTTGGGCATCTGTTGCATGTTCATTAAAGGGAAAAATATCAAAAAATATACAGAGACCATAATTACAAACAAAAGTTATATATTGGAAATTCTACAAATGATTACAAACACACCTTTTGTAGGACACGAACTTTACCACAAGCTAGTGATTGCAGAATCCGTCTCAGTTCCTTGTCCTCAATACCAGTAGCATCTTTGATATCTTGAAGACTTAACTTCTCAGCATCATTGAATAACATTAGAACAACAGTCTAGAGGACAGCCAGGCATGCAGAATTAATTTAAAAAAATGGAAATTTGTGCAATAAAAGATGCTAAGATAGACTGCAAAAACAAATGGAGATTTTAACATTTTAAATAATGGTTTTTGAAACCTGAAATAGGGACACAGCCAACTCCTTTCTTCCTTTGGGAAACTCTGCCTTCAAGACACAGTGACCTAGTGAATTTTGCCACATCAGATGTCTTCCACTGTATTTGCTTAGATAGAACTCTTTGAAAATATCCTGAAGGCCCGATAGAGGAAAGAAAGGACCATGTCAAGGGATCACAAACTACCAAGACCACAATGTTAAAAGAGAATTCAGTCAATAGCACGTGCAGAACCTGGTAAACATTCAATTCATGAGGAAGTCTAACATCAATGGGGGGATATGTTGGCCAATACCTGCACTAATCCAACTCCACTTAGATTCTCCAGAAATCTATCTTTCTATCCACACACACACATATATATATGATGAGAAGACACAAAGCTTACCCTGTGGTTAAAACATGAACACTCATTTCAATCCCTGATGCAAGTTTTGACCTCGCCTGTGATGACTGTTTGAATGACTCATTTATTTCTTTTGATAATTCAATGTCCTGATTCACAACAATTTGAGACATAGTTGTCAGAAGCTGTGATGTTAATAAGAACTATAATAATTCATGAAGTTTGTCAGATCATCACACAAAACAATAAAACCAAGCATACAATCTATATAAATGTACTTTTCATCAAACAAACATAATGGAATCTATGTTTATGCAGAATGTTTAAAAATTTACATGTCTGTGATATAATACTTACTCCGTGTCAACTGAACAAACAAAAACACCACTATGATCATGCTGCACATTACTGCTAGGGTACATATTTTATACACACAGAAGTATACACCATAAAAGGGTAACAAATGAACTAATATCATAACATCTTCCCATGCAAATTTTATTACATTTAATTAAATGAATAAATGACTTGAGTAATTGTCTATATGACCATTTCAAACAACTAGATATTTAAATCAAAGGGTTTTTGGTTATTCGTTGGAAAGTTGTTGCACACATTTAATGAAGTAATGCACACCTCTATATTTAAAGCCTACTAAAATCCTTCATTAAGGCATTAACAATTAAAAACGATTACAAAAATAACCCCAATTCAGTACCTTTCTTTAAAGAATTTGACCAATATCATAGGATTCTAGCACTGTTTTCTGTTTAAAGAAAAAGATCAATTGGGTTATTTGTAGTGATTTCTTTTTAAATTGTATAGGGATGCTTTTGAAGGTATTGAAAAATAGGAGAAATATGTGGTGGGCAATTTCAGGAAAATGCTGGGTTGGTGCGAAAAATTGTCTTAATGTTGAAAAAATGTTGGACCTTTCAAAATAGGCAACAACAACAGAAGCTCTGACCTAACGCTTTGAGAAAGGGGTTGAAAGAGTTTCTCAATGGATTTGAATTCCCTGTAAATTGGCAAGCCAAAGAAAAGATAGGAGACAGAAAAGCCCAGTTGATGATTGCCATCAATCAGTCATTGCCACCCAAGCATGGATGTGACAAAAATTATAAGAAAACATCTTTTGATCAGAAGTCCACAATTTGAATCAAATCTCTGAAATTAAAAATTGACTCCAAGAAGAAACATGTATACCTTAAACATTCCTTCCAGTTTGTTTGTGAACTGGCTGCCACACTCAGTCTTCAACTGTATTAATGAAAGAAAACTGTTAACATTACTAAAAATATTGATAAGAAACATCTATTGATTTCAGATATTAAAATAGGGGAAGAGAAGCCTTGACCTTGGAGATCATAGATTTCTCACCGTCAATAGAAGCACTCTTTCCTAAAAGCAGTCTTTTAGCAAGATCTTTCTTATAGAATGCTTCAAATACATCCTTGCCCTAACAACAAAATATCAATAATGTCAATATCAGCATGGAGAGAAAGACCAATAGGAGTGCCTGATTATGGCAGAAGCTTGAATAAAAATTCAGAAACAAGTTAGTTATTAGCTACTCCAATAAAACATTGAGCATACCTGAATGAACCTGAATAACACCAGGACTTTATCAAGTGTAGCCTCTAGTTCCTCTTCAGAAGTACCCTTATTACCTGCACGAAGTTTCTCATCCAAAAACTTGGCAATCAACTCTGCAGGTCGGTTCTGTCATGGAAAAATAGCATAACAGTGAGTTGACTGCAAGTCACATCATACACCAAACATCCCAATTTGAGTGTAAAATGATTACTTGGCATAAAAGCTTAACTAGCTAATGACAAAATGGTACATGTTAGCTATATTTCCTTTCCTACAACTAACTACCAAAAAAAAAAGTTTTGGTGTTAATGGTTCAGTTCTTTGACTAACATTATGTTAGTGGTGATATACTATGAAACAAGGAAAGACTAGCACAAAGGTCAACCCAAAACATATCAGTTCAAGCTTTCTATCTTGAGGCATTTCCACATGTTAGTATGGAATCTACATAACACAAAAGCTGTAAATCATAATAGAAAAATACATAATACCTGACGAAGATTGATAAGATATTCAAATGCATCTTTAATTGAATTGCTGAAAGATTCATTCTTGAAAAAGCTTTCTTCCCATATTGTGTCAAGAGAAGCCTTAAATTCAAGAAGGGATGAGACCATATCTTTATCTTTCTCCTCATCCATAACAATGCCCTGCCCAGTTCTCCTAATGTATGAACTAAGGGCCTGCTTCAGTGATTCAAGGGCATTGACCCTTGAAAAGAGTGAGTGCATTCTCTGAAGGTCTTCAATACGATTCCCATCCATAAGCATAATAAAACCCTGTAAAAGAAGGCAAAAGTAAGGAAAGGGAAAAAAAATTGCAAAGGAAATTTCACCAGACAAAAATCCAAAAATTGTTATCAGAACCTTATCAAGAATGGCAGGTATATGACGTTCAAGAAGCTGCTTTTCTGCAATCCCTATCAATGGTTTCCTAGTACTTGCATCCAAGTACAACAAACATCTTTCATGTTCCTCTTGCAATCTTGTCTATAAAAAAGAGTATTAAAAAATATACCCACAGTAAATACTATGTGGAACAAGGATGGGATTGAAATAAAAAAGAAAGATAACTTGTATGGTCAAATAAAAATCTGAAAAGTGAAAAGTCTTGGCATGATCCATTTGTTAAAAGTTACAAAAGCAGCACATAGGAATGTCAATGATTAAAGCTAAAATTATAATACACAAAAGAAAGGGAAAAGAAGCACCTCAACATGCTTCAAGTAATCTGGAGCATCTGATTGCTGCATGTATTTCATAACTTCCGCAGCATAAAATTCGGATGTGCACTCAAGGAATGGCTTCTCAAAGGTTTCTACATAAATTCCCAGAGCAGTAAACATCTTCAAAAGATGATTTAGAAGAGTTCTATCCACTGATTCGCCTGATCTGAAAATCAGACAAAATTGAAAATGTAAGACTAAGAGTAAGTTGAAGAATTAAATGGTCTAATTCATATACAGATGGATCAGCTAGCCACCTCCCTGTAGTAAGAGTAAAAATTACTGGCTAAATCACATAATTATTGTGGAAGATGAGAAACAAAAATTTTCTGAATATGCTTGATTGTGTTTTCTACCCAGCGGAATGGCCTATTTATATATGCAAGAGTAATACAAAGATAATTAATGCTAAAACAATTTACAAGAGAGCAATTCAGATACTACTACTCCCTAAAATGCATTTAACCTAGCTAACCAAGTATCTAGGCCACAATGAAAAACAAACATTAAAGAAGCTCTAATATCCTAAAATATTCCCATTTCCAACAATTATTACAGTAGGAATCTTTGTATGGTGTTTATTATATATCACTATTCTGATTCAATTATACACTGATGGACCCATTTTTTGGCAAGATATAGATTCTTAGGTCACAAGGCAGCACCTTTAACAATGCACTTAGTCTCTCCATCTTGCCCAACATATTCAATAAAGAAGCTGGAGATATGATTGACTACAACAGTAGTCAATTGGTAGAAGATGGTTTTGCAGGTAGTTCAAGGATTGTTCCTTTCAAAAGCAATAGGATCAGCAAAAATAATTATGAAAAGGGCCATCTCTAACAAGAACTCCCTTCCAAACCCATTCAGAAATCTCGGTTCTAGTTCCCTCATGTCAGAGTGATGATTCCTGATTTTACAGAATAAAAAGCAGAGTGGTAATTTAAGGTCTCACCAAACAAATGGTCACTCTGCTTGGAATATTAAGAAAATTGGATGGCCAATCTAATAGGCCCTATTAAAAGGTAATTGCTACAAGGAAGGGAGTGGGAAGTAAAAAGGATAAACACACATGGGTAAGGAGGACAGAATAAGAAATAAAGGGAATAGTCACGCTGTTAAGTTTTCTGCATAACCAAGAGCTGGACTGACAAGGAATAGTGGGAGGTGGACAATAATTGGGAAAAAACAAAAAAGAAAAATATGAGGGAAAGATATGTAGTGCATAGAAGGCACGAAGTGAGGGCAAAAAGGGAATGGGCTTGGGCTAGAGGTTTAGTCTATCTGCATTCTGCAAAATTCTAGATTTATCTTTTATTCTGCACTTCTGTTCTTATAAAGAACTAGTCCTTGTTGGGTTTATCAGTAAAAATTAGTTCCCATCACATGAATTCAAGAATGCATATACAAAACACATGAAGAACAACCTGCACATATACTGTACTAGTCATTTTAAAAACTGAGATTGCAAAATATAAATTACCTTTCACTTTCGATCATACGGAGAAGACCAGTAACAGTTTTATGTTCTACTTCTGAAGATAGAGAAAGATGTTTGCTGAAAAGTTGCAAACCCATGTCCCATAATGACCGTACATTTGTTGTTTGTTTCACATAGGTCCTATCCAGAAACAAGGCTATACCACGAATCATCAACAGTTGGTCACAAAGATCCTGCCAACACCTCTCAACTAGGGATAGAAAAACAATCAAATCTGGGCTTTGGCCAACTAAAGACTGCAGTGCCACAGATATATGCTCTTCACACTCCTTTGTAATTCGTTGATAAAGATTTCCCCCCATTTTGTAAAGGCAAAGATCATTCACAGCCTATGGAAAAGAATTGAGTTCCCATAAAACTCTAATGAGCTAATGTGTGACGAATATTCGCAGGGCTAAATTAAACCCATTACTTAATAAAATAAAAAGGTTTTCCATGATTACCTGATAAAGATTCTCCAAGTCACAGGAAACAGGTTGCTTCATAAATATAGCACCAATAGCTGACTTCAATTTTGCCCATGTTTCCTCCTCAAAATTTGGGGGCAATGTTGGTACACCTTCACAAGAAAAAAATGAAAGTATAAAAAAAAATGTAGAAGTAATCCAGTCCAATTCGTTAAAAAAGGGTGATTCATTGCACAAGGTTCCCGACAGTGAGGTCTAGGGAAGGTACCACAAGAGGGGAGGCTGTTTCCAATATTTGAAACCATGACCTCCAACTCACAAGACAGCAACCTTATTTATGTGCCGGGGCTCACCCCCAATCATCCCATTCATAAGATAAATATTTAATATTTACAGTATTACCGTGTCAATGAATTAAGAAAAAATGAAGCTAAGAACAAATTTCAAAGAAGCAAAATAAACTAGCAGTTTTGTAGGTGTGTTCAACATAAATCATATTATAAAACAGACAAAATAATTCTAAAGGCTAAAGCATGGAATCTCAAAATTAAACTTAACTGCAGTTCAAACCTACAACCATCATTTTGGACCAGAACACGTTAATATGTGTTGTTAAAAAACCTCCACTCAGTTAGGTGTACATTACGGGAGGGGGGGGGGGGGGGTAAGAGAAGTAGATGATTGGTAGCTCAAGTAGGCACAGAAAGCAATGCGACTATAAATAACTGCCTACACATGGCAAGGGGCTTGGAATGGAGAGCCCAGAACAGACCACTTGATATATCTGCATTATCTCGTATCTTTTTCCTATTTTTGGTTCAAGAGATCTTACCCTAGTTTCTGCACACAAATCTCTTATCTATTGACACCAATAATACTGGTATCAGTATCGGAAGTGGAGATTGATCGAGTCAATTCAGTATTTTCTTTTATAGTATGTTCCAGCCTGTATCATGTGGCAAGTGGAAACAACACAAAGGCGTCGCGCAGTCGCGCACAACGTGATTCCATCATAAAATGAAGCACAGGGGAGATCAACAATGGCTAACTGGAACGAGATGATCATTATTTCATCAAAACAGATATTTTCACAAGAATCAAAAGCCTCAATCAGTAGCTTCTACGACACAGAATTTTCCTTTGGAAAATGCGAAACATACATGTCCAACTCCTAAATTAGGAGGCTAAAACGCCATACATCGTAAAATGTGCTTCTGGATGCAACATAGGAAATGAAAACGAGCTCTCTAGAATTCAAAATTCAAATTTCGAAAGCCTAATACAATTAAAACGAAAGAAGAACGCTGTGCAGCACGAACTAAACTAGCAAAGCAAGAAACTAAAATGCCAGTTTAAAAGTGAACTAACAAAGTAATAAATAGAAATCCATGAATTAAGTTATAGAATCTAGCGTCTGAAGAGAGCAAGAATTGAAAAAGGAAATGAGCAATTGATTCATTCGTGAATAGTGAGTGAGTGTTCGGGGCGAAATGGAGAGTAAGAATTAAAGGGAGTGGGAGTACCTTTGTGGAACCTAATGAGGAACTTCTTGGGGGGATGGGGAGGAGTGGCTTTCTTGCGGGACAAATTGGCGGCGATGAGAGCAGGCGCATTGGGGTCATCGGAGGCGGAGGCGGCGGCGTTCTTGGAGTCGATGGATTTCGCCTTCTTCATAGGCGGGGACAGTTTCGTATTAGACATCAACAACAACAACAACACATTGAGTGGTGAGTGAGTGAAGCAGAACACAAGAAGAGCACCCGCACACAGATCAGAACAAGGTCAGAGTAAAGGGTGTGAGATTACAAAATCGGACTCACACACTTCTCTTTTTAAAATCTATTTTATATTTTTATATATTTTTTTAGCTTAAATATATAGGTTTAACGATTTCATTTTTCTTTTTTCATGTAATAAAGTAGTTATAACAAGGTTTTTTTTTTATAAAAAAAGTAACATGCTCATCTTAATTTTTATAAAAGCTTGCTCTGCAATACGAAGGTAGATAATGAAAGTCATGGAGACCAGCATAAGATCTAACCATCCTAACTAAGTTGTGAGTAACTTGATTAGTTTGTCACTTCTCTATGGTAGTTGTTGTTGGTTGATTAGTGGAATCGTTATGAACTAGTTGCACAATCAGTTTGCGTAAAACAAAACAAACTTTGGGATTTGTAATAGAGATTATTAAGTGACGACACTTTGCAATGACAGCACCAGAAGTTGATAGATAACTTCTCCTTAATGCTAGAAGGTTGACCTCCACTATAACATTTAAAACCTGCAAATCTTTGAACTGCACCAAAGCACTATACAAGGCAAGCACCTCGATCGCCACACCCATGCTATTTTCTTCTTGAAAGAAAAGTAGTTTAATGCTTTAGGGCACCCCAGAAAAATATGCATTTTCCAGGTGAGAATTGAATCACACAAATACCAGGACAACCAATGTGGCAATTATGGAGCTGAAGTCTGGTTGGAAAGCATTCTCGATCGACAAATTATCTAGTGAAAATGGAACTCCACTCCCCATTCTTCTTGAAGTGATTTAGGTGTAGTATATGATCGCGGAGGCCATGATATTATCATTTTACTGAGTAAATCTCATTCTTGCTCCATCCCCAAATACCCGTGTGAAGCTATTCTAACAAGTTAACAACTCTTCTTCTAACGTGTACTTATGAATGAATGAATGAAAAATAAATAAATATTTTTTAGTCTGTTTCCTTGTATAAACATTAATTAATTACAAATATTAAAGACAACATATATGCATTGACAATCAACAAGAAATTATTATCTATGATAAATTTTTCATAATAATTATTATAAAAATTATACCTATATTATTTATAATTAATTAACAATATAAAAAGTTTATATTGTCCGTATATAAAATTTAAACTTCAAATATAAAAATAAAGGAAAAAAAAACATGTCAAGATTTAAAGAAAGTAAATACTAGTAATAGTTCTAATTAAGAAACTCGAAAGAATAAAATATCTCAAAAACAATATAGAAAAAACTTAAGGTGATGTTGGATTTGACAGAAAGAGATATAAAATGAAACGAATTGCAGGTACATTCATTATTATTATTAGAATAATTTAAAATAAGATGAAATGAAAAGGAAAAAAAAACTATAAACTATATATACTTTATTTCATTGGATTAAATACCTCTTTTTTTCTTTAACCTAGCTTAGAAAGCATGAAATGAGACAAAATAGTTACTTATTTATTAAAAGAAAATAATATTAAAATAAGGATATGATAAGTTTATTCCATTGTACCCGCAAATAGATATTCCAATATAATTTGATGTTCAGATTAAAAAAGCAAATATTGTAAAACAATTGTTTTGTTTTATTAACTTTTGAGTTTTCATTACATTCTATGAATTTCAAAATTTAGTATTTTTTGTAAAATTATTTATGTGGAAATACTATTAATAATTTTATTATTTTATAGTATCTTTATGATATTATTTATACTAAACAATTTGTATTTCTTCATTATATTAATTAAAATTTTGTTATAATTTCAATACAAAAAAATCAATTAATTTTTTTTTTGCTTTTTACTATGTCTTAAATATTATTTAGTACCTTCGAAAAAAAATTATCTAGTAATGTTTGATTTAAAATGCATGTAATAGAATATTCATTGTTAATTTGCTCTTAAAAAAATTACTAATTTTATCCTTGCTCAATACCACATGAGTGACAAAACGAACTTGATCGATTGAGTGAGCCTAGGGGTGTAAATAGTTCGATTGGATGGTGTTTTTCTTATTTTTTAATTCAATCTAAGTAAATTTAATTGGGTTGGATTAGATTAGATTTATCTTTTTTTGTTAACCTAATTCAATTCATTATTAATTTAAATTTAATTGGATTAAATTAAGTTAGTTATCGGAT
Organism: Glycine soja; assembly: GCF_004193775.1. Classification (NCBI taxonomy): domain Eukaryota; kingdom Viridiplantae; phylum Streptophyta; class Magnoliopsida; order Fabales; family Fabaceae; genus Glycine; species Glycine soja. Next base: position 7,395,836 of record NC_041009.1, on the reverse strand, counting down.
TTAGTCATTAAAAAATTGTCACCTTAAATCTTAGAAAAAAAAATTTAAAAAATCATCAAGCTAAAAAAATAGTAAGAAAAGGTTTGGATAAGTTGCACAATATCTTATGTTCAAGTCTTCCCATGACCATATTATACACAAAAGAAAAACAGTTATTGAGAAATGCTAGTAATTAAATATTTCGAAACACTGTTTTGTACAAAAGAATTAAATATTAAGAATGTGTTTGGTAATGAGCAGAAAAATAAAGTAAAATAGAAAAATAGAAAAAAGAATATAAAAAAATAATACGGTGTGTCTCATGATCACCAATTTTAAATTTACTTTTCTGGTCATCAAGTGTGACAAACACATGAAACTTATTTTTATTTACTACATAAACAAACACAACTAAACTGAGAAAGTGCGTAGATAGTTATAATTAATAAAGCAAAAATAATGTTATAAAAACATCTTATAGATAATATAACTGATAGCTCTTTTTATATATTTTTGTCAGCTTGTAAATTTCATTTTCAATGGAACCACACGTACTGAAATTCTTATGATAATCAAAGAAGAAATCAAGTTGATGAAATTCCAAGTTGGGTGTTTTTGACTTGTATAAGACAACGTGGCACTTTTCTTCGAATGACTACTTCCAGTCCCCTAAGACTGCCAAGTCCACACAAGAACTTAGTCTTGCTGGGCACACCTCAACCACACCTATAAAACACCCAAATATCCTCATGCACTTTTCCACCTCGATCCACACACAATCTCCAAATCTCCCAACACCTAAGAAGCAAGCCTAACTAACTTTGGCTTCAACATAAAGCTCATTGCATCACACATCATGACGAGTGGACCAAAGATAGTGCACATCGAAACACGGTACGTGGAAACCGATGCCATAAACTTCAGAGATGTGGTTCAGCACCTCACAGGGAAGAACTCGTCAACAACAAATTGGGACGTAGCAAATGGTGCCTTATTCTCATCCCTGCCAGGTTCTTCAGATTACAACAAAAGAGGAATTGCAAATGGTGGTGTCAGTGCCAAGCCACACACCACCACTAATGGTAAAAAGAATAGTGTTGCATCTTCCATGCTACTCATGAACGTGTCCTTCAAAGACTTTGAGGATTTGTTGTCTGATATGCCTCCCATGGAGGAGTTGCTCAAGTTGTAGGTGGAGGAACACCTTTTTTTTTTCCTACTAGTTTTTCGAATTTTCTATATTTTATGTTGTAAGTTTCGAATAAAGTGGGTAATACTGAATAATATATATATATATACTTTTCTATCCCTAAATCGGAATCAAATAAAGGAATACTTTTGAGTAAAGATCTATGGAACTACCATATATTTTTATTTCTGCAAGTGAAACGATAAATTTTGAAGATGGCATTCCAAAAAATTGCGCTAACTGCTGCCTGTTGCAGAAGTTTTATTGATTGTGGGGACATGAAAAATTAGGAGTCTGTCCCCTTTATGAAAAGGAAACTCTGTACGACGGAAACTTGACTATATATTTTTCTTCATTGGTCAATTTGTATAGACTCGCAAGTGGATCTAACATATCTATATACTGTTTAAATAACATGCTGTGGTAGGACTAGAACCGCATATCTAGTTGCCAATTTATATATACAAAGAAAAACAAATATATATATATATATATATATATATATATATATATATAAAATGACATATTGAAAGAGATAAAGATATATTAACTTATAAGATTTAATATTGGATTTTTGGAGCTACTTTACGACAGCTTAAAACAAAAAATAAAAAATAACAATTTGTAACAGTTTTACTATATCCAAGAACTTAATTACAAAAAAAAATAGTTCAAGAATTTAATTAAAAAATTTAAAAAGTTTAGAGATCTATTGATATGTATTAACATTGCTTTAATTAATGATATTTTCTTTATTTAAAAAATATTGAAATTTAATTTAGAAATAGAAATAAAAGATGATAAATTGATACGTACAGTTAAAAAATCAAATAATTGTATAAAGATTAAAAAAATGATAATATGAGATGGTTGAGAGATTTTTTTTGGCTAATTGTATGTAAAATGTACATTTAAAAGAAAAAAGAGATTGAGAAATTCTAATTTAAAAAAAAAAGTAGAATGAGAACCTTACTCGTAAAACTTAAATACAATTCTATATAATTTGTGACATTGTCTAATCAGAAATGGAGTTTCATTCCCTCAAAAAAATAGATGGATTTCGCGTATTAAAGGATTACATTAGATGATTATGCAAATTATCGAGAAGAAATTTTAATTTGAAGTAGAGAACAATACAAATTAAACAACACATATAAGAAACGAGTGAATAGGCAATTTAGTCCCTGAGATTGTACCTATTTTGCATATTAGTCCTTAACTTAATATTAAATTCAAAATAGTCTCTATCTTTGCATAAGTGTTACAAAATAGTCCTTCCGTTAAATTTTAAAGTAACGCCGTTAGTGAGGCCAATTTTAGTGCCACGTGGACTATCCACGTGACACTAAAGGATGACGTGGCATGACACGTGGACGTGTCTGATGCCACGTCATTCGATGATAACAAAACGAGTAAATAGACAATTTAGTCCCTAACTTTGTACCCCTGTTGCATATTAGTCTCTAACTTAATGAAAAATTCAAAATAGTCCCTATCTTTTACATAAGTATTGCAAATAGTCCTTCCGTTAAATTTTAAAGTAATGCTGTTGGTAAGTTCAATTTTAGTGTCACGTCATTTGATGATGATAGAATGAGTGACTTCTTCAAATTTGATGGTTTTAAACCAATTGAGGCATATATACGAAAAAGAACTCACACACACTTGCACAAATAAAAAGAACCAAAAATCCACAGCAACAACCTTATCTCTGTAGCTGTCAACACCAATGGGCGATGTCTGCATAACCATTCTCTTTTCCTCTTTTTTTTACTTCAATTATCATCAATGTATCATTTTGGGTTCTGATTTTTTTTTGTGTGTTTTGAATAGGAAGAGAAAAAACCAGAGGAAAACAAAGTGGATGAGAAAAAAGCAAATGAAGAAGAAAAGAAAGAAGAAGAGAAAAAACCAGAGGAATCAAAAGATGACAAGGAATCCAAGGAGGAATCTGCGCTGCCAGAAATCATGCTAGGCACAACCTTTGCAATGCATGGACACTTTAAGCATGATTTCTGGCATCTTTTAAGTTAGAGACTATTTTGCAACACTTATGCAAAAGATATGGATTATTTTGAATTTTTCATTAAGTTAGGGACTAATATGCAACAAGAGTACAAAGTCAAGGACTAAATTACCTATTTACTCGTTTTGTTATCATCAAATGACGTGACATCAGGCACGTTCACGTGTCATGCCACGTCATCCTTTAGTGTCACGTGGATAGTCCACGCGACACTAAAATTGATCTCACTAACGACGTTACTTTAGAACTTAACGGAAGGACTATTTTGCAACATTTATGCAAAGATAGAGACTATTTTGAATTTAATATTAAGTTAGGGACTAATATGTAAAATGGGTACAATCTCAGGGACTAAATTGCCTATTCACTCTATAAGAAACTGTATAAAAGTTTTTGTTCAATTTAATTTATAACCTATAATTTATATACTCATTTTTTCAATTCATAGTAGAGTTGTTTTCATCCGTAAATGTAGGCTACATTAATTAGCTTAATGACGTAAATCTTGTTTCTTCCGTTCTTTCTCTCATTTCTGCTGCCTTTTAATTTTCTGTATAACTACGTTTTTCTTGTTCTACGTTTTCTTTAACTACTGTGTGTTGGCTTCTTGGACTGTTTTTGTCCAGGTTCGTTCCGTAGTCTCTGTTTCTTGGTGAAAAGACTCAACAATAAGCAATACACGTAACAAAAAAATTATAAGCAATGCAACTACTCCATGTATTGGACAGTCACCACACTAATTAATATTGATTAATTACGTTAACGTTTAAAGACAACTTTTACAGTTATACGAAAACTGTAATAGAAAAATAATTGCTATAGTACTGTAGCACTAGTATATTATAGTCTAAAGAAGACGCCAAATGCTTCCTTTTTGCATGTTTTTTTTTAATTGCACTGAGAAGAGGAACTATAAGTCTCTTACAGCCTCAAGAACAAAGTTAGGGACGGCATCAAAAACATAAAATTTAAAATCTTCCCCCACAGCATGTTTTGCCATTTTATCCGTTACTTAATTGGCTTCTCAAAAAATATGGTTTTAAGTAATGTCTCCTTCATTGTTATGAACTTAGTGAATATGTCTGATAAGTACATGACATGGATGTAGCATACAACTTCCTTGGACAAAAGTTGAACCGTCAACAATGAATCAGAATTCACACGAGACGAGAGTAAGACCAAACCAAATTATCTTCAACTCTGCAATAAAGATTGAAAACCGTCTAGATTAGCACCAAATCCACAGATAAAGGAGCCATTGTGGTCTCACAACACACCTCCTTTTTTGCATGTCTTGAGACATGTATTATAGTCTTTTTCTTGGTTTCAAATCACGGTTTCTTCTTTTCCTTTCATATTAGCTCCTTCTATATTTACACGTATGGAAAAAGAAAAAGTTACTTCTATTTTTCAGTGGTTATATTTTCTTCCATTATTATATTAAGAACAATTAAAAAAAAACATTAAAGACAAAACTATGACAACAACCACCAAACATTAGGTGGATAATACCTTGAATGTCATGATCTTATTAATACTCTTCAAACTTGACCAAGTTTAAATATTGACACTAAAAGAAGAGTCTAAACCACTCTTATAACTATTCCCTTAGCCTCGATTAGGGACTCTGAAGGACTACATAATATCAAAGTGAACAATATCTCAAATGCAGTAACCCTAACAATATCCTGCGGATTTGAGGTCAAGTTATGATTTGATTCCGTACTAGTTGGTTTAATTACCTTCTATATCTGTTTATGTGCTTGATTGTTGAATATTCTTAGTCTTCTTATGGTCAACGTTGTTGGTTCTTCATTAGCCTTGATGTTAACCCTGATAGTTTAAATTTCATCCTTCATTTGAGATGGTGTTGGGGGTCCTGGTCGTAACTATACCGCTCTCTTCGAATAAAACAAAACACGGTTCGTTCGTTGTGTGCCAGTTGAAACACGTCTTAATAGTTAATACACCATAAGATTGAAAAAGGGTTGAAACGGTACGGTAATCCAATCACAGCAAACTTCTTATTATAGCATCTTAAATTTTACACAGACTTCCAGTTGACATACTATTAATATCAAAATTGAGTTGCTGATTAAGTTAGAATAATAACAATTTATATAAAAAAAATATAAATATAGTATACAGTTTCCAGAACTCTCCTAGAACATGGTTTGAATGGTTTATCCTTTGATACAATGTGTGTGTGAGAGAGAGAGAGGAAGCATGGGCTCAAAGCCTGAAACAGCATGGCATGCATCAGGTACAGCAGCATCACAAACCATGGAAAAAAATTCATTTAAAAAATAAATCACCTAAATTTCCAGTTTTGCAACTGGCCTAGTACAGATAGCATTTCCTACAGCTTTAGATTACCATAAATAGAGAAACAGTACCAATGAAGTTCAGCTCAGTTATGTTATAAATCTCCTAGTATCTATGTGATAGGAGCAGAGAAACAATCACAGAAACAGAAGACGTAACAAACATGGATACAGGGGTACACATAGCAACATCAGAAGAAACAGACACAGCAAATACGAAGGCAGCAGCAAATACGAATGCAGGGGTACAAATAGTGAAAGCTAAAAGAAGAATTACCAGACCCACGCACTTAAGAGACTATGTTTGATGAGCAGAAACACTAGTAAGAGGAGGCTGAGCTGACACGTGCAGAATTTGCTAGGTCCAGGTGTCCTTTGCTTGGAAACATCCAGAATTGTATACCGTTAGGATATTATGCCAAGATTCCTGAAAAGATATGATAATAGATATGATATGGATAATTCCTTAGCAAATTGGCATTATAAATATATGTAAATAACTAGCAAATGGAATAAGAACAATACATTCCTTCTCTTATCTGAGTTTTCCCCTTTCTTCACCTTCTTTTCTCTTCTCGGAGGCCCTGGCCCTCGAAGCCAGCTGCAGAACACGAGCACTGCTATCAATTTTGGTGCTCTCGTTGTTCCTCCCATGGCAGATTCCGATCGCACCTCTTTTCCCCCCGATAAGCTTGAAGACGCTCTCAGTCGTTTGGCCAAACAGCAGTTATACCTGGGTGAGTCTGTGAACGCTATGACCATGAAGATTGACGAGCTCCTTCAACGAGTCTCCCCCGCTTTTTCTCCACCACCACCAACCCCGCCTCCTCTTCCTCCGCCACCGCCTGTCCCTACACCAATACACAGAATCAAATTAGATGTCCCACGATTCGATGGATCCGACCCTCTCGGATGGATTTATAAAATAAATCAATTTTTTGAGTACCATCGTACTCCGGATTCAGACAAACTTACAATTGCCTCTTTTCATATGGAAGGCCGTGCTCTAGCGTGGTTTCAATGGATGAACACCACCGAGCAATTTCCCTCGTGGCCAGCCTTCTTGAACGCCCTCCGTACGCGTTTTGCACCATCCCAATTTGATGATCCTTCAGGGGCCCTAAGCAAACTCACGTAGACAGGTACCGTGGCCCAGTATCTCTCCGACTTCGAGGATCTTGCAAACCGCACCGCCGGCTTACCTTCGACCTTCCTCCTCAGCTGCTTCATCTCCGGCCTGACCCCGGAGATTCGAAGGGAGGTACAAGCCCATCAGCCGGCCACATTGATCCAGGCGGCGGGCCTTGCAAGACTCCAGGAGGAGAAGTTCTCCGACATGCGTCTATCCACTCGACCCCGACCCTCTCCTTCGCCTTACCCCCCGCGCCCAACACCTTCCCTTTCCTCTTCCCAACCCAGCCCCACCCTGTTACCACCATTATCAACCCCACCTCCTTCACCCCCTTTCAGAAACCCTAATTCCCCACTCTCAACTGCTTTACCCCCTCTTCTTCCACCACCTAATCGACCAACTCCGACCACTTGGAAGCGTTTTTCCCCGGAGGAGATTGCCTCCCGCAGAGAACGGGGACTCTGCTTCAACTGTGAGGAGAAATTCCATCGAGGGCATCGCTGCGCCTCGCGGATTTTCCTCCTCATTTCTGATGAAGACGACCCGGCTATTCCTAATGTACCCACTTTCGACCCTTCTAACCCACTAACTCATGACCCGATACCTACCCAACCTCCAGATCCACCCGATAGCCCAACTTCTTACCCAACCCAAATATCTCTTAATTCCTTAGCCGGTCATGTCGCCCCTGAGACCATACGCCTTGTCGGAGCCATTTCCGGCCACCCATTGCTGATCTTAGTTGATGGGGGTAGTACCCACAACTTTGTCCAACAGCCATTGGTGTCCCAATTGGGCTTATCCTGCCGGACCACCTCTCCCCTGCGGGTAATGGTGGGTAATGGTCAATATCTCGAATGCAACTCCGTCTGCGAGGCCATTACTATCCATATCCAGGACCATAGCTTCCTTGTTGACCTCCACGTGCTCCCTATCTCCGGCGCCAATATTGTTTTGGGGGTCCAGTGGCTCAAGTCCCTTGGGCCAGTGTTAACTGATTACACTACATTGAGCATGCAATTCATCTCTCAGGGCCAATTAATCAAGTTACAGGGAGATCCGGCGGCCAACCTGAGTTCAATTTCTCCTTCACAATTTCGACGTTTATGTCGCACCGAACACCAGGGACTCTATTTCCATATCACTGTTCTGGAACACACGCCTCCTGCGGCCATGGAAGACTTACACCCCCAGCTTCAGATTCTCCTCGACCAATATGCGAGCTTGTTCCAACCCCCCCAAACATTACCACCGCCACGTACCACCGACCACCATATTCACCTTCTTCCCCAATCAACTCCGGTGAATGTCCGACCTTACCGGTATCCGCATTTCCAGAAGCAAGAGATCGAATTACAAGTTGAATCTATGCTTCAACAGGGCCTAATCCAACCAAGCAATAGCCCTTTTTCGTCCCCAGTTTTATTGGTTAAAAAGCACGATGGGACCTGGCGTTTCTGCGTAGACTACAGGGCCTTGAATTCCCTTACCATCAAAGACCGATTCCCTATTCCCACCATAGATGAACTGCTTGATGAACTCGGGGGTGCCCAGTGCTTTTCGAAACTTGACCTTCTTCAAGGTTATCATCAAATTCGAATGAACTCAGCAGACATTCCCAAAACGGCCTTCCGAACCCATCATGGCCATTATGAGTTCCGGGTCATGCCGTTTGGACTCTGCAATGCTCCATCATCGTTTCAAGCTACCATGAATTTCATTTTCAGGCCCTTTCTCCGCCGATTTGTCATCGTTTTCTTCGATGACATACTCATTTATAGCAGCTCCTTCGATGATCATCTACAACATCTAGCCTTGACCTTTCAGGTCTTACTTGACAATCATTTTGTCCTGAAGCGTTCTAAATGTTTTTTTGCCCAATCGCAGGTTGAATATTTGGGGCACGTAGTCTCTTCCAGAGGTGTAGAACCCCTGCCTGACAAGATAGCTGCCATTGTTAACTGGCCACGACCTCACTGCACGAAAGCTGTTCGTAGTTTTTTGGGACTTGCGGGTTTTTACCGAAAATTCATTCGTGGTTATGCTATGATTGCTGATCCCTTGGTCAAAGCCACTCTTCAGGAACCATTACAGTGGAGCCATCAGACAGAGACTGCCTTTCAAACTCTCAAACTTGCCTTGTCCACAGCCCCTGTCCTTGCTCTGCCGAATTTTCAAGAACCCTTCACGGTGGAGACGGATGCCTCCGGCAATGGCATGGGCACTGTCTTGTCTCAGCGAGGACATCCCATCGCATATTTCAGCAAACCCTTCACCAAGAAATTACTCTCGGCGTCAACATATGTCCGGGAACTGTTTGCAATTACTTCTGCAGTGAAGAAATGGCGCCAATATCTATTGGGCCACCCGTTCACTATCATTACAGATCACAAAAGCTTAAAGGAGCTCCTTACACAAATTGTGCAAACTCCTGAACAACATTTATACTTGGCACGCTTAATGGGTTTCGATTACCAGATTCAATATCGCTCTGGAGCTCACAACCAAGCCGCGGATGCTCTTTCCCGATCACCGGAATTTTCTTCATCACTCTCCTTGCTTCTCTCCATCCCTTGTTTGACCTTCCTTGAGGAATTACATCGACAGGTGGCCAATGACCCTCACTATTGCCAACACCGACAAGACATCATTAACTCACCGGCCTCGTATCCTGACTTCACCATTCGTCAGAACCTTGTTCTCCAGAAAGGACGAATTTGGCTTCCCCGCACTATTCCTCTCATTCGTACACTCTTATTAGAATATCATTCAACTCCACTTGGGGGTCACATGGGGGTAGCAAAGACAATTGCTAGGTTGTCGGAAAACTTCATTTGGGCCGGCCTCCGATCTGACGTGGCAACTTTTGTAGCTAATTGTGCTGAATGTCAATTCACTAAGTATGAAACCAAGCGCACTGCCGGTTTACTTTGCCCACTTCCGGTTCCTTTTCGACCCTGGGAGGATCTCTCCCTCGATTTTATCACCGGACTTCCACCATTCCAGGGCAAAACAGTGCTTCTCGTTGTTGTCGATAGATTTTCTAAGGGCATTCATCTGGGCATTCTGCCTTCATCCCACACAGCACACATGGTGGCTTCTTTATTCATCGACATGGTTGTTAAGCTTCACGGCATTCCTCGGAGCTTAGTTTCCGATCGCGACCCTTTGTTCATCAGTGGATTCTGGCAGGAGCTTTTTAAGCTCAGCGGCACTCACCTTCGTATGAGTTCAGCCTACCATCCACAAAGTGATGGTCAGACTGAGGTTATGAATAGAGTAATTGAGCAGTATTTGCGCGCTTTTGTTCACCGTCGGCCCGGACATTGGGGTAAATACTTACCCTGGATTGAGCTCTCACACAACACTTCATGGAATTCCGGCACAGGTTCCACGCCCTATGAGATTACATTTGGACGAAAACCTTTTTCATTTCCGGAATACATCTCGGGAACTTCAAAATTTGATGCTGTGGACGATCTTTTGAAACACCGAGAGGAAGTGTTCAATTGCATTCGTAAGAAATTGCTAAAGGCTCAGTCCCACATGAAGAGTATTGCTGATACAAGGAGACGCGACGTTAATTATGACGTTGGAGATTGGGTACTTTTAAAATTGCGCCCTTATCGGCAGCGATCTGCTAAGGCAACTCCGGTTACCACCGGCAAGCTCGCAAAACGCTTCTACGGGCCCTTTCAAATCCTAGAACGCGTTGGTAAGGTTGCCTACCGCTTGAAATTACCCGAGGGGACTCGCATTCACCCCGTATTCCATTGCAGCCTCTTAAAGCCCTTTCATGGTGATCCCAACGCCGATACTACTCCTCCCCTCCCTGCGCAATTCATTAATAATCAGCCCAGCATCTCCCCCCTAGCCATTCTCGACTATCGTCGATCGTCTTCGGCAGATGATGCACCATGGGAAGTATTGGTCCAATGGAGTGGGTTATCCCCGGATGAAACTTCGTGGGAAGACTGGGAGATGCTAACGCAGGAACATCACCTTGAGGGCAAGGTGATTCTTCAAGGGCCAAGGGAAGTTGATAGGAGCAGAGAAACAATCACAGAAACAGAAGACGTAACAAACATGGATACAGGGGTACACATAGCAACATCAGAAGAAACAGACACAGCAAATACGAAGGCAGCAGCAAATACGAATGCAGGGGTACAAATAGTGAAAGCTAAAAGAAGAATTACCAGACCCACGCACTTAAGAGACTATGTTTGATGAGCAGAAACACTAGTAAGAGGAGGCTGAGCTGACACGTGCAGAATTTGCTAGGTCCAGGTGTCCTTTGCTTGGAAACATCCAGAATTGTATACCGTTAGGATATTATGCCAAGATTCCTGAAAAGATATGATAATAGATATGATATGGATAATTCCTTAGCAAATTGGCATTATAAATATATGTAAATAACTAGCAAATGGAATAAGAACAATACATTCCTTCTCTTATCTGAGTTTTCCCCTTTCTTCACCTTCTTTTCTCTTCTCGGAGGCCCTGGCCCTCGAAGCCAGCTGCAGAACACGAGCACTGCTATCACTATGGTTATAAACTTTCTAGTCCTAAGTATCTATTGTCATAAACTTTCTAGGATCTATCTTTGATTGCTAAGGATTAAAAAAAATAAGAAAGTAGACAGTTTTGCAGAACAACTGACAAATTTACAACAGGCCCTCAGTTAAAGTCTTCATAGGAATAAGATGTAGCAAAAACAATTTTTTTATTAATTGTCAACCACACATGTAGATTAATTACAGCAAATCATTTACTAATATCAACTACTGTGATCTAGCATATAAATATAGCTGCCTGTAATTCTTGTCTTGAAGAGCATTAAGTTATTGGCACTGGATTGCTACCTATCATGTAATTATATAGAGAAAACCAAGTTCTCTGAAGATGTCAGATACTCAGATATAAAACTGAAGTATTGTTGGCATTTCATATATAGCATTTTTTTTAACTATCTAGAAAACACAACATGAACACTGCTTATACAAATAAGCAAAATGTAGGGGGAAAACGGTAAACATCGGGGGTGGGTGGAAATTCAGAGCCACTCTCTTCGATATTGTAAATAACAGAAATCTTCTTGACCAGGCTGGTCTGGTTCTAAAATTGGACACTGACATAATGCCTGGACATGAAATCCAGACTTATAGTGCACCAGTTGTTTTTCAATTTCTCTAATTATTTTTTACCAGATATTGCATAAAACATATAATGCATATACTTGATAACCTTATCAGGACAATATATAACCTCCAACCACACACACCACAAAATGGGGAAGGAATAAAGGGGGTTCAAGAATTTGCGCTAGCTTCGCAATTTCTCATTGGAATGCTAAGAAATCTTTAATCTGCAACAACAAGTATGTGCAAAGTTGTTTCCATTCCATGGAAGAAAGAAATATGAATGAGATAATTAAAAGAAGACAGGCAGGCACTCATTAGAGATTTGATTGTCTAAATATATAAAATTAAACCATTATTTTATCATAATTTAGATTAATTGAAGCTAATTATCGATGTGCAACAAGCATCCAGACGGGGCATGGTTGACAGAAAATTAAGAAAAGAGAAACTCGAAATTCAATTCAATTCAATTCAATTGACAGGTAGACTAATTCTTATTTGGCACTCTTCTAGCTTGCCAGAACTATAGCTTTTGGCAATCTTCATAATCAAGGACTTGTATTCTATTTTTTGGTTTACAAAAAATACTTGACTGTGTTAGAAAAACTACATACCTTTGAGCCCAATCTATATTGGGCTACCCATATTGAGTTAGGTCCTTGTCCTTGTGTAACAAGATGGGTTCTATTATTCCCACACAATCTTTTGCTTTTTGCACTTCATGTTTTGTTTGTTATTTTTTTCCTGATACATTCATTTGATCTTTTGTCTATAAATTAAAATTTATCTGTTATGAATAATATAAAATAATTAAATTGTATAAGTATATAAATAAATATATTATACAACTAGTGTTTTATAATTTATTTATTTTCAATCAATTTTAATGTAATGTTTTATAGTTTTTTTTAATACCGGTATCACTAATCCGACTAATTATCTTTTTTTAGGGGACTAATTATCTTTAAGAAAGCAAAATGATTATTTTATTTTTTAAGGAACAACCTAATCAATTTGCTATTAGTATTTTTTCTTCGGTGAAAAGAGATATGACTAGCACATCGTGTCTCCAACAACAACATAGTTTATTTTCACCCAGCCAAGGCTTGGAGGGAGCCAATGAATAAGGCAAAGAGGATCCATAGGAATGCATGGCAAAAAGTAGCTCATAAGCACATCACTCATATATAATAACAATCACTTCTATTGAGACGCAACCTTTAGATCCTTATTGGAGAATTCGTTAAGAATGAATTGAATTAATTGAAATATCAAGTACATTAGTATCTATACATCTCTTAAGATGATAGAGTCATGCAAATACCATAATTCACTAACAAATTTCATGATAAACAATTGTAATGGTCTATTTATGATCCTAACCCCTCCCTCAAGTTAGATAAATAGTACAATAGTACAATATGCCATCTGATAAAACTGGAAGAAAATGGAACAATTTATACTATAACTTCTCCCTAGCAAGATGATAGTAATGCCAAGATGATAGTATATATGTCGAGCTAATTCACTGTCACAACTAACAATGCAGGGGCAGAAAAAGGAACATGAAGAACTATAAGTCAATTATTGGAGCTCACAAGTTATTGTTGCAAGAGTTGGGTATTCTCTTTCTAAATATGAGCGAGACATCTTCTTTGATCTCCAAGAAATTAAAGAAAAGGCAAGAAGATTAATACATAAGTTGGTTATATGGATTTTTTTCGGTGAGCTATGAGTCATGTAGCATTCAGATCCACAAAATATACGCGACAAGTTACGTGATACTTTATTACACACGTTAGTCTTGGTATAGGAGTACATACATGAGTCTTGGTATAGGAGGACATACGTCCAATTCTTAATAGTTGGACTCTCAACATGTTATCTCTAACCATTTAATTATTCTGAGTATAGTATCATCTCTTTATCTCTTGACAGGTATTTAATTATTCACAAGACTACACATTATTTCTAAGTAGTAATTATCTGCTAACTTTTATCTTTAAGTTATACATTATCTTTAATTTTATCTATAAGTCATCTTTATCTACTAGTTATGATACACAGTTATCTAATAGTTTACTATATCATCGTAACAGGTTCTATCAATAAGAATTCGATCCATTTTTTCTTCGGTATAAATAATTAAAGATGTAAATCATAAAAAAAATATGAAAAAGTCACAAGATAACACAATTTTTTATCTCCTAATAAAAATATTTCTATTTTAATTTTTTTAATGAGTACATTTAAGATACCAGTTAATATTTGCGATTATGATTTTTCTAAAGTGTCTAGATTGAGATCTGACGCTACTTTTAATGGGTCTAGAGTTTAGACTCTAGTTTCTTCCATTGTACCAACTAGGCAGCTACCAACCAGGCAACTACCAAATAAAGATTTTTTTTATTATTATTGAAATTGAAGTGAATTTGACATCTATAGTAAAAATAAAGCCTCGAATCAAATTGTATATCGGATTTTTACGAAAATATTAAAAAATAAATATTTATTTTGTTTTTATTATTTTACTTAATTTTATTTTAAGAATATCCTATATCATAATTTAAATTATTTTTTACAAATTTTAAATATATAAAATAAATACTTATTTTTTCATAATTCACATACTAAACTACTGTTGATAAATAATTACATAATAACTATGTTCGATAAAACTGCCTACACATAAGTTAAATGAAAGGTAAAAAATTAGTTAGAAGTTAAAAATTGATAACTTAACTTATTGAATTGGAAGCAATTTTAGAATTTACTTTTTAATAAGATCGTTTTTAAGAGTTATTTTTAAAAGAACGATTTTTTAAGAGTAATTCTAACTAAGTTTTTTTAACCATGTGCCTTACGTAAATCTTATACATATTGAATATTTAGTTTTATCTATTATTTCTTTTAGATATATTTGTTAATTTAATTTTAAATTTAATAATTAGTCCAAAAGAAATATCTCAATTACATTTTATCTTTATCCACATTCTAGATTTTCTTAACTGTTTATATCTTTTAATATGCTATTTTCATCTCTACTTCTAACTATAATATATTCAATAAGTTTAAAAAATGATCAATAACTAAAGCAAATTTATATAGCAATAAAATTATTTATTATAAATTTTATCTATAAAAAATAAATATTTATCAAGCAAACTAAAATACTATTAAAGATATTTTCATCTTAAGTTTATCTCATTCCATTTAATTAAATAGATGAATTGAGGAGCTGTAAGTAAAGATAGTTATGATATGAATATTTTGCATGGCAGATTTGCAGCCGTTTTATGCAATCGAGATAAATTTGACAAGGGATTAATTAACGGACTCTAAAATTCAAGAAAAGAAAAGAAACAAATAAACACAGAAAGCACACGCGAAATTAATAACTGAGAAAAAACAAAACCCTAATAACCCAACAACATTCCCTATATAAAGACCCGCTCCGTTGCATGTGGAAGAAATCAAGTCTTTGTTGTTTCTGAGGCTCCCCTCACCTCTCTCTCCGAAATCCCCAAATTGCCTGTGAATGCTAGAAACCCTAGGCACGTTCGATTTGATGCTCTCCCATTTGCAATCAAGGGCGAGCGCATTCGGTTCTTGCACGCAAGGCTGGTACTACCGCTGCATCGGCCTCGATCCCTGAATTCATCATTCTTTCTCGCACCATCTTTTTCTATTCCGATTCGATTTGTTGTTGTTGTTGTTGTTGTGTTTTTGTTTCCTTCCTTGACGAATCATCACGATGTTGATGAGCAAGCAGAAGAAGAGCCAGATCCAGAACGCGAAGAGGTTGTTGATAAGCATCAATGTGCTGGGGAGCGCGGGGCCCATTAGATTTGTGGTAAACGAGGAGGAGCTTGTGGCGGCGGTGATAGACACCGCCCTCAAGTCCTACGCCCGTGAGGGGAGGCTTCCCGTCCTGGGAAACAACACCACCGGTTTCGCGCTTTACTGCCCCCATCTTGGATCCGATGGTACCTTCACTCCTCTCTCTTTATTAAATTGGATTGCCAAAATTGGTTTTTTAAAAATCTGGATTTTCAAATTACTCTGTTGTGGTTGCAAGATTTTTTCAGAATTGAATTCGACATATTACTCTATTGTGGTTGCAAGATATTTTCAGAAATTGAATTGGACAAATTATTCTCTTGTGGTTGCAAGATATTTTCGGAAAAGTGAATTGGAGGAATTACTGTATCGTCTGGAATCATGGGCCATGCTAATCTCTGTCTAGTCACATTCTGTTTTTTGTTTTTATGAATTGAAATTTTGTCATGTGTTTGAGACATGGATTCATGGGATGGTAGTCCCATGGTTTTAAATTGCGGTTGTGGTGAGCCAGAAAACATTTACATGACGGGCAATTACAGCAAAATGTGACCGCAGTTGCGTAGTCCTGAAACTTATAATAGTTTCTCCACTTTTTGGGTGAATTTATATGGTGTGGGTGTGTTTTAAAAAATGATTTTTTCTTATGAATTTTTCGTAGGCGTTTTTGGTGGTATTCTCCCATTTCATTAAACTTTCATCTCACCAGTATGTATAAAATATAAATAAAGGTTTGTCTTCATGTTCCAATTAGGTTACCAAAGAACAACACCAAAAACACACAAGGCTCGGGAACTATATCTAAGTTTTGTCTTTTTAGGTCGTTTTAAAACTTTGACTTCTGTGTTGGATTTGTTTGTTCTGAATTTTGGTGCGTTTGATTTGATGGTGTTGCAGCTCTAAGTCCTTGGGATAGAATTGGATCGCATGGGGTACGAAATTTCATGCTGTGCAAGAAGCCAGAGGGTGTGGCGGATGCAGATGGAGATGCAAGTGGGATTTCGCGCAGCAGCAGGGGGATTGGGAGCTGGAAGGCTTGGTTCAACAAATCCCTCAACCTCAAGATTTCTACCCACTGATTCGATTAATCGAATAAAAAAACTCTTGGGGAATTGAACATGATGCCTTTTGTGGTGAATGAATGCCACTATTATCAGTAATATGTATTTCTTTGCTTGTTTCTCTTCTCGCTAGCCCGAGAACCCTCTTTAGGAATTTGTTCAACTTTGAATTTTAGGTTTTGATTTTTATGGAATAATAAAATTCTAGTTTTGATTCCTCATTTCCTTCCTTGCCTTCTCTATTCAATTAAACTTGAAGAGAAGAGAATATACTTGCAATATTAGCTCACATTCAAATTGTATTTGTAATCAACAAAAGTGTCAGCGAGAAACTTTGCTTATATTTTATCTTAGAATTAGAAGGTGCTCATCCACAATACGCGGTGCAACTTGCAAGCCCAATAATTGCGGCAAGGAAAATGCATTTGAGCAGTAACCCTGGGTTGGTAATTTTGCCGGCAGTTAGAGATGATTTTGAAAGAAGAAAAAAATGCGAATTTTTTATTTTGTAGAATTGACTAAAGCCCTGTTTGTGCAAGATTTTGAAGCAAACGAACCTCAAATTTTGCTTCCAAAAGCAATTTTCCGTGTTCAACAAGTTGCCAAAGAAATAATTGAATACAAAGAGGTATTAAACTCTAAAAAAGAGTATCCACCAAAGAGAAATTTTCTTAACTTATGATTGAAAGTGATTTATTTTTAATTCAGAACCAACCTAATGCAAAATTGACCGGAGCCAGTAGTTTGTGCATTGTTCTCATTTGATGTTGAGCTGGCATGTACGGGTGATATTTGATATTTGGTACGTCAGGCCAACTAAGAAGTTAAAATATACCGACGTACATACACGTGACACGCCAAGTATTTCAAATCAGCTATTGCTGAACTGAATATCAATAGGCAACAGATGTTTTTTATTGGAATGATCATTTCCAAAATTATTCACATGTTGTTTGTAATATGTATAACCAGTCTCTTGCCAATTTTTCTTATGACAAATTCATTTTGAGATTTTATTTTATTTTATTTTAATTTTGGGGGTTGAGTATGATTAACACGTTATTTTAATTATTTTTAATTTATTAAATGCTTTATAAATGTATTTAATTTTAAAAAAATGATTAGAAACCTATTTCATTAATGATAATATTTTTTAGATGTTATTATACCCACTTTTGAGTTTATAATTTATTATTTTTCACTTCAATTTAGATAGACTAAAAATGTTTTTTACACAAACATCTAATTACATAATAGAATATTACATATTAAAATATATCATAAGTTTCATGCTTATAATGAATTTTCATTAGTTCATGATATATAATTTTTATTTGATAGTAGATAAAAAAGATAAACTTTTTCTATTATTTCTTTTAATATTATTGTTTTACTTTCTTAATATTGGACCCACTAATTTAAGAAAAATCCTTACCTTTAACTTTAAAATATCCACGATCTCTCCTAGTCAACGACAGCCATTGCCTCCGTCTTTTACGATATTCTCCGTCCGCCATCCACAGAAGTAAAGCAAGTGAGGTACCTTATATAATAATTGTCTTTGTCGATTTTAAAAAAATAAAAGAAAAAGTAGTGATCCGTTGCTACTTTTGCCTTCATTTATATTTTAAGGTTTTACACTCTCTTCTTTCACTTTATATTTTATTTTCCTCCCGTTTGTATTACATGCTTTATTTGTACAAACAAACATAAAATGCATTTATATAGTTTAAAAATATATAAATGCATTCTCTGTTATTATATATTTAACTACTAACTAATTTAATAATAAATTTTAGCAAACATTTCTATTTCAATGAATTAACTTTATAACTTTCAAAAAATATATTTCAGATTTTTTTTTACTTTCAGCTAATTTTTTAATTTTTTAACTTATTAAAAAACAATTGTCAGACACCCTCTTAGTTGATTTGTTTTGCCGAATTGGTTATCGAACTAGAACTCATGCTGGCCAATTGATCAAATAGGTGTAAAAAAATTTAAATTTATCGATTGGGGATCGATTTTGAATTATTATTCATCTTGGTAAGTCATAACAGATATTATGATTAATATCTGAGTTAAAAATTATAACATTAGTTATTACTTTTATTTTTTAAACCCGAAATCATAAATCTTTTACAACTTTTTTTTTTTAATTTGCCACTTCTAATTCGTAGGATTTTTTATAACTGACTTATGAGTCGTTTAGTTTTTTTTAGAAGTCATAAATGAATTTATAACTTCTATTTTTATTTGTTTTTTTAATTGTAAATAGTTTTTTAATTTAATTATTTAATAAATAAATGTTCTTTTTAACTATTTTAATTTTATTTAATATTTTGAATATATTTTTACATGGTTTTATTTAATATTTTATATATTTTTTAATATTGTTTTATTTAATTATATATATATATATATATATATATTAATATTGTTTTATTTAATTTGTTTTCTATATTTATTTAAAATTTTCGTATCTTATTTTATTTAATATATTTTATTTACTTGATATTTTTTATTAATATTAAAATAATTATTTATTTTATAAATTAAAAAATAATACAAAATATTTAAATTAAGAAATGTGATTGATGGCGGTGATAATCAAGACAATATTGTAAATTAAGAAATAAAAAAGTTATTTAAATTTAAGTCTTTTAAATTTGAGTATTTTGTATTATTTTTTTAATTTAAAAAATAAATAAAAATTCTTAATATTAGTAAAAAAATATAGAAAATATTAAATAAAATAAATAATAAAATTTTAAATAAATATAAAAAATGTATTAAATAAAAAATATTAATATATATATATATAATATTAAATAAAATAATATTAAAAAATATATAAATATTAAATAAAAATATATTCAAAATATTAAATAAAAATTTAGAAAATATTTATTTATTAAATAATTAAATTAAAAATTGATTTACAGTGTAAAAAAAAAACAAAAAGTCTAAATGAATTTACGTCATCTAAAATAAAATAAGAAAAAACTAAACGACTTAAAAATCTAAAAAATAACCTGAAAATCCCTTAGAAGTCGTAAAAAAATAAATTACGACTTAGAAGTCATAATTTTTTTTTTTAAAAAAAGAGTAATTTAGTTAAAAAAATAAAATAAAAAATCATAATCTATAGTAAGACTTTTAACGGAAATTATTACCCCAAATAATAATTCAAAATCGACCTCAATCGATAAATTCAAAAAAAAAAATTAGACCTATTTAATGAATTGGCCAACTGCTGCTACCTTATCTGGATAAGGTTCTCTTTGATTCCAACATGAGGATGATCACGTGCAAAAAGGTGTTTCCAGAGAATAGAAGCAATAAAAACAGATGTATTTCGGTGCTGCTATTGATCGGTGCAGAGAAAAGACCACTTTTTTCAACAAATAAATGAAAAATGTAGAGATTGATAAACGAAAGGCTCAAATTAAAGAAGAGAAGATTTCAGAAAAGACCAGCCCATGATTTGAGAATCAAGAAAGTGAGGAGGAACGTCCTCCATTTGCACCAAAATGCTTGTTTTAAAATTGAGAAATGCAATATGTTATGAATTAATCCACCCCCTATATAAGTCATATCTTCCACTTGTAGATAACCAAGTTCCCACGCAAACTGTGTGGTTATATGTTGCTATCAAAGTGTGTGCATGATAATATGATTCCAATTTCACTACGGCCATCCCTTTTGCGAATCTTTGAGATCGAATGTTGTTTTCTTTGGCCTATGCACAGTCTTCAAAGAAACCCATAAATAAATTAAGATGCATTCTTTTCTTTAAAAATGACATCATATCAAACTATCCATCGTAGGAAAAATTCATGATACAGTAACTCGTAATTTCTTGCTTATTGTCTAACGGAATTTTAACTTTACAATCAATGCGATGAAATAATATTTTTTTAAAGAATGTAGAGCTATATGGAAAGATTGTCTTGTTTTCTTAGTGAATATTATATAGACATTTCCGTACTTTATAATTTTTTGTGTTAGGGTAAGCTGGTTTCAAGGACTAGACCTCTCTAAATGAGAGGTAAGCTGGTTTCATTAAAGAAAAATTTAGGAGAAAAAAATAGAGTAAAACTATATTGTTTAAATAGATAGAATTGAGAAAAGTTTTATTCACTTTGTTTAGATGAATGGAAGAGTAAATAGAAAGAAATTGAGAATATGTATAAAGACATCTTTATTATTATGTAAAGAAAAATGAGAAAAATAGGAAAAAAAATTATTAACTTTTATGATAATTATTCTAAAAATCCTATCAACAATAATTTCATATTAGTTGATAATGTAAAATTCAATTAAATTGACGCTATATAACTATTAAAGTGAAATACTAATAGTTAATAGTATAATAAAATGTATACGTGTACATAGTATTTTATGAAGTTATTAATTAATTAATTATTTAACTCTTAATTTTTAAATAATTATTATAATTAAACTTTATATTCTAAAACGTACTTCCTCAATTTAGAAAAGTAAATCCTAATCTCGAACGGTTTGTATTTTGTAGTTAGATTAGATGTCCTGCTCTTAACTTGTATCTGTTATTTTGGCACTTCTTGTGCTGCTATTCTAATACATAAGTTCCTTTTGCTTATTAAAAAAAAATATCGGATCTTCTTATTAATTACTTTTTGATCGTGTTGGCTCAAAATAAATCTTCCATTGCTAAATTCTTTATGCACCCTGGTACCTTCATCCACGGGATCAAATTATCAACATCAAACTGAATTTTTTTTTACGGATATTACTTATTTGTAGGGTCGCCAACCGAAAGAAATCAAAGAAAAGAAGGGTACGGTACGCAAATCCTTTGTACCTGAACTCTTCTTATGTCCTTATCTATGTACAACTGTTTAATCTTCTGCAATTGTGGGTCATTTTCTTTATTCGATAAAGGCTCAAATCAAATATCTATGTTTACCAAAAAGAATATCTTTTACGGGTCCATGCTAATGCTATACATGTCGTTTTCGTTTGCAAGAGAGATACATCAATTTTAGCACATTTCGAGTATTAAAAAAATTCAGTATATATTTTATCAATAAATGTAAACATTCAAATTTTTATTTTATTTTAATTAGTAAGTTATCATTTTGATTATATATATATATACATATATGTGTGTGTGCGCATTTAGTTTTTGATGTTAACCTCACATTTGTGATATCCTGTGTCTTCTTGTTTTGTGTTTCTGAATGTGTGTTGGGTTTCGCGGTGTTTTTTTTAGTTTTTCTCTTTCTTTTGGGCTTAACTTGTTCATTTGAGAGTTTTAAGTCCATGAGCCATGATTAAATATTCATATGAAATGTTTTTCATCATTATAATAAATCAAGCGCGTAATAATTTGTTAATTCAATTTAATTCATTGGTTAAAATAGTTCGTTTTTACAATCCAATTTACCCCTCTTAAATTTCCGTCTCATTTGTCTAACAAGTTGGGCATGAGAACCCAATGTCATGTTGATGGAACACTATTTAAAGCCTATTGGTCGAGAATGGTTAAATTTGCCAAAGGCAAACAGACCACCTAAAATTGCTACGTGACAAATGAGAAAGGAGAAACAAATACTTTTTTTTTAAAATTTAAATATTAAATTTAACTAATTAAATTGACTAAAACAAAAGAAATGATTGAGATTCTGTGAAATAGATAACAAATTAAATTTAAATGGTGGGATGTGAAAAACATTCGTAGTGTAAATGATGTTGAACAATGGACAGTGCCTGTGTGTCACAGGCGCTTGATTTTTGGGATTGAAGGGAGACGAATGCATCACCAAGCGTCATCAGAGTTAATATGAGTTGAACATGAGACTGAAATCATTCAACAATAAATTTTTTATTTTACCATTTTTTAAACAAATTTTCTTTTAAAACAATATTGTCTTTTGGGTAAGGAGATGCAGGGGAATGGAAAAGATACAAAGTGCATCATGTGAAATAATTTGTCTTATTGATTAATCAATTGATACAATATGAAT
This sequence comes from Glycine soja, assembly GCF_004193775.1. Classification (NCBI taxonomy): domain Eukaryota; kingdom Viridiplantae; phylum Streptophyta; class Magnoliopsida; order Fabales; family Fabaceae; genus Glycine; species Glycine soja. The sequence goes on along the minus strand of NC_041009.1, from coordinate 7,373,127 downwards.
ACGTTCTTCCAACTGAGTGAAATCTGGATCAATGGAACTTGTTGATATTCCCTGTCGGTTCTGTCGGTTGTTTTCAACTAACAGGATAGGAATCTCTTTAAAGTGATCCAACTATTTGTTGATGATGTAGTTCACTTTCTAGATAGGGTTGTGAATATTCTTTCTTTCCTCAAGATTTTGAAGACTATCTCTAGTTTGTAGGTTAAGTTGGCTAGCTTTGGTTAATTTTTCATGTGGACCAGCTTCTATCTAATTTTGTGGTAGTGTGGCCGGTTTGTCAGGGTTTCTTACTTTATTTTTGGAGTTACTTTGTGTGGTAATATCCACTGATCTTTCGAGGTTATAGAAATATTCTATCCCCCAAATATGTTCCATTTCCCTGTCCCACCAGTTAGAATTGATCCAACACTTCTCTTGAGATGTTTTTGACCCACCCATGTGTATTTAGTAAAATGTTTGATCAAATGTCTGACAGCAATGTGATTAATTTCTTGGAGTGATAAATGAGTATAGTTAAGTGTTTTTTTTTTGTTTTTTTGGAAATGGAGGGGGCCGAAGCCTAAGGATGTGTTTGGTTTACTGTTGTTGTTGAACGTGGAAAAACAATCGATAGAATGACATAATATGTGCTTTCTGGTTTTGTTCTTTGGAAAGTATGAATTCCTTTTTGCATTAATGCAAACAAGTTTCCAAACTTATATAGACGCATTTTATGTCGAATATTTGAGAGAACTTAATTATGTATTGGCGGAACAATCTGAGTGAAGGTACAAATGTAAGTACAAATTGGACTCTTCATAATTTAAAACTTATCTGTTGTCCTGTTAACCCAAGACAGTGGGACACTAAATTTTGTATTTATAAAAAGGACTCTTCATAACTTTTCATAGCAAAAGGCAAGAAAAATAAAATTAACTTTATAACTAAAGTGTATAAAATCGTACAGATATGGATACACAGATCAATTTACGTATGAGGAACATATAAATATAATAATTTTAAAATTCATTTGAGATTTAGTTATTAGAGCATCTCGTACTAACACGCACAGCTCACTGATCCAACACTAACATTTATAGGATAGTAATCTTCTGTCCAAGTGAAGGTACAATGTGATACACATCAGTTTTAACCAATAGTTTTGCATATGAACTTATGCAAAAAGGTTGTCCTAAGAGGAATGGTTATTAGCAGGAAAAGGATAGTGTCCATGCCTGGAAGGTTGTACTATAGGCTCTCCATTGCAGCCTTTTTAGCATTCATTGCTCAATAAAGAGTGTTTGTTCAATGTTCATCTCAATTCAGGTTCCTTTCCAACAAATGGCAACATTCTTAATTTGGATATATGATATCTGGGCGGAAGCATGCACAGATTCTCGCTATAGTGGCCACCAGTACCACTTCCCTTTTCATTTAATTCACACACACAAAAATAAAATAAAATCGTTTGGTATATATCCTGTGATTAACATACCATGATTTCATCTTGGTTATTTAAATGAATAAATAATATATGAACAGAAATTGTAACACATTTTTAGACTGTTATTGAATCACAACTATGTATGATAAATGAGTTAATTTTTACAACAATTAATCTTAAAAGTATGATTAATTGATAATGTAAAAAATTTACACTGAAAATACATACCTATTAAAGTCTATTTAAAATTCAAATGCTAATAACATATTAATTAGAATATTTGTCAATGATTTCTAGAGCTAATGTTTTCCTTGAAAATTGACACAATTCTGAAATTTCTTTGTCTATTGAGCAGTTGATAGAACTCAGTCACTTAGAACCCGTTCGTCAAATCCCTAACGGGTTTTTCAGCGGGCTTCAGATTTAATCTTTAGGAACCCATTACACATTATTTCAAAATATGATATAAACAACCACACTATATAAACTGTTTTAAAAAAAAATTCTAGACTATATAAATGAAATGGTTTGTGGGCTGTGGCTGGGGCCTTTTTATTCTTAAAGACCGAAGAGTTACAAGCCCAAAGAATGGAGGAAAAAGAAAATCATGAGAGCCGTTTTTTAGTTAACTAATAATCTCTTATGGTTTCTCTTTAGTGGAGTCCACCTAACGTGATTCACATGGCTTTAAATGATTACCAATCTCATTTATTGCTCTTTGTTTTCGTTGCATTAAATTCGTAAATTTTTACTTTCAAGGGCAGTCTTAGGTTCTCCATTCTACAGTAAGGATATTTGATTAATTTTACTTACCTTTTTCGAGGTATTCCTAAATTACATTCACACCTTCCTCTAGTTTTTAAAAAAACACTCACCACCCCTATACGTAACATTAGAGAAGGGGTGTGAATGTCACTTTACTAAGTAAAGTAAGGGAAAGTGAGTGTCTATCATTTAAATAGACTTCAAACTGAGTATAATCTCTCCTAAATTATATCGTGCATACATATTTATTTTATTAAAAAATTCATTCAGTATGCAGAACCGTTTTTAAAATGAATGCTTGCTTACAAATTACTACAATACAGGTGTGAGAGTTCTCTGTAAAGCATCAGTGGGGGACCTGTAGAAATAATTTTGTCAAGTGTACAAAATAATTCATGAAATTTGAGTTCTGACCTCTGACTTACTCAATGTTTTTACAAGAAATCAGTGTTACAATATACAATATAGAAAGGGTTTTCTGGGGATTGGTGCTGAGTTTTGATTTCTGTGCTAATTAGAGGTACTCCTACACGACTAGCATATTGTGCATTTATGATTTAAAGTGTTGTGGACTGGTCTTTCATTCTTTAAATGGCTTGTTCGAAAAAGAACCTTGGTCCGGTTAATGTGGGACACTCAACTGTGAAAAAGTGAAACACATGTTCTGTTCAATGTTATAAATGCCTACTGCACCACCTATGTGACTATGTCTAATGGTGCATCTGGGGTTACTAGTCCCCCTATAGCGACTGAAGCATCTGGAAGGACAGAAACGTGTTTCTAGTGGTATGTTAGAATGTTCTTATTTTAATATTATTAGGTAATTGATGCCACAGAATACAGACAATGGAATCAATGTGTATCAAGACCACCATATGTGAGTCACACACATTTGTTCTCAATAGTTCTAGGAAGGTTGAATCTGGATTGAAATTTGAAAGTTTCTGCTCAGTCAGTCCCCTTAGAAGAAAATGTGGCTTTTCAATGTGCCATCATAATAACTCTTTGCTGGCAGCGAGTGTGAATGTGACTCTTTCTCTAGTATGCAAGATTACATGTATAATCATATTTGGAAAACCAGCTGTTATGATCGTGTTTCGTGATATATACATGCATGTATAGCAAATAATGAAAATTTTTAAATTAAATTCATTGATTTTCTCAGTGAATATAAAACTATGATGCAGTCTAAATCCACTAAAAATTCTCATTAACTGATATCACTTTCGAGTCTGTTATGCCTTTTGCTTTGGATTGTATAGACCAATGGCTGTAACCTAATAAGAGTGAAGAGTGATTTATGAATATTGAATAATGACTATGGTGACTCTTTGAATTTTTGTTATTTTACTGTGCCTCCCTCCTACCCCAAAAATTTGCTGTGTATATCATAATAGCTATCACTACCAGCACAGTCATTAGTACTGGAGACCCTCGTGGCAAAACAAACTGTTGAATCCAGTGGAGAAATTGTAGTTTTGATTCTGTTCAGCAAGTTGGAAATTTATTCCTTCTAACCGTTTTGTATATTGATTCATTCAAATTATACCTATTCAGCTTTCTTACGTTCTGAAATCATAATCTGAGGTCTGAATGAGTACAATAAACGTTGTAAAGACATCAATGTTTGATATGAGTGATATCAAACAGATGATATAGACACAATTAACATCAGCAAGATTTTATAATCTATTTATTGAACAAGTTTACCAACTACCTGGTGAATGTTATTGCCTCAGTGGCTGGTAGTGGTTGGTTAATTTTTAACTTTTTACTCCCAAGTGAATAATGTAAGTTTAATACACTGGACTTTGCTGTTGTGTGACAGCTGTTTTGATTGAAGTGTTTCCTTCCTTTCTGACTAAAAATTAACATAATAATAGGTACTATTATGAGCACCAACAGGCTACAGTTGTGGCATATGTGACCTAGAATGGTCATGTCTGGACCATGTTCAGTTATTTTAGTAAATGTTCTTTAAAATTGTCTCCCTGCTAAATTTCTCTTCCCCTATCCTCCTTCAGCATGTGTCTATTAGCATGAACTGTCAAGAGGGGTAGGCATTCCATCTTTTGTTTTTGTGCATTAGAGGATTTATTGGTTGAAACCAAAATTTAGTACTCCTTGGCCATGACAAGAGCTGCTTTGGAGATGTAGGCACAAGTCAAATGGTTTTTTTAAAGTTTTTTACACCATAGTTAGCATGTTTGGTTTTGCGTTTCAAAAACGATTTTTCAGGTTACGGATGTGATTTACGGCAACTCTACATCTCAAAAGTAATTGGAGTTATAAGATGGCTTGTTGGTACGAGAGATCATGAGTTTGAATTTTTCAAAAAATAAAAAATTACTAACTAATACTTATCGAAAAAAATAAATCTCAGAGGTAATTCCTTTATTCTCAAAATGTTTCCAAAAATGCTAAAAAGCTATGTTGCGAGTTGCGTCAATCCATCACTCCCAATTTTTTACTGGGCCAAAGAGCAATACAAGGTCCACTAATAAATCTTATACCTTATACATAGACAACATACAAAGGCTTATATATATATATATATATATATATATATATATATATATATATATATATATATATATATATGTTACTTTTGTTTAAATGTTGATTTGAGTGTCAAAGTAGCTTCAAAGATAAAGTACTTCATGTAATTGTTCCCTTCTTTGATGGACTAGGCATCAGGGATCTCCCTCCTCTGTAGAACTATAATTGCAGATACAAAATTTGTATAGATTTAGGGTACACATAATTAATCAAAGATCAAAATGCCACGTAATGCATTGAATCTTTGTACTTTTGTAGGGTACAAAATGTAGAACGTGTTTGATAAGTTATTTTAGTTAATTTAATAATTTATTTTAACTAACTTATAAATTTGTTTAACTAAAATAGAGGTGTTTGGTAGCAATTTTATTTTACTAGCTTCATTATAGGATTTTTCATATACTTAAAACAGAGTTCAAATTTATAACATATTATTATTATTATTATTATTATTTATCTCCAATACTTTTATAAATTTCCTCCCTTAGCATCTCATTTTATTGAACATTATTTAATTTAAATGTTTTAATACAGTATTTTATCATTAAACAAGAATTATAAGAGTTTTATAACAAAAATGATAAGAGATAAAAAAAAAGCCTTAAAAAATTGCCAATCTTATAATTTTTTTAAAAAAAGTTAACTCAAAAGAATATGAGCTAAGGATGGAGAGAATGCATGGGCATTACTCTTGAGCTAGTAGCATAGGTTTATAATGGGTTTTTTTTTCTGTAAAGGAGTATCTCGGTCTATCACAATAATTTTTAAATTTCTTCTCATGAAATTTGTTGATAGTAATAAGTGGATTATCTTCTTTTATTAGTGATTTTTTTCGTACACATAAGTCAAAATTCAAACTCTTGACCAAATGCTTAAAAAGTTTAAACCCTAACCACTTTTGAACAAACCATTGTTAATTTAATGTGTCGATTTAAGAAAAATATTTTGAATGAGTGTTTTTCTTTAATGTACTACGAATTTGATAGATACATGCGAATATGTATGGATAATATCTATTAATTTATTATAAATTAAAAATTTGTAAAGAATATTTAAGAAAACATAATTATTGGAAAAATTATAATAGTAAATACTAATTATATTATTTTTTGCAGGAAAAATAAATTTTATTTAAATAGTTAAAAGTATTTAAGCAATATCACGTCTTGGTTATTTGTTGTACGGGTATTTCATTATCCAGTGTCGTCTTGTTTTATAAACGAGTGTAAAAGTAAACCACATGATTTCTCTAGGAAGAGGGAAAATAAACTTCCCAAAATCATTATCTATTTAGTTTTATTTACGGATATAGATAATTGTGTCATCCACTCATCCTCGCATGCATACTAGAAAAATGGGGAATATATATTTTTAGATTTAACTTCTGCAAAATAAAATTGTATTAAAAAGGTCAGAATTTATCTCTCAAACTCAACTTATTTTAAAGCATTAATAAATAGGTCAGGTGCTATCAAATTTATGAAGAAAGATAAACATAAAACTTCCATACGACAAAGTGATACAAAATTTATTAATGAAATCCTGCAGAAAACAGCGAGAGTGGCAAAATTTCGTATTACGGATAACATATTCTTCATGTTTCAAGCACAATGAATTTCTATATTTTCTTTATCCGTTAACTAAACATGGTATAAGTGTATAACAATTGAAATTGCTATTTTATAGCATTTTGAATTACCAATTCTTTAAAGTTAATTAATTTTTATCTTTAATTTAACTCCTGCGTTCCCAAAATAATATAATGAATACACATTCCCATACAACAGGAAACAAGTACCAAAAGCTGTGTGCAAAGTTAATAACGCTGCTATTTCTTAATTTCTTAAACAAGTGATTTATGATTAGTTAATCATTAAATATAAAATAAATTGTGTTAGATTTATCTTGCATGATCCCTAATAATAATTAATCATCACTTCTAGCAGATAATATTTCAAATTAATATCATGTTTATATATAAAAAAAAAATAATAATAACAGGAAACAAGTATTGGTTGGTACAATGAAGTGGATAAGGATGAACAAGGTCTCCCATGAAAATAAAAAAGCCATAGGGGCATGTATGGATGGAGATAAAAAAAAAAAAAGAGAGTGGGGTATGGTATGGATTTTAGGAAACTCATAAAGAAAAGGAAAACCAAGAGAAGCAAAAACGTGGAAGAGTGGGAGATAGGGTGATGTTATGGTCAAATTAAAGGGCATGCACAAAGAATTGAGCATTGTTTACCGTCCAAGAACGGCAGCAAGGTCACATTCAGGTCCCCCACATGCTTAACTGTTCTAACCACACGAGTGATTCAGACTCTCTTGGACATGTCCATCATACCAATGTGACTCCCACACACATTTATGCTGAGCCACCGCCGCATTATCATTCCCCATCTTATTCCAGTAATACATCTTGTTTAACAAACACCTTGACTTCTATGTATATCTATCTATGTAACACTAAGCATATAGATTAACTTATGCTAGATTATTTTAATTTAACTAATAATCTTAAATACTAGTTTTGGATATGTAATTGTTACCTAGAAAATTTTTTTGTAGTAATCTTAATAAAATCAAATAGGATTGATTTCGATGAAGAAATACAATACATGTAGTCTATATGTACGTACGTCCTAGTTGTCAACCACACCTTCCACAATTTGAAGAATTCGCACACAAATAATGTTTTGACTAAGTTAACCCCTCACTCAATTTTTTTGCATAATTAGTTTCATGATCCTAGAATAGGCACCCGGCAAGCAGCAATTTTGGTTTGACTGGCTTCTCTAAGTACCACTCACTCATAATTTGTTAAAAAAGATTTTATGGAGATACCCTTTTTTTTCCTCCACCTTTTTACTTTTTAAATATCGTGGCTGATGTGTGTAACTAAAAGAGACTTCATATACTTTCTCGTCGGTAGAAAAAGGGCGAGGAAAAAAAGATAATAAAAAAGCACCAGCCGCATGAGGAGAATTTAAATAGGTAACTGATGTGAGCAGCTACAGAAAAAAAATTTAAGATCACTCAACAGTGGAAGTGCTATTAGAATAAGATTTTGGTGGGGGACCCGACCAAGTAGGAAGTAACATGTTTATATAGTGTATGGTGCATTATTTATACCATTAGAAGGTGGTGGCAAACATATACCAAGTAGTAAGATGGCCAAATACGTAGAAACCAATATCTGTGTGAGTGCTACATATGGATCTTTCATTCATTGACTCATCTACTGGCCTGCAGGAAAAAAAAAATACAGTAATTAAATGATCCATGCGGATGAAGCAGTCTCTTTTGGTTCATATGATTGTTCCTTCTCACCCTGGTGGGCATGGAGGGAAGTGTCACCTTATTGCATTTTAAGTTTTGTGCTTGTCATCACTCAATTATTGTTCAATTTTTAAATTTTTCCTAACTTTAATCAATTTGTAGTTTGTGATATAAGATAGGTCAGCTAAATTGACATTTGGGTTGTTAAGAGCATTCTTTATAGGAATGAACTGAAGATATTCTCTTGAGTATCATTTAGTTTTATTCTAATGGACTGAGTGCCCGGCCAACTAGGGAGGGGTTAGGCTATAGTTACTAGTTGGAGGAAATAGGAATTGCAAATTTACAAACAGAGTCTGCACCTGAGAATGCTTTGGTCATTTATTATTTTGTTTTAATTGCTACACTTTTAGTAGAATACTAGAATAGTATAGAGTAGAGTATTCCATGGGAAATTGATGGTGCATTCTGCACTTGCCAGACTGTTCAGATTTAAATTTGAGGAAAAAATAATTTAAAATAATAGAGAAGGGATGAGCCTAGAGAGAGGGTAGAAAAAAATTACAGATTTCTGGCAGAGGATCTCAGGAACTGGAGATTCCTGAAAAGTCCAATAGTATACTAATATTCTATAGCTGGCTAAGTACAATCAAAGTTATCACCGAGTTAATAAAGGAATAAGCCAATGGTGATTTTGATTCTTGGCTTGACCAGAGTGAGTGATCTTTATTTAAGATACTTTCTTAGTTAGGCATTTAGGGGATATTAATAAACAGCAAAGTTATATACAAAACCAGTTATCACCATCATCAATATACAGAAAATCAGATCATAATATGGAATAAACCCATGTGATTTTTTATATAACCGGCAAAGGAGAGAAAGAACTGAAACTTGAAAAAGGTGGAAAAAGTAATACAGAAGCAAGGCAATCAATCTGTAGGACAATAATTACAAGGGAATAACCATTAAAAGTGAAACTTTTTAAGGGGGGAATAGCATTATAGGAAGATCTTCGACATTAAAGAGGGGGTGATCCTTTTTTTGAATTACAATAATTTTAATTTAATTCTTCACTTACTGATGACTGAGCTTTGTCTGACACAAAAGGGGATTCGGCTGAGATTGCAGTAATTTTGTTATGCAAAAAGATACATGCGTTTGCAGTTACAGTTCCATCCACTTTGATGCCGTGTATCACTTAACTCTTGAAATGTATGCCACACAGCAAGGCAAGGTACTTGCTTTATCCGTGCTAATGCCTAATGCAATGCAGCTAAGCGAGCCGCGGATTCTCCATTTTGGTTACTTGTCTGTCATACCAATTCTATCAAAGCTGGCTGGCTGGCTCCATGGCCCAGACAGAGGGCTACCATCATTCTTAATTTGACAATGATGGCTCATACCAATCCCATTCATCAAAAATCACTTACTTCAAATGAAAGGAAACACTAAAAATAGATTCTAATTTATTAGTATATCACCACTCACCAGTAAGCTACATAATACTACTAATATATTAATTAAACCATAATAAAATAAATACACATTAAGCCTTTTGATTTTCCAACCCTGAAAAATTACAAGAGATTCCACCCATCCCAACCCAAAAGAAAGCAAAGTAAAATTCAAGGTTTACAAAAAAAGAGGAGAAAATCAAAATCTGAAAATCCTAAGGCAAACGCAAAATAGGTAAATTAAGGGTTGGAGAGAGAGAGACATAAGTTGGGACAGGAAAATAGACAATGGTGGGTCTCAGTCTAATGCAATCAGTGCTCACAGCTCAGCATAGCACATTTACACACTGCCCTCTCATCCCCACAAGTTCCCTTTTTTTTTTCGGTGGGCATGAATAGAAATTATAATAAAATTAAAACAAAAAAAAAAGCTGGTTGAGGAAACGGCGAGTCGACTCAGCAAGTTGCAGCGAGTTGCCACGCGGAGGTGGCAATCAAGGGCCTAGTGTGCCATCCCAACATGAGACAACCATTGTTCTCTTCCACCCTATACCCATCCCCACCCGCAAAAAGCGCGAGCAACATGCTGGCCTGCTTGTACGCGTTCGAACCCAAGTGAACCGAAGAAAATCCGGTCGAAACGAACCGGTTCCGCCACTGGTTCAGCGTCTCGTGCCTTTCCACGCGGTCCATTCCCTCGCACGCCACCACGTTGCAGATTTGCTTCCCTAAGTAAACCTCCGACATGGCCTTATCGTTAGGGTTCACAGGCGAACCCTCCAGCGAGTCGAATAGGGTTGAATAATAGTGCAGTGACTCCGTGAACCGGTCGACAAAACTCAGTCTGTTGTGGTTCGCTTCTTGCTCGACGACGGTGACAATCTCCGGCCGAATCTGCCGTACGACGGAGAGTACTTTCTCCACCGCGCCGGGGCGGGCGAGGAGCTTGTGAAACTCGAAGACAGAGTTCACAGCGACGGCTTCGCCTTCCCGGAGATCGAGCATGGAGGCGTCGAGATCGGCGAGGCTGTTCGCGACGAAGCCACGGTACTCGAACTGCACGTTGATCTCCTCCGCCAGCTGCGCGAGCTTCCACCCTACCTCCTGGAGGTGGTCGGAGTTGTCCGCCGCCGGCGGCCCGATTCCGGTGAGTCGGAAAACCGGAGGACCGCCGGTGCGAACCGCTAGGGCTTGCATCAGCGCCGGCCACTGCATCCCCTGGTTGATACCGAAATCAATCACGTGAACGCGGTTCTTTCCTTGGAACGCTTCGAGGATAACCTGGTTCGCGGTGAAGTGTGCGAACTTGAGGTATGGACAGGTTTCGTAGAAGTGAATCTGAAGAGAATCGGAGAGAGAGTGTTGCAGAGGGAAGACTCTGTAGATTCGCCTCGCGAGCGCTTCGGCGAAGTAGATTGCGACCTTCCTCATAGCTCCAACCTGCGACACAGCGAGGAAGCCGATCTGCTTCACCAGCGCCTCCGCCACGGCGAGGTTGTTGTTCTCCACGGCCTCCGCGCACGCCATGAGGCTGTGCACGAGGCGGATCCCGTTCTCCTGCGAGTCAACGACCACCACCGCGCGCCTTGACTCGTCGGCTTTCACGCGCTTAGGGTTTGGTAGCGCGTCGCTAGCTCCATAAATTGCTTTCCCCGGAATAGCCTTAAGATCGTAGTCCGACGAGGCGGAGTCCTTTTCCGGCTCTTCTGAGGGGAGAGGGTCAAAATTAGAAAGCATGGTTTCGAGCCAGTTGGAGATGTCGGAAGGGTTGTAATGAACGACGTCGTTTGAAATCTCCGGGAGGTCATCTTGGACATTTCCCATGGCTTCTTCGAGACGCTCAAGCTTCTGCGCCACTTCCGCCATGTCCGATGACCTAACCTTGTAACCCACCACCGCAAGAAGCTCGTCCATGCCTCCTTCTTCCTCCCAAAGATTCGATTTTCCGCTTGAATAACCGCAGCTTGAGGTCCCTGCGATGGAACCAAGCTGCTCGCGTTCCCTCTTCATCCTTTCTCTTGGGTAACTCACCAAACCAAACCCCCTATTTTCTTCTCTGTTACCACCCACTACTACTACTGCATCTCTCCCTCACTTCTCACATGACTCGCCCCCAAATATCAATCATTTATTATATAGTATATGTGTCTATAAGTACAACACTTTCTTCTTTTTTTCATGTCATACTAAAAATATTTAACAAAACGCTCGTGACCCAGCTCCAACCCCGATGAAACTCCACGCAACCTCTAACAGATAAGATCCTAAAGATACATTTTGTGTTTTACTTTGTTTCCATTTTTGTGTTTTACTTAATTTTGCACATAAGTTTTTATTGCTGCTTTTAAAAAAATAACTACTTGTTTATTAAGTTTAATAACTATTTCAAATATTATTAAATTAATTTTTTTGTGTTGACGATATACCATTCTTTTTTTTTTTATTTTGCGAAGGATAATAGTATAACATATTAACATAATAACATTTCTCAAATAGAAAAAAATTCAATATGGGAAAAATATGTTTGGACTTAGTGAATTCATTTTAACTTTTATACCACTGCGCGCCGCTAATACTTCATTGTTACTGCCGTTAAAAGCTCAAATTAAGTACACGCAATACAGCTATAAAATTGTACAGCCTCTACATTACTCTATTTCTAGGCGATGGCATAGATCTTATAGGTGAATTTGGCTACATGGTAAGAACCATGAGCATCTTCATTAATTGCTAATTAACATTCCGTAGATATGCTAAGGGAAAATGGAAAAATATTATTTAATTATAGATTTTTATTTCTTTAATTCACTTATGATCTTGGTTTTCATTTTTTTAAGGTAAATAAGTGTTTATTTTAAAATTAAAATAAATATACTTTCATTGTTATTTTATGATAAAAGTGTTCTTTCAACCTGTGTCACAAGCATACAAAAGTTTATCAAAGTGGACTTTCATACAACTAACATGACACATGGTCATTTTATTTGTGTTTGTGTCAAAATTAATTTGAGATTATCGATGTTGGAAACTATTTGTTCTATGGTGTATGTTATAATATACTATAATATATAATACAATTATACAAGCACTGTCGGGAAGTTAAATTTCAACTGACACTATTACAACATTAATTCTTCTTAGAAATTAAATTTGATTAACCGTAACCGTCTAAGTAATTTCTCAAGTATACTTATCAAAATTTGGAATTGGGACATGCCAAAGTGAACGTGGGTTAGGTGAACTTCTGGATTTCATACGTTGGCTAGAGAGTGACCTTTGTTTGAAGGATAAAGAAAAAAACATGTAAAACAAATGACTTTAACGCTCAAGTAATTATATAAGTTAGGAGAATAAGAGAGAGAAAGAATAAAAATGTATGAAAGTGAGTGTTTGTTCGTGTGCTGGTGTGTGTTGAAGGTTCGAGGGAACCTGATATTTATAGAGTGAAATGGAGTTGTGGGTTCTTGTTTGTAGGGGTTGTTATAGTCCTTGCAAATAATTACTAACTTATAGATAATAGTTCGTAGCTTATAAATAAAGTTAAAAATAATACATAGCTTAGAGATAAAAGCTAATAAATAATTTAGTACTTACGGATAATGTGTAGCTTAGAGATAATTGCTAGTAGATAATTATACCTTATAGATCATGTGTGACTTTGTAGATAATTAAACACCTATCAAGAGATAAAAGGTGATAATATATTCAAATAATTAAGAGATTAAAGATAACATGTCACTTAGGGTTAGAAATGAAAGATAGATGAAAAGCAATTTGAGAAACTAACACTAACTTACTCAAATAACTTCTAGTAACTAACTAACTGGCATAACCAAATAACTATTCAAATAACTTCTAGTAACTTCTAGTAACCAACTGCAACTGCTTAATCGTGATACCTCCCTCAAGTTGGCAAATAGATGTTAATCGTTCCCAACTTGGCAATGAAGTTACCAAAAATTGGGTCTGGGTGCTTGTGTAAAAACATCTGCAACTTGGTGTTGATATTCAAATTCAGTGGATGATTTTGAAATAGTGGGTTTTTCTTAGAACGCCAAGAAAGAAGGCTATTTCCCATAAAGACACAAAAGCCAAAAGTGGATCTTGTCAAGGAGCAAATTGGATATACTGCAGAAGATGATGTCATCTACATATATTAGTAAACTGACTAAGGAATTTCCAGAGCCAATGGTGAAAAATTTAAAGTTCGGCCAGGAAGAAACGATACTATCGTTGCGATGCCACAAAGCATGAGTTGAGTGACCCAAAGCAGGTTCAGGAATTGAACCATCGACAAACCCATATTTGTTCTTCCCATGAAGAGTCGTGCGCATTGCTTTCTTCCAAAAATTGCAGTTTTCACCGGTAAGAGAATGAGAAACTAAGGCAATGCCACGATTGTCGAAAGAATGAAGAATGAAGGGGTTAAAATTATCAATGGCAGTCATGGCCATGAGAGAAGAAAAAAAGAACCAACTAGGCATCCGAAAGATCCCTTTAAAAATCGATTCATAAGAACGTCACCACAAAGCAAGGACTAGCGACATTATCCACACCACCGGGCAGAACTAGAAATAGCTCAAATAGGAAGCAAGAGGCACGAAAGCAAAAACCTCTGATACCATATCAAAAATGAAAGATAGGTGAAAAGTAGTTTGAGGATTCATTCATAAAAGTATTACAAAGTTGGTTTATTTATACAAAGACATAAAATAACTAACTTGAATAACCAACACTAACTTACTCAAATAACTTTTAGTAACTAACTAACTGTCATAACCAAGTAACTACTCAAATAACTTCTAGTAAATAACTGCAACTGTTTAATCGTGATAGTTAGGGAACCCGGCTCCTAAGGGTTGGACGTTCATGCTCTTGTGCCAGGGTGTTGATGGATTGAAAAGTGCACCAATGCGTCCCAAGTAATAAAGTTAAAATGAAAGTCCAAGTGTCAAATCCACATAAACTTTGTTTGTACTTAGGTAAATAAATATTTTATTAATAAAAGAAGTTAAAGAAAATTGACTTGAAAAGGTTATGAGAAAAACAATAGTTTAAATTGACAAAAAATTAATCAAACAAAAGGAGAAATTAAACAAGAATTTAAATTAAAAGATAGAAAGATTAGAGAATCCAATAATATTGTTGAAGTAAATTCAGAAAATGAGAATGTTGAAAACTTAGCCTACCAAAGCTACTATTTAATGTAATGTTAATGATTTTTCTCTATTTATAATTATTCTAATTTACACCGGTATCTACTAGTATACTCTAACTTTGGTCCCCCGCATGAAAAAACCTAGTTTATTTATTTTCTCTCCCAAATTTTTTTGTAGAACTAAAATAGTAAATTGCATTAAGAATAGAGATGTATAACAGACTAAACAAATATCAACATATTCCTTGTGATGACTTTATTTAGATATCGTTTGCCAATTCTATTAGAAAATAACGTTTCTCAGTGCTACCCCTAAAACTTACCATGCAAATGGTTGATCAAGTCACAAGCAATCATATGAAACACAAGAAAAGATAATGCAAATGTAATATTCATAAATAGATAGGAAGAAAAATTACATTAAGAGTAGTTGGCTATCAAGTTCAAGAGGGGAGTTTTACAATTTCAAGAGGAAAATATTTAGTAAATGGGGAAAAGATAAGAAAAAGAATGGAGGAAAGAAATGACTCTCAATACTTTTCTTTCTTCTATCTTTTACCTTCTATAAAAAATTATATTTTCTTAGAATTTTCATGTATTTTTTCCTTCTTCTCTCTTCTTTTATAAGTGCAGATTAGCGAGCTTCCTATAGTAAGCACGCCTTTAATTTCATGAATTAGCTTGTTTTTCTTAATTAGCTCTTATTTTCTTAATTAGCCATTGTCTCATTAATTAGCCCGCTTTCCTTAATTATCTTGTTTTTTGGGCTTTATTTTACTCGCTAAGCATCTTAAATTCATCACTTTTAATATTCTCTCGACAAAAACTTAAATGATGTTAATTTAACAATTATTTGTTCAAAAAGGAAAAATTAAGAGAGAAAAATTACAAAGTTCTATATAATTTAACCCAAAAAATATACTCATAATTAGCAGTTATCACAGGACTGACATGAAAGATTGACGTGTGTCTCGAAGTGTCACATAAGATGTCACGTGTATTTTGTGATCTTTAAAGTCAAATTAAACAACTCTAAAAATTTTGATCAATTCAGTTCGGTTTTGATCGTATCTATAAATCTAATCTTGTGACCCAACCTGTACATGATCGATTTTGATCAGTTCAATTTAGTTTCGACTCAAATACATAAATGATCTAATTCAAACTATTCAGATCGATTTGGATCAATTCAAGTTCGCGGATGACCCATATCCATAAACACTCATAATCACACCAATATATAGCATAAAGTAACAACAACAATGATAAAAAGTCAAACTTTAACTGACATTATTATGACATAAAATACCCCCAATAATTAGGCTTTATTAACAGCCAAAGTCTCAGTAAATTCACACGAAAACAGACTACTAGTTACAAAGGAAAAAGAAGAAAGGATAGCTTCCACCGATTAAAAAGCCATAAAATTAGGAATAATAAATTAGAAAGCAATAAATTCAATACAACTAAAAGAAATAAGAAATAATAAATAAGAATGACCATAAAAGAATTTTGTGAAAAATGCAACTAAAGAAAAACCTTTTTGGTCTAGGCTCATACACAAGTGTCTAAAGGCAATATAGGTCATGGAATGCAGCACATCTGGAGATCATATAGAGGTTATCGCAACGACAAAGTCAAAAAAATCATTATTTTTTTTACACTTAAATTTTTATAAACAAGCTTAATTTAAACATAAAAATAAATAATAAAAAAAGAAAAGTAAAATCAACATCACATTTTACACATGGAAAATTTAGATTCCATGATGTTATTTTCTTTCCAACTAAAAAATTGTGGTACAAACGCTGCGGGTAAGAGATAGAAGTTTTTTTTTTTTTTTTTTGTTATCAGTAGAAGCTTTCTAATATATCATAAAAAAAAGTAGAAGCTTTCTAAATAAATAAATATACATCGCTAAATTATAATAGCTTATTTTCTTGGTTTATAGGAGAGACGTCGAAGGTGATTATTACGGGTCTCATTTAAGAAGTTACTGCTAATAAATGTATACTAAGTCATTCGTAATTTTTTTTTTTTTACAAAGATGATAATAAAGTTTGAGTTACATACAAATTATTTAAACTTTCACCACTATACCAACTCTAATACAGTAATGTGTTAAATAAATCTTATTTAGTTTTTTTGTGTATAAAAAAATAAATTTATAATTCCATGCATATTATTCTCAATTCCCCATTACTATACGTACTGAATTTAGTGGATTAAACCTTGTTTATTTAAAAACAACACTCATTCATGCGGAGAAAATTTAAGAAAAATTTAATGCCTCAACTTTATTGTAACAACCAGTTAAGAACTTCAGTTCTGCTTAACTACTTTAATGACTAGTTAATTTATTTAAGTTTAATGATGAAATATTTGAATAATTTCATCAATTAAAAATGTTTATATGAATCATAAAATGCTATATATATTTTTTTATTAATCCTCATGATATTCTACATAATGAATATTAAACATTTTAAACATATATTTAATTTTTTTTCTTTATTTAGTTAGTAGGGAGAGTTATAGGAAATGTTATGGAAAAATATAAAGTTATTCATAAACACATAATATTAATTAAACTTTTAAACACGCACTATTAAATGCTTTGATTTTTTTTTGTTCAACTAAATGCCTTGAACTTATACTTTAAAAAGTAACTATTGATTTTATATTTTGAATAAAATAAATTATTTTTAACTTCTAACCACGTATATATATCGACACACAATAGAAAAACTTATAAATAAATAAAATCCGTGCTCAAGTAAAAACATAATTAAATAGGTTTATGCCTCAGACATTGACTTTGATTATAGCGATAAGAAAAGAGAAGCCCTATAAAGTATAAAATAACAGTAATCTGCATTGAAAGTTTAGCACCTCCACTCTACATCCAATGCATCCACAATAAAATCATAATTTAAGGAAAATTAAGGGATAAAGTGGTAAGTAAGTCAAAAGGAGTAATAATTAACGAACACACTATCTATGAATGTATCTCTTCCATGCAGGAAGTTGCAATTAACTTGAGTTCAGTCTAAGAAGCGCGTGAGTAATGGGCACGTGGAATGAGATTAATCATTGTAAGACAAGAGATTAATGAAACTCTCAAATGTCAGCTCTGCCCCACGTCATGGAGACCAACGGGCCCCACCCTCCACCCGCCGTCAGTCTCCGTTATATTGTGTTTTAACCTAACATCCTACGCACGCATTTTACTCCATCTTTTTTTTTTTAACGGGGATAATGATGTCTGGATAGAATAGTAAAATGAAATCATAATTAACCAGCCAATTTTGACTCTCATCTTATTCTTTTAAATATACATTCTTAAATGTTTTTAGTTACTTACAAAGAAATATTGAATATATTTTTTTTGTTTTAAATATATTTAATATTTTTATTATAAGTAAAAATTTATTAATATTCTTAGTGCATAAAGATGATATATATTAGATAAATAACTGTCAACAAATTTTATATATGATAGAAGTGAAAATTATTTGAATTTTATTTGATAAAATTCTCATGATATATCATATTGTAAAATATTCATTTTAAAGCAGTTGGTGGTTATGAATTTTTAATTAACTGCGTTATAATTATTAAAACTTTCTATTTATAGGTAGTTTTTTCATCAAATGTTTCATTAGACAGTATAATAATAATAATATCACCTTTATTAAAATAAAACATATAAGATTTTAATAGATTCTATATTTTTATTTGTTTTAAATTTAATTTTATCGTATAACACATTAAGTTTTTGTGTTAATGGATCGTCTTTCAAATACTAGATGGTATTTATACTATTATCCATATTTTCCTGCTATCCCAACATCACCAGCATGTGTGGAAAGAAATGGTTTGACAAGGCATGTGTGCCATGCATATTCAGTGAGAAGCTAGATTCGAAGACTTGGATTTGTTAACTTGTACTAATCTACCTAACATTAATTTAAAAATAACGTCAATGTGTTTCATGGGAACAAGGTGTGTTTGAATGGGATAAACACAAGGTGTTTTATGGGGTCGAATTGGTAACTCTAAGATTTAGATATAATTTTTGTTCTCTTTATGTTTTTTAATTCTCAATTTAGTTCTTTAAATAAAAACATTTGATCTTTTGAAAAAAAATCGTAATTGTAATGGAATCGTTAACTAATTTTGTCTATATTTTATTTAATATTTACATTTGTTTCTCTTCTACTTTTCTCTCTCCAGATGTATCAGGCCTATATAGCACGAGATGCACATGAATCATTTTTCCTCTGCACATTTCAAAAACTAAAGTCAACAACCTCAATAATTTTGAAGAGGAGGGTGAAGACGTACTCTAATTTGACGCAGTTTTTCTCAATGTAACCCGCTAAAAGATTTGGGGACAAGCAAAATCATTGAGCACAATGACTGCCAAGAAAGGATATTATACGGAATGGTTTGTGATAAATGTTTTTCTTTTGGACGAAAATCACATCCAAATTTAATTAGCAGCGCAGCAAAATGACGTGTTGCACTTCTGCAGAACCATCCAAACTATGCCCCATTCCTATGATGCGTTCGTTTTAAAGAAAAATGGTGAAAAAAGAACAAGAAATAAGCAGTAAAATAATGTATGAATCCCTAGTCTCCCAGTGCCGGTATTTGAAACATAGATACACAATGCAGAGCAAAATTTCAATAGTCCTATAATATCTACTCATTTGACAGTTGGTAACTTGGTGATTTCAATTTCATAATTTTCTCCTATCTTTATCTTCAAGAACTAAAACAAGGACAACACTGATAGACGGCGGGTATCTTGATTTTAATAGAAGAAATATATATTCATGTAGCTAGCATTAATTTGTTTTTCTTCTATAAATTCAAGATTGATTAGTAAGGATTTTAACTAATCAAAATTTAAATTAAGGATTAAAAATCGACATTAAAAAAAGTCTAAAGAAAAAAAAATAATAAACTCTTTAAATTAATATTTTAAAGTTATTCACGAACTTGTGTTGATGAAGTCTACATCAATCTATATCTCTGACAAATCACACCATCTAATCTTGCTTTAAAATATTTTCAAATAAAAAATTTTAGCATGACTTTTAATCTGCTGTTCGAGGTGGAATATACTTTGGATATATGATAATTTTTTAAAAGAAATGTATTTAATGGCTGAACTGATACATTTGATTAGTGGATGAAAACTAATTAATTAATCTATTGTTGCCTTGATGGTGTTTGACGTTGATGCCGGCCTTAAACATTTTGGACGAGTGAAAACTGCCGTCCGTGCAAGCTTTATAGTTATTTAATTAATGTTATTATAAACAGAAAGAAGATCGCGTTCATCCATGATGTAAGCGTATCTATCTATAATTGAGCCAGTATAATAATTCTTTCACTGTGAGAGAGACTCAACTCAACACTCGTAATGCATTCTTAATTTCAAAATCAAATCCCCTACAAAACTGCTATGTGCATGAAAGAATTGAAGTTTACATATCTTAAATCATGGTTAAAGAGTGTAAGCTGATTTTCATTCACATGTAACAGTGTTTGGTTTCGTAAAATCACGATTCAGTTGTTTCTAAACATGATTTTAGATGAAAAATCCATAATATATAATTAAATAGATATAATACTTTGTTCCATAAAGATGACGAGATCAAAAGTAAAAACTTGTATGAATCAAAGTAACATCATTTTTTAGGAAGGATAACGACATTTTTTATGACACTTTCAATCGATCACAAATAAAGTGTTAATAATATTTCTCTAACACCGTTCTTCATGTGCAAATATAAATGTTTGGTAAGCTCAATATAATTTAGCCAAACTATTTTATTTTAAACGCTTTATTAGATAACATCTTGTAAGTTGTAATGTTTCCTTTTCGTTAAATTTTTTACTTAATGAAAATGTCATAAGTTATCACAATCTTTTTAGTTCATCAATTAAGGTTGTAAATTCGCATGAATGTTATTCTTTAGATTAGACAGTCTAAAAAAAACTTTAAAACTCATATGACTTTGTCAAACACAATTGAAGAAAATTATGTCATAATTATCAAGAATAAGGTGAATATGACACTTGAATGTATGGTGTAATTTTTTAAAACTAAAGGTGAAAGATTGGGTTTATTGGATTAATTGGTTTAAATAATTTATAAGTAAGATCCAATTAGACTCAATTAAAATTAAGGTTAAAAAAGTTTTTGTTTATTCACCTTAGGTTAATGATCGAGTCAAGTTGGGCTCTTGAAATTTAAGCTAAAAAATGAGTTTATTTTGCTTGATCCATTTAATCATATTATTATTTTTAATAAATTTATATATAATTCTTATGATTTTGTATATTAAGTATATTTCTTTTTTTTTTGCTTATTTTTATTTAGGGTTAATTTTCCCATTGACCCGACATGGGATTAGGTTGGACCATCAAATCAACATACTAAACATTGAATCAATCCTTCTTGATTTCATTCTTTAAGTCAGTATGTCTAAGTTGAACAATTCACTTTGCCAACTCTAATTACAGAACTACTCAAACCATATATTATGTGAATCACCAGCAAAATTAATGTGCATCTTACTAAAATATTTCCAGTCCAATGGTCAGTTAAATGACATGAAACACTAACAAAATTTAGTTTCATAGTTATGCCATCTTATTTTCTTTTATTGATTCACCAAAAAAATATATGTTGTTGATTCAGGTGGATAATTTTTTTTTATATCCACCCTAATTAGGTTCTTTGATTTCGTAATGAGACCCTGAGATCTTTTTACAAGTTTCTGCCATTTAGGTTAGCTATGATATTAATCATCAATTTAATTTAACCACGCTTAAAGTTCATCATTTTTATTTAAGAGTGTATTATATGAAAATTAAATTTGAATTCTTTCTAATAAACTTATCGCATGTTATTATTTTACATCATTGGATGTTAGACAAGAAGATGCGGAAATGAAAAAAGAGAGAATAAAAAAAATTAAATTAAGCTACTTAATTCTCTTGTTTAAAGAAACAAAAATGGCCCCAACATTTTCTCAATCTCTCCATTTTGAAAAGAAAGTTGGCTAAACATGATAAAGTGCTAAATTAAACCTTATGCGCGCTTACATATCTACTTTATATTAAGGATATTTACCTAATTATATATATATATATATATATATATATATATATTATTTCTTTATTTAAACTTTTTACATAACAAATTAAGAGAAACTAAAATTTTAACCTTATTTTTTTTTTCCATTCTCACTTCTACCAAACAACCTTAAAATCATCTCACCATTTACTGTATTTTTTTTCTCTTTTTTTCCCATCATTTTTTTACACCAAACAAAGCATACAAATGGGAGTTAATTATGGCTAGGCATATAAAAAGGAGAAAGGTGGCCTAGATGGCTAGATCATAGATGGGTTATTCATCGTTCTCAGCGAGCGAATTAGCAAAGCACGCATCACTGTCAATCCTCATTTCTAGGAGGAAAATGGGGAATATAGTTTGGGCTCGTCTAATATACAACGCCACTTGCACATCAAAGTAAACATTTGGAATAAATAATTTTTGAGGATACCATTGTTATTTTGGTATAAGGAAAAATAGCCAATGTTTTTTTTAGGTAATTAATAACAATGTTATGCTGGGTGAATTAATTTTAGAACAATATTTGTATAATTTCACTGTCAAATAGAAAAAAAAAACATTACAGTATTTTTTTGGTAATTTCTGCAGTTTGGTTAGTGTACGAGGTGTATACATCATTCATATGATTTGGATGTTCTCGTATTAATAACTAGTAACGAGAGAAAAAAATTTATAAGTTTTATCATTATTTGTTTATAAATACCTTTAACATCATATAACTGATTTTCAAGGGAGAAAAAAAAAACATGTTTTCGCTTGATGATGGATAGACTGCATTTATTTTCCCAAAACGTTTCATGCCATCCTCTTCCCTCTATGTACAAATTAGATTATTTTTGACAAAATTAACTAGTTAAAAAGTATAATATTGTAAAAAAATAATAATATCATAATTTATTTTTAAAAAATAACAAGAAAAATAAATAAATATATTAAGAATAAAAATAAAAAAATATAAAAAATTAGAAATTATTATTTTAAAAAATATTACTTCAATTAATGTTTCAAAAAATACTAAAAATTAGTGAGAAATTATTAAAAATAATTGTTTATCAAATAACTAAATAATTTTTTCAGCTAATAAAAAAAATAAAAACTAATTGAAATATCCTATTAAAGTGGTCGATTAATGAATTCAAATACAAGTTAATCATGTAAAATTCCCACCGCGTCAATTTCTTGATGTTTTGATATCATGAAATCAATGGAGCACTTCATTGAATATATTTGATAGTTCTTGTCCGTGGTTGGCAATGTGCAATCATCCTTATAGAAGAAGGAACACCAATCACAAAGATGGACTAGTACTTCCTTTATTTGATTTTCTTAGAAGAGAAAATGAAGAGTCATAGTCGATCCTATTCAAGACCTAATTAGTACTAGTACATATTGAAGAATATTTTAATATTTAAAGTTGATGTGAACATATTACCGAGAATTTAATAAATGTAAAATAATATAGTTAAATTAAAATATACTTATTTGATTCTAGTATTTTATTTGTAATAAAATATTATTGTAGTAGTAGTTATTAAATAGAGCTACAGATAAAAAGCAATTAATGTAAAACATTAACAATAATTTTGAAAAAAAATTGAATAACAATGAATATGAAATGAAGGTAGTAAAAAAAATAAATATGTAACATTTCAAAAAATACTAAAAAAATATATTTATCAAACAATCAAATAAGTTTTTTAATTAATAAAAAAAATCAAAAATTAACTAAAATGTCTAATAAAACATACTTTAAAATTGAACTATCTCACAAGGAAAAAAAATCAATATGTATAAGATCAAATTATTCCTCATCCTAACTATTCCTTTTTTAGTTCAAATTAAATATGATTTTCTTAACTCGATCCAACGACTCGACGTAGGCTTACAATAAATTTTATTTAAAAATATAAAATGAAAGCAAATTAAAACTCAGCCAGGTTAAGAGAGGAAAATAAATGCCACATAACCAGTGGAGTTTTGGGTTTGCTGTTATCGTACTGTATAATCTATCAAATAGGATTTGGAGTATTCCTTTGTACTTCTTTTCTGGTTTGAGACACTCCTTACGTTAAAAACCAGTTTTTTTTTTTCAATAATATTCAGTTTTGTCTTTTTTTTAAAAAAAAAAACTCAAAACATGGCAGACATAAATTGGGTTTGTCTTTCTAGAAAGCAAAAAATTGATCCAAACTATTTTTTAATTTCTGAGTCTAATTAATTAATTCAGATCCGCTTAACTTTATTTCAATTACTGCATCAACGGCGTCAGAGCTTAACGTTGTAAGATCTTGATGGCCCAGAGCCCTAATTTAATTCAATGGTCCTCACATATCAGACTAGTGTCTTGCAGGTGGAAGTAGAATTGTTTCGATGTTAGCTAGTAGTACTAAGGAGTAGTAGAAGAGGTTCACTTTCTAAAAGGAAAGTGAAAAATATTTATATATGTACCTAATAAAGCAACTTTGCATTGAAACTCAATCATTTTCTTATGAAAGTTACTTAGGCTTTCCAAGAAAGTCGAAAAGTTAATGCACTTATAAGTTATAACCCTTGACGTTATGAACCTTCATTATTTACCTTTTTCCTTCTCTGGATAAAACCAAACTATAGTTATCAATAGTTAATGAGCCAATATACAGAGTAACAATTAATGAACAATTAGGTTGAATCAATTGTATCCAGATAAGAAAATAAACAAGAGTACCATGAAATTAAGATTTCTGTCCAATATTTCAAAATTAGTAAAAGAACCTGGATTAGAAATCACTACGTTTTGTTTAATTATGAATATCGGACAAGAGAGTAATGTGACTCTTTCCGGTTAGTCAATTATTTAGCTATATATGTTAATAACAAGAGGTACCTATTACCTAAAAGCAAATGTACTGCACTCTAAAAATTGTTTGATCATTCTTATTTTCTAGTACGATTTTTGTTTTATACTGTATCACGCTCTAGCTGAATATACTTGAACCAGAATAGAGAAATCCACCTTTGTTGCAACCATCATATGCAAGTTTTTCCCGAAGCATCTTATAACAAACATTTTCATATGCTATATTTATCTTTCATATTGTACCTTTCTATCATCATTGGGCTAAAGAGCTACCCACGACCCAATTGATAGAGTGTTGTTTAATCTAGTCCAAAGATGATGTGTATTATGATTTGGTACCTACTTGATTCTCTATCCTCAAAATGTAAATGATAGAATCTAATCATATTTTATCTTCGAAGACCAAAGATATTTGATTAAATTAGATCACCATCTTAGAAACTAGTATATAATTTAGGTTGGACTTAGATATAAGGATAAATTACACACTTTGGATAGACAACCTCAAACTCTACGGAAAACCTATACTAGACACATAAATATTTCCAACCTTTCCAGACTAATTTTGACTAAAGTAAAAGACAAACACATGTTTACTTGTCCAATTACAACAATTTTTTTTGTGTGTGTGTGTAGGAGACTAAGATATTTTAATTTTAATACCATGCAAATATAATGAACATTTGTGAACAGTTATTTTTTACCACTCTACTTAAAAGATGATAACTGTCTTATATGTAACTTTAAGATTATAGAGAATCTAAATGTTTAAAATTAGAGTAACTCTAATCAACGAATTTAATGCGCGCGTGCAAACAAAATTTTGGAAAAGATACTTAAAACACGTGGAAGGAAAATATCATGAAAAATGGGAAAGACAATATAACATGATGGACCATTTCATGTTCAGAGGCATATATAATTGTACCTTTCAAAGATTCTTACCATATTTCGTTTTGGGTCCAAGTGTTGGGTTCATGCATTTGCACCGAGGGGGTAAGAGAACCAACCATACATTGGTATCTAATTGGGGCCACAAGATAGCGAGATTTAACCCCTTGACATGTGCATCATGGTCCATCCTAGCTAGTAATCTAGCTTGGTTCCTGCACCTTAGTGTGTAGCTTCCCACCAATCCCATCTCAGAGGACTCACAAAGTGAAAACTCATTTGCACCTTAGGGGAGTGTTTAATTTGTTGTGTTGCTTTTGGGGTCCCAGGTTTCAATTTAGATGCACACGAATGAAATCATAAGATAAATAAATGCCTTTAAGAGGGCATACCATGTTTTACTTTCACCCTTGGCCTAAACCAAAGTGGGATCATCAACTGCTACTTTGCTTCACCAATCTCAACCCTGCCCATATCGTATGATCAAGTACGTGCGTGTCATGTACCCTGCCCATACCATGTTTTACTTTCACCCTTGGCCTAAACCAAAGTGAATTTTTCACTTCTCTCCTTTTAGTGCTCATGTGTGCCTGCCTCATCATTCATCAATTCATGTCTTTGATGGAGGGGAAATTCTTGAATAAGCACGGTTATAGTTAGGGATCAGTTGATATGTATAGGGATTTTTTAGTATATATGACCAACAACACAATTGTCCATGTCTAGTGCTGAGTGTGACTATGGTAGGTGGCTAATGTTTACTTCAAATTTTCTCTAGATGAAGACTGAAGTGCTAAAATTTGAGAATATATCCATTTTAAAAAAAATTGTTTTTTTTTCTATCACTGTAACCTTAATGAAAAATATTTATCAGTTTATTGATGATTAATCTTTGATAGAAAATTTATCTTATTACCTTTAAAAAATTCAAATTCAGTTTCATTTGAACCAAAGATAAGGTTGTAGAGAAATAATATATATATATATATATATTTATTTTAAAACAATTATATTGTGATATAAACTAATGACTTAGTACTTAAAAGAAACTAATGGCTAGTAAAACACATTTTCGATTATACATTGTGGTAAATAAGCATTAGTATGTAAAAGGCTAATTTATAACATTAATAGGGAAAAAGCTAATAAAATGTTTTTTTTACAATAAAATGAGTATTTTACTTGCACTCACTAAAATATTCAACAATACTTTTATCGATCCTGAATACACTAACCATAATCTAATTGGTAGCAAATGTTTTAGCAGTTATATTTAAACTGTCACTAAGAAGCACAATAATTACCACAAAAAATAACGTTTGGTATAGTTGTCTTGCACTATAGAATTTTATAAAAGCAAGTAGCCATAATCTAGCATAAGTATCAAAAGAGTTGAACAGAGATCTTGAATCCTTGATTATTGTATTGGATATAATGTTTCTTTTGACAGGCATTCAATTATTTTTTCTTTCTTTTCAACGTAGTTGCGGAATTTGTAGCTTTTGCATTAAGGTAACGTGTGTGAGAAATATGAAGGAAAAAGAAAATTTAAAGTTATACTACAAAAAATATTATATTTTGTTGATTAGTATAAAATATAATTAATTTCATAATCTAGTTTCCACTACAATTAAAATGAGCTTCAACAGTCCCCATATGATGAATTTTAATAAGTTAAAAATACATGGAAATATTAAAAACTGGCACCTAAGAGACTAAATTGGGAATAAATATATTAGTGAGTCAGCAAAATTTGAAAATACGATATTTGTCTATTCTTGTGAAAAGTCTAAAAAGTGGTTGTTCTGTGAAGAAAAACGCTTTGATTTGCATTTTCAGAATCTCCTAAAATTGGATGGTGGGGAATCTCACGCCTAGTAGCAACACAAGTAGTACAGAATTAGCTCCATCGTGTATGGATAGGTTTAAAGACTATCCCCACATCTGTAATCGACGCGTACAGCCTCTTCCCTTCTGCTTCTGATTCCACTTCACACTTATAGAAATAATATTATGTTTAACATTGTTACTAATAAAGTTATGAGCTTAAAATCGATGCACTGGTGTAAAGCAATTTGCAGTAAAAAAGAGGGTGTAAAACAATTTTCAACAGTCAACTGATCACAAATAATGTTAGAAATAAGAGTTTAATATTCATTCGTCAAAGTTTATGATAAGTCTTATCCAGTTCATACATTACTTATTTTTTCTAATAAGATATTATACATAACATTTCTAATTAATTAATAGTGTAAATTTTTTGTCCAGTATATATATTACTTTCTCTAAAGTTGTTAGAATATAAAATCTATACACCTATAAAAACAAATGCAGCTACATAAATTGATCTATATAGCTACTCTTCGTCAGCATTTTAGTCTTCCAGAATTTTTGGTAACAATAAGATATGAGATCAGAGCGCTTTGGGCTTGGAAAAGGCTTTTGAAAACATGGAGAAGCCCATGATGTCTGCTGATCAGTAATCTGAGAATAAAAACCACTTGGAATAGCAATTGATTATAAACCGGTTTGGATTTGAGAATAAATAATTAAAATAAATTTCTAAAAGGAAGTAAAATAATTTAAAAATAAAATATCTCAAATTTCTAACTTGATTTAAAATGATAATATAAAAAAGTGTATTGCTATTGTTAATACTTCAAATTATCCTTTTGAAATTGACATTAGGCAGCACTTGAAATAAGAAAAGTGATTAAAAGAAATAAATAACAAGTAAAGATAAAAGGAAAGTAGATTGAGATGATAAAAACATTTGTAAGAGTTATTTTAACTCTTATTAAGTCACATATCTTATTCTGCTCTTATATATTTAGATTTTATTTCTTTCAAACATATTCTTAATTTTATTTTGATTCAACATTTATCTCAAAAAAAAATTTCTCTATTATCTCAAATCATTTTTTTTATCTTATCCGTGTATTTTATTTTCTTAACATTTTTTTACAGATTCTTAACAACTTATTTATTTCAATTTATCTTTACTTTTAATTCAATTTCGATAATTTTAAAAAATAATTTCTCAATAATTAAAAATAAAATTGTATTACAATATAAATTATTTATGGTAAACTCAAAATATAATTTTATACTGCCAAAAATATTTATTTATTATAATATAATTTATGTATTTTAAAAAATCCTATTTATTATAAATTTTAATTATAAAATGAGGCATTTATTAATGAATGAATAGCCTAAAGTACTACCAATACGCAGGTAATCTAGAAATGAGATGTTAAGTTGTTTGGCTTTTGGATGAGTTTTTTTTTTTTATATAATTTTCAATCCCATCCGTTCATATAGATCCAAGGGCTTAAAAAAAAACGCAGGACTCAGGACCCGTTTCCAATTTTGTTAGAGCCGCCAAATGATAATGCAAAACAAATTAGAAAAAGCGAATACTTACGTTGTAAAAAAACAAAAAAACAGAGAAATTGTTACCATTTGTGATTTGTGAGTTCCTACGCAGTGTTCTCTTTCGTTGTTGTTGGTCGTGCTCGTCCTCCTTTCTCTCGGCGATCCGAAGCGCAAAACCACCGCAATCCCTACGAATTTCGTGTCTCGATCCCGAATCTCAAGGTAACAAACACCGATTCCAAAATCTATTGTTCTGTTCGACTTCCATGTTAATCTTGGTAATGATTTTGATGCTTAGATTCTTAGATTCTCTTCGTGGCACAGGATGGCTTTTTCTTTTGTTTTGTTGTTGCACGCTCATAGTCATAGGGATAGCTATTCTGCTTGTAAAGTCTTGTTTTTGTTCATCTACTTTTGTGGCCTTGGTCTAATTAGTCAATTCTCATTCCTATTTTCTTTAATATATGTTCATATTTTAAAAAATAGATTTGAAATTGCATGCTTCCTGGGTTGAAACAAGTAGGGTGCGTTTGGTTTAATATACAAGATATAGTTAAGGATGTTCAAGTTCATTCTTGGAGATGGTTGAGGGCAAGGAGGAAAGGTTTTACTTATTCTTTGACATCATGGATATCAAATCCTAGAAATGTCTTGGAGAAAGTTCAATACATCTTTTGAATAATGACGCAGAATGTTGGAGGTTGAAATATGGGAAATCAGTTGTATAAGGTTGTTGACTGGTGGACGTTGGAATTGGCAGTTGCTGAATAAAGAATTTATATGAGGGATGTGGTGCAATGGCATGGGATAGTTATGGTGAGGGACCAAACTGGGGGAATGAGTTAGTGGATATTATTATGTTCAAGTTTGAAGACTTATGGAAGCGGTCAAAGTTATGAAATAATTCTCAGGTATCAGTTGGGGATATGGATCGAAAACATGGTGGGCACTTGGTTCTGGATCTGCTATACATACATAATTTAGATGTAGATGGTCCAATTTTGAACAGATAAAAGGCAGTTAAAACAATAAAAGGGAATGCTTTCGGATGTGTCGCAGGAAAAGAATAAATGGATTTTAACTCAAAGATGATGTGCTTTTGGATGCTTTCATATGATCAGAATCGATGATGTGCTTTTGGTCCTTTGGTTGCTTCGAATTATGCAGGTTTAAAGATTGGTAATATGCTGCAGCAGGAAGTGAGCAGAGAAATATAGTTGGTATTTAAAGTTTTTTTTTTTCTATTTCTCTGTGTTGGATTTATACTCTGGGTGTTATCTAGAGGTCTTTTGAACTATGATGAAGTATACTGTTGCTGTCTTGGTTTTGGGCACTACTTGTGCTAAAACTGAGTGTTTTTTAATATTATATTCATCTTGGCCTTTCAATAAAAATAAAAATAAAAAGCTACTGTGCGAGGCTATATGTAAAAATTAATTCCCTAACCATATATGTATAAGAAATAATATTAATAGGGAATACACCTGAAGGCATTATAACAAATAGTTAATGCTTATGTGTTTCTTAACTGTTTGTTTCGAAGATCATTGACAAAATTGATTTTGAAATGATCTGATTTAAGTAGCATTGACAAAAAGCTACTTAAAGTTATTTCAACTTTGGACCCATAATCAATTCTTCAATGTGAAATCAAACATGTGAAAATTTACCTAAAATTGCATTAAGTGATATTTCAACGTAATTCTAGAGAATATAACGTGAAACCAAACATGCACTAAGTCTGATGAAAACACTTTCAAAGATTTTATATGAAAAAAATGTTTGAGTTATTTGACTTGATTCCAACTAACCCAAAAATGAAAATTTGTTTTTGCAGCTGGAAGAGATGAATTGGATTCAGCGCAAGATCTACCTTTACAATGTGACTTTTGGGCTGTATATGTTGGACTGGTGGGAGCGTTGTACCTTCAGTATCCTTTATTCCACTCTATAGTCTATTCTAAATGGATTTTAACTCCTTTATATGTTTTTCCTTTTTAATTCTCCTGGGATGCAAAATTTTGATCATTTCTAGATATTTATGTGGGGTTTTCTTTAAAAAGATTCATCAATTGTTCGAAATTTGTTTGTCACATAATTGTAAGTTAAGTCTGTCCAATAGTGCTTTTGGTGTACTTTGGTTAGAAAGACAACCGAAACTATGTTAGAGAATTATGACAAAGAAGTTAAGGAATTTCTTAAATTCATATGCTGCCTTGTCTGTTGTGTTACTGCTTGTTGGAGTTCCTAAACTTATGTAGATATTGTGGTGATTATATTAATGTGTTTCGTTCTACGATACGTTACTCAGTTCTTCAAGAGGTAGTGTATCTCCTCTGTCTTTTTAATTAGTGACATAAATTGAATTTGGCCAATTCTTAACATGCTGGTAGTTCACTAGATTATAATGATGTATAATTTTATATATGGTTATTCAGCTAGTTTTTATTTCACTTATTTAGGAATGCATGTCACTAGTCTGCAGAGAATATTTAACATGCATGTAGTAAACAGCACACTCTGACATTTCTCCAATCTCCACCTATTCAAACTCTTAACAAAATACTTTTTTACGTCACTAAACTCCTACATTTGTCTCTATGGAGCATACTATGGGCTATTAGACTATATTCAAATTTTAGAAAACTCAGATCTATATATGTACAACATCTTTACGTGCAGTCATTGTAAATTAGAGATCCAAGCCGAAATAAGCACAGCAACATACAATTCTTAGAGGGATTATATATTTATATTCTTGGCATCTAAATAATCCAATTGATGTAAATCCTTTGTAGTGCAACGGTATACCATTCAGAGAGCCCTTTATAGCTTAGCATCCGATTCAGCTCCCATTCCCAATTCTGAATATTCAAGTAAATGTAGAATTGTAGATTCTTCGCACGCAATACTTCCACAGCCTTTGAATAAAAAATAAAAGTGTTCAAAATCTTTAATTATTGTTGAAGACACTTATATTGCAATTTTAGCAGTGTTTTTTTAAACTGCACTAGACCAGCTTGGAAATGCGACCTTATTTCTTGTATGATTTCTTATCATGCAATTGCAAGAGAATGTCTGTGCATGTTGTAATTGAAATTACTGTATCAATTTGACCTTTTCTTCCCGTCTAAACTTTTTGTATTTTAAAAATTTCAGGTATGTTTGGTAAGAAGCAAAACCATTGTCACGGGAAGAAGCAAATGTAGATTGGTGTAGCTGAATAGGGAATATCTTGATATAGCCTGACTTGGAATTTCTTAAAGCTACCCAAAAATTGAGCTTTTGATGCCCCAACTATACACCGTCATGAATCTTATTTGAACATTTATTTTCATATAAGCTTGTATGGGATGCCAATTAGCATTCTTTACATTGTAATAATTGTTGGGAATGCTCAGTACTAAGCGTTTTGACTTTTTGAATAGTGGAAAGTGTGAGCTCCACCGTAATGCCATCAAAGGTTTCTTGACTTTCTTCATAAAAAAGGGGAAGTGTAACTAAAGAAAAAACATTTTTCACATTTCGAGATGGAATGACTAAAGCTAGCTAAAATTTTAGTCCTTTTTATTTTTCTAAATTGGAGAGCATAGTAAGAAAAACTTAGAGGGGCATTGGATAAAATTATGTGTTCAATTTTAAAATATCATCTAAATAGTCATGGATGAATCCTCTTTACTGGAATTAATGCTTGTTATTCATCCTCTTTAGTGGAATTGTGGAATTATGATTCCGTTGAATCTAAAACTTAAAGAAAGAAAAAAGAAAGTGTGGAGGCAAAAGAGAAGAAAATAAGAAAAGCATAGTGCTGGGAAGTGAGGGGTGAGGAAAGAGGAAGAAAGGAGGGTAAGAGTATCATTTTGCATGTTTTTGAAAAAGCGAGGTGAAAATTACAAAAATAGAAGTGAGAATAATAATTTAAATGTTCTGTTCTTAGATTGTCTAACAAATATTACCTTCAAAATAAAACTACAGGTGGTATAATTATTATTTAATGTTTCACACTAGTTTAATGTTTTCCATTAAGAAATTATTAAGAAAAATATTTAAATGCTAAAATCATATACTGTTTAAAAATAATCATAGGCAAATGTCTAAACAAGGTCCTAAATTCAAACCTTGTTTGCGCCGTTGTGCAAAAAAAATAAAAAAACACAGTAAATTTTTGTTATTAACTTCGTATTTTCATTAGTAAGTATTTCGTACATTATATAATTATTTTAAAATTAAGATAAAAAAATAAAAGTATTGATTAAAAGATTAAAAAACTTTAATTTCTGCAATGAGATATGCCTAACAAAATATAAATAGTTGAAAAAAATATACTAAACAAAATAAGAGAAGAATAATTGAGAATATTTTAATCATAATATAATAATATTTGATTTTAATAAAAAATATCTTCATGTGTGCAAATTAACCTTAAAAATAAAAAAAAATTATAATAAATTATAGGTTTAAATGTTCATAAAAAAATGCATTTTAAAATACACCGTCCATTCCTTGGAAAAAAATACTGTTCATATTGAATAAATTATAAAAAAAAAAAGTTTTATAAACATACTATTAAATGATCTCTTTTTAACTTATAAAAATATTTACTTTTTTGTTTCGACCTTTTTCCTAAAAACTTATTTATCTTAAATTATTCAGACATTTTAACTAAAAAATTCTTTATAAACACAACTATTAATATTTTGACACACTTTATTAAAATTAAAATCAATGATGGATACATCTTTAGACCCACTCCATGTTTTGAAACGTTGTAAACCATGACCTCCAGCTTAACAATACGTATGGATAAAACTACCACAAATGGTGTCAAACACGTGCTACAACGTGCTGGTTGTAGAAATAGTAATTACATACATTTCATCAAAGAACTAAATATACCATCCAATGCTTTACAGAGGGAGTTTTGTGTGATGTCCAACCGAAAATGATATTTTGGGAAAACTAGCGTCTCTAAATGATAATATGATCTCATAAAACTATTAACATTTTATTAAAGAAACATGCAAATTATAATAAGTCAGTAACCATCTTTCGAGAAGCTAGAACTGGCATGTAAATCTTTACAACTAGGGGTTATATAACCAGCAAAGAGGTTTGTCATGTCATGTGGGACATAAAAAATCACCACAATAAGTATAAGAAAAATATACCACCCACTACACTTGTTCTCATCATCAGCATAAACAACCTAGGACCTTCACACCTGGGTCAATGATGTTGATGTTGATGTTGTTGTACCAGACTCTATCTTGTAAACCTCTAAGTTTGAAGTAGCCACAGCAGACAGACTATAAATCTCGGGAGATCGAAACTCATCACAGTCTGTGGAGCCATTCTTGGTGAAAAATGCAATCATAGTATTCATCATCCTACTCACAGCTGACTCGAATTCTTTCTGGGCGTTAGCCGTAGAACTATTGCCACAACTTGGAGCTAGATTATGTAGAACCGACCCGACCGGAGCCCCCTCTGTGTATGATTTACATGCTCTCAGTATTTCAAATGCTCGGGTACGGAAATGTCCCGCAACCAGCTCCTCAAAGTGCTGCACATGAAGGAAATGTTAAATAAGTTGGAGGGTGATAATCCACAAGTACTCTGCATTTCCTGTTTATTCATCAAAGTAGCAACTCCTAGTATCCTACAAGTCTCAAATAATAATTAGTAAAATGGATTTCATATTAATTCTTTCTTTTTACTTGATACATAAAGTGTCAGTTATCTGTTACAGTTTTAAATATGAAGAATTAAAATTTATTCATAATAATTTCTTAATTTTTTAATACCATAGGCTAAAGTCACTGAAAGTAATTTTCCAACACAATACATTATTCAGCTCCTAAAATCTGTAGCCTGTTTAGTGACTTCATAATCCTCTTCTCATCTATTTATTTTTAACATCTAGTCAAACTTTAATATTATAAATTAATATAATATATATTATATGACATGACATCTAAAATCTTGAAACAGATATTTAGTTTTCCTGGTCCAATTTATTGAGTAGAAACAGTATCATAAAAAAAGCAGCCAAATCCATCAAACACCCATCTTTGAAATTCAGCTCAGAATCACAACAATTACTAGAAAAATAAGTGACCATTTGGTTTGAAAAAATGTTTGCTATTCTCATTTTCTGATTTCACTTTTAATTACCAAAATACCATCTTGTTTTAACTTTGTATGCTGTTTTTATATGTTTGTACCTTGTATATGAAACAGTAAATACAACTTTTTATTGTTTTGTTTTCACTATTTCTTATACAAACAAACTTTGCAAACAGTTAAGATGAAAACAAGG
This sequence comes from Glycine soja, assembly GCF_004193775.1. Classification (NCBI taxonomy): domain Eukaryota; kingdom Viridiplantae; phylum Streptophyta; class Magnoliopsida; order Fabales; family Fabaceae; genus Glycine; species Glycine soja. Next base: position 7,337,900 of record NC_041009.1, on the reverse strand, counting down.
TGGCATTTTTAGTAATTAAAAATGAAAATAGAAAATAAAAACAGAAAACATTTTTCTCAAATCAAACAGCCACTAAGATATCGAAATCAAAGACATATACCCAACGATTACAGAATCATGTATTGTTCTAGTCTACATACCTTTGGGGGTTTACGCAGAGTATACATCATTGTCTTTAAGGATAAAATAAATGTACTCTCGTTGTACTCCTTAGATCTTCTTTGCCCCTCAGCACCAGGATATGTTGACGTATACCCAGGCTCATTAAAAAAAGGCTTCTCATTTAGAATTAGAGCTTGTATCGAAACCAACACTTGTAGCATGGTTGATTTTTCTGGTATCCAATTTTCACTATTACTACCATGCCAAGTGCCCAAGAGACTAAGGCAGACTTTTCCACAATTATATAAATTTGGATTTAGCCTTAGGCCACCTGAATGGTAGTGAACTTTCTGCAGAAGATAATATGAGTTTATATTATACACACAGCACGAGACACACCTTAAAACATATGGAACATGGATGATACATACCGGTGGACCTGCAGGGTAGGTAGAAGGAAAGAGGCAATCGAAAAAGAAAAGACCATCATGGTATGGGGTGCCTTGAGGTCCAATTATAACAGCCCTTAGAAGCTCCATCCTTGATTCACTAACTCTCACAAAGATTGTCTCTGTAAAAGTAAGTTCACAAGCAATGATTGAAAATCAAAGCAAATTTTCATAAAGGTTGAATTTCATGTTTCACCAAAATGGTAAAAGATTGGATGGTAACAAAAGAGGTTGGATGATGATTTTCCATTCTCCCAAAAAAGATTTTAAAGATGGCAATTGTTATTAGAAAAGTGGATTAAAAAAATTGCACGAGAGACACTTCAAATAATACGTCTCAAGGAAAGGCCACAACAGCAACAAATATAATCTTGTAGATAAAGGATAACGAATATCTTTTTTAGAGAGAGAAAGACTTTACCTGGCAGATTTTCCTCTAAAATTTTCCATTCCTCCTGGATCTTTTTGGCCCAATTTTTAGGCTTCTGTAACATTTTAAAAAAGGCAGATTATATGCAATCAGTTGCTTAAAATTTAAAAATACATGTTGGCAAATGCAACCTATTACACAAAAATAGTTTCCCAATATTTATCACCTGTGCATCTTTAGTTTCCTCCTTATCATAGTGATGATCGGGAAAAGAGTCAACAGTATCAAATTGCTTAAACTGTCGAAACTTTTGCAGGACAATATCTTCAGTTTCATCCACTTTTGCCTTGGAACTAGATTCTGTACGGGAAAAAGCAACAGCCTGCTTGCATTCACAAGAAGAAATGTCCTTCAACCAAGGCAGTGATGCCTCCACCCCAGGAGGCAAATCCACATTGTCTAATTGGTCCTGCATACTTGAATAGTCATCTTCATAAATATCATCATCATTGTAATCAAAATCATAATCAGCATCTTCATCTCCGTCATCGTCAATCATATCTGCATCATCATCAATCATATCCTCGTCATCTTGACATGAAATATCAGAATTGGAACCATTATGATTGTTTGAATTCAGTGATCCTGAGGTAGAACTCTTGCAGAGATCACCACTCCCAGATGACTCTCCAACACTCACAGAATTTCCATGATCACTGATCAAAGTGTCCTGCAAAAGAAGATAAGCCAAAAAAAATTTTAAAAAATAAACACATAGTACTATAGGTAATGCTAAGCACATGGGTTCATCCCCAAGCTAAACAAAAAATTAAATAGTTTTCCACTGCCACCTATTGCAACTTTTTCACTATACTCCCCCCCACCCTCCCCAATACACACACCCCATCTTTTCCCCCCAGAAATTGTTCTTTTTTTCAACCTTGATTATGTAAAAAGTAACCCATCCATTGTATAATGGCATAATATGCAGGATTGACACAGGAAGTGACTTTGCTGCAATGTGCAGATTAGTAAGTCCAGCAGTAAGCCACCATGTCAACAGATTTTTCACTTTGCTACTAAGTTTGGGTGATTTAAGAACACTCTCTTGTCTCTATTATTAAACCGTAGGCATGATATATCATGAAGAACATACCAACCACATCATATCACTGTTAAGAAGTAATAAGATTCAGCTACAGGTATCGATAGGCTATGAAGTCAACTCTGATAGGGGCTTTGATACTATGGGGTGCCTAAGTCCCACATCGAGTAGTATATGATGCATAGTGAAGTACTTAAGTGCCTAGTTTTTAAGGGAGGGTTCTCTAAGTACTTGGGTGCATATCAAAATCATTAATTTTAAGGGGTAGGGGAAAAAGACAATCCCTTATCCATGAATTTAACATGTACCAACTACTTATTCAGTTTAGGATCATACCCAGAATTTGCATGCGATGTAACTGGCACTCGAAACAAAAGTCCAGTCAGTTTCACTCAATATACTAACAATTAACAACTAATATTTGCCCATAAAAAAAAAGTCCAGTTTCATTTTTTTTACAACAATAGAAATTTAATACTAAAAAGCTTAGAAGATATTTACATACTCCCAAATCAAATGTACAAACAAACACAAACACGTTATCAAAGTCGGTCTTTTGGCTATTTTCAAAGATGATGAGTTCTTAGAAAAAACGAGCTAGTTGTATGGCATTTTACGCATTGCTCCCACCCACATTAGGAAATATCGCTGTTAAATTATTAATGGCGACGTTTCAATTGTTCCGTTGCACACCAGCCAGAAATCAACACTCCCGATAGCAACAAATTTATGAGCCAAAACGAGGAAGGTAAAAATCCTTTCATAAAAAAAGAAGAGGACCAAAAGAACAAAGGGAGAAAAAAATCATCAAAAAAGAAAGAAAAAAAACGTGAGCTTGCAAAATTCAGACGATCGAGGATGAAGGGTCAAAATCCAAAAGGGCACAGAAGACGAACATGAACAGAACGAAAACATAAGCCCATATGATAAAGCAACAACCTTTACCCATAATATAAGTCCGACAAACATGAGTGATACAAGGAACGGAAAATGAAGAAGAAAAAAGGGAATATTTTTACGGTGAATTGGTGGAAAGGGGTACCTGCTCCGGTTTTCGTTTCTTCATCCCAGAATTGTGAGGGGTTTCGTGAAGATCCATCGGAATTGAACAGAACCCCAACACAACACAACACAAGTTAAACAATACAAGCTTAGAGAGAAAGATACCACCTAAGTGCAGACGAAGAGCCACTTACACTCCAAAAAAGGGGTCAAAATAATACCTAGTGTTAATTAATATACAGAATACTGTAAATGTTTTTCTTTAGGAAGAGAAAAAAAACTGATTTTTACGTAATTATATTTTTTAATAAAAAATTAAATCTATAAATTTCATTTTATATTTAAAACTAAATAATAATTTAAATTATAAGATAAAAAGTATCTATTAACTTAAATCGACATCAATACCTCAGAATAATTAATGATTAATTTCGATTGAAAAATACTTGATTCACACAAAAAAAAATAAAGAAACATTAATATATCTCCTGTGTATCTGCTTCTACTATTTATCCACTATGTATCGAATCATTCCCATATTAGTTTAAAAAACTCAACTAAATAACAATTTTAAAAATAATAAATGTATTTTTTTAAAAAAATTCTTGACAGGATATTAATTTTTATAATTGTAGTTAGAGAAGCACCAATCCAAGACCGTATAATTAAAAACAACTAATAAAAAGAAACTAACATTTAAAATAAAAAATAAAAAAGGAAATGGACAATTATTTCCTTCATTTACGCAATTATATCATTCTGTTTTTGTTTTTGTATTGTTTCATAAAATTATGTTCAGGAAGTAAAAATGTATATATATGACATTGTTACAGTATTAATTTTTTAGAAGTTGAAAAGATTTAAATATAAAAAAAAAACATTAATCTTTATTTAACTTAATCTTAAAAAGAAATTAAATAAAAAATTATACTTACCGGAATGGAACTAACCAATGTCAAGGTACACATGATAAGCAGACTCATTATCTCACAAGTTGTACTAAGAGTACCCTTGTTAATGGGATAAGAGTAGAGCTTGCAAAATAAAGGACGATAAAACTTAAAACTTAAGTGAGAGATGGAAGTTGTTTGTAGGAATTGTTAGAGATAATTACTAGCGTTTATATGATAGCTAGTAGATAATTATAATTAAGAGATAATGTTGTAGCTTATAAATAATTGAATACATGACATGTGATAAAAAGGTTGTGACATTCAAATAATGAAGTGATTAAAAATAATTTGTCGAGTTGGGAGTCCAATAGCTAAGGACAATGTGTCTGTGTTCCTATGTCATGTGTCATGTCTGATATAGAGAGCTAGTATACGTATTGGAACATCATATCGTCTTGATACATGTATCTTGTGGGTCCAGAACAATATAAAAATTAAATTATTTTTATTTCCTAACAATTAAATTAAACAACTCTCATCTCTCACTTAAAACTTAAGTGAGAGAGGGGAGTTGTTTGTAGGAATTGTTAGAGATAATTACTAGCGTCTATATGATAGTTAGTAGATAATTATAATTAAGAGATAATGTTGTAGCTTATAAATAATTGAATACATCACACGTGGTAAAGAGGTTGTGACATTCAAATAATGAAGTGACTAAAAATAACTTGTCGATTTGGGAGTCCAATTGCTAAGGACAATGTGTTTGTGTTCCTACAATGTCATGTGTCATGTCTGATATAGAGAGCTAGTATACGTATTAGAACATCATATCGTCCTGATAAGTGTATCTTGTAGGTCCAGAACAGTATAAAAATTAAATTATTTTTATTTCTTAACAATTACTAAAAATAATAAAATGAATTAAATAAGGTGAATAATGAAAAAAATATTCCTAAAAATAAAAAGTATTGGTAGTATACCAAAATTAAAATATATATAAGTTTGTGTTTGAGTTTTTGAAAAATATTTTTAAAAAAATAGAAAATCATAATATATATATATATATATATATATATATATATATATATATATAATATAATTATTAATTAACGAAGGATAATGAAGACTATGCACTTGGAGGGTAAAAAATATATTTTTAGTATTTCCTTGATGCCAAACAAGTAAAAGAAAAAAAATTTAATTTCCTTAACACTAGAATGCCATGTTAAACAAAGTTTGAAAATGAACTTAAAAAATAAAAAGTAAAAAGAACATATTAAAGTTAATTATAGATTTTTTTAAAATATTTTATTGGTCAAAATGTAGTAAAAAAAATTTAACATTTTTATTTAATTTCTTGTTAGATTATGTTAATTAATATTAATGGTTTTTTTCATTATATTTGTCTCTTTTAAAGTTACACACATATATTTCTTATTTCCCATTTTATGCATAGATGGAGAAAAAAAGTCACGTGTTCTCCTTTTAATATAATTAATGCAATTTAATTTAATTTAATACTAATAGTGCAGTAGTTACTATTATTTAAAATTTAAAAATGTTTAATTTAAATTTGAATTTGAAATAATAGCATAATCAAGAATAAAAAATGTTGATAATAATAATTATTTAAAAATTACAAAATCTGCAATCTAGTCAAGATAATAGATCATGATCTAATTAATGAGCTAGTAATTGACTTGATTTGATTTGACCTGATGTATATTAAAAATTTAAAATTATATTCAACTAACATTAATTGAGTAAGAAGAGTTTATTCATATTTCAAAATCTAAAATAATAATGGATGATAATGAGACATCAAAATAGCATTATAAAGGTGATACATTTTTTTATAAAATTGGTTGAGTTGCATGGATTCCAATTGGAATCCAGTAGCTAATTGGTTAAATTTGATCGAATCATCTTCAATTAATTATATAATCAATCTAATAATAAAATCGATTTGAACCGGATTCAATTATGCCTATATCAAACAAAAGAAGTTTCGAAAATGAAAAACATTCTCTCAATCTCTATATATACGAATAAGAAATTTCATTAAACAACATCATAAATACGCATCGTATTTATGGTACTGCCAGACTTTGAAGTTTGAAGTACACCAGACGGCAGCAATCTAGCAAACTGATGCCCACCATAAGCACATGTGCATACCCCACGTGGAGTCTAGATAACCAATAAAATGCTCCAATGTAGCATTTAAGCAAAAGATCATACCGTAGAGTATAATGACCCAAGTCAAGTCAAGGCGCAAACTGCACTTTCTCTCATTTCCCATTTCACAATTTCTTGTGGACTCACATCATCCAGGATATACTATAAATTACGTTTATCTATTTTTATTTTTTTAATGAATCCAATTCCTTTTATTTGTTCACAAATTTTATTATATTTATTTAAAATTAATAAATATATTTTATATTTTTATAACACTAAAAAGAGAGAAATATAATAAAAAAAATCATTAATCCTAATTAAAATAATCTAATAAGAAACCGAATAAAAATATTAAATTATGTTTATTACCTTTTGACCTACAAAATAATAAAATAAGATTAGAAGAATATATAATTAACTTTAAATGGTTCTCTTTCCTTGCTTTTTATAAAAATGTTTTCTAAACTTTGTTAACACAACATTCTAGTGTGAAGGAAATTAAAATTCTTCTTTTACTAGTTTGGTAAAAAGGAGATATTAAAAATTTCTTTTTTTACAACATTTTTTCTTTCAGCACTTCTTCTTTTTCGTTAATGATATATATTATGATTTTATACTTTAACAATAAAAATATTTTCAAAAACTCAAATACAATCTTACCTGATTAGAAAGCACTTGGAATGAATTTATATACGAAATTAGTTTTATTTCCCAACAATTAATTAATATATATAGGCACATATTTACGTCCCTAAGTGGATTTTAGGCGCCAAATAGTAATTAGCTAGTATATAATTTAACAATACAATATACTAATTTTAGTATACTAATCACTATACCATTGAAACGTATTCACAAAAAAAAATACCATTGACACGTATATTTAATATTAATATATTAAAAATATCATGATATGTTACCCATAATTAATGTAATTGTAAAGAATACATAATACATAATTAATGCAATTGTAAAGAATAACATCATGATTATTATTATTAAATTAATGTTCTTGGTCGAAACCACCAACTGGATACGGGAAGAGCAATGTTGATGCTCATCCATCCAATAGCTATGATGTTGGTATTTGCCTGTGGGATCATAACAGAATTTCATCAAAGCCAATTCAGTTTGTTCATCGGGCATTTCAGATCCTAGGGAAGCAGAGGCCTGCGGTCTTTCCATGCTCTTAGTTGAACTTCACAAATGCGAAAAGAGAGTATCATATTTGAGCTTCATTCTAAGCTTGTTGTAGACTCAATAAATGGCTCCCTCAGAGGTTCTTCAGAATATCATAACATTGTATCTAAGTGTAGAACTTTATTTTTCAACTCTACAGTGAGTTTTGTGAGAAGACAAACTAACCAAGTTATTCACTCCCTAGCTAGGACAACTCGCTTTTGTGCTGGCATCTCTAAGTTTGATAATATTCCTCAATGTATCTACTCTGCTATTATGAATGAAATGCCCTGATTATCTTTATCTTAAACAAATCATGATTATTATTTAGAATTAAGTTAATACGTAATTTTATTCCTGATTATTTTTAGAAATAACTTTTTATCTGTTTTCATAAAATGTAATAAAAAAATGAATTTAAGATATACTTGTTAATTAGGGTCATGTGAGATCTTAGGTGCCAAATATTAATTAGTGTATATGCATCTTTAATAACAAGCCCTTTCGAGAAGGAGAAGTTATGGCAGGAATTCATGTTAATGGGGTGGAAATGGCTATCGAGGTTTTCTAGTGGTTTTAGCTACTCACATGTGCAATGGTACCTTAATCCTGGGGCTTGCTTTTTGGTGGTAAACTAAGTTGCTGGGGTATTCTGTTGATGGCATTACCATGGTTTGGCTACGCGTGAAAACATGGTCTGGGTGCTCTTGGTGAAATTGGTCCATTGATGCTGTATATACATAGTTTTCCTTTTGTTGTTTGCGTGATGGGTGCATGCTTTTGTGATTGGTTACCCCTTATTAATGGCTCTGTTTCAATTAATGCTGTGTAACCATGACTGGTGGGTGTAGTGGGGGAAAGAAAAAACTAACTGTTTGTAATTGGCTGAGGTATATCTTATACCTTTTTAATGAAATTGGATCTCGATTTGCTGATTAAAAAAGAAAGTATGCTAATTAGAATCCACTGTTAATTATTTCTGTAAAAAAATAGATTCCTCTATCATTATTTTTATTCAGTCACATATTATAAATTAGATTATACGTATTAGAAAATGAAACAATTACTCTTCCAATCCAATTTAAGAAACGAAAGCCAGAGTAGGTACCCCTTTCCACCGATTCTCCGAAAAAATATTCCGTTTTTGTTCTTAATTTTTCGTTTCTTGTGCAATCATTAGTATAAAATCATGTTTTTCGTACTTAGAATACGGGTAAACTTTAATGCATTATCATATGGGGTTATATTTTTTTTTTCTTGTTCATGTTGGCCTTTGTGTGTCCTGTTGGATTTTGACTTTTATTCTTGATCCTTAGAATTTTTGTGAACTCACGTTTTTTTTTATAATTTTGTTTCCTTTGTTTTTCCCCCTTTTTTATGAAATGATTTTGATTTTTCACGTTTTGACTCATAATATTGCTATATAGCAATAATAATAATAAATTTGTCTAAACACTTGTATATATAATATATACTGAATTTGAATGTGACTAATTATGCAGAAAATGTGTCTTGAAAGAATGCCTATGGAACTCATTCAGAAGGAGAAAGCTCGCAAGACAACATTCAACAAGAGAAAGAAAGGATTATTGAAGAAAGCTTATGAATTTTCCATTCTTTGTGCGGTTGATGTTGGTATAATTATCTATGCCCCCAAGTTTCTTGATGAACCTGAAACATGGCCCCAAGACCAAGACTCAAGAGAGTTAAAACGTGTCATTCAAAAATATCAGAACACCACTAGTGACAGATGTCCTAAGGTGTATAGTGTGCAAGAGTATTTTAACGACAAAATGAAAAAGATTGAAGGTGAGATTTCCAAAGTGCACAAAGAGAAGATCAAACTCATGTATCCAACTTGGAATGACTCTTACAATACTCTTGGAGAGGAACAATTGAGGATGTTTGTTAGTATTTTGGATGCTAAGTTTGATGCTTGTAGTCAAAGGATGAATATGTTAAAGAAGGGAAAAGACAAAGTTGAGACACTTACTCCCTACATGACCTCAAATGTAGGTATGCAAAACATGTCTCAAACACAATTTTTCCCACCTAGTGATAACAACCAAGTAGCATTTTACCCATTTCAACTTAGCCAAAGTTCTCAACCTTCTATGTTCCATTTTGATAAAAGTTGTATGCAATTGATGGGAAAAAGTACAATGGTGGATTGGGCTGATCAAGTTGGTGTTGATGCTAATTGTGATCCCAAAATGGGTGTAGTACTAAAGGAGGATGGATCTGACAAAAATCAAAACTCCTACTACAATAGAAATCTTCCTTCTCACTTGCAATATGATGCAACTTTCCAGACCCTACCAGATCAACCAAGACAACCACCAGGATTTGAACTTAATGGTTTTTATGATTCAAATATGCTTCAACCTCATTTTTTTAACTACATGCATGGAAGAAACTAAGCCTCATCTCATCACTACAAACATATATGCTTTTTTTTGGAATATCAGTTAAGGTTTTAATTTTTCTAGGCTTTCAAGCATTGCTTATGCTTTAAAGAGTTTTTGAATTTCTTTTTCTTTTTTCTTGGTTGAGTATGGATTTGAACATTTCACACAATGGTCTTCATAACTTGACAAATGACCTGTTATGTAGCACTTGCACGTTAATGGGGTGTTCAACATGTATCGCATATATCATTCTAGAGTTGAATAAAAGAATCATTTTTTCTAGATGCCAAGTTCAAGACAAAGGTTAAGATACAACACTAAACCGGTGTTTTTTTATTTTTTCTGGTAAATGATATTTATTTTCACGATTTAAGATTTGAAATGGGATTTTTATGGTAAAGATTATTTAAAATTGAAAAGATTCTTTGATATTTTTTAGCATAATTTTTGGAATTTTTAATTGAAAAAAAATTATCCATACACAGATCTCAAGCTAATAAATTAACCATTAAATTACTATTATTCAATTATCATTATTGGTCATTGCATATTTGAGTGAATTTAATTTTTTAATCTTAATTAAATTGTTTACACTTTCACTGCTATCTAATTAAATTTTTGTTTCTATTTGAAACAATTTAAGAGAGTATATTTTTTCCTTGTCATATGACAACCAAAGAGCTGATTACACTAATTCTTGTCGTATGACTATTCTTTAGTTTAGTAATTCCTACAAATAAAAAAA